>NC_046353.1:0-1345147 GCF_000738735.6 Corvus cornix cornix
GGGGGAATGGGCACGGCCAAGGGCGGAGTGGGCGGGGCTAAAGGCGGAAGGGGCGGGGCTAAAAGGGAGATGGGCGGGGCTAAAGGGGAGCTTGCCGGGGCTCTAGGGGCCGTAGGGGGGAGGCTAAAAGGGGAATGGGCGAGGCAGAATCGTGTATGGGCAGGGCTAAAGGGGGAAAGGCCGTGGCTAAAGGCGGAATGGGCGTGGCTAAAGGGGGAATGGGCACGGCTAAGGGCGGAGTGGGCGGGGCTAAAGGCGGAAGGGGCATGGCTAAAGGCGGAGTGGGCGGGGCTAAAGGCGGAGTGGGCGGGGCTAAAGGCGGAAGGGGCGGGGCCAAAGGGGAGCTCGCCGGGGCTCTAGGGGCCATGGGGGAGGCTAAAAGGGGAATGGGCGAGGCAGAATCGTGTATGGGCAGGGCTAAAGGGGGGAAAGGCCGTGGCTAAAGGCGGAATGGGCGTGGCTAAAGGGGGAACGGGCACGGCTAAGGGCGGAGTGGGCGGGGCTAAAGGCGGAGTGGGCGGGGCTAAAGGCGGAAGGGGCGGGGCTAAAGGGGAGCTTGCCGGGGCTCTAGGGGCCATGGGGGAGGCTAAAAGGGGAATGGGCGAGGCAGAATCGTGTATGGGCAGGGCTAAAGGGGGAAAGGCCGTGGCTAAAGGCGGAATGGGCGTGGCTAAAGGGGGAATGGGCACGGCTAAAGGCGGAGTGGGCGGGGCTAAAGGCGGAAGGGGCGGGGCCAAAGGGGAGCTTGCCGGGGCTCTAGGGGCCATAGGGGGGAGGCTAAAAGGGGAATGGGCGAGGCAGAATCGTGTATGGGCAGGGCTAAAGGGGGAAAGGCCGTGGCTAAAGGCGGAATGGGCGTGGCTAAAGGGGGAATGGGCACGGCCAAGGGCGGAGTGGGCGGGGCTAAGGGCGGAGTGGGCGGGGCTAAGGGCGGAGTGGGCGGGGCTAAAGGCGGAAGGGGCGGGGCTAAAGGGGAGCTTGCCGGGGCTCTAGGGGCCATAGGGGGGAGGCTAAAAGGGGAATGGGCGAGGCAGAATCGTGTATGGGCAGGGCTAAAGGGGGAAAGGCCGTGGCTAAAGGCGGAATGGGCGTGGCTAAAGGCGGAAGGGGCGGGGTAAAGGTGAATTGTTTGAGCATAAAGGGGAATGGGCGTGGCTAAAGGGGGTGGGCGGGGCTCTAGGGGGAGATGGCTGGGGCTAAAGGGCGAGCCTAGAGAGTAAGTGGGCGAGCCCAAAATAGGGTATGGTTGGGGCTAAAGGGGGAAATGGGCTGGGCTAAAGGGGGGATGGGCAGTGCTAAAGGGGAGATGGGCGGGGCTAATGGGGAGATGGGCAAGCCTAGAGACCCAGTGGGCGAGCCCATGAACCGGGTATGGTTGGGGCTAAACGGGGAATGGGCGTGGCTAAAAAGGCGGTGGGCGGGGCTAAATGGGGATGGACGGGGCTAAACGGGGAATGGCCGGGGCTAAAGGGAGGATGGGCGGGGCTAAAAAGGGAATGAGCGGGGCTAAATGGCAAATGGCTGGGGCTAAAACTGGGTTGGGCAGGGTAAACGGGGAATGGCCAGGGCTAAAGGGGGATGGGCGGGGCTATATTGCAGATGGGTGAGGCTAGAGAGAGAATGGGCGAGCCCAAATTGTTGTATGGGCGGGGCTAATGGGGAATGGGCGGGGCTAAAGGTGAAATGCCCGAGGATAAAGGGGGAATGGGGGCGGCTAAACGGGGGTGCCTGGGGCTAAAGGGCGATGGCCGGGGTCAAAGGTGGAATGGGCATAGCTAAAAGGGGAATGGGCGAGGCTAAAGGGGGATGGGCGGGGCTAAAGGGTAAATGGCCGGGTGTAAGGGAGGGGATGGGCGGGGCTAAAGGGGGAGTTGAGTTTTGATGCATTTCCCCGGGCGTGGTGTGGGGTGTGACGTGCAGCCCAGTCCGGCCCCGCGCCGCGACCGAGACAGAGACGTCCCAGCCGCTGCCTGCCGCCGCACTCGCGGCTCCCGCCCGCTCCGGCGCCAGTGACCCCGCCGCTCGTGTCCCCACACCAGGAAACGCCGCGGAAAATCGCGCTGAAAGCGCCGGATCGGCGTTGACAGAGGGGTTCGGGCAGTCGAAATCGCCCTTCTGAGTGGTGGGGTCCTTCCGCGGCACCATATTTGGTCTTTACCGAAAAGCGCATGCGTGTGATACCGCCATCTTTAGAAGGGCAAAACCAGCGTGGCGAGCTGCTAGCTTGGTGTGGCATCACGTGACTTCCGCCCTTACGCGCCCTCTTGAGATCTGGCAGAAGCTGCTTCCGGCGGGGCCGCCATCTATTGTGTGGCACGGCAAAAGGGCCCCGCCCCTCAGAAGCGCGTCTATTCCGTTGCCTGAGGCCAACCCCGACTCCAACGCCGACCCTGCTCTTGCACCATCCGCGTCCCCACACCGCAAAGCGCCGCGCAGGGTCGGGCTTAGGCAGGCGGGAAGACGCCTTTGTGAAGAGAAAGGTCTTGTTGAGGGTTCATTTTGTCCTTCCCCAAGGCGCATGCGTGACCACCCCCCATCCTGGGAAGGACGGCATCAGTCGTGCCCGAGCCGCCATTTTGAGTGTGGTACAGCCTCACCGAGCGGCTGCAGCACAGCCTTGTCACCACGGGGCAGCAGCGGTTTGAGTACCAGCCACAATCTCAGCCTGTGCTGCACAGAGAGGAAAAAAACCTCTGAATACACTAAACTATTTCTATTGCCTTCATAGGTACCCTATTTTCTTCCATTTTCAAGTCCTTTCTTGTTTAATTTACATCTACAAAAGTTACATTTGCATTTTTAAACCCTATATATCTTTATCTAGAATTTCTTATCCTCCATGATGCTGTATATAATACAGCAGATATGGGGTTGTATTTTGAAATCAATTTTAATAATTAAAAAAAATTACTTATATATACATACAGATAAGAAAAGCTACAGTTTTTAATATGTTTTGCAGAAACACACCCGCTAAACTTCCAAGCATTTTTGGTCTGTAACCTCCCTTTTTTAGAAGGACCACGCCTAACCCCTCTCATACCCTACTCACCTTCTCCTCGACTGCAGGTATTTCTCCTATGTGCCTCAGTTTACCCCCTTACATTTAAATGTTTTGGGGTGTTACAGACCCTTGCACGGGTCTACACAGTTTGCCATCATCTGAGTGGGAGAATTTAGGTGAGACAGGCACAGGTTGGAGGGAAACTCACGGCGCTACATCAGGTTTTGATGTTCATGTGGTTTAATAAGTTAACAGATTCAGCCATTACACACCAATAGAACTCTTCTTCAAGATTTACAAAGGTGCAAGAACTTCATTTAGTCGTAAGTAGTTTAATTTTCATTATTAGCTACACAGTTCCAATTCTTTCCCACCTGAACAAGCTGGGGTCAAAATTTTTAATCCACCCAGACAGAAAGCATCAAAGTACAAAAGAGCACACACAAGGAGGGGGGCTAATTCAAATTCCATGTAGGCATTTGGTCCAGTACCTTACGAGCAAGGAAAAGGTGATGTGGACCGCTCGTGCCTTATAGAAGGAGCTGCGATATAACGAGCACACCTTTGCCAGAAGTTTGGCCACCACTGGGACTGTTACCCTACCCTGAGACTCGCCGTGACCTTGCAGTAGGGAAGGCGGGGTGGAGAGAACAATGCAAAAAGACCACAAAGGACAACCCTCCACACAAGCATCTCCACAGCTACCCAGAAATGACTTCTCTGTAGGTTTAGCAAACAGTGACCCAAGAGAAGCTATCGCATCGCTAGAGCCAAAGAACATAACAACACCGCTTGCCATGCACCCAGTTCTAGTCTAGAAATGGCACATGCCCGTGGTGCTCTTCTATCAGTTTGAAGAAGTTTCTGTTACATTCCCCTCCACTGAACTTGCTCTCCACCCAAATAGCCTGCCCTCGCTCTTCCCCATTTCGGTCACGCTGCCTAAAAACCCCACCCTCAACTGCACTGGCAGCATGAGGGTGCTTGCAGGGGCAGGAGTTGGATTTGCTTGCTCAGGTCTGCCCCGGCAGAGGTCTGCGCAAGGAATGGATGTAACGCCACAGAAGCTGGTAGGGTAGGGCCGCTCTCCTGTGCCCCCATTGGCACCGTCACCCTCAGTAACTCTGCACCGTTACTGGTACAGGCATTTGCAGAGCATGCTCTAATTATAAGTGTGTGCAAATACACATCTATGCACCCAATCCCTCTGGCCTCAGACATCCATCACGTGAAATCCTGTGGCACCCTCAGAACACTGAGGTTTTGCGGTTCCCTTCGTTTTTTCCTGTGTCCGTTTTCCACTGACTCAAGAGGATATCTCTCATGGGCCAACGTCAAGGGCTTTTTTTGATGACGAGACTCTTAAAAAGCCTTTCCTAAGCATAGGGAGAAGATGTATCCAGACAGAAATATAAGCATACTTACAGCTTACAGCTACCATAAATCTATTTTCTTCAGAGAAGCAAAAATACACAGCCACAGGTAAATTCTAGTAAATCTGTTCGGCCAAAATAAAAAACAAACAAACAAACCAAACCAACCAAACCAACAAAAAAAAAAAAACCACAAAACCCACAAACAAGCAAAAAAAACCCAACAAACCAAAAAACCCTCCAAGCAAACAACAACAACAAAAATAAAACCCCAAAAAAACCCCCAAAAAACTAAAACAATCCCAACAAAATGCCTGCTTTGGCTTCATTTACAAGTCACTGTTCCTGCTTGTGCAGCCAGTAGCAAAACACGGCATTTGGAACGCAGGCCCTCATATGCAGGCTGAACTCCTTCAGAAGCCTCCGTGCATTCAAGCCCGCCGCTCTGCTGTTCCTCTTCCACCATATATTTGGTCAAGGACCAATTTCACAAGGTGCAAATAGCGAGCCTACCCTGAGACAACAATCTGCCAACTGCAGATCATTTGAGCTTAAAAGGTTTGATGGTGGCATGTGCCGTTCATGGGGTTGCTCTGTGGTCCCAGGCATTATGAAATGCCACAGAGCCCACAGCAGCACCAAGGTGAGGGCACAGGCAGCTGGAAGAAGTTAAAGAGGGAAAGTAGATTTCAGATAGCATTTCTTCTGACCTAAAGCCAGAAACATAAGCGGGGATTAAATACAAAAGAGGTTTCTCAAAGCAGCAATTCTATGGGGGGAAATTCCCAGGGACTTGGTCTTTGCAGCTTCTGGAGAACGAAACCCTATGTGACCTTCCCTTTCCATCTGAGAAGATTAGGATAGAAGAACTGTTTCTCACACCAATAATCACACCTCCACCACAAAGCAGATTCATTACCATTCGTGCCTTTAAGAAACCAGGAGATTCACCTGTGCTCACAGTCAGGACTAACAAAACGGGCACCTACTGCTTGGGGGATGAAAACATCTCTGTGGGCCAGAAAGAAAGCCTTGTTCAGATAAGAAGAGGAAGGATCAACACGGTTAATAAGGAACGTATCGGAACCAGAAAATTTCCAACGCACACAGCAGAGCCATGGCCTGCTATCCCTCTGCTCCTCAAACAGCACTTCAGCCAAACACCCTGAAAAACCATCTGCACTTAGGGAGAACATTCAGAAGAAGATAAAAGGTTACAATATCGGTCTTATGCTGTACAACTCTGAGAAGCAACAAAATGTCAGAAAATACATCTCCTCTAGGAAACACAAGCAGATGTAGGACTTAATGTCTGGGGATGCGTTCTGCCAGCACTAGACAACATCCATTCCCTTTGCAAGCTGTCTAACCAGATACAGATTTGCAGCACAATTTACTGCCTGTGGTAAAAAGCACTGCTAAAAATTCGAGGGAAGGTATGCCCCTACTGGCATGCTTCCTGCGTGCCATTCATTCTGCCGAGCACAGTGCAGGCGTCTTCTGCTGCATCAAGTTCAAAACCAAAAACGGTACCTCCGCTGCAAGTCATTGGCAGGCGTAGCCTGAAGCCAACAAACCCAGAACAAAACAGGAAAGCCACAGACATATGACAGGAACTGCCCATTTAACATGGCTAGAAAGGGACCCCACGGCCGGTGAGGAACTCGAGCTTCCGTTTTTACTCCCTTTCCTATTACCTCCTCATCCAAGCCAGACCAAAATATGCTGGGTCAAGAACCTAAGTATGTGTTTGTCAGACACAAACCTTGCCTTTCCTGCCTCCGGTCTACAGTGACAAGGACAACACTGGCTAGCCCTCACAGCCCTCCTTGTGTACATGAGCCTCAGATCCCCGATTCCCAAGAACAGTGGTGACCCTCGGTGTTCACCTCCAGCCACTCTGCACCAAGACAGCTCAAGACGCTCTTACAGTTTAAAGAAAAGAACACAGAACTATCAAAAAACGGGACTCGCAGCAGGTCCTCGACTGACCCACAACTGAAGAGCCGTGGGCTCTTCCGCCAGCATTTCTAATGCAAGGCTTCACAGCATCCCACTAGAGAAGTGGTGCTGTCTGGGTTCAAACTTTCAAGGTTTAATACCTTGAAATGGTGTTAAAACAAATAAATAAAATCCAAAAATGGAACACAAAGTACCGTCGTAGCTGCAAGTCGTAGAGGGGATGGTGCAAGGGAGAACGCCAAACTGAAACCAAACTCCGAGACTTTGGGAACAAGGGTGTGCCTGAGAAGGACAGCACCGCACGTGACAGCGCCGCACCAACCCAGCAAAAGAAGGCTATGTCAAACTGGTGGCTGAATTGCTACAGGCAAGCCACAGATGGGATCTGCTCAAGCTCCAACAGCACTGTAAGCGCAAACCACAGTCACTCGCATCAAGGAAAATGATCCTCAGCGAGAAACAGTGAGCTCTCTGACATCCACGGCACACGGAAGTGCAAACAAAGCCACAGTGCCATGTGGACAAGGAACAAAACAAAAGATAAAGGACATGACAGAGCTTGGGGACGACAAAGACTCCCAGACCAAAACAGATGTAGAAGTTCCTGGTCAGCCAGCTGGACCAATATGATTCTTCGGATTCATATATGCCCAATCATGTGAGGAGTCGGCAGGAAAAACAGCAGAGAGTCCCTCCTGCTAGCACACACTGGTACTTTCAGTGACAGCCCTTGTAACTCTGGCCTTCCCTACCTGCACAAACACGCAAGAAACAGCTGCCTGTAAATCCTTTTGCAGCAGCACACCGAACGCATTCCAGTCTTTGGAAACAGCACACGGCAGCAGAATCGGCAAGCCAAGGTTTGTCCCGAGAAACGCGTTTTGCACGCGCCACCAAGAGAACTGCTTTTTCAGCTGGTAGCATCCTGCATAAGGAAGGGCAACAGACACCACCACAGGAGGTACTCTAATGGAAGAGCAGAGCTAGAGAATCCAGTCAGGCCTGGGAAACAGCTCTTCTGTGAGGTTTTTCCTCCCCTCTGTCCCACCTCCTTAACTCGACAGCCCACAGGAGAGCAGGAGTTTCCTCTCAAACCAGGCACATTGACAGCATGAGTATTTCTCCAAAGAGCATTGTTATGTGCTATCTGAAGGGAACTTCTGGGGATATTATAGACAAAATGTGCATGGGCCAGGAGACCAGACAACTGTTCCTCTAGAAGAACTGCCTCCTCCCGCACAAGGATTCTATTTTCCCCTGCACGCCTCTCCCTCTGCAAATACCCACTGCAGAAATGCCCTCTGTTTGAATGGGGTGGATCGTGTTTGCAGGAAAAAAGGAAATGCAAACCAGAAAGATTCCTTCTACTAGAGGAAACTCATCAGTGAAAACATGTAAACTCTCGCCTCTTTCTGCCACGTGCCTTCAGGCTCCCCATCAGACTGCCTTTCACCACATTCCTTGCCTTTTTCCTTTCCATCCATCCCCAGCATGGTGCCAGTCCTTGGCACGAGAACCACGAGACTGGACGCTCTTCAGGTCCGGAAGACAGCCTGGCAGCCCTTTGGCAACATCCCCAAGAGTAAGGGATCTGCTCATGCAATAGCTGGTGTGTGCATCTTGTACAGGCCCTTCCCTGTTCAAGAACACAGATGTGGAAGGAGTGCTGTGTCACAAGGTGGCTGCACAGGGTGGCAGAACTGACAGCACTGACCAGGCGTTCTTGAGAGGGCTCAGGCTTCTATGAAAACTTGTGCAGCGGTTAAAGCTTCCTTCTTAGAGACTTCTTCCTTCCCCAACACAGCACAGAAAACAGGGGCTCCTCAGTGCTGTCTGAACCAGAGACTGTTCCAACAGCAGAGCCAGATGGAGGACCACAACTCCGACAGCTGTCTTCCGACAGCTCACAGCCCAGGAGCACATCGCCCTGCAGCGCGCCTCAGGTTACGGCCTCTGCACCAAGCACAAGCAATAAGAGCGTTTAGATCATCAGTGACTGCATCATTCTCTCTCACTAGAAGAGCCGAGCGAGGCTGCATCCCACACTTCTCGGCAATGTAGCTAACCCAGTAGTTTCTTGATTTTAACTCTGAAGGCTGCCGCTTGAGAGACCTGCCCCCTGTTTCCGTGAGGCACCCGACGATGCCAGACAGCTACAGAGACGGAGTCACTTCTGCAGCTCCTGGGACCCCCAGGGGGATTAGCGTGCCACCTGGATTTTCTGGGAGAGCACAGTGGGGTGCAACAATCAGAGAAGGCTAAGCCAAGGCAGCCAAACAGCCTGAGTCCTGGGTTTGCCACTTCCGCTCCCCAAATGGTGTAAAGCACTGGGGTGTCTTCCCTCAGCCAAGGTTGGAAAGAACTGGACTGCAAGTCACAGATACCATGGAGTGGGAAGACAAGAGACTAGAAAACAATCTCTGAGAAATCTTTCCGATGGGCTTCTCCCTCCTTCAGTTCTCACCTGCTGATGTGTCGTCACTACCTTTGGGTTTGGATTTAGACTTGAAGGAGAAGCGTTTGATGAGGCGGTGAGAGAAGCTACCAGTTTTCTTTCTGGTGGCGGAGTTGGCAGTGACATTGGACAAGTCATCGTGTGACTGGCTCAGGCCCGCTTCCTTCTGCTTGCTCCTTCTCCGGAAGATGAGCTTGGTACCGCTCCGAAGAAAGCTAACTGCAGAGACAGGAAGGAGACAGAAACTGTGATAGCATCCTGCAGTGGCGAGTTTCGGGGACAGTAACGCACCCAGCCATTCTCACACATGCAGCAGCCTGCTTCCACGCTGAGCGGCAGAGGTACACGGCAGGTCGACTAATCTCAGCTTCCAAATGCAAGGCAAAGTCTCAGTTCGTGACAGACTGCGACGTCGACAAGCCGCCCCACTAAACATTCCGCCCCGTGTCCCCTCTGCATAAACAACGTCCTCCCCTGAGTGGAAGAGTGCAAAATTTTAAATGAAAGCCAAGACTCATATGAATGGAAAACAAGCGAGAACATCTGGATCTGAAGACCCTGAGAGGAACATACAAGAGGAAAAAGGCCTCTCAGACCAGCCTGTCTCAAGGGCACACGGATTAACTTTGTCATCGATTGCCTGGAACAACTGCCTGCGTTTTCATGACATGCCCGGTCTGGAGGCAAATAATGCCAATGGCTCCTTATGACTCACTCCAGCAGGAGAAGATGGAGACGCCGATTGCTCTCAACCTCAAATGGATCAGAAAGATACATGCAAAACCTGCACGCCATGTAACACTCCTAGGGTATTTCCTGTGGAGGGTGTTTGCTTTCCATATTCCCTCTCTTCCCCACCTGCCAGGTCTCTCAAGAATCTGGGTCGCACACCCTTCTACCCACTGACGTGCAAGAAAGGGGCCTCCACAGCTCAACCCATACCTGGTTGTAACGGGGTACAAAAAACTTGTCCCACTCTGATAATCCGAGTAACCAAGATTTCGATTTACATTTCTTTACGTAAGTCGGTAGCAGAAAAATCCAAGATGCGCCATCCACCTAACTGACAAATGTGCGGAAAGGCGAGGACAGCAGCTAGGCTTGGGCTGGCCCACTCCATCATTTAAAAGAAGTGAGTTTGTGGGGACATCTTACAGTACGACAGGTCAGAGGCACTAGCTGCTTCGATACTAACAGAGAAAGGAGGAGGGCAATCGAGGCCCATACAATCCACATTGCTGGGCAGTCTGCACTTCCACACCACGGGCGGCCACATTCAGAGGAGGAATCATTATTTACGGACATGCGCCTGATCCGTGGACCTGGAGGCCAGGGAGAGAAAAGGGGGTCTCCAGAATACACAGGCTGTGCAGGGTTCCCATCCAAGGGAGAATAGAAACTAAAAAGGCTACAGGAATCAGACACCTACAGATGGTGGCATTTGGAATCACTCCAGTGGAAAAACCACAAGAGGAAGGCAGGCTCTTCCAGGCTCCATCAGAAGCTGCTCTTTGCTATGCTGAAAGGGGTGGGGAACTTGGATGTCACTTTATCCTCATGTACAGCTAATGTTACAGGCTCATGTTAGCTACCATCTAACAGTTCATCCTTACCTTTGTGATCTTTCAAGCTCCTGGTCTCAAGGGCTCCCGTGGAACCAGTTTCGGACTCAACATCTTCCACCGACGGTCTTTCAGAGATGTCCGATCGCGTTGTCTCGTCCAGCTCCTGACTGTCCCTTTGTCCCAATGGCGACGCTTCCAGTGGCCGTGACAATTCCGTAGAATCGTGCATCCGCTCAGCTGTGCCCTCTGCCTCAGAGTCCCCATACACAGTGGCCTCCAGGGATGCAGCGTAACCCAGAGAAAGTGCCATTTCATCTTGAGCAATAGGTACCTGAAGGGGGGTTAAAAGGGCAGACAGACATGAAGACAGGATCAAAAGAATTGCATTCATCTCCCTACTTCCATCTACACCTACATATGGATGGCCCAGCTCAGATCATCAGTGCTAGATAGCACCGATGCGCAATTATCCCTCTTTGGCTGAAATATACTGTAACGTGGCCGATGACAAAGCATTCTGCTGCATGTCCCTCACTCCCATAGCCAAGTTCAAGGAGAACTCCTTATATTCTCCACAAGGTTCAAAACCAGCTATGGCAGCCACCTCCCTTTCTGCAGCTACCTGCTGTGAACTCCCACCAGCAGCTGCCCAGCAGACTGGCAAGGTACTTTCTGATGCTCACTGGGAAGCAGCGAAAGGCTTCTGATGAGCCAGTCATCTGTGCTGGAACCTTCCCACACTGATCCCTACAGGACAGGTTAGCTTCATGCACGCATCCCTAAAAACGACCTCCCAGACTGGAAATGCAGCTCCTAACTACCAGAGACCTTGGACACTCCTGAGATGATCAGTGTACTACGTTTTGTTGGCGTCTTCTTGATGGTCTTGTTATTCGTCTCAGTTAGCTGCCTGATTGCCGTCTCGGCCACTGGATCCAAGCCATTGGGCATATGGCTATCCCCTGAGCACAAGAAAAATACCAATGCTTGGAGTAGCAACCTTCAGCAGAGGCAAAAGGTCGCTTGCCGACCGCGATGCTTGTAATAGGCAACTTACATGCACACAAAAGTAGTTTCCCCACCCGGAGTTTATTACAGACTTGTCCAAATAAACCAAACAAAGGGAGGTCTGTATAGCTAGCTCTTGGCTTTTTTAGGTACCTGAAAAGTTTCATTTCCCACCAGGCATATCATTAAAATGCGCCCCCCCCCCCCCATCCCCGCTCAGTGAAGACTTCCAAAGACTCCCAATAGTTTGCTTTGGCGGCGAACTGTCAAAATGGCTGCAGTGCTCTGTTCCAGACACAGTCAGAGCCCCAAGTGCAGGGTGAGCAAAGTTCTTTGGGTCCAGATAGACTGGAAAGTTCTTGCCAAGCAAGGAAACACTCATAGTCGCTGACTGGATAGTCAAATGGGAATGTCTTTTACCTGCCCACACCCCACCACCAGCCTTCTGCCCCCACCTTCACTCAGGCACTTGGACATTCTCTGAAGCAGAAAATGTAAATGAGCTCAGGGAACCGCACTCAGACTGCCGCTTTCCAAAACAGGCTAAGGAACACCGCTACTTCAGTAAGAGCCTCAAATTTCCAAGCACTTACGGCTACCGCTGGGCAAGTGGCCATGAGGACAGCTGGTCTCCAAAAGCACTGTTGTCTTCTTCTCAGTCACTTCCACCTTGGAAGGCGACCTCGATGGTGAATCTTCACAGCAAAAGAGACACAGAGATCCCAGTAAGTGGAGATGAAGCTTACGCATATAGCTTATGATGCTATCATATTGTGCCCCCTACACACAACCCCAGAAAGCCTCAAGCGAGCATTCGGAGAGCCTGCAAGGCTGGTTCTGTAAGGCTTTGTGGCAACAACGCAGTAAGAAGCCTACTGGCAAAAACTCAGAATCACAGAATGGTTTGGGTTGGAAGGGACCTTAAAGACCACTTAGTTCCAACCAGCCTGCCACTAGACCAGGCTGCTCAGGGCCCCATTCATCCTGGTCTTGAATGCTTCCAGGGACAGCTACAGCTTCCCTGGGCAACCTGTGCCAGTGCCTCACCACCCTCAGGAGGAAAAATTTCTTCCTTATGGCTAATATAAATCTACCCTACTTCAGCTTAAAGCCATTCCCCCTCGTCTTATCACTGCATGCCCTTGTAAAAAATCCCTCTTCAGCATTCTTGTAAGCCCCCTTTTAGGTACTGGAAGGCTGCTTGCTATAATGTCTCCCCAGAGCCTTCTCTTCTCTGGGGAGCCTTTCTTCACAGGGAGGTGTTCCAGGTACATGACCAACTTAGTGGCCCTCCTCTGGACTCACTCCAACAGGTCCGTGTCTTTCACGTGTTGGGGGGCCGCAAGGCTGGACACAGTACTCAAGGTGGAGTCTCTAAAGAGCAGAGCAGAGGGGGAGAATCACCTCTCTCGACCTGATGGCCACGCTTCTTTTGATGCAGCCCAGGATATGGTTGCCTTTCTGGGCTGCAGTCCTGTGAAGCAGACGTATAGCAATACCTCATTCGTGTCAAGCCCCACCTCTTGGAATATCCAGCACCACATTCACCAGGACACCAGAGCGCAAGCAGCAACAACCCCTAGTAAGCAAGGTCAATATGCTTTTGGCTCCACATTCAGCATGTTCAGCGTAACTTCTTTAGCAATGAAGAAACTAGAGAAAGCACGGCTAAACACTTAGCCTGACATCATGCAGAGGTTATGCGGCGGCATACACATCAGACCTCCCACCGCCAAAAGGGTGTGAGAGAGGCTCATCCCTACCTCACCTTCCCCCCAGACACAGAGCTGCATCAGTTCTCTCCCCTAGGGCTACACAAGGGTTTCTAGCCAGCCACAAAGACGCTAGGGGAACAGCAAGGATGCCTGTGTTCCGACCCACACACCAGAAGTGGTACGTAAAGCGTGAGCCTGCAATGACCAGATGTGATGGCTAAACAGTTTTGCTACTGCCTTCGTGAGCAGCCATGGGAATATCACAGCTAAGTTTGTGCTGCCATAGCAGCCACCTGTACAGTACACCTGCTGCTGCGCAGCCTCACCCAGTTTGCAGTCTGCCTTGGGCCGGGACTGAATTGTGGTGACAGTAGTCACGATGGTGCCATCGGGCATGATGGTCCGGTCCATCTCCACCTTCTTAGTGGGGGTGATGCTGGTTCGCAGAGATGCGCCGTGATGAGCATTCAAAGATGCAGGAGCCTCCTGGAACAGCAGCTATAAAGAGTAAAGCACTGCTCAGAGAGGTTCTCTTCCTCCCAGATGGAAAGGCCGGCATGTTTGGGCAACAAAAGCTAGAGCTCTGGGCATCAAGGAGCCATCTCCAATACGGTATCGGTTCAACAGCCAGAGGCTCAGGGACCGAGGGTCTGGTGACAGCCACCCTTCCACAGCATAAGGGTCTGCTAGTCCTCTGCACCAAGCTCAGGTCCAAGCATGCGTGTCTCCAGCTAGAGGCTCGCATCACGAATGCTTCCACACACATCACGTGTGTGCGTGCAGAGCTTGGGGGGTCATGAGCTCACCTCCAATGTAATGGTAGCTTCAGCTGTCAGTGACTGTCCAGCTCCTGGGACCAGTGAGCAGACCTGTCTCCCAGATGGTTGTTTGCCCGAAGAATCAATCAAAAGTGTGGCATATGCCAGCAGCACATCTGCAAAGAAGGGAGAGTAAAAATGAAACCCTTCACAGGACCTCAGCACCTTAGACATCTCCAAGGTAACCCCTACTTTTGGGAAGCAGCCCCATGGGCCAACACAGCAGATCCCCACAACTCCGCTAACTCCCAGGTTCAAGAGGGAGAAGGGGCAGGCAGCGCTCCTCCGCTCCTCTTTAACAATCCAGGAATCAGCTGCCTTGAAAAGATGACCATTGTGTGGCCTCCATCAAAAGTAGATACTGCAGTTAGTCCCTGACTGAGTACAAACAAACAGTTAAGAGCCGTACGCAAAGCTCTCCTAATACAGGAGGGAAAATCCCGCATGCCCCTCCCTGCTTCAGAATGGAGACAGGCAGGCCACAGGAACCTCCTGATTCAAGGCCAGATCCAGACCATTTTGGTAAGAAGAACAGAACCCAGAGTTACTTCACACAGTCAGAAGCTCACATAAAGCTAAATATGAAAAGTCCTTTGCAGAATTCATCACACGTTGTACCGACATTGAACTACCACAGGCTTAAAGTGCAGTAAGTCCCTTAGACACTTTTGCCTCCCCGTCTTACAACCCATCTTATGGCTGCCCATACTCACTTCCCCCTCCGTCGCTGTTCCCCAGCACCTGTAGTTTCAGTTCTTTGCTTCTAGGTCCCAACTCCCTGTTGAAATCGAAGATGGGCTGGTGTTAGGCACTCTTTTCTAAGTGGCCATGGAGCAAACAACCTCATTCTGTATCTTCCCTCCCTCAAATCTCACATGCCTCATCACCCTCTCCAAAGTTTCAGTAGCATGCACTGCTGTGGAGGACACGACTAGAGCACCAAACTACAGAAATGAGAACTCTGGTTCGTGTGCCCGGCAGAGCTGTGTAGGCTGCCAGTGGAAGTTGAGAGGGCAATCTCTCTGGAAGGCTGTTCATGCTACGGCCCTACTGCACCTGCTGCTCCTACAGTCAGCATTTCTGCCCACCCAGTTAAAACACAAAGTGTCCAGGGAAGCGAGAAATACATATGCGAGCTTGGACCAATTGCCGGAATCAGTAGTCCAGCATGGGGGCAGCACAAACGGACATCGCCCCGTGGTGCAGACTTCACCACTGCCCCACGCACATCAGTTACTGCAGCGTGGTAAAGACACCCAGAGACTGTGCCGGTCCACCTACACTGTGGGTAGGCCAGAAAGGGAGCAGACACTTACAGAAAGAACTCGTCAGTCCACTCCATCTCTCCTGCAGCACCCACACTGCCACTTGGCATCGGCCTCGTCCACTTCTGCTGCGGGGGGCTGTCTAGCTCTGCCACACAGCGTATCTCCCCAACTCCTGCAACAGAGAGACAGAGGACACGTGTGCACTCGTCAACAAGAGGCAGTGGTTCGTCAGGCACACGTCCCTCTTTTCCATTCAAACCCACCCAAAACATCCACTCGCTCCAATCTCACCGCCTGCACGCTTGCCCCTGTGGATCAGCAATGTTTTCACGCTTACCTCCCTTCCCCTGGCAGCCCAAGTTCAGCACACGAAGATTCCGGAGCAACAGCTTAGAACCCAGAGGGGCTGCTGCTACTCCAGACGGGGACTCTCGAGTCAGCTTATTGCTGGGTACCTGAGGAATGACGAGAGCGAGACCGATACCTTTATCGTTCACTCGCCAGCAGACAGCAGCAAGATGCATTGTCCTTGTATCTATTAACTAGCTCCTTACACCAACACAGGGGAATACTCGCAACGCCATCCATCAAGAGATGATGCTGCAGGTTTCCCGAGCTATTGACCTTCAGTGGGCCCTCGTGTTATTTAAGATGGGAAGTTTAAGGCAGACCGAGAAGGAGACAGGCAAGAACAAGCTTGCTGGCTACCAGACGGTCAACTGACAGTGACAAACCACAGACCATTCCATGCCTGCAAAGGCTGCCCTGGACAGAGCCTTGGTGTTCTGAGCAAGGGAGACTGCCAAAACAAAGATGTACCTCAGGCAGTCCAGCTCCACAAGTACATGACTGACAATCAGCATTCAAGAAAAAAGGTGGAAGGAACTGCCCTTGGGAGCAATTTCTATTTATCCCTATGCACCATGTCGCAGTACCCAAACTCCTGTGACAGTGCAGGCCAGGATTCGGCTGCCGCCCAGAAGCGAGATTCAACCCTTGGATTCCTGCCTGAGCCTCAGCCCTCAGAAGTGTCTCAGGGCCTGTGTTTGAGGCACAAGAACGACACGAGGAGAGTGACTTACTGCACTGGCTCCAGCGGTAATGGCCATCAAATTCACCGTCATGGCTGGCTTCGTGCTGACAATGGTATCCTCGATCAGATCCTTTATAGTGGACAGATCCGCTCTCCCTTCATCCTTCCCTCCGCAAATCAAGAGGAAATGCAGGAAAGTCATAAAAAAAAGGACACAGTTACAGCTCCACCTGCCTCTCGAGCCTCTAATACACTACACAGTCATTCTCTCAGTAATAACCTCCGAGATACTTTTCCCATGTCCCATACTCGCTCTCCTCAGTGCTTAAAGCTTCCGTGTAGCAGCTGCAGGCAAATGCAAGCTTTCTAAATGTGACAAACTAAGCCTCTACATCTGTAGTCTATCTGGTGTAAATTTTTACAATACAGCTTTTACAGTTTGTCACATGCTCACCACCTCAGGAGACGGTGCTACCACGCTTTTGGGAAAACAGCCAAATCCCTGTATCTACTCAGGATAAAGTAACAAAGGTGTCAGTAAAACAACAAATCAACCAACCTATTTGGATCATGGAAGCGCAAGCACGCCCACATTCTGTTAATTAAAATTCTAACCTGTGGGTTCCCCACATTAATCTCTTAAATCTTAACTAATCTCTTAAAAAAACCCCGCCAAACATAACCAACAAAACCAGACCAACACAACAACAAACAAACACCACCTCACACAAAGAAAGAGCGGCAACCCAGCTCGTTTTGCAGCTCTACATCTGACAACAGCAGGAGGAACCTACATAGACAGAAAGCCTTCCATAGGTACCACTTCGGCCCTCAAGGACGCTGTTGTGACACAGCTGAGCTAGTATCGATTCCAGGGTGAAAGAATCCCTCCACTGCCCTAAAGGGCCATGACAGTGAGTTGCCAACCCTCCTCCTTCACAGCAGCCTGCCTTCTAGGTGTTTCTGCTCCTTCCTCCCTTTCTCCACCCAAAGTCAGCCTCCCACTGTTAGCCACTCACCTCAGGAAGTTCAAGTCGCGGAAGAACCAAAAGGTCCAAGTTTGGTCTGTCCTTGAATGTCCATGACACCAGGAGACCCTCATTCTGTATCTCCTCCAAGTGGATCTCCACCTGGCCCAGAACAAATATCCACAGTCAGGAACTGTTTCTGTTTACATTAGGTGATTTTTGCTCCATTCCAAATACAGCAGTTTAAAGGCCCTCACACCAGTGCAACAGTAAAACACAGAACATAAGAACACAAGTGCTCCCTGGCCTACAGGATAAAGCAGCTGCAGAAGCCTCATTGCTCCATAGTGAGATCCAGCTTCCTCACTGCTGTGAGGTGATGATGATGCCCAGGCACCATCAGAGGGAAAAATGATTCATTATTTCTTTTACTGAAGAAAAAGCCTGCAGTACAATCCAAAAGTGCCCAACTGGGCCCCAACACATAGGATATTTACTGAGCTACATCAATTAACCCTTGCCAAATGTAACCACAACCATTTATAAGTTAGCAATGCATCTCTTGGAGATGATCCTCAGGTTGCACCAACAGTCTGCAACAACAAACCAGACCGTACAGCATCCTGTAGTTTAGTTGAAGTTGAAAAGTTGCACACCCATGTACCCATAAAAGCATCATTAATGTGACAGACAGAGGCAGAACCACATAGGAAGACCCCCCGACATGAGAACTCTTGTAAAAACTGGGTAATGAAATTCAACCTAGTTCTCAATTGACAGGTTGACATTTACCAACAACACAGAAGGTCATCGGACAAAAGCAACAGACGTGAGACACAGTAGCCAGGTAAGTAACCAACAAGAGGTCCACAGAATAGACAGGGCACAATCGGGAACACAGCAGAATGGAATTTGAAGAACTCCAAAACGCAGACAGGCATGTGGTAATCTAACCAGCATTTCATAAAGCAGCAGCAGCAGCAGGACCTCAATTAGAATACCACGTGTAATTCCTTACACGAACAATCAACCCAAAACTTCAGCAGGGGCAGACAAGGAGACCCAGACAATGCCAGTGAGTAGGGGAGCAATTGGATGAGATGTGAGAAAGGGGACCTTTCAGAGATGAAAAGCAACTGCAGTTGACGCCCATAACTAGATTGGCAGCAGGCACACTACATGCTAAAGAGAGAAAGGAGCTGTTTAAATGACCACAGAACAGAAGTATAAAATCAAACTGGAACAACCTGATAAAAGTAGGCTGAAAATTGTAATAAAGCCTCTGAGAGCAAAAGCTTCCAGAACAACCTTCAAACTGCAACACATGTGACAGCATGGGATTGGCTTCTGCTACCACTGAATTACTTCTGATTTTGCCATGTCTATTTTTAAATTTTTTTGGGGTGCACGTATGAGCGCACTGCCTCCGAGCAAGATACCATCTCCGGCGTCACGTCCTTCATCACGATGGAAATAAAACCACGTTCAAGAGAATCAAATCCAGCCAGAAAGCAACTATGGAGTTACCACCCACTGTGATTTCAGAGCTTCTTTGCTGGAAGAAGCATCTCTGATATTCGACATGCACAAAAAGCTGTATCATGCTCTTGTGAATGTAACAAGGGGAACGGAAAAGCAAGCTACTCCTCACCACAGATTTTTTCTTCACACCCACTACCAGGACACCATACTTTTACATATCCACAGGACATAATTCCCCTTTCCATTGTGCCATGAAGGGAAATGAATTCTCTGGACTTCTCACTTCTTAAATACCCACTTAAAAACACAGTACAGAATGCTGCCACTGAATTCTCAGAACTCTCTGGAATTTCTTACAGCTATGTTTCCGAAACATAGCTATAGCCGAAATCTGCAGATGAAGACTCGGAAAACAAGACTCAGCGTGCAGATGGGGAATATCTGCCACCTCAACAAATGTTAGCGACCGCACACTGCTTCTTCCAGCCCAACGAGGCCTTTATTTGCACTGAATCAGGTCCTCCTTCCTCGATCAGTGTGGGACTAGATGAAGGAGTAAGGTCAACGTCTAATTTCTTATAAACCTTACCTGAGCCTGCAGCACAGCCAAAGTGACATGATAGGAGTCCACAGAAACAGCAGCTGGGGACTGCTGAGTAACAGAGACAGGAAATTTCACAGCTTCAGCTGACAGATGGCAGCACAGCACCTAAAAAGAAAAGACGAGTCTGTATCTCAGCAAGAGGCAGCCGTGTTATTCTCACCAAGTTCTGCACTGCAAACCTGCCACATCAGACCCTGTACAGTGACAAGAGTTCTCTTCTGCTCTCCACTGTAGGACCCTCATGTTTGGGTTCAGCATTCATACACCCCGGCTCCACCAACACATCTTCTCTCGCAGAGCTCACCGATGTGCAGCTCCAGAGCCTCCAAACGGGAGACAGACCTCCAAACTCCTCCAAACAGACCTCACCCAAAACCTCCCTGGTTCCACCATCTCAATCACAAATCACAGGCCTCAGCAGTCTGTCGAACACACCATCAATGGAGAAACCCCACACTGTACAGTTCAGAAGAAGCAAAGCCTTACCATGCTGTGGTCCGACTGTCCCTTGCATGTCACACAACTTATATTTGCAGCTTGTGGTAACTGAGGACCCTCTTCAAATGTGATCTGCACTGAACTCTACAAAGAAAAAACTCTGTCAGTTCCCAGTAGTCAGAGCAGCCCAGATAGTTTCAAAGAGGATGAATGATGTGGGGCCCCAGAGACACTCTGGCCCGTTTCCACAAATCCAGTCGGCACCCAGAACCATCACAGACTGTAATTCTACCCACCTTGGCTTGTCCATACAGAGAAAGGAAACAAGGTGTCCGATTAAGGCTTGAATTCACAAACACTATGTTAATTTCAGACAGGTAAACCCAAATGAGGATGGAAAATTGATCTGGATAACAGTCAACCATGGATTGAGGGCATTATCCCTTCCTCATTGCAGAAGCTTTGCTGTTTCTTCACACGCGCTCTCTCTCTCTCCCCCCCCCTCTGTACGGTAATCCTGCTCCAAGGAAAAAGAATACCAAACCACTGCCACCAAAACCAAACACACACACCCCCCCCCCCCCCCAAATAAACAATTAACAAAATCCACATCCTCAGCATATGGTACATCAGCTCCTGTGCTCAACTTGCTCCTTTTTTTCCATCCTCTTCTGGTTTCTTAGATTACAATCTCCACTGTCCTCTTCATTTGAGGATCTCCCTGTATTTCAAGACCAGTCCTGTACAGAGAATCCTTCTTAAGAAATATAAGACCAAGATAAAGAGTTTGAGAGCATCCCTCCACAAAAACTAGCCCTCAAAGATTCCGTTTGCTCACGAGGGACAAAAAGAGAGACAGAGAAAGCAGGAAATCTGGGCACTACGACACGACCATTTGCCAAGCTGATTGCATTTTAGGGCCAGAACAATCAGAAGAGATGACAGAGGTACAGCAAGCCACATTCCTCTCAAGCAAATGAGACTCTGCGCTGCCACCTCCGTGCTACAGACAGACCCAAGTGAGGGGCAGAAAAGGCTCTGGGACACCAATCTGACAGGCATAAACACTTCAACCTGAAGAACTGCTTGCCCACCAAAAACTAGTCCAGATGCACGCCCTCCTTCTAACAGACACAAAGCAGCTCTCTCAGTGATGAAACTGAGAATGGATAACCAGTATTGGATCACTCCCTGCTGTTTCGTATTAGTAATGCCTGCTGTTTCTTTCTCTTACAGCCTCCTCCACTGGAGCCATGTATTCGCTCACGTGGGTCAGTCCAAAATAGCAAATCACCTTTTTCTCTCTGTGACCAGAATCTCTGCCCAATGACTCAAGTATTTCATCAGCAGCAGCAAGCTACCCCAGGTTCTTCCCAACACCTCACAGTCTCACCAAACTGGGAGGCACTGGTCAACTTCAAAAGATCTCGCTGCTCAGCCTGCTCGGAATGAACCACATGCACAAGGTAGCATGAATCTATACATCCTCCAAGGCACAAGGTAGCATGAATCTATACATCCTCCAAGGCGTGAAGAAAACGTAGCAGAAAAAATAAAATGAGAAGGGCAGCATGCACTTCAGAGGCAACACAACTCCTTTCAAGTCTTTGCTCCTTTTGGGGCAAGAGAATTGTAATCCCAACAGGAAATACTAAATGTTAGCAGCTGTTATTTCAAAATCTACAAAAAATGTGGCACCTCGTGAAGCTGCTCTCTCAAGTACCAGGGATGAGAATGAGACGTGGCTGGAAAGCGGACTGACCCTCACCTGTCCACTCCTGGCCCCCTCAGACCACGCTCCTAGCACAATCCACTCAAATTCACATGCTGGCATGCTCCAACCACCAATCCACTCCTATAAATCTCCTACCACATACGTTATGTACTCGCATTCGCTGAGATAGATAGAATAAGTATCCCTGGGAGAAAGTGAAATTGCTAGCTTCTAAGCACACATCTATCCCAGACTCCCGTTGGGACTTAAAACGGGACATGGGGTAGAGTCAGACTGGGAGCAGGGAAAGAGCAGCCATCAGTTGCAATGAGGGCCATCAGGCCTTACGTCCCATCCCTTGACTGGACACAAGAATAAATTTGTAGAAGGCAGGGACTGGAGGTGAGGGGGCCACAGGGTAAAGCTTTTTATGACAACGCTAGCATATTTGCAAGGACAGAATTGCCATCAGTTCTAAACTGAGGTTTACCTGAAAACTAGTGCACTGCAAAAAAAGGTGCAGCTTCTCCATCAAGACCTCAGCAGATGGCAGGACTATCCTTTATACAACTTCATTACAAAAACAAAACAAAGAAACCCCTAACACACACCCAGCCCAGAACAAGTCTCCTGCTCTGTGGTCTTTGAAAAGTATACATGAAATACACACGGAAGACTGTAGCCAACATGAGGCTGACTTCCCCTAACTGTACTGAGCTTTTACAGGACCAGGGGGGTACCACCTTTTAAAAAAATCTCAATTGCAATTAGGACTTTAACATTATTAAGTCCCTACTCTGCTACTATTTGGCAGCCGGCTAGTTCACTTGAAGGGGGAATTCGTCCGGACAAGGAAAAGTTACTCAGCCGTGCAACATGTTAGCAAAGTTGCAACGACTGAGACTAAAACAGTCTTGCTTCTTCTACTGATGCTCCAGGGTGTAAAGCAAGGTGGAGCTCCCGTGGTAGAGTTCCTTGGCAGAATTCTTCTCACAAAAATTCCGTGTCAAAGTGCTGACTAAAAGACGAAAGGCTCATTTTCAATTGCTTAATTGCCTTATCTGTCTAAGAGATGCCTCAAAAACAACTGCGTTATAAAATACAGTTGTGAGTCTAAGCCTAATGCTGCAAAGCAGTAACTTTCTATATAGATCTCAAAGTTCAGACGTGACTGAAAACCTTACATAATTATTTTAACGCCACCTTGAGCGCATTTCCGTGGCTTTGCGTTACTCGGATTCAAAGACCATGCTAAGTCTTCCATCTCCATCCTCCACTGAAGTTTGTGCCATTTCTCCTACATGTCCAAAGGAATTTACACCTCTTAATTTCAAGGAGGAAACACTAGTGAAAACATAACTGTTCTCTCTCAGTTAGACTCAATCAATTGCTTAAGCCCATTTCATGAGCACTGGGAAGCTGAATGCTGGAATTCTATAGCTCAAAGGCAAGGCATTGGCAGGAACGGGCTGCCGTTCTCCTGAAGGCAGGAGAACAGTCTAAGATGGAGTTTTTTCCACAGTTAAACACATATAAGCAGTTTAATTGTTTCCCAGTTAAACAGATACAAGCACCTCCAGGTAAGTCCCAATCTCATCCAGATCTCACATAAGGCGAAGTCCTCCAGGACAACTCCCAGACCCTGCTTCAGAGAACAGCTTTTAGACCCAGCAACTCAATGAGGCAATGCTGCTTTCTGAATAGACATGCTCCAGACAAGGAGCAGCTGCAGCAGAAACTGAAGTGTAGCCCTCCAGGGGCCACCATGCCATTTCAGCCACTGGCTCATCTTCCCTTTACAAGAGTCCTAAATTCTGCAATTTATAAATTCGGGTCATTTGATGAGAATCTGAGTAATTCAACATATGACAGAAAAGCACGGCGTATCAGATATGGGAAACTAGCGACACTTTGACCACGATGACTACTGCATTGTGGTAAGAGGGGCATGGAAGCAGAGGCTGAGTTTCTACACGGGAAGCGGGGAAGCACTATGCCCGTCGGGGGAAGGCACTTCACACTGAATCTCGCCCAGAATTTGTCACTTTGTCAAAAGGGGAGATACTTTCCCTATCTTGCTGGAAAACTCAAACACAAGTTTGCATCATGTTCTTCGAGACTTTAACTGCCTTTTCTTCAAACACGTTAGCTTCATGCTAACCTTTTTTAGCTCTTGATTTTCCTATACAACTTAACAGGAAGGCAACGCCTTCCCACTCACACGACAGAAAAAAAAGGAGATTGCAATAGACTTTGGACTGCTTTGGACCACAGTTTCTGTGGGCATTAAGTCCCTGCCTTGTAGGCAACGCAAGCTATAATGCAGTTATTTCCATATGGAAGCATCAAGGCATATTCTCCTTCGTGAACTTCAAAACTACAGATAGTACAACGGTAATACTGGGAGATTAAAGAAAATAAATACCAGAAAAATTCGAAGAGATTGCTGTGGAAACATCAGAGTGACTACAGCATTGCTCCAACCCGCGTTAAATAACGCGCGGCAACCCACTCCGCCCTTTCCGCGCTCGCACACCGCAGCGCACTCCCGCGCGGGCCGAACGGAGCCGTCCGCAGGGCTCCCGGTGCCTAACGGCTCCTCCGGCCTGCGGGAAAGGGCTGTTCCGGCACCCGCGAACAAAGAGCAGGCGGGCGGGCCCGCCTCACCTCGCTGCCGCTCCCCCGCTCGGGCCCCGCCGTACCCCGTGCCGGCGAGCCTGGCTGTTGAGAGCTCGCACCCAAGCTCGCTGCCACTGCTCCCGTAGGGACCTGAGGGCGAGAAGCGCCGCGAGCAGCGCCCGCGCCCCGGCCTCCTCCGCCGCCGCCCCGCGCCGCCGTGGCGCTCGCAGGGCCGCGGAGCGCCAGTATTGCAGCAGCCAGGCCGCCACGGTGAGCAGCGAGGCGGCGAAGAGCAGCACCAGCGCGGCCCAGCCCAGGTCCGGCCCCATGGCGCGGCGCGCGGGGCTCAGGGCGGCGCGGCGGGCACGGCGGGCATGGCGGGCAGGCCGCGGCGCCGCCCCGCTCGCGGCACCGGGTGCACGTGGCCCCGCCGCAGCCCCGCGGCACCGCACGCGCACCCACCGCCGCCGCTCTCCTTCCGGCGCGGCGGAGCTCGCGCGCCTCCCGCGGCCCGGCGGAGCCGCCCCACACCCACGGCCCCCTGCTCCGCCCCGTGCCTGCGGGCAGGCTGCGCCGCCCGGTCTGAACGGCCGGGAGGCCTCACGGCCGCCGCCGCGAGCCTTCTCTTCTGGTGGACTGAAATAGGAGCACAGCCGCGATCTGAAAGCCCAGCTCCCCACCGGCTTTCCGAGCTCCGATTAACGACGCTTTTCTCCTCGCGTCACGCTCTTTTCTGCTGGGAGTCGCTGCCTCGTTCCCACCAGGCACGCAGGACACACCACCCAGGCGGAAGCGTTCCCGTCCGTCTGCTCCCGATTGTGCCACTCTCACTGTGGAGGGCAAGTAACACAAATTTTTATCACCTCCCGACAGTCACAACCCAAAGTAGCGGCGGCCGGTTGGTGGCGATTCCTTGGCGTTAGAGCTCCAGGGTCTCTGGCCAGATAAGCTCCCCAGCAGTACCATGTGCCCGCCTCGAAGTTTATTTAAAGTTTACAAAATCACTTTTGCATATGTTCGACAGACAGCAGAACACAGGTGGCCTCTCAACACAGCAGCAGCTCTCTAAGTGGCCATAAGGCCATCAGAAAAATCATATAAAGCCATCAGAAACCATTTCAGGCTGCCACGTAGGTGCAGGGCACGTAAAAGTTCTGGCTGCTACCGGATTTTCTGCTGCCTCTCCCCTCTGCTCATCGACTCATACCCGAATGAACAGAACTGTGCATGGACATTGAGCCGATTCTGCCTTCCCCTCCCCATCCCACCAAAATACCCCGGGGGCCCAACAGGTGTTACAGACTCCCCGACAATCGAAAATCTCCAGTCGGGTGTTTTACTGAATTTCCCCAGCATCTGAAACGAACCCGATGGCCACACTCCACTCCCTGCTCTCGCGCATTCTGCACCCCGGTAACCTGCAACGGCCCGCAAGGGCAACTCCTCACACCCGGGCAAAAGGCAAAAGGCAAAAGCCCTGCACCCGGCCTCACCCGGCCTCAGCCGCTCCCCGCACGAGAGGAAGCGGCGGACGCGGGAGGCGGGGGGCTGTGGCGGGCAAGGCGGCCATGGCGGTTGCGGGCGTTGCGGGGCGGAGTCCGCGGCGGGGCCGCCCCCGGGCGAGCGCTGCTCCCGGCGCAGAGTTTCGGAGGAGCCCCGCGAAGGAGGAGGAGCATCGCGGACCTTAGGGCCGGGGACAGGCGCGTCCCCGCGGCCGAAATCGCTACCGATCCCGGCCGCCATCCGAGCAGAGCCTCTGTGCCGGGGGGAAGCTCGTGCCGGGGCCAAAGATGGCGCCCCCGCCCCCGGTCGGCTGCGAGGGCCCCGCGCATCCGGCGCCGCCCTTGTAGCGGCCGGCCGGGAAGGCGGTGGGCAGCGCCCCCGCCCGGCCTCCGTCCGCACCCTCGGCAGGGGCAGCGCCCGCCGCGGCAATGGCGGCCTGGCCCGCCGTGCCCCTCCTCATCAACCTCGGCGGGTCGCTGCTGGGCTTCGTGGCCACGGTCACGCTGATCCCGGCCTTCACGGACCGCTTCGTCGCCGCCCGGCTCTTCGGGGAGGACCTCAACAAGACCTCACGGCGGCCCGTGTGAGTAGCGCTGCCCGCCCCCCGGAGCTGCCCCGCGGGGCCAGCCCGGGGCCGGCTGACTCCCCGCTCTACCTTCCTTCCAGCCCCGAAGCACAGGGCGTGATCAGCGGTGCCGTGTTCCTGATCATCCTCTTCTGCTTCATCCCCGTGCCCTTCCTGAGATGTTTTGTGGAGGAGCAGTGCGCGGCCTTTCCTCACGACGAGGTGAGGCTCGTCTAGTGGTGCAAGCATGACAGACAGGGGCAGGGAGTGGCCACCGGTGACCGGGGTCCTGTTCTCTGTCCTGCAGTTCGTGGAGCTCATCGGTTCGCTCCTTGCCATCTGCTGTATGATTTTCCTGGGCTTTGCAGATGATGTTCTGAACCTGCGCTGGCGCCACAAGTTGCTTCTTCCTACCATGGCTTCCCTCCCACTGCTCATGGTTTACTTCACCAACTTTGGGAACACGACCATTGTGGTGCCTAAGCCGTTCCGGCTGCTGCTGGGCATGCACTTGGACCTGGGTAAGTTATGAATCACCAGAAGCCATCATCCACGTGGCAGGCAATCACTGGAAGGGATCACCTGAAGCACTTTGTGCTGCAAAGGGAGCAGACTAAGGATTTGCTTAAGTAACCAGTAAGAGAGTGGCACTCCACTCACTAAACACTGGGCTGGAAAGAACATCCAGAAACCCAGCACACATTCAGCTGTGCATAGCCAGGCACCAGTCATTTTCCCATGGTCCTGGTAATAAAGTTGAGTACCAGGTGCACACAGCACATGGCTGCTAACACCAGGGTGTTAGAAAGACAGAAACAGAGCACTACAGCTGGCCACCATGGCACAGCAGTTTGCTGCAGCCACAGTGCTGTACGTACATGTACACATGATGGCCAACTCAAAAGAGAGGAAGCAATCTCTTTGTAAGCTACCACTATCAAAACTCACTGAGATTGTTAGGTAATAGGTTGTTGTATAAAGCAGGAAGTGAGAGCTTCAGTGAATTGGTCTAGGGCCTGCTTCGCCTCCAAATACTAAAGCATTTGGCTTGCTCTGATCTGCAGGTATTCTCTACTACGTGTACATGGGTATGCTGGCAGTATTCTGCACTAATGCCATCAACATTCTCGCCGGAATTAATGGAATTGAAGCAGGACAGTCGCTGGTGATAGCTGCTTCCATTATCATATTCAATATTGTAGAGTTAAATGGTAAGGAACATAACGAACATTTGTGGGCACAAAAACCAAAGGGAGATTGAATCCTAGATTTCAATAGCTGGTATTACTAAAAATGAACCAGTCTTGTCATATCACAAACAGATATTTTTCTTTTTTCTATAGGGGATTATCGAGATGATCACATTTTTTCTCTCTACTTCATGATTCCCTTTTTTTTTACCACGCTGGGCCTATTTTACCACAACTGGTAAGAGGATGGACATTCAGACTTTGTTTGGAAGCATCCTTTCCCTCTAGTTTCTCCCTCTGAGAATAAACAAAACCACTTAACAACATGCAGTGGGACGCTGGAGTGTAGACAGCCAGAACCAAGAGCACAAAACATCGATGGAGCAGTAGCTTTTCTTTTTATCAGAACAACTGCAGTCACACCAGCTCACCCAAACACACAGAATACACTCTCTCCCGTGCCTCACTGGCTGTCTTTTCATACCATATTCTCTGCAAGCCAGGTGGCAGGTCCCAGTCCTGCAGTTCTTAGAATAAATACCTACAATTGTTTTTACTGTGTAGATCTGCTGCAAATCCCCCTTGGCCCCTAAGCTGCGCTGCGGGCATACATTCGGTGGTTCTAAAGAGTCAATTTTCATGGCAATAGCAATCATGACAGATCTTTGCTTTTCTCCTCCACGGACTGCAGGTACCCGTCGCGAGTGTTTGTTGGGGACACCTTCTGCTACTTTGCTGGCATGACCTTTGCTGTGGTGGGGATCTTGGGACACTTCAGCAAAACAATGCTGCTTTTTTTCATCCCACAAGTGCTCAACTTCCTCTATTCATTGCCTCAACTCTTCCACGTCATTCCTTGTCCCCGTCACCGGCTACCGAGGTAATATACCAAGTGACCTATAGTGGTACTATAGGTTGTGTCTTTTACCTCCAACACCAGCTGGTAAAGGTGGTGGAAGGTGCTCTTTTTAAAAGCCATCGAAGTATGTTTTCTCTTTATAAGATAGCAGCTCACTCTGCCAGCTACAGTCAGGTCATGCAGTAGAGGTTTCTCAAACAAGTGAACTTCTCTGACCAGCCCACCCCTCAGATACAGAATTATTTTTACCAAGGTTAGAACCTTGATAATTCTAACCTTGATGATTCTAACGCTACAAGACTGAGAGAAATCGACATAGGCTGCTTTTAATGTTGCGGCAGTAGGATCTGCTGAGATTTCATATTAGCAAGCATTCTGTAGCACTATGCCATGTCAGCAGTTTTCTCTGTAGATGTTAGATTCTTCTACTTTATTCTTTAAACTACACAGCATTATGCATGCATTGGGGGGATGCAATGGGAAGGAATCTCCTCTGCCCCATTTGAGGGGCTAGGTAGCAGCAGTTCTTGTTAAGTGCATCAGGTTATTCCTGTTTCTTCCACCACTGGATTTCTTTCTCAGCTATGGATCTAAGTCTGCTTATAAAGTGATCTTTCTCTTTGTTTTATCTGGACTAAATTTTAAATGTTTCTTTCAGGCTTAACGCTAGTACAGGGAAGCTGGAGATGAGCTACTCCAAATTCAAAACTAGGAGCCTCTCTGCCCTGGGAACAAACATTCTGAAGGTAATATGTGGAAAACAGTCAAAATTCAGATGCATTTTGAGGCAGTCATCGAGTGCAAGAGAAACAGGATGGGAGAAAATGCAAAACTTCTGGGTTCAGTAGTTACTGCCTGGCTCAAATCCAGAAGAAAGTCTGTTACCATCCCTCACAGTCACTTGATTGTGTTAATAATCAGTCTTTCAGAATAACCACACATACAAATGCCCCAGGACCATCGTAAGTCTGTCATGTCTTTTCAGTAAGAGCACAAGCCAGATTTCAGGGATGGCCCAGCAAAAGGGCTCTTGAGCAAGACTAGCCAGTGAGCATACCTGGTGAAATAGCGTGTGATATTTCTTTCCTCAGGTAGTCAAGATCTTGCACGTAGTAGATGTGAGGAGTGGAATGGATGAAGACGGCGAATACACTGAATGCAATAATATGACACTTATTAATTTTGTCATAAAGCTGATCGGACCCACCCATGAGCGAAATCTCACTCTCCTGTTGCTACTCATTCAGGTCAGACAAAGGGTTCCTCTGGGAGAAAGATTTACTCTGCAACAGAAACAGATCCAAGTCACTCTCAAGAGTTTTAAGGGGAAAGGGGAAAGTAAAATATCATGCTCTTCACACAAGGTGCAGTTGAGCTGTGGAACTTGGGGAGAATACGAGGCTTACACACCTCAAGGGGGAAACAAATTCACACACGCCTCCCTTCATTGAGAGCTTATAAAAACAAAGTCTGTAGGTTAGCTTAAGAAGATTCCCAAGGCACGACTCACTGGTTGCAAGAAAAACACGAGGACAGCAGGCTGCCTTGTCACTGACCCAATACAGCGTTTTGGTACGTTCCTGTTTTCAGTAATACCAAGTAACAGTCTCAGAGTTACTGCTGGCAAGTGGACTTGTGTAAGCATGGCACGTGGCTCAGCGCTTCCTCAGTCTGAGTGGGGTGTGGGAGTGTTTTGAAGCCACTTGGAGCACTAGGATATGCTTCACAGATGCTGCCACTACCTCTATGGAGCATGTGAATTCTCGAGCGTAGTGTAGTAGAAACACCATTTTTGGAAAGGCCTGCATTGGTTAACTGCCCACAATAAAAATCCTTTCTGTCATCTTCAGATTTAAGATAAAAGATTCTTACTAGAAAAGAGACACTTAGCCAAATTCCAATTTGGGAGGAAGGACTTTAAACGAAAGCCTGTTGAACAGGGCTCAGGCAGGTGACATTGGGGATGGGAGAAGACAGGAAGTACATAGCACTTACCTTGATCCCAGTCACAGCAGAGAAGTCCTGACAGCACCTTATTGTAAGGATGCTGAATTTCAGCTTTGACATAAGGTATTTTCCATTGCAAACCATGGGGTTTATGTTATACTATAAGCTGCTTAAGGGGGAAAGAGTTATTCCCAAACGTTCATCTCATCCACATGTTCTCAGAATGTGATTGTGTGCAGGCACATGGAGAAATCCCCCACCGATACCTAAAATCCTCAGAGAAGGAAACAAGGTCTTTGGATAGACTTCTGCCATTTATCTTCCTACACCTAAAAAAATACAGCCTTTTTGTTGCTGTTTTATGAAACGAGGCATGCTGGAAAGCTTAGCAAATCCATTTGGAAAGGAGGAATCTGATAGCCTGTAAATGGTTTGACAGTATAATGTTTCTGTTATCTGTCTGATTTTTACCTAGGTCCTTGGCAGCATGATTGCATTTTCGATCCGGTACCAACTAGTGCGCTTGTTTTACGATGTCTGACTGGACTGTCAGGAGCAAGGGAAAGAGTTCTACCTGCCAGTCCATTTTCTCCAATTGCTTGACCAAATGATTCAACTGATCTTACTCCAGCTCTCTGAGAATCTCAGAATACCTGTCAAAACGCAAGCAACTGCTTTGCGTGGGGTAGTTTTGAACTGGGTTTTGTTTGGGTTTTTTTTGTGCACCAAAGGCTTTTGTCCAATTCTGCTGATAGAAAAGATTCACTGCTACTTGGATATCATTGTTCCTAGGAATACCTTTGAGAGGGGAAGCAAATGACAGCACTTAGGGAAAGTGAGAAAGATGGAATTTCTAACAAAGACAATTACTGTTCACCAAGAGAGAAAAGAGCAACTTTAATTTCAGTGAGACTCTGTAGAGCAGAATAAGTAAGCCAGACTCCACTCCTGGCTTCTCCAATCCTGTGTTTGGTCCATGGACATAGAATGACATGTTATAACCCATACTCAAAACTCGGAGTGCTCCAAGAATAAAATAATTCATGGTACCCTTTCCCCTGCAGTGCTTTGCCTCAACAGTATTGACATGTAGTGAAACTAGGTTATATGATCCATCTCTGGCTTTCTACCCTGTTAGGCAGCTGATCATTTCTACAGTAGACTCCCTCCTTTTTTATGGCTACTGGGAAGGTTCCTGCGGATGAGCTTTTAATTCTGAACATCTTTACTGTCTGCCTTCCTCCATGGAAGAGGACACATCTGGAACAGGCTAGCAGAGTAAGGATCACCATGTCCTTGCCGTAACAGGGCGTCAGTAAAACCCTTAGATTAACATGGAACTAAGACCCTGCAGACTGCCAATACCTTTTCCTCAAATACAAATAATTATTTATGTAGCGGTATCTAGCACCATAGTTCAACACAGAATTGCTACCTACCCGACAGAAAAACACGGAACAGCCACTGGAGTACCAAGTTATAGGAGTTTTTGCAAGACTAATGGTAGTGAAAAGTGAAATAATGCAACAGTAGAAAACGGGGATGCTGAGGTGAGTGAGAGTAGAAATTGCCAGGTCCAGTACCCTAATAGGTGCAAGGGCACCACAATTCCACACATCCAAGTCCAGCTAGTAACAAGGTTCAGAATGTATTTCCAGAAAGCGAAAATGCCTGTGTCCAGCGGCACCAATCGACACAGAAAACACACAGCACTCAAGCGTGAATTGTACGAATGACCAAATCCTCTTCCTCCTCTCCAGCTAATCAGTCTGTAAGTATACAAAGTTTGTATAGTTTGTACTACACCAGTAGAGGATATTTGTTAACACATACACACGAACATTATGAAAGCCTTCAGTACCTGGCTTAAAACACTCAGTCTGTCCAGTAACTAGCTGCTGGATTACCTGGCATCTGGACATATGAATAGAGAGAAATTAATCTCTCTGCTAGCTGATCTAGGAATGTGGCCTTCCAATAGGCACTTCCCTGGCAGCCACCCCATTTTCCCCAGTAAGCTGGCTTAGCCCTACCTCCAGGTAAGCATCCTGCTGACCCTGATCTCTCCCATATCTGGTCCTGGGCTCCAAAGCCCATTACCCTACTTGCTCTCTGGTCTGGTTCCTTCCCTAGCCATCACACACACTTGCATTCCACCTAGCCCTGGGCCCTCCCTGCATGTGCTGAGGTCTTCCCATCTGCTGGAACCCCTGGCTCCTCTGATCTGTGTCCTAATGCCAGTTGTTGGCACTTAGACTTCCAGATGTACATAGGCACACAGGGTAGACAGTCTGCTCATTCTGGGAAACAAACGTACAAGTTGGGTTAAGTAAGACAGCACAGTCTGCAGAGATAATTCTTGCTGATCAGCAACATGTTAAAACACTATCACTTTATTCGCTTTTATTTTTCCTTCAGTGTTCCCATGGTTTTTTCCTCCCAGTTCACTTTCACTCCTTCCTCTCCTCTGGTGCTTCTTTTAATATACCCATACTATAAACCCATAATATATCTCACACATTCCCACAATTCCCTAAAAAGGATCTCATGGTAGGTTTTCACATCCCCAAATGTGCCACCCTAAGGCAGATGCCTCTACAGACAAGGATACCGCTCAGGTATCCCGAGAGCCGCTTTGCCTCCCTCTGGATGGAAGCAGGCCCAGCTCTGGGAGCCGGGACGAGCGGAGGCGGGGGCGAGGCCGCAATCGCGCTTGCTCGCCGAGGGCCGGCGACAGAGCGACAGAGCGACAGAGCATACCAACAGCTTCGGCATTGTTGAAATTTGGCTCCTCGCTTTCTGATTGGCGACCAGTCAGCAAAAAGCTTCTTCCGGCAGACGCCTTCCAGGAACAAGGGGCGGTGACGCCGTGCAGTGAGCTGGAGCCTGCGTGGTGGGAGGTTATAAAAAATTACAAGCGCGGCCAGCCCGGCCCCTCCTAAGCGCGGCCAGCCCGGCCCCTCCTAAGCGCGGCCTGCCAGCCCCTCCTAAGCGCGGCCTGCCCAGCCCCTCCAAAGCGCGGCCAGCCCGGCCCCTCCTAAGCGCGGGCCAGCCCAGCCCCTCCTAAGCGCGGCCAGCCCAGCCCCTCCTAAGCGCGGCCAGCCCAGCCCCTCCTAAGCGCGGCCAGCCCGGCCCCTCCTAAGCGCGGCCTGCCCAGCCCCTCTCCCCCCCGGCGGGCCACAGCAAGGACCAGCTCTGCAGCGGAACGATGTCCGGCCGTGGCAAGAGCGGTGCTAAGGCCCGTGCTAAGGCTAAGTCTCGCTCGCCCCGGGCTAGGCTGCAGTTCCCGGTAGGGCGGCTTCACCGCCTACTGAGGCGGGGCATTTTGCTCCCGCGTACCTGCCCGCCGTGCTCGAGTACCTGAATCCTGGACCCGGCTAGCGCCGTGGCACGCGAGAGCGAGAACACGCTCATCAAGCCCCGTCCCGCAGTGCTAGCACTACGAAACGACGAGCAGCTGAACAAGCTGTTAAGCATCGTTCCCATCGCGCAGGGCGGCGGCTGCCCCACACCCAGCCCGTGCTGCCGGCCAGGAACACCGGTGCCGGCGCAAGAAGGGACGCAGAAGCCGAGTACGGGCCCCTCTCTCTTCCGGAGAACTGCGATCCATGGAGGAGGAGGGAAGGGGACGAGAGGTGTGGCCGGCGGCCGTGGCTACGGCGGGGGAGGGGGGACAGGAACCGGCCCTAGGCCGGTCAAAAACTCAATGCGAGAGCTACTCGATAAGGACCCGTAATTCACCTCTCACTTTACCTCTGTTCCATTCAGTGCACGTTGCCTAGAAAATAAAACTGCTTTATTTACAGAACAGCACCCCAAGACGTTGCCGCTTCAGTGTTTCTACAAGGCACTTTGCTCCTAAATGGAATTGAACACTTAAAGACTTTTATTTTATTTTTAATTTTTCCTTATATACAGCTACTGCCGAGGGGGGGACTCCACAGAAGGGGCTTGGCCTGGGGGGGGAATGGCAAAAATTGCTGACAATACTTCTAAGAGACACTTAACAATTTAGAGAAATGTGGAGAGGGATGAAAACTCTGAAGAGCAGAAACTACTCAACTTAGTTGACTTAATGTTTCAGGTTTATTGCACCCAAACGTCAGGTAAGACTGGTGTGAATATTGAAATAAATCCCTCCAGAGGATCATGAGGATCGTGATGTACCTGCAGAGACTTGTAGCTAAAGTTGTAGCTCTCCTGCTGGCCACACCCCAGGCTCAGCGGGCATCATTGAGCTGCCTTGCCACACTAAGGATATGCTTTGCTCCCTTGCTCAGAAGTAAACTAGCTAGTTCAACACCCAGGTTCTCTGCAGCTTCCTGGGCCTGACCAGGAACATTCTTGGCTGTGATGCCGACATGCTGCACATCATCATTCGGTCCATCTTCATTCTGCAGATAGAAACAGCTCAAAGTAAGGCATCAGGAAAATAGTGAGCAAGGAATTAAGACACCCATGAAACAGGGTAAAATCTAGTCTGAGGCCTCAAGAACAGTGTGCTGTTACAAGAAACCAGACCAAACATAATCTATTTCTAAAGGTCTGGATTTTGTCATTTAGCTTCAGGTTTGAATTTTGAAGCCACCACGGTTCATGTACCTGATGGGGATAAGTAACACTGGTCTGCATGGTCTCCTTCAGGCTATCAGATCCATCCAAGCTGTAGACTGCTCCTGTCAAATACAACTAGGAAAAATATACAGAATGGATTAATACCACATTAATGAACAAATGAACAGCCAACTACCCCCTCTTTAAAAAAACCCACCCAATATACAAAGTCTGGAGGGAAAGGCTTTTGTCATGCAGTGGGATCAGATGAATACCAGTACAATACAAGCATAATAATCCCTGTTAGGGAAGATGTGACTCTTCAAGGAAAAGGCTGAACTTTTTTCTAGTTTTCCACCTCCTTAATCACACTCCATTGTCTAAAAACAGGCTTGGTAGGGTCAGAAGCAATATTTTCAGATCTCAGGACAACACTAAATAAGCAGCGAGGGTGGAGGGAGGAATCTGGAATGTATTATAAAGGGAATTTTCTGAAAGACAGCTTCAGTAGCTGGACCCATTCTTGTACTCCTGCTTTGGACACAAACACAGGAGGGTCAAGTCAGGAAACTACCTGCCCAAACTGGCTATAAAGATGCCTGCTGAAATTATCTTCAGGAAAATATCAGGGAACATGCACACACTGGAATAGGTTTTCAGAAATAATCCATGAAAAATACAAAGTACTCCTCACCTGGCCATCCTTCAGCAGGGTGTTGACAGCAACAGGGACGCTACATCCACCCTCCTAAAACACAAAGCAGCTGACACTGAGGCTCCTACCCAACACATTCAAAGCAGAGGCCCCTGAAAAGTTTAGGCTGCACACAACCCTGCCCATCACTCTTCAGGCCTTTTTCTATTCAGAAGTACTCTCCTTTACAGTTTTAGAGAAATGTAACAGATTTTCCATATTATGGCATCAAGTCAACTAGCAGATCAGTATTTACTGCTGCAGGCAGAGCAAGGAGGCCAGACCTACCAAACGCTTCATAAACGCTCTCTCAGCAATGCAGCACAACACGGTGTCTGCATCATGCAGGGCAGATACCATATTCAGTATCTCTTGGTCTTTGGCACGAACTTCCACTGCTAAGGCACCCTAGGAGAAGAAATACACAACAAAATGTAACATTTTTTCAACTTCCTGCATCTGCATGTGCGCTCAGCATTGATTGACTTCATTGGAACAGAACTCAGAGGCTCAGACCCTTTTCACTAAGGGAGCGATGTTTGCAGAAATGAATTACAATACACTCCACTGGCTGCAGAGTCATCCTACAGTAGCTGCCATAAACAGAAGATCAGGACTTACTCAGCCCAAGTGTTAAAGGTCATGGTGCCACCTCAAACCATTCTAGAACTCTGCACGGTCCCTGATCCATGCATGATCAAAATCCCTTTTTCAGACTGAGTGTGCAGATTCATCACTTGCAAACACTAACAGATCACCAGCTCTGGTTTAGTAAGTTTGATACTAGCAGGGCAATCCTGCATCAACTCAGCCATGGACTGGAACAGACTGCCCACCTAAAAACAGGAGCACTAAGAATGTGCTCCAAGACAGGTGTTTCAGCTTCACCCTGCAGGAGTCAGGACACTGTGCACAAAGAAGGGAGCATCACACAGCAAGGACACGGCAGTGGCTTTGCAGTTACCCTGGTGCAGCCTAATACCGATCCTGCCAGAACCTGCCCCATGTCTGCCACGTTGCCCCACTGTAGCTATGCACACATTACCTTTCCCATTTACTGTTTTTCTGTTACTGATAGAAATTAGCCCCTACCACACTGGGTAGAAGAGCAGACTCCCATTCTTCTAACAAGCTGTGCCTAAAACAGTGTAACAGCCGACAAAAAGAGACTGAAGTACTTTTCTGGTAACCAAGACATGAGAAGTCTTCAGCACAGTTAACTACTCAGATATATCATACTGCTGCTGGCTTTCAGTGCCCTTCAGGCATGGCTTAAGGATCAAAAGTTGTAAAGTACCTGTCCAACAGCATACAGACAATCTTCAGGGCCTAGGAGCTGAAAGAAAGTAAAATCAAGAGTTAACTCAAGTTGCACTGTCCAGAATACAGGAAACAAGAGCCAGATTCCCGTCTCTAATACCGACTGATTTCATGTCGGACCAAAGAAATATCACCTCTCCCTTCCCATGCCTCAGTGTTTCCACCACTAAAGTGAGATAATGCACTTTTCATCAACTGGAGTGTAACACTTTGTGAATTAGCTAATCGCTAAAATCTCAGTCTTGAGCACTGCTGTGTTGCTAGACACAAGTGCTGTGTTGGTCAGATTACAAACTGTTACTGAACCATGGAAAGCTGAACATGAAAAATTTCTGTATGAAGAAAAAAAGCAACCAACCAAAAAATCCAACCACTCCTTCCTGAAGTGCCTCAAATAAAAGCTAACATGGCAATGGAGTCAGCAGACTGCATGCTTATCTCGGACACAGCCACAAGGTCTGAAAGGGAAACAGTTGATAGCTCAGCAGAGAATGGTATTTTTGGCTTTGCTGAGCCTCACCTGGCCAATGCGATCTTCCCAGCCCATTCTCTTCAGCCCAGCAGCAGCGAGGACAATGGCACTAAAGTCTTCCTTCTCATCTAGCTTCTTTAAACGGGTATTTAAGTTTCCTCTCTGTAGAAATGATTAAGGAAGCATAGAAACAGCAGGCAAACAGTCCTACAACCACTTGACTCTTTACAGACCGTACAGAATCCAACAGTCTCCAAATGAGAATGTCAGTACCATCCTGAAAGAAGTGTTAAACATGGACAATTGTTTCCTAAGATAGAATTTTGCCAAGTATTATGGAATATTACTTCAAGCACTGAGTCTACAAAGATATGCATGCCATCTAAGTACACTGTTAGCACCCAACTCCTCCTGCACTGCAAAGAACTTTGCTCCTACAACTGAAATAACAATGCCTTTTCTCAGTAGTTCAGCCACCCAGATCAGAAGTAGTGGTGCAAACCGCACCCAGGGTTACTGGAAACCCAACAACATTTGGTCACATGCCCTTGACAAACACATGGGAAGCACCGTCATGCAGTTTTTCAAACACTGCATAACATACAACTCACCAGTACAGTATATACATCAGTATGCTGAACCTTAGCTAGACCAAGGCCCTCCGCTTCTTCACAGCCTCAGAGGAAGCAGAGGACAGGATGGCTGCAGTGGTACATACCCCTCAGAACAGGGGAGAGGAGAGCAGCCTTTGAGGAAGCAGTTTGTTCTTGTAAGTCAGGTGGTACAAACAGCCTTGAATCTAGATTTTCCACAAAGTTATACTTTCCTGTTTGCAGCTTTACCCAGCTCCCACAGCTTGCTAGGAAAGGATACAATATCCCTGAACTCTAAATGAGGAAATTTCTTCTTGAGCTGAGCCGCTCTCCGAAGTGAACTGGTTCCAATCACACTGCAGGGAAAAATATGATCACTGAAATCCAGCACACTCCTAACAATTACCTCCAGCCAAGTACATGACAGAAATCTCAAGGAAACAAATGGTAACTTTTATTTTTTAATTGACATGAAGATCTAAAAACCCATCAGTGATTTGTATCTCCTTAGCAGAAAGAAAACCACTCTGTGCAGTTTAGCATAAAGCGTGTCTGAAGCAACCCCCAAGGAGCCAATTTACAGGATATGCTTCTGGAGAGCAGCCCCTTGCCACCATCAAGGAATGATGAAACCTCACTGAAAGACAGCATTTATCACAGAAAAAAAGACTCTGCTGCACCAAAATGAACCGGACAAAGTGTCTCGGTTTTGGAGACAAATTTCAGGAGAAAACACCCTGGAATAAGCGTTTCCTCTAAAAGCGAAAGAAAAAAAACCAAAAAAGCAAAAAAATTTGAACCTCACACCCCCTCCCCCCACCGCGTGGCCAAGGGGCAAAGACGGCGAGTGCCCTTCTTTTGGCTCTGGAGGCGGGAGGAGAAAAGAGTTCCCAGCAGCTGGGAACCTGCCGGATTTCTGGCGTGGGTCTTCTCCTTGCAGCAGCTGAAGTTGGTGGATTTTAATGTCCTTTTCTCGTGTTGGTTGATCTCCTCCGAGGTCTCGGGTTCGGGGCAGTCCCACCGGCTCCCCGAACAGGCCAAAAAGAAAAAAACCAAGCCAAGCCGAAAGAATTCAAGGAAAAAAACCCAAAAAACCAAAAAAAAACCAAACCGCCAAGAGGAGTCCCAGTACAGCCTCGAGGCTAGGGGAAGGGAGGGGGAAAAAACCTTTTTGCTTCACGCTAGCCAAAAACCCAATCCAACAAAAGGAACAATGTAGTGTCCCAATCCACTCTGTCCCGAGCACCCAGAGAGAGATTGAACAGAGGCCGAGCAGGAGCCCAAGGCTCCCCGCCCCACTCTACGGGTCCATCTTAAAGCTACAGCAAGTGTTTCCTGGGCATAAAGCAGACGGAATAAAGCATCACCATAAAATCACCCCAAGACACAAAGCCAGACAACTAAGTGATGAAGTGACTAAAATGGAGGAACTTCATCAAACACAGAAATACAGTAAGCAGAAGACCTTGGAGTATATCACTGGAAACCACAGAAAACTGCAAGTCTGGGCAGTGAGCATTTCCTTTCTCGAGATACATGCTGTTCACTTCTCGTCATAGAATTATATTGTACGCTGATTTGGAAGGGACCCTTCAGCATCATCAAGTTCCAACTCCTGGCCCTGTGCAGGACAACCCAAGAATCCTACCATGTGCCTGAGAGCATTTTCCAAGCATTCCTTGAGCTCTGTCAGGCTTGGTGCCGTGACCACTTCCCCTGGGAGCCTGTTCCAGTGCTGAACCTCTCTCTGGGCGATGAACCTTTTCCTGATATCCAACCTAAACCCCCCCTGATGCAGCTTCATGCAGTTTCCTTGAGTCCTGTCACTGGTCATGAGACTGATGAAATCAGTATGTGTCCTTCTGCTTCCTCCTCTTGATAACCTGAAACCTACACCAGACGTGATTTTCCTGCTATCCAGATGCACAGAACCTCAAGTCTTTGTGTCACAGCTAGTTTATTTCTTTCACTTTAACATATAAAAAAATAATTTCTAATAGCTACCTTAATCTCAGTAATTTCACTCATCTGCCTCAGACAAAAGATTCCAATAACCTCTATGAAAAGACAGGTAATTAAAAACGGAGAAACCACAAGAAAGTAATGCCAAACAACAAGGAAGAAATCAGAACTGGCTGAGTGAGAACAAAAGCACAGTTCAGGTCCACAAAAGCCAAAATCCTGCACCAGACACCTTGTCTGCATTGTATGCATTCCCCAGCAGTAGGCACAATACAAAGGAGAAGGAATTCACTCAAGAGATCGTGGCAAGAAAGGTTCTAACTTGAGAAAGCACTGCCACTCAAGAGTGGCTTGAGAAATGAACCTCACTCAGCATGCAGCACTCCCCTGAGACAGTGTTACTCTTTCCAGAAAGTGGGTCCAGGTTAATGTCTGTGAAATGCTCACAAAAGGCAGTGTAAAGACCACTACAGGATAAAGCAAGGAACTGACTGACTTGAAAGTATCAACCAACTGACCCCTTCTGTTTTTACACCTGTCTTCCCCTTCTTCTCCCACTCACCTCTTTTCAGGAAGGAGGCTCAGTGTTTTTCCGCAGTTTTTGGGATGAAAGACAACAGCGTCAAGTGGGTTTTCCCTTCTGCAAAACAATGCAAGTGCAGAATGCCTGACACATCATTTAAAGCGAGGCTGTTAAGCTCAACGGTTCTGCTACTATTTCCTGGAAGAACTGCCTCTGGCTCCAAAACACTCCATCATCACTGTAAGAGCAAGAATTTCCAGCACACCTGCTAGCTACGGAACACCAGGGCAGCTCTAGTATTCCACTAGAGCTTCGCTGTTTTGGAGATTAATCACAGGAAACTTTGAACACCTAAAAGGACCTATGCTGGCTTTGCTCTCCTTCATCAACACTATAAAATGCAAGACCCTCAGAGAGCCAAGCCTCGTGTCCACACTTACTTGCAGACAGCGCCGATGGTAAAACCAGGAGGAAGAGAAGTTGGCAGGTCCTTCAAGGAGTGAACCACAAGGTCAACTCTAAAAATTAGATGACAGTAATGAGAGAACAGGTGGTTGAGCTCCTGTGGCGATCTACCAGAGACCTGCAGGTCACCTACAGAAAAGTTCGAACCCATTCTGGGAATTAATTTGGAGAAGAGAGAAGAATTTCAGGATTTCATAGACAGGATTACTATAGAGTTTTTGTGTTACTCCAAAAAAGCTACTTCACCTTTCTCTGTCTCTCTTTTCCCCCTACCCAGTGATGAAAGGCACTTAACAATAAATTTGAATGAGGGGAAGATGCTGGAGATGTTCACACAGAGACACTCACCATACCAAAATGCATTGGTATGTGGGTTGGTATTATGCTTCAAACTTAAACTAACAGCGAGCCAAACTACAGGCTACCTTGCTTTGTCACACAGGAATCAAGCATAACTGTAAACACTTGAGTCGCCAATATTTTTTCACCAACTTCACTGAAAATGCAGTATGATTTAGCTATGTGGCAGAGATGCAGAAGAATACCTTTGTTTTTAAACATACTTTAACCAAGGCACCACTGAAACCCTCCTCAGAATATTGAAAAGAGAGAGAAATTAAGTAACAACAAAGATCCCCCAACACCTCAAACCCACAAAACCAGCACTAATCTCTCTCTGCTCAGGCACCTGAACCAAGGTTTTTTGTAGGGAGAAGTTGCACAGAACACAGCACAATTTGCCCACGCCAAATTCTTCTGCACATTTAGCTTGCATATGTTTCTAAATGTTAACATGATGCCAATAAATCTGTTTTGCAATACATTACCACCAACCAGCAAAGTATTTTTAAAAAAATATATTCATAAGCAGGAATCATATGAGATTACATCCTCCATGTGTATCACAGCACGTAATACACAAATCACAGAAGAAAACCCAACTGGGGCAGACCAAGTGACGCAACAACTCCACTTCAAAATACATGGCCTAAGCCCAGGGTAGAGAGAAAAATGTGGAAAAAAAGGACAGTAATCAAAGGATTTTTTTAGCCTGAGAGGTACCAGGACTGAAGGAAAGTAGATAACCTATGCAGCAAGCTACATACGTCCAAAAAGCACCAAATGCCAAGCAGAAAGACAAAACAATAAGATCTTACTCATTTCTTTCAAGTGCATTTTCCAACTCTTTGGTGAAGAGGCTCTTCTCTCCAATCTACACATAAATGGAAGAACATGAATCACAAAAGAAGCATCTGCCAATATAACATAAATACAATTAGTTCTTGAATAAAGGAAGAACAGATCCTTTACCTTGGAAAGTGCTGTATCCAAGATCTTGTCCCCAGTTGTTGACATGGCCACTGCTCAGAGACAGTACAGGTAAAACATGAGGCTTGACAAAAGCACTGGGCTTAGGCTGAAAACAGCTATGCAAAATGCCATGAAGTGTCACACACTACTGCGTGAACACTGACTCAAGCTCAATACAAGAGCAGCTCACTTCTAGAAATTCACTGCACTGAAAACAAGTGAAACTGAGACTTCTTTCACTGTCCTTAAAAACAAAGCAAGGGGAAAGAGGGCAGGTTTGGGGAAGAGCTGGCCCAATGGAACCTGCCACAGTCTGTCTCTGGAGTGCCAGTGAACACATATAAAGGAGTTCTCTTCAGTGCAAGGCTGAGCTTCTGTTATTCCTGTTGAAAGCCTTGAGCCCCTGACCAGAAAATGCCCCTAATGCTCAGTGGGGTGCAGCCAAAATACCAGGTTTGCAAATGGAGCAAACACAACACCAACTCCATTGCATACTCAGCACCTAAATCTTTAAGAGCTTATGAAATCCATCTTTCTCCCCTAGAAGAAACCAGCAGCAGCAGTTGCTCAGCCACACAGCTGAACTGAATTCAGATGGCACTCTTAGATAAACTTAGACAGACCTCCTCCTCCTGACGGTACACACACCTCTTGCACACAAAGATAACCCACTGGCTCCTGCTGCCATCTACCCCAGGGCAACATCCAAAAAAAAACTTACCAATCTCAAAGCAGAGGTCGGGGTATAGCTCACGGAGCATCATAACTACACTATCAGTCTGAATCCGGGCCAGCTACAAGGAAGCAGAAAACAAAGTCCTAAAGAAAGAGCACATTGTCCGTACAGTAGCTAAGGAGGCTTTGCCATTCTTCGACAGCCAGGCACGCATGACCAATACATTCTCTCTAAATGAAAAGCATTAGAAGCAGGTTGCCTCGAGTAAAATCACTCATAGGTACAAACTCCTTGAACTGTGTGAACTCCTATAATGACCAGAGCACTTCACTGAAGAACTTCTTTTATTGCCTGAAGTGCCACAACATCTTCCCCATGTTCAGCGCTGCTGTGATGCAACCACTGATGAAACACTGCAATGAATTTATCAGTTAGGGAGAGTGACTACAACAGAAGCCTACAGATCATGATTCGCATGCTGCCACTTCTTGGTTTCACGTATGTGGAACACGACTGCTGAATAAGAACCGCTCATCAGCAAGTAGGCAGAAAAGTACACGAAACCATTATTCTGTTGCTCAGTGATGAAGGAACAAGTCATATTGCACACTGGGCTAGGCTTAAGGTTAGGGCTAAAGCCTCCTGCTTTCTCTAAGAGTATGAATTTTACCAATACTGCAAGCTTTGGGAGAAGCCAGTAGGATTTCACTGAACTGGTGGAAAAGTCCACAGTTAGTGTCAAATACAAGTTACTTATCCTCTGTAAGAACAAAGACCTAGTTAGAGGTTCTACAAACACACACTCACACAAGTAACAGCTTACATCATCGCGTACAGCAAAAAACAAATATCAAAGCAGTAAACTGCACGAAGAACATTCTATTGCATAAGAAAACCAGAAGCAAGTAAAATACAATCGCTAGTGTCTCATCTTTCCGCACATGCAAGCAGCGGCAGACTGGAGCAACTACAGATGAGTTTCAGCTTGTCTCCCCGCGAAGGGCTCAGGACCCTTTGGTAATTAACGTAGTTCTCAGTACTGCGGTTCCCTACAAATACAATGAATGTAAGTAGCTGCCTCCCTTTGTAAAGCGCCCCAAAAGCCTCAGGTTACTACATGAGGTAGCACACATGCACGGCTATCTCCCTTGTCCTGATGTCTACATAAAATGCCTTTGGGACAGCACGGAATTCTTCCTAAAACGTGCTACCGAAAGGAACGAGATTATCTCAGCGCAAAGGCCTGAGGGTCGCTTATCTCTCTTTGCGAGGCTGCTCCTCCCTGCTGTAGCCCGCTGGCAAGAGATACCTCCTCTATCTCTGGATGTGTCTCTCCCCTGGCCTTTGAGCGGGCTGCAACCGTCAGTCGTTGGCGGGTTTTCCCTCCAAGAGCTGCACACACCTTGCAAATCGCACAGTCCCAGCCGGCCCCGGGAGAGACCCGCGCCGCCGCCCCCGGCCCCTGCACTGACCGTCCCCTGGGTTCCGAAGGAAGCGCTTTCCAAACTTCTTCCCGGAGTTCCAAGGCAGGAGCCGGAACGCGCTAACTCAGGAAGCTCAGCCCCTTGCTTATCCCCGAGAAGCAAGCAGACCCTGCGCTGGCCGGGACGAACCGGGTGCCTGGGCGGGAGCACTCCCCGCGCCCCAGCCCCGCCGCTGCCTACCTGGCTCCGGCGGGTGCCCACGCGGACCGCTCTGCCATCCACGCCGTTCTCTCCCGCGGCAGCAGCGGGTCAGCGCCCGCCGCGTCGGCCCCCCCGCCGGACTCCGCTCGCCCCCGGCCCCCGGCTGCCGCCCCCGGCTCCGCCATGGCCACCGGCCCTCAGCGCCGCGCGGCCCCGCACCCCCACGTGACCGGCGGCCGCGCCCCCGCCGCCCCAACCGCGTCACCGGCGCGCCCGCAGCAGCCGCGGCGCTGGAAAAGCCCGCCCCCGGCCCGGCCCGCCCCGCCCCCGGCCCGGCCCCGCCCCCGCCGCGGCCCCGCCGCCCCGCGCTCCCGGAGCACTGCCCGGCCGGGCCGGTCCGTGAGGGCCCCGCTCCCGGAGCGCTGCCCGGCCGGGCCGGTCCGTGAGGGCCCCGCTCCCGGAGCGCTGCCCGGCCGGGCCGGTCCGTGAGGGCCCCGCTCCCGGAGCGCTGCCCGGCCGGGCCGGTCCGTGAGGGCCCCGCTCCCGGAGTGCTGCCGGCCGGGCCGGTCCGTGAGGGCCGCGCTGCCCGGTCGGGCCGGTCAATGAGGGCCCCGCTCCCGGAGCGCTGCCCAGCCGGGCCGGTCAATGAGGGCCGCGCTGCGGCACTGCCCGGCCAGCCTGGTTTATTGGGGGCCAAGGGGTGAAGCCAAATACAGGTGGCCGAGGACACAGCGGGGGACCCCGTACAACACGAGAGGACGTGCAGACAGGGCCTGGGGTCAGGTACTGCGCTTGGTGTGGATGAGCAGCTCCCGCTGCAGGCCAGCCTCGATGGTCGTAGCTGTCTTTCCCGAGGGCAAGTCCGTGATCAGGGTGAGCTTATTGAAGACGCCGCGACCAAAGTAGTCAGCAACGACTGAGAAGCCATCGTTTGAACACTTGAGCTGCCAGACACAAAGCGGCAGCATCAGCAAAAGCCTCCAGAGCCTCTTGCCTCTAGCCCCCTTCCTTTCTCCCCCTGCACTTACAAGCTTCTGGCTTAGGGGACAAGGCAGCCCATGTCAGTCCCTGGCTCCTTGCTGATTCCATGCAAGGGCTGGGTATAGCAGAAGAACCTGCTAGATTTTCTGACACTGGCCATTCCAGTTCCTGGTTCAACCCCACATTTGAGCCATGCACCAAGGAGGTAAGGAGCAACTGAATTAAGCAGGAAGGTGAGTGCTTCAGCTGCTCTAGTTTCCGCATATGTTAACGTTTTCCCGCTGATGTCCCATTCTCACACTCATCACTTCATCCTTGGCTAACACAAGGTAGATGCAACATTTTGGTGCTGTCCCCATTCCGATTCACGCTATTCTTTTCCCTTTCTTCCTAATTTGTTCTATGCAATTGTTGACCAGCTGTCACACTGACCAGTAGGTCTCGACCCATCTGAGGGTCAGGTGAGAATAGATTCTCTCTTTCATCTTTGCAGAGCAACAGTGACTCTTCATGCCCTTTACACAACGCAGTCACCCTAGAGTCTAATGCCTCATTATTCAGTTAACATAACCTTGTTTACACAAAATACTTTCAAGCCTTGCCTATCTTTACCAGCCTCCACAGGTCTGTAAATTAATCTAAACTCTATTTATTTCAGCTTGGTAAGATAGGCAATGTTAACCTACCTGATGCTGAAACTGGTCGTGCAGATCTCTCTTCTGCTCCTGGGCTCGGATCATGTCCATCACTTTGCGGTTTTCTGGCATGCAAGTAGGACATTCCGAATCACTCTCAGAGTAGCTTTCAAAGCAGTGCTGGTGAAAGGAATGACCGCACAGGAAGTGGACTGAAGGCAGCTCCAATGCACTGGTGCAAATGCTACACTTGGTCTTCTGAAAAATCTTGGGACTGAGAGAGTGATGAGATGGAGAAGCATGAGAAAGACAAACAACACTTTACTAAAAGAAAACAGCAGTTCTGTCCTTGTATAGGACTAGACAAGACAGCACACAGTCCTGCACCTTGCTTTTAGCTCTTCAATTTCCAGGCGGATCCTCATAGTTTCTTCTCGATATTTCTGAATTCTCTGCTCATCCTGCTCTATCTGGCGGCTTTGCTTCTGCAGCTTGTTGACAAGATAATCCTTAATCACAGACAGGGTGGCTGTGGAGTTATGAGCCAGCGTCTGCACAACTGAGAGCAACTGAGATGTTAGTTTACTAACACAAGCACAAAAACTGCACCTATGCTTGTACTGCCAGGACAGACTGCTTTCCTGGGAAAGGCCACTTACAGGCAAAGACAGTTGGCATTCCCATGGAGCTGGAAGAGCTCACTTAAAAGATTCTCTTTCAGTTTGGCATCTCCAGAAATGGCAACTGGGAGCACGTCTGGATAGCTCAGACCAAAAGGGACAAAGGAAGGATCTAGTAGTGGATTGGATTCTAGTTCTCCACCAAGGCACAACAAGAGCTTCAGCAAGCCCTTCACTGCCCCACACTGACAGAACAAACATCATGTACGAGACATCTCACTGATACCGCAGATCTTGTTTCCTAACTAGGGAGCTGTGACTGACATCGCTTTTCCCTATAGAGCAGGTTATTACTTCAAATGGTAGGCTCCAATTTCATTGATTCTTCTCTCTAATGTCTGATCTACAGAAAGCACTACAAACTAGTCTGGGTTGGAGTCTTCTGCGGTTTGTTTTTCTGGTTTTCGCTTGGGTTGTGGTTTTATTGCAGGGGAGGCTGGGGGTTGGGTGTCACGTATCATTACCAAGCAGTGGAGGCATAAGATTCTTGTTCTCGATGTGTTTCAGCACTGCAGCAATAAACTCTTTGCAGTTCTCCTCCTTCCGCGCAAAGTAGCCAAGAGCCTGTTCCCAGAGACAAGCCTCTTGGTCTCCATACAGCTCACACACCTCGATCACCTTCTTGTACTGCTCATTCTGCATGTGGTAGTGCATGATCTGTTGGAAACTTTGAGAGAAAGACTCATCAGCTGCAACGATCCATCTCACCCTTTGAATTGTTACAGGGACCTCAGGTTTTCACCCAGCCATGCAACCCCCAGACTCAGAGAGAAGTCAAAGACAAGTCTTTTTTTCACTCTATGTAACTGCCTTGCTTTAACAGTGAGGTATTTCTGCAGAGCAATCATCTACCGTTCCCATCTTGAGACACTAAAGAGGTCACTACTGTTGATGGTACAGACATTTATGGCTCAGAAATCGCTCCAGTGGGGGCAAGAGGGGAAGAACAGGACTCTAAAGACAAGAGTAACACTCACAGTTTGCCCTGCTCATAGAGGTACAGAACACCATCCTTGAAACTGTGCATCTGACATAAGACCAAGGCCTTATCAAAGACTGTTTTGAACCTTCCACTCTTCAGGAGGGTGAGGGCTTCATTGTGCAACTTCTCCTTGATCTACAAAGAAAGGGGAGAGGTCAAGAAGAGGAACACAGGCACACCCACATACACACTATTTTGCACTAAGACCTGACAATTTGCAGCTCTTTCACAGAGGTCAGTTTTGGTACTTGTTCTTTAACCCTTTTAAGCAAACAGGACATGATTTTCTTTGCCCAAACAGTCAACATCCTTACAGATCTAGGCAAACAAGTAGATATAGCTTTGTGGGCAAGGCATCTGCTCACAGAGGCTGTATTGTCTGGAATCTGTTTTTAAATGAGATTCAAACAAAACAAGCTCAGCCATTCTGAAAAGAATAATCCCCCAGCTACTAAACTGCTTTCCCATTTCTGTGCTATTTGTCCAGCACAGCAGATGTATTGCCTCATGTTGTCAATGCCCAGCTGGAAAGGGCATTGCAGGAACACAAATATTACTCATAAACAACAAATCTCTCCCTCAAAACACAATGCTGGAGGAGCTCAAACCTGCTCATCTTGTTCATGTGCCCAGTTCTGCAATCGAAGTTCCAGTAAAGTGTCATAGACACCCTGTGGAGAGTCAGCCTGCACTTCAGTCATGTGCTCCAGAAAAGCTTTCAGTTCTCGGGAGTTGTTTGCAAAGACTGGGATGAACTCCTCTGAATTAGCCTGTAAAAAAGTCAGAAAAAGACAAGCACCCACATCAGTCGAAGCCATACCGGTGCTTCCTCCCTGCCATGAGGAATGTTCACTTCCAGAGTCTCAGACAGGATAGATACAGCACAATACAGGATGCGGACTACATCAAGGATCAATCCGGAACAATAGCTTTAATAGGTCCCCTGTGTCTAGGACTACCAGTACACCAGGATGGAGCTTCTCATAGAATCAATGAATAATTTGGGTTGGAAGGGAACTTTAAAGGTCATCTAGTTCAACACCCCTGCAATGAGCTGGGACATCTTCAATTCTATCAGGTTGCTCAGGTCCTCATCCAACCTGACTCGAGTATTTGTTTCCAGGGATGGGGCCATCTACCACTTCTCTGGGCAACCACCTTCATTATGAAAAGTTCCTTCCTTCTATCTAGTCCAAATCTGCCCTCTTTTACTTAAAAACCATTACCTCTTGCACCATCACAACAGGCCCAATAAAAATGTTTGTCGTCATCTTTCTTATAAAACTCTTTTGAGTACTGAAAGGCTGCAATGAGGTCTCCCTGAAGCCTTCCCTTCTCCACACTGGCCAACCCCAGCTCACTCAGCCCTTCTTCAGAGCAGGTGTGTTCCATCCCTCTGATTATTTTTGTAGCCCTCCTCTGGACCCACTCCAAAAGGTCCATGTCTTTTCTGTGCTAAGGGTTCCAGAGCTAGGTACAGTACTACAGGTGGGGTCTCACCTGAGCAGAGTATATTTAGGTATAATTTTCATTGTAACTAAAACATCAGGCTGGCAACACAAGGCATGCAGAAGCACTCATTGCAAAGTTACTACTGGAGAGCAACAACTCTCAGTCAACACAAACCATACCTTTTTTCCTTCCAGCATCCCAGGGCCTTCATTACCTCCCGAGGGCCGGTAATCAGTGCAAAGGACCTTCAGCAATTCAGTGGTCTCATTAGGGACATGGTGCATCAGGATTTTACCATACCGCTTCATGTTACTCTCTGCCTGTTCAAAGGGCAGTTTTCCAATGTAGTGCAAAGCCTCTTGGTAGTTCTGTGGAGACAGACAGCAAAATAATCACAGGACATTCGCTTCTGCTCTCAACTTGATGTTAGGCCAGAAAGCATTGAAGACATGCTGTGAGTATGCAGCAAATACTGTTTACTTTGAGTTATCACCTAGTTCACTATTCCTGCTCATTTTCCTCCTCAGGGAAAAAGACTGGATGTAGCCTGGGGGAAACATTTAGATAAATCCCCAACTAACCGCCCTCCCTCCTCTTAAATGGGATGAACTCCTCTTAAATGGCACTGAAAAAAGCCACATCTGAAAGAAAACAAGACCTTGTGATTTCCACACCTAGTCTAACACACAAGCCAAAAGCAGAACAGCAACACACCAACAGCAACAAATATTGTTGCTGCTGCTCTCATCAGCATGCTATCCTCAGCAAAGAAGTCAGTGAAATGATATTCTCACTGAAGAGGAGGCTAGAGAATTGGTATTGTCCCAGATAAGAACACACATGCAGTTATGTCTCCTCACCTTGATGTCCTCTAACTGGATTTTGAGGTACCATTCATGATGCTCGTGCTTCTCTGCCAGGTACACGGCGTGGGAGTAGTAACCAGCTTGGCGAAGCACCTTGATAGCCGTTTCCACATCAAAGTGGACCTCACTCTCACTTGTCTCCGAGAACAAAAGCAGAAAGATGGTCCCTCGGAAAAATTCCAACAGTCCAGAAGCAGTAATCATTTATGTAAGAGGAGGAAAACACGAGCAGGCACAGCTTGGTACCTCTCATGCAAGGGAAAAATCACCCGTGCAGAAAGGAAGGAGTCGAACCACTTCTCATTTGCTTGCCAGTTGCACTGGCAGAAGCAAGCACACACCAGACCCAGATGACGAACCAACCAAACTGAGAATGTAAGCAAGAGCTTGGAAATAAAGGAGCAAAAACCACGGTATTGAGTGGTCAATTCATTATTTGCTCTCTTAAGAGTCCTACAGGAGGGAACTTAAAATGTCACCACTACCCCTTTTAAATTATTATAACATAACAATGTAGCATGATTCCACCTGCCCCCAATACCTTAATGAACTCTTCCAGTTTGGAGCTGTCTTTGAGTTTGGTATAGCAATTCAGCAGAAGTGTAGTATGATCTGCATTGGCCAGGGACTGCAGATGGAGCATCTGTAGATAAGCAGTGAGGTTGTGGATACGCTGAGCATCCAGGAATTTCCGAATAACGTAAGATGGTTCTAGCTTCCCTATAGTTCTGTGAGGGGAAGAGTCATGTTATAAGATATTGTATACTCATGAAGTCAAAATAAATGGAGAAATTAACAACAAAACAGAGAGAAGCCTTAACTTTAGCAGGTACTAACCCTCTTGGGACTGCTCAGCTATGCATCAGAAGCAACAACTAGTTACGGTGTAAGAGCACCCATCTGCACATACACTGATACAAAGGCCTCAGTTGGGACGACCATGATAGCATACGAGGACTTAATCTTCCTTTAAGGTGGCAGTGAGAAGACAGACTAGGCTCTGAGCACAACTAACTGGGAAGGAGGAACAAAAGCTACATTTTCCTTCATTTCAGTCACATAACTCAGTTTTAAATGCTTATGCCCACATGGCGCAGTTTAGTTACTGTGACAGTTAAAGCAAGTCAAAGGTAAAAAGATGTGCTGACTCTCACTAGATGCCAGGGACTCCGAAGCCTCAGCTCCACAATAATGTAACACTTTGTGGCATTTTAAAAATTGAACATGAAGTTTTCAATAAGCCCCAAAACAATGCTGCTCTGAGCTCTAGTTTTAAAAAACCCAAGATGTTTTAAAACTGACATTGAACTGTTTGAGTACTTTCCAAGAAGACCGCCATACATAGTCAAATTGCATCATCTGTCTTGCACAGAGTGATCCCTTCTTTATAATGATGTCACCAGGCCCCACTCCATCCCGATGAGCCTACATTTTTCATGTTAAAATGTGATCAAAGAGAAGAACTTTATCCTAAGGCGTAAAGAGCGATTTTCAAGCAACTTGTTCAAAGACTTTTAGTCTCACTGACATCTTTCTCTGTACAGGTAGAATTTTCACCTCGAGTCATACGTTTTTTTGTTTTGGACTGCTTTGACTCCTGGGCTGAAAGAGAAATCAAGGCCTATGTTGCTCCTATCTGTACTACAACATCACAGCTCCACAGGACCCCCCACCTACCGGATATACTGCTGGATGGCTCCATCGTGGTTTCCCTTGTTATAGAGATGATCGCCATACTGCCGGAAAATCTCTGACAAACCATCGCTGTCCAAGTGGTGGCTCTTGGCCAGGTTAATGGCCATTTCAAATAAGTTCTTTCTGAACAGCATCTGTTAAATACATGGTAAGAGCAGTATGAGAGAAATACTACCCCACAAAACAAGTTCAAAATGCACCTGGGAAGCAAATTGTTTCTTCTTCGTAGTGCACACATGTGCTTGGGCTTTTACACACCAATTTTCTTACAACACTGGTTATGCTGAAAAGCTATTAGGTCACTCATTATGTAACTCACTTACCTGAATGGTTCAATTTTTCAGTCTGCAGAGCCAGTACAAACTTACAGACATAAGGCAGAGACTAATAAGAAAACATAGTTACATGCCTCGAGTTTGGTTTGTGTATCCTTCTCCTGCAGTACATGGATCTTCCCATCTCTGGTCAGTACATACAGAGAACCCCACTCTGCCAAGACATCCACTATATCATCAAAGATTGAGCTGTATGCAATGAATTTGTTGCACAAGTCATAGATATTCAGGACTTGTTTGTCTGAATTCTGTGCCTCGTTCCCAGCAAATTCTGACCTGGAGAGCAAAAGTTTTAGAAAACAAAAAGAACGTAACTTGAAATCTTGATACCTGTTCAAACTAGGGATGTATAGAAAGCCAGACAAACAGAGTTCATTTAGACAATTAAACTAAGTGGACCCAGAGGGAAACCACCATGTATTTATACACAAACTCCATCATCCTGTTACACTGAGAAATTCATAGGACTGGAAAAAAATCCCACTCATTCAGCACGCTTAACTGTGCTACTCTAGCAGTGGAAGTTAATCAATATAGGGGTCTGGATGAACTCAACAGCGTCTGACAAAGTTGCAATCCACCCCCAAGAGCAAAGATTCACAGGGAAGAAGGACAAAGAGAAAAAGCATGAAGCTGCATGAGCAAAAAGAACTCATCTGTTTTGAGGAGCCCTACTTTGGGGAAGTCTTTCGCTCCTTGGAGACAATGATGAGGTACCCCCGATACCAGTGAACAATCAGCTTTTGTCCCTCGAAGGCAAAGCAGGGGCCACGTTCGTCTGGTTGATAAAGGTACACACATTCATTTCCTGCCACAATGAACTGGAGATCCTGGGAGGGGTCACTGAGAGATGAACAGCGCAATCCACAACCGTGAGTGTCCAGCTCCAGGTGAGGATAGTCTTTCACTGAAAGCATATAAGACTACAGAGGAAACTCAAGGGTTTGGGCATCGCTCTGAACTAGCTTCTGAAGCCAACCGAATTTGCAAGTCAGAGCCGCATTTTTTTCGACCAGCTTCTCACCTGGATATTCTCGGTGGTCACCACAAACAGATGTGTTGTTTTGCCAGACTGTCGAAAAGCAAGGCCAGTAACCGGGTAACTGCCTTCATGTAGGAGCTGGGTCTTGCTATGCCGATCTCGAGTGATGTCTCCTTTAGTGAGTACAACGCTTCCATCTGCAAAACCTGGTGAAGCAGATGGACTAAACTATTACTTATACAACACACCTGAAATTTTATCCAGCATAATTTAGGGAAGCTCCAGTCAGCAACAACACCATGCTCAGCAGCATGGTGTAAAGCAGTGGGAATTGCCACAGGTTCTCATATCAAGTCAATCTTTGCCAAATCACCCCCCCCACACTTGTTACAGTTCAGAGCTGTCACACAAATGCACAAAGGATAGCACTGTTCAGCAAGGGTTAACTTGCTTTCCACACACAAACTTCACATGCAGATTAATTCTGTTTGACTCTGTCTGTATTCTGTTTTACGAATGGCCTTCCCGTACTGCAACTGTAACTATAATTTCAAGTCCCTTGCTTATTCAAAATGCACTACACACTGTAAAAAAGACCAGAGGGAGATTTTTTAAGAGAGAGTAAAATATGCAGTTTTCACAGCTTGCCAACAGCCCCAGTCCTGTAAGCTGTTCCAGTGTTGGAGGCCACCATACACACAGGGAAAGCTTTTTGATTTCAATGTAGAGACCAAGTCAGCGGAGAGCACTTGTAGTCTCACAACATTACTGCTGTTATTCTGTCAGAAGTTAAGCAAGAACCATTACAAAGGAACGGTTAAATCCAAAAAGGGAAATTTGCTTTTTACTTTGAAAAAAGGTTTCTATAACATGCTTGAAAAAATATCTCTGTAACATTAGGTATCACAAAACTCATGTTTTTTCCCGTACCAACAGAAGCTAAATTTAGTACTAAGTTCAATAAATACGCAGCCTTACCGACTGGCAGGGAAAGAGGACATCAACTAAAAATATGTGCTTCCAAGTGTCAAAGTTGTTAGTGCAAACTATATACTCAGGCTAAATTTACGCATTTATCTTCTTGAGCTCTCCCATAGCATGAGATACACAACATCTCTGTGAGAATAATGTAACAACTGAGTGAGAAGAAAGATCATCAGGATGCTCTATGCTGATTCTTGTGTTATCTATTCACGTTCCTTACCTCTCAGTAAGGACTGCAATATTTTTCTTAAGCTATTACAGTTCAGTTTTACTTACCGATAGCCATGAAATTAAGATTCTCGTGGACAGTTAGGCAGGATACAACCGTGGGCTTGTTACCTGGTATTGCTGGAAAAATTCGTGTGCAAAGAGGATTACCGCCATCTCGTTTCTCCAGGTTCCAGACTTTCACCTACAAATAATGATGATCTGGCATAAGCAAAACATGGGGTATTAGAAGGCCACAACCTGGCATCAAAATGTTATAGCACCCAGAATGAACAAGCTACCTAAGGTAAGAAAGGGCAACTGAGATCATCACAATAGTCTGTATGACCCATATTACAAATGCATTTTCCTCTCTTTGTCATTTAACTTACCAAAGGATTAATACCTTCTTCATCCTCACCAACAGAAACCAGGATACTGTGCTGCTTCAGCTGGTACAGATGTGTGACCCTTAGCTTGTAAGCTTGGAAACTGCTGAGTTGAAGGGAACGAGGCAAAAACCAAATCTGACCTTCCATATTTAGATCACAGTTAAGGCACATAAGGGGAAAAAAAAAAAAAAAAAAAAAAGACCCACACCTCCGATCATACAAGAATCTGCATGCTTTTTGCTGACTCCTGGCAGAGCAACCCCGGAGCACCAACACATGCAGCGGCGGTTTGGGGTTTTGTTTTTTTTTCTAAACAAAGCCCAGCCGAGAACGGAAAGCTGTCGCATTCCCAAGGCCGGAGCAGCCTCCAGCCCGCGCCAGACAGCGCCCACGACCGCGGCCTCGGCTCGGCCGAACCCCGCGCAGGCCACAGCGCCTGGCCCCGCACAGGATATCTCCGAACACGAGGCTTCCCCGACCCGAGTCGCAGACTGCGATGCCCGGGGGCAGCGCGAAGGGCTTCGAAGCGGCCCCATCCGGCCCCGACGGCTCCTTCACCGTCTCTCTGTCGAAGAAGACGAAGCGGCGCCACTGCAGGTACGCAGCCATGCTGGGGCCGGCCCCGCGCGCCCCTCACGTGACCGAGTCCCCCTCACGTGACCGAGTCCCCCCTCACGTGACCGATCCCGCCCCTCGGGGCGCGCGCGGGGCGGGGCAGCCGCAAAGCAGAAATTGGAGTTTAAAGATTGAATTTTGAACATACGTATTGAAAAAATATCCCAGAGCCTGCTAGGGATTTCAAACTCAGAACGGTGTCAACAACCGCAACTGAGCCATTTTACAATAACATTCTCGCATTACAGTAATGAATTCATAATCTTTTTAATTTGCCTCTCTCCAATAAGGCCTTAATAGTACATACAAAAAGGTTTGGCATTTAAATGTGGATAAGAACTAATGAAATCTGCATATTTGCTGTGAGCTCAGCAGGATAGGACTCGTTATTTGTGTGTTATTTGTGACAGATTGAGCTGTCTTAGCTTAACAAAAGCAATACAGTACATACACTAAAAATAAAGCTATACCTTTGGCTACACGTGTAAGTTAGTTTCAATGCAAACCAGAATGCGTTCAGCATTTATGTACTCACGCAGTACTTCCTTTCATTGCAACTGTACAGTTTTACCGCTCCAGTGCCCTGGGCACTGTAAACAACGAGGTCTCACTTTGAGCAATCTAAAGTACTTAGTTACCATTGTGGTAAATTCCGTCTGAATCTTTTGTTAGATTGTTTAAACTTAAGCTATCAATTAAATGCTGTCACATTTGCTGTTAAACGTTTAGGCATAAAGCCACTGGTCATGTCCAGGCCCCAGCTGAGCAAGGGGGTCGACTCTGAACCTTATGACTCAACTCATCCTTTCCCATCCTTGCTCTTTTTCCCCTTCTCCCCCAGCCTCCACAAAGACAATTCTGGGTTTAGATTGAGTGTAGTCTGCTTTTACTCTGTGTGCTTTAACCGTCTAGGCTACAGCAGGAGTGAACCTTGCCCCTGAACTTCACCCTGCTTTCACTTTTACATTAAACCTGCTTTTGCCAACTCCTTTGCTGGTGATTTTTAAGGCATCTTTAGAATACTCATTCCAACCACGAGGTCTTCTGCAGCTCAAGCAGCCAGCAAGGCAGAGCTCAGGATGACTCGATGAAAAACTTGAGGACACAGCCCCAGCAGATCTGCAGAAACTCTCATTGTCAAAGTCGAGGCTAACTTGGCACTGCAGCCAGATGCTACACACAATCTTCCAGTCTAGTGGAGACAAGAGTGTGGAGCATTAGACCCTCGAAGAACAGCTGCCACATGGAAGGTCTGTGCAGAAAAAGGATGCCTCTCACAGACACAGGAGAGCACCTTTCCATTTACCACGTGCCTCCTTTTCTTGAGGCTTTTCTCTGCATCCAATGCAGACCATGAGTCTCTATAAGGACATCAGCACGCTTTTCACTCAGCACAGTTAAAAGAAATAAACAGAACAAATGGGAGTTCCAGGGAGCTTTTATTGAGTTTAATCAACAAAAATCAGGATTTTACCATTCATCTTTTTCGCACTCGCAACTCATGAAGCTCGTCACAAGTCAGTGCTGCAACACATACAAAGCCAGAGAAAACGCATTCTCAACAAAATCTGAGCTCCACTGGAGTTTGCCAATTGCCAATTTAACAGAAAGCCAATTTTCCCTCCCTCCCTTGACTGTTTTGAAGGACTAGATCATATTTTTTGCTGGTTAACAGTAAGAATATCAACCCCTTGTGTAGGGTCTACTGGATTATGACACTCCACTTGAATTGCAAATAATTTCTTTTCTTGAAATAAAAGTTCCAGTTTCTTTCAATAAGGGGAACAGTGACTATTTTCTTCTCCTGACACCCCTTCCCCAAAATTACTGGTTAAAATACAGCAAGGCTGTATCTTAATAAACACATCCCTGCCTCCCTCACCCTCCCCTCCCCCCCTCCCTAACTTGTCTACAGCAGAATTTAACAATGCTTCCACGCACAGGCATTTTAGCAACACAACAATGAACTGAGCAAAGCCTACAGGATAATCTGCCAAAGCCTTCTTGTGAAGTTCAGGTGCATGCTCTTTGGTCCAGAGACCTGGCTGATTACAAAGGTAAACTGTGATTCAAAAAGGATGGACCAGAAGTTCACAGCAAACAGAAAACTCCCTGCAGGGACTAGAATTGCCCAACCTCTACCATAGCAGCTGCACTGCTGGAGTCTCTGGGAACAAAATTCACTTTGTTCTCAAGAAGCAATGACCAGTCAGCCCCAGCAGCACTACAAAGTTCAGCATCAGGGCAAGAACCACCACAACAGCAGCTGAAGAGATGTGGCATGACAGCTCTGTAACCTCTCTTACAGAAACTGAGGCAAGATAGCCATCTGCTCAGGTTTGTCCTATCAGTCATTCGTAAGAAAAAAGTGAAGCATTTTTAAATCCTTGGAGCAGACACCCTCCCCCCATCCCAAATAAAAATAAACAGAAGATCAGAATGAGATGATTTGATACCACCATATAAACAACATGAGTTCATGTTGAGCTTCCCTGTTCTTACCCACAAAAACAGTCACAGAGGGCAAGGAAAGATGCTCCCATCTCATTCTGGAAACTGAAACACCTATTTGAGACCAACCCACCCCCCTCCCCCTTTGGGAAAAGGCCTCCAGCCACTGCAGTGCCCACCTGACAGTGGACACCCAGAGAATGGCCTGTAAGTTCTCTCGAGTGGCTGAAGATTCTATCACCTTCTTCACAGCCACCTCACCCAGCTGTGAAGCTCCATTTCTCAAATTCCTGGAGTGACACTTCTAGACTTCCAACAAAAAAATAAAATGCAGAACACATCAGGTTCTCATTCACATCAACTTTGCCAGAGAAGTATTTGACCTAGGGCTCATCACTGAAGGCTCCGACTAATCCATCTGTAAAGGCTGGTGACCAGCAAAAACTGGAGCTCACAAGAAATCTCAGGAAGCCAAGATTTATACACACTCCTAACTCTTGGGTAGGGAACAAAACAACCAAGAAAACCCCAAACCAAAATAATAAAAAACAAAAGCCCCCAAAAAACAAAAACAAACAAAAAAAACCCCACAAAAACAAAACTAGGATTATCCTAGTCTTCTGGAGCATCTTTCCATTTGCAAGATCGCATCTGTTTGAGATAGCCTACTACCACCAAAAATAGGCTGCTTCCTTCTTGACAAGAAGCCACCTAAAAATGGTGCCCCCGATAGTTTAAGTAAGTGCCAATCCTCAATGAGAGGCCAATTTTGAAGTAATACTTTCAAAAGTTCTGTGCTTCAAGAGGGACCATCAATGCATGGCATCAGGCTAACCTACCACAAATCCAAGCAGAGCACACACACCTGACTTGACATCGCTATCCTGTTCTTGTTACATGTGCATGCCCTGGGTAAGATATAAAATTTATTTACATTTTCATGTCTTTGTTGCATTGACATTATCCCTCTTCTGTCTGGAAAAATCATAAGCTGGCTGCAGTACAGGAGCAAGATTTTACTTTTGGTCGAAGTTACCACCCATAAGCTCCCACCCCCCACCCCCAAAAAGCACCCCAAAATTGTTTACATTTAGTACCTGCCAGTCAGTAAGCTATGTGGCTCACAGAGACCAAGCTCTTGAGTTTGTACTCTAGTGCAGCATTTGCTACAATTATGGAGTCACTGCTGACAAAAAGAAGAAAAACATCCTGAACACAAAAACCTTTCAATCTTGTAAAGTTGTTGTCAGGAGGCACCTGGTTTCTATTTATGATCATCGAGGAAACAGATGGCTAGTCCACCTTATGATTCCAAACAATTTTACTCCAATTCAAAAAAGGGTCAAAATGGAGAGAAATTAAGACAATTAAATCCTGCCTCAAAGGTAAGCAAGCGTGGTGTGAGTGCAGCATCTGTATATGCGATAAATGAGCAAAAGGGATTGCATTCATCCAGGTGCCTCCTGACAGTGGTGGTTAACAGGCTAAAAGGGATTTTAGAAAGAGTAATTTTTTGATTTGTCTCACTCCTTTTGCCTGTAGATCAGGCCAAACATCAAGCATGTTGGGAGGGGCACAATTTAAAGCAACACTACTTGACCAGAAAGCACTTTTCAGCAATATACAATGCAAAATGACAGAGAGCAACTCATGGCAAACCAGAATAGATGGCAAGCAGCTTCCTGCAGCTTCTGACGTTAGCAGGGGTTTGCCCTTACCTGCTCACAGTTCTGCACAGAGGCCACTCTGGGCAGAAAATGCAGTGCTGCAGGAAGTGAATCAATTCCACAAAACTCCAGAACTGTCAGTTTATGCATGTAAATTGGTTTTTTTATGGTCTCTCAAACCCAAATCCACACCTTAAGCATATACTGCTCAGCAACACCCACTGAATTTCCCTCACCATGATGGAACACAGGTCATGGACTCCTTCAGAGCTTGTCAAGTTCCTGAAGTTTCTAAGGGGGAAATCGAAGAGCATCTCCCAAAAGGCTGAGCTATGGATTTGGAGGCCTTGCAGCCCCCACAAGTGATCTCTTCCATGCGAGCGGTACAGGACTGTTGCTAGCACCAGAGCAAATCCATCCTGACAAGGGACACTTGTGGTGGCCTGCACTTCACAGAGGTCAGAGCACTTCTCACTGTTTAGTGTTGCAGAAAACTGAGCCCCTCTCATCTTTAGCTGCTCCCATAATCAGTCTAATCCCTTTAACCTCAGCAACCTTCATCATAAAAGAAAAAGTTATATATGAACCCAAACAGAAAAAAAAAAAAAAAATCGTATTTACAAAGTTTGTACAATATACACATCTGATTTTCTATGGGACACACTGCACCAGAAGAAAGAGGGCCATGGCTCTGAAACAAGTCTACCTATCAAGTGCTATAACTACTGATGAAGACTCATGGAAACCAGTCTTTAGTGTTCTGCTAGAGCACAGGGCTTTTCTTATGGCTCCTGCAAAGGATCACAGGCTACTCTTTCCTTCTGGAGCTATGATGCTGCACCTAATCAGCCCAGATTTTATGTTGGTTTCATTTTAAATACACATATTTACAGTTTGGGTGAACTGCAGATGCATATCAACTCCTCCAACTAAAAAAAAAAAAAAAAAATTAAAAAAATTAAAAAAAAAAAAAAAGTTGAAGAGAAAAGTAGTATTACCAATAACCAATACATTTCACCTCCCAGCCCTGGGCTTGAGTACATGGGAAGGAGGAGAAGGGGAAGAGAGGGGAACTTTGACCTGAAACCAAAAACAGATGTTGATTCCTTGGGCTGTGTCGGAAAGGTGATATTCTGAATGGTCTCATAGCATAAGGCACTTTGCACGAATAAGTAACAAGCTCTTTAGCTTAAAAAACAGATGAGTAACCAGGGAGAAGTTGAAATGCACTCAGTCAATGGTTAAAGAATTTGAAATAGCAGACAAGCTCGTGTTCATCAAGATTCTTCTCTTTTCAGGGTTTCTCTTCTTCCCTTGCTGTCCCTCCCTCCCACAGAAAACAAAATTTAAAACCAGCAGTTAGTGCAACTAATGTTCAATCAGCACACAGTGCAAACAAGTAGAAAAACAAAAAGACATTCCTCCTTTTATCTTCTTTCTTCCTTGCTGCCAAATTTAAAGAGAAAAAAAGGCCGAGCTCTTTAGTCTTCATAGTTCCGAAATGAAAAGATGAAGAAAAACCCACAAAGAGAAGGGTATCCCCAAAGAAACGATGTGTCACAGATTGGGATCATAGGGCTTCACCTTCTGGCATGTGTAATCAAAGCCTAAAAAAAACAAAACAACAACAACACAACAAGAAGAAAAAAATAAAAACCAAAAAAAACCAAACCCACCAAAAAAACACCCCCAACAAAACAAACAACCACAACGTCCACAGTTAAATCGGTTCTACACAAAATCAGAACGTTAAGTGATGACTCACACTAACTATGTAACAGCTCTCAAAAGGCAAAGGGCACATTGTACAGCTCAATCCCAACCTTAGCTTTGTAGAAAGAGGTGCTGCTAATGCCCTTCTGTACCTACAAAACCTCCTGGCTTCTTGTATTTTAGGAAGTAGCAAACTGTTCTCTGGCAAGGTCACAGCATTCCCCTTAGGAATGTCACCCAAGAACCTGTTCCACATTCATCACCTGTTTTGTATTCTATTTACTTATAAACATGGAGAAGGTTCAACCAGCAAAGCAGAAGCTTTCAGAACAGCTGGGTATGACTATCTAGGGTTACCCTTGGATGATTTCAAAGAAGGAACGATAGGTTTGTTTTAATGCTGTCCAACAGTCTGCTTCTATAGCCACTTTTTTATTTTTGGTCATCTGAGAAGAATTTCAGCAGGTTCACTGGTATTGTCTTTCTAATTCATGACCTCTGAGAAGAGTACACAAAAGAATGATTTTCAGCCCAAAATGTATGGTGATGGATCTTGCACAACAACATCTTAGCTAAGGTCATCAGATCAAACATCATCCTGCAGCCATTTAGCTTGACTGCAGTCCAGGGCAAGTCATCTTCCTATAAAGGAAGGACTCGACTCAGCAGCTTTTCCTGAGACAATTATCAGAAAGGGAGCACTTAGATGAACCTCCAACAGTGAAACCTCATTTTCTTTTGCAACTACGCAGACGACCTCAAGTGGCACCAAAGATGAATTACAGCTTCCCTCCCTACTTAGTTCACTTCCAAGAATTCTATGAACCAAAGGACACAAAAGAGGCAGCACCTTTTACTTGAACCTGATCCCTTCTGCCTGGTGAGGTGGTTACTCTTCTATTGATGCTCTGTTCTCACAGCCATCCATTTTATCTCCTCACCTTTCTGAGGACTACTTTCCTCTCTGCCCCTGACCAATTTCTCATTTCAGCTTAGCAATATAGAAAGAATTCATTAGGCTACTAGTACTCCATCCTGGCCTCTCCCAGGCACCATTCCCCACTCCCCCTTTTCCCCATTTTTTGTGTCCTTAGCATATGGTCAGCATTTCAATTAAAACAACTAAAAAATACTCATCCCTCCCCTCCCACCTTCAGCACATCCATGGAATTCCTTGCACTGACATTCTGTTTCAAACCCTTGTTTTCACATTCAGAGCTTTTTCATCACCTCAGCTTCCCTCTTCCCCTGAGGTAACACTGACACATCGACGACATTGCTGTCATTCAACACACTGCTATTCAGCAAGGCACTTACATACCTACATGTTTACTGTTTCTCATCTTCTACAGGTTCACTGTGGTATTCTGCCACATACAAGCTCTTGTCGATGTTGCTTGGTATGGGTTTAATTTCAGTTCCCAACTGCTCCTCAATACTTTTCAGGTTGAATCGATCGTCATAGGTGATCAAGTTGATGGCCAGGCCAAGATGACCAAAGCGACCTTGACAAAAAACAAAAACACACCTGAACTGAACTGAGTTAACGAAGGGGCTGACAGAAAAAAAGTCTGCAGACTGTGAAGTTAGTATCATTCTGTGATGATAAAAACAAATCTGGTCACAGGTCTCTACACCTTTCACATCAGTTTTTGGTAAGGAGTTTCGCAGTGCTGTAGGAATAAGAAAACTCAGGAGGTTCAAAAGACTCTGACCAAAGCACCAGGATAATTACCAGCAGAAAGTCTTCGAGAGTTCTTGAACAAGCCTGAACTACGAAGTTCAACTACACTGAGTTCCTTTGTTTACTGCCCTTCTTCAGGGCCTATTTTGCTGATTTCCAGACAGCAGAAACATATCTCAGAACACATGCAGAAGAAAGCATAAATCTCTAGGCCTGAGACAGTCTGGAAGCTAAGATTTTAGTACAGAATTTTCCCAAACTGCACACAGGGGCAATAGTAAGTCTCCTGAGATGAAAGCAAAATATGCCTCTTTTTTTTTTCATTAGATTGTTCAGGCCAGTTTCGAGAGAACGGCCCCTTAGCTGATATTATTCAGATAATATCGTCAGGGAGGATAGCCATCTGAGATGACACCCAAAAATAAATTTGTCAGAAAAATCAAAGCTACCTAAAGTAATTCTCAAGTATAGTAATAAAAAACCAAAAGCCAATTCAAGGCTAAAAAGCATCACAGTCATCCGCCAAGCTGCACCTAAACCAGGTTGTTCCTCTCACCTGATCTGCCAATGCGATGAAGATAAGTCTCTGCAAGCTTTGGGAAATCAAAGTTTATCACCACATTCACAGCCTGGATATCAATACCTCGGGTAAACAGATCTGAAAGACAATCCAGATCACAAGAAAGTTAATTTCAATGAGCTCTAACGCTGACAGTATTTAGGGTGTAAAGATTAACAGTGATGAACTGATTGCTTTGTGCTAGTTTCCAGATACAAGCTTTCCTTGTATCAAAGACAGTTTACACACAATCCTGTTACAGCTTCCTCTCGCTCTGTATACATTATAAACACGAATAACCTAAGAACAACAGCCAAAACCACCAGATCTGCACATCTACGCAGAAAAAATAACCACAAAGCTAGTTTTTTCCATGATACACTATTTTGGAGCAGATCTTCTTAAGCATCTCTTCACACACAATTGTGCATTGCCAGTCTCACAACAGACTTGAGACCTGAACTACGTTCCACTACCTCAACTACTTCTATTCTGCTTCTAGTGATTTTTGTTAAGATGGCCCAGACATATGTAGTGATAGCAGACACTGTCAGGTACTGCCCAAACAGGCCTGCAACAAAGAACTTGGATCATACACAGGCCAGTCAAAACTACAAAAATATTTAGAAAAAATGTGCTATAAACACTTGAAAGAATCAGCAAAACTTCACATGATCATAGTCACAGTTCTACTGATAGATCATAAAGTTAACAACCCAACAACTCAGGGAACCCTCATGTGTGAAAATAAACAGAAAACACTATTGCAGTAAAATGATTTGTTGGCAAGCTGCACCTTCACAAAAGACAAAACTCCACATGCCTAAAGGAGTGCTGCACCCTGCTACATGCAGGCTTGAAAAAGACACGTTACCAAAACACCTTGTTTTGGTTTATTACAGCTAATTGATCTACGATACCTGTGCTAATGCGCTTCCTATCACAAACTTTAGAAACAAGAAAATGTTTAGGAACTCTTACCAGTGCAAACGAGATTGCGGCACAAGCCATTTCGGAAATCATGGAATACACGATTGCGGTGCTCCTGGAAATACACACATATACACAAAGAGAAACAAAAAACCAAAGTCCAACCAGCTGGTACTTACAGGTATATTCAGGTAACTAACACTGAACTTCAATCGTGTGAATTTCTCCTCCTTCTCATTAGAGAACAGCTGAGTTGAAACAAGATGCCAGTATATATATTTTTAGCACTCCTTACACCATATATTCTGAAGAATTAACTCTAGAGGGTCTTGATCCCACTTTTCGACAAAGACAATCAACTGACTGCATTTTAAAACCTCCTGCAAATGGCATCAAAACCATCTCAGAAAAGGACTATCTAGAGTTATAATTACATGAAATCACATCAAGGAAGTTAAACTGGTATTTTGACTGTTGTCGTTCTCCAGTCCCCCTTGCCAAATTTCCCATGTTTTATTCATTCCCGTAAAAACTGAAGCTGGCAGTAACTTCCTTTTCCAGTATGAAACATTTTTCACTACTGATTCAGAATTAGGGGTGGGATGAGTCAGTTTTCTGTGAAGACTCTCCTCTCACAAACACCTCACTCTGGGCCACACAAAGATTAAATAATATCACTGTTAAGTGGAATTTAGAGAGGGAATGAACAAGCTGAAGCATTCTGCAAAAACACAGCTGCACTTTGCCAAAAGATCATCCACTGACTGATCAAAAGCATACAAAAATCAGACTTCGAAGAACTCACTTGCATACCTCTCTGTTCTCAGTAACACCACCACTTCTGTTTCTGCTCAATTAATTACTGCTCTGCATCTGGCCCAGCAAACACTGGCATTACCTATCATTGCACGAGCAGCAATCTAGACTAGTTTACATATAAAATTTTAAAAAGTTTCAAAGTACTCCTGTTCTACATGCATCACTTCAGCCTTCTGACATCTTTTAACAGTGAGAAGCTAGAGGAAGTGTGAGCTACCGTACAATTAACAGAAACCTCTGCACCAGCAAAGCTGCAATGGCATTTTTCACCAGCTACACCAAGGCCACAAGTGTCTGGTCACCATATACCAGCCACAGCTTTCACCAAGAGGTTTGATCCAACCCACCTCCTCAACTTCTCAGATTCCCCTGCAGTCACAGTGTAAGATCACTGTTTGCAAAGCCACACAGGGCACTCACTGGACTATGTATTGGGGTTTTTTGTCACCTGTTTTAATTCAGCCCCCTTTTCTCATCTGTGTTATCCTGTGTGCTCTACCCTGGCTCCCCAAAGCAAGGCAGCAGCACTAAGAACTGTGCCTTCTGGCTGCTGTTTGTGCTTACACTGGGACTAATTAATCTGACCTCAAGTACTCAAATACCAACTGGCCACATACATTGAACAGTCTGGAAAGAGGGCTGGGCTGGGGGAAGGCTGGGGATGGAGGCTGGCAGCAGGTAACTAAAACCAAACCTAGAGCAAAGCAATACATGTTTCAGTTTATGAAGAACATGCAAACTTAAAGCAAGCATGAGACTTAATTCAGCTGTTCAGTAAAGCCTGGGGTGGTGTGGAATAAACCACTGTAGATTTCATACTCACCTGCCTCATTTTAGCATGGATATAGAAGCAGGAATAGCCCAGCTGGGAGATCTTTTTGGCTAGCAATTCAACCCGTTGAGAGGAGTTGCAGAAAATGATGGACTGGTTAATCTGGAGCTGAATGAGTAAACAGTGTTCTCAGTAAATGCAGCATTTTACTAACAAAGGATCCCAGACATGTCTAAATCCCTTCCAAAAAGAAAGCACAGCAGGTATGCTGCTGGTAATTCACATCAGACGTATTTTTGTAGAGAAAGGGAAAAAAATAAGAAAGTTCTATAACACAGAGATGCAGGACAAGAAGCACACATTTTTAACCTTCGATATATAGCACATTTTGACAAAGAAAAATTTTCATTAAGCTGCCTTTGAAACACTCAGTCTCGTTCTTGGTTCCAAGAAGGAAAAAGCTTCTGATATGCTCCCGACCCAGCCCTACTCCTTACCCTGGAAAAGAGCGTATTGAGGCAGTGCACTTTCTGACGCTCAGTGACATAGGCATAGTACTGAGTAACTCCCTTCAAGGTCAGCTCCTCCATCAGATTAATCTCATAGGGTTTCTGCAAATGGGAATTCTGAAAAATAAAGATATTGATAAAGCAGACAGATCTATGTGCAAAACAACATAAGCAGCTCCCACTCTGCACCAAGGATGCACTACCTAGCCACTCTTCATGCTATGCTGAAAACAGAGTGGGTAAATTTTCACAAATGATTACTTATAAATCCAAGGTGACTGAGCAGGCCAAACAGGAGCAGCCTCCAGAAGCAAATCCATACAGATGACATAACTAATACACAAAGTGGAAACCAGCACCTTACAGGCAAAAACTGCACATACCTAGCTTCCCATTAATGCAACTGCAGGTCAAAAACTGCTTTCAAACTTCTGTTCTAGACTTAGGCTGATTTAGATTAAACCTGTGAAGTTTAGATGTATTTAAAAAACCAAGCACTAACAGCTATGCACCACTCATCCACACCCTTCCTGTGTGATGTCACCACCATCACCATACCTACATGGATACATCTCAACTCACCATGAACTTCTGCACACTCAAAGGAAAAGTGGCTGAGTAGAGCAAAATCTGTCTGTTTTTAGGTAGCGTGAGAATAATGTCTTCCATTATTTGAACAAAATCCTGAGACAGCAACTTATCTGCCTGTAACAACAGAAGTAATAAACAGCAAGTTAAAATAATGGTGTAAGATTTCAGTCTTTCAGTAGCTCCACATTTGGGGGAAGGGAAAAAAAAAAAACAGTTACCAGGGTTCCTACCAGTCATCCAAGAGCTTTCACACAACTATATTCTCCCTCACTCAGAAGACTGTACGCTACTGGATGTTCATAAATCAGTTTCATATACAATTACGTGGTAAGCACAGCTGACTCATTATTAACAGAAAACAAATGAAATGCATTCCTTTGCTGCAGAATAGACTGTTACTCTATTCTTCAGCATCAGCAAAGACAGGAAAGGCAAATCTTCCTAGGCTGTTTCCTTAAAAGATTTACATGCAAAAAAATCCTACTGTCAAAACAGTTTCTCAAAAATACTGAGAAATGGAGGAGACCTTACAGTGTCTCTAAGCAAGTTTGAATCATTGCTGTGCACCAAAAGGACACTCACTGAGACACATCATTCCTTTAACTTGGTGTTAAAATCCCAGAACATTTAACATAAGCAACTTGCCTCATCCAATACTATCATCTGGACATGCTCAACTTTTGCTACTCCTTTCTTGATGAGATCGAGAATTCTCCCAGGGGTAGCTATCACCACATGCACTGTAAGGTTAGAAGAGAGAAAAAAAAGAGAAACACAAAAACCCCACAAGGTTAAGGTGATTAACACTGTGTTTCCTTCCAGCATTCATGGCCATGTTTCATATGAACATTTTGAAAGAATGGCAACAGTATACGAACAGCAAGACATTGTAGTCTGCTCTGTAACAGGCAACAGTAACAAGCAGAAATTCCACGATCACATCGTAAAAGCCACAAAGAAGCAGCAACCCTTGTACAGCAGAAGTGCACTGACCTGTATCATCAAGTCTCATTATGTCATCTCGCAAATTGGTTCCTCCTGTTGTTGCCATCACTTTGGCACCTCCCATGTGTTTGCTGACTTGGATACAGATTTGACTGACCTGCAGGGCTAGTTCACGGGTGGGAACGATCACCATTGCTAAAAGTTAAAAAAAATCACTGTGAGTCACTAGTAACACTCTATCTTAAATATTCATCCTCAGAGGAGGCAGGGACTTTATGAAGTAAAATAATGAAAAGCACAGTTTAGGAATTCCACTCTGGGTGTTCTAGAAAGACCTAGGAACTGCTCTTGACAAGGCAAATTCCATGCAAGGATTCTCCAGCCCTTGATGCTCCCTTTGCACAACTACCCCAGCCACCACACCTACTTATTACTCCACATCCACTTTCCAGGGCAAGACAGAAAAGTGCACAAACCTTCTTCCATTTAAAGCTTTTGAAAGCAACTGTGGGACTTTGTGCAAATTCCACCTCCCCCCTCCACCACTCCCCATTAGCTTTCTCTGGAAGTACAAGCAGATAACCTACACTGCCCAAATTCATTAACCAGTTTTAGATTCAAGTCTCTTATGTAGTGACTGACACCATTGCCCGGCTGCAGCTAAGTGAGATCCACCTCAACTGACCTTGTATATTGTCCTTCTTTAAGTCTAGCCGTTCAAGTAAAGGAATGAGGTAGGCTCCACTCTTGCCTGTTCCATTTTTTGCTCTAGCCAAGATATCCCTACCAGATAAAGCAATGGGGATGCTCTCCTCCTGAAATGCAAGGACAGACAGTGCATGAGCAATTAATCATAAGCCATGCTTCACTGAAGAGGCTGACCAAATTTAACTCCCCTCACTAACAGTATCACATGAAATTTGACTGTTTCGTGACCATTGCTATTATTACTATCCTGCAAATACAAGCATGACAGACTCACAACAGGAAGAAGTTAAACCCATCAGTAAAAGAGTTCCCCAACACATCCCACTTAAAAGTCCTTATCTTGCCTGATCATAGGAAAGGGATCAGGTACCACAGGTAAAGCCATACTAACACATTAGGCAAAAAGTGAAAAAATGGGAAAAAAAATAAGTGAAGAGACAATAACAGTCACTAGCAAACTCCTCCTACGGAAGGAGATTCCCACCTACATCTTAACATCAGAACCAGCTCAGCCCATGTGATTCCAACTTCCATATTCCTGATTCTCAAAAAATCTTCTACTATCCAAACACAGGCCTCGTGTATTTTTAATTTTACTACCTTTTTCAGCAACATCTAAAGAAATCTCAGCCTTTTTGAAAGGTGGCATCATGTGAATCTGTTTATGAACAAAGCAAGCCATAGTTTTCTCATGCCTTAAAGAGACAAGGTAGCTTAAAGAGCTGTGTCAGTGATAAAACCTGAAAGGCCAATTAAAAGAGTTCAGCCTTCCACCCCCCTCCTTAAGTTTACACATGAACAGTTCTTAATAGAACAAGTCTTAGAAGTAAAAGAAAGATGGAGGTACAGAAAAGTAAACTTGCTAAGATATTAATCTCCCTCCCACAATCCCCATTACTCTTCTTCCACAAGATTACAATAAAAAGAGCCACCACTGTGATAAAGCCATAATTATATTTTTAACAACTAAAGGTACACAGCCAATGGTAACTCAGGTTTCTGGAAAATTTATAGAACAGACCCCTGGGACTACTTATGTGAAAGACAGTATTGAACAGAGAATTAACAAATTAACACCTCCAGCATGAAAAAGAAAATCCAAGTTAACTTCTCCGAAGTGTAAAGCAGCCCCATCATTAAGTCACTCATTGAATGACTTAGTCATTTAGCTGGGGGTTAGAAATTCTTGTCTTTCCCAAGGGACACCAAGTTCTTTTGTTCACAGCTTCAGGTTTTCCCCAATGATGGCATAAGTATTGGACATTTAGGCGTAACAATGTCAATACATTTACAGAAACTAAAAGCAGCATCTAAGTAGTCTCTGTTTGCAAACAACCTGAATAGGAGATGGTTTTTCCCAGCCCATTTCAAAAATTCCCATCAGCAACTCCCGTTTCAAACAGTAATCTTCAAACTCATTTCCTTTTGTGGAGGTCACGTCCTGAATAATCAAAAAATAAAGCACACGCAAAGATTAGGTCATACAAGCTGAAGCTGTATATTGGTCTGAAATAGCCTGTACAGGAAGACCACAAATTACTACAGGAAAAGTTCCCATTAACCCGTGCAACACCCTACAGCAGTAAGGGAAACACTGGCTTTCTCAGAACCAAACACAGCTCCTGAGCGCACACAGCGACACCTCCCCATCTGCCTTGCACAACACAGACGCTGCCTGTGTCATGCTGTAATACCAACAGAGGACAATATCCAGGGTGAACTCCATTTTTGAGCTTTCCAAGAGAAGCATCGCTCACGAAGAGTTGGGAGAACAAATTAATTCTTCATTTAAACAGTAGGTGCTGAACTACTTTTTAGCCTTTGCTCAGGGCAAGTGTTTTACCACTGCAAGCCCTCCCACAAGTTTTATTTAATATTTATTCCTACAGTTCAATTATCCTTACCGAAGTTTTGATTCTCAAATCCTTTGGAGGGAGTTTTAAAGTCTTCTTCCAGTCATCACCAGGTCTATAGCAAAATAAAATGAGAACAGATTTAAAAATAATTAGTATTTTGATTTTGCATTTTATTTTCTTAGATATAGTGATAAACATGTAGTATTTTCACCTCCTCAAAGCTAAAAGCACCTACACATATGAGCTCTAGTCTTCTCTGAGCTAAGCAGGATTTAACAGGCAGAAACTGTAAACAGACAAAAATCAGCTGTCTGCCAAATAAATTTGTGAAATCTTTATCCAGTCATGATTTAAGTCCCATTTTTAGGGCACTGAATCAAATAGCAGAACAGATTTAAAACTGAGCATTGACTTAGTCACATAACAGAAACTGGCTGTAATAAATCCACACAAGACTACTTCATGACTTATAAGAAAAATTCTCTTGTCCAGGGAACGTCCATTCTTAATCTCCAAGGAATGTGAAAAGGTTAAAAAAAAAAACCTTCTGGTAAAAAAATTAACTAAGCAATCACTCCACTTGTTGAGCAAGTGTGATTTGCTCTCAGTGAGACTTAGACACCCATCCTCTCTTGAAAGCCACTGTAGAGAGGAGAGCAAGTCCTTCTCTTCACCGGCCCCAGGAAGTTACGCGTGAATTTTGATGAGCTTAATTCACGACATTGATAAAAGTAACCATGTAATTCATTAAAAAAAGAGGGGGGAGGGGGCAAGGTAGGCAGATTTTAAGAACCTGAGTGTTCCATCACGCTCTCTCTGAGGACAGCTGACATTTCCTTCGCAAATAATTAACAAAATAAAAGCCAATGCTGTTCAGGGGGAGGACGATCCATAAAAGAAAAAAGAAAAGCAACACATTACCATACTGTCCTAGTATTTTACATCTTTCAGAAATCCCAACCAGCACACTTCCAAAACTAGCTGGATGGGAGCAAGGTATCACAGTGGGACTGTATCCTCTCAGCTCAGGCTTTGATGAATTAAAGCCAGAACATTACAATGAGGAGATCAGGTGCTACTATTTCAGATCAAGCACAAAACACAACTGGCTTTAAAGCATTTCCCACCATGAGAAAGAACTGCAACAAACTGAAAAGCATACACAACTAGACTGAGACCAGGTGGCATTTCCTCCTTGGTCTTAAATGTCAATTCAGTTCCTTCCCACTCCTCTACTTCCCTCTTGCACCACTTGCAACAAGCAAAAACCACAGAACTGTAATGCTCCGTGGGCTGCCTCTGACCGTAGCTCACACTCAGAAAAGCACAGCATCAAACTGGATTTTCACAACAATCACTGTTGCAGAGAAGCTTGCACATGGAAATACAGCTTTTTTTTCATAACGTACATCACAGGACACTTCTAACCACAAAACAACAGAATACAACATTTTCCAAATGGGAACCCGAGAATGCTTTCCCACACATAACTTCTAAACATTCCTTTTGTGGCAGCTGATACAAACACTTACTTTATAGCGGTGGTCATACTCTGTGCTTGCTGTTGAGTGCCATTATTGATTGTGTTGGCATTTTTCAGCTGGTTCATCTGTTGCTGAGTTTGTGTGCCTCCACCTCCGGGGCCCCCGCTGGGTTTTACAGGGCCTCTCAACTGCCCATTCTGACTGGATAGACCCATTATAACAGGGTTCTCTGTTCTGGCCGTGCTCATGCTTTTATCTTTAAAGATGTCTTTTTAGACGTCAAAACTTTGAAAGTCAGTACAGAAACTGTAATAACAGTTTATTAGACTCTCCAAAATGAAGAGATAAATAAGTCTTGCTCAATATATGAGTCCTTTATTGCAATGCAGGCAAGCACCTGTAAGTCACTCAAAAGTAAAGCAGTAACTTGCTCTGATGCACTGTGGAACAACTTTTTTTTAAAAAAAGCCCTCTATTGAAGTTGAGTTATATCAGAATTCACTTGCTTCAATCTGAAAGAGAAGCAGACAATAACAATTAGTATGTGGATTTTTGTCTACATAAATCACATCAGTTTACTTTTGTATTTTAAGAAAAATTTCTTCCCAGGCAGTGTGCAACAAGGGTACCTGCTTTTTTTGTTTCCTCAGTGATAATTATAAAGACATGCATCAAACTTTTTTTGCCTTTCCATAAAGTTTTGTCTAACATCTTCAGCCACCAAAGAAAACCTCCTAAACAGTTGTACTACAGAGACCTTCCACTACCTGCCCCCTCCCATAAAGTAACCATTAAGTGCATCAATTGTTTTGATGGCTCTTCAATTCCCCCACAAATTCACCCACTTCCGGGATGCAGCCAACCAGCCCTAAAATGCTGAGCAATAATATTACGCATAGGTTTGTGACAGGAGGCAAGACTACAATATCAAGGGGACATTCCAGTTAGAACTGACAAAACGCCTACATTACTCTGATTGCCCTGTTCAGTTTGAAAGGGAAATATAAATGATGTAAACCCAAACCAACAGCTTACCCTCCTCCAACCCAAAACGCGAGCTCAACCAGCTTATCCCCAGTTTTCAACCGGGTATTGATTTAAGGCTATTCAGAACAGTGACCAAACAACACCATTAAGCTGAACTGAGAGCAGCTGCCTCTTGGAGTCGAAGTGACTGAGCTTGAACTGAGGCAGTAACGCTGCTGGTTATCCAGCTTCCTGCTTGTGACCTTACCTTCCTGCTGTCAGCGACAACTTATGTTGTGCTCAGAAGATTAACATTTTATACACATGACTTAATATCGACTCTGTATGTAACAGAACGGTTGCAAAACTGTGGAAAGACAATACGAAGTCTGCCCCTTACACAAAGCAAGCATGGACCAGAGCTAAAGACTCCTTACGATGGTACCAGGGAGACAAAATGTCCCTTGTCCAAAATCTTTTGGAACAAAAAGTAGGCTTGCCTGTGCTTTCTCACCATAAAGCATCTGCATCTTGGGAAAACACAAAGAAAAAAACCAGCCGACTACTGCTTCCTAACCTCAGCATTCACAACAAAATGCATGTTTTCCCAGTGAATAAAAAGGCACATTGAAGAGCATTCAAGAGAGTGGAAAAGGAATTCAGACTTCACAGCTGCTTTCAAGTGTGTCAATTCTGGCTTCACAGCAAAATTCTAAAGTTTGCGATACTAGGATTTTCTGCTAGTTAACTTTCAAGGCATCTTCTAAAAGAGATTTCTCCTGACCATTAACTTCCTAAAAACCAGACGAGTCACGAAGGTTACCAGAGACGCCAATGAGACCCGAATACCAACGCCGAGAAGTTCTCCAATAGTGTAGGAAATGAAACCTCTCAGTGCCTTATGCCCTCACGCTCGTAACTATCCTTTAGAAGAACAGAGGTTAAAAATAACGCACAGCCTCATGGAACCCAACAAATCTCCCCGTTCCGATAAAAGAGACGCCACCATTTCGCAAACTGACGGACTGAAGAAAAAAGGGCCTCCGTCGCCTATCTGTGCTCTCCGGGCGCGGGCGGGCGGCCGGGGCAGTAGCTCCGGACCTTTCCCTTCCCCTCGGCTGGGCCTGGCACAAAGGGAGCCCTCGAGGTGCTCGATGTGCCTGGCGCGCCGGGGCCGCACTGCAGAGCCCCGCGGCCGAGCGGTGGGCCCGGCGCCGCCCGCCGATCGCAGCTGCGCCACACCAACACCTCCCGCCCGCGAACAATGGAGCAGCCGCCGCTTGCCGCCCGGGCCGGCGGGGAGCGAGCGCCTCCCGGCCCCGCCCCGCGCGGTCCCCCGGCCCCGCCGCTCCCTGTGCGCCCAGGCCCGGCCCGGCCTGGCCGCCCCCGCCCCGCCCGCGGCGCCGCCAGGCCCCGCTCAGGCCCGCGCTCCCGCCGCAGGCCGCGAGGCGCGGCCCGCCGGCAGCGGCCCCCTCGCCCTGCTCCACACAGAGCCGTGCCCGCCCTGGCCCGTCCTCACCGCCACCAGCCGCGCTCCCCCTCGCCCAGGTACAAAATCCTCTCGCTGCCCCGGTGCCTTGTTATGGCGACTCGACGCTCCAAGATGGCGGCTTCCTCCTTCCTCCCGTGCGCCCTCCCCCTCCCGGCGGGCGGCACCGCCCCGGCCCGCACGCACCACGTACGTACGTACGCACGTTCGGCGCGCGCCACGCGTCACGCCACACCCAGCGCGCGGTGCCCACGTGACCGCGGCCGTCGGGCCGGCCCCTCAGGCCCGGCCCTTCCCTTTTAACCCGGTTTGACAAAAAAACGTGTGGAAACTTAGCGGGGCATCGCTATGTAATCATTAAAACAGAGCCAACACAAACGTAAGAATAAAAGACTGAGCCACAGCCTGTAGGAGTCGTAACCACCCATCGTGTCAGGCTGGGAATTTTGCACTTCTTTTTAGACAGCTGTTATTTAGACATGGATTTTGACAAACCGAGACACAATGGGAATGTAATCTTAAACACTAGCACTTAAAACACCTGGTAGTTCCAAAACTGCTTCGCAGCCAAATTTTTCTTCAAATATTTTTCAAAATACACGCAAAAGGACAAGGACATGCCTAATTTGATCTGGTTCCTCTCATCTACAGCTGTCTCTAGATGGTTGTTTTTCCACCCTCAGCAGCAAAAGGCACAGGCTCCACCCTCCAGTTCTGGCTGATTGAGAACATCCTTCCTTCCTCTCGGTCTCCCAGGCTCAGTGGTACCCACTCCTCGCGTTACCCTCAACCCTTGCAGCACAGGCTTCAGGACAGGGCTTGCTCAGTCTGCGTTGTCCCTGTGAGGTGGGGGATGTGAGTGAGGCACAGTGTGAGCTCCCTATGGCCTCTCTCCGGTTTTGCTGCTCTCCATCCTCTCAGTTTTAGGAGAAAGAGTGCCCAGAGGCTGATGAGCACATGCAGCTGCACACAAAGGTCCTTATGGCAGAGGACGACAGCGGCATCCTCGGGGCAGTGGGTGCCCAACAAGGCGAGATCTAAGAAGCAGGAGGAGTGGTTGTAATCCAGCAGTGCCCACGAGAATAACACCACCTCCTTCTTCACCAGTCCAAAGTCCCACCAGAGTCTTTGCTGGTAGAGAGGCCTTGGTGCAGCTGTGCCTAGACAAGAGGAGGACAAGAACTGTGCTTGTCAAACCACCTCAGCTCCTCGCACAGGAAAAGCTTTCTGCCAGAATGCCAGCTGCAATGCCATCCTACTCTGCTGACCCAGACTGGGGCATTCTCACCGTGAGTCGGGTGCTGTGACAAAATGCCGAACAAAATGCCCATTTCCCCGAGCAGAGAAAATCTTGATTTCCCATCTTAATTCTCCTTTGTTACCCTTGTGAAATCAAGCTGCCCAGCCCCTGCTAGCCTTGCTCTAGACTTGCAGAGCGGCTGCCAAGGCTTTGCTTTCCTGTGCAAGCCACCTCACACTCCCCCAAGCCCAGACAAGGGGCGAAGCAGCAGGAGAAGGAGCAGAAGACAACCACAAGTCACTGGGGTTAAAGCAGCCAGGAGAACCCCAAGGCAGAGGGCGATGATCATACAGACCATACCCATGCTTCAAAGTCCTGCACAGCTCCAAAGAAGAGCCTGGATCCAGGAGGTTACTGGTAAAGGTGGTCCTTGGCACAGAACTTTTCAAAGCCTTTCGGATTACCTGGAACAAGGACAGCTGTGGGAAAGAGCCCTGAAGGTTTCCAGGGAAGACCTAAGGATGTTCTGGATCTTCTGTGTTACAGACCAAAGGAATATGGATTCTTCAAACTGTACTTTAAAAATCAACTTACAACACTAGTAAAAAGATGATAAAGCTAGATGCTAATCTTTATATCAGTCAGGTCGTGCTATGCCTGGAGCTCATTTGCCTTGCAAATACTCTATTGTTGCATTCTGTGTCCCTCCCTACTCACTTAAATGATTAACTCCACCCCAGAAAAGAACTTTTGTAGAAACTTCTGGAGGAGAGACGGATCCTGCCCCTCCAACCATGGGGCCTGTGAGCTACTCATCAGAGACCTATGACTTGGTGAGTTGGGCCTGGCTTTGCTTGACAACAGGGATGGCAGGTAGAGCTGGGGTGGGCAGAAAGGCCAGGTTTCTGGCCGTCCGTCTTCTCACCCTCCTGTTGGCAGAGGCAGAGCTTGAGCCATTTCTTATGCCAGTGTAATCTGTCCTTGCATTCCTTAAGTCCAGACTTGACCACAAGCACAATGCTGTTGCTTGCAGAGAGCCAGTGTAGTGTGGCTGCAGCCACTGTGATCCAGGGGTGCTGAGGATTCTGTTAGGGAAAGCTGCCTAGCTACCGGCCCCTTGTGCACAGATGTGCTGGCAAGCACTAAGCCCAAATACTGAGCTTGCATGAGGACACAGACCAGAGTGTCTGCAAAGGGCCAGGTGACTCACCTGGAGAGCAGGGCTCCAGCAGTCCCATCCTGTGCTGCCAGCCTGTCCCAGCCTCTGCTCCCTGCTGCCCTGCTGTCTGCACAGCCATTAGCACAATGTGGGCGTAAAACACTTACTCCGAGCCAGACACCTTTTGCACCAGCCTTCGGGGGTATAAATGACTTTGTACACAGTATGCGAAGCCCTGTACACCTGATCTGGTCTCCTTACACAGCTGGAATACCCAAGCAAACCCAGTCTTCTCTCTCCATGTGTGAAAACCCTTGATATGACCATCCTGCTTGCTTTCTCCACATACAGGCTGTCATAGACTCTGCTGAAAGGGGAATATGCAGTATATTTACAAGAGGGGAAGATAAAATTGCAAGTATTTCTTCTAACAGGGAGTGATGACACTAGGTATTCTACCTCACAGTTCTCTTCCCAGCATTTACAAGTGCATAAGAGCAGCTGCACCTTTTAGAGTACGTTGTGCTATCCAACGGGAAGCACACAGCAGCATTATCATTACCCTGAGTTTCAAATATTGCATCTCAGAATTTATTTTTTACTACAGTGGCTCTCTGCAGCAGACCTCAGGATTAGTTATTCCAAAAAGAGAAATGTTGGATTCAATTGTTACCAAATTTTCTTTCCTCCTTTTTTCCTACACACCAGGGAAGAGCAATGAGATGGGGGAGCAAGCCCTACCCTCCTTATTTCTTTTCTGATTCATCCAGTATAAAAATCCTTTGCAAATGGCAGTCATTCCTTTAAAATTTTTTTGGAGAAGACGCTTATTTCCTTGACCTCTGTTGAAGTTCAGTGGCAGCGCTAAAATTTGCTGAGAGGTTATAACCAAACTCAAGCCTTTTTCACCTCCTTTTCTTTGCATACAAAACTTTCCATAATCCTTATCTTAGTGATTTAATCTCTGCTGTGAATTATTTTACATCATAAAGGAGACCCCATGTGATGGGAATGGGGGGGGGGGGGGGGAACCCAGCTGATTTTAGGACTAAATGCCCACAGTCAGGTGCCACGGCAGGAAGAGTTTTAAACCTTTTCTCAGACTTCTGCTGTTGGGAGTTTGACATATGTTGTTTCCCACCTCTGTCTCCTGGCAGCTTCCCAGATTTGGCTCCCTCCTTGGAACAGGGAGGCCACAGATATCACATGAGCATCACTGTATTTGCTTTGGTGGTGCCATATGTTGCTTTACTTATGCTAGGTGCTTGTAGCAGCAACCTACCCACAGAGATTTGAAAAAAAGGGCCTCCAAAGTGTCTTGTCAGTGGCAACACAAACCCTGCCTTGTGTAGAGAGGATTGTTTGATCAATTGAGCAATTATGGAAGGAAAAATGATGAGAACGTTTGCACCAAAAGGGCATTTATCTTAGTATCACACAGAATACAGTGAGGGCCTCACCTAAATTTTGATTCCGTATGAGACCATTTGACTCTGTAACCTTGCGGAAAAGTACTGTCCCCAAAATGATAACCCCATTTCTCCATAGCTTTGCCTGCTAACCTTCCTCAGCTGCAGATTAAACAACCAAAAACACAGTTGCAGAAAGACCGCTGGGATCTACACCAGGTTCCCCAAGGTTCCTCAGGCCAGTTTTCATTGCAATGGGACCAACATGACTCAAGACCGTAAAGGCACCTACACTACAGTAACATGGTATTTCCACAGGCCTTGGTCTTAGTCCTGGATTTCCCTGGTTCAGCCCCTGGAGAAGGCACGAGCAGAAGCTGTGTCAGTAAATTGTACTGATGTGGGCAGTTACAGTTTTAAGGTTTTGGGAATGAAGTGTGCTGCTCCCAGTCCTGGCATCAACTAGAAGGGAATGGTTCGCATGGAAAAACCGTAACCATGCACAGGTTGCTTCACTTCCGCAGCCAAATGTTTTGGTTGCTGACAGGGGTGGGGATCTGAGAGAAACGGCTGGCACACGGAGACCAGAATAACTCTGTGATGCAGGTTACAGGGGTAAAGGGGTCCCTGAACAAAAAGTACACAGGAATGGCCTTCCCGGGCATGCACTTGACTGCCTGCTCTCTTACAGAAGGAGACACCACTTTTTCTCCCACCCCCAAAACTGCTGCAATTGTCTTGCAGGAGACCTGTACAAAGGTCCCTCTGCATGCACACTGTTGACTTACCCCATCCCGTATCAGGCAGTCACCCACTTCCAGTCCTAGAAATGAGAATTCCAGCAGAGCCCCCAGAAGCCTCTGCTTGTCATATTAAGTGCATCTCCTGCAGCTTTGGCCCCTGCCTTTCCTGTCTCAGCCCAGACTCTGATTTTTCATCCTCTTTTATTTGTCTCCAACTCATCTCTGTCCGTTCCTACCCACATGTGCTGCTCTGCTCAGAGATGCAGGAGAGGACGACTCAAACACAGCTCTGCACACACTTCGCCTACCCACAGCGAGTGGTTTCCAGTCAGAGCCCTCCCTACCCGCTCCCCATCAGCAATCAGATGGTGTCTGATAGTGGCACTCAGCCTCTGCACTTCCGGCTCCAAATCCAAGGCGATGATGGAAACTGGTCAGCAGCCAAAGCCACTGAGCACTGCCCAAGCTGCCCATCCACTGCCAACGATGGCGCTGGCATGGCTCCTAGGGAGGACTGACACTCCAGCCAGCAAACCCAGCCATTTTCTATCATTTCATTTTTCCCTTCAAAGCTGGAATCGTCCAACCTCTTCCCAGTGAAATTTCCCATTCCAACATACAATCTGTTTGGGGTTTTCAGCACAGTCACCTGCACAGCCTGAGCAGCCTGGTTTGGTCTCTGCACCAAATTGCAAAGCTTTTTAGGTTGGTTTTGTTTTTCTCAGAGAGCTTCAAGGATCTGGCCCTGGTCAACACATCACAGATTTCTATGTGTGTTGGTAACTCCTGATGAAAGGTCTAGGTACAGCATAGGCAGGAAGTACTTTCAAGCTGGGGAGAGAAATAATTGGGAGGGATTTCTTAAGGCTTTTGTCTTTAGCAGCAATCTCTGGTCTCCAAAATCATACCCTAAACCAGAAAAATAAAAGTTCTTTGGTAATACAAAATGCTTTTCACCAAAGGCTTGCAGCCCCACAGTTACATTAGCAAGAGCTGGGCAGGGTTATTTCCCACTTTTCCCAAGGACTCATTCGCCCTCCTACTGTCCACTTCTTGGGGACTGCCTGTGCCAGCTGTCTGCTCTACATGTTTGGTAATGCTCCATAGGCTTCTGCCCCATCAGCATGCCCAGGCTCCTCTTGGAACCATGCAGATGGTTTCATCTGCAGAGCAGTTTGGATGAGTCCTGCTGCCGCCACGTCACGTGCAGAGGCACCCAGTGCCTTACCCAGAGAAAGCTGCCCGAGAGAAAAGAAACATAAATCACCCTTCCCTAGCCAGGCACAACACGAGACTCCAGGCTGGTAACAGTAATTTTGCTTAGTAGCCCATTGGGTGAGCAAAAACCCCCCAAATCAGGTCTAAAACTGTGTAAAGCAGGGCTGGTATTTTTAGATAGGAACTTTGGCTGATGAGGGAAGGCGCAGCAGGTGCAAACGGCTGCAGCTGGCAGTGAAAGGTATGAAAGCATGAGCAGAGACTTCCGCTGTGGTCAACACTGAAGTCTCAGCACAGGTCTCCAGAGAGGGTGTGGGTGGGGGACCTCAGGGTGGCTGCTGCTGAGCTCTTCCCAGTTGTTACTAATTTTCAGTTTGCCACAAGCCTCCTCCACCACTCTGTTTGTGCAAGGCCAGCTGGAGCGTGACTACCATCCAGGGAGCTCATCCTGAGCAGAATTCCAGCTTCCCAGCACTCGAGATTTACCCACAGCCTCAGCCCAAACACAGGCTGGTCAAGAAGATACAGCAAGCCAAGGGCGAATCACATCTGCAGCAGCTCTATTGCTCTTCCCTTACTGGGTATCAGCCTGGGGTCCAAGTGGTGTTTTCCCTTCCCTTTCCTGCTCTGACTGCAATTAATTCAGGACTGAAGGGTTTATCAGCAGAACAGATCTCTCTCTCCATCACCTATTCCTGTAGCTATGACACCATAGTGCCTCAGAGGCTTTCCTCCCATTGTGTTGAACACCTGCCCCACACCTTCCTCTGAGTGTGTGGAAAGCGATCTCAAAGGACAACTGCTGCTGTCACCACCTCACCTTGCTCTGTCGTAGGCAGCTCTCAGGCCTCTGAGGAGGAGAAGAAGGGGACAGGTTCACTGCACAAAATTTGAGGTACTGATGTGCTGTGCGGTGAATCCTACCATCTTTATACCTGACAGCAGGCAGCAGGCAGGACAGGAGTGGTCCGTGTCAGAAATGGGTGGAAAAAATCAGGAAAGCTGGTAGAGGAGGGTTCCATTCTATGTGAGAAAGCAAAATGCACCAGCAGGCAACTTGGCAAGAACCAGAAGATGAAACTGATCATCTGACTGGACACAAAAACATCCCCAAATACTCCAGTTAAAGATTACAGACTGAGCAGTCCTCGCTGTCACAGATGGAGAAAACCCTCTCTACCTGCTGCTGCACCTCCTGGCAGTGGAGGGGCCTCCAAGGTCATCACATTGCAGACAGCATCTCCTCCTGAGGCAGGTGGGCTGCAGGACATGGGGGTGCTCCGTTTAGGTCTGCCAGGTGCAGCTGAGGGACCGGGTTCTTGTGTTCAGAAACTCCCCTCCATTAACAAGACTCTCTCTGTTCCCCAGAGCCAGGTGGAGCTGAGTGGTTACTACGAAGCTGAGAACACCACCCCTTCTTTGGAGGGCTACTTCTGCTTCAACCCAGCCTCATCTGTGGTTGGCAACCAGGGAGACCCCTTCAGAAAGGTCTTCATGCCCCTCATCTATCTGCTGATGTTTGTGCTGGGGACTGTGGGCAATGCCCTGGTCCTGGTCATTTTAGAGAGGTTCAAGCGGTCTCGCACCACCACAGAAAACTTCCTTTTCCACCTCACACTGGCCAACCTGGCACTGTTGCTCACCTTTCCATTCAGCGTGGTGGAGAGCTTGGCTGGGTGGGTATTCGGGAAGTTCCTCTGCAAGATACTCAGTGCTGTCCACAAGATCAATTTCTACTGCAGTAGCATGCTGTTGGGGTGTATTGCGGTGGATCGTTACCTGGCCATCGTCTATGCAATCCACACCTACCGCAAACGCAGAGCTCGCTCCATCCACCTCACCTGCACGGCTGTCTGGCTCTGCTCATTGCTTCTGACTTTACCTGATCTCATCTTCATGGAAGTGTGGACAGACGACAGCAACCGCAGCATTTGCTACTTTCCAGAGGTTGGGATTGATGGAAACAATGCATGGCTGGCAACCCGCTTCCTCTACCACACCGTGGGCTTCTTTGTGCCTCTGCTGGTCATGTGTTACTGCTACATGGCCATCATCCGGGCACTGTGTCAGTCCCAGCGCCTGCAGAGGCAAAAAGCCGTCCGTGTGGCCATCCTGGTCACAGGCATCTTCCTCCTCTGCTGGAGCCCATACCACATTGTCATCTTCCTGAACACACTTACCAAGCTAGAAGCCTTCACCAAGAACTGCCTCCTGGAAGACCAGCTAGACACAGCTATCATGGTGACAGAGGCCATCGGCTTCACACACTGCTGCCTCAACCCCATCCTCTACGCCTTTATTGGGGTCAAGTTCCGTAACGACTTCTTCCGGATCCTGCAGGAGCTTGGCTGCATAAGCCAGGAGACCCTGCAGGAGATCCTGGAGGTGACAAGGAAGGCTAGCGGGATAGAGTCTGACAACACCACCTCCATCTCCACCTTCTAGCTGGGAAAGGCTGCCTGCAGGGCAGAACTGGCCTGGGGCTTTCCTTCCCAGTGGCACCCTTGCTGCGGTCTCAGTTACAAGTTTCACAAGCATCCCCACAACTTTCTTCACTCCTCAGGAAACAGGTCCAATAGCCACCAAACACCCAAATCCCATCGGATACCTTTCTAGGCTCTTCCTGGTTCTCATACTTGTAGAGATCCACCTGGCAGCTGTTGGTGAATGCTGGATGTCGATGGTCACTCTTGTGGGGCTGAATGAACTCGAGTGGGTTGAACCTGACATTCCCACCTCTTCCTCGAAAAACTGACTGCAGGCATCTTGTGCACAAAGCCAGGCACGGGACTGGGGTGCCAGGGGCAAGGAAAAAAGGGCATCCAAGTAAATGAGTCATGTCAGTAAGCAGGTCTCCATTTCACTAGTTCAGGTTGGTATAGACATGCCCAAAGGAAGCCATGGGACTCAGTGGCCATAGCAACTGGAGAGATGCAGGTAGGACTGCAGAGGGGGTCTGCAGAGCTCAATCTGATAGCATGGACACACAGTGCTGGACACTCTCTGACCGCAACATTGTCCTCCTGCTGCGTGACGTCCCCCCAGCCAGCCATAACACATTCATCTTCCCAACACAGCTCATGCCAGGAGTTCCTCCCACAGACTTCAAGATTTGAATGTCACCGACTCCTTTCCTGACACCAGTTGCATCCTTCCACACTCGTTTGATCTGTTTTACTGCTGTTATGATCTCCTGTGAGTGGCTGCTGAACTGAATGCCTGGCTATGCAAAAGTTTTCCTTTAAGGAAGAACACTGTCTGAAGAGATGGCTTCTGTCTTGTGACTGCACGCAGGGGAGAGAAACCACACAGCTTTGTAAGGCTGAAGGTACAAAACGTGGGGTTTTTTGGCAGCTAGTTGTATGGCTGTTTGTGGGTTCTGAGAGCAAGGAGACCCACTGCCCCAGACTAAGGGAAAGCGCTCATTTGCATAATTTCTCTTTGTTTTTAGCAAGGCTCTAGAGGATATGTGGCATTTTGCTTTGCACTATGCTTTCTGATAGTTTTCCTCCACCTGCATCTACAGGGCTTTCAGAGATTAAGTGCATCCAGGTGTACGGAGGACAAACCTGGGTGGTGATCTTGCCCTGAACTGCAAGTATGCAGAAACTGCTCAGATAAGGGCAGCTTGATGATAATTTGGTTCAAAATAAGAGCAGCAGCTTTCCCCATCACTAATTCTTACCCTGCAAACTGGTGTGTGGGGAAGCCCCAGCTGCTGCCTAGGAGGTCTTGTCACAGTTTCACATGGCAGCGGGCCCACAACACTGCTCCACGACATTTGTTCCTAAGGAATGCTGTGGCCTGAACATACCTACCAATGTCACATGAGCACGACCCTCATCACGAGCACACTTTAAAATCTGCTCTACCCTTCACCTCACATTTTAAGCAATGTCGAAACAATGTTAGTTCTCTTGCAGCAGCAGGAATTTTGTGCTAATCTCACTTCTGAAGTTCATCCCACTAGCAGAGAGCTCGGTCCCAAGTGAACTTCACAGTACTCAAGGGCCCTGCTAAAAAGACCAGCCATTATGGAAGGGGTCACATTACCTCAGCCTGACGCAGGCAGAGATCTCAATATCTTGATCTCACATTGTGACTTCAGGAGAAAACTCACCTAGTATAAGGCAGTCCACTGTTTCCTGCAGCAACGCATCTTCAAAGACGAAATTTTCAAGTAATGGTGATTGTGGTTGTTCAAGCACATACATGCAGCAGAGAAGGGCAAGTCTCTCAAGCCTGCACTCGTGTTCTCCATTGTTGTACCAGTGAGCAAACCCATTGCAGATGCATTGTAAACACCTCCCCAGCAGGTTATGGTGATAATTGTATTTCTACATGAAAATGTTACTGAAAAAAATAACAGTCAAAGTGTAAAATTCTTACAGTGATCACAAAGTAAAAAAATCTGCACGCAAATGAGAGTGAACAGATTAAACATCTATGGTTACTATAGCTTTTAGCACTGGTGTGTGCAAACCTTTAGGAAGGTTTGAGGTAAGCTATAATAAACAGTTGAATAAAACACCATCTTCTCGTGTATAGTGCTTGTAAGCATTTGTCTGCAACAGCGTCACTTTCTTCAAGGCAGATGCATTAGAGAGCACTAAGTGGGCAGATGGCATCTTTCTGACAAGCTCTGCTCAAAGGAGCACCTTGCTCAGGTTCCCTTTCACCAGTGCCACAGAAGGCTCTGCTGTGTTCAGAGTCACTCCAGACCTACATTGCCTCTCTGCTTTACAGAGCCTCTTCCACTAACTGCAGCACCTCCTGCTCCAGTTTTACAGCAGCTGCTAACCTGACTGGAAAGCTGCCCTTGCACCTACATTTGGAGCCTGGGAATGGCTTGGCTCAGAGATGGCAGACCTTCCCCAGAGAGCTGCCATTGTTGCTACCACAGCTGCCTGCAGCCAGCCTGCTGAATGGCGACAAGAAGAAAGCAAGAGGAACTTTCCTTCACCGCAGAGGAAGCTCTGCTTTCCACTCAGCGAAACCCGTGCTGTCTCCTCAAGGAGACGTGTCATGGCTGTCACAACACCTAGTCCCAGAGTGGGCTTCCCCGCTAAATGCTCACACTGCCAAAGCCCCCCTGCAGCCCTCGGGCAGACCTTCAGCCTCTCCTATGGAGCTCTGCTCAGCCACTATCCCACCCCTACCAAGTGAGGCAGATGTACTCTGCCCACCCAGGCACTGGGAAGGGCGACTGAGCCAAGGGGAGCTCCAAGGTGGCTCCTGCAGAGAGTAGGGAGATGGTGTGTGGGAGGGCAATGCCACCACCGCCCACAGCACACCCTCTGCATCCCCAGTCCTGGACTGGGCTCTGCAAACAAGGCTCCAGCAGACAAACCAGAGGAAGCCCTGGTCTCTGATGAAGGCAACCCCAAAGATGGGAACACAACGACCCTCACAACAGCACACTGCTCTGCATTTCCTGCAGGGCAACCAAGTCTCCCAAGAGACAGAGCTGGGGTGTTTCAGCAGAGCATCCTGCTACACACACAGAGCAATCACAGGGCCGTGGCAGGCAGTGGAGCATGCACAGGTGAGTGTGAGTAAGGGAACGCATGAATGAACGCGTGCCTGGGAGTGCTGTAGAGAAGGGGCTCCCCCAATGCCCACACAACCCTCCCAGCACGTCTTGCACTCTCTGTCTCCGCTGCAGTCCTGTGGAAAATCAAAGACAGGCACAGGGTCAGGTCTCGAAATTTGTCTTTTTAATAAAAAGGCACCTATAAAACAGGTCAATACATTACAGGCAGCACAGATACCCAAAAACAAGCCTAAAAATTGTTTCAAATAAAAACCAATAAGATGTCTTCACATATTGTATTTATATATTTATATTTTTATATATATATTTATATAATGGTACAAAATGACTGGGGAAGTTTCTCCATGGGATGACAGAGAACAGGTCAGTCACCTTTACCTCAATGTGAAAGCTAATTCCAGGTGTGTGTGATTATTTGACATACTGAAAGACGCAGTTTCCCAGCATTTGCTTTTTTGGAGCTGGAAAAACGTGGCAAAGTCATGGCTAAAAGATGGGCAAACCTTCTACTGTGATTAGGTGGAGTCAGTACACAAAACTCAAGGTGAGGAGCCGAGCAATAAACTACAAGACACAAGACTAGACACACGGTCACAGCAGCGGGCAACCAGCTGATGGCAAACCTTGCCTGAGCCTAACAAGGACTGGCTGTCACTGAGCCTCCAAATGAACTCCTGCCACACTGCTGTTCACAGACATGGTTGGGAGCAGCGCCCAGGGCACAGGGGTGTCAGGCAGCATTTCTTCTCCCCATTGTTCAGCCATCACAGTGGTAGGGGTAGGGCTGGCTCCAGGGCAGTGGGATTTTGCAGAAGAGCAGCGACTGCTGCTCCAGAATCCTCAGCTGTGACCTAGCATCAGGATTTCCCTTTTGTATCCAGGGCTGCTGGGTCAAAAGGCTTAGCTTCTTATTCGTCACTGAAGGACAGGTCTTCCTCCTGTCACCAGGCAGAAATAGCATCACACTGCCACGTCCCTGTGAGCGCTCAGCACCAGGCTCCTGAACGCTGCATGGCATGTGCCACAGCCTGCAGGCTCCTGCTGATGCAGGGACAATGCACTGCTGACAGAGTGAGGACTGCAAGCCCCAGGCAAATTCTGTGTCAGGCTGGGCAAAAGGGACAACAGGGGAAGTACAAACACATGGAGATCTCAGCCAGGCTAAACCAACAGCTATCTATGGACAAACAAAAAAAACTTCCATGTAGAAAATGTTATGGCTTCAAATTAGCAGAGACTTGCTGGTGGATGATGAGCAAGGTTTTGGACTGTAATTGGTATTTGGATGTTTACGAGAAACTACCAGCAGCCAACACCCTGAAGTGCAGCCAAGAGAAGCTACAGCCTTTCAGGCAAGTCAAGCTTAGAAAGAGCTACATCTGTTTGAGCCACATCCTCCCACATGAAACACACTGAAAGGATCAAGAATCCAACCAGCTAACATGTCAGGTCCAACGCCTGGGCTGAAGATTATTCTTCTGCTCCAACTGCCAAGGCAGGAAGGAGCACTTCTCGTTCCTGTTTTACCACTTCAAAAAATGTTACTTGCTCACATTGTATACAACAAACCCCCACAAAGCAGGAGACTGGAGCAAGATCCTTCCTCAGATCCAAACCCATGCTTCTCACCCAGCACTGTTCACTACAAAATGCCCCCAAAGCTTCAATGTATTCCTAACTGGACTTTATGGCTCCATCTTCTCACAGACTGGATCAAGACAGCTGTTAGGCTGACATTTCAGCACCCACCAGCCTTTCCAAACAGCTTGCAACATGATTAAAAAGTGTTGCTGTTCACTCACTACTTGGCCATCTCCCTTTCCAAAGCCCTCTCCTCCCTGCAATAGGAAGTTGGGAAAGGTGAGCTTGGTTATAAGAGAGGTAGTGTGTTAAGCCTGGCTCTGCAGAGATAATCCTCCAAGTTGTGTTCCTCCAGCAACTGTGTGCCCCAGGTTCACCACTGGATGCTGGAATGCAGTCCCCACAGAGGTCCAGAGATACTGTGATGTGTGCAGAAATGCATGTGCATCATGCCACATTCCCCTCTGTGAAAAAACATGGGAAAGACCATCAGGGCTGCATGCAGGAAGACCTTATGGAGTACAGGATGGAGAGGGTGGAGCACATCCAGAAAGGCCAGAGTTGTCCAAATGGCATGCTTCTGCCAGCCTAGGAATGAGAGATTGCAACTCAACTTCAGCCTCTTCTGTGTGAAGCACAGGATGGCCATGCTGCCGACACTGAATGCTGAGATGGAGTACTGCGCTCAGGGACAGGCCGTCTTCAACAGCTGGACCTCTCCTGTGCCATAGGGCAGGGCTGCTGCCAGTAGCTCAGGTTATGATGGAGTGAAGACTGCCTGCAAAACTCTGGAGATGAAGGATTGACAAGCACAAGGAAGACCTGGGAGAGCATTCAATGGCGGGCGAGTGCGACGCAGTGGCAAAGGGTAATGGATGGGTAATAGACTGGTGTAGGAAGGCTGCAGAAGATCAGGGCTCCCAGCTAGCCTCTCCTGGAAGCACTGGAATGCATCACCTCACTCACCTCAAAGCCCATCTGTCCCTACACACCCCAACACCTTGCCTACAGGGGACAAGCACGAAGGGAACAGAAGGGAATAGAGGTGACAGGGCTGGTCGAGATCTTCAGGTCCAGCATGTTATCATCTGCGAAGCCCAGATTCTTGATGCTTCTGCAGCTGAAGGGCCAGCATCCTTCCCAGCCCAGACACAGCAGCTTCCCCAGAGAGCAGCAACAGCTGTGTCCTGTAAAGCTGTGGCCTCTGCCCTGCCAAATGAGCGCCGCTCCAGCAGCATTTCACTGGGGCTACAGCTCTGGCCCCCCTAATGGCCCTTGGTCAGTGGTTATGTTTGTGCACTCGGCATAGGAGCCATGTATCCACGGGACCTGAGATCTGCATGACACTGCACCACCCCCTCTCCCACACATGCAAAACCATTCAGATGCGCGAACAACATAGGTCTGACACAGAGTCACTCTACAATGGGATCTCTCAACACCCTGTGCACCCTGGGGATCCTCCTGCCTCCCCCAAGGAGAGTCTTCAATCCTTGTACACTGTTGCCTTTAGCATGTTTTTTTTTTTTCTTTCTGTTTTTTAAATCATGTTTTGAGGCTTCTATTAAAACACAGAAATACAGAACAATTAAAAACCAGCACAAGTTTTGCCTTTCCCAGCGACCTATTTACAGCTAGTTCCAAAAACCCTCTTGCACATTTTGGTTGCTTAAAAAGGAAGGAAAAAAAAAAAAAATAGAGGGGGGGGAAAAAGGGCAAGAAAAACACTTGACGGAGGAAAACCATAAGTGAAAACTTTACAAACTGTCACAAGGTCTGGATGTCCCTGGTCACCACACAGGGTTCTAAGTAACAGCCCCACTCCCAGCCTCTCCACCCTCCCCTTCCCCAAAAAAGAAAGGAAAAAGAAACCCAATTCACATCAAGTTTACTGCACATCTGGTTTGCTGTGTAGAGGCGAATCCGATATGTAAAGCATCCCACGTGGTGTCCTCCACCGGCACTGGCCCCCAACCCTCCCCCACAGAAAGGTTTAAAAATGTTTGTAGGGGCAGCCCCGTCCCCTCCCCAGCCCTGAGCACCAGTCAGGGTTAGAAAGGCAAGTTCGCCATGTTCCCAGGTCCGGGGATGTAACTCATCTGGCTGTCCAGGGAGACACTCCTCTGCCTCATCTGGTGCGTGACCATGAGGTTCTGCTGAGGCGGGGGCCCCATGAGAGAGCCCTGAGGTGACATCATATGTCCTGTCTGGGCATACATCTCCCCCGACACAGACATGCTTCTCTGCTTGGCCTGCATCAGCATGAAATTCTGCTGGGCCATCAGGCTCTGCTGCGGAGACATCATGCCCTGGTGCATGCTGTTGCCCATCATGCCTTGCTGGGGTGGTATGCCTGTCCTGCCCAGCATGGGCACTTGTCCAGGATGGCACATGGGCATGCTCAGTCCCCTCTGCACGCCCTGCTGCCCGGGGAGGCTGGGAGCATTCATACCTGGACGCACGGGGGGCTGCTCAGCCATCATGTTCTGTAGGTTCATGAGGTGGAGGTTGGAAGGCTGAGATTTGGGTGCCTGGCTGTCGCTCTTGGGGAAATACTGCAAGGTGCTGCTTGGCTTCTCTGACGGGATGATCCTGGACAGGTCAAACTCCGGGATCCCCGTGGGCGTGGGGCGGATGACCTCGCTGAGCTCGGGGTCGTTCAGCACCGACGCCACCCCAGGAAGCACGGGCGGGTAGGGGTCACCAATCCGAGGAGGGATGTTCTTGCCCATCATGTGCTGCTGTGGGGGCATCTGGCCAGGCTGCTGGGAGGGAAGGTCCTCAGGCGGCAAGGGCATCCCTGGCGGGTAATGCTGCTGCATCCCAGGGCCACCTCCTGCACTGGGGGCCATGGGCATGCCTCCGGCAGGAGATGGCATGGCATTGTGGGGCTGCTGCATGCGCGGGAACACGAGCTGGTTAGAAGGAATCATCTGTGAACTGTTGTGCACAGGGCCACACTGCTGGTTCAACGAGTCCTGGGGACCTGGGGGCAGCATCATGGGGTTCTGGGGGGGCACACCCGCCCCTGGCCCACTTGGATGCATAGGAATGTTGGACCCCAGAGGGTTTGGGGAGGACATCATGGAGGTGGGGGGCGGTTCGTGGGAAAGGGGCTGCTGACCAGGCAGATTCATTCCCATGGGGCTCTGAGAGGATCCAGGCCCCACAGAGTTCAAGTGCAGTTGATTTGGCTGATTCCCTGTCACGCCTAAGGACAGGAAAAAGAGAGAAGAGTTAAGCCTTCCCACAGAACTTTCAGTGTTGCAAAATCCACATCCTGAAAGCCTGCCAAACAGTCCTGCTCAGAATGCCCTGAGCACAGAGCATGATGCTCAGTAAGCAGCTCCAAGACGGGCTTGCAAATCACCAACATCAGAAAAAAGTGCCCCAGACTCCAGCTCCCCAAGCATCAGAGGGCTCTTCCAGCTTCATCCAGTCCCATGCTAGATTAGTAATTTCTTACAGTCCCGTGATTTTAGAGTCCTGGCTGACTCGGTGTGTGCCCTATACCTGCCCCAGCAGGGCTCTCAGCTGCCTGAAAGGCAGCAAGGAGTGACCCTTCCCCACTGCCTGCCACAGGGTTTACCACCCAGCAAGCTCCAGTGACCACACAACCTCGGGTGGTGAGGAGGAAAAAAGCAGAAGAGTCAGCAGCCCGACACAGGTGCTGTCTGGGCGGGAAGGCCTGTGCCTATCAGAAAGGCAGAGCAGCCATCGGTGCCTGTGGATTTGCATGCCTGAAGTCGACCTAAGTGACTGCTCAGCAGTGAAAGAGTCAAAAAGTTGATTTTTCATTCTCAAAACTGCCCAAAATATTTATCAGACCGCTTTAAACCCCTAAATCAAGTGGTAGAGCACATTGGAATTCCCCTTTGGGCTGCTGGGGTTTCGTCACCACGTGACAAAAAACACTCATTTGCCTAGATGTCCTCACCGGTGCCACTACCTAGTGGAGCATATCTGGCCTACTGAAATCACAACTGTGCCACAACACAGCCTTGCCTGTGCAGGCACTTGGGCTCCACTCAAAACACCAGACTCCCAAGCCCCATTCAGAGCAACCCTGTCCCACTGCATAGGAACACGAGGGCTCTTAAGCAGCAGACCTCTGCCTCCAAGTCCTGGACCTGAGAAAACTCCAGGAGCCATAAAAACTCGGGCCCAATACATCTAACATGGGTAAAGGTAAAAAACTTTAAGGTCTTGTGGAAGAAGGGCTCCTCAAGCCAGACAATGTCCTTCCACCCAAGCCAAAAGCTGATGGGCAGCCTGGGCAGAGGGCAGGGAAGTGCACAGACTGTTACAAACAAGGGGAAATTTAAGCTATGTGACAAGGCAGTCATGGGGAGATCAGAGTTTCTAATCTCCACCTGCTGCCTCACGTGCACTGGCAGCCACAAGACAGTCTGACCCCTCGCAAGCCCACCTCCAGAAGTAGATACCTGACATACTTCCAGGTGGAAGCATAGGCCTGTCTGGCAGCAGCTCATCATCAGAGGTGGCGATGGTTTTGATGGCATTGTGGTAAAGTGGTGTGGAGCTGGGCATGGCATACTTGGACATCTGGGACATCATCAGTGAGAGGGGGTTCTGGGAAGGGGATGGATCTGGAGAGGAAGTAAAAGGCATGTTCGGATTCATGGTGCTAGACGTGTTACTGGCTGGTGCGGAAGAGCTGCTCCGAGGCCCAGAAGGGAGAGAACCTGCAAGCAAGAGAGACATCAACTCAGTATTGTCCACACACTGTGACTTGCTCCCACCAGAGAGCAACCCTGTCCTCTCCTTCTGACAGCAGTGACCAGAGGAGGCTGCAAAGCACAGAGCACTCTCTGGACTCTTGAGAAGGCTCATGCACAGACTCTGCTCCAGAGCAGTGAGAGAGTTCCACTTAAACCTGCCCCTGACTGCCCAGCACAGACACAGCGTTTGCTGCCTGTGTCACAGGTCTACCTCAGAAGGCCCTGTTTGGACTCCTGGGAAAAAATACTTGCTCTGTGAGATGCAGGGCCAGGCACAGGAACACGTGTCTTCCCACTCCAGAGAGAGCTCGTGAGCTGGAGAGAAACCCTGTCCACACACTCACCAAAACTAAGCACAGACATGCACTCACATACAAGACACCCAGCATACCCTGATCCAGTGCTCCGATGGAAGCAGAGGAGTTCATATTGAGAGTCTGCTTGCTCTGGTTGACTCCTGGGCTGGGCATGGTGGCTTTGGGAGATGGCACCCAACCAGGGGAAGAAACAGCCATAGAAGGGGACTTCAGGCGGCTTGGTGAGCCAGTTGGAGATCGGACGTTGAGAGAGGAACTCATCACTTGGGGGGACTTGAGAGGTCCAGACTGGTTTGAAGGTGGCATGCTGACCATCTGTGAGGGTGTCTGTGGGGACTTGAGGTTGGCAGATGGGGAGGTGACCAGTGGCGAATGCACCTGGCTAAGGGTGGGAGACTTGAGGTGACCCATACTGGGTGAATTCATCTGGTTGATGTTGATGGTGAGGTCAGAGGGCCGGCGGCCCAGCCCCCGGGAAGGTGCTGGGTGCATGTTGGCCAGGTTTCCCCCTGCTGTGGGCGTGGGGTTGGAAGCTGGAGGCAGAGGAATGTGGCTGAGTCTGGTGGTGCCGCTGATGCTCCCAACGGCCATGGTGCCCTGCTCAGGGCTGAACATGTCTGAGCCACTGCCCATCTCCTGGGGCAGGTTGGGGTAAGACCCTTGCCCAGTCGAGAAGCCTTGCTGTCCTTGGTTGGGGAACTGGGAGGGAATCATCATTTTCTGGGGTCCCGTTAGCATTGCACTGCCATTGCCATTCTGAGCCCTAACCCTGGCCAGCTCCTCAGGGTTCATGCCCTGGTGGGCCATCATTTCGGGGCCCCTCATCTTCTGCGACATCATCATCTGCTGCTGTGGGGTCATCTGGACATTGAGGTTCATGTTCATGTTCATATTGACATTCATGTTCATATTGAGGTTGCCAGGGCCCATGGGTGTGTCCATGTCCCGAAGGCCTGACTGACTCATAGGGGGGCTCAGCATCCCCCGAGTGCCTGCAAAATCCATTCCAATTGGGGCACTGCTCAGGCTCTCACCCGTTATCTGCCCAGCAAACATGGATGGATCCATCTGCCTGTGAGCCTGCATCATCCTCTCCATTTCCATGCCCTGGCTCATGGAGTTGCTGGATATCCCCATGGGCCTCTGCATTGCCACTGGGCGTTTCTCCATGAGCTGATGCCGCAGGATTTCCTCTCTGGCACGGGGATTCATAAACCTTTCTGGGTCCCCTTGCCCTGGTGGGTAGGGCAAGGTGCCTTGTGGAAAGTTCCCAGGGCCTCCCATAGGAGACATATCGTCGCTCCATCCCATGCCAGGCCTGACTGGCCTCTGCATGGCATTCATGGGCCCAAGAGCATCCAAGGGCATATTCTGCATCCCTCCAAAGCCAGAGACTCGCTGCATTTGATTCCCAGGGAACCGTGGCCCAGGGAAGGGTGGCCCTCCCCGCAGCTGCATAGGGTCCTGCACATCTATGGGTCCCCGCAGCTGGCTGCCCATCCCCGGTGGCCACTGCTCTCCAGGCTTGCTGTGGTAGGGTGGTGGAGGCCCACGCATCATCATGCTCCCCATTGACTGCGGGATCATGATCTCCTGCATGGGCCGGCCGTGGATGCTGATCTGCTCCTCTTTCCGTCGCTTTTCCTCGTAGTACTCTTCCTGCAACTTCCTCCAGGCCACTTGCTCTGGTGTCAAGCTGTCCTGGTTCAGCCGCTGCATCATCATGTTCATCTGCTGTCCCATGTCAGTGCTGGGGTGGTGGGGCACCTCATGTTCCAGGCCAGGCCCACCAAGGCTCTGGGTCTGGGAGATCATGGACTGCAGAGGCTCTTCATACTTCTTCATGCTGGCAGGGGGTGCGGGGGGCTGGGCAGGGGCAGCCTGTGGCTGAGGGGTAGTCCCCCCCTCACCCGCATTTTGGCTGGACTTCAGGAAGGGCTCGGCCTCCCCACTGCGCAGCAGCAGACGCTCAATGTCTCTCAGGGTCTGCAGAGAGCGCTCTCGGTGCTCCAGCTGCTCCTTTGAGAGCCCTTCCGAGTTCATGGTGTTCCTGGGGCCCAGGCCTGCCTGCCCATTCCCTGGCATCCCTGGGCCTGGGCCCTCTCCCAGGAGGCTGGAGCTGGGCGTGGTGGAGGAGTCCCCTTGCCCAGGCTGCATGGCGCTGGCAGACGCAGTGGGTGTATTTGGATGGTTACTTCCAGGCTGGTTATTGCTGCTATTGTTCCCCAAAGAGTTGGGAGTCAGTTCTCTCCGGCCATCTTCACCTGTCCCTTCCTGGGGCAGGCTGCTGGGCACAGGTAAAGGTGTTTGACTGATGGCCTGAGGTGGCGGGGCTGGAGGCTGTGGTGGGGGAGGCTGCGGCTGTTGTTGACTTGCTTGAGGGGCCAGTGGCTGGGACTGTGGAGTGTTGGCAGTAGGAGGGTTAATTGGAAGTGGCTCAGCAACACCCAGCACTTTAGGAGCAGGTGGTGCCTGACAGAGAAAAGGGAAAGAAACTTGAGCAGGGAAAGATTCTAGGAAGGTATTCTTCCCTGCACCCTGCAGGAGACCTCTCTGTCTTAAAATGAAGCCTTCACGGCAGTTCACCTTCACTCCTCACAGGAAAGATGTAGGCCCTACTACATGATCTAGGAATGCACAAGCAGGTACTCTGCACACATGGCTGCAGGGGAACATGCCATGCCCCATCCCAAACTTTTCACAGCTTACAACAGCAAGGACTTCTGCCAAAGAGATTTTGCAGCAAAGCAGCTTCCCACCCCACTGAAAGGGCATTCTGGCAACCCCTTCTGTCACAGCTGAGCCAGGGGCTGGAGGAGAATGGCTACATCAGAAGGGAAGGGTAATAGTCGGCAGCATGTGTCAACAGGAGCAGTTGGTGCACAGGTGGTATACCTGGTCTAGCTTTGCCCGCGGGACATTCTGTTGATGGTAGGCCAGAATGGAGTCAGCTCGGCCCTGCAGGACAGCTTCCGCAGCTCTGGGGAGAGAGCACAAGTCACTTGAGAAGAGGCACTGTGCCCCATCCTACCCATCCAAGGCCCCACTTGCCACCTCTGTTCTTCAGTCCTGCAGGAAGAAGGAAATCTCTGGAGGTAACCAGGAAGGGGGCATGTTCTCAGAGTCCTCCCATCTGTCCTGCACAGCACCCAGTGAGGGTATCTCTATCTGATGATCACTTGCCATTCAATTTCCCTCTTCCCATGTCCTGTGACAGGCTGTGCTTTGTGCCTGCTGCCCTGAGGTGGTTGTCACCAAGATGCTCTGGGATCTCCCACGCTGAACCTGCGGTACAGCACAGCTCTAAAACTAAACAGACTAGGCTAAACAGACTAAACTAACTGCTAAGACTCTACGGCTGAGACAACGCAGGACAGAAGAGAGGAATCGTGTAGAGAATAATACCATGTGTTACATTATGCTCCCTGTGACAGCTATCCCTTAGATACTTTTGAATCAGACCAGCAACCCACATTGCTTTGGGTGAATCATTTTGTTGGATGCCAACTAGATGGGCTCTACAGTGGGTGACACAGAGTGCAGAGCCAGGCCTCACTGGGAGGAAGCGGGCATTTAAGTCCAAGTTTGCCCACCTGCCGTGGCTGCCAGCATACCTTGTGAACGCCAGAGAGACACAGGTTTCTCCAGCTCTCTTGTGCTCAACTGCTGCATGCAGCAGGCAGGTGTGACAAGGCCAGCCAGGTGTGACAAGGCCAGCCAGTACTAGTGGGGGAGGTATGGGGTTTACCGCTTACGTGTTAGCAAGGTGCGTTGTAAAGACGTAAACAAACTGTGAAGGCTGCTTCCCTGTTCCGCCACCTCCGCCTCCTGCAGCCTCTGACCGCAAGCCAGGGGCAGCACCATGGGGCACGCCGGAAGCACTGCTCTCACTCAGGTTCGGCAGCGGGTTGGACCCTGGGCCAAGCTGTGGGGCCGTGGACATCGCAGGATCTGCTACATTACAGCCTGCGGGAGCAGAGGAGAGGAGCTGCGGGGCGGGCGCTGCTGCCGGAGCCCGCGGGCGGCAGGGACGAGCCGCCAGCAGGTGGCAGCACTGGCCCGCCCGGCCCCGCCGCTGCGGAGGGGGCTGTCAATCGCCGCCGCTATGGAGTAAGATCCATAATTAATAATAATAAGCACTGCAATTACCAGAGGCATGCCCTGCGTTCTTCTACCTTCGCCCCTTAACTCAGCTGGCTCCCTGCTCCCCTCCAGCTGCCTCTCCCCACTGCAGCAGCTCCTACAGCCCGACCCTGCCACGGCAGCATTTACAGAGGAGACATCACTGGGAAGCCGGTGCGGGGACACGGCCGCTGCCTCGTTGCCAGCCCCTGCCCCTGGGCAGCCCCACCGTGACCCACTGCCGCCAGGCCGATCTGGGAGCAGGCTGTGACAGGGAAGCGGCACTACCCCTTCCTACACAGGCTGCACAGACTGTGGACTGTGCTGAGAAGGGCAAGTGGATGTTCTGGAGACGATGGCGACAATGCACTGTCAGGCACACACCCCTCTTCTTGCTTTTCTACACGTTCATGTTCTCCATCAGACAACATGGGCATCTCCTTGGGCCTCGCAGGACCTTGCTCCATCTCTCAAGATATTTTCCCTGTTACAGTTTGAAAGCAAAGTGAATCGTAGATATAAAGTGTCAAAGAATGCTGGTGCTTTTGGAAAACAGAAGAGGCCCACAGTTCATTGCCCCAAAAAGTGCATACCTCGGGCCAGCTCAGCTTTGCCTGAACCATGTCAAGACCAAGAGCCTCTTTAGACTCAGCTGTCTTTACAAGACAACTGCAGAGAGAAGCGTGAGCGGCCTGGCACAGACTTAGCTGCTGCAACGAGAGTAATGCACGTCATACTCTGGCTGCCACTATGACCAGGGTAGTGTGGCCACAGCAACATACAGCAGGGACATTCAACCTCAACACCTTTTCCTACAGCATCTCAGTAGCATCTCCACAAACCAGGTCCCAGACCTCACTGCATGGCAAATATTCTCACAGCACAATGACCACCAACTGCAGTGGCCCCACACACACTCAGCTAAGTGAGCACGCACAGGCAAAGCTAGAGGTGCCAGTGTCATCAGCCCTCCTGAGCCACAGGAAGGAGCTGGCTTTACTCAAGCTTCAGAGCTGGTAAGGAGGCAGTTAGTTACTCACTGTGTGCACTGCTGATGGGTTTGTCGTCTTCCTCGCTGTCTGGCCCAGAGCACCATTCATCGCCGCTGTATGGCTGCTTCCTTTCCAGCACACACCGTCGCTTACTGCGGGGAGCCACCTCACCTGCAAAGGGACAGAGCCATCAGAGGTGCTGAGTAGATCTGTAAGGGGCTGAAAGGCTGGGGTCCTGCCCAGCTGGGTGCTGCATGCTGGCAGTACCAACCCAACCAGGATGCACTGGGCAATTAAGCCTTATGCTAACATCTGCCCAGCACTGGTTAAGAACCTGAAACATCTGCTCAGTCTGAGCTCCTTGTTTTAGCAGCCAGATCTAGTGAGGCGCCCCTGTGAGAGCCAGAGTTGCAGAATGACATGTATTTCTTACTGCCTGAAAGGAGTCTATGAACACAGGACGTGTCTACCTGCAGTTCCAAACTAGAGAGCTTTGGTCATTAACTGTAAATTTAAAGGGTCTGTAATTCAGCAATTAAAATTTGAATATAGAATGGGAGGGTGCATTCACATACTTTGTTAGGAACAAGAGACAGACTCTGCCCTTTGTCAACATCAATCAGGCAGGGGCCTTCATGCTCTCTATAAACTCGTATGGTCCCTCCACGTGTCCCCCCTCTCAGATGGGACTGATGCAGCTCAGAGAGGAAGTGGCTTGCCTAAAGGCACTTAGGGACTCGGGGAGAGCAATCAGACACAGGATGAATAACTTCCAGTCCTGTGCTTTAATTAATGAAACATTGTCCGGCCTTACTTTTTTACATCATCTTTTTTACATCATAACCATATTCACATGATCTATCAGTATATGAGGAACATAGGAGATTTGTGCATTTCAAGCATCAAGCCATTTTAATAATTTTCCTGTGGCAGTGTGGTTACAAGACAGTTCTGGGATAAACCTGCAAATGCTTATGATCAGTGGTGTACAGTTACCCCTGCAACGCTACGGGGAGAAAGCCTTCCTGGGGGCAGGAAGTCCATTCACGTACATTCTACCTGTTCTTCCACGGCACAGCTCTGGTCTAAGACAATCAGGCAACATGGCTTTGACTGTTAAAACAAATCCTTAGGGGCACAAGCCAGAACAGCAGCTCTGCGTCTGCAGACCGGATGTGAGTCTTGGTTGGAACCAAGGGCACCACTGGAATTTCTCCTCCTACAACCATCCGTGAGATGTTCAAGTGTCCCACACAGCCATTGAGCACAGAGCTTGATGGAATGCAAGAGGTTACAGGGAAGGTCGCTAAGGAGGATTAGAAGCACTGACTCAGCCCTTTTCCAGAAGCCACATGCTGTAACACAAGAGTTATCCATTGCTGACGAAACCACAGAACTGTTCAGACAGTGACCCTCGCAGCACCTCCTTGCTAACCGTGACTGAGTCATCAGGCAGCTGCAAGAACACCACAAAGCAGCTCTCTACCAACAGCAAGCAGATAGAAAACAACTCAGTCTCAAGTTGAGAGCTGGCACATTGCACATGCAGGGGCATTTGGCGTAGTTTCAGTGAACCATGCTGTTGCTTAGATGGCCTCAGTAGCCTGTGAAAACCAGTGCCAGATTCCAGGTGTAACAAATGGTTTAGGGAATGAAATGCAAAGCAAATGAGAATTCAGCCACTCTGGTCCAAAAATTGCAGATGTGACAAGCAGTGATGCAAAGTCACATGGGCAGCCAGGACAAGCCTGGACAGAAGACACAGCACAGAAACCGAAGATGCTCTCATCCCAAGTCCAGCCAGGATGTTTGTAGCAACTGAGAGGAGGACATGCTGAGGCAAGGTCTAGGAGAGCATTACCTTTTGATTCTGTGTCCTGTGATGGGGTGCTGGCTTCTCGCTGCTCTCCAGAGTCCACCGAGATGCTTCGTTCCCGCTTCACCTTGCCCTTCAAGGAGCTGAAGTTTGGGACAGTGTTCTGGCTGGTTTTCAGTCCAGAGTTGCCAGGGGAGATCTGAGTGGCCTTGCTGCCATGGCTGCCTGCCCCCACACCCTTTGACCCCAAGTTACAGGTGGGTGCTTGGCTCACATTGTGGTGCTGGGCTAGGGCACTGCTGCTGCCTGCCTTGCCATGGCTGGGCAGTTTGTTGTCAGGGTGCATTGGCTTGGCTAAAGCTTCCCACAGTGCCAGTGGAGGGAGCTCCCAGGCCCTTCGATCAGACACCTGCAAAAGAAAAGGGCAGCAAGTCAGCACAGTGCCCCTCACATGGGCATCACTGCTGGGGGCACAGCCCAGGGCCAGTGCACTGGGGTGGCTACTTGGTCGCAGGGCCAGATAAAGCCCATGGCAAGGCACAACCCAGAGCTGCTCATGCTGGGAATTAGCCTTGGGCCCTTTGACCAAAAAATCCTGCTCTGCAGTTACTCACTCACATGCTGACAAGCTGTAAACTCTCACCCAGGCATGGCAGACTTGCCAGTACTTCAAAGAACAGCCACAGACACGAGAGCCCTCATTTCCAAGGCTATGATGAGAAATGGGTGCTCCATGCCAGCCTGGCCCTTTGGTGAGCAGAAGGATCCTCAGAGCTATTTTGCAGGTGTTCCCAGAGCTTAGACAACTTTGTGACCCCAGAGAGAAATCTGGTGCCCTACTGTTTTCAGGGACCCCTGTTGCTGCTAAGTAAGTTTCCTCTGCCCTGCAAAACACAGAGAACAACTGAGCAGACAGTCTTGACACAAGTCTATAAAGAGGAAACTGGGACAGAGCAGGGGACAAAGGTTGAGGCAACTGAGAAGGAGGCAGTGGGTTGGTTGCAAGGCAAGGGCAGAGCCGGGAAGTGCAGGCACTCATCAGACAAGCTCTGTCTCTGCCAGGGGCCTGAGGGGCAGTTCCAGCTCCTGCTTTAAAGGCTCTGGGTGAGGGGGTGTCCACTTTAGGGGGAGCTCCAGCCCAGCAGGATGATGCAATGTGCCACAGGCCTGCTGGGATAGCAGGGTGATGCTCTCCTGCTTCAAACCCAGCTCAGCTTTCTGAATAGCCCCGCAGGCTGAGGCAGAGCCTCGCAGAGAAGAGGAGGCTAGGGCACAACACAGAGGTTTCTGGGCTGAGGGACATGCATGCAGCTAAGCAATGCTGCAGCAGCCCTCCTTGCAGGATCTAGTTGCCTTGGCAGAGTCTCATGCTCACACTGGGAATATTCCCCTTGGAGCTCTGCACAGGCATTAGAGATGACTGGGATGCAGCTCTGTATCACACTGTGTATTCTGGAAGGCCACCACAAACCCCTGGTCCAACAGACAACCCTGGTAACTACACCCTAATCCTAACCCTGTCATGGTCATTTTTACTTCTTGGGGAAGCAGGAGGGAAGGAGAGTAAGCTACATGTATGTGGAAGCTGAGGTATTACTCTGTTTGCTCACATCCGCTATATGCTTTGTGTGACACCCCCACAATGCACCCGACAAGCTTTCCTGTGCACAGGCAGAGAAATTTCCCAGCACACAAGGAGGAGGTTACTGTGGTCTGCTCCTCCCATTTGGACCAAGCAGGCCAGATGCTGCACACAGATTGCTTCTGCCACCCAGGGACAGGAAGCACCGGCTCCAGACCAAACCCCATGTGTCTAAATAGCACTGCAAGAGCTCAGCAGCGCTACGCATGCTGCTCCTGGCTTGCTGAAGGCGAGCCTGGAAACACCACCAGCAAAAGCCAAGTGCTCGCTCTGCCAGGGCAAACCACTGCACTCTTGCAAAGAAAGCAGAGTGAAGCACATTTCGCAGACCCATAATCCCCAAAAGATTGCAATTGCCGTAAGGCGCAGGCTGCAGCGTGTCATGCACCGCGAGCGAGCTCTCTGTGCCTGCAGAAAGGGTCTTCTCTGCAAAAGGGTCTTCTCTGCACCTGCCTCCCTGCAAGCTGAGCTGGGGGCTGCTGGCATGCTATGCAAACAGTGCTGTGGCACAGCCTACCCAAACATTCTTCCTTAGTGGGATCCTTCTTGCACAGCTTGGCCTATCATTGCTTCCTAACTAGGAGTTGTTAATTGCTCCCTCCTCCTCCATCTCCGCCCCACGCACCTCGGTGAGGGCTCTTCTCTAGCCTGGAGGAAGACGGTGAGCCACAGCGCTGATTAATTTTCACAGCACATAAGGGAGTTGCTAGCCCTTTAAGTGTCAGCCAGTCTCACTTGCTTGCTCTTGTTCTCCAGAGACCTATTAATAGCAGCTGGAAAGATCACATCACTCTCTGGATATTTATACCCCTCATTCCACACCAGGAGAGATTTATGTCAGAGCTGCTGTCCCAGTGCCTGCCCAATTGCTCTGTCAAACTGCTTGCAGGGGGAGGGGAGCCAAGCGGGGAAGGAGACACAGAGAGGGCAAGCAGGGAGGAGGAGAAGGTCCATATGGCACAAGCTGCAGCATTAAGCACACATGCTGCCTGCAGCCGCTGGCTGGCCAGCCACACGGAGCCTTCAGCCCCACTGGAAGAGGTTGCTGCCAGACAGCATTCCAGAAAGCAAGCCCTGCAGCAGCTCCCTGCTGCTGGTGGCCCAGAGGCCCCCCCGCCTCCACCTCGGCTCTGCCGCACTCGCAATCTCTGCAACACGCTGCACCACAGTCCTGAGGGTCACAAACCCACTGACGCCATTGCGTGGCTACACCCGCTGAGGAGGTGCTTCCATTGCAACGGTAGGCTGGGAGATCCAGGTCTGCCTGTGGCACATCTGCACAGGCATGATATCATGTCTGAAACAGATCCCAAAATGCTTCACTGAAAATGTGAATGCTCAGCAGCACCGCAGCACAACCCTAGTACAGCCCAGCATGGTGAATAACTCAGCGAGGGAGGAAGAAGCCCGGGGCCCTGAAAAGCCCATGCCTGTAGAGTCCAGAGATGCACCTCCTGTCCCTCTGGTTCTCAGATGAGACTGCATGGAACACACACCTCGATCCCAAAGGACCGGGCAGTCACCATGACAAAACCTTCAGGCACTGCCTGCAGCATGGATGAGCCTCACCAGCTGTAAAGTTCCTCCAAAACGTAACATTTGGGGGGCACCTACCTTCTTTCTTTATTTTGGACTAGGCTGGTGCTCCAGGGAGGTCATTCAAAACCTTGCCTGAGGCAGGATGGAAAGCTACCCTGGGCTGACAGAGGGACCCGGCGAAACTTTGGAAAGCCCTCCTCTTCTAGTGTCCACTCAGAGGGATAACACTTGCCTCACAATTCTTAATGGGACAAATGCCAGAAGCAGCTGCCTGAAGATTCTGCTCTGCTTTCAGGAGTAGCAACAGCTGGATTCTGTTGCAGATGGATAGCAGGGATCCGCCGCGGCCAGACAATAGGCATCTCGACTGCTGTAAGCTCCTTCCACATACCCTGAGATTCAAACTAGATTTCAGCAGGCATGCCATACATCTGGGCCATGGAAGACAATTAATTAGAAAGTAGATACACTGACACCAGGAGACAAACAATTGAAAACATCTTGAAAAGAACATGACAAAAAGAAGACTGCACAGAAATCTGTCTTTCTCTGCAATTTAGCAACACACCCACTCCAGCCTGGTAGTTTTAAAGACAATACCAAACTTAATTCCCAGTGGTTAAAGCAAGGAAACGAGATTCCTGCCTTCTGCTCCCGGCTATCACTAATTCCACTCGTGACCCTAAGCAAGATGCCTGGGTTTTGGGTGCCTTGATTCCCCCATCATTACACAGGGGGATGACCCAGCCAACCTCATGCAGGGAGGGAGGCTTTCAAGGCACAATAAGTATCTGTTGAACAAAGGACTACATCCAAATGTAGAGAGTGTTTGCACCTGGTACATCTGAAAAGCCACAGCTTTAAATCTAAGGCTGGGACCTCAGCAGACAAGAAATCTTGAAACAAAACAACAAAAACTGCTTTCAGTAAGCCTCCTCCAGTACAGTCTGAACAGCAGCAGAGGGAGAGAAGGAGTAAGCTCTGGGCAGGAGAGACTGGGCTGACATATTTGCAATCCGGGAATTGCTAGCTGATAGTTGAAGAAACCTGAAACCCTGCTGCGTTCCCAGAGGACTTTCTGGTGAATCATGCTCCCACTCTCTCCAAAGGACGGTAACATGGATTCCCAACACTGCTGCAAAGAACGCGGAGCCCGCGCCTACTGCCAGCCTTGCAGCTTCCACATCTGGGAGCTGGCTGGCACTGCAGCCATGCTATCGCTCTTGGAAGAAGGCACAAGAGAGGAAGCCAGGGTAACAGAGCCACGACGACCAGTCCAACTGGTGTGTTCCCTACAGAAACCCTGCGTGTGCCAGACATACTCGACAGTCACATGTGGCTCCCTTGGGATGATAACAAGGAACTGCTTCATACACTGGCTAGTGCGGCTTGCTGGGGATGGGTCAGCGAGAGAGCTGCAGGAAGCTGCGGGTGCCGGGCACTACAACCACCTGTGCACTGCAGCTTGGCAGACTGCAGTCAAGTAACAGCATCTAGCAGGTCAGGAAGCAAAGCCAGAAATCTCTTCCAAAGGTATTGCTGCTGCTCAGGGAGCTTCAATTTCCTCTGAGGCAGGATCTCATCCTGCAGTATATGAAATCTGGCCAGGAACATGGGCTGCTGTGACAGCTGGATACCCCCACGCAGCCTTTGGCTGTGCTGGGATGCACAAAGACAAGCTCATCTGTACATGAATGGGGCGGTTTCCCTGAGAAAACCCTGCTGGCAGATAACACCACAGGCTGCAATGCAAGGCCACAACACAGATCTCTGTGGACAGTTGCTACATGGGATGAAGAGACTTCCTCAGGCCATTTCCACTGTGTTTGTGCACTGGGGTTACTGGGACTGGGCAAGTAATGCTAAAAAGCCTAGCTAGTGAGCTGTGCCTCACACTGCCTCTGCTACACCAGGTCTCTTGAACAGCAGGGCTCACAGCTGAGACCTTAAAACCCCAACTTTTCCACAAAATTCGCAAGGGAGACAAGCCTTGCCTAGGGTCACACATGTCAGGTAAACAGCTGATGTAGCTGAGCCCATGAGGACAGTCTTTCTGCTACATCTCGGACTCGGTAGCCGCTTTAGGATCCTTTGGCAATAACAGAAGTCTGCAATGCCAGCAGTGTTCAGGATTGGAACCTAGCAATGCCAGAACTTCACAAGGCGCTTCCAAGCTTTAACACAACAGTTTTTGCTCTTCTTTTTAGAAGAAAGTCTCTTGCAGGGCTCTGTGACAGACTAGCCATCGTCAGCAGGGCTATCACACTGGGTTGCCTTCCCTGCCCTCTGTCTCCAAGCCAGAGACACAAGAGCTCCTGAGCACTGCAGGGTCTGTTGCCTGTGGCCGGTCCAGCTTCATGCCAGCTATCCAGAAGCATCAGATTTTCCGGGGGCCCCACCTCTGGGCCCGAGGTGGAGCCTATGGGATGGAGCCACTAGGTGTCAGCGTCAGCCAGGGCATCCCCAGCCCGGCCAGGGCTGATCGAGCACAGGGCAACTCTGCACCGCCAGCCAGGGCAGCAGAGCCTGGGCTGGGGCACGGTGTGAGCACTCGGACCCCAGGCTTCCTTGGCAACTCAGCCCTCACAGCAGGGCCTCCGCAGTGTGCAGGGGGCTGTGCTGGGGAGCAGAGCCATGCACCACATCCCTGCAGCAGATGTTTACTACACTCTTTCAGATTAAAGCAGCACGGAGATGCCTGTTGCACACTGCAAGAGAGGGCTAGACATCCCATACCACCTTGCAGAAAATCTCCCCAAAACACTAGCTCTCCCTTTGAGCAAGCTCACTTCACTTTCCAGCCCGAAGAACAGCACCGTCTTTGCAGACAGGGTCCCAGCAGGAAACCCTTGTGGCAGGGACACCCCTACCACCTCTCTCAGCACCCTGTATCCCAGCTGCACCCTGCTGTACGACCAGCAGTGCAACAAGCTTGCTTGCCTTTGAGAAAGCTCATGGCAGAGAGTTGGGAAAGAGTTGGACTCTTCCTGTGCCCAATCCTGGCACTAAATGCAACATGCAAAGGACACACCTGCACAAAAGGAAGAAGTTGGGACACCTGCAGGCCTGCAAATTGCCTGGATTGCAGCACCATGTTTGTGCAACTGGGCACAGACATGTATGTACCCCAGCACACCTGGGGAGAGGGAGATGACAGAAATGCAAGAAAGACGGGGAAGCAGGGTGGCTGCCCCAACATCTTGCCCTCCACACTGCCCTCTGCCACCCCAGATTGTAGAAGAGATGCAGAGAGCTGCTGAGCACTCCTCCAAGATTATAAATACCAGGGCCAGCAGCAGCAAATGCTGGGCTCTATATTTAAACCACGGCTGAGGTCACTTCCTTTTCCCAGCAGCTCCCTCCAGCCCCCACCCCGTTGCCTCGTATTTGCATGCCATCATGACTAAGGCACATCGGGGTGTAAGGTCATAGGGGACGAGGCTGTGCAACTACCTCGCAGGAAATTCCACCCTGGGAAACCTTTCACCTTTCCCAGTGCAGAGAGGATCAGCACGGGCAGCAGAGATCCTGCAGCTGAGTGGTGGCAGCTACCTGCAGGCAGTACTGGGACTCCAGTGTTGGGCTGGAAAGGGAGGGAGAGACCTCGAGGAGAGGAGAGCCACTGCTCTCCCCATCTGACTTTGCCATCAGAGTCAGGGCTAGCACCGATCTGGAGAGAGGTTTCCCCCACTGCGCACCCCAAGACAGCAGCTGCTCGACCTCCTCGCCATGCTTCACCTTTACCCCCAGAAGCCTCCCCCACAAGCAAAGCTGAAACTCCCCAGCCTCTGCCACTCGACGGGTGCGAAGTGGCACTGCCTTCCCCACAGACCTGGTCCCAAGTCTCAGGGGCTACTCTGCCCTTACGCAAACATTCACACAACTGACAGAGCTCCTCCAGAGACACAGTGACCTAACCCTGGCCAGGCCTCCAACCACCCAAAAGGAAACAGGCAGAAAGAGCTAGGAATTGCCCCATCTCACTAACTGCAGCCCTCTGGGGAGGCAATGAGCCCTCTGTGTAGCAGCAGATGTACAGCCACCGATTAAGAGAAGGGCCCAGAGGCCTGGGGCTCCCCCCAGAGAGTCCCTCTTCCCCACCAGGAGAGAGAAGTCTTGTTAACTTATGACTGGCCAAGTGGGCAAGGGCTTCTGACATTCCTCCAGCTCTGAGGTTTGCAGGAGGCTTTGGGGTTTGCAGTGGTCCTTTTGGCCAGAGGCCAGGTGCCCAGACTCAGCCAGATCAAGCTCTGAAGCAGCACTGTTTGCACTAGGTACAGTAGCTGGAGTCATCAAGTGCTCCCAACTCAGCCCTTGGCCCTCCACAGTTAACTCTAGTTATGCCCCTTATTTAAGAAACAGAACATATTAAAAAGAAAAGTTATTGCAACAACAAAGACCAGGGTACAAAGGAGGGGAGAAGAGTGCAAAGGCTACTGAGTGGGAGGAAATAAGAGATCTTTTGGAAGCAGGATGGCTGTTTACGTAATGATATAAGCAAGTTAGCATCGGGGTTTGCAGAAGAACTAGTTGGTAACTCACAAGGTATCTGTTAGGTTTCAAAGTCCTTGGCTGTTTGGATTACCGAGCCAATTCTCCAGTCTCTGAGCTAGCATGAGATACATTGAGGTCAATGTCTCTGACATCCAGAAAGTTTCCCATACAGAATGTCTTGGCATGCTAGTCAAATGCCTCGTCCTCTCCCTCATCACACGGATTTTGGAGAGGAAGTTTGTGACAGAGCAGGGGTGCTGAGGCAGCCCTATAACCCCTGGAATCAGCTGATCAGGAAATACAAATGGCAGAAAGCTGTGGGGAAGCACAACTGCTATCAAAAGATGGACAGTGCAGAGCCAGCAAGCAGAGTGGGACACGATCGTCCAGCTCCTTTGGCCAGCGACAGGGTACTTGTTGTCCTCTTCGGCACACGGATATTGTGCTCTGGCTCTGAGCCTGCACCCGCAGTGAGGCACGCCTGTGCCCTCCAAGGCTCTGTCTCCACAACAACAGGAACCAGAAGCCACAGCAGACCCCGAGCAGCTCATTGGCCCGAGATCACATTACAGGACAGGAAGGAAGAAGGCACTTTGATCAGTCTGGAATTGCTTTAAACAGGTTCCACACTGATATCTCAGCCACTGGAATTAGCCCCCCAACACCCTAAATGTCCCATTCCTAAAGACATGTCCTGCTCTGGCACGCACATCAGGGCCCAAGCAACCCAGCCACCGGCGGCTGCTCCCAAGGAAAGGTCATGGCAGAAAGCAGCCTAGAAGAAGGCAGAGAGCCTCCCTATGCCATGTCAGAGGAAGTCAAGGCTCAGCAGGGCCCTGCCTCTCCGGCGTATGTCTTTAGCACAGGCACATGCTAGCTGTCCTCAAAACAGCAGCAAGGGGCGATTTTAGAGGCAGCTGGCAGAGACAGGCTGGTGCTCCCCAGCAGCTCCCCTCCTTGCACTCAAGGGCAGTGGGAGCTCCTCCACATGCCCATAGGACCTCCTGCCCCATGTATGCCCATCCTGCAGCCTGCTCCTGGCAGGCAGAGGGTTAATGATGCCCAGGGAGCTGCAGGAAGCCTCCTCCTTGCCCTCTCAGGAACAATGGGGCCATTGTGGGAGGTCAGGCAAGTGTGGGCAGATCCCAGGACTGGCAGTTACCCAGCTGGGCTCGTTGTTCCTGCCAGTTGTTCCTGCCAGGTTCTCTCTCTGCCTCCTCAGGTAGGAGGAGAGCGGGTGGCTGCCCCGGCCCTTCCTGTGGGCCCTGGAAGAACACTGGCCAGCCCAGCCACCAGGAACACCACGTCAGCGTGGCCAGTGGCCGTGCCGAGCAACCTCACTCCTACCAATTTATCTGGGTACAAAATGCAGTCAGACAGCCACGGACACAAAGCTGCCAGATGACACCACCATGCAGCAGACCAGACTGTGAGCTGTTTGAGCGCTGCCAGCACTGCCAGCTTCACACCTGGGTATCCAGCAGGATCAGCTGTGCTTTCAGGATATGCGGGGGGGGGGGGGGTTGCTGCAGGAGCTGAAACCAGTTTTTCTCACCGTAAAGTCACATTTCGATTGTGGGTGCAAGTGCTGACCTGGGACCAAGAGCTTCTGGGAAACCTGAGAAGAACTCCATGTGACACACAGACGAGCAGTGAGAACACAACTGCGCGTGGGGGGACTACTGTGACTGCTTTCCAAGCCTCCACAGTCTGAAAGTGGAATGAATAAGCAAGGAAGCAAGCAGCTCCAACATACTCCCACTCTCTACAGATTTGCATCTCCCGTGCCCAGCACATCAGTGTACAGAAAACTAGGGGATGCTCTGAATTCACACCCTCAAAGCACAGAGCTGATCCCCAAGGCAACACCAGCACTCTATGTCACACTCCCAGACTTTCCAGCAGAGCTTCATGCCCCCTTGGGTATGGAATCAGGGTATACAGCAACAAACCCGGCTGAGCATCTGTGTGAAACCTCTGGCCAAGAACCTGACGCTGGACAAATAGCCTGACTTAGGGCTGCTGCATGCCAACTCTAACACTGGAAGCACCTCTGGCTGGTCCACAGGAGCACAGCAATGCAAAGACAAGTGGAAAACAGCCCTATAAGACTCAGCACTGCCTCCTTGGGATCCTCATGCTAGGCACAAGCTGGCAGGAAGAGGGCAGCTCCAAATATCTGCATTAGCTGAAGTCCCAAGAGAGGAAAGGTGCAGCCCAGGTGCATGCCATGTGTGCCACTGTGCACAACCACCGCAGCTCAAACCCTACAGGATCAACTGCCTATCTGTGAGGGAGGAATGTCCTTTCCACTCGATGCTGCAGCTGCTTTTCCCATCTCACAACTAGACTCAATCTTCCAGTTTTTAGGAGCACAAATACAGGCCATCGTTCTCTGACCTGGCAGCACCAACTCTGCCAGTAGCACCCACCTCAGTTTCTTTTTTATCCAGTCTCTCAGTGCCCTGCACTAGCTCCAGGAGTGCCACTGCTCCCTGATTTTGCCAGACTGAAAAGCAGCCTGAGCAGACTCACACAGCTCCCCAGATCAGCACCCCAGTTCACGCTTTCAGAGACAGTGCCTTCTTCCCTGCAACTCTCAGATAACTACTCTGTCAGTTCTTTACATGTCCCACCTGAGGGCATGGCTTTCTTCCTTCCCCCCAGATCACTTTCTCCTGTGTCTGATACTCAGCTCTGTGAAGGCCACTTCAAGACATTCCAGACAAGTTAAATACAACACTACCTCAGACCCCAAAAGGCAGGCTAGATGGCCTCGAAGAAAGGACTGCAAATAGAGCTGTCACTGCAAACCTGCCACACTCCTCACTTTGCAGCCAATTCTGTGCAACAAAGCAGCAGAACCCCCAGCTAGGTTTTGCTCTTCCCTAAATGCTCAAGCACAAGAGTCCAAGATGAGGGCAGGTAAAAACATCTGATGGATCTGACAGGGCAGGCTTTACTTAATCTGTATCTCTTTACAAGATGGCGTGCCTGAAAGAAAACACAGTATCTGCTTCCAGCAAGGAAAAGGAAGAATCTGGGTAACCTTTTGCTAAAAGAGAAAAGGAAAAAAAAAAAAAGAAAAAAATCAGGGCAAGAGGGACAAAACAATCTTTGTCCTCATTTTGCTGGTCACGCAAGCACAGGGCAGCCGCAGTACCCGCTGCCCCAGCTTGGTCAGCAAATAATAACCACAACCAGCCCATTTTCACCGAGGCTTATAGAAACCAGGCTCCATGGTCTAGGGAAAGCTGCATCCCCTGAGAAAGAGGTAGAGCATAGACGGGATTTCCAGACTACACTGATAATCGGCTCAGAGAAACGAGATAGGACAGGACACCCTCAGAGGTCATTGCTCGGCTCTACCACGTTTGCTCCAGATGCCGTCCCTTTAAACGTGGCTCCAGAGACCACACAAGGGTTAAATCTGCCTATAAATATCTGTTCTCAGCAGGGCTGCTGCTCTGAACCCTCCAGCCATCTGTTCTAGCTTTCCCCCATCTAAGACTCTAACATCTGAAACACGCTCACAATTCTTAGGAGTGCTCCCAAAAATAGAGCAGTGCCATGGCTTAGCTCCGTTGCCAGTGTCTGTGAGCGCAGGAGCATGTATGCCTGCGCCTGTGCCAGCACAAGCCCAGAGTCGTGCAAATATGAACACGTCTGCCTCTATGACAGCGAGCAGGCCTGCAACAGCATGGCTCTGTTTGCATCCGTGCTGGCGTGGGTGTGCCTGCTTAACTGCGAATTCATGTAAATCTGCACGAGCATGTTCCCGCTGGTATGAACCTGGATCCGTACACGTGTGCGTGTCTGTACCAGCGTGTGGGTGAGAGAGAAGGTGGAAGCCTCTCTGCTGGTGGATGTGATGAAGTCCTGCCGTGCCTTCTTCCTCAGTGGGACAGCAGTGCTGCAGGACACAGCCAGGCACCTCTCCTCCTGCAGCCCAGCCCTGCTTGGCCTCAGCATGAGAAGTCCCGCTGTACCCAGGCCCTGGCACTCCAATCCAGACAGGGAGCCTACCCTACAGCACAGCAGGGAACAGAGGACACCGGTTCTCTTGTTCAATGCTTGGCTCAGCAAATTCAGCAGTCCCACCTCTGGGCACCAGAACTTCACTGTGGAAGCAAGTAAAGCCTGATACGTGCAAGGCCCAGGACACACCACCCTACTCACATCCAGCTGCCGCTTGCAGGATTTCCTCAAACACTCCACAGAGAGAGCCTGGGCAAGGTTGCAGGTATATAAAGCTTTGGAGCAGAGTGAGCTACAAGTCTCTCATAGCTCTTTCCAAACATCACAGACATGAGTGGGTTCACCCGTCTAACTGCCACAAGCCCATTAGCCTTACTCCACGTGGGACAACAATCATCTTCGTGGTCAAATGCAAAACAGGAAATAGCTGTCCAAATCCAGACATATTGTCCAGGAGCAGACAGGCCATCCTCCTCAACATCCTCAGGACACAGTGCTGTCCACCTGCTGTGTGCCCAACTCAGCTCATACTCAAACACCCATTATTCACTGGAGACCATCACAAAGCAGCTCAGCCCTGGCTGCTGACCCTGCTGACACCACATCATAGGATGATGTGCATGCACAGCCCCAGGGAGGAAATATGCAGTGTCCATCCTCCACATAGTGACAACAGGCCAAGGATCAGATAGCAGCTACATTTTCATCTCTAACTACTTCCACAAGAGTGATTTTCCCTTCCAGACCAAGTAAAACTACAGACAAAGCTCCAAACACAAAGCACCTGGCTGTGCAGGATGGGGCTGTTTCAGATTGCTCCATTTCTGCCATTCCCTAACCCCCGTGGTGATGTGATGGTGAACACCTGCCACAGCAGAGCACACGTGGTGCTACACCTCCTTGTCCAGCACAGGCACGCATGCGCACACACACACACACACACAAACACACACACACACACACACACTCCCCCACTGGTGGGAAACACTGTGGAGGGCTCCCTCAAAACTGTCCCTATAGGCATGGGCTAGTGGAAGGGACTGAGTCCACTGAAGTGTCATTTGCCTTTTTCCAGAGTGCATTCAAAAGGGCACCCGACAAGTAGGAAGGTCGGAAGGCAAAAAGTACATACCACCACAGTTCTGCTCAGGGTTTGCCAAGCTGCCCGGTGCCTTTCACCCCTCTGATGTACTGGAGATAGCCAGCTAACTCCAAGAGCTATAAGCAAGATCTTCAGTGAAGCCTAAAATGCAGGTACTCCTTCAACTCAGGTGACAACAGAAATGGAAAAGAGCTTGAAATTCCAGCTCTTCATTTCAGGCTTTGGCAGGGAGATGACCTAGGAAACAGCCTCAGCAGACTGAGCCGACACAGCTGTACTCTATTTCTGAGAGAGGAAAAAAACCCCATTGATCCAGGTATTGATTTGCTGCAGGAGTTTGTGTTTGTTTAGAAGTTTGCCCATGGGTCAGACCTTGTTACAAGCATCTTTCCTGGTGATGAGGTTAGAAACAGACTGTGCCAAACTCCAGTCACCTGCCTGGGGAGCAGAATGCAAGCAAGTCTGAAAGTTAAGTAGTCCCTCAGGGATGCTTCCCTCCTCCATTCCCTCGACTTTAAAAACCTTGTTGTTGGGTGGAGGAACATCACAAACAGCTGTAAGGCAGCACCAGCATTTTGAGGAGTCCAGCTAGGGTGTAAACAGGGGGGCTGAAGGCCAGGCAGTTCATCAGAGGTTTCAGACCATAAGATGGAAAGGATTTAAACAGCAGATCAATTTCAGGATTATTTTCCCGACCCCTATCTGTCAGAAAGAGCAATGGGATTTTGAGATCCCCACAGGTTTGCAATCCAGCTAGGCAAGGACTGAAAAATGACACCAACTAGGACAAAACTGAACTGACAAGTCTTGTTTCCTTCTCTCTGGCAAAACCAAAAGGGTAAGTACCAGGATCAAGTAGACATCCACTAACACAGACAATTTCCAAAAGCACTGCACACAAAAGGTTCCCGTACCGGGTCAGGTCCCCAGTGTGCTCCATGTTTGGTGGAAAACAATGGTATCCACTTCAGCATCTGGCCACAGGTGCCAGCAAACTGCAGACCACTATATTCCTTTCCAAACCATTCCTCTTCTTCTTCTGTCTTGGATGGTTGCGGAGTGAATGACCACAAGTAAGTTTAAGGAAAAAGGGTGGCTCTGTCAGGCACAGTGATTCCGTCAGAGAGACACTCAGGTATCGCTACAGAGCTCTCCTCTCCCCCCACCTCCTCAAGCCCACGGGCATAAGCTCTTAAGAGATGGGAAAGGAAAGACAAGTGATGACAGGCTGAGGACTAGGCACAAGGCAGGAGATACATCCCCAGCATCTTCCTGACCTCAAAGCTCCCCTTACCGCCCACCAAACACGCAGGATCCATTACCCTCTACTAATTTCCAGTCCCAGAAATCTCTGCCAACACCAGATCCCAGCATTGCTTCTCACTTTTCCTCACCTCTTCTGTCCTGCTGCCACAATTCCTGTATGAACCGCAGATGTCTGCACACTGCAGCACTTTCACAGCCACCTCCAGCTTTACCATATAGCTGACCATCAAAGATGGCCAGCAGCCATCAGAGAAGAGGTGGGGGCACAACTACATGTGCAGAGACATACCTCTTGGGGAATAATATAGCTATTGTTCCCCTCATGTCTGCATTCCCCATGTGACATGTGGCAAAGAGGCTCAGCCTTACCAGCAACTTGTGGGTACCTTTCCCCACTGTGTTTTCAAGCCTCTTTGTCCATCTTTCAGTTCCCTTCATTTCAACAGAGCAAAATATTGTGAAGGACTTATTTTGCCTTTTAACATTTCTTAGCCCATCACATCCTTGCTAAAATAAAAAACATTAAATCAGTTTCTCCCCTTCCCCACCTTTGCTGCCTCAGAAGTATGTCCTGCGATTATGTTGTGATATGTGACAGAGGAAGCAGCAAACTAGTTCAGACCAATGTGGGTATCCTCAGCTACTGCATGGCTCACAGCAGGCAGCCAGCTGCTCACTCTCATGCAGCCCCCTTGCTGAAGTACATGGAAGCCAGAGTCAGACTGAAGAATCTGCTGTATTGTATGCAGTTGAAAGAGCAAAAATCAACATAGAAATTAAGAAAATCTGTCTCTGAAGCCAACTGGCCAATTAGCATCTGAAAACTTCTCACTGGAGGAGCCTCCTTTATTTACAGCTCAGTAAGTTTTACTTCTGTGGGGTGCCATACGCTCCAGCACCCAGTGACCCACTGGGAGCTGAGACACACATTGAGATCCCATGACTTGTCACGATCTGTCACACAGTTCAGGCTGGAACACAGGCTTGCCACAAGGAAGGAGAGAAGGAGCAGAGTGAGTACTTGGATCACACCTGCTTCACCCCCTGCGCCATCTCCTCTCCACCCTGGGGAATGGGTCACAAGGCTGCCCACAGATGGGGCTACAGAATTTGGATGCCTAGGAAGTAACAATGTTGATGCCCAAACCACAGGCCACAGCAAGAAAACCACCCCTTGGGCTCCTGTCCTCAGGATACAGGCATCGTAAGCAACCCAACAGCACAAGGTGCCTGAAACCTGGCCAGCTGCCCATGCAGAGTGCCAGCAGAGCAGCCGAACACCCCTGGTTCCCCCTTGACAAAAGAGCATCTTTCCCCTCTACAAGATGTTGGCTATTCACACAGGAGTGTTGGCTCCCATCTTCCCAGTGGAAGAGACAACTTCAGGGCACATTTCAACCAGACCATCCCTATACCACAGCAGCCAGGAGCATTGGTAAACACTTCCCCCTCCTCCCAGGCAGCATCACTGTGAGCAGAAGCAAGAAGGCAAAGCCAGGCTGCCCTCCTGCACCTTCTCTCCCTAGGCTGGTTCTGAAAATAAAAACCAGCTTCCACTTGTCCCAGCCCCAAGAGAGAATGAAGCAGAAAGAGGTTTGTTGTAAATACATGAAACTGTCGCTAAGTGAAGGAGAAAAAAAATCCAGGGGGAAGGGGGCTGGAACAAGGGAGGGGACAAAACCGCATTTTTACTTCTGGTGGCCAGCCAGCTGACTGACTCAGCCAATTTGGTCGCTTGCCATATAGATTTAAAAACAAAACCAAGCCTCAGAGAGAGGAGAGAAGGGGATTCGGATGAACGTGCTTTTTTCTTGTGTATCGAGTAAATCCTAGACCGGCCCAAGACACGTTTAGGAAAATGACTTCCCTGCCTCATTGTGCCCAGAGGTGCAGCACAGGTCTGCCGGTGCCAGTGCCAGTGCAGTGTGAGACTCCCGCTAAGGCACTTTGCTCCTGGCAAACCACTGGGTCTGAAAAAGAAGTGCAGTGAAAGCCTAAGGCTCCAGGGCTACCCTCAGAGCTGGTTTCCTCCAGCTACCTCAAGGGCTAGGGACTTCGGTCTGGGTCCCCAGGCACGTGTCACCTGCCTGATGGGTGGCATGGCCAAGGCTAAGGTGACCTGCTCCATTCAATGTGTCCCACATCTGCTGGGAAGAAAGCTGTGGAGTCTAGACTGCCTGCTGCTGCTCTTGGGCCATGGGCTACGGCTGCATTCTGTGGGCACCTCCTCACCTTTGCCTGCTCCTCACCAGAGGAATGTGCACAGGCAGTGGGAGGAGCAGGGAAGAGGTTGTTTTGAAATACCAGCTCCCATTTTATTTATCTGGCTCCCACAGTGCCCATGGCATGGTAGCCACTTGTAACGAGTGTTCTGTTCCCAAAGTACTGTACAAACAAAAACACGTGCTCCCCACACCCTTTGCAGCAACTCAACATGCTGGCATGTTCAGCACCAGACAGGCAGTGCTCACTGCTCCACGCCAACTCGGCTCTTCCATACAACTGAATGGTCACAAAATCCTATGTGAATAAGCAGTTCTTGGCAGTCTGCAGCTGCAGCAGTCATTACAAACACTAGCTGGTGAAGGAAGCCTCGTGAGCCTCCCACGCAGTGATCTCCCATAGAAACTGGCCAGCCTCCCTGGCAATTAATCCGTCGCTCACTGCAGGGAGTGCAGACAGAATAAGTTACCTAAGGAGCTGACGACAGGTAAGTGCAAAACCTGCTCCTGTTCCCATTTCAAGACAGCAGAACTGAGGCAAAGAAAAACCAAGGCCCTGTCCATAGCTGCCCTAGCCATCAGCAAGGCCAAGAAGAAAACCTTTGCCCTTTGGTTCCCAGTCCCCAGCATGGACACTAAGACAACACTGAAATGTGGTCCATCAGCAGAGCGAGCCCCACTGGCTGCATGGGGGCTCAGAACAGGGGTGCAGATGTGCACCCCGCAAGTGGGGGAAGCAGGTGCAGGATTTCCCCAGGGATTGCTGCAGCAAGGTACCCAGGGAGGTTGCTGCTGCCTGCACTGGCTCATGCAGGAAGCAGACAGACACAAGTACAGCAGCCAAGCCGGATGGGACCCGCTGCTGCAGGGTGAGGGGCACTGCTCGTGAACCAGTGGCTGGAGCTCTCCCCAGCCTTCAGCCTTCCCCCAAAAGGCCTGCCTCACCTTTTAGAGGTGTTTTGGGCTTGAGTAGGAGAAGCACAACGTGGGGCTGGGGACAGGGTAGGGGAACGACAGGCAGAGGTTTGCAGTGAGCTAAAAGGGGAGATTTAATAACTGTCGGGAAAAATGGCTGCTTTATTGCAGGCAGCTTGTAAACCCTGGAGCCTGAAGGTCTGGGAGTAATTTCTCCCTCCCACGTGCTGGGCTCAGTTTGTACTGGGGGTCAGAGGCCAGTGCTTTTCCAAAGCATTCTGGGACAGATGCCAACTGGAGCAGGCTGCTCGACACCACTCCTGCAGCAGGGCCTGGGCTTTGAGCAGCAGGCTGGAGCCACTATTAACCCTTTGCAGGCTGACTTCTCCCTTCCCCCGTTCCTGGCTCCATCCTTCCAGTGCAGGGAAGACAGCTGCTGCAGGCCCACTGGGGCCACCCCACACGAGTCTGGGCTAGGGAGGCCACTGGCCTCCCAAAAGGGCCAGCTGGTGCTTCAGTGTTGCCTGGGGCCTGTACTTAGCTCCCCGTGTGCTGGCTCAGCCTGCTCCTGACCCACTAGTGACAGAGTCCTGTGCTTGCAGGCCCAGTCCAGGAGCTGGACTCCTTGCAGAGGAAAACAAGAGCCCAGAAGGGTGACAGCCAAGCACCTGGGAAAAGTCTTGTACCAGCCTTGGCACAGAGAGAATGGTAACTCAGGAATGCACCCAGCACCACCAGAGAAGGGAGAAGAGCCAGGTACCGCTCTCCTTGAGCCCAGCAACAGTCCCTGCAGTTCATATGCCTGCACCTGCCATGCCACTTCCCTCCGGGAAGCCTTTGGGCACACAGTCACAACCAGAGGCACTAACCGTGGCACTCACAGGAGAGAGTGCTCCTGTGGCCAGCGTCCTGCTAGACCCTTGGCACCCCTTCCCTGCTCAAAGGAAGGATGTCCTCCCTAGTAATCTCCTCGGCCCTGGTGCTCCCTCTGTCTCTAATTATCAGTGCTTTTTTCTCAGGATAACATTGTGCCCAGCTGCCTTCCCCTGCACTCCTGCACTGATCTCCCGGGAGAGGCAACAACTGGCCTCACACAGCACCTTCTGCTTCTCCTCAGCATTGGGTAAACACCAGAACCTACCAGTCCTTGCTGGTGACACCCCTATTCCCCAGCGGGGGCTTTAAAGGCTGCCTGCCAGAGCCCTCTTACCTCCTTAGCTGTCTCCTCCTAGGCTCTGGGACAGGCTCTGGATGGCTGGGGGAGGCATGGCTTTGCTGTGTCACCCCTGAGTTGCAGCAGCTCTGGATCACCTGTGCAGGCAAGAGCATGACTTCCTGCAGCATTTCAGCTTCCCCTCTCAGGGATGTGCGTGAGTGTTTCTGGCCTGCAGCCCAGCCCCTCGGCCCCCATCCCACTGAGTATTTGACCGCACAAAAAGAAGAGAGCTCAAATCTGTTTCTCAGTGGCATCTCTCATCTCCCTCTCAAACACATGCCTCATCCTTTCCTTGCTTCACCTCCTTCATGCTCAGCGCCACACCAACAAGGAGAAGGGGCCTGCGGCTACTGCCCAGGCAGACAGCACACCCAAGCACTCGACTTGGGTCTGGCTGCTGGATCTGCTCCAGGCTCTTTCCCTCCGTGCAGCAGCACTGGGCCCAGCTGCCACAGACTGGCACCCAGAAGTGTGCTGACAGGTGTACCAGGGCCCTTTGCCAGTGACACCACAGAGCCTTGGCCCTGATTGCCATGCAGCCCCTGGTCTCACTGCTCGCTGTCAGCCAGACACCCTGTCCCATAGCTCCCAACTCCGTGCCACATCCATCACAGGTATTCAGATGATTTTGCAGGCTCCTCCAGCAGCATTTACATGCCATCCACACAGCTCTCCCACTACCACTTCTGACACCAGATGCAGCCATGGACCACAGCCTTACTAACTAAACAGGGGGGCCAGAACCTACTGTCAACTGTGTGCCAAGCAATACTCCTCCACCTTACACCAAGCTTCCTCCAAGCTGCCTGGGGGGATCTGGCTGCGCCTCTGCACTCCTCCACTGCAAAGATGGTCACAGTGAAGATCTTGATCCCTTCTCCCTCCAAACACAGAGTTGTGCCTTCTTGTCTAAATCACTTCAAATTGTGCTCACATCTTTCTGGATCCATGTACAAAATGGCAAATTTCCCCACTGGCTTTGTTAATCCCATCTTTCCAAGCTCCTGTTTACGTGTCCCACCTGCAATCCCTCCAGCTCCTTCTTCCAAAACTGCCTTTACAGTCAGAGCTGCTGAGTCCTCTTTCATCCTCTACCATCTCTTCTGACTAATCCATGTACCTCGGCCCTCCTTCTGGGCATTCCCTGAGATCACAGACAGGCATTGCCTTCATGCTCCCAGCTGCTGCTTCACTGGTTTCAGGAGAAAGGAGTTTGCTACGCTTCTCGTGCCCACTTCATTAAATCCTTCCGCTCCATCCCTCCCAGCTCCTCTGCTCTCCAGAGAAGTCCCCAGGCTAGAAGCACACAAGATGCAGCCAGGGCATCTTGGCAACTGTGGCTTAGGGGACTGCCTGGGCTTGGGGTAAAGATCTCTTAGGTTACTGCCACACCTTCTGGTGCAAAACACTAATACCCACAGATGGGAACCTGGTGCAGCAGCACTGAGAGACTGAACCCACAGAAATGCCACTTTGCCAGGCGCTTCCTACTGCCAAGATGGCAGGACTATCAAGCCTGGGGGTTATTCTCAGGGGACAGAAACCCACAGCCCTGTGGCTGTCTACAACCAAGGACCACATAATCCCACTACTTGGCCAGAGCAGAAAGAAACAAAGCTCCTGTCTCCTGGAAGGGGCCACATGAATACCTGCAAAAGTGAACTTTGCCTCCCTTAGCTGCACATGACACACTCAAGCCACACACCGGCGCAAAGCATCCAGCTCTGGCACCAGGGCTGCAGTTCACAGCTGACCTTGCCACATCTGCTCCAGTCAAACGGCTCCAAGCTTTTTGCCCCAGACTTCGTGCCTGCCTCAGGCACTGGCTGGAGCCCCGCCAAAGAGAGGGCTGCCTGTTTGAATCATGAGCCAGAACCCGGTAAGCATCACCTTTAATAAGCCTTTCTCCTCCATCAGGCACCCTGATTTTTTTCAGCTATGGTCTTGTGAAGCAGAAGGCTGCTTGGAGCCAAGCCAGCATGAGGGAAACCACCATTTCAAGGTCCTGCGAAGGTGCCTGTAAGAGCAGAAGGGAGCTTTGGTCGGGTGTGTGGGGGGTGATGCAAAGAGCAGGCTGTTTGCTGGGAAGCTGCTGCCGCTTGCCAGGAGGCAGTGGGGGAGGAGGCAGCAGATGTCCACAGACAGCATTTGCTGAGAGCCTGCAGTGCTCCAGCCCAGAGAGGGGAGGAAGGCAGCGGCTGGTACCACTGCTGCTGCACTGTAATGGAACAGGACAAACACGACAGGGTCCACCTAAAAGCTTATGTTGCTTTACCCTCTGATAACCACTACTTCAGCGATGGGAAGTGGGAGTCCTGGCACCTCAGCTGGGGTTGGAGGAAGACTTCAGGATGACTGCTGAGAGACCTCAAATGCAGGAGAAAAAACCCCTGTCATGAAAACTGCAAGACCCTTCTTGCCCTGGAAGCAGTGGCAGCTGCAAACCCCAGCACAGCTGTTGTGCTGGGGCCAAGTCTGTCTGCAGGGGCCTGGGCGAAGGCAGCGTGCCACAGCCCATGAGCTGCCTTTATTCCTGGCATATGCAACAGCTGGACACTCAGAGTGAGAGCCCAGACAAGTGCCTAAGGGGGGATGCACAGCAGAAAGAGGAAGAGAGACCAGCTCTGGCTGCAGCCTCCCCCTTTGAGCACTGGAGCCAAATGGGGACACTCCTTTTGCCCCTCCTCTCTTTGCAAATGGAGGACACTGAACAAGACCACCAGCGCCACGGCAGTCAGCCCGTGAGCCCAATCCCAGCCACACTGCTTTTGTTGCAAGCCTGAGTTGCCAGTGACGCTCCAAGTCAGCCCACGTGGTTCTCATTTCCTGCCTCTGGGCAGGGGATGTTGGCTTTCTCCCCATCCCACAGCAGTGAGGCTGACCAGAGGAGCTCTACAACCAGCAGCTACCTTGCAACCATCCCTCTCCCATGGGTTTTGTCCTGAACCCGAGATGTGGTCAGCCGAGCAGCATTGGGTCTGACAAGTCATACAATGATGGGAAGCAGCACCTTAGATAATTGGTCCCTTGGCACTGGGACCCCCGAGGGCAGTGGCAGGTCCCAGGCAAGGCATCCTACCATCAGAGAGGATCCTGACCATCACCAGTGACCACAAGACTCTCACTCAATCACTGCCCAGACTGTTCAACGGGATCTGAAGACCCCCAGAAAAATTGGCAATTGCCCATTTCAGACTGAGAGGAACTGACTTCACCCAGAGGGTTATCTTTGACTCATTAAGCAATACCATCCACAGGCTTGTTCAGATCAAATCAAGCAGTTCCTGGGTTCTTCCTGCAGCATACTGAGATGCAGTCTGGCACTTGGGGTCCACTTGAGTCCTTTTAAAATAAAAATTAATTGATATGCAAATCAGACATGGCATTAGACTAGTCTACTGGCCAAGGGCGAAGCACAGATTCCTTACTGTTTCAATGCTACAATCCCAACTCCCCCACACCCCTCCTCCTTTCCGAGTCCAGGGTGAGCCATTAGCCACAGCTCACCAGAGCAGGGAGGACCCCGCGCACCTTGTGTGCAAAGGAGAGCCTGGATGCTCCTCTTGAGCCAAGTCCCAGCTTTGCCTTATCCCCTCCCTGATCATCAGCACATCATGTCTGGCAGAAGCACTGCTGGGCTCTCACCTCACGCTGAGCCACTTGCACATGATCTGAGTTGAAGTACGGGTACATCAATATCTGTGCCCATTGGGGAGGCAAGAAAGTAGCAAGAGAAGTAGGAGCCTGACTTCCTGGAGTGTTTGCTATTGGGATTCTTCTGTCAGCTTCCAAGAAAGATCAATTCTTTGCATACCCCTGGTAGCTTTTCTGAAAACACTGCAAACAGCCACCATAGCCCCAGCCACCAGACCACACACAGACGGAAACAGCCACAGATCAAACAGTGAAAGAGCAGCCACCCAATATGCTCAGGACCAGGTCTTGGAGGAAGGACAATGCCAAAACACAGCATTACTCTTGGATATGCTCACCTCTTCTCTCTCCGCTTCCAACTAACTAACCACCAGCCACAGTTACCCTCTTCTGCAGTATTGTTTCAACCCGAGGCTGGGCAAAGCAATTAACTTCTCCATCTGGTTGCAGTGAGATGAATATAAATGTCATCACCCAGACAGGAATCAGCAGCCCTGAGCGACGTCAACATTGTCCCTTTCCAGTGAAAGAGCTCAGAACATGGCACTGCCAGCATCAACCTCAGAAACAGAAATCCCAGGGTAGTTAGTTTGCTTCACTGGTGTTAAACCTACCCACTGTGGACCTCCATGGGCCCCTCCAAGGGCCTCTAGGCTGCTACTTGGAGTTCTGGGGAAAGGACTTATCAATGGTAGCCTATTATTGCAACAGCATCAGAAAAATGCCTGGGGTTCTTACAGTATGGTGGAAAAAAAAGGAAGACCAAACCCTACTAATATAAGGAATACATTTTAATCAGACTAGGACTTTGTGAAATTGCTTTTGATTAAAAAGCATAATAAACTAAATTATAAGCATTTGCCACCAGTAGCTGAGTCTCTGAGTATTCTGAAATCGCAAGGTGGGGTGAGAAGCAACTGCTTACAGGTAAGGTCCTGACCACACAAGCAGGTGGAAAAATCACTCTTCTCACTAAAATAACACATCAGGGCTAAAATGATATCAAGATATTTGCAAATGGCTGGACACTTCTTTGCTGAAGCTCTGCTTTAGGCAAAGCACCTCTTCTTTTATCAACAAGATGTTTGCAATTTCAACTCATGAAACTGACTTTTTGGTTTTGGGTTTTGGAGCGGCTTTTATTTGCTTTGGTGTTTTTTTGGTTTTGGTTTTTTTTTTAAGAGAATGAGGAGGAAAAAACTCACATTGCATTCTCCAAAGGAGGTGGGCAGTCTAGGCAGATCATTACTGAACCTCTGACCTGTGGAAATGTTTTGGGAGGAGAGGTGCTACAGACTGAAGCACAGCCATGCCCCTGCACTTATCTGTGCTCCCTTTGGGTTTGTACTGTTCTGACGGCAAACAGGACAAGCAGAGCTTGGTCTTTTCTTTCACAATGTCAAGTTCACATGAAACAGGATTCCCCACAGAAAATTAGGAAACTAATTAAAGAGTACAAAAACCATCCACTTCAGCCATTCTAAACCATATATATGCAGATGGCATCACAGAAATAAATAACAATAAAGTATTTAACTATTTTTTCAATAGCGTCTCCAGCAGCTTCCCACACATTTTGAGCTCTGAGAACGAGCTGGGACGGAGAAGCTCATCACTACGAGAAGCCAACAGGAGGGCCACTCTCAAAATTCCCAGCAGCAGAGTGAAGGTGCTTGGCCTCTCCTGTCGAATGTACTCTCAGCTTCTGTGCATGAGCCCCGAGAAAGGAAAGGGGATATATCACTCATTTCTCAGGTGGAGGAGGGGACACAGCCATGAGGAGGTGCTTTTTCTCCTGTCCAAAATAGCAGAAAGCAGAGGATGGGTAGAGCGATGAAAAAAGGGAGAGTAGGGCACAATTCTGGTGCCTGCATCCCACTCTTAGGGCTACCAGGCCTGCACAGGCTGCCAAATCAAATAGCTATCCAGAGCCACACTCCTGACAAGTGTAACGGGCAAAGCCCTCAAAGCAGGACCAGTGTGAGGCGCCTTCCACCTAGAGCAAGCACTGCCCATGTCTGATGCTCATCCACAACGACTGGCAGCAGCTGATGCCTATGGATCACACAGAAACCTCGACCCCTCCCACTGGAGAAGTTCCACAACTCCCCAGGCTGCTGTGTTTTTACAGGCTCCAACCAAGAACCCCATCCCAGTCTCCACAGATACGTTTTCACCATTGGAAAGGGATCTGGAACACTGGGAGGGTATGCAAGGAGGATGGCAAGGACCAGCCTGTACCCTCAGTGCCTCTCCAGACAGAAGTACTTGTTGAGAGATCTATGACATCACTGGTGGGCTCTCCTGAAGGAAACCAGACAAATGCAAGGGCAGACTTTCAGCACCTAACCAAGGGGGAGTTTACCCAAAACAGAGGGCTCTTGCTCCCTTCTCAGCACCATCTTACAAAGGGAAGGCAAGCAAGTCACCATTTATTTTGGGTCCCAGTTTCTCCTTCTGTAACATGGTTTCTCATCCAAAGGGAGAAATGACACAAGACTATCCCTCCAGGGTAAAAACATCGTGCTGGCAGCACCTGCATTCATACACCCCTATGCCCACAACACTCTGCCTGGGCGCTGTGCTATCCCCTGATAAGGAAACCACCAGCACAGCACCCGGTGGCAATCCTTCCCCCGAGCCTTGGGGACCGACATGCAGCACGTCCACGTGGCCTGCGACCACAGTAGAAATAAAACCATCGCCATTCAGAAAAAGCATAATTAGTGAAAACTAAACAGCCAGTGGCTATGCTGGCAGCTAGAGGAAAGACACAGACCACCACCTCCCTGCAGCAAAGGAGTCACTGCTTCCTGTGTCCATAGTGCATCCACCAAGTGCCCTGCAGGTCTCGCCCCCACTGTGCCCACTACAGGAAGATCACAGAGTCCGCTCACCCCGATCACTAGAAAGTGTATGTACTGCCACATACAAAATCCTTCCTGTCTTCTCTTCCAAACTCATCTCACCCTCTCTCAACTGGGACCCCCTCATAAAAGTAAGAAGAGACAGGCCTTTCCTGGCATTTCCTTTTTCTGAAAAGGCTGTAAAATTTTCCAAGCATAGCCAAAGCCAGAGCAAAGTTTGTCAGGAGCTCAGCTCGTTAGGCGGCTGCTCAAGGAGCCCCGCGGGAGGCGCAGGCTGCATAATTCAAAACATCTTGGACCTTGGAAAAGAAAATAGAAACCAGGCTGTGAGAATGAGGGGGGCAGCTCCAGCTCCAGTGTAACCCCTGCTCTGGGAGCGCCCCATCTGCAGAGCTCAAGCGGAGCCACGGCCCCAGCAGAGGTGCTGTGGCCAGCCCAAGTGGAGCTGGCACCAGGCGGAGGAAATTCCAAGCCTGTTGCTTCTGGCAGCCACACCGGGCCCTGGCTAGAACCTCGGCAACCTGGAAACCGGCTACTCAGCAATTTTCTTGCCATCCAGAGGACTTGGTCTGAACCACAGTTTCACTTCCCCCTCCCTGCCCAAGAGGCAGGGAACACCAGAGGCAAAGAAACATTTGCTCAAAAGCTGTCATGACCAAAGCCCCCCCAAAACCACTCTGCTCTGGGAGGACAGTCTGGAGCTGCTGCTATCACCCCCACCCCCCCATTGCATGTGGGGGTGGACAAAACAGAGGAAACTTGCTTGGACCAGCCCTAGGTCTCCCCGATTCCTTTTGCTCTTTGCCAGAGGAAAGTTCAAACAAGGCTGCACAGAGGCAGGACACAGGCAGCTTTCAGCCCAGCCTAACTGCCATGCTTGAGGCTTGCCTGTGGCCGGACCTGCTCCGTTCAGGCCCTGTCTGGCCCAATCCTCTGCTACAGATCAGTGCTGGAACAAATCCTGCCAAGGAAGTGGTGAAAGCTCCAGTGCTGCAGGGGTTTCCACAGCCTTGGCCAGCTTGATGTTGAGAAGAGTTGACCAGAGATGCAGCCTTTCTGCTCAGTTACTACCCTTCACAGCTCCCCATCCAGTTCCTCCCCACCCTGAGCAGGAAAACCTACAGTGTGGGTTGTTGGGACCCTTGCTTTTTATAAGCCACCTTTTTATAAACCAGCATTCTCTCCCAGCTGCAGCCTTTCCAGAGGCCTGAAGCCCAGCATGGCAACAGAATGAAGCAACACTGGAGCCCCTGCCCATCTGAAGGGGAGTACAGCTATTCATCGATACACAGCTATTTAGCAGGATCTTTCTGCCAAAGAGCATATTATGATTTTATTTTTCTATTAGGAAGACTGCAATTATCCAGAGTCCCTGCCTGCAGAACCAGGCAACTGATGCAGACCTGATCAGACAGGTACCATGCCCTGGGTGCCAAATCAAGGAAGACCATTCATGAAGCAAAGTTTAGCGGGGGATACACTGCAAGCAGAGAGAAACAGGACCCTTAACGTAAACCCGTAAGACAAAGGTGGGTATGGCCCTCCAAACAAAGGCACAGCATTCTTGGAGAGCAGCATTTCTTTGCAGGGTGAACACTGGACAAGGACCACGGTGCTCCCTGGAGTATCAGAAGCTCCACTCAGTAGCCAAGGACACAGTTTGCAACTTGGCTGTAATCACACAAGTCATAGCTTTCTAGCTTCAGCTGGGCAAATCCTGCTGGAAAACTCAAAGATGCACCGAGCACTGAAGATACCTCAAGAGAGGAGCTCCTGACCTCAGAGGAGTAGAAAACCCTGCTTATGCCTTGAATAGGAGGCTGAGACCCAGAGAGGCAGCAGAGTAGGAGTGTTGAGCAGGAGTTGGGAATCCTGGCTTCTGTCCCTAGCTCTGCCACATATTCCCTTCCTGTCTTTGGTTAAGTCACTTCCTTTCACTTTTCCTCCCAGCCTTTATTTTGGAGGTAAAAAAAAGAAAGCCCTTGCTTCTGCAGAGTGCTTAAAACCTCTTCTGTCCTGTGACAGGGCAGAAGATTGCTGTGGCCAGAGGCTGCAAGACACCCAGCGTGCAGAAGCCACGCTGCTCGCACAAACCCCAGCGGAGCCTGGCATTTCCTGTGCTTACATTTTGAGAAGCAGAGAGTCTGTAAACAGGCAGTGCCACAGAGCATCTTCTACACAAACCATATCCTGGCCCACTGCTCTTCTCAGCCACAGGAGCAGGAGCTGAGCAAGGAAAAGGAAAGCTGCTCAGCTGACCTATGACAGAAAGAGCAGTGCAACTGAAACACACCATTGCTCTGGACAGCACACCTTGCAAGGAGGTGGCTGTCAAACCAGTAACAGCAAGGATGGGGAAGATCCAGCAATATCAGGGTTAAAAGGAAAAAAAACCACAGCAAAATAAAACTGCAAAAAACCAACCCAACCAGCACCCTGAAGAGGCACAATGATGCAGACGGGCCTGAGGAGCACAGCTTTCCTGCTCCCTAGCAGATCCATCCTGTGGCCTCCCACATACTTTGGGAAGAAAGAAGACGAGTAGGCATAGGCAGGAACAAGGAGCACTCTGTGGTTTTGCTCAGTATTTCAGTCCATCTCTCACTTAGGAGGAGCTCTGCTTCGCTTTCCAAGTCTCGCCCTCTCTGGCACAGATCACAAACCTGGCTTCTGGCCCAGGACTTGGCTCCAGCAGCGCTCATCACCAAACAGGGTGACGCCCCACCTCTGGGCACACTGCATAGTGCAGTCCTAAAGCCATCTTGAGGCTATTACCCCAGCATCAGAAGAGGCTCCCCATTATCCCCCAGCTGGGGTTCCAGGCATCCCGAGTCGCAGCTGAAAAACCCAACATCCAAACACAGCTCCAGTTCTTTGGGGGAAGAAAAACCCAGCATCAAAGTGCTGTTTTCTCTAGTGGCTCCAGCTGAAGCTGCCAGACAAGCTGCCCACATTGGGGAAGTCCTGTCTCCCAAAGATGCCCAGGCATAGCTTGCATGTTCCTCTGTCTGGAGCTGCCCAGAACGATGCAGCAGGATGATGCCAAGTGAAGGCACTGTCCTCCCATCACAGGCAGTGGAAAAGGGGCTGGAAACCACTGCCTGATGCACCCATCTGACAATTCAGCAAGGATACCAGGACACAGGGAAGTCACTTGTGCTCAGACACCAGACCACCTCTTCATAAAGGGCTGAACACTGACTGTGCCCAACATGGACACACACACAGAGCGAGAGGAGAACAGATTCCTGCTTCTCTCTTCAGGGTACTGCAGCCCATCATCCTCACACTGCTTTCTCCAGTGCAGGGTTGTAGCTGCCATCAAGGCAACCCTGTCCATTTTGGAGTCGTATTGTCTTAGATGCTCCGATCCCATGCTTTGGAAGAAGAGCAGCAGGAGCATCAGGTCCAGGCTCAAGTAAGCAGGACTTGGAGCCAGTCAGGATGCCCAACAGCAGCACACCCACTTCCAAGGCTTGGTACAGGCTTCGGATAGCCATGCCAAGACGAGCCATGCTCCATCTTCCTGCCACACCATGGCCCAGGCTGCCCTGGGGACCAACAAGCACTGATCTGCCGGCCAAGGATGCAGGGAGCGAGCAGGACTCCTGACAAGCTGCCCCTTCACAGCATGGCTTTCTCTTAAATCAGAAGCAGGTGCCAGTTAGAACTAACTGCCTCCTCTACACTAGATCCTGCTGAGTATAACCCTGTGGCAACTGCAAGTGCCATCATGAACTGGTCCCAGTTAGAACAAAATCTGTCACCCTCTCCACCTTTGAGTTTCATGGAAGATTAGGTAGGAAGAAAACAAAACCAGTTCCCAGGAAGGGTCTGGTGCTAAGTAGATGACCTGCAATAGCCACCAGGGAAGAAGGAAGGGTGCCTCTCCTCCGTGCCAAGTGGTTTGATTGGTGCTGCCTCCCTGGGAGAGGCTGATGAAGTGCAAAATACAGCAACAGAAACCATGCCCACCAATCTCCAGTAACAGTTCCTGGGTACCTTCCACTCAGGGCTGCCAGGGGCAGTGAAGAAAGGAAGCCAAACCAAAACAGCTAAGACCGGCCCATTGGAAATCAGCACACAACTTCAAAACAGAAGTCAAAAAGAATTGAGGAATATCACTGTGGCCATCCTCACGATCTGCACCACACAGAGCTGCTGAAGATGCACAACTGAGAAGCAAAGCCACCACAACACTTCCTAGGCCCCTCACTCCAGGACGGGGAGTTTCAGCACTGTGAGAAACCTCATAGGGTAGCTAAATCTCATGGAGAAACTACACAAAGTCAGAATCCGCAACTCCCGCCACCCTCTGGAAACACAGGACCACACACGAGATCACCAGAAAATGCATTTGCCAGTCAACATCTTCCTGGGAGGAAAGGAGAGCTGACTGACACCAAGTCCTGACCGGCATTAAGATTCTGATTTTCCAGAAGAGTTGTGTTGGCAATCCTCCTTGCACTTCTCTGATACAGCTTAAATAACACTGACAAAATATTGCTGCATCTGTACATCATATCACTATGATATCTCTACCCTGCATTATATTATATATCCATGCATCTACATACCACATTTCCTGTTAAAAATGTCAAAAGTAGTCAAACACAGCACAAGTCTCCTAGGTGCCCTCTCTCCCATGCCCCCCCTCACCCCCCCCCATTCCTCTGTCCAGGGCACTAGCATGATGCTGGGTCTCTGCCAAAAGAGCAACAGCACGAGGAAAATGACATTTTCAGAGTAAGCTCTGGGCTTCTGCCTGGAAAAGGCTGTTGGGGGACAGCCGACATCCCTGGGAGGAGGCAGTGACAGAAGCTCAGGAGCAGGCTCACAGGTGGAACAGACCGCTGATGCATTCTCAGACAGGAACAGCAAACTTGTGCTTTTCCACAGGGGACTTATTCTCCCAGAAGAGACCAGCTTGAGAGATCTGTCGGTCAGGGTATTTAAAACTGGATGGAGCCCTAAGGAATTAAGAGCTGGAGGCTAGCCTGTGCCATCTCCAGGAAATGACTAGACCTGAGCAGATTAAAACCCATTACAGCAGCACATCTGGACATCTGAGGAATACAGACACATCCTCGAGTGCTTTGACCGGTAAGAACTTTCCCTCCTAGCAGCAGCAGGGCAAAGAAGCAAGGGTTATCCTGATGCCAATTCTGAACTGGACACTGTACTGACAAGAGACGGGGCTGAAAGAGACAGAAAACAATCCCAGGACCCATCCTGGGACTCTGAAACCAGCTGAAGATGACCAGAGTAACAAAGAGCAACATCTCCACAGCAGTAAGAAACAGCCACTGGCTGGGACACAGCTGATGCTCCCCACAGAGAACCAAGAGCCTCCTCTACAGCTACCCCTCCTTCCCACATCCCTCCACACAGCAAGCGCTGCCAGAAGGGAAAGCACTCACAGTGTTCAGCAGGAGAGAACAGCAGTGGAGAAAAGAAAAACCGAAGTTTTTTTCTCTCCAAAACAGCAAGTATGGAGGGCACGATGCCAGCTGGGTTGACAACTCGATAGAAAAGTCAAAGGCTGAGTTGAGCTCGGACCTCAGAAACTCCAGACCAGTATGAGCAAAGTCCACAGCTTGCAAGCTGGAGTTAGCCTGGAACTAAAGTGCAACTCCAGCACATCCTTGGCAGCTGCCCTGGAGCAGCATAGCCCAGTGAGCTTGCTATGTCCAGCTTTGTGATGGCCCAGTTGCTTCATGCAGCTATCTGTCCCCTCTGTCACACAGTGGCCAGAGAGCCACCTTCCAACAGCAACACAGTGAGATGAAAAAGGGCTTTAAAGTACAAAACACAACTCTTTTACTTTCTTCAGCTGAACAACTGTGGTTTCTAGTTTTTTAAGCAGGCTTTTCTTTAATTGCTGCCTGTTTATTTCTTTCCGGTGGTGGGGATCTGGAAAGAGAAAACGGACTTTCAAGGGCAGGGAGACATAGTAACACCTACAACACTGCACCGCAGAAAACACCATGAAATGGATTTTCTAGGTAATGAAGATGCAGGTCAGGGTGGTAATGAGCAACCAATCCCATCTACTCTGCTAAAATGGCAACACACACATTAAAAAACAAACAAAAAGGTTCTTCACCACTTAGGTTATGAATGCTCTGGAAAAAGTCCCAATGGAGCAGACAGCTGTTGTAGAGACAGCACACTGATACGCTCATCTTTCCACCAAGGAGAATCAGGCAACAACATCGACTTGGACATTTCTGCACTAGTACCAGCCTTGGGTGTGTATTACATACCCACGTGTGGTGGCAGCCAGCATTACCACAGCCACCAGAGTCAAAGGAGGTCTTGATTCAGCACCAACACAGCCTTGCCAAGTGACCTTGGGCAAATCACTTCCTTGGTGACTCACTGTTCTTATCCCTCCTGCCACCAAAGTAGCAAAGCAAGGCACACACACAACCCCTGTATGTGACTGATGGATGGAAGGAGCTGCGTGTCATTACTGCGTGCCTGGCATGAAACTGCATTTGGGCAGGGTAATGAGTGGTACCCACATTCGCAGAACAGATCCTGCAGGTCAAGAGTGCGCAGCTAGGGCTCCTGTAGCATCACTCCACAGCCAAAGGTGCGTGGTTGTCCTCTGCGCTACGCCATCGGCAGCCCTTTGCCTGGCAGAGCCAGGACAAAACCGTATGCTGCCGCAGCCTGACACCCTGTCAAACGGAGCTGCCCCCGAGGCGTGCAGACGCCGCCGCACACAACAACACAACAGCCTGCCCTGTCATGTAACATTACTTATGTGTTCAGATATGCATCCTTCTCGCATTTCTATTCCAGCAAGTGGTTGCTAGCAGAGCGGGGCTGGAACAAGTTCACCACCTGCTAAAGACACGTCCCCAATACAATGCAGGGGAGGTTTTGTTACATCGGTTCCTCTCTGTGCACAAGGTATTTCTCTCATTTTCCTTCCAAGCCGACAACATGCCTGATTTATCTCAACAGGGAACCGAAGTCTATCGAGTAGAACACCGCAAAGAGAGGGGAGAGTCTCCCCTGATAGTTAGGATGGGCTCTGACAGGAGTATTTGTTTAAACCCCACGCGAAACGTGGCAAATTCCAATCCTCCGTGGGGCTTTAACAGCACCAGTAACGTCTTGCAAAATCCAGACCAGCTCCGGTAAAACCAGACGCAACCCGAGTAAGTTCTCTGCACCTAGAGAAAAGCCCCAGTCGAGGCACTTTTGTCCTCGAGGAATCGCCCGCGGCCGCAGCAGCAATGGGTGACAAGGACCTGGGAAGAGCGATCCCCGAGACGTGAGAGCGAATCGGGAAGGGTCCGGCGGACTAGGGGCAATGTCCAAGGCAAGCAGGGACACTGACAGCTCATCCCCAGCCGGCCGGACTCGGCGGGTAGGCCGAGCCGAGGCCGGCGCCGTCCCCCAGTCAAGTTATCGCCGCCCCCGGGAGCGGTGGTACGGCGGCTGGCCCGGAGTCTCCGGCTCGGACGGCGGCTGCCGGCTGCCCTTCCGTCCGGATGACAGCCCCGAGGCGGGCCCGGCTGCGCGGGGTAAGGGGTCGGTGCGGGGCCGGCGTGAAGCCCCGGCTCCCCCCCGGGGCGGAACAATGGGACGGCGGCTGCCCGGGCCCGGCGGGGCACTCACCTCGGCAGCGGCGGCGGAGCGGCTCAGGGTAGGCCAGGCGAGCCCGCCGGGGCGGCGCGGCGCGGCTCCGCGGGCTGCTGGGGGCCGGCCAGCGGCGCGGGGCCGGCGGCGCGGGCCGCGCTCATGGCTCGGCCGCCCGCCGCAGGGCGCGGGGTCGGGGCCGCTGCCGGCGGCGCCCCCCGCCCCGCCGCGCCGCTCCTTCCGCCGACCGAGCCGGCGGCTCCAGCCCGCGCCCGCCGGCGGGGGTGGACGTCCGGCCGCGGCGAGCCCCGGCTGCCCGCCCGGCCCCGGGCCCGGGCCGCGGACGGCTTCCCCGCGCTGCGGCGGGCGGCCGGGCGCGGGCGGCGGGGAGCGGAGCCGGCGGGCGCGGCGGCCCGGGCGCGGGCGGGGGCGCCGTGGCGAGGGCGAGGCGCTGCGGGCCGAGTGCTCCTTTCTCCGCCGGAGCCTGAATAATCATTTGGAGAAACAGGATCATTCACTTTCCTCCGAGCCGGAGCCCGGCGCTGCCCTGTCAAAATAAAAGCCCCGCGCGCCGATTAACCGCTTCCTGGTCGCGGGCGCCCCGCCGGCCGCCCAGCGACGCCGCCGGGGACCGGGATCGGCACCGCCGCCCGTCCCGGGCCTCCCGCGGCGAGCGGCCGGCGCCCTGCGAGTGGCCATCCAGGTGTCGCACACCCACGCGTCTCACAGACATGTACGCGATGGCACACGGGTCCCAGCACCGCCGGGACCTGCAGAACTGCATCCCAGTCCTCCCCGCGATAGCACGGGGGCTGCTCCTGCTGAACATCCTTCTGCCCTTTATCATCCGAAACACCGGCCCGCAAAGCCACCCGTTCTGCTCGGACCGACACCCCGCGTGTCCTTCTCTCGAGCCTCACTGTGGCGGGGAGGTCCCACACCTGATCCCCTCTTTGCCGCATCTCCCAGAGCCTGTGCGGAGTTGGACTTCGATGATCCTTGTGGGTCACTTCGAACTCAGGATATTTTGTAATTCTACGCACGAGGCACAAGGACTGGCTCCAGCACTTGAGAAGAGCAGCATGTTACTATTTTTACCAACAAGTTTTCCAGGCATTAACCACCCTCCTGCCCTGAACAACAGACTCCACGGACGGGAGTCGCACAGTGCACACGCATACCAGGCTGTGGAGGCAGCCTGCCCGCTCTTGGGCGATGCCACCAGCATCCTAACCAGGACGTGCCACCTTCCTGCCTGAAGCGCACCAACCGCCCAGGGGTGGGGCTGGGAGGAGAGGGCTGGAGGCAGGGACCACTTGGCAGCATCCCCAGAGTTGCAGAGCTCAAGGTGATGTGGGGACAAGCAATCCAGCTCCACTGACGGGAGGCGGCGGCCTCGGTTGAAAATTAACACAGACTCGCCCCTCTGCTCACACCAGCAGCGTCCGCACCGGGGCGGAGGAGCCGGCCTGCCCGGGACCGGCGGCGAGGGGACAGCGATGAGAGACGGGGGTGGGGGCGGCACCCCCAAAACCGGGGACGGCGCGCGGCAGCGCCCCCTGCCGGGGCGCGGGGACATCTCCCGGTGGGGCGGGGCAGCGAGCGCTCGTCCCGCCCCGCGTGGGCGCGTCCCGGCACCGGCAGCCGCGGGGCTCTGCTCCCCACGGGCAGGCGAGGGGGGCTGGCGGCGAAACCCCGAACGTCCCCGTTCCCCACGGGCAGGTGAGGGGATGCGGCGGAGCCCTCCCGTTCCCCGCGGGCAGACGGTGCTGCAGCGAGGCCCAGCGAAGAGCAACGGCGGCGGCCGCCGCCGAAGGAGGGAGAGAGAAGCGCCGGCTGCTTCCAACACCAGCTGGAAGGACGCGACATCAGTCTTTGCAGGCGCCTCTTTGGCACCTGGCACAGGGTGGCTTCGCCCGTTTGCAGAAGTGCCTGTGGAAAGCACCCGAGGCCGAAGCAGACAGAAGGGGCGGGTTGCGGATGTTCCGGGTTTTACCTCGGAGGGCCGCAGTCTGCACGAGTGGGCAGGCACTGGGAACCCCTTTGCATCGAGCATCGTTTGCTTACACTAGCCACCCAAGAGAAGTATACCCCGCCAGGGGAGTGCTGTGGCCATATATCTCCCTGCCTCTCTGGTGAGCTCCCAAATGCCTCATCAGCAAGCAGTGACATATTTTTTCACACTTTCATCCTTCCCAGCAGCAGCACTGGGCTCACGTCCCTGCAGACAGCATGCACAGGTGCAGTGGGTTAAAAATGGTGCCCAGCCACCACTATCTGGCATGACAGCTCAGTGCCAGAGGCAAACAGGTAGCTCCTTCAGCCAGGTGTGGTACACAGGGGACACATGGAACCACCTGTCCTCCAGGTCCTCTGGCTACCTCTCTTCCCGCTCCTTCCCTGCAACCTTCTGGGCTTTCTACATTACAGCCCTTCACATCTCTCCCAGCCCGTGCACATGCAAGTGGCAAAGCAAGACTGGGAAAGGTCAGCAAGAGGACCAGTCGCTGCTGATTCAGCACTGAGCCTCTGCCTTTAATTAACATCTGCCGGGCTAGCTACCCTGCCTGCACTTGATGGCAACTTCCAGTCTCCCCCCTGCCCTCCTCTATCATTATGCCCACACTAGGAGAGACAGATAGGGGAGGAGATGGTGAAGCAGATTCCTTGGAGTTCCTGAAAGCCTTTCTCTGCCAAAGCCACGACCACCACAACAGCAGGTCATCCCAGGAGCTGCCTGGTACACCTCAGCAAGCCTCAGCCAAGATGCCCAGACTTGGCTGTTACATGTTCCTCCCTTGCATGGGGTTTTCCTGCCTTTGAACCACAAAACTTACACACAACATACAAAACTAGTCTCCCAAACTAGTTAAGGACCAAGAGGGAGCCATCTGTGACAGTGACTCCAGCCTTCCCTGCGAAGAATTGGGACTGACCACCTACAAGCTCCTGACACATTCTACCTTTGTGGGATGCAGAGAATACAGGGCAACAGGGTAAGAAGGATTGGCCTTGTCCTGTCGTGTTTTGCCGACAAGGACGTGTGGAGTAGATGGGAGCCCGTCCTAAGCTATGTCCAAGGCTCTGGGACTTGTTCATTCCCATTGACTCTCCAGAACACCAGCCCTAAGCTCAGACCTTCACAAGACCCCTGTGGGCAAGGCCCTCATTACATTTAGGAATATGATTAATTAGGTCCAATTAACTATACTGGAATTAATTATGTGACTCACATTTAGCTGGAGCTGCCTCTTTGTGAAGCATTTCCCCAGTGGATCACTCCAGCAGATCCCCAGCAGAGACACCAGAGGTAGAAGAGTCCAGACGAACTGTGCTGAAGGAAACGAGTCTGAGGCTGTGAAATGCCTGTTTTGGGAGCAGCTCTCTGTTTTGCTGATCCACGTAGCTATGGAGCAGGGAGCTGGTGGCAGTCCAGCATTAAATCCACAGAACCTGGCACACAAATTCATCCTGTATTCTCCCACAGAAAGGCAATGGTCCAGCAAGAAGATGGAAGAGGCTATGTTGCTACCGCTGAGATAGACTCAGGCCTAAAAACATCTCTTCATCACTTCCCATGCTCCTCTCAGTCCTGCCCATCCCTATGCAGAGTCGTGGCCAGAGTGTCCTCTTCTTCTGCTCAGACACTGGCACAGATTCTATCCCACAGTCTCATGAGTCCTTGATGTGCCTCATCTCCCTTGGACTGCATTGCAAGGTCTCCATCCCACTTCTGTTTTGATGGTACCACAAAGCCATTGCTCAGAGAAAATGGAAAAAAGCCAGCCTAGGAGAGGCCCCAGGTCTGTACCCAATCCTGCAGCCAGCTGGGAAAGAATGGGTTCTCCTCATTTCATGCTCACTGGAGTTTGAGCAGGGCAGGCCACTGCAAGGAGCCTGCACTACCTTTGCCACCTCTGCAGCTGCCTAGGCAGCCTGTGCCATTGTCTAGATGGACCTGGACAGAATCAGGAGTGCCCAGTTCAGCTTCTTCTTTTAAACAGGATCACCTTTCCTTATAAACCATCACATCTCCAGCAGAGCAAGACTGTTTACCCACTGCAGTCAAAAGAGACGTAGAAGATCAAAGACAACACATGAAGCAATGCAGCCAGCCAGCCAGCCAGAGTCTCCTGCTTAGCATCCTCATGCTAGAGCTGGGCACTGGCCCCCTCCATACGCTGGGATTTTCCTTTGCTGCAGTCCTAAAGGCAAAACACAGCCTGTGCTGAGGTACTGAGGGAGAATTTAATCACACTGAGACATCCTCTTTCCAAATGAAAATATGCTGCTGCAGCTACAGCATGGCTGACAGACCATCATCTAGCAAAGACAAACTCCTGACATGGTTCCAGGATCACAAAGACACCAAGACTCAGCATCCGGGATGCCTTGCTATTGCTGCAATGCCTGATGCACTCCTGATGCCTGCATGGGTGCAGGCAGAATGCAGTTCTTCAAGTCTTCTTCCCGTCTTGTTACTCCTGTACACCCTGAAAGCCAGCCTTATCCTCCCAACACCTCAGATGCTCACTACAGCCCTAGGGAAATCATTTCAGGTCTACATAGTCCTGATGTTGCTAGAATCCTGGCATGGGATATGAGCTTCACTCCTACCACAACTGCCCGGCCTCAGATGGCCTTTGCTGCTAGCTCTCGATGTATTTGGGCTGCTCTGCGTGGGGCCCTGGCTTGGCTCTCCCTGGTCTTGGGAGACTGCTGCCGTCCAGGGCAGGCCCTGCCAATCAGCAAACCGAGAAAAGGCTGAGCTTTACTGGAGCCGGAGCTACGAGGGAACTTCTGCCCCTGCCAACCGGTAGGGCCAGGAGACCCAGAGCCCACCGGGCAGTCTGCGGGGCCGGGCACCGCGCCCGCTGGCGGCGCCTGCAGAGGGGGCCTGAAGGGTTAAATCATTTGGCGAGGCCACCAGCGTGATAAATGCAGCCATCGGCGGAGCCAGCGCCTCCCACCGCCCCCGGGGTCGGGCTGGCGGGAGCGGGCGGGTGGCGGCGGCGGGGACTCTTATCCTGATACGGCGCCTTCCGCCGAGCGCGGATCTGGAAACACCGAGCGGCGGGACTGGCTCCGCGGCCGCGGCGCTTGGCGACACAAAGCACGCAGAGCCCTCGCCCAAAAACCGGGCGGGAGGGAGCCGGGGGCAGGCGGGGGGGCGCGGGTCTCCGCAGGGATGCGGGGCTTGCCGCCGCCGGCGGGATCTCCCATCCCGGGGCATCCCGGCCGGCCACGCAGGCAGAAGCAGCCTCCACAAGGGCAGCGCGGGATTCCGCGCCTGCTGGAACAGGCCGGCGGCTCCCGGAGCTCCGTGTCCGCTCCGGCAGCCCGCCCGCGGCCGCTGACCGGGGCCGTGCGCCGCCCCGGTCCCTGCCTGGCACGGCGAGAGCGCCGGGCAGCCTCGGCGTGCACAGCACACACCGTCCTCACGTGCGCAGGCAAACGCACATCGCACACGGGCAAATCATCACGCAGATGTGCCCGGAATGGGTGTTGGCAACTGTGCCGGGACAGACACACGTTCTGCCGGCACGCACAAGCATGTGCAACCACAAAAGCAGGAACGGAGCACGGCACATGGGCGCCAGCCCTAGAGCTGCGCTGTAGAGCAAGCAGCGTGTGGTGCATCGTACCAGGGGATAAGGACATAGTCAAGGGAGGTGCAAGAACAGCTTTTGCTGTCACTGCTACTACAGTCTTACAGTAAGGCTGAACTAGAAACAGAGCAATCCCTCCCTTTGATTTATTTACTCAGTGCTTTTATCTCCAGAGGATGCCTGGAAGCTTGGTCACTGCAAAATGTGCAAGCCTGTGCCAACGAGTTGCAGAGCAGAGATCAGGAGAGTTTTCAGAAAGATCACAGGCCTGATACAAATTCAATTTTATAGAATGTCTCCATTAGTATTTGGGGTCACTTGAAATCACCATTCTGTAAACTGGGTCATAACAGGAAAAGTTAGCAAGCTGCTGCCTTGTGCCATCTGCCAGCATGACAAGGACTTATTTTGGTGGTAGCTTGGACTACCACTTGAGAGCCCCATTATTCCCACATACAGTCTCTGTTCCTAAGACAGTCATATGCATCTTGGCGTGTGCAATGCCTCAACCACACAAATCTCTAGCTTGGGGAAGAACCTCTCCCACAGCATCTCAGGGACAGACCTGTTTTGCAGGGAAGCAGGGCGTATGCCCTGGCACAAAGGGCTGACACAGCCCGATTCACCTGCATCAACACTCAGCTGCCTGGCTAGGCCCATGTGCCCTGCATGTTCCAGCAAGGGTGACCATCTGAGTGAAGCCACAGGCTCTACCTGTGTGTTCAGGCTCTGTTTCGTAGGTTTTCACCCAGCCCTGTTTAATCTGTACCTCTGTCTCCTGAAACATGTGTGCATTTACACAGGTCTGATGGTACTCCCAGGCCAAAAGTGCTGAGCACCTCGTCCAAATGCCGCGAGGACTACAGAATTTGGGACAAGAAAAAGGTCCTTCTTGACCTTGACAAGGTCAAGACCACCCCACTCCTGAGCAGCTACTTATTACTCGCAATTCTATTCAGTGTCCTCCCATGCTCCAGATATCTCTACCTTCTCTGACAACCTCCCCTTTGCATGCAGCCCTCTAGACTCAGAGGAACTCTCAAACCCCTCCCTGCCCTTGCCACAGTGCCCAGCACGGTGAACTCGGTCCTGAAGGCTGGCTGCCTCCCCAAGCTCCTCCTGTCCACTGTCAGCGTTATTGAACATTCGTGCTAGTACCTGCCGCCCTTACACAGAGGGGCGGCTGCTCCAGCCTTGGGAGCACTCGTGCATCCCCCGCTGTGTGTGCAGAGGGATGGGGAGGGCACAGGGAGAAGACACAAAGGTCCCCCCTCCCGTGAAGGAGGCTGCTCTGCGCGCACCGCCTGCCTCCCGCCACCACCGCTCCGGGAGACGCAAGGCCGCAGGCGGAAGGCAGCAGAACCCTCCCCAGGGGCACACGGAGGGGGCGGCGGGTCCCTCCCGGGGACACACGGCCGGGCCGGGGCGGCGGGACCCTTCCCGGGGACACACGGCCGGGCCGGGGCGGCGGGACCCTCCCGGGGACACAAGGCCGGGCCGGGGCGGCGGGACCCTTCCCGGGGACACACGGCCGGGCCGGGGCGGCGGGACCGGCCCGGGGACACACGGCCGGGCCGGGGCGGCGGGACCCTCCCGGGGACACACGGCCGGGCCGGGGCGGCGGGACCGGCCCGGGGACACACGGCCGGGCCGGGGCGGCGGGACCCTCCCGGGGACACACGGCCGGGCCGGGGCGGCGGGACCCTTCCCGGGGACACACGGCCGGGCCGGGGCGGCGGGACCCTCCCGGGGACACACGGCCGGGCCGGGGCGGCGGGACCCTCCCGGGGACACAAGGCCGGGCCGGGGCGGCGGGACCCTTCCCGGGGACACAAGGCCGGGCCGGGGCGGCGGGACCCTCCCGGGGACACAAGGCCGGGCCGGGGCGGCGGGACCGGCCCGGGGACACAAGGCCGGGCCGGGGCGGCGGGACCCTTCCCGGGGACACAAGGCCGGGCCGGGGCGGCGGGTCCCTCCCGGGGACACACGGCCGGGCCGGGGCGGCGGGACCCTCCCGGGGACACACGGCCGGGCCGGGGCGGCGGGACCGGCCGGCGGCGGGAGCGGGGCTGGCGGCGGGGCCCGGTGGCGCCACCTGGCGGGCGCGGGCGGCACCGCTCTGCCGGGGGCCGCGGGCAGCGCCCCGTGCGCTCCCCCGGCGGGCGGGGCACGGCGGGCTCGTTCCGCCCCTTCCGCGGCCCCGTTCCGAGGTGCCGGGGTGCCGGGGTGCCGGGGTGGCTCTCACCGCAGCCGGACTGTCCCTCTATACGCCTGATGCCGAGAGGCAGCACTAGAGCTGGGACAAGAAACACCAGAAAACACGTTGCGCCTTATTGTATTTCCCCCACTTCCTCCCTCTGATGATGCAAAGGACATGCAGCCATCTCTGAGGCTGTGCACGACAGAAGAGCAGCATGTGCACAGCAGAAGGGGATGTCTCAATTAACAGGAAAAGGAGAAACCACGGCTCCGGTGACAAATGCCGAATGGGGCTTTAACACCCAGGTACAGAAGCAAGGAAATGGATTTCCACAGCATGCAATATTATCCTTGTCTCTGCGCTAGAATACGAGGAGCTAAACAAACCCTCCATCCCCACCAGCAGCAACAGCAGTTGGCACTTCAATCACAGAATCAATTGGGTTGGAAGAGACCTCTGAGATCATTGAGTTTTACCTATGACCAAACACCACCACGTGGCACTAAGTGCCATGGCCAGTTTTTTCTTAAACACCTCCAGGGACGGTGACTCCACCACCTCCCTGGGCAGTCCATTCACCCTTTGAAGTCTAATCACCCTTTCTCTGAAGAAATTCTTCCTAATGTCCAACCTAAACCTCCCCTCGTGCAGCTTAAGACTATGTCCTTTAGACCGTTAGATCATGCTTTCCTGCACAGATAACCCTTCTTGAATACCTGTGTAACAGGTACCTTAACACAGTTCACAGCTGCCCTCTATGAGTCACGGACACTAAGAACCAAGTGATGTTCCCGGTGGGAGGCAATGCCAGAGCTGCAGGAGGGCTGTGTGTCTGGCCACAGGTAGCAAGATCAGCATCCACCTGTTTGCATCACTGCTGCATGGCTGGATTTTGGGGGACTTGAACCAGGATGGCTGATTGGTCCTTCCACCTGAGGCGACAGATAGGAACACACTTTGGTAGTAGACCCCGATCATATTGCTGCTAAATCATGCTCAAGAATTTGAGACGAGCTGAGCCCTTCTGCAGACAGTCCCGTGTTGTGGTGTCCAGTCCATTTTCTTTCTGCTCTTTTGCATGTACTCTAAAGTCATAAGTGCTTTTAAAGTCATTTAGTGCCAGACTTTCAGAGACTCTCAGACAGGACACACTCTAAACATTGCAGAGTCCAAACAGAATCTCAAACCTCACTCTTCTTTTGAATGGAGGAAGCTGTATTGAGTGCCTACAGACCATCCATACAGTTTGTACCAAATTCAGTCCAGCCCCCATGAGATGTCTTTTCTGGTTCCAGTCAGATATTGTGCCTCTTTAGAAACCTGGGCTACAGTTAAGAATGACCATTTGGTTACTTCTTGTGTTTTGGAGCTGGTGCAGCATTCTGACAGGGTCTTAGGTACTGGGAATGTCCTGGGGACCGATAGGGCTGCCCTGCTATCCCCCACTAGGTCAAGCCAACCTGCAGTTTTCTCTGCTGGGATATTGCATCCAGGTAGAGGATGGCAGGTGTGCACAGGAGCTGCTGGCACCCCCTGTGGCTTGTTGTACCATTGGCCTTGCAGAAAAAAGGTGGGTGGGCCCAGGAGGTCCCTTTACCTTTGGGAGCCTTCTGTTCTCAGTGGACCTCCTGGGAGCTGGAGATGCTGACCTGGGGTCTGTTCTCCTTTGTCCCCTACAGCACAGTGCAAATCCACATCTTCATCATGCTGCTGAAGCATCCTCTCCCTGTAATGAAATATTCATGCCCACCTCCAAACAGGCTCCAGCACAGCAAATCTGTGTGTCCCTCTGCAGACAGGCAATCTATGCTGCAGAGCGTGGCCATGGGCTTTGCTGTGAGGTCAAGCAAGATCCAGACAGCTGATCTCTGTCCTTGTGGAAATAAAACAGAGATGAAAAGAAGTAGCAAAACCCCAGGAGGTGCTTTTGAGATTTAACACTTTCCAGGCTGGAAAGCACTGGCAGATAGTCTGCAGCAAGCAGCCTAGGCAGTGCAGGAGAGACGGGTCTAGAGAGCACCCCAGATGCTGGAGTCCTTTCTCAGGTTGAGAAGATTGTTCACGAGCCTGGGAGCCCTGCTTTAAACAGGCTCTGCTGCTGTTGGATGTGCTGGTTTAAGTCAATCTGATGCTGGAATGGCTGTGCTTCTCCTGACGTTATTGAAAGCCACCTTGATTTCACTGTATTCTCTCCCCAGAGTGTAAGTCCTTGGTAGAGTGTCACGAAGGAGTACTCATTCTCCCCTGTGGGTGGAAGAGCATAGATCTTGGGTCTTGCAAGTTACTTCTCTTGGGTTTTTTAAGTTTTTCTTTTATGTTCAGGGAATTTCTGAGCCTCCTCCTCATTTATGGTTAAGATGTCAGACAGTGAAAGTAAGATATTGCATCAATTATAGGGAGACTGCTCCACTCTAGGGGAAGTTTCTGGGCCATGAGTGTGGGGAGATAGGACTCCCTCAGTGACCTGCATGAGCTCTGTTGTGTAGTGGGGACCTCGTCTCCTCGGGTCCTTCTGAAGCAGAGTGAAATGCAGCACAGGACAGGTGTTAAGGTGAGAATAGGATTCAGCACTCAGGAACACAGTGAAGGTGGTGTTTGAGCAGCCTGGCTGGGTTGGTGGATGCAACTGGTTCGTTCATCCCTCTGATAATCCGATTTACATTCCCTTTTCTTCCCCTGGATCCTGCAGTTACCATGGGAACTATGTTCATAATTGTTATTCATTGGCTTCTGGAAAAACTCCTTTTTCCCCCTTGTCTCTTTCCCCTTTTCCATCTTAGACACATGGAGCTGTGGCTGCCAGAGCATGGGGAAGCTTGCAAGGCTTCTGATAACTGGGATAAAGGCAGTGGTTAGAGAGAGGAAATGGGGAAAGATGGCAGGACTGTTAGGTACTAGATGAAATAATTCTGCTCATGTGGTCTTTAGCTTGGTCTTTTCTTCATCCCATACCTATGAAAGGGAGTCCTCAACATAGCGAGTCCATGAGTTTGCCTTCGTGCCTCAAGGGTGTGTCTCGCTTTGTCTCTGGTGGCCTGGGTGGCTTTTCCTTGTAGCTGAGCGATTTCCTGCCTGTTTCTGCAGGAAAGCTGGTGTGGTGACTGCTGTGTGGTTGAGAGGCAGGCAGGAGACACTGTTCCAGGCTCTTGACTGTCACCCTCATGCTGTCTTTTGTTTTGTTCAGAAAATTTGTGCTTTGGCCTCACAGATTAAGAGCATGCGCAGAAAGTCGCAAACAATTACAATGACATATTTTAATGAATTGTCATTTGTGCATGGCTTTACTCCTTAAGTAATTGTGCTCTGGTGTTTTCCAGTACAGCATATTTACTTAAATTGGGCAAGAGGTTGCATTTGAAGGAGGAAAGGACAGTGGCAGAGGGGAGGAGCAAGATTTCAGCAAGGGAACCTGTGGAGGACTACAGCTCTGGAATATAATCAAGACAAAACTGCTACGCTTTTCTTGGACATGAATTGGAGTGGGAGGTGTTTGTTACTGCCAATGCAGTTTTCTTCATACCCAGTTCTTCCACACAAGGTTGAGTCGTTAAGCGTTGACAGTGCATCTGTTACAATTGGCTCTAGAAACCAAATGTTCTTGAAAATAAAAGAAGCATGTGCTTGCCCTTCATCTTCCCAGCCATTCAGCTCCCAGTACCGTGGAGAAAAGCCACGTGGAGCAGCCCACGTGCACACAGATGGCCTAAGATTGGCCACGTAAAGGGCTCCTCTGTGTGAAAGGTGCAGCAGGCTGAGGAGCAAGAAGTCCCGCAGTCTTTCTTCTACTGACAGTATAAGGCTTCAAGAAAACGTCTCACAGAAGATCTCCAAGAAGAGCTCTTCCCAATATTTAATTTTCCTCTCCCACTTTGTGTTTTCTTTTTACAACTGCATTTCTGTCCTACCACCCATGGCAGCTACCTTGCGCGTAGAGCACACAGTCAGCCTGCTTCCTCAGAAAGGTCTTGCACCCAGCAGATAGCACTGGGATCGCCACAGATTACAAGCACTAGAAGAGCACTTCCCTGGAAAGACAGGAATATGATCTTCCTCCAAGGTCACAAACTCTGTTAATCAAAGGAAGGAAAAAGAAATAGAAAGGCCAATGCAGCCTCCCCACTTGACTCCCTTTAATTAGTAACCATCTGGTTTTGAGAAAAACTGTCAGCCAGTGTAGAGCATTTGGCAAGCTTCCTCAGCGGCTGCTCTCCTAATGTCAATTCCTCTTGAAAATGCTTTAAGCCCCAAGATGCCAAAAGGAAATGAAAAGCAAAAGAGAGGGCAAAAGAGTGAAAAGGAAGAACAAGGATGCAGTATAGCCCAGCCAACAGAGCAAGACATTACCCAATTTCACTTCTAGATCAGGGAGCAAACTACAAACACTGCTGGCCATCCGATAGCTGGAAACATTCCACGCAGCCAGCCACCTGGAAGGAACTTCAATACTTCAAGCACCATTTCAAACAAGTGATTACAAATCCCTCAACGTTTTCCGGACGTCTTGCTGCTCAACTCAGTGTTCTGTCCAAGCTCCAACTTTAACAGTGACTTTCTATCTTCCGAATTTCCTTGCCTCACTTCTTCAATTTTTTTGTCCCAACTACTGTGCAATGGCACTGTGTAGTTACATGTGCTGCTCCAGCAGGGTGTTCCATCCACTAGGAGAGGCGTGGGCAGTTTTACAAATCAAATTCATCGTGCTTGGCACTTTCTCAAATTTTGCCCTGATTCTGCCTAATGCCATGCTCTGCTCGAATAGAGGGGCGCTGCTGCTCTCCACCAAGAAACTCATGGGTGCAAAGGGAGCGCTCTGCCTAGCTTTGGATGGCATCAGAAGGCACACTAACTGTTGGGCACAAGTCCTCAGGCACAATCTGACAGCATAAGCCCTTTTGGCCTTTGCAGGGAAATAGCCACACTGGTAGCAAAGCTGGGCAGCAGGAGCTGGGCTGCAGCATTTTTGTGAGTGCTGCCTCCCTCATTAAGATGCAGCACATGGCTCAAGCAGCTTTTAGATTACTCCTTCCTGACTCTAGAACATCATGTATGAGTCAGAGGCTTGCATACTTGCTTCCCCTGATCCCTGTGAGTCCCCAGCACATGGCAAACTACATTTTGAACAGTTCCCTTAAGTTCTGCATGCAGAAAACCTTCTTCTTACTTTTGCAAAGAAGCAGAATTATCCTCTACTCCCTTAAATAGCATCATACACACACGGATCACTACACTCTTTCCTCACAGATGCATTCAGATTCTGCAGTACCCTCTCATAAGCAGGTACATCACACTCCCCTACACTCACAGCCCCTCTACTCATTCCCACCCTGCTTCCCATACAGTGCTTGAGCTTCCCACAAGGCACGCGTAGAAGTCAGCCCCTTTCCCCAGACTGTGTTAATGGGGTTCTGGTACAGCTGAAGGAGCAGAGGATCCCCCTGTTAAATACATTAGTGCCAAGCTACGAAGAGGGAAGATATTTCCAAATGGGTTTCTACAGATCTCTCCTGTGTGGCAGAAAAGTCAAAGACCCAAACCTGTGAGGTCCTCCCACTGTACCTGCCCTGTCAGAGAAGCAGAGCTGTAATTTCATAGGTTTCTGACCAGTGTGAGAAAAGCAAGCATAAAATTCCATATTAGAGCATCTGAAAACACCAGGGACCTGCACCTGATTAGCCATCTCACATGTTTCCAGAGGGACAGAGGAGTAGGTTTCAACTGCCCTGATCTGCATGGAGCTTTGGGATATCCTCATTTGCTGTCCCAGCAGCTGCACTAGATTTGTGCTTGGCTGGAATGCCCACTGCTGATGGGGCAGCAGGAGGCTCAGGAACTCTCTCACATCCATTTCTTCTGTGAGGGAGGTGCCTGGGCAGGCCAGAGAGAAACACACATGGGTGATCAGGCCTGGACCACCTCTTCTTGATGCTGCCAATTTACACTAAGGAACCAAATGCAAAAGGTTGTGGATACTGTTCCTCTTTTCAGTTTCCCAGCGTTGGGCAAAACAAAACTTTTCCTTGACACTGTGTGCTCCATTCAAAGCCATGGGAGCCTTTGTGCAAAACTTCTCTCTTTCATGCCTCTCCTCCAAAGCCTTTCTTCCTTGTTGATTAGCATTATGCAAAATGCCCAATGCCAATGCCAGTGAGACTTCAGGAAGAAATCCTTCTATCTCTCCCCTTCAGCTCTTAATTAACATGTGGACTTTAATTACATTTCCCATTTTCATGACAAAATATGTCTCCCTCCTCCACTTGCCCCTCCCTGAGATCATTATGAGAACTCTTAATAATAATCACCATCATTGTCTACTCTTAGAGGGAGGCAGGGGGGCACCTGCTCCATCTTCCCAAGTTGCCCTATCCCACCTAGCCCCGGATCACTCAGTCCTTGGAGACCCACATGCTCTGGTCCTGTGCCAATAGGGAGGGGCAGAAGCAGTGCTAACATGTTGGCATGACATATTGCCAGGGCTGGATGGTGCCTGAAGGCTTTGGCTGCAGTGAAAGACATTACAATTCAAAGGTGGACACAGAAACAAAGTCAGTTTGGGGAGGTATTAGGGATTCTCTTGTTTTCAGAAGTAAGAATAGGCCACCCTCCTGCTGAAGCTATATCCTCCCTGTCTGTACAAAGCACAGCAAATGCTGCTAGGGAGCTTTGCAGTAACTGTCAGCTGGCTCATAGATCTAGGCAGTAAAAAAACCAGGAAAACTTTCTAATAGACCTCCCCACTCTCACTGATTCAGCCACTAGAAAAGCAATCACCTTAGTAAATCACAAAGCATCCATTTTCTGGCAGAAAGTGAAAACTGAGGAGGAATCAGTCCCTATCCATCTTGACGGGAGCAGGCAAGAAGCAGATACAACGTACCCAAGCGTGGACCTGGTGCAGTCAGGTTTTCACTAAACTCAGGCGTTTGTCTGAAGGTAACTCAAACCACTACCACTCTCCTCACAAATCTGGGAACCTCATTCAGATGCAATCTGAGTCCTACACTACATCAAACTTGTGTTCACAAACTAAAAATCAGAATCAGCTCTCAGACTGACTATTTTATTTGAATGTACAAAATTCACCAGGCTGCTGGTGGCTTTGTCCACTTACAGAGATCTGGAAAATGATCCAACTATGGAAAATGAGGTTTTCCATAGTTGTTACTTGACCCCCTCGGGCTTTCAGTGCTCCTTGATGACCATCTCTATCCCTCCCAGAAACAAACAGTAAGGTAATACAAAACTGAATACCAAGCTATGTGCAATGTTTGCAGACAGACAGAAGACAGAGAGCTACCCACCTCCTCCATTGCCAAGTTCTGAAGAATTGGCAATACCTCACAGAGCAGACACAACGTCAGGCTCTTGGGACAGAGCCGGTAAGGGCAGCATCGAGGTGACCACAACACAATAAAAATACACAAATGACTATGAGTATGGCCCAAACACAGTCCACAAGGCAAAGACTGCATGATCCAAATGTACAGCTACATGCATCATGCATAACTTGAACAGAAAGAAGAGCTTTCTGCAGAGCTCTATGCAAGGGCATGGAAGCTCCAAGCATGCCATGAGCACAGACAGTGTGTCCGCTGCTTGCAGAAAACCCTATTCCTCCTCATAAGTGTGGCAGAAGGGAGACAATGTCCCTTTAAATGTGACTAAAGTGTTGTCAATGGATCTGCCATGGTAGAGGAGTTAATCCCCCCCCAGCCCCTCTCAGCCACTGTGATGGGATAATTAGATGCGAGGGCTCAGCACAGATGATGCTCCAGTTGCTTAGCAACTAATGGTTTCCATAGAAACAGCAAAGCACAGCCTTCGGAGCAGCAAGTGAGCAGTGCAGCAGGGCAGGGAAAGATGCCTTAAACTCCTGCACTGATCCTCTCCTCCAGAATCATTCAGAGGCCTAGAGGTATTAGGGGAATGAGAAGGGGGTGCCTTAAAGGTACAATATCCCTGTTTCAAGCAGCAGTGTTAAGAGAATGGTTTTTATCAGACGAAACCTTTGCTGATATGGTCCTCCGAATCTCAGTGACTCTCAACTAGCAGGATGAGCAGGGATGAATCACAGAGAGTGGTCTTACACAGAGGTTTAAGCCTCAGCACGTGGGTCATCCTGTTGTAAGCAGCTGAGTATGATTCCAGCATCAATTCTGCACCTGGGATCTGAGAGGGAAACACACGGAAGCACACAAAAACACACACACACACAAATGTATTTGCATTTCCAACACTGTCACATAAGCAGCCTTTTACAGGCATCCAGCCTGGCCCTGAACCAGCAGGCAAAGGAGGTTTCCTCTTGATCTTGCAGCTTCACAATACATACAAAAGCGACTATAAAACATGGAGAGTTTCACCAGAATAATAGAGATCAGATTAATTAACCTTTACTTGAGACTGTCATCTGGCACATCCTTCAACATGACCAATTCCTATGGCTTTATTATCCTACTGCTCCCTGCACTGAGTCAGCATACCAGTGTTTCTGAGAATCACAGCCACGACCTGCAGCACCTGCACTAAATACCATGCATGTGCTGTGCAGTTGCACTGCTGCAAGGCATGATCCTGTCATCTTGTAAGCTGAGCAGAGACAAGCTCTGTTCTTATTTTGCTAAGAGAGCTCTGGGACACTGAGATGGGGGTTGTAGATTCAGTATTACATAGTCTGCACCAGGCCAGGGATGGGCTGTATCACTGCCTGCATGCAAATGACAGCCCTGTGTTTTAAAGCTTTGCAAACCCTCAGGTCCTGATGGCACAGAAGGAAGTCAAGAAACTCACATTGCACAATCAAGCCCTGCTTTCCTCTCCTCTCCATCCAGCCTCACACTTGTGACATGATCCCTTTCAGAGAGGGCAAGCAGCCTGTGCCTTGGGCACTGGCAGAGGCACCCAAACTCACTGCTTTTCTCCTCCCTACCTGGCAGGAGTCTGGCAGCATGCGCTCCACTCTGCCATGTGCCCTCTCTTCTTGGTAGAAAGAAATGGAGAACAGGGCAGACCCCTCCATCCCTGGGGCAGTAGCTGTGCCAGAAGGTAGCATGTACTGCTGGTGACAGGCAGCCAGGCTGGACTCTGGAACCCCTGCATGTGTTAGTCAAAGCCACCGAGTCCCAGATGCTGTGGCTCCTTCTCCCTGTCGCTGCAGTGTTACTTCACCCTACCCACAAACCTGGGGGATGCCGGTTACAACACCCAGGAGGGATGGAGCATTCCATTGGCCAACCTGCTCAGATGGCAGATTGAGCCACAAGCCAGGTCTCCTTCCTGGAGTCCTGTCCTGATCCACCCAGCGCTTCAGGAACGTACCAGAGACGAGACACCAAAAAAGTTGTGGGCCATTTCAGACTCTGTCCCCTAAGGCTTTCAAAGCGGGAAATCAAAGGGAAATGCTGTGCTTTGTTCCGCGGGGGAGCGGCAGGAAAGGTGAGCAGCAACGAGCCTGGCGGAACCGGTCGCTTCAGTTGTCTGCTAGCTCACCTTTGAAGTGGTTTTAAAAATCAGGGAGGAGGGGCAGATATGAGTTCATCTCTTTTACTGCAACTTCACAGAATTTGAGGACGTGGCAGGTAAGAGGCCACCTTTCCCCCACCAGAAAAATAGTGTATCCATTCAGAGAGAAGAGAATACAGCTAATAAAACAGGCTGTGATGCTCATCAAATAAATCTGTGGTGTTCTCACATCCTGAGGAGGCTATGAACAGCTACAATGACAGCAGCATCTACCTATGGTACCATCAAAGACATGCTGGCATTCGCAGGAATAACTGGGCACCCTGACACAGCCCCAGGTCCTGTGCCAATGGAGCAAGCATCTCTCAGCAGTCACAGCCTTATCTCTGTCTTGTGTTCCCTATCATCGAGCCTGCCTGTACTTTCCCTGCTGCCTCTCTTTAACAGAAAGGATTGTTTCTAACCCCAGCCCATGCAAATCCTGGGAGCTCTGTCTGTATTATACAGCATCAGCTATTTACTGCAGCACAAGGAACTGAAGCAATGCCAACAGAGCAGGAGTGGCCTGGTGTGATAAGGGAGGCATCTACTGTACACCCTGTACTAGGAAGAGGGGGAAAAGGAAGAGGAGGAAAAAGGACCACTTACTTAATTGGAAATTAATATCTGTTCTACTACAGGGGGAAAAAAAATACATAAACCCCACAGTTGCTTGGCATGACCAGTATCCCTCAAGGGCCCCCACCAAATCCACTGAGCTTGCTTCCAAACAAATGCCATTGGCTGGGCAAAGCCCAAACAAGAGATGATACCCTTGATACTCTCGTGTTGCCACAGACAAGCAGTTGTCACTCTGTACAAATTCAAAGCTTTCAGGGGCTGAGGAATGCCAGAGCCATCAAGCCAGACTCGAGAAACAACTCTGAATTGGAAGCCAAGTTATAGAGCTGCCCTATCTTCCGGGGAGCTTGCACCTAACATTTTTCAAAAACAGGAGCAAATACAGTGTCTCTGGCTTGCTGAGAAGACCCCAAAGAGCACATTCATATGAAGCCATAAGCCTGGCTGAAGGCATATACCTACACCTTACATGCAGGTTCGTCTGTTCCTTGACAAAGGGTCTCAGCTCGCAGGTGAGAGGTTGAGCAGAGGAACACATGAGAGGAGCCCTTACCACGCAAGTGCTATTCTAAGCCGTGAAATATGGCTTTTACATGCCCAGCTGTAAAAACAGTGGGCAAGGATCCACGGGAGTGGGCTGAGACAGCTACTTTCACCTGCAAGCCCAGGAGAGCGTAGAAGAACAGAACGTTAAAGTGATGTGACCACGTCTAAGTGCACACACTAGGATGGTAGCTTTCCTGACAAACTACCGTGCAGGGCAGGTCTGTGTAGTTAATATCACCTGAGTCACTGTAGCAGTTGCAGAATCAATTAGGTTGGAAAAGACCTCTGAGATCATTGAGTCTAACCTAGAACCAAAGACTACCATGTCGGCTAGACCATGGCACTAAGAGCCATGTCCAGTCTTTCCTTAAACACCTCCAGGGATGGACTCTACCACCTCCCTGGGCAGCCCATTCCAGTATCTAATCACCCTTTTACTGAACAAATTCTTCCTAAGGTCCAACCTAAACCTCCCCTGGTGCACCTTAAGACTATGTCTTCTTGTCTCATCCCTGACTGCCTGGGAGAAGAGACCGACCCCCACCTGGCTCCAACCTCCCTTCAAGTAGCTGTAGAGAGTGATAAGCTAACCCCTGAGCCTCCTCCAGGCTAAACAATCCCGGCTCCCTCAGCCACTCCTCGTAGGACACACGCTCCAGACTCTTCACCAGCTTCGTTGCCCTTCTCTGGATATGAGACACGCGTCAGAGAGATACAGACGGCTGTCAGTGCCACACCTGACCGCGCAGGGAATCAGTCAGTCAGTAGGAGCACTCCGCTCCGCCGGCCGACAGCGCGGAGCCGCCCGGGATGCTCAGCGCGGAGGGGCCCGGGATGCTCAGCGCCGAGCCGCCCGGGATGCTCAGCGCGGAGCCGCCCGGGATGCTCAGCGCCGAGCCGCCCGGGATGCTCAGCGCCGAGCCGCCCGGGATGCTCAGCGCCGAGCCGCCCGGGATGCTCAGCGCCGAGCCGCCCGGGATGCTCAGCGCGGAGGGGCCGGTCCCGCCCCGCGCCTGCGCTCCGCGGCGCGGGCGCCATGGCCGTGCACTACTGCGGGCTGTGCCGCCGCAGCGCCTTCACCGGCCGCCGGCACCTCTACAGCGCGGGGCATCGCCGGCGGCTGCGGGAGACGCTGGCTCGGCTGCAGGAGGCGACGGCGGCGGCGCGGGCGGCTGTGGCCGATGTGGCCGCGGCCGTGCAGCGCTACGACCCAGCGGAGCACGATGGGCGCGTGTGGTGCCCGTGCTGCGGGCGCGGCGTGCGGAGGGACAGGCGGTGCGGCGGGCGGGCACTGCTGCAGGCCGGGCTGCTGCGGCACTTGGCCGGGTGCGTGGGCAGGAACGGAGGGAGGGCAGATGCTGCCCCAGGCCAGGCTGCTGCGGCGCTTGGCCGGGTGCGGGCGGTGCTGAAGGTGCCGTGGTGTCCCGCAGGCCCGAGCACCGCCGGCAGACGGCGCGGTTCTGGCGGGAGAATCGGGCGGAGGCGGCGCTGCGGGAGCGGTGCCTGGTGCCGGCCGAGGAGTACGAGCGCTTCGCGCAGGCTCTAGAGCAGGCGCTGAGCGAGCACCAGCGGCGGGAGGAGGAACGCATCCTCCAGGTATCTCGGTCACCTGCCCGCGTTGGCGGAGGCCCGGCCTCCGCTGGCCCCGCCTCACCGCTCTCTCCCCATAGATGGCGGCCGACATCCGGGAGACCGAGCGCCGGCAGCGAGAGACGGTGCAGGCTGCGCTCCAGGTCGGTGAGCTGTATCCTGCCCTCGCTGGACCCTGGCGGGGACCGGGCACTGCTCTGCGCATCCCCACCGGGACCTGGGTGCGCTCGGGAGGAGCTAGGGGCGGGTGGGTGGAGGCTGGGCTCAGTACCAGAAATATTGTTCCTTTTTCCTCAATCTGACTCAGCTTCAAAGAGAACCAGAGCTTTGTGCAGGACCTTCTGTCTGCAGGCCCCCCGCGGGACCTGAACGGTAAGCGCCGCTTTCCTTAGCAGTGGCTGATGCATCCCTGCTCAAAGCACCCAACACGGGGGCAGTTTGACACTAGCATTACCAGGATCTTGCAAATCTTTTGCAAACTTTTTGTCTGCACTACGGTAAGCACCGGCCTCTTATTTCAGGGACAGCCCTTGTGCTGCAGAACAGCCTGGCCCGAGCAGAATGCAGACAGGACCTGATTTAGCCTGGATGGAATCAAGCCAGGTTCTGACCTTCATTGGCCACCAGGTAGGGGCGACTGGCTAGCGAGTGTGACTTCGATTCAACTGCACATCACCTACAGCACATATCACAGAGCAGAATAAGGAGTGGTCTCCAACACAAAAAAACCAGCTTTGTGGATTTGGGCAAGCAGCTAGCTCAGTTTCAGTTACCCAGGTTTAACTTTCATTAAGCAAACATTCTTTAGTATGCTGTGAAGAAAAAACAACCAAACATCCTTTTAAAGAAAAGTAGAGAAGAGCTTTCCTCTGCCTTTTTGTAATAGAACTTGATTCTGGAAGGGAATGAAGATAATGTTCTTCTGTTCAGAGATACTCTTAAACATAAGATTCTCATAAGCATTTTATGTTCCTATTAACAGGAAACAGAAGGAAAAGGAAATGTCCACACAGGCAAGTGCACCTGCATCATGACTCACTGGGTTGCTGCCTCATGGCTTGCAAATGTCACAGGGATAACGCAAAGCAGTTTTGAAGCAGTTGCAGCATAACCAGGAAGTGCTCACTCTTTTGGCAATATTTGACATACTAGAGGAGAAGAAAACACTTCAGCATTGTAAAAACTGTTGATGCTGCTGCTGTGGGGATTGTATGATTCGGGGTGTGATCTGCCATGGCCTTAACTGAGGAAGCCAGCTCCTTTTTCTCAGAACACTCAAGAGTTCATGTCGTCATTTGCTTGGTAGAGCAAGCAGCAGACGGGGGGAAGAGGGAACACTTTTTCCTGTCACAGTTTAGGATAACGTCAGTGGCTAAGTAAGTATTTCCTGTGACTTCTAGGAGCAAAACCTCCATGGCTATCAGAGGAAGAAGATGGAAGTAAACAACAAATCGGACCTTCCTATGAGGAATTTCTCAAACACAGTGAGCAGCTCACAGACCTTTTAGTTAACCTTACAGTCACTTTACCATGCTAGAGAACCAAAAACAATTTGAAAAACTTTTGCTGAAAAAAGTATTTGGGCTTTTGAGCAACCCGGCCTAGGCAAAGTGTCCCCATCCATAGTGCTGGGCATTGCAGCAACGTGATCCTTAAGTTCCCTTCCAACCCAAACCACTCTACAACTGTATTTTATATTTTTCAGAGGAGAAGCAGAAGCTGAAAAAGCTCCCGGTGGAGCGAGTTGGTGCCAACTTTGACCATACCTCTCAGACAAGTGACAGCTGGCTCCCTTCCTTTGGGCGTGTATGGAATCACGGCAGGAGGTGGCAGTCCCGGTGAGCTTCAGGCAAGCACAGATGGATGCCAGGGGGGAGAGTCCATGGCTTCTGTCCATGCAAGCTATTCATGCAGCAGGCTCGGAGGTAGCAGCAAGCATAAGGAAACATCCTGCCATACGAGTTATGCCACACAGTGCTTAATCCAGGCAGAGTATCATTCTTGTCCTAGAGCAGCACACACATGGCTTATGAGGTGAAGCATGCTGCACACATGAAGGCATCTGCCTCATTTTGTGTGGTTCACCTTTCAGACCCACATACTGTCCCACTGGCACCTTTTAATGTGCCAGAACTCTGTCAGCTAGCTGGAGCTACCACTCACTGAGGTAACAAAAATATTGAGGGAGCTTCCTTGCTAAAACACTATGTACAGCACTTCCTTTTTCGAGGAAAGTGTTCCATTATCTCTGTCTAAAGGCTACTGCAGTCTGACTTCTATGCTTTCTTTCAGGCATCAGTTTAGAACTGAATCAGGGGAAAAGAAGAAAAAAAGGTGATCAGATGAGGAACACCAGACACCCAGCGCTGCTGTGGAAAGGCTGACTGTAGGTAGCTGCAGTTTTGTTGCTGACTGCCCTGTAAGGACACAGTGTCCATCTCAGCATCACGTCTAAAGCCACACAAAGTCAGGTCCTGCCAGCAAGGACAGGCTCCTGTGGATGCCCTATCTTCACTACCAGAAAGCCTACTCTATACAGCAAGTGATGCCAGTGGCCTATGCTGACGTGGAACATCCCATTAAAGAAAGAATTTTCAGAGAAATAAACTTTTTTTTTTTTAAATGCTTCTGTGTTTGTAAACCAACTGAAACTCATTTCAAATGCAGGGTCCACCCTGCAGGCAACCAATGCCAGGTGCCTGATATTTTCATTCAAATTTGTATTGCTTTCCTTCATTCTAACATTCATCCTTTACATGGGCTAATATCACTGGCTGCTGTAGGTGATGCAGAAGTTTCTTCCCTTTTATCAATGCATTTGTAACACTAATAAAAGGCAAAAACCAGCTGGTAGAGGACAACAGCCATGACCTCTACTAGAATTCGCTATCAATAATGCATCAGTAATGAAACATACGCATTCTTGAAAATGCAAGAAATATTATAATCAGTAATTTTATTGTGTGCATTACGTATGACGCATTGTTGACGAAGTCACTGGTGAACCTGCAAAGCAAGAAGTCCCCAATCAGAAAACCAGGTCAAAGCAGGCTAGCACAAAGTAAACAGTTTGACAGTTTTGTTCCCGCAGGAACACCTGGCCATGGTGCCCTATGAGAGCAGGGAGGACAAGTGTCCATTTGCCCTGCAGCAAGGGGAACAAATGATGCTTTCCCCATGCAATGGGCACAGAGACAAAATCAGAAATCGCTCTTTAATTCTGGAGAAGCGATGTTTCCAGTTATGTTCCCCCAGGAAGTTGCTCAGGATGCGAGCAAAATATTTTTGGAGTCTCTGGAAGAACAGCCCACCACAGCCATGTGGAAGTTGCTCATTACACATTGTATAGCTGTCCATTAGCTCCTGACAGCACAACTCAGCTCCTCAGCACCCGGTCTCACCTCACTATGCGTCCTCCCCTGCAGCAGGCGCGTCTCCGCCTTTCGTGTTTCGGGTATAGATCACTTGGGCTCGGTGCTTGGACACCAGTTTGATCAACCCTATAAAAAACCAAAATTATGTCAGTGTGCATGTACTGACAGATGCCAGGGATGCTGAGGTCCCTCCTAGAGAGGCAGGGCAACATACAAGAGGAACTACTAGGGTGTAGCAGCTCATGCAAGTCTTTCATTCCCATCTGGCTGCCGTTACATCACAGCCCAGCCCTTCTGGCAACATTTTTCTTAGTACAGCAATGCTCCTATATGTAAGCAGAACTGCAGCTCCATACTTTGGAGCACTTCTGAAATGCAAGCTGAGGCAGTGGCTCCCCAAAAACAATTTACGCATGGAGCACTTCAGATGCTGCAGGAAAGCTGCTGGGCAAACCAAACAGCCAATTCAAGCAGCTTTCTGGGCTTTTTCCAGTTTTAAGTGCTCACCTTTGCTGAGCAGCTCCTGGAGGGCAGCCCGAGCCAGGGAGCCTCGAATCTTCAGCCTTTCTGAGACAACTGCAGGTGTGATCAGTTTGTAGTTGGGCACTTCTTTGCACAGTTTGTCATAGGTGGCCTTGTCAAACAGGACAAGGTTGTTCAACTTGTCTCTCACTTTCCCCTTGGACCACTTCTACTTGAAAAGAGAGAAAAAACAATGCCCCCTAAGCCATCCTGTAAGCAAGAACAAAACAAACTAAAGGATACCCCGAGAACTGCACCATCAAATGTGTCCGTATCACATCCAAAACTAAAGGACTAATGAGATGCACAAAAGCGCCTTTGTAAATGAACGTGCTGCAGATAATACCTGCAGTATCTAAAAATAAAAGGACTAAAGCCTTCTGTTACTCGGGCTTAAAGCTATTATGTACACCTTGCTGGCAGATAAAGAGCTGGCTCCTCTAACAGGACGCCCGCCCCGCCTTCACAAGGCTCCCGGGGCCCGGCCACGCTGCCCACGCGCCAGGCCCGGGGATCCCCGAGCCCCCCGAGCCCTCAGCCCCGCCGACTCCCACCTTCTTCTTGGCTTTGCCGCCGGATTTGTTGACCGGGTCCTTGTCCTTCTTGGCGGACTTGCCCGCGTCCTTCTTCTTCTTGTCGTCTTTGGGCGGCTGCGAGAGGGTGAGAAGGATGGGGGGTGAAGGGCGAGGCGCGGGGCCGCCCCCTCGAGATGCCCGCAAGGGGTTCCCGCCCCGCTCCGGGAACCGCCAGTGTCTCCTGGGGGCCCCGGCCCGGCTCGCCAGCCGCCCCCCGGCCCGGCCCCACTCACCATGATGCGGCCGCGGCTGCTCCGCAAGATGTCGGCGAGAAAGGAAGAGCCCGGCGTGGGGCGGGGGCGGGCCCCGGGCGGGCCGGACGTCACTGCCGGGGCGGGCGCGGCGGCGCTGCCGGGGCGGAAGGGCGGTGCTGCTGCCGGGGCGCTGCGCCATGGCGATCTTCAGCGTCTACGTGGTTAACAAGGCGGGCGGCCTCATCTACCAGCTGGACCACTACGCGCCCCGCGCCGACACCGAGAAGACGTTCAGCTTTCCGCTAGATCTCGTCCTACGCCCGCACGACGAGCGCGTCGTCGTCGCCTTCGGGCAGCGGGACGGCATCCGCGGTGCGGCGGGTGGGAAGGGCCGGGCGGGCCGGGCCGGGCCGGGCTTATTGACTGAGCGACTGACGCCGCTGTCCCCGCAGTGGGTCACGCCGTGCTCGCCATCAACGGCGCCGAGGTCAACGGCCGCTTCACGGCGGACGGGAAGGACGTGCTGGAGTTCCTGGGTAACCCCGCCAACTACCCGGTGTCCATCCGCTTCGGCCGCCACCGGCTCTCCTCCAACGAGAAGCTTATGCTGGCCTCCATGTTCCACTCGTGAGTCAGGGTGGGCCGTGACGGGATGGGGGTGGCACGGGCGGTGAGGGGTGCTGAGGGGCCTGTCCCCACAGGCTGTTTGCCATCGGGTCACAGCTGTCACCTGAAGTTGGGAGCTCCGGGATCGAGATGCTGGAGACCGACACCTTCAAGTTGCACTGCTTCCAGACACTGACAGGTACCATCGGGCCCTGGGCACCCGGCACCCCTTGGCTTTGCCAGGGCTGTCTCTGTGCTTGGCCTTCCTTATGCTCCTGGCATTATGGCTCCAGGGATCAAATTCATGGTTCTGGCTGACCCAAGGCAGACAGGGATAGATGCTCTTCTCCGCAAAATCTATGAGATTTACTCAGACTTCGCTCTGAAGAATCCTTTCTACTCCCTGGAGATGCCAATAAGGTAAGGAGAAGCCCACTTCTAGTAACCTGGCTGCAACCCCTCATTGCTTTCTACCTACGCAGTAGCAAATGCTGACAGTCCTTAAGTAGCAAAACTGGCTGAGGGAAGGGGAAGCAAGCCACAGCACACTGCTGCAGAGAGAGGACACAGACCAGTGCTGGCTCTGCTGGGGAATTGGGAGCTGCACTTCCTTGGCACAAACCCTGCTGTCCTACCATCTGTTCAGATCCATACAAGAAGCTTTAATCTTAATTAAGGACCAAGTCAGACCTCGACAGCAGTCACGTTGCTGTGTCATAACTTCCTGAATCTCTCCTTGAAGGATGCAGAGCCAAAGGATGTGGAGATCCTTTGTTAGCTTTGTTAACTCGCTTCTGTAGGTAAAAGTCATCCCTTTTGCTTTTCTGATTGTTTCAGGTGCGAGTTGTTTGATCAGAACTTGAAGCTTGCTCTGGAGGTGGCAGAGAAAGCTGGACCCTTCGGACCTGGATCATAGAGAAAGCCTTGCCTGTTGCACAGATTCATTCGTCTGAAGAGCAGGGCCTCTCTCTTCCCTGGCTGGCCTCTCACAAAGCTCCCCTCTCCACAGCAGAGACTGCACATCCCCAAAACGTGCTTCAGTATCTCCCAAAATACCGGTTTATCCCCTTTGTTGGGAAACTTACCTTAAACAGATTCCTTAGCACTGTTTACACCGGGCCACAGGGCCTTCCTTATTCCTGTTGCAGCTCCGCTGCACTTGGGTGAAGGAGAAGGTGCAGGTCTGTGGCCTTACCACAGTCAGTGCTTTTCATTCCTGTCATAAATGTACATATGTATTTTTCCTGTATAGCTCTAACTTACGGTCTTGCAGAGGGTTTCTGTATAGAAGTAATAAGTGTTTATTAATGAGGCAAATGGCTGCTTGCTTTCTGTTGACAGGGACATTTGTGCCGGTGGCCCCTCAAGAGGATAAGTGGGTTGGGGTGGTTTTGCTTGCACCACTCTCCATAAGACAACCAGGGCCCTTGTGACACTGCTCCATTTTTATTTCACATATAGAAGAGGATCATGTAATTAAGTACAAAATGCAATTCACTTCCATTTTTTTAATTAAGGCTAGCTAACTACTCTTGCAACCAAGGTATTCAGCAAAATACCTGCATGCAGGCTCTTTACGAGTTGAATTTGCCTCTTTCAGGACCCTAAAGCAGTAAATCCTTTTGGGAAAAAACAAGAGTATTCAACAAAATCCTGGTTAAAAACCTGAGTGTACTTACTGCAGGGTGCCGGGCCTGACTGCTGTCAGTGATGGCTCTGCTAAGGCTGACTCAGAGGCAGCCCAAACCCCTGCGTGCAGCTGTGAGAGACGCAACTCTTGACCAAAACCACCCCAGTCTTCACACCTTGTACTGAAAAAATACAAGCCAGTGCTCGAAATGTGGGTTATCACGAAACCCAGCTGCAGAAATTGTGGGGTGGTGGTGGCTGCTGTTGCAATTCTTTCTGCTGGGATAGTTTTCCTGGCAGATTTGCAGAGCACTGGCTACGAGCTGCCTTGGCAGCAGCTGCCTGCTTTGTAAATCATTAACACTGCACACAGACATTGCACCACGTGGGATCAGTTCACTAGAAGGAGCTTCTCTAAACGAATTCCCAGGGAGCATGCCTATATCCAAATGCTGCAGAGAGCCCTGCTGCAGCTTGTCCTGCTGTTCCACTTGTCCACAGCAACACACTCCATTGCTCCTAGCAACTAACCCCAGGTACAGCTAAAGCCTTGCTGCTGTCAAAGCAGGCCAGATGTCACCATTCCCTGCTCTGTTGCTGTCGTGTGGCTGAGCACACACAGAGCTCATGCTGAAGTGACCTGGGACAGCTGTACTTAGGACAGCTGGATGGGACGGATGCAGGTGGCAAAGGCTCAGTTCAGGGCCCCTGAGCAGTGAAGCTGAACTGATTAATGTCTCAGTTAATGGCTGAGACAAACAATAATGACAAAACTAGAGGTAAGTGCACCTGAAGCCAGTCATTTCAGACCACTTGTAGTGGGGAAGCTCAGACTGCAGAGCCTGCTTGCTTCACTAACAGTGCTGTGAGGAAGAGGTACAGTAAAATCATTGCAAATGTAAACTAGGTGAATTATCACATCTTGAGGGAAAAAGTGATCAGTAGCAGGAACCTTGTGCCCTCTGGAACCTGACACTGGATGAGAAATTGAGACATTTTTATCTAGGTTGTAGCAATAGGTAAACTCACTTCTAGGCCAGTTAAACAAAAACGAGCATCATTCACGTCAGCGTGGGAACATCCCTTCCACCAAGCAGCTTATCCTCAGTCAGCCTTCCTGGAAATCCGGCCCATCTTGGTGCGGATGTTTCGTAGAAAGAAGAAAGCCACCGTGCCAGCGATACAGGTGACTTCAGCTACCCAGAAGGCTGTAGCCCAGCTGTAGTGCTTGGCAATTGTACTGAAAGGCAGTCCAGCCAGGAAGCCTCCAACTGTAACAAAACACAAACAGAAAGCTAACAACACTTGTGCACTCCCATATTATCTACCAGTACCTGGTTTAGCATATATAAACATTCCTCAGGCCTGGTTTGAACTTAAAGCACAACGCAAAACCTGTCAGGCACAGCACGAAGCATCCCTGAGGCTTCCAGCTCCATTATCTCGCTCCTTAGGTGGCTTCCCACGATCAGTAACTTGGCACCCAGGGGACAGACCACGCTTCATCAAGAACGTGCATGGGTTTTGTTTGTTTTTTGGGGAAACGGGTATTACTTACCATTGGCCATGAGGGCCACTATGGCATGGGAGGTGCCGCACAGGTTGGCAGGGGCACTTTCGTTGGCTATGACCCCAAAGAGGGCAATCGGCCCATACGAGGAGAACCCAAACACAGCTCCCAGAGTCAGAATCCACAGCTGTCAAAGTAAGTTAAAATCAGAAACAGGATCTGTGAATCTCACCACTGTCAGTTAGCAACTGTTGACAATTCTCAGATTCCATACACAGGGCCAGGGAGTTCTGACATTTTCAGGCTGACACCAGCTCCCCAGCCTGCAGCCAGAAGAGCTCAAGCCTGTAGAGACCCCACATCCATAAAGCCCAGCTGCATCTCCACCACCCCGTCTTGCTGGCCAGTGCAAGCTCTCCTTCCCACAATTCTGCCCCCCACACCATGTAGCACATCCCGTGCTGATTTGCAAGAAACAGAACATTAAAGAGAGAAGGGCAATGAGCCTGTGAAATCGCAGGAAAGAACTGCGAATCAGGTTGCTTTCATAAACAATCCTGGAGCTACCAACTGAAAGCTTTTCTCAGTTTAGATGCATGGGACTGATCAGAGCATGTTTATTTGTGAGACACCTCTCTCTGATAACCTCTATGTTACTAAACTGAGAAACCAAAAAAAACCATCAAAAAAACCCACAAAAAAACCCCAACAGTCTGAACTTCAGTGTTAGCTTATGCTCTAAGAAACCTATCTGGCCCAGAATTATCAGTCTCTTGTTTGCACAACGAAGGATAAGTAACACCTCCATGTTACAGCATGCTTTTAGAACTGCAAACACCATTTCAAAAAGCCCAGGAAGAAGTAAGTGCCAACTGTGGCAGCAGTGGCTGGGCATACCCTACACCATCTTATTTTCCAGATGTGAAACAGAAACGGGTTAGGAAAACACTTGCCAGAAACTAAGTAAGAATGCATCTGCCAGAGCAGAATAATTCTTTCTGATCTCACCCACAAGACCCCTTAGGTGGCTATATGATGAACAGAAGTCCTCAGACCCTTCTGTATAAAACTTAAACAGTTACATAGTTAGACGTTTTGAAGTCAGTTAGTGCACTCAAACTATCGTAAGAAAATGTTGCTTTTACCAAACTTACAGTAATCTCTTCTCAATGCCCTGGTTCTAAGTTCTGAGGTGCTAACCAACCTCTCAGGATAGGAGTAAGGCAGACCAGGGAAAGAAGAAACAGGAAGAGGGAGAAAAAATGCAAGCAGAAACCTCATGTTCTTTTAGGCCTGTAAGATCAGCTAGAGGTTGCAAGGCTACAGTCCAGAAGTGGTTTTCCTGAAGAAGAAGAAAAAAACGAAAGGAGGAAAGAAGTTTTATTTATTTAGCAAGCATGAGGACAGGTGCAAGTCACATCTAATGCAAAGCTGAGAAGGCAGGCTGCCTGCAACAACAGGACAGCAGGAGCACCCCAAGCCAGGCTAAGTCAGTGCTTCTCCATAGTGCAAACAAAGAAACCCTTGGGAATGGTGAAGAAAACCATCATGCTCCCTGTCATCAAACCCGCCCCATTCCAGAGCTATCCTTATAACTGATGGCCAGCTGCTGCATGTGAATTACCTTGGGAGAGTCACCTGTGACTGTGACCCGAAAGAGGAACATGGACACACACATCCCAGCCATCATGGAAAGCAGCAACGCATGCCGAGGATTCCCATAGCTTGACAGACCCACCTGTGACACAAGGAAGGACAGCTGAGAGTCACAAACTGGAGGCACTTTCTTTTATACTTGTAGTGACTAACGCCATCCACAGCCCAGTCAGAAATATGGATGGCCCATCAACAGCACATCTGTTGGCACACCTTGTTAGTGTGGTTTAAGGGCTGCCCACAGTCAAACTGTGCTAAACAAAAGCTCTTAGTGATGAACGATACTTCAGTTATCAACCACTTCCACCCTGAATTTGGCTCTAGATCCCACTCCTGGATTTTAATGTGGGGTTTTTTTTTCCAGCCAGAAGAAAACTATCAGCAACCAGTTCTTCAAAACGAGAATCTGGAGACCACAGTAAAGCAAAAAAATTAAAAACAGATTAAATATCTCAAACATGACAGGCATACTGCAACCCCTAACATCAGTGCATCTGTTCTCCAGCACCTTCTGGAGTGTTCAGCAGCTGTGCCCATGCCCATGGCAGAACTGAGTATGGGCTGGTTTCTCTGCTGTGCTCACAGGGACAGCACCCTGCCTGAGCACCTCAGTGAAGAAGCTCAGATTGCCACCGTGTTACCTGCCCAGCGTGCCCGAGGGTGCACACGACTTACTTTTGCTACTGCTCTATCAGAAAGGTATCCAGCAGCAATGCTTCCCACCAGGCCCCCAATCTCCAAGGCACTCATGTAGGAACTGCCTAGAACACAGATGAAGCAAAGAATGGTCCATCAGATTTGGTCAAAACAGAAAAGCTGCTGTGGGCTCCAGACCAGCCCCACTGCTGTAAGCTCACAGAGCACTTGAGCAGCTCTGCTGGACACAACCCTCTGGCTCATCCCTGCTCAGGAATGCCTGTCTGGCAGTCCCAGGAAAGTCCTGGCACTGGGGTGCTTGGTGCATGCAGTAACTCCATTACTGGTTTATTTCAAAACCTATGTGTATCTAAGCAGACAGCTAGGAGGTGGGCAAACAAGTCCCTCAGGTGGAAGGACCTCTACCCAGGCGAACTCTGGGCAACACCTCCAAGATTGCAGCCCCAGAGCTTAACAATGCAGTTTTGCATCTTACCCACAAGCATGGACTGTCCCCTCTCCTGGATCAGGAAGAGCTGTCCCCAGTCAGTACAGCACGTTTTCACTCCAAAAACGACCAGGTAGCCTGTTGAGAGCACCCAAAGGTATGGTGAGAGCAGAAGCTCTGTCAAGGTGCTGTTGTCGCTGGAGGAACCTGTAGGAAGGTTGGGAGGAGTGTTACCACAGCCCAAGGCACACCAACCAGCGGCCCAGCAGACAGATCTGCAGGCAGGATCCAAGCACAAGAACATCCCCACACAGGGAGGTATTCACAGCTGCTGAATGGTAGCGAATGGCTCTACCTCCCCCTTGTTCTGGTGATTTCAGAATAATTTCTGTCATTTTATCCCACATTCATTAAAGATTTGAAAAGAATAATCAAAACACTACTCCCAGTAATTTTCTGTATTGCAGTTGCCAATAAATCCTTCACACAGCTTGTTAGAAAAATTACCTCCAGATTCTTAGGGAGCATTTTTAAGCTGTGCCTGTGAAAGCCACTGCACAGACCCAAACAAAGATGCTGACTTTCAGATTCTACCTTGACTTTTGCATCAGTCTTCCAGGAACACCAACAGACTTGCTCTCCCCAGATAATGCTCCAGGGAAACAATATTCTTTCCTTATGCAAAGGGGTCAAGTCTGGCAGCACAGGCAGCATGGGACAGCATGGAACATAGGCTGAGTTTCCACTGGCCCTTAAAATCCTACTGAAAACCTGTGTTGCAATTCTCATCTACATGTTCTGCTTTCAGAGAAGCACTACACTCAGTGGTCTGAACAAACATTTACTAACTAGATGTCATAGGTTAGGACAGAAACACTGAGCAGAGTCCATCGTGAGCCAGGGGTCAAGAGAGCCTAAGGTGGGGTGAGGGGAGAACTGCCCGTCTGCTGCCAAAGCGGAGGAGCAGAAGGTCAGGCTTAAGGAAGCATTCCCTGCTGTTGTACTACTTCTCTCTCCACCACCCCACCAAAACTGCATTCGCAACCTAAACACACAAGGCTCCAAGAAAACAGGGATGCTGGTAGCAGGAAGATGTGACATATACAGGGAGAGCCAGCTGTGAGCATCTCAGCAACACACAGATAGGCTGCTGGCAGGCTAAGGAGCAAGGCTAACAGAGGGCTAACAGCAGGCTTTTCCCCTGCTCTGTCACATTCTCAGGAATCCCTACATCAGCCGCTTCCCACAAGATCACAGTGGGCCTTGGTTTATACCATTTCTACCTTCAATTACCAGAATAAAGCTGCCAAAATCAACCCCTTAACCACATGTCTGCCAAGCTGTGATTTCAGAAATTGGGGAGGATGAGGGTGTCAGTATGTGAGAACAACACATCTGTACCAGAATACAGACAGAAGGCACCGCACCTTCTCCTGCGGCTGCCTGCTTGCATGGAAGTCACATGCTCACCTTTCTTCCCTTTCTTGGCTCCTTGTTCAATGTTGGGCAGCCCAACATCTGATGGCTCATTTTTAACCAGGACAAGGCAAACAAAAGAGACAACCACGCAGGTGAAGCCAGAGAAGGACAAAGTCTTGCGCCAATCGTAGTTCATAGACACGAGAGCAGCAACAATGGGACCTAAGCCTCCAGCCAAGTTCATGCTTGTAGACAGGATTGCCCACCAAGTCCCAAACTGAGAGGGCTCAAACCACTGTGCAACAACAAGACAAACAGCATGAAGTGTAAGAGAGTGACAGCACACCTGAAAACCCTCCCTTGAGGCCCATGATGTGAGGTTGGGGCAATTCAGACACAGAACTCCAAAAGCAGGTAGAGGGAACACCCCCACCTCCATACTTTAGTCATGCAGGGAACTCCAAATGTTACTCAAGCGTCAGCTGTAAGAGCTTGACAGGTGCTCACACCGTGAGCCAGCTCAAAGCTATTTCCATTTACAGACCATGAAACTGAGACGTGGGGCAGGAGAGGCAAGCTTAAGAGCACATGGTTCTGCGTACTCACTTGCTAGGAACAGGGTCCTCCTGGAGAGGTCTGCTGGCTCAGGAACTTGGATGGATACGCAGAGAGTCACAGGGTAACTTTAGGACTTGCTTTTGCATTAAGTATCAGACATGATGGACTCCACATTGCAATGAGCACTCGGAGCCAGAACCACTTGGGTGGTTCTTGTCAGCAGGAAAATGTCTGAGATCTACATTCATAAACATCTTCAGAAAACACCATGGCTGATATTTCTGTTATTTGGGCCCTTCTTTTCTGTGCATTCAACTGTCCTGGACAGCCCTCTCCTTGTCAGTTAGGGGAGGCTAGGTGCCTCGCAGAAGGGCATCGAAGTTGTTTATCTCTTCCCCACCCCACCCCACCAGTACATGCAGTACATTCATTCCTGGATTTTACATCTTCCATGAGGGATCAGCATAAAGCTGACCAACCTCCTTTCCTTCTGTCCTAGGGAAAAATCAATCTGTTCCTTTTAGATTGTCACAAACCCCAAGTACACACAGCTTGAAGATTCATTTCACGCTGTTCCTCCATCTTACCCAGTTTTCTGGGTAAGATGTGACTTGGAATTCCTGAGTCTGAACCACCTGTGACTTGGAATTCCTGAGCTGCCCAAGCGTGCAGATGGAACTGTGCTCACTGCCCCCGACCCACAGCAAAACCTGACTTGCAGCAGCAGACAAGCAGTCGTGTGTGTCCACACCTAAAATACTTAATTCCAACAAAGTCCGTCTCTACAAGGCAGAACTCTGCTACCAGGAGATGTTACTCACCGAACTGAGCTAGATTCAAGGCACACAGGGGCAAGGGCTACAGACTGAATCTTTGCTAGAATAAGCGGATCCCCGTGCACAGAAACTTGTTCCACAGGCAGCAGAATGCAGATAGTGCTCTAGACCTCCTTGGCTGGAAGGGAGTGGGAAAAGCTGCAAGTCCCCCTGGATTCTGAGCAAGCATGGTCTGCACAGCCCTGATGCCAGGACAGGTCAAGAGAGCAGCGGCAAGTTCCCCCACCTTTCCCAGCACTCACCTTCCGCAGGATCTTCCCGCAGGGCGGCCAGCCCAGTCCCTGGGCCAGGCCGTTGAGGAACCAGAGCCCGGCGAAGGCCACGACGGTGGAGCTCCAGGAGAAGACCACGTTGACCAAGCCCACCATGAGGAGGCCGGAGGAGAAGAGCCAGCGGGCACTCATCTGGTCCGAAAGGACGCCGCTGATGAACTTGCTGATGGCGTAGGCTGCAGACTGGCTGCTGGTGATAAGACCTGCGGCGGGCAGAGCCCGGGGGTGCCTCAGCCCGCGGCACGGCCACCTCCGGGCCGGCGGGGCGGCGGGGGCCGGCGGGGCGGCGGGGCCCGGGACCGACACTCACCCAGGTCGTCCTTCCCCAGCGGCACCTCGGCCATGACGGCGGGCATGACAAACGAGAAGGTTTTACGGTTGAAGTAATACAGCGTGTACCCCACGAACATGGCCGCGAAGATCACGGCCCGGTACCGCCCGTAGCCGCCGGCCGCCATCGCGCCGCGCTCCCCGCGGGGCCGCCCCGGCCGGGCCGCACCGGGCCAGGGCACGGCCCCGCCCCGCCCGCGGAAGTCCCGCCCCGGCCCCGCCCGCAGCTCCCGGCACACAAGGCACTGCTCTGCACAGCCCGTCAGGAAGTGTCGTTTTTATTTTTGGTTGAAGAGGCCAGAATGGAGAACAATGTCAGATGCACATTCGCAGCCGTCGGACCCCACTCGTGTGTGTGGCAGCGGCAGGGACGGTCCGAGGAGGCAGGAGGTCACGGCCGGGGACGGGGAAGGTCACACGATTAAGTCGGTCCGAGTGCACAAAACACAGAGGAAGTAGGGCAGTTGCCATTAAGACTTTCCAGGTTTGGTTGTTTGATCCGTATCACTGTCCTTGTGACTGACTACAGGATGTGCCAACACGGCCCATCTTTCCCTCTCCTCTGCATTCAATGTTGCCTTTTCTGAACTTTTAAAACTATAAACAGAATCTTGACTTGTCAAGTCTCACTTCATGGTGTTTGGACTCTGCTACAGAGCACAGATAGTTTTAACAAACAGCCTATGGAAAACAGACACAGATCATCTGCCTTCCCAGTTCTGTTCCGCCTTCCCATTAATCCAAGTATTAATACACCTCCCACCAGCTGAAATCGCACATTTGCTCTAAGTCAGGGCCTCATATGCAAAGACAACAGCACTTCAGGTCTATATCCCTATGCAATCATCTTCACAAGAGGTAGGGCACAGGGTTTATGTTCCAAGTTACTTCCTAAACCTTAAGATGTTTCTTTACTGCTTTCTCCCCACAGGAAAGTCACTTTGGTGACTTCTGTACTGAAACAGAGACAATTCTTGGTGGGCACTCTGCCACACATAATAAAAGAAAAACAACAACCAATTCACTAAGTTAGTAGAGGCAAAATCCGCAGAAAGAACAAAAAAATAAATTTACATCTCTATCCCATTGTGTTGTCAGACTCTTGTTGTGTTCCATTTACATCATGGCTAACCAGGTCCATAAGAAAAACAAGAAAGTAACTATGAAATAAATAGATGCTGACACTCGTGGGATTTCAGGGTGTTACAATTCATCGTTTTTCCTGCTTTCTCCTCCAGCTTCTGCCTTCTCTTTTTTGGACCCTGTGTAATGAAGCAAACTCAATTTCACACTGCAGTGGTTTTCACAGTGCACAAAGCAGCACAGAGAGTCTCCCACATTCGCAAAATTTGCCACGAAACTTGCAGTCCATGGTACAGAGGTTTTGGGGATTGATACTCAGCCCCATGGAGCTGAAGACATGAACTCTCTGCCCCTGTTAACAAGTGCTGCCCTAGCAGCAGGAGGGGCACAGCAGCTCTCAAGCAGAGCCAGTCTCACAGCCATGGGACTGGCTGCAAACTGCAGGGACAGGGGCACAAAGCAGCAGTGGCGCGTAAGAATTGCACTCTGAACAACAAAAACATAGGAACAGCAAGGAACCAAAATTTGTATTCCTGTTCGCAGAATTAACTATGGATCAGCACAGTTAATTCTGCAAACCAGAATTATTTGGGGTTTGAAAAAATTCAGGGGTTCTAATCTGCAAAGGAGCCCCCAGACACCTTGCACTTCCAGCTCCCAAGTTCCAGATTGTTAGCAAAACTTTTACCCACCAGAGTCTGATCCAGGCTTATCATCTATTGCTGCTTTCTCAGCTGTAGGAGGTTCCTTGGCTGGATCAATATCCTCTGGTTTGTCTACATTTAAAGCAGAAAGAAACACAAGTCAAGGGAGAACACAAAGGAGACAAGGTGCAAAGAGATTAGGTGAGTAAAGGTGAGCCAGCTGTGGTGCCTCAGCAGGACTGTAATAGTTCACTCTCACAGCAGATCACTCTACAACACTCAGAGAAGCACCACAAAACTGCTCCGTATTCCCCTCTGAGTGCCAGGCTCTATGTCCCCAGAAGCCCTGGAGCCTGACTGGTTGCACAGGCAAGTGACCTTTGTAGCTGGCTATGAGCAGAATCCCTTGCTCAGACCAGAGGAACCGGCAGGAATGCTGACAAACAGCACTCCAGATTTAAAAGGACCGGGGCACTTGGGACCTGAGGATCTTACAAAGTTAAAAAAACTGTACATCCTAGTGCCCCAAGAGATTTTTTCTCCTGGGGTCCATCTAGGCCACAAACATTTCTAATCAACAATTCATTCTACTCATTGATCTAGGACAGGACCTTGAGTATTTGGCTCTGCACACTGAAGTGCAGTCAATGGATTATCTTTCCTAGAATTCAATCAGCCAGCAAGACAGCTACTGACTGTCCTGGGAAGTTTATACATAATTTCTGTTTCTTTACAAAAAACCAAACAAATGGTGGTTTGGCAATACATAGATATTCCCAGCTGTCTTTGGAAATTAAGAGCAAACTCAATCTCACAGCTAACTACTGGCCTCCCTTCTTTAGCTCCCTTTCAATCAAGAGAAACACCATTATATATAATATAAAATTATATAATAGGGAGTTACCTACATGCTCCCAACCTGCTACTTACCTTCTTGTTTCCCCTCCGTGGGAGGGATAGTATTCTCAGTCTCAGGGGCTGCTGTAGTATTCTTGCCTGAATCAGTTTTTGTGGCATTCTTCTCCCTTTTGGGTTTGGGTTTTGCAAACTTGGCTTTATTCAGGAGATACTGCACTTCCCTGTCCAGGGCTGCTATCTTGAACTCTATATCTTTAGAGAGCAGCACAGGTTTCTCAGTAGGAGTGAGCTTGTTCTGTTCAGCCAGCGTCTCATTTTTCCAAATCTGTGGAGCGCGAGGGAAGAGGTGCTTTTGGAATGCTTCTGGGTTCCAGGAACTGCTGTATATCACAGTATCTCAAAGTCACTGCCCCTGGCTATTCTGCTTTACTCAGGACAGCTCTCCTCCGTGCTACATTTCCACCAGCCTCTCAGTTACCCAGACAAAGGACAAAGAGAAACAAAACCCAGTGCCTGCCTTTAAAAACCAAGTGCAGTCAGATCACTGGGCTCCACCCCCACCCCAGAGACAATTCCACATGCAACACAGGAACCACTGAGACACACAAAAGGTTTGCTGGTGGTACGAAAACAAAACACGCACAATCTATTCCATGACCTTGAGTGAAAGTATAGGGCAGGAAACATAACCCAAACTGCCACCCCACCCTCCCCCAGCATCACTCCATCCTTTAGTACCGTTGTTTCATTGATGGCTTTTTCCAGTGTACTCAGTTCCACTTCTGTGAATATCTGGTCAGACTCTGGAATCATTCGGGCTCCCCTTGTAGATAAGAAAGCTTATTTTTGTTAAGCCAAGCAGACAGCACCTTGGCAACTCTGTGGTTACAGCTCCAGTAATACAAAAACATCACAGCCACCACGCTGGACCCTTCCTGCCCCCCATTTTGGACAGAGCTCACGTGAGCCTGTTCACAGGTACCGCAGAAAGGACACCAGGGAGCACCAAGGTTCTGCTCGCCTTTTCTCAGGAAGTGCCACTGACTTTCAGACCACATTCTCTCTGGTCTCATTCTGCTGGCAGCTCCTACATGACCAGTTGCATGACATTCCTTCCCAAAAGCCTGCCCTTACCTGAGGAAGATGGTGGAGTGATTGAGCAGACTTTCCAGAGCAGCCAGGCGTTCCGGCCACTTTCTCCTTTCCTCAACACGGAAGAAAAGGTTCCTACAAAGCTTTTTCAGCTCTGAAAGCTTGTCTTTCAGCTCCTGAAAATGGGGGAGAGGAGAAAGGAGACAGTTAGTTTGACCACTGTCTAACACTGGCAACTTCAGAAGTTATAACCGCATTTGTTGTTTGCTCTATCAAATACACCATTCCAGCGCAGTACAAAGAGCCACATGACTAAGCTTTCAGTGGAATCAACAGGTTCCTGCTGAAGCTTTTGTAGAAACATCCACAGCTGGAACAACTTCTTATTTTGTTCTGTGCATAATGCACTGAGGAAGCAAGAAGCTCTCAAGAACCAGGTTACAAAGGTTCTGTCAGCCTCTGTGGTCATTTCCATGTCAGCGACAGCTGACTGGTATCCTGACTGCACGCAGCAATACCTTTGTTGCAGCTGCATAGCCCTCTTCCTCCATCCAACTGGAAGCCTCATTAAGCTTTTTGGAAATTTCTTCTCTCTGCTCCTCTGTTGAGACAAACTGATACTCCTCTTGGTAAAGCTTGTCCTAAGAAAACAGAGCGAGCACTCTGGTCAAACACCACTGAGCCTGGAAGCATATAACAACCAGAGCACTCACTTGCAACTGGGCAGGGGTGCTGCCTGCACCTACCCAAATCTGAGCTCTGCTCCTAGCATTGCCAGGAGCATAATGGTAATACAGCAGGTATAGATACACCCACATCCCATGATGGTAACGCTGCAACAGTCATTATTTAACACACACGTAACACTAGTTGCTTCTTCTGCACAACAGTTCCTGAGAAGCTGTAGCTTCTTTACAGTTGGGGTCAATTGTTCAATGTGTTAAACATGCTGAAGGGAAGGCTCATTTTGTATTGAGGGAACATGGGCCTGGGAAGCCTAATGGCATTAGAAAAAGTGACTGAAAGACAAAACCTGGGCTCTTCAAATCAGCTTCCCCCAGCTCTAACAACTCCCCTGCACTCAGATTAGCCAAAAGCTGTGCAGAACACTTCTACTGCTGTCGTGGAATTCTCATTTCTTTATATCCCTCTCCTACCTGGGTCTCAAAGATGAATGACTCCAAGCTGTTGGCTGATTTTTCTCTTTCCTGTTTCTCTAGATCTCTGATCGTCAAGTCTTGGAGTCTAACATGCAAAGAGAACAGAAATCAAAGGTAGCAAGTGCCTTTGGTTGAGCAGCACATCACACACACCAGTTTCTGAGGTCAGCAGTGCTCTATGTGAGCCATCACTATTCCAAAGCAATTCACTTCCTTTATCTAGAGTTCTAACTTAGCAGAGCCAGTCCAAACCTACTTTTTCATCGAGCTCTTCAGTTCATCTTCCACCAGGTCAGGCACATCGTTTACATCCAGCTCCATGGTGATCTCATGGACAAGCTTCTGCTTCTTAGGTACTTTGATCTTCTCTTCCTCTGTTTTGGTAGCTGTGCTGTCACTGGAACTTTTGGATGGTTCTTCCTCTTTTGCAGTTTCCCTATTTTCTTTGGTACCCTGTAACACAAAGTACATTCTCAAGCAAGGGAACAGATCTTCAGATTCTGCAACTTTTTTTAAAGGCATGGCACTTCAGAGAAGGGAGAATTTCACTGAGGAAATGCCGTTTCTTAGGTATTAAAACCAGTCCCATTCCTTCAAGCTGGTGCTCACCTGAGGCTCTAATTTCTCGCCTTCTTCCTTTCTCTGTGACTCTACTTTCGGAGAGGCAGTTTCTGCTTGACCTGAAGACTGCTGTTTCTCTTGTTCCTGCTCTTCACCAGCATCTGCAGTACTGCTTTTCTGGTCTTGCTTCTCCCCCTGCTCTTCTTTACCTGTTTCTGCTAGGCTCTCTTCCTCTTCCTGGTCATCACAAGCAAGTAAAGGGGAAAGCAAAACAGGGTTTTAAATTAAGAAATTCCACGCAATGTTTCCCAGAACAGGTATTTCTACATAATTGCCACAGCAAGACAAAAGGGCTTCCTTTCTGGAGCAGTCGCCCTGGGGCTCACCTGAACTGAGTCTGTCAGGTTCTCTCCGGTCTCTGGTGTAGGGCCACCACCCCCAAACAGGCTTGAGATGGTGTTTCCAAGTTCTGTTGATGGGAGACAAAAAATTCAGAATGTTACATATCCAGAGGAAGAAAGTAATCTTCAGCTCTCAGTCTTCCCCTCACAACCACAACGATCACCAAGGGGCTCCCTTGGTGGTGTAGGTGAGCTTTACGTGCTCCAAACTCATCCTTCTCCAACCTCCCTCCATGTCCCTGTGTGCACAGACAGCCACCCATACAGTCAGACTGTGTAAGTTCCACACCCCAAACCCAAAGAAACACAATGCTTGCAGTTATCTCAGCCACTACAGGTAATGAAACAGTCAGCACGAATATCAGAGTTCAGCGTTTACTTGTCAGTGTTGACTCCTCCTCCAGCTTGTCTTCCACCAAAGTCTCAAACACAGATTCCACCTTGGAAATAGAAGCTCAGGATTAGTTTTAAGTAGGGACCAGAGAGAAGGACAGTACTGAAAATTACATCAGCTGACAACCATCCCAGTAGGTGGTGCTTACCCGGTCAAGGCTCAGTACACCACTGTCATCCATGTTGAAGTGTGCTTTGATGCCTTTGGATTCATAGTCCGAGTGCTTCTTGAAACTGTCCCCAACTCCCTTTAGCCTCACAGTAGTGAGATTGAGAGAACCAAAAACTCTGATGACACAGAGACAAAAAGCAGAGAGAGCAGTCAGGATAATAGTGCTACAGAACAGCCAATCCCTGCTCATGCTCATGCTGGCAGCGATGGGCAACTGCAAAAAGCAGGAACTGGCAGAGCTCGGTTTGCTAAAGGACATGCAGCTCGGAGAACAGTTGTGCCAGTTAGACACACTGGCAATACATTTCCAGCCAGGCAAATTGCATTGCCACAGAGCTGCCAGCTCAGGTGCTGGGCTCAACTCACCGCAAGTCATCCTGGTTCAGGAATGTCAGATCTCCGTAGTTGACATAGAACTCAAAGTCATCAGTGTAGCGGTTGAAAGTGATTACTTTGCGCTGGGGATAGGGCGCCATGCGCTGGAACAAAATCCTCTTGTTATGCTTTAAACTCTTGGATTTATCCTCCTCCTCAACTTCACGAGTAAACTCCACCTGTATCACAAACAGAAAATAAGACTCAGCAACTGCAAACTGTGGCATCTTACATCAGCAGCATTCAGCTGCTCTGCTTCATGCAAAAGTTGGGGGGCAGGAAAATATTCCTCAACTGATATTTGCATATGCCTGGCTCCTTGGATACTGCATTTCTGTTATACAGAAGACTTCCTTCTGCTTTCTTTATTAGATTGGCAGAAAGGTCTCCAGAGCTTCTATACTCAAAGGAAGCCAACAGGTTCCAACCTGGATCATTTCTCCCAGCACAGCCCTGTACCTTACACAAGAGAAGGAAAGCCAAAGGTTACCTGGATAGGAAACACAGCAGCATCCCGAACAATGAAGGGCTTCACCTTAAAGGCTTTGCTCAGAGCAGCTGCCTGGTAGACTGCACCCATAGCAGCAGCCTCATCGGCATTGATATTTTTGCCCAGCTCTTCTCTACGAAGGGAAAAGCAACAGACATGAAGTTTGCAGCCTTTCCATAAACAGCAGCTTGTCAATGGCAGACAGACTAGAAGGGAGGGGCCTCACATACTCACTTGCCCACAGCTTTCAGCAAAACCTCCTGCACTTTGGGGACCCGTGTGGCACCGCCAACTAGAATCACCTGGTCAATTCCATCCTGGGGATTGGAAACAGTCACCTTGTCTTAAGAAAGCAATTTTGGAAAGCTAAGTCCAGGGCTTCCTTATGCTCCTTCCCCGGTCACCACATGCTGACATGGTGCTCTGAGAACACCCACACTACACTCTGCTGTCCCCGTGCAGGCCAGCACCCAACAGATCTCAGACAGACATCAGCCGTGCCAACAACGAGGCACCTGGGGTCAGGTCTGTCAAACAGGGACTATGTGACTGTGGCTTCAAGCCACCTGAAACATGGGGCTTGATTCAAAATTAAGACAAACGATAGTTCAATACCAGAGGAGACAGTGACCCCAAGAGCCAGTTGGACCAGAACAGACAGAAATCCAGACTCTAAGAGATAACTCAGTGTCTTGCATTGAGTACCAGAGCCCAAGGCTGCTCAAGAGAGTTATGGCACCCTGGAAAGCGAGCATTTAACCCCACAGTGACTCCCTCCAAAGGACTGGCTCAGGTTTGGTCCAACTGCAGCCCACTACAGGGCTCCCTTTAGGGAGTGTGCAAAGGAGAAGCCCAAACACCAATAATTCTGTTTTCAGACTCATTCAGTTAAAACTTCAGGAGTGAGATCAGAACCAGTATCCAAGACAAAAAGAGGAAAAATCATTATTTCAAACCTACAGCACAAGAGTAAAGTGTTTTAAGAGAAAGAAGCCCCTCCTCCAAGTCCTTAATTTCAGGTGGATAGTGCAGGGGAAGTGTGACACACTCCTGCTGGACACTGCACCAGGCAAACTCTCTGTAGCATCAACATCACTGTCACAATAGCAGGCATCTACCTCCCAACAGTCCTGATAACACAACCACTGATGCCTCAATCATGATGTGACAGCAGCTCCACACACAGAAGCTTCAGGCTTGGTAATGCATTTTCTTAAACACACCATGTTCATCTCTGCGCTACTCAGAGCCTGCTGCACGGGTCCTGGGACACGCTTGAACAAGTCAGAGCACAGATCCTCAAACTCCTGTCTTGAGACCTTGGCTTTGAAGTCTATGTCATCCAGTAGTCCCTCGATCTGTCCAGAAAAAAAAAAAAAAACAGCCAGAATTAAATTAATTGTGGAGCATCCTCCAAGCAAAATCTTTGCCCAGTGTGCAAAAAGTTCTGGCTTTTGTAACATACAACAGACCTGACCAAACTCATCTGAACCCTACCATTGCTAAGGTGATGAGAGGATGGAACATGGGTGTAACGGACAGCTTCTCTCAGTGAAAGTTTATTTAACATACTTGACACGAATAACTCTTCTTCAATCCACTCAATCACCGGTGCTACCAAGCGGGCACAAGCTGAGAGGGACCACCGGGAGCGATGCTCCTCAGCAGACCTGCGCTGCAGAGGGACAATGTTCCCTTACACCAGTCCTCAACCCACCCCACGCTTAGCCCAAAAAAAGCAGGAACCCCCGGCAGAAGGTCAGACCTGCGCCACGTGGTCGGCATTTGCACTCAGCACAGTTTTCAGGCGGTTGGCCTCCTTCAGCAGCTTGGCCATGGCCCGAGGATTCTTCCGGACATCTTTTGAAGGGTGCTGCTCATTAAAGAGTTTGGCCAAGTAGTCCCGGAGACGAAGCTCCATCTCTAAACCTCCAAGAGTACGGTCAAACCTGAGCAGACGAATGAACAGAGGTGTAATAACCGAAACCAAATTGAAATACAAACAAATTTCATGTAATATTTCACAAATATGCAGAGCAGCAAGTGGTCAAAAGTAGCTGCAGTATTATCAGCTGTGATGACTTTGAAAGAACAATGGTTGTCCCCAAAATAACACATTATAATGAAAGATAGAAAGAAGAGATTCACCACCACAACAGCCTTTCAACGGGAAATTCCATTACATTTGAGGTAAATGCCATATTGCCAAGCAAGTCAAACAGCTGAGAAGCCAAAGGACAACAGTATCAGGTCCCAGGGATTTTCTTGAAAACAGCAATATAAACGCTTTGGAGTTAAAATTGCAGGGCTGGGTATGCACAGCACCCCCCTCTTTATGTGGCAATACATTAAGTACACTGCATTTTCATTCGTCTCTAGAAGTGTATTCCTCTTTTTCAAACTGATACACTCTATATAGGTTACATGAAATGGAATAGGCTTACATGGCTTGAGGCTATCAAAAAGCAAGCCTAAAGCAAACTAAGTACACTGGTTCCCTCCTGGGCTCCTGGAAGTTCTCAGTTACCTTCTGCACAACAGAGCAATACCAAAATTATTCCCAACTGGAACCTTCTCGCTCTGAATGTTTCCCCCTCAGCCATCCAAATTACTGTACTGACGCCTTACTGCAAAATTCTACGTGATGAAGAGGTTGTGAAACAAATGGTTTCTTTCCTGAGACCTGTGGGGTTTGTGCAACTCACGTGGAATTCTTACCCAATGCCCTGGATCTGCAATTGAGGTTGAGTTCCCGAGTCCTTAGTTTTCACTGTCTGATACGTAACAATAGTACAAACAGTGCTTCCTGCTCCCATGTCGTAAAACATGATATTCTGAAAAGAAAAGTTGGGACAGTGAAGCAGAAGCAGCTGGATATCCCCCACAAATAAGGAAAGAACCCTTTCAATGTGATACAGGTCACAACTATCCACTCCCAGACTGACATTATACCCTGAGGGCAGGACTCATACTTTGACCAAACACAGGAGATGTTCAGGGTTACCTCTGACAGAAGGAGACAAGAAAACTTCTCATCTATTTCATAGTTCAAAACCCAAAGTTTTGCTCTTTCTTCAGCCTCAGGAAAATCAAGTACTTTTCTGAGTTGGTGTTCCAATACTTCAAGTAATCACTGCAGTTATTTCCCCCAGTTGATGGGCAAGGAACAAATATAGGTTTACAAAAAGGGAGCTCACAGCACCTGCCCTCACTCCAGAAGCTTTCGGGCTTCAACATGTGCACACAGGGTTTAACTTTCTTTGTCTTGTTGATGAACACATGAAAACAGAGGAGACTGGCTGACCAGCAGAGTCCACTTTAAGTTCTTTGGATTTTTTCTGCAGCACTTTCTCCCCTGCATGCAGGCAACTTGGCAGGACTCTCCGCATCTCCCAAATGCACCTACCTGTGCTGTGGCATTGATGTCTTTCCTCCTAAAAACCCCGTAGTTCAATGCTACAGCCGTGTTGTCGTTGATCAGCTGCAGCACCTTGAGGTCAGCCATGCGGGCAGCATGCAGAACTGCTCTCCTCTCCGCTTGGTTGAAGTAGGCAGGAACTGTGATCACTGCATCTTTGATGGGCTGCTCTGAAACAGTTGCAGGGAACCCTGCATCAGCACAGCCACATGCAAAGACTTGTTGAGATGGAGTGACAGCAGCAAACCCAGAGGACCCAAGGTGAAGACTTGTACAGAATGTAATCCTGCAGCAGCAGCCAGGATGCCTAGGGATAAATCTCTGTAGCCTGCTGAAACCAAGCAGACCTGGCATATTCGCACAAAGCCACCAGTCTACTGATCTCTCTTTCATATGTCAGGATACTCTCAGATGCTCTGGGCAGCCTTCCATTTCAACAAATACTATATTAATGGAGCCTTACATTATCACTGGATCATATCCACTCTCCAGTAAAAAGTCTTTGGACTGGCTGCAGTGTCACTGACCACATGACAAAGCCTCCTCCAGTTTCCATTACTATGGTGTTTCATTAGCAACAGCACAAAATAGACATGACGGCCTCTTCTCTGTTAGCAAGTTTCACAGCAAAGGGCCGTTTTTGCTCTTTTAGTTCAGCTCCAGCAACAAGTCTCCATCCAGAACAGCTACAGCATAGCCTTCACAGAGCCACTTCCACCCTCCCCTGCAGCCACTTCCCATGTGCCTCCACTCTGATCACACATGTGAGAAAGAAAACACTTTTCTCCAGAGACTGCCTGTAAGGCTTCTTCATTGCAAGGCTAGGTGGTAAATGGGGTGTCTGCCCCCAAGAGCAGGATTAAGATCCCAAACTTGCATCAGATTAGAAACAAATGGTAACTAGATAACTGCTAAGTCTTGCTGACAGTCTACAGCTGGAGAGAACCAACATCTTGTTTCTAAAACCCTGGGTTTCTGAATGCTTTTGATCTCTACTCGAATCCTATAATGGACAAACACATATACGCACAGACAAGAAAAAGCTAAATCCTTCCAACCTGCAAATTCCTCAGCCAGACCACGTGAATAGTTCAGGACCATCCCCAGCATCTCCTCAGGAGAATACTGTATTGTTCTACAATAGGGAAGAAAATTATGGCATCAACAGTGAGCTGCAGAAGCCTGGCAGCCAAAGCCCATCCCACAAAGAACCTAAAAGCAGCCACTTACGGGGACAACTTGAAGATAACAGTCTGTCTTGTCTCATCCTTCACCAGCTCGTGCTCCGGGAATCGGGACCGGTACAGCGCCACGTGGGGATTATCAATCCGCTTACCCAGCAGATCCTGGAAGTATCGGAATGCCACCCTGGGGGTCCTTATGGACTGCAGAAAAAAAAAAAAACAAACCTACATCACCCACTTGCATTCCTTCAGCTATGCTGTTCTCAAACCAACCCCTCCCAGACTATGTGGGGAACAACTCTTGCTATGGGAGTAGAAGCACACACCGCTACCCAGAGCCAATAACACATCAAGGAGATGAGAAGCACAGGACAACAATAAAACACTGGCTTGGACATTTATCACAATGCAGGGTACATGTATTCTGAGAACAGGAACTCTTACCATCCCCAGCGCGCTATCACCAAAGAGACGCTCATTCTCTTTCAAAGAAACAGCCACGGGTGTTTTCCTTCGTGACTCCCTGAGGAGAGAGAGGGAGGAATAAACCAGTTGAAACAGGTGAACGTTCCAGTCTCCAGTGAAAAGTGATGCTGATCCCATTCCAGAAGGACTAAGGGAAGGTGCTTGGATACCTGCTGTGGAGAGGGGGGCCAGCCCCTTCTCAGCTGAGGGGCTACCAGAGAAGCCCCCCCACCCCCTCCAGTGCTTTGATAAGACTTTATTTTTCCTGTCCTCCACCCATAAGCAAGGCAAGACAGTTCCCTCATTCTGTCTATGACTGCCGAATTTCAGGGAGGTGGGTGAGAAATCTCCTTGTTATCTCCAAACTCCCAGAAACCAAGGATGTTCCTGATCATATGTCCTCTCTCACCTACAGATTCTTCACTTAGTGGCTTGAGGATGGGCTGCAGCAGCAGCTGAATGCAAGAAGAGATTTACCTGCGTTACGAGTGTTGGCCCTGAACAGCTGCAGCAAAACAAATCCGGCCCTGGGCTCCCTTGTGGGGAACTAAGAATCAGGGGACAGGGGGAAACAGGGTGCCCTTTTGGATTTGCACCACAACGTGTCCTTAACCACGTGGGCTTTCGGCACTTGCTCGAAAGGCACCCAAAATGCAGCCAAACACCTCAAAGGTGAGTTAACAAACTGCCCTGGACGATGTCCCGCAGCTGCCCACCTGGGGCAAGAGTGAGCCACGACCCTGCGTGGCAGGATGGGAGCCTTCCTCTGGCAACGGAGGAACAGCGACGGCCGAGTCTCAGCCACCCTCATTTCCCGGCCGCTCCCGCCGCCGGCGGTGGGGCCGCGGCAGGACAGAGCGGATGCCCTCCGGTACACCTCCCGGGCAGGACACACCGGATCCCCGGCCGGTACACCTCCCGCGCAGGACACACCGGATCCCCTCCGGTACACCTCCCGCGGCAGGACACACCGGATCCCGCCGGTAACCTCCCGCGGCAGCACTCGGCGGGCTGGAATAGCCACTCACTTGTTCAGGACGATCTCCATGGGCACCCCAGGCTTCACAATGGCGATCTTCATCGACTCGCTGCCCACGTCCACCGACATCACCGCCACCGGCTCTGGAAACACACCTCGGTGAGAACGTGCTCCCGTTGTGGGGCGGCCAGGACAAGGACGGGCCCGGACAGGGCGCTGGGGTGGGGGGGAGCACTTAAGCACCGGCCGCTCCTCCCGCCAGCCCCGCACCGTCGGCGTCCCGGCCCAGGCTGGGAGGCCCGGGGAGCCGCCGCCTCCCCGCACGTACTGCGGCGGGCAGGAGCCAGAAGAGAAGCAGCCAGGGCAGCGCCAGCCGGGCAACCGCGCCATGCTCGGCACCGCTGGGCTGGACTCGGCTGAGCGCGGCTCAGCTGGACGCGGCTCAGCTTAGCTCGGCCCTGCTGGACTCGGCGGGGTTCGGTCAGGCTCGGCTGGACTCGGCTGGGCCCGACCCGGCGCGCGGAGCAGCCCGCCGCGGCGGCCCCGCCGTCTGGCCCCGCCCCCGCCCGCACGCGGCGCGCGCGCCATTGGCGCGGCTGCCAGGCAAGCCCCGCGCGCCAATCCCGCAGCGCGAGCGCACCCATTGGGCCACGTCCAGGGAAGCCGGAAGCGGTCACGGCCGAGAGCCGCGGCCCCATTGGCCGAGAGTACCGGGGGCGGGGCCGGCCCGAGCGGCGCGCGTGCTGGCATCGCGCGTGCGCTTGCGCGCGGCACGGCAACCGAACCCGCGCGCGATTCCGGCGGCACAGCGCGTGCGCGCCTCTGCCGGCCGGGGGGCCGCCTCGCGGCCACGCCCCCTGCCGGCCACGCCCCTGCCGGCCACGCCCCCTGCCGGCCACGCCCCTTATAGACCGTGCCCCTTATAGACCGTGCCCCTTATAGACCGTGCCCCTTATAGACCGTGCCCCCTACAGACCGTGCCCCCTATAGACCGTGCCCCCTACAGACCGTGCCCCCTACAGACCGTGCCCCCTACCGACCGTGCCCCCAGACCCCGCCCTGGTCCCACCTTTGCTCGGCCCCGATTTTGGCTTGACTCGGGTTCGGCACTGCTCGGATTGGGTTCAGGCTCGGCACGGCTCGCGTGGACTCAGCCTGGCCCTTTTTCGGGCTCGGCCCCTTCCATGGGCGCATCTCCATCCCGCTGTTCCGGTCGCTTCCTGCTGGTATCTCCTGCACCTTCCTGCGGCCCCCACAATCTCGTAGGCACGATGCCGTGCCCACCAGCTCACATCCAGTGAGCTCCGAGGGGCCACAGCCCCTGCCCAGTGCCCCCCCGTCCATCCCCCCAGCCCAGGGGCAGACTCTGGTCTGTCTGGAAGGTGCTGCCAGTTCAGAGGCCACACAGAAGGGACAGCCCAGGTCACGAAATGCTTTGTGACTGGGCAGTCCACACCGCAATCCCCATCTGGCCCCGGCACGGGGGGGACAACGATCCGAAGTTGCAAAGGGTTTACGAAGAGGGGTCTGAGTCTACCACAGTAGGGGGTCCTAGCCACATGGGGCCAGCTGGAAGCACAGCATGACCTCACCGTTTCCTTCCCTGGAACACTATGGCAGTAACTATCAGCATCAGCCTCAAAACTAGCACCTCCCCAAGGCAGAAAGCTCAGGCCCCAGCAGGTCTTTGGCAGCTTTTTACATTTCAGCACTTTGATATTGTTCCAATAAAGTTTGTTTTTAAAAAGTCAACATAAAAAAACTTATTCCCTTGCCCGAACAGGCAACATTCAGTACCGCCCAGCTGGGCCCAATGCAGGTCCACAAACGTGGTGTGCACAGCCTGTGGCGTGAGGCACAGCAGGGACCATGGTCCCCTCAGGAGCTCCTTGCTGCTTGGGATGCTCAGAAGTCCGTCCAGCTGGTGGATCTGGGGTGCGCAGCATCCCTCCTCAGTTCATGAACTGGGTATAGCCCTCTGCCCCAGTGACAATGACATCCATCCAGATGCGCATGGCCTCGGCTGAGGGTGCCACCATGTAGTAGAGTCGGTCGTGGGTCTTGACACAGAAAGTGAGCGCAGGGTTGGGGCTCTGGAGGGGAGGATGGAATCAGCACTGGCCCCCTCTGAGCAGCAGCAATCCCTTCCTTGTCCCCCCACAAAACCCAGCAGTGGGGTCCTGCCCTTGGCAGGAAGGAAAGCTGGCACCATTAGGGGCCATGGAGCACTGCAGGAGCATCCCTGGCATGCACTGCCGTACTACCTCCTACCTGCGTGACAGAGGACAACGCAGGAGAATGGGGATGCCCATGGCGGGTCCCAGTGGACACGGGAGCAGGGGCAGTGCCCGGCTCTCACCTTTGCAGCACTGCGGAGGTGGTCATAGTAAACCTCTTCAATGGCTTGAAAGTAGATAACACCCTTCAGCTTCGTCTCATGTTTATCTGCCCAAGAGAGGGAACCATTGTCGACTGTGGGCGACGGCGTGGGGAGGGGATGTGAGGCAGCATAGGGACTCACCCACGTAGTATGAGAGGGTGCGCTTCATGCGGTCAAAGACAAACCAACGCTTCTTCCAAGATTTGATCTTCCCGCCCATTTTGACCAGGTAGCCCTTGCACATCTTCTCTGTCAGGATTACGTGGTAGCAGGTGTCAATGTTGTGGCCTGACGACTCGATGTGCAGCCGCAGGTTGAAATCCTCCTTGCGGATGGGGAGGTACCGTGTCAGGGGACGAGCCTGGAAAAGCAACAGAGCCCTGCAAAGCCCACCAATGGTGACAAGACCCACGTCCCCCCCCTGCGAGCTGGGACATCAGTAGCAAGCTGCGTGTGCCTCACTGTCCAGGCTGGGAGAGGGGGATGGCAGCCTGCCTCACACCTGTGAGAAGTGCTTCTCCCGCAGTTTGACCTCCTTCTCCACCAGCTTCTGCCGGCGCACAGTCTCGTCCTGCAGTCGGCGTTCGAGCTGCTCCCGGCGCCAGCGCTCATCCTCCAGCGCCTGTTGCCGCAGCTCCATTTCCCTCTCCTGCCAGCACACACAGGCGTTCAGCCCCAAGGACTGGGGACCTGCTTGCCGTCCAGCCGTGGTGCTGGTGCTCCCACTCACCCGGGATTCCATCAACCGCGACTTCTCCTCGTGTGCCTCCTTCAGCATCTTCTCCATCTCCTCAATCTTCCCTGTCTCCATCCCGCTGGCACTGCAAGACAGCCACAGCTGCTGCCCCAGCAGGAAGGACCTTGAGCCAGCAGCACATCAGCAGAGCAGGCTGTCCTCTGGCCAGACGAGCTGGCCCCAGGGTTACCTGGAGATGGTGTCAGGGGAGCATGCAGAGTTGTTGCCGAGGGAGATGCTGGTCTCCATGCTGTCTGAGCTCTCCAGGCTGAGTGTGTCGTATGCGTGGTCCAGCTCCTCAGCCCGGGGCCCGGCACCATGGGGCCGGTGGTGGTGGAGGATGGAGTGGTGCACGAGCCGGGGGAAGGCAGTGGGGAAGGGGGGCTGCCCATGCAGGGCTTCCCACTGGGACTGTGCCTCAGCAGCTGCTTTCTGCTTCAGCTCTGCAAGCCTCCGTTTCTGCTCCTCAATCACCTGCTGACCTGTGCCATGGAAAGGTGACAACATCAAGTTAAATGTGCCACATTCAGAGCTGCATCGATGGTGGACGAGGCGGGGTGGCACAGGCAGAAGACACTATAGGCACTGCTGGAGCCACGAAGGCATGGTAGGGGCAGAGGTGGGAGCTGCTGTCACAGCTCTCTGGCAGGCACAGCAATCTGTCTGGGCAGGAGCAGGGGGGCACATGCGCCAGGCTGGTAGGAACAGGCTGAGCAAAGCATTAGCGGGTTAGGGATGCACAGGGCTGTCCCTAAGCAGATGTCAATAAGCACCTGGGGTCCTGGACCGGTCATGCCCCTCTTATATATGGCAGAAGGTGCCAGCAAACAGCCATGCTGCTGCCTCTGGGCTGCCTTAGGCAGTCCAAGTCACCCCACATCTCTACCTGGTGGATCGCCTGGCTGCAAGGGCTCTGCTGGGAGCAGCTCAGCTGGAGACAGGCCGTCAGGTGGAGGGGTCAGGAGGAAAGAGAGGGGGGAAAAGCAAGAGACCATGAGAGAGGCACTGCATCCTGCCAGAGCACTGCTGCTGCTGCCACCCTCAGCCAGGCTCCCTTCTCCACTGCCCAAGTGGCAGCGGGGATAGTGTCTCCCGAAGTCCCACCACCCCATACAGCCAGGACGCAGAGCCAGAGCTCACCCTTCTGCTGCAGGGCCAGCTGGCGCTTGGTCTCGATGTCCTGCAGCGTGGCCACCAGGTTGCGGGACAGGCTGCCCGCCGGGCTTGGGGGGCCCTGGGCAGGACAGCAGTTGGTCAGCCGCAAGGATGGGGATGGGGGCTGGCACCAGGCATGTGTGAGCCATGGCCAGGGTGCCTCGGTCCCCCTGGCAGCCATACCTTGGGTGAGGGGCTACACTCCAGCATGGAGAGGTTGAGCTGTGAGGACGAGGGGGTCCCACTCTTCATCCGAGGGGTGAGGACACCAGCACCACCCTCTGTTTTTGCGCGGTAGACCTGAGCACAGAGACGCAGACGTGAGAGATACGTGGGGGAACTGCACCCTGGACAGATGGCTCGTCTGTCAGCAGGGCTGAGCCCTGCTCACCCTCCCCAGATCCTGCTCTGTGTTGGTGCCATCCTGGCAGGGATGCAGGCAAGAGAAAGCAGAGATTGCCTGCCCTAGGCCACAGGTCTGCTCTGCCTTTGTCTGCTGTGGCAGACAGGGCCCCAGCAGCACTCAGGGTACAGGGTCCACAGGAATATTCCCACACTGTCCCACTTTTGCCACAACCAGCGGCCCCAAAGCCTGAACCTCGGCAGCAGGTAGTCAGGATTACCTGGAGAGCCTTGTGAGAGGAGTGAGCTTTAGCTGGAAGTGGAGGAGGGGAAGAAGAAGGAGAGACAGAGGAAGAGGAGGTCTCAAAGCCAGCCATAACCTCCTGGTACCACTTCTCTAAATCAAGAGCCGGGAGACACACAGGGCCTCCCAACAGCTGCTGCTCCATCTGGAGAGAGAGGCTGCATGAGAAAGGATGAAGGACAAATGCAGAAAGAGGGACAGATGCACAGAGAAGAGGCTGGAGCATCCCTGGCTGTGCCTGCACCATTCCCCCAGAACTTAACGTGCAGACCCCTGGGTATCCTGCGCACTCCCTGGCTAAGTCCCAGCAGCTGTAGGAGCCATTTGCTGTTCACGAGGACATGAGAACTGATCAAGCACAGAGACCCCCTGCCCTGGGGGCAGTGGAGCACCAGGCAGGACAGCCACGGGTGTGCGGACTGTCAAGAGCCCAAGCTGCTGCTCAGCTCCATCTGCAGCTCAGCCCTTCCCGTGCATCTCCATCACCTCCCAGGGAGAGTGCAAGGGGCCAAAGGGGGGAAACAGGGCACCAACCTCTGCAGAGACGAAGGGAGAAGGGAGAGATGGAAGAGGAGGAGCACTGCCTGAGGATGAAGGAGCCGGAGGGGTACAGCCCAGCAGGGAAGCAGCAGGGGTGTGGAGGCTGCCCAGGATACCCGAGAGTTGCTCAATGGTCACATACTGAGCAGAGAGAAGCAGATTAAACCAGAAGAAGAGCAAGGGCAAGCAGGCACAGAGGAATGAGCAGGCAGCTCCAACCCCCAAAGGAGGGTTCATTGTCCTGGGAGGAAAAGCAGTTGGTGCTGCAGCCACCCTGGTGCTGGGCACTGGGTCAGGTCCCTGCCTACTCTGCATCCTCCTTGCTTGGGACAAGCAGCCAGGACTGCATCCAACAGACAAAAAGGCTGCCCTCCCACTGCTGGGCACCCACTCTGCTCCCGAACTCTGCCATTACATCCAGAGCAGGCAAGAAGTGCACCCCAGCAAGGAGACTGGGCAGCTTGAGCCTTTGCTCCCCACTCAGCTGCAGCCAGACAAGTGTCCTGACCCCAGAGAGATGTGGGTTCCAAGCACCAAGGCACACAGGGAGGCCGCGCGTCCGCAGCTTCCTCACTGCCTGGGATGCAGCGGGCAACCCGAGGGAGCAAACTTGAGCATGCTCTGGGGCAGGTACCTCATCGGCTGTGGGAGGTACAGCAAGCAAGAAAGAGCGCTGAGTGGCAGCGGGGGCAGCAGCAGAAGCTTTAGTGTCCAGGCTGGGGCCATGTGCATTACTGCAGAACCTGAAAACGTCAGACAGCCTCATGTACTCCTAGAAATCCACGGCAAGGGAGAAGGAGAAGAGTTAGACCCGTGTGCTGGCATCATGGCACTGACTGCATAGTGGGAACAAACCTCCCTGTGCCTTCATGCCCCAGCACTGTCTCCCCAACCCTGCCCTGCTGCCCATGGTGTCCCCAGTGTGCAGCACCGTGCGGGAAGCATGGTGCTCGAGCTGGGCTGGGTGTGCTGGCACCCATCTTGCCCTAGCCCTCAGCACAGCTTTGCTGAGTGCCTACAAGGGACAGGGATGCCTCAGGGTCTTGTACGGTCACTGGCCACAAGTCCTCCCTAGAGCAGCAGCACTGGATGAGGCACCTCAAGCTGTGCTACCAGCTTAAAATCCACTTCCTTGTCCTTTCTGAACCAAACATGCTAAAGCTGGGGACTTGCTCTTATTTTGGGAAAGCCAGGCTAGCAGGACCCTACAGGATGCTGTCAGGAGGTGCCCAGCCAGATGGCCAGCAGTGGGCTAGGGGGAAGCACAGGGATGCCTGTGCCCCACAGCGCTGCACCGGGATTAAAACAGAGGGCAGCAGCAGCAGGAACTGGGATCCCCTGTGGGCTCAGGAGAGCACCTGGAATCGAGGATTGAGTGTTAATGAGCACAGCCAGAGAGCTATATGATAAGTGCCCCAGCCATGCTGCTGTGGGGCTGTCCTGCTGCCTGGGAGTGACATCAGTACACAAAAGGGGTCTCAGCCAAGGAGGGGTAAGCGAGCAAGCACATGCAGCTAGTCCCTCTAGTTAGTTACCTCTTGTGCCTTGGGGTAGGAGTAGGTGGCAGGAGAAGCTAAGGAGGCAGCTGCTGTTGGCAGGGGGCTCAGGGGCTTAGTTCCCTCCAACAGCTCATAAGTTTCTGAGGTGTGGAGGGTCTCCTGTTGAAGGAGAAAGATCACGTAGGCAAGGTGGGCACAGACAGCAAGGTGGCAGCAGCAGCAGGAGTCCCACTTCAGTCAGGCATGAGGGGAGTCTGCCATCCTGTGCCTCTTCCCAGCAGCAGGTCAGGCAGCACCACAGCCCCTGAGGGCATCATGGTTCTGGCTCCCCATTCAGAGCCACAAGCAGGGTAACGGGCAACTCACTTCCACCTAGAAGTCCCCTGTACCAGCACCAAGACACCCCCATGCTTGCTCTCCAGCAAGGATGGGAGCCCAGGCAGTGCTGTCCTATGTGCTGCTCTGTTGCATTTCCTTCCCTCCCTCCCAACCTCTGGAGCCCACAGAGAGACTTTGAGCAGCTGGAAGCACCTGGCTCTGGTCAGAAGGTACTTGGGAACATAGAAACTGCTGCAGAGCAAAGCTAGTGGTGCACAAGGCTCGTCCTCACTCGCGACAGCAGCTTAGGAAAGCAGCTCTACGCACCATAGCCCCCTCGACCCACTTACCTCTCGGAGAGCCGAGGACATTCTGGGGAAGCTCCTGCCACCTGTGACGAGCTGATACCGCCTCTCCAGAGACACGAGCTTCTCCTTCTCCTGTGCATGGGGTGACAGATCAGAGGCAGCTGATGGTTACTGGCGCCCCATGGCCGGTCACCCCCAAGCTCACCCTGCCTGCCAGCAACCTGGAAAGAGCTGGAATGATCTTGTCCCCTGCCTCGAGCACCCTCAGGAGCACACAATCATGGCATTACCTTCTGCAGGAGCTGCAGGATGCTGCTCCGCTCCCTGGCCAGGCGCTCGGCCTCCTGGGCACTCTGAAGCCGAATCTGGGCAGCCTGGGCATCCAGGGCAGCCACTCTCTCCTGAGGAGCAGGCAGTAGAGATGAGGTGGCTGTTGATGAGCCATGGGATGCTGCCTGGCCATGCCAGACCCAGCCACACTGGACCTACTGCCCCTCCACCCTTACCTTCCTGCGGGCAATGCTACGGTGGCACTCAGCCCGGCTCTGCAGGAGCTGCTGGCCTCGTGCCTCGTGCTCCTCTTCGAGGTGGCTCTCCCGCTCCAGCTGCTGGAACTCCAGATCCTCAAACAGCTTGGCCTCCGTCTCCAGTGCCTCTGCCTCCTTTGAACACACAAGAGCACCATGAGTGGATCAGTCCCACTGGATGGGCACCTCTGCATCCTGCAGGCAGGTCTCCCCCAGCAAAACCTCCTGCCATGTCTCCACATCCTACTGGTGCTGGCCAGGAACAAGAGCTGGTGGCCAAGCCTGTCCCCTGTGCCTGGTGTGGGCAGGCAGGCAGTTTTGCCTTCTGCTGGGCACCAGAAACATGAGAGATACTGACAGGAGTGTCTGCTGTCAGAAGAAGGCAATGGAGGCACCCAGAATTGGCCAGAACAGAGCAGTCACCCCTATGAGATGAGTTTGCCACAGCCAGGGGCTTTGCCAGCCCCTGGAGACCAGCTGCCCCTGCTGAACCACATATGGGCTAAAGCTGTGCCCTGACAGATAGCAAAACACCATGTGCCAGCATAACCACCAACATGCAACACTGTGCCACCAAGCCTACAGGTGGCAAAGCCCCCACAGACGAGCACCATGCTGGACAAACTCCTGTGTGCCCTTCCAGCCTTCAGGCACCGACAGCACATGGCAGCCCTCAGCTCCGGGCCTGCTGGTGCCACCCTGGCCGCCACTGCACCATGCACCCCATGGAGATGTGTTTCATCCTGCTCTGTGAGCCGGGCAGCCAGTGCTCTTGTGGCACAGTGCTGATGTGGTGGCTCCTGAGGGCTCCCACACACAGACACTGCTCCATTGCCCCCCTGCCCACTATACACCAGAGCCTCCTCCAGCATGTGGGTGCCTGGCTGGAGCAGGCTGTGGCAATGTGGGTTTATTTGGGGAGGCACCAGCCATGGGCTGGGGAAAGTCAACCACTTCCAGAAAACACCGGATAATAGGAAAAAGTGCTGAGGACTAGTAGTAACATAGATCAACATCACTGTGTAAATAAACGTTCTCAGGAAAGAGCTGGAGGCAGGCAGATGAGGATGCAGCAGCCCCCAAGACTCCCCAGCCTTTGCAGGGCAGGGTCCATGCTCGTGCCCTGCCCGGTCCCGAGGAGCTCTGCCGAGCCGGTCCCGAGGAGCTCTGCCGAGCCGGTCCCGCGCCCCGGGCCCGGGCGAGCGGCAAGCTTACCAGGACGATGGTGCCCGGTGCCAGCCGCCTCCAGCCCGGGTGCGACGCTCCCAGTGCGGCCCCGGCTGGCAGGGAAGAGCTGGCCTAAGCTGGAGCGGAGGGAGGTGGGCCATGGTCCGGGAGGGGTGGGGGAAGACACTGACCCTTCGCATCTGCTCCCGCAATTGCTCCCGCATTGACTCGGGGCACTTATCAAGGTGGCTCTTCGACTCATGGTAAAGCGCCCGGAGTTGCTCTAGCTCCTTCCTTTCAGCATCAACCTTTGCCCTTTCCTGAATCAGGGGAGAACAAGACAAAACAAAAAAAAAAGAAAAAGAAAAAGGAAAAAAAAAAGAAAGAAGAGAGAAAACACACATCTCAAATGGGCGCCATGCAGAAGCTGTGAGTTAGAGAGGAGCTCAGCTGGAGACAGAGGGGGCTCAGGAGAAGGAGCATCATGGCAGCTACAGGGGGATCGAGAGATCAAGAGACACAGGAGCTGGGGCCAGGCAGTGTTAGAGCGGTTACAGCCAAACCTTGACCTCAGCTTTGTGTTTCCAAAAACAAACTTGCAGGCAGCAGAAAGATCAATGCTGACAGCATGGTTAATGTCATCCCAATCCTGCACACAGCTGCATCACATGCACCCTCTGAATAACCACTAGCTGGCTTTGTTAACTGCTACTCAGGATACTGCCAGTTAGGAACGGAATGAACTGGCCCTGAGTGCAGCCTGAGGGCATGGACCACCCTCATCCGTCAGAAGGAGAGGGTTGCCCAGGGGGCAGCAGTGGAAACAGGAGGCTGTGGTCCAGCAAGATCTACTCAGGCTATGCTGAGTCAGCAGCAGAGTAGACACTTGCTCCTGGGCCTGGGATGAGGGGCCTGGCCACAGGAGCAGTAAAATGGGGCCAGCAACACTGGACAGGCATAGGGGAACCACCTCCTGCAGGTCTGGCAGTACCATACAGGGGCTTGGCATTGAGAAATGCTTGCTGCAAGGAATCCTGTGCTCCACACAGATGGGACATCATGAAAAGGGCTATGAGGGGACATGCTGGCAGGGAGGCAAGGCTGGCACAGGCAGGTGCCCGAGGAGAGGAGCTGTGGATTGCCTGGGGGCTCCTGAACATGCAGAGTTATCAGAGGTGATGGCAGAGTTCAGAGCAGGCACTGTTAGTGCGAGTAGTGCAGGTGGGTTAGGAAAGTGGGCGGTTAGGTCAGCAGAGAGGTTGGGAGAGGGCTTTCCCTGGCTCTACATTAGGCTGTCCCTGGCTACAGAAGATGCCTACAAAGGGCTGGAAGACCAAAACCAGAACAAAACAGCCAAATGCTGCAGGAGCACTGCTGGCAGGCACCAATGGCTGCTCTGCCTGGCCACAGGCACCCCAACAGCCCCGGCACCCACAGCCATGGGGCTGGCCAGACCCCGAGGGACGCTGGTGCCACATCATGGTGGCACAGAGCTGCTGGTGGGACCCCGGCATAGGCTGCAGAGGGACAATGACTTCAGGCAGCAGGCAACCGAATCCCAGCATCTCTTCTGCCACAGAGCAGCTTGTCCAAGGCCATGCCACATTGCCTGCAAGGCTGTGGGATAACCAGCAACCAGCAGCTGGGATAAATGTGCCACACACGCAGCATCATGGGTGCCTTCAAGCAGTAACTGCACCACAGACAACATCATGGGAAAGGGGACCAGGACCCCCTCCTAAAGCCACCAAGTTAAACAGTGGTTTCCCAGCCACCTCCATCAAGCTGAACGCTACAGCAACAGCTGCCATCACACACGAAGGTGCAGCAGAGTGAGGTGACTTGCTGCAAGACACAGTTCCCTAGCAAGGGCAGGTAATGGGGAGTGCCAAGGCCTCTGCTTTGGCACTGCCCACCACAGGCAGCAGCCATCCGGAAAGCCTCACACCAGTCTTGCTGCCAGAGCAACAGGCAGCAGCCAAAATGCTTCCTGAGCATTGGCCCTGCTCTCCTCCAGCAGGGCTGTTTGACCAACCCCAGGCAGACAGACAGATCCTCCCACAACGCACACCACAGGGGCTGCTCCCAAAAGCCTCTGTGGAGCCCAGGGTCTGGAGAACATGTCCGCATGGGAATGCTGCAGCACTGGCTGTGAGTGCCAGGGAGGGTATGGTACAGCTGGTGACAACAGGAACCTGTGACTGGGCTCACCTTGTCCCGCTCCTTGCGGATGCTGGCGTCCAGGCTGGAGAGCTTCTCCTGCAGCTGCTGCACTGCTTCCTGCTCCTGCCGCAGCCGCAACACCTCTGATTCCCGCTCACCCTGCAGCAGTGCCCGCTCCATCTCTGCCTGGACAGGCAAAGCAATATCAGGATGGCTGCTCCAGCTGGATCTAGCTCATACCCTTAGGATTCAGTGCTGACTGGTGAGGGCAGCAAGCAGCAAGGGACCCAGCAGTGTCCCCTGACCCCTAACCTCTCGTGACGTCTCCTGCAGCTGCTGCTCCAGCTCCTTGACACGGCCCTTCAGCTGGTCCAGGCGTCCGAGGACGCTGGCGCGCTCCTCCTCCAAGCCGCTGCGCCTCCTTGGCCCGGGGGCCCGTCAGCTTCTCGTGCTGTGGAGAGGGCCAATTGGCATGGCACAGCACAGCACGGCATGGTGCAGAATGGCACAGCTGTCCCCTCACCTCGTGGTGGGTACTCTCAGTGCTGCTGCACTCCTCCTTCAGGTTCTCCTCATCCGACCTCTCCAGGATCTCCCTCTGCTGCAGCTCTTCGACAGCATGGCCCAGAGCCATGGCACCCCTGGGCACCCACCGGCCAGCATCTGTGTCACCAGCCAGGAGCCTGTGCACGTCACCTGGCTCAGTGCCATCTGTCTTGGTGTACTCAGCACAGAGGTTCAGGATGGTCTCCAGGCGCTGCCGCTCCTGTGGGGAAGAATGGTCAGCAAGGCACCCATCCAGCACATGCTGTGGCAGGAGCAGACGGAACCCCGTGACAACGGTGGCCACCAGAATACGGGCCCGCACGCTGGGATGGGCAGCCAACATTACAAAGCGCAATGCAGCCAGCTCGACCCCACACCAGAACCAGGCACTCGATGTGCTGGGATCTTGAGACAGACTAATTACAGGCAGCAGTGGCTGCCCGCTATTTCCAGGCGGTGACTCATGCTGCCTGCACCAGGCGTGAGTCAGAGCTGAGCAAACAGGGCCCTGGTGGCTCGGCCTGCAGGACTGGCAGAGACACCGCAAACCTCACCCAGGCAGATGCCATCTCCATAAAAACTCCATCAGCCCTAAACCGATGTCCACAATGTCCACAGAGCCATGGCACCACCACCAGCAGATGGGCCCTGGCAGGGATGGACAAGATATGGGGAGTTTTGCAAAGGCAGGGCGGGCCACCACCGTTTTAGCCAGCAGCCCTGGGGCCATGCTGGCCCCAGGCAGCTTCCACAGGCTGCTGTAACTTGGGGGCTTTGTATTCCTGGAGAGCTGCTGAGCACCGATGGCTGCTCCTGGCCATAATACCCCTGGATAAGCCAGCAGCCTGGCAGCTGTGGCAAATCCCCAAAAGGGAAAGGCCGGGTTTTAAAGCAGCAAATGACAAAAGGTATTTGCAACGGGGGTGTCCCACACTCAAATGTGTCCCCTCCCAGCCCCAAGGCTCACCAGGCGCTCCATCTCCTGCTCCCGAACCCGCTCCTGCCGCTGCCGCCGATGGTACTCCAGCAGTTCGTCCTCATTGTCACTGATCTCAGTGATGCTATTCTTGCGCTCCCGTGATCCTGCTGGCAGCCGTGGGTTCCCCAAAGGCTTCCTGGGGGTGCGGGGGCTCTGCTGGGGCGAGGGCACAGCTGGGGAGCCCAGCCCATATGTTGGGCTCAGGCAACTACTGAAACTGGGACGGCGTGCGGGGTTCTCTGCCAGCAGTGGGGGTGAGGGGCCCCCAGCACCTTTTGACTCCTCTGGGCCCTTGAGCCTGGCACGAGGACTGCCAGGCACTTCCCTGCCCAGCCGGGGCTGTGGGGAGGGGGTGTCAGGGGCTGCCCGAGGGCTGGCAGCCCGGCGTGACAAGGAGGGGCTCAGGGGAGGCAGCTCCCGCATGCTCTCAATGTTCCTCCGGGCCACCCGTGGGCTCTCGGGTGGCTGCAACCGGGCCTCTGGGACTGCCCTGCTGGTGGGCTGCCGGCTGGGTGCCAGAGAGTCCCGTGGCTCCCGGAAGGGACTGGGGGGCCGCTCCTGCAGGGCCACCCGTGGCCGTGGCGCCACCCTGGGTGTTAGCCAAGGGCTGCCCCCACGGTGGTCCCCGAGCCTCTCAGCTGGCCAAGGCTCACTGGAACCCCCACCAGGCAGAGTGGGTGGCTGCACAGTGTGGTTGTAACTGGAGGAGCGAAGTGGGACAAGGGGGGGCACGGCTGGGCCCTGCTCTTGGCTGCTGAGTGAGGGGCTGGTGTAGCTGCCGCTGCTGGCCGGAGAGGAGAGGGGAGAGAAGTTCTCATAGCTGGAGCCCCCTGAGGCGGCCCCAGGGCTGGGTGGAGGGGACAGGAGGCAGCGCCCACCCCCATTCACCACAGGGGAGAGGGGGGATCGGCTGCAGGCAGGTGGCTTCTGGATGCCAGGGGATGCCGACTCCTCCAGCACCAGCGAGTCCATGATGTCCTGCAGATCCTTCTCGATGGAGCTGACAAGGGAGCTGTGGCTGTGACACCCACGTTCTGACAGCTGGTGGCCACCATTCACCTGGGCCTCGGATTCTGCAGGGAAACACAGGAGCAGGCATCAGTGTGGCGTGACTGCACCGCAGCCCCTGCCTGGGCTGGGTCCTACAGGGCAGCCTGCCATCATTCTTCCACGCAGCCTTGTAGAGTCAGAGCTGGATTGCAGCCTCTCTTCACTGCACCCCGAGCTGCCTGCACCCCGCTGCCACCCGTTCCCACTCGGGCTGCCGGGCCAGGGAGGAGGCCGGAATCCTGCTAGCCCCATCACCCAGGAGACAGAAACCTGAGAGTATGGCCCAGCCGCCATCCCTGCATCACAGACCCCAGCTCCACTCCCTGGAAAGCAGCTGCCCGCACCCACCACTTGCCCCCTGCACTCTCTGGCTTCCCAGCAAGGCGTCAGAGATGCAATAGCCAAAAGCTGCTGACCTGCAGCGCGTCCGGACCCACCACGTTGCCTGCAGCCCCCCTGCACCCTGGCCAGGGTGCCCCTGCCTGGGCTGCCCCGTCCTCCCTGCGTAGCACCGATGTGCCTGTCACTCAGGGAACGAGCGAATCGCAGCAGGCGCGGAGCCCAGCCAGGACAGCGTGCCACCCAGGCTGCGTCACCCCCTGGCACCCAGCAGCTCCCCCATGGCAGCTGGCACTGCCTTCATGCCTGGAAAGATGTGCCGCAGCCCTGTCCATGTGATCCCACCCAGTCCCGTGTGGCAGAGAGTGACCACGCAGGGCCCACACGGGATGCTGCATGGTTGCATGATGCTCCTCGGGCACAGCACCTCCCCGCGTCCCTCCTCACGCCCCCCAGCTGCAGGCATGCTGCCTTCCCAACACACACGTGGCACGGGAAGGCTGCCAAGCTCCTCTCCCCGGTGCCAGGGCGTGCTGGTTGGGGCAGGGAGAAGGGCTACCAGCCCAGGCATCAGTGCTGGAGATTTGGACATCCCCGGGAACTGGGCACAGTACTGGCACCTGGCCCATTGCTCCACGGACAGGCAGACACAGCAAGATAAGCTCATGAGATGAAGGACAGGAGCTCGGGAAATGGCCTTCACAGCCCCAGCACATAAACACCCTCTTTCAGGCAGCCGGGGGGGCTCCGACGGGCGATGGCTCTGCCATGGCCAGGCTCGCCAGAAGTGAAAGCCACACCTCAGTGCCCCCACAGTCACCCTCTTTGAGGTGATATCAATCATTAACAAATGCCAGTGCAGCTGCCATACCATGCTGAGCTGATGGATGGCACACCTGCAGCCAGGTGTGAGCCTCACTCCTGAATACAACAGGACAGGGCTGTGAGAGCATTGGGCACTGCGAAGGCTGATGGCATGGGTCAGGGAGCACCTCAGCATCTGCCCTGCCCCACCTGGGACAAGGGGGGACACCTACTTGCTGGTAGCCCATAGACAGCTGCTGGGCTTCTGCCCCCCGCTGGGATCATGCTCTTAATCCACTTGGCCTCAGCAGGGTGGTTGAAGCGGAGGAAGGTGGCCTGGCCCAGGCAGATGGTGCACCCTTGGGAGAGAGGAGAGAGAGTTCAGCTACTAGCCAGCAACATCAGAGTGGTGCTGGAGAGCGCAGGGAAGCAGTCGGGCATTGCTGGCCCTGAGATGCACCCTCGGGAGGGGAGCGGGCTCCTGCTGTCAGCAGAGGCTTAGGGGGAGGCTGAAATCCAGGTCACTCCCCGGCAGCTGCCGGCAGCGCATCTCAGGCGCAGGCACAGCTGGGGTCCCCGCCAGGGGCCGCGGGGAGTTGGCGGCGCTCCAGGGCTTGCGTGGCTGCCAGCTGCAGACAAGACAGCTCCTGTCCCTGCTTGAAAAGCGTCTCTTCTTGGCCCAAAGCAGCAGCCCGCTTGGGGCAAGGCTGCCAAGCAGCCCTGAGGGGTAAGGCACCTCAGAAAGGGGAGCAGAGCCCTGGGCCGCCCGCTGTCCGTTCACCTGCTGCCCGTGGTGCTGGGGAGGCATGTGCTGGCAGCGTGGAGCATCAGGCGGCTAGAGGGCGGGGTGCTGCCGACACACCCCACGTTGAAGCGCCTGCCAGGGCCCTGGGGAGAGGCTCGCTCCGTACCAACAGCCGCTGCTGAAAATCCCTCGCCGGAGGGGACGTGTGTTTTGGAGCACTCGTCAGCCCAGCTCGCAGCAAGGTGAGCGAGAGGCAGTACAGATTAACTGCCATTGCCGTCGCGGGGGCCTGGTTCCCCTGTCTGAGCGCCAGGGTGGAACGCCGTCCTGCTCGCCCCGGCTGAACGAGGGCAATCCTGCTTCCAGGGGGCAATGCCGCCGCCCAGCCCGGCAACTGCTGCCCCGGAGAGATGCATCACTGCCCCGTGCCGGCACCAGTGGAGCCACAGGTCGCCCGGCAAAGCGAGTAACCAACCAACGAACTGCACCCAGAGTGTCGGCCTGACAGCCCCGCAGTTCATCCCGCTGTAGCCTTGCACAGATGCTGTCCCTGCTCTGTCGTGTCCCTGCCTGCCCCCGCGGGCAGGAGGATGAGCAGCTCGGCTGACCCCTGCCTGCACCCCGCAGCCTACCATGGCCCTCAGTGCCTACTGTGGTACCAGCGGGACCTGGCAGGACTCCGCGGACCGTCGCGCCCGGAGCCTTCTCCGGCGGCCACGTGGCTCCCATTGTCCCCCGCGGAGACGCCCGCAGCAGCGCCCACGCGGGTGGGTCCCCCCTCCCGGGAGGGACGGGGCCAGCGCGGGGGGGCTGCAGCGCCACCGCCTGCGAGGGGCACCGTGGCTTTGTGACCCAAGGAGGAACGGGAGCGAACCTCCCGCCCGGCGCGGACACGCGTGGCCCGCAGCCCCGCACTCACCTCGCCGCCACCGCCGCCGCCGCCGCCGCCCGGGCAGCGCCGCACCGCCCCCGGGGAGGGGCCGGAGGCCGGGCCTCACCCGCCCCGCCCGAGGGTCCTCCCCGGGAAGCGAGACACGGGCTGTGGCGGGGCGGGGATCGCGTGGGAAGGGCCTGAGGCTTTGTCCACGCTCCCTAAAGCGGCCATGGTGGGGCCGGCCGGGTCCAAGCCCTGTAGCCACGCAGGCAGACCGGCAGTGTCCCGGCAGCCATCCGTCGGGAGGACACCCGAGATGTTTTCCTCTGTCATCTCCCTTCCCAAAGTCGGCTCAGCATCTCTGCTGTTCTTCAAAGCCCGCCTGGGTCTCTCCATTCCCACCTCACTTGATACACGCAGCAAAGCCAGCTTTCAAAACTGTGCCAGGACCTGACAGGTTCCCACCACAAAGCACAGAGGCCAGGAGTATGCCAGCTGGGCTATGCAGTTACAGGATGGGTCCGCAAACACCCCCACACTCAACGGCACAACTCCACGGGCAAAGGCTCTGGTGAACCACAGCCTGTTCCTACCTTGGGTGAGGTGCATGGGCCGCTGGAGTGGCACACCGTCGATGGCACAGGCGTTGCCACAGGGATGCAGGGTGAGTGTCCCTCGCACGTTCTCGATGTAGCAGTGCTGGGGCGCCAGCCCGGGGCCCTGCAGGACGATGTCTGTCGCAGCCGTGCCAATGGTGGTCCTCCCTGCCAGTAGAGAGGGCGTCTCAGTGTCTCTGTCACCAGCGTGCCCGTGGAGATCGAGATCCCCTGGCACTCACCTTCCTCCAGGGGCAGGAGTGTGATGGCAGTGCTGAGCCGGCCGCTGCCCAGGCTCACCAAATGCGGCTTCTCTGTCTGCACTTTAAGCCCCTTGCCCGTGTCGATCAGGTCCAGGGGGCTGTTCTGTAGGAGGAGAGGGAGGGATGCTCACAGCTCCCGCAGCTGCAGCCCACTCCCCTGCACTGTCCACCTGGCTGGGCTGCTCCAAAATGGCCACATAACCAGGGTCAATGCCCAGGCACAGCCACACGCCAGCAGGACTGTCCAGCAGCACGACGCAGGAGAGGAGGGCTCTCCTGCCTGTGCTGCCTATCCCGGCAAGCAGAGATGAGCTGCCACGGGAGCTGGAGATCCCTGGGGCTTGGGCTGCATCTAAGAGGATCCAAGCTGCCAGCCGCTTAGCTCAATGGGCTTTGCTGACGATCCCGTAATAGGATTTGCTGAGACTGAGGAGAGGCTGGAGTGCAGCGCCAGTGCCGGTGGTAGGGCTGGCTGCAGAGGACTCCCAGCCAGATTCCCCTGTTCCCACAGAGAAGAGGTCCTGTGATCCTGCATGCTCACCTGGATGACAGTCTGGACTCTGTGGATTGGGCTGGTGGGGGTCCTGCCAGATGCCTCCATGGTGCCTTCTTGGAGACGTTGGATGGTACTGGACACGGGCTGCCAGCAGAAACAGAGAACGGCAGTACAAGTGACCACACTGGGCATGGCCTTTATGCATTTTCCCTGCATATCCCGGACAGCAGCCTGAGCACAAACCCTACCCATTCCAAACTAGCATTTGCCACCAAGAGGATTACCATCCTGTGCTCCTGTCTTCATCACACCAGCAGCTGTCTGAAGCCAGTGAGCATCCCTGCCTGCCGAGGCATGCATCCTACCTAGGCACACATCCCCATCCATCCAGGGAGACCCATGCATGTGCCAGGAATCGGGACAAGACACAGTCCCAGAAGGAAAACGACACATGGGCTCAGTTTTGGAGACATGGTGTTGGAAATACATGCTTTAAACGCCAAGAGCTGTGGGCAGCCAGACCCCAATGTCTTCCAGTGGAAAAAGACACACAAGCACAGGTTCTGCCTGTCCCCAGCAACACCTGCCTGCCATGCATGGCACACCTGGGCACCCCTGTGCATGCCACCAATGCCCAACTCTGGCACCCAGGCACACGCCTCTGCTTCCATGCAGCCCAGCAACAGCTCATGGTGCACAAGTCCGGCTGAGTGCTCCGTATCCCTGCCCATGTGGCCCACAGGCCTGCGGGGCGGCAGGCAGGGCCACCACCCATGGAGCAGCCATGCTGCCACACATTCTCTGCGTGAGTGGGAGGCAACTTGAGGAGGAACAATTTCCGTCACCCGGCGCTCACGCCGTGTCGGATGCTCCGGGGATCTAAATTTGCCGTCTGCTGCTCCCCACGTCCCTCCCTTCCGCCCTGGACTAGCTGACTGGGGCTTAACCCTTCCCGGGCAGTGTAGATAGGAAGTACTCCATCCCCGTTAGGGGACGCCGGTCCCGGGGCCGCCAGGAGGAGCCCCCGGCTCGGCTCCCGCCAGCATCGCCCACTGTCCCGCCAGCCCCCGGAGGGACCCCCCCCGCTCGGCCAGCACTGGGCTCAGCTGCGGGGGCGAGTGAACGGCTATTACACACTGTGGAAAAAATGAAACGCTGGAAAACACCAGGCGTGGGATCCAGGACTGGGATGAAGCCCAGGCGTCTCCTGCAACACCAGGACTGGCCGCCCCACGGCAAGGGCTCCGTGGGGACCACAGCCACACCACGTGGGATGGGGACAGCTCAGATGGAGCAGGGGGAGCGCAGAGATAAGGTACCCCGAGAGTAGTTCACAAGCGCTCACCGGCTGCCGAGGCAGGATCCCTGCTCTCTCTTACCTGCCACCTGGTCCTGGTGCCGAGCGGGACCCTCCGCGGCAGGGTGCCCATGTTCCCCAGGCACTGGGGTGCTGCGCTTCCCAGCATCTGGAGACCCCGCAGCCCAGCCGAGCCCCTGCCCCTCACACCCACATACTGTCACACTGTTCAGGAAGGAGGAAAAGCCAGGAGGGGACAGGCTGCTACATAGGAAGGGAGCGGGGCCAGAGTGGGATCTCGCGCCGGTGTTAACCCCTTCCCAGCACGGCTGTACTGGTGAGACCTAGTGAGAACCATGGGGGACCCGCATCCCGGCCACTTGGGGGATTGTCTCCGATTCTGCCCCCCTCCTGCTGCCCAAACTCTCCACCCAACACCCCCCACTCCACAGGCAGCCCTGCCTGCCCATGAGCTGGAGGGTGACCCTGGCATCCCTTGGCTTCCCGATGCCCCCAGTCCCACCGCAGCATTGCCCTCCAACAGAGCCCCTCACCTGGCTCGTCAACACACAGGGAACGCCTGCCGCCACCCCAGCCCGTCCTGCCGGGGATGCAGCCCCTCTCCAGCCGGCTCTGCTGTAGGAATGCGGGGCGGGAGCGCGGCCGCCCCAGCCGGCGCCCCACTGCTCGGGCGGACAAGGCGGCCTTTCTTCTCCCGCCGCCGCCTGCAGAACGCGCCGCTTGTTCCCGCCGTGGGAAGCGGTGAAGGCAGCAAATGCCAAGGGGTCGGGCTCAGTTACCACCAAACAGCCCACGGTCCTCGTGCATCCCGCGCAGGGCTGCCTACTCAGCCCCGGCCTCCTGGAAGACAAAAGCCCCTTTCTCCACCTGGTACAGCCAAAAGCCTCACCTGGGAGGACGCCCAGCCCCACCGCTGCAGGGGCCCTGCTAATGCAGTGCAGGCTGCACAGAGACATGCTGCCCTACCGTGCTCCCGGGGAGCCCCTGCATCCCACTGCCCACAGGCTGCAATCTGCCTGCCTGCCCCAAGCCCACTTGGGCAGGGGTGCTCTGGGGGTCCACTCCTGCCTGGTCTGCTGTTGCTCACCAAGACCCACCCGCGGCACGGCACATCCTGACTCACCCCACATCAGGTACCAGCAGACCCCAGAGCTGCACTGTGCGCCACTGGCCAGGACACGGCCAGGGCATGGGCATTCAGCCCGTGCTTGTGAAGGAGCACAGCCTGGCAGGCCCTGCCATGCAGTGTCAGCCAGGCTGGGATGAAGCAACAGCACGTCAGAGGCAGGCGCATGGCACCCCCTTGCATGGTCTCTCATCCCCACTTATGGCTGGCTGGATGAGTCACAGGAGGAAGCCTGAGTGGCCGAGCTAATGGGTGCACGCTGTGGAGCATCACAGCCTCCAGCCAACTTGGCTGCCTGTTTGCTCCCCATCTGCTAATGTACTTAGGGTGCGCTCACCCCTTCCCACACCCTCTGCCCTGGTAAACAACCGGCCCTTCCGCCGGCAGCTGGGAAGGGGGAGCCTGTCTCCTGCACAAAGCCAGAGGCGGGTGAGGAGCCTGCTCCTGGCCGCTTCCTCCCGGCCTGGGGCTGACAACTGAGCGGGGGTGGGGGGAGACCCAGCCAGTCCCACCCCACCCAGTCGAGGGATGGTGGGGGCTGCATTGCTGTTGCTGCGACAACGCCATGATCCTGGCAATAACACCACCATAAATCAGCCACCGGACAGCCCCGGCGGGAGCCGAGGAATCCTGGCCACACCCGCTGATTTCATCGCTCCCCCGCAAAGTGCTCCCGCACCACCGCGGCACAGCTGCGCTCCGGCCGAGGGCCTGCCGGCATCACGCCTCAGGGTCTCCACAGACTGGGGGATGCTCACCATGTGCTCAGGTCGGGGAGGGCGTGCAGCCCCGCCTACAGCACCCAGCACTCCCAGAGGCGAGCCAGCTCCAAGGGCCGGTGAGCCATACAGAGACCCAAACACTGCTGCAGCTCAAGCACTGACCCCAGCATTAGCACGTGCCTCCGGACACCACAGCACAGACACAAGCTCCAGACCCCTCACAAGACTGCACAATGGAGAGCTGCTCCTCAAAATGCTCTCATATCAAAAAGACAATTTCTCACCTGCAGGCCAGAGGTTCGGCTCAGCAAGGAGCATCTGCAACCTCCCGCTAATGACATCTTGGGGACCATGACGCAGGATGGGTTTGGTGGGTCTTGAATCGAATCCCTGGCACAAACCCATCACCCAGCCCTTTGTTTGCTGGGAGAGGGGTGGGATGAACCTCACCTGTCCAAATCAGGCATTGATCACTCCCCTCTTTCTGGCTGCCAGCAAGGACCCCTTGCCATGTAATCCTGTGGTTCCATCCCCCTGCACGGCACCCTGCCCCTGCTGCCCCACATGTACCAACATATGGCAGCACACAGCAAACCCAAATGTACAAGGAGTTACGAAAAAGTACCCGGCCGTGCTGCCTTGCTACTGCCTGTGGTGCTCAGCCAGAGGACCTGCCCCCTGCAGCCTCTGCCTAGTGCTCAGAGAGGGCTGGGGGCTTGCAGGGCAGCTGGAGGAGTGGGAGAGACAGTGGCCCTTCAGCACAGCAGCTGGACCTTCTGGGACTGCCAGATTCCTCTGGCTTTCTGACAGCAGCTGAAGGGGCTGTGGCAGGAGCGTGGCAGGAAGCTGGAGTAAATAAAGTCCAGCCATAGAGCAGGGTCCAGCCGTGGAGCAGGATCCAGCCAGGCCAGTACCGTTCCCAGGCTCCCCAAGAGGTGTTGGACACAGCAGGGGTGGCCTTGGGCCAAGCACCGTCTTCTCCTGTGACTGCCCACGAGCTGCAGCAGGATTTGGGGACAGAAGAACCTTCTCTGGCTGCCTTACCACACCAAGCTGCTCTCAGAGCTCCCACACCAGCAAACGCACCACTGACGTGGACAACCGGATCTGGTCCCACCCACACACCACCAAAACATTCTGCAATGATTGGTTTTATGGGTGACCGTGTTTTTCCTACTTCCCTGTCTGCAGCTCCTTCCTTGCACCCCTCCTAGGGCGCCCCATACCTGGCCCCAACACGGGCCAAGTCAGCTGAGCTCCTTTCTCTTGCCCCCACCATGTCCCAACGCTGCCCCTGAAGCACTGGGGGTGTCCTTGCGCTACAAGACACACCGACCTCAGCCTCACAGGCTCCCCAAGGGCCGTGGTCACCTGAGGCACAAATGGGGGGTGTCCCACCCCATGCCAGCGGCTGCTCACCTTCACTTCCCTGGTCCCTTCCCGCTCTCTGCCGCCGCTCCGCTGTCCACCACTGCCGGCCTCGGCGTGTCCCCGCCCCAGCCGGTGTCGACACGTCCCGCCCCCGCATGGCCAGGGCTGACCCGTCCCGGCTCCGGAAGGATCTCACGACCCCCAGCCAGCTCCTTTAACGGTACTTTATTTGATTAAAGACTCAGAATTCTCTGTGTACACTGGAATGTGCTCTATTCCCTAGGCCAGGATCATACAGGGTTACAAAAAGTGGGGATCTCGGCTCGGTTTAAATATCACCCTCCAATGAATGTAAGAAAAAAAAAAAAAAAAAAAAAAAGCAGCTGCTTGGATGCTTGAACTAACCTTGACTCAATTTTAAAAATCATACAGACAAGCAGATCTGGAACAGGACTGGGTTAATGGGATTCATTGCCTACTTTGCTAGGGGAGAGGGCTTGCCCTCTCAGGACAGGACCAGGGTTGATTTCCTCTCAGGTGCTGCCAGCAGAGGAGAGACTACGAACTTCTTTGGCAGAGGACCCCAGGGGCCCGTGACAGGCTGGCTGTCTCTCACAGAGCACAGTACACACACTTTTAGGGCCGTTGCCTTCCACCTGCACTCGGGCCCTCTGGCTGCAGAGGTGAGGTGTGCCCAGGGGCAGGTGATGCTCATGACAGGCCCCAGCCATGCAGGTGAGATGAGTTGTGAGGGAAGCACAGGTCTTTGAGATGAGGCAAATAACGCTAGTGAGGCAGCAGTAGGAGAAATGGCTCGGATCAGCCCCCACATTCCCTGGAAACCAGCATTTCCTTCTCCTACACCTGCCAGTGCTGAACCAACACTGGTTTGAGACAGGTCCTGACATGCAGGCCAAGTAAGTCAACCAGGCTCCACAGCTCCTTTCACCCAGGCAGGCAAAGCCTTCTGCCTCCCCAGACACCAAAAGGGCCTTGCAAAGGATACGCAACTGGTTCTAACCTAACTAAGCTTCCTCCGAAGCCTGGCCTGAGAACAGCTGTGGAAGACAGTGAGGACGCAGTCCCCTTTGGACACTCTCCCTGCTGCAGCAGGAACCAGACCACCTGGAGCTGGGCCACTGCCACACAGCACAGCTGGAGGAACAGCAGTAACTGTGCTGGGCAAAAGAACTGAACCCCCAGATTCCTCTTCCCCACCCTGCGCTCCTGCCATGACCCCCCCACCTCTGAAGCCAAGGTCAACTCGCTCAGCTTCCACCAGATGGAAGGCTCAGGACCAGCAGGTGGCCCCACGCACAAGAACCAGAGGCCAAGGAGAAATTAAAATGGCAGCACCAACAATGGAACAGCATGTGATGCTTCAGGAGAGAAGAGAATGATGTCTGGTCGGCTCTGGGCTGAGCTCCGAGCATCTCCGGGGGAGGGGGACATGTCAAAGTCAGGCTCTCTGCGGAGATCTTGCTTTTTTGCCAGTCGGTAAAATCTGCCAAAGAAATTCGTGGCCTTTCCCCCCACGAGCATGTCACTTCTCTGCAAAAAATGTCTGTGACCCAGGAACACTGCAGATGGCAGACAGAGCCACGTGTCTTAGCAGAGTGGGCTGTGGCGTTCCCAACATTCAGAATAAACGTCGGCCTTGTTTTTTTTTTTTAATTTAAAAATTTCTTCCTTTGCGCGTCACCACGTCTGGCATTACAGGATTTCGTACTTGTCCACCAGGAAGGTGGTTTCAGTGGAAAACCTTACAGGGCTGTTCCCGTCTACCTGGGTCACTTTGGTAACCTGTGGAGACAACAGGCAACGTTAGCTCAGCACTGAACATCACTCCCTACCACAGCGATACCACGCTTCCCAATGCCATGATGGCCACGAGGGCACAACCAACCTGGCGCCTTCAAACCGCAACTCAGCCCTGAAACAAAGATCTTTTTTCCCAGGAAACCTAAAAGAGGGGAGTGATTTTCTGTGGTAACTGTGTCTCCACTGAGGAGCAAAGTGGCAGCCACTTGCTACACTTCAGTGAAGATGGTTGTATGCCAAGCAGTGTTTTGGCTACAAGGCCGATGCATTCTCCAACAAAGTCTAAGGGGAATTAATGATTACTCAGAGACTTGAAGACACAACTAAAACTTCAGGCAAACTCCATGAAGTGTCAGCTGCCAGTGCTGTTTGCTGGCACTCCTGAATCCAGCTATCTCAGAGGCAGGTTAATGCCAACCCTTTAGCCATGGCCAGCAGGACAGCATGGCCCCACTGCAGCGTGGCCAGTGTCAGCCAGCCAGGGACTGAGGCAAGGGTGACACGCCACCTGTGGAGCATCAGCAGTGACCATACCTGTATGTTGCAATAGTTCTTTTTGGAGATGAAGGAGACTTGCACGGGGAAGAAGTCGTTTGGCTGCCCTGCTATGCTGAACTCCAGGCTACCGCTCTTGTTTTTGGCATCGATCACTGGCAGGCACCACTCAAGGAGGTTTCTCCGGCTGTCGTGGCGATACTCACCATCAATCTCCCCAATCACTGGGGCGCCAACACCAGACCTAGAGCAGGCAGTGAGAAGTGACAATCACTTCCCTGCACAGAGCTAAGGAAACACCTCTTAACACCCATTGGCTTGGCCAGAGCCACAAAACAGGGAGGGGAAGGAGGGGAAGGAGGTGATGGGACTCATTAACGCTGTGTGGATAAGGAGCATTACTTACGGCAAGGGGATGGTGATGATCACATCATTCAGCTCTAGGCTCTCCTCTTGCAACTCATATTCAATGTTAACATCACAACTGTTCCCACTCTCTGATGGCCAGCAGTTAACTGAGGAAACAGATACAGTATGTGAACCACACAGGCCCTTCATGTGGAATAGGCTTTCACAAGATGATGCACTTCAAAACGCCTGGCAAAGTCACCCTCAAGAAATTCTGACTTTAAGAAAAGCTCTCTGTTTTCTTTGAGGTGTTACAGAAAACACACACTGCCAAGGACAGGCACTATCCAATGGATACACATAGTATCTCCAAGGTCTCACAACATGCCGGGCTCCAGGCAGCTACCAGCAGCTCATGGACAAACACTGGCTTCTTCTGCCTGAGCCCCGGGACTCGCACTCACTTGTCAATGGAATGAAGGACTCCTCTGTGGTCTGCAACCTCCACTTCAGCACGCCCACGTCACTGTTAATAGGGAATGACTTCTCTGGGTTCTTCAAACCGATCTGTGACTCTGTAGTGAAGAGCTTCTTGTCCACATTTGGGTGAGTCTGAAAGAGGAACAGACTGTAGGTCTAAGCCCAAGGACAGAACCATAGGTAATGCAGGTTCTAGCAGGACAGGCCTACACATTCCAGAGTGTTTGCTTTGACAAAACACATGTCAGGTTTCCTCCTGGCTCAGAAGTCCATCTGGAGCACAACTGCTTATCAATCTGGGATTCCTTCCAGGAAATGCTAATGTGACAAGAAGGATCTGCACCACTGTCCTTACGTGCTACTGCACCAGAGACTCTAGCGATGCAGGCTCACATCTACAGAACAACTGTAAGTCAAAGACCATCCTGAACATTCACAGCAGACAGAAAAATCAATCTAATGCTGTTGGGAAAAAACAGCCTGACACCGTAACACTACCATCTCCCCTCAGCAACCTTAATGCACGTACGTGTCAGTGGCCAAACTCCATTTAAACACTCTCTTCACAACCTCAAGTGCGAGCAGCTTTTTAGAAGCAGAGGATTTTTGCAAGACACCGTTCCAGTTACACTAGAAAGACAGGAGTCAGCACAGGGTTTGGTCTCATCTTCCACCTGAAGCATTGCTTGTGGGAGTGCTGTTAGCAACTCGCTCATGGGATGCACTGGAAGGAAGTGAACTTGGAGACAGTGATGATGTACAGACAAGTCCCTAGCGAGGAGTGAGCCAGAGTGTGTCAAAGCAGCACCACTTCCAGGGATCAGTCAGGTCACATAAAGAGGGAGAAAGGGAAGGACGAGTCTCCCAAGAACCTTCTGAGATGCTACTGCTGACTGCAATCAAATGCTTCAGCAATCATCCCAGGTACAGCAGTGACAGAACAAACAACCCCAGAAATAAACAGCTTCCAAGAGAATAAATTCATTCCCCATTGGCACAGGAAGTTTGTTATCCCATTTCCACTCCACAGCTGCAGCTGACATCACACAAACAGGCACTAAGCAACACACCAGGCTGCTGCAAAGTCCAAGTGAGGTCACCTGGCATGCCAAGGTGCACTACTGGGCAGATAAGGCTCTGAGGGCAGGATGGCGATTGAGATCACATTTCTCCAGTGAACTTCAATCCCTTGAGCACGACTGGCCCTGCACTTCTGCTAATACCTGCACACTCCCATTTCCAATGCATTTGCTGAGAAGGCTTGGACAAGAACATAGGACAGCAACATACTTGAGTATTTCCAATACTTTTTCCCTGGAAAGCAACAAAAGCATGTTCAACAGCATGGGACTCCAAACAGGCTTTACCTGTAGCTGCACTCCCCTCTTGTCTTCATTTTCTACATGCAGGCGAATCCGTGCAAACTTTTCATCAGAGATGTGCAGCATGATCATGCCGTGAAGCTCCATGTTCTGCAACCCTCCATCACGGCCACAGGTCAAGGAGATTTTCTCCTCTATTTTCATGTGCACGCTAGACAGACAGAGAAAAAGCTCAAGTCCTACATTCAGTATCTCCCAGACAGCAGAGAGATCAGTGCTCAGTAAGGACAGGCTGTGTGTACTGAGCAGGGCCTCACAAACAACAGCACGGCTGGGACAGTGGGGGCTAATACTGCTCCGACAAGGAACTCAGGGCCAGGAAGAGCCATGTGTATGGGTCTGCAAGGGATGGGAGCTCAGTTAAACACCAGTGATGCAGCACCTTGACATGCTGGTCATTCAAATCCCCTCTGACAGGCTGCAGCATGGCTCAGGGCACTAAAAAGCTCTGAACTGCTGTGTGTAAAACGAACCGTGAACACCTCCATCCTGAGGAGCAACAAGGCTGCGAAGCAGGGAGAATGGTGCAGGAAAAAAAGCACAGGAAAATTCCCAACCTCAGCTCAACAGTGGATGGACGGCCCATTTTAGTTAAGAGGATGCCTAACCAAACCATCTATCTGCTTTTTTGCTGACATGCTTTCCCAGATTTTGCCCATCTTTTACAGTTACAAGGTAAGAAAACACAGAAAATCCAAAGAAGAGCAGGGAAGCTCTCTCCCAAGGCCACGCGCAGGGAGAGCCATGAGGAGACTGCTTCCAAAGCAAGGGCAGCACTCACCTCTCCATGTTAACGGGAGGAGCGAGAACTTTGGCTGCTTCTGCAGAGCGCTTGCCTACAGAAGTCATGATATTTTCTCCTTCCGATTTCAGCTTGTCCACAAAGTTGTCCACCTCCTTCCCTTTAGCGCCGAGTTTCAAGGCTTTACTGGGACCTGAAGGCCTAAATAAAAGGTATAATAATCACCAAGTCAGCTGACAGCAACGGGTTCCCCCTTCGGGTTATCTTCAAATGCTGTAACTTGACCATCCCATCAACAGAGCATTCAACTCGGCAGCCTTTTTGGGGGAGAACATGAATGGAACTAATCATCTTATGTGTAGGGTGCCAAGTTATAATTTAGATTTGGATACGGTTCCATGTATTATCAGGAGCTGGGACCACTTCTTCTCACACAAAATGGAAGCCCATTGTTCCTCCAAGAATCCAGAGAGACCATGGGGTGCTACTGTGGCATGTGGCACAAATGCTCCTCAATATTTACACAGATGAGGAACTCATGTTAGACCCTCTGTTTGGGCACATGGTTTGAGCCAACGCTGACTCCAACATCTGCCACCTGCTGTCCCCCTACCTGGCTGGCGCGGGTGCCACTTTGGGCTTCTCGGTCTCAATAATGGTCTCTGTGATCATCGCCGTCGTTGTGCCCCCAGACACGGCCGAGCTGCCGAAGCCCCCGAACCCTGGTGCCTTCTTGCCGTGTCTCTCCGCATCTCTCCTGGCCTGCTGCAACTCCTTCGCTTTACGGCGCATCTCAGCTTTCGCTTCCCGTTCCTGGGTCTGAAGGAAAAGGTAAGAGGCTGATGGAGCTTTGCAACCTAAGCCCTGCCCTGCACAGGAACTAAGTGCAGTCGCCCACAAACCCCTTGCCAAGAAAAAAGAAACAAGACATGGGCATTTAGCCGTCAGAAAAGCTAAATAACTGCATGGTCCCACCAAAGTGAAGGAACGCCTCTGTATAGCAAAGGTGGTGTTTCCCAGACAGGGCACCTCGTGTCTGGGTTGCAGGTGTCCCCGCTCACCTCTCTGACTGCCCGAAACACCTTTTCCTCGTGCGAGTCCATCTCAGTGAAGGTCCGAATTTGTGCCAGATTTACATTCTCACGGTAGCCCAGGGCGACAATTTCATCAAAGGCAAAGATCAGGTCAAAGCAGTGTTCAGAGATCTCATTCTCTTCCAGAGCTCGACAATACTCAGGGATCTAGAAGGGGAGAACATTTTAAAGGAGTACCCACAAACAGTACTGTGTAAACACTTTCTTTCTACCATCCCAGAGGTCACAACTGTGCCAGACCCTCCCAAGCCCAGCACACCTTTACGCTGCTCTTCGTACCATTACATCATCAAGAAACAAGATTAAGTTTTGCCATTGTTAGTTTTTCTACACTAAAATCCTTATAGAACCTCTCAGTTCCTCGTAACACTAACTCAAACGAACCCAACTGCATGCTGGGGACAGCGAATTTCCTGAAAATCCTTTGGTTGTGTGAAGACACAAACTCGCTGCTTCAGGATCCCTGCATAGCAGCGCTGCACTTTCAACAGCCTCACACTATACAGAGGATATTTAATGCTAAATCACAGTCAGCCCTTTGGTCTCACCAGCTGAAGTATGACTGATGATTTTTTTATGTGGAGTTCAAAACTACCACCAGAAGTTCAGAGCTTTCTGTCCAGTCAGGATGGGAAGCAGGTAGAGGCAGGCAGTGCTCCTGCACCAGCTCAAAAACAGATCCCTGACAACAGCACCATTCTGGGCTATAGGCACGTCACCAAGTGACGAATCCTTACCACTCTAGAGAAGAGTCGGAGTGTTTCCAGATCTTCCAGGATGTTGCTGTTTTTTGTGGTAATCAGCACCATGTAGAGCTTCTCCATGGGCTGGTAGACGTACCGCACGCTCTCTGTCTCCACAAACGTGTGCTGCTTCCCCGTGTTCATCAGCTTTGGGAATGCTGCCAGCAGCCCCTCGATGCGGGTGCGAGTCATCTCCACGAACTGCCGGGACACGATGGCCTTCCCTGCCTTTGTGCACACAGCGGCTGCCAACAGCACCTGGAGGAGGGCAGCGTGTGAGCCGGGCCTCCCGGTCCGTGCTCACGGAAAGGATCTCTTCGCACCACACTTCACCTGCACACCCTCCCTTAAACAAGATCTTAAATCTTTCTCTGTGACCAAGAAATGAACTATGTCAAGAGCAGAGACATCTCTGCTTTTCTCTCTCCGTTTCACATTCCATTCCGACATGACCCTGAGAGCTCTCCCTGCTCCTGTCAGGCAAACGATCATTCCAGATTTCACACACACCGAGGTGTAACATCCCCTGGAAACGTTAGGGGAGGCGCCAGGTTATCGACTTTTTCCATCAGGCTGCCCAAGCTTACAACTACACACAGGAACGCTGTGAAATGTAACATCTCTCTCCAGTGCCATATGCACAGCGCAGCCAGGTTAACGAAGCCCTGGCTATCACTTACAGCCCTTGAACGACTCCCGGGCAGCTCGCAGGCGTTATCACACCGACAGAGCAGCAAGGCACTCACCAGCTGCACTTTCTCCTTCTCTCAGTCTGCCCAGACTTCCTCCCTATATTTCTCTCTTACAGAAGTTAATTACCTTTGTCAGGACAACTCTGTTCTGCACTTCAGATGTTTTAAATCCGCAGCTGCTGTTATTGACAGAAAGTATCAGAAAACCTCAAACGCGGCAGTGCTGATCCCTGCCGCACCTCGGGTACAGTTTAGCTCTGACGGAGCCGTGTGCGGGTCTGTGCTGACCCAAACACCGCCGCGACGGACAAAATGAGCCGAACCAGCCCTGAGACACAGGGCTCTCAGAGTCACACCAGGGAGCAGGCGGGCACTACCCGCCCGGCTACACCTGAGACCCCGAATGCCCTTTAGAGCAGGCGTGAGGCCGTGCTGAGGAGGTATCGTGGCTCCGAGTCACCAGAGAAAAAGTGCCGCGTCCCCTCCGCCCCCAAGGGCCCTGCCCCGACTCGGGACGGCAACGCCGCGCTCCGTCCCGCCAGGCCGCGGGCTCCAGCTCCGGCCTGCGCGCAGGCCGGGCGGGTGGGGCGAGCCTAGGGGCTGTCCCGGGGGCTGCCCCAAGCCCCGCGCTGCCCTCGGCGGACAGGCCCTTCCCTTACCATAGCAGCGGCGGCGGCGGCGGGATCCGCGCTCGGTCCCTCCGCTCTCTCCGGTTCCCGGGCGGCCCCGCAAGATGGCGGCGCCGCGCCACGTCCGCACCAGGAAGTGCCGTCACGGCGGGGCGGGGCGCGGCGGGGGCACCTCCCAGCCGCCAGGGGGCGCGCGAGGCCGGGCCGCTCTGGCCGGCCGAGCGGAGCGCGGCGGGGCGGGGTCGCCATGGCGACGGCGGCGGCGGCGGCGCGGCGGGACGCGAGGCGGGCGGAGGTGGGGCACGGGGGACACGGAGGGACAGAGCGGGACATGGGGACACGGCGGGACAGAGCGGGACATGGGGGCGCGGGCGGAGGTGGGGCACGGGGGACACGGCGGGACAGAACGGGACATGGGGACACGGCGGGACAGAGCGGGACATGGGGGCGCGGGCGGAGGTGGGGCACGGGGACACGGCGGGACAGAGCGGGACATGGGGACACGGCGGGACAGAGCGGGACGCGAGGCGGGCGGAGGTGGGGCACGGGGGACACGGCGGGACAGAGCGGGACATGGGGACACGGCGGGACAGAGCGGGACATGGGGGCGCGGGCGGAGGTGGGGCACGGGACTCAGCGGGGCAGGACACGGCGGGCCGTGGGTGCGGGCGCCGGGCCGCCCGGCCCCTGACTTTGCTTCTCGGCGCAGCCCCGCCCGGTAGAGAACCAGCCGTACGACGAGAGCCTGGAGCTGCCCGAAGCCGGAGCCCGCTCGCCGCGGGCGGGGGGCGCGGGCCGCCTGCGGGACTCCCGTCGGGCCGGGGTGTCTGTCGGAGCGGCCGAGCGCGGCAGCGGAGGGAAGGTACGAGCGGAACGGGCGGGGGCACGGCTCGGTGAGACTTGGTGATAGCCCGTGAGACCCGGTTCTCTCGTCCAGGAGGAGGCAGCGGCACACCTCCCCGGCCCCGCCACCCTCAGCGAGGATGACGACGAGGACGATGAGGACTCGGAGGAAGATTCCTCGGAGAGCGACTCGGAGGAGGACTCGGAGGAGCACGGGGCCGCGTTGGAGGGGTGAGCGGTGTTCCTGGCCAGAGGGGCAGGGGCTGAGGCTGGTGGGTGCCGTTCGGGCCCTGTCGGCTCTGCCGGTTTCCCCTGATCCCACGAGGTTGAGCAGAGTCGTGGGCATCGGGACAGGCAGCTCCTCCCTCCTCGTCCCCGATGCTCCAGGGTGGTGGTTCCTCCAGGTGGTGAACCGGTCCCGGGCTTGTTTGCTGTGCCCAGGAGAGGCCACACCCAAGGTGTCAGCCAGGCCGGGCTGGCAGGAGAGGTCCAGCAAAGGGAAGGACCATCTCGAACATGTCACTCAGGTCCTGATAATTCTTCTTCTTTTCCATCGTTTTCAACTTCTAAGCTATTGCTGACCCCCTAATTGCTATCCTATTGCTGCCTTTGTGCAGAGCACTTAGCCCTCTTTTGACAGCACTGTGTGGGACTGAATGATCACAGATGTCCATCACTCAGGTGCTTTTCTTGGCCAGCAGGTCCAAGGCGAAATGGGGCCCAATAGTGCTTTCCCTGTGCAAGAAGTGTTTTCCAGAGAGGATTTGCTGCTTGGTAGTTAGGCTTCCCACACTTGTCTGCCCCAACTGGGGCCTGGTTTCTGTTGTACAGAACTTGCCACACGTTAATCTTTCCCCACTATTCTCTTCCTTTTACTAGTGACTTCAATCCAGCAGATTTTGACTACCTGCAAGTGTCCTCTGAAATCAAAGATCTCTTTGAATATATCAAGAGGTGAGTGGAAGGGTTTAGCCTGCTTTTGGCTCTCCTTTGTGTCAATTACTGCAGCACAGTTCCCAGTCACGAATGCTGTGGTGGTGGTTTTTTTCCAGGTACACACCCAAAACAATAGAGATTGAGCACAAGCTGCAGCCTTTTATTCCAGACTTCATTCCTGCTGTTGGAGACATTGATGCATTCCTAAAGGTACAGTTTCTTCAGGTTCCTCTCTCTGTCCTGCCCCATGAACTGAAGTGGAACACAGCGTCAGGCCACGCAGGCGGCCAGGCCGTGCAGCCTGGGGCCTGGGCTGTCCCTGCGCTGTCAGACGTGATGGGCAGGGACACCTGGGAAACTACACTGGTGGCTTGGTCACCTCTCAAACAGCACTTGGGTAACGTGGGGCAAAGGCTGGGTTTTTCCTTCTCCCAACACCGTGTGCTTTTCAGGCAGCACCGTATTCAGAATGCACATCTGAGAGAGCCCACAGGGAGGCTCTGTACAAACCTGCCCTGGACTCCACAGAGAACAGGGCTCTGTTTTCCTGCAGGTTCCTCGTCCTGATGGCAAGCCTGACAACCTTGGCCTGCTGGTCCTGGATGAGCCCTCAACGAAGCAGTCGGATCCCACTGTGCTCTCCCTCTGGCTGACAGAGAACTCCAAGCAGCACAACATCACAGTGAGTCAGGGAGAGGGAGGTCACACTTGCTGCACACTTCCTGGAGTAAAACCATGGCATTTTACTCTTAGAACTGAGAACTTCACATTAAAAGCAGCAAAACCAGACCTTTTGCTTTAATCCATAGTTTTAAACTGCAGTGGATCTGAGCCTTGCTTCAGGCAAGTCTTGATACAAACTCTGGGTCTGTTCACTTCAGGTGATGCTTTATTTCCTTTTGGTTGTTCATGCCCAGTTTTAGTCGGCATTTTGCCTGCAGAAATCCGTTGGTAAAGTGCAGCTGGGAAAGAGAGAAGGCCTGGTTCACCAGGAGTGAATGCAGGTTTCCCAAAAAGCCCCAAAACATCGTGAAACACTTCCAGGTTTATATATGTGTTTTTAGCAGCAGATAAAAGTGAAGAGTTTGGAGAATGCAGAAAAGAACCCCAAAGCCATTGAGAGCTGGATTGAAAGTATTAGTGAACTGCATCGCTGCAAACCTCCTGCCACAGTCCATTATTCCAGGTGAGCCCTGATGTTGGCAGTGGAAGGCTGTGTGTGATCCTGAAGCTGATGTTCTTCTCTTCCCCGGCAGGCCAATGCCTGACATCGAGACCCTGATGCAGGAATGGTCACCAGAGTTTGAGGAGCTCCTGGGAAAGGTATACTGTCTGCCTGACCAGTAGTTAGCTCAGCACATGGTCTTAGAAACCATCTGCCATGAAAGCTGGGTGCCTGCTCCATCCCACAGCCCAGTCCTCTTGGGCTTGTTCCTCCTCACGACTCCGCCCTTGCCAGAAGTTGGGGAGCAGCCCAACACTGGAATTCCCAGCTGCTGCCCCAGTGGCCTCTGTATGCTGCCAGGCTCCTGCGGTCTGGGAGCAGATCTGACAGCCCCCTCTGTTCCAGGTGGGCCTTCCGCCCGCGGAGATGAGCTGTGACCTTGCCGAATACATCGACATGATCTGTGGTGAGCTGGGGAGGCTGTGCTGCTGTCACAATGTGACACTGGCCTGGCACGCTCACTGAAAGCGAGAGCTTTAGCTGCAGGCTCAGCCCCGAGCAGTCGGGATCATTCCCCGCTGCTTCAGTGGGAGGTGGGCTCTTGTACTACAGGGGTCTTTGGTGCGTGGAGGCCCAGGTGGTGGTGGGCAGTGGGGAGCTCAGCCCTTCCTGACAATTCTCTGTGTGGGGCAGTACAGACCAGGTGCCCTCATGCACTTCTGATCTCACCCGCAGCCATTCTGGACATCCCCGTGTACAAGAGCCGGATCCACCCTCTGCATGTCCTCTTCTCTCTGTTCTTGGAGTTCAAGAACTCGCAGGTATGCAGCTCCACCCAGGTGCTGCTCACTCAGCTAGCAGCACTGCACAGCTGCTCCCTTCACGTTTGGCTTTGCGGTGCAATGGGTGTACAAAGGGCTGTTGGGCCTCAGAGAACGTGTTCTCAGCCGCTCCTGTCCCTGGTGCCTCTGCCTGACGCAGGGAGCTAGGCCATGCTCCGGGCTGAGGTGCTGTGTTGATCAACAGGCCAACACAAGCCAGAATGCGTTTCCTTGGGATGACTGCTCACGCAGAGCCAGTGTGGCCAGCGGGTTTAGACGCATGTGTGTGCTCTGAGCAACGGGAGTCAAATCTTTGCATGAGCGTGTTCTTTTCCCTGCAGCACTTCAAGCCCCTGGCTGATGGGCAGAAGAGTAGGAGCCCACCATCCAACCCACCCTCACAAGCAGCGGAGGCAGAGGTGCTGAGCTTTAATTGATGCTTCACATTAAAGCCTTATCTCCTGGATCACCATCTGCCGCTGGACACTGAGATGTACCCAGAGCAGGTTGTGAGATGTCACACAGCAAATCAGAAGCCTCTCTGGTCTAAGAGACATCGCCGGGCTGTTCTGTGTTAGGGAGTAGGGCTCGACTCACTGTATTTGTTGCAGAAGCTGCCTAATGGCTCCATTTCTGACTTGTTCCCAAGGAGTTCAGCATTAAACCAGCCTTTCCCAGTGTCAGGCTCTCTGTGCCACAGGTGCAGCAGAGCAGAGGCTCCTTGAGCACATGCTACGAGGGCTGGAGCAAACAGGAATAAATTCCACACTCAGATACAACACGCAGATCTGCTCAGGGTGTTGCAAGCTCTGACCTGGAGATCTTGAATCTCCTCTGCTCCTTATTATTGAACCCCCTTTCCTGTTGAGAACAGTCCCTTAGCTCCTGCCAAGCAGAAATAACCTGTGCGGCACCACAGAGATGCTTGAATTCAGTTTATTGCTGTTGGGACGGCTCTGCTCTGCTGAGCTCCCACCTGTCTGCCACAGCAGCAGGGACAGGGACAGAGAGGATCATGCAGCAAGCGAGTCGCAAACCTGCTAAAGCAAAGCTGGTGCTTGGCTTTACCCCGGGAGGAATCACAGTACTAGTGCCTGGCTATAAACAGCTTTGATGCATTTTGATTATAATAGAATATTGGTAAAGTTTGTGGACTACATAAAACCGTGCCTTGGCTGACAGCACAGCTCCCAAACCCTGCATCACATAGCATAGCACAGAGCTGGGGCTGGCCAACTCCCACTTCGATCACAGCCTTCCTGGCACCCTCGGCTGCGTGGCTCCGGGGGCTGGTACGTACCTGGTGCTGGGCAGCCCTGGCTCACAGGCACCACGCTGCAGCTCACAGCCAGATCTCATCACTGCTCATGCTGGGCACTTTGTAGATGCGCCCAGACATTGGGAGCTGGACAAAACCTGCAGGACAAAGAATTCACTGCCTGTTGGGGCAGCCACGGAGCTCCATGTCCCACAACACATCTTTTGGGGCTGCTGGCCCACCTGCTCCCCTTACCAAGCTTGCTGAGGACCAGGGAGTTCTCCAGACCCAGCAGAGCACTCTCTTCTCCCCCAGCACCAGCTCCTGCATCCTTGGGGGAAGCTGCAAGGAAGGAAGGGGATGAGAGCCAGGACATCTATTCCTCACCCAGGCAGGAACTGGGGCCCCACGTGTCTCGCTGCACTGGCACATCAGGGCTTTACCTCCATCTTCCTGTGCAAGGTCACCGAGGCGCAGGTTGGGTGGCAGGGACCGGGTCTGGCGGGGCAGACGTGTGCCCTGGGGCTGCGGGGACTCAGAGCTGTTGCAATGGGAGCATTGGCTGGGTGGGCTGTTGCCCTCTGCTTGCCCTGGACCTTGCACCAGCTTGGGCAAGCGGCATGCCAGGCAGGCAGCACAGGATCCCAGGCTGAGCAGGGCAGCTAGGGCCAGGGCTGCTCCAATGGCAACACCCAGGACAGGCAGCTCCACACGGGCATCCAGCAGACCTGCATGGGCAGCACAGACCCCCTCAGCACCCTTCCACCCAGCCATTGCACCATGCCCACCCCTCAGCAGCTACCTGTGGGCAGGAGGGAGGCAGTAGTGATTCCCACACTCTTGGCTGCACTGACGGAGAGGTTTCCAGCTGTGCAGCTGAGATGGATGTGAAGCAAGCGGTTTGCCAGCCCTGGGTAGCTTGTGGCACCGAGGAGGAGAAACTTGGAGGCATTGGCCATCACATGCCCATCCTGGTCCATCCAGGTGATGCTGGTGGGTGGGTTGGCTTGCACCAGCACAAAGAGCACCAGGAGAAGGCCAGAGCCCTTGACCTCCTGGTAGCGGGCACCTTTCTGCAGGATCTCTGGCTTATCTGGGTAAAAAAACAGAGGTAGAGAGATGGGCAGGTGGGATGGGGGCAACACAGCTGGGAGCAGGATTTGTCTCGCCAGGGTCCAGGAGTGCTTGTCCACCTTGTTTGCACAAGACTGACAAGATGCTGCCCTGCTGTGGCTGTGACAGATGTGGGTTATGGTCCCGCCCGAGTTGGATGGGAGCCCCACACGCCCTCCCCACATCCTGGTCTGGAGCAGGCCGACACCGCGGACCTTACACTGTACATTGAGGAGGATGGAGGTGTTGTAGGTCTCAGTGGAGGTCAGGTTGGTCAGGGAACAGTTGAGCTGGTGGTCGGAGTGCTGGCCGGTGAGGGTGAGGATTCTGGCAGCGTCCGCAGTCGAGAGGTTGACTTCCTGTTTCTGATCGTTGAGGTACCAGGCCAGTGTGGCACCGCGGACTGGCCGGGGAACCCAGCAGGTGAAGACATGACTCTCCCCGTGCTGCAGTGTGCACACTGCTCGCGGCTGCCCGTCAGTGGTGGGGTCCAGTTCCCCCAGTGCTGCCAGAGAGCCCGCGACACATCAGAGCTGCAGCAGCGGTCCTGCTCCCGGAGTCATGCACCGGACCCTACCACAGCCTCACCTGCCAAGCAGAGCACCAGGCGGCTGAGCAGCAGTAGCAGCAGGAGGGCAAGGGCAGCCCCCGGCCAGCCCCTGGGACACCCCATGGCATATCAGCCGTGCTCAGCACTAGGAGAGAGGCAGCTAGAGCAGGGACACGGGGGCGTCCACCACGCTGGGCCCCGGTGTTCCGGCACAGAGCAGGGTCGGAGGATGTGGCCCAGCTGCACCTTACCTGCAGCATTGCTGCTACTGTGTCCAGCCCAGTCTGCAGTGCGGCTCTGCGCCTGGGCCCCGGCACGCAGGGCAGTGCATGCGGCGCAGGGGCGGGCCCCAGCACGGCTGCGAGCAGTCATCCCTCCCGCCGGGCCGCCGCCGCCGCCTTCCCGGAGCGCGGTTGCTGCGCGCAGCCGCGGGGTCAGTCCTGCCGCTTGCGAGAGCGGCCGGAGACCGCCCAGACAGGACGGGGTCTGCGCGTCCCCGTGCCTCCAGTCTGCCCTCGTCAAGGAAGGCGGCCCAGACTTGCACCCACCAGGCCACACATCTCACCGCGGCTGTGCACGCTTGGGAATCACACCACAATGCCTGCAATACCACAAGCAGAGCCCAGGTGCTGGAAACAGAGGGAGGTTTATTGGGGGTGGAGCAGAGCGAGACAAACGCAGCAAAGTGCTTTGGTACTTCCCAGTCCCTGGCTGTTAGCCAGGAGGAGGAGGAACAGGAGGTCTGGCACCTGAGGTGGACCTTCTCCGGCCGCCAGGACATGTCTGCCTGGGCCACCTCAGGAGCACGGCTCTACCCAGCCCGCTCGCTGCCTGGCCCATGTCCTGCCCGTCTCAGTCGCTTCCAGTGCCGTCGGGGTTGCGCAGCCGACCGAGCATCTCGCAGAGCATCTGGTTGCAGAGCGCAGAGTACGGGTTGAGAAGCACGAGCTGCTGTCGGGCGAAGGCGCTGCCCAAGCGCGCTGCGCGCTCCCAGTCCCGCCGGGCCTCCTCGTCCCGCGCTTGCAGTCGGCGGATGAGGCCGCGCTGCACGAAGCTCTGGCAGGCGGCACGGCCGCGGCCGCGGCTCAGGCGGATGGCGGCGTCCAGGTCCTGCAGGGCCCCTGGCAACGAGGGGAGGCATTGGTGGGGGCTGGGGGGTACCAGGGGACCACCGGCACCTGCGCTGCTCACCTGCCACGTCCCCGCGCAGGCGTAGGGCTTGGGCCCGGTTATTGTAGCCCGAGGCGCGCTCAGGAAGCAGGCGAATGGCCTCATTGAACCGCTCCAGGGCCGTGCTTATGTCTCCTGACTCGGCCGCAGAAACCCCCTGCAGCTCCAGCTCCCGGACTTGATCCAGCAGCTCCAACGGAAAAGCTTCCACTATTGCAGTGTAAAGGGGAGACCTTGACTGGGAAGCGGCGGCACCAGGACACCCCACGAGGCTCAGTCCCACTGCCACCCTACACTCCCTGTCCAGGAAGGGAACAGACACACGCAGGGTGCCCATGTCCAGCCTCAAGCAGGCACTGCTCCCAGCCTGCAGAGCCGCCTTCCCTGCCTGCCTGCTTGCCCCATGGGGACCCTGCTGCCAATTCCAACGAGAACCTGGTGCAGCATCACTGACCTTCATCCTGGACATCGTCCTCCTCCTCATCCAACCCTGGGATATCCCCAAAAGGGGTGCTGGGGTTAAAGATGGTCTGCAGGACAGCCCTGTCATTCGCCATGGCCATGGTGCTCTCTGTGAGGGGGCTGCAGGCACAAGCAGGCTGCCACGGCCCGGTTAATGTTCACCCTGCCTCATCCTATCGCAGCCTGGGTGTGAGGCCCCACCACCTGGCCAGTGCCCCCAGACAGTGGCCCAAGGTGACCCACACACACTCGAGCCGAGGGCTCCTCAATGAACACCCTGTGCAGTCCTTGGTGCTGGCCAGGGGATCCCATGCCTTGTGAGTGTCCTGGAGAAACAGCAGCTCTTCAGTTCTCAAGAAGAAATGGAGAGAGCCCTCTGCAGCAATAAACTTGACATGTTTATTAATTAAACTATCACTTAAATAAAAAAAAGTGCATAGAAAATAAACATGTTTAAAAACTCCTTTTTTTGTTTTTTTTTTTTGTTTTTTTGGTTTTTTTTTTACAACTATGTACACTTTTTATTTTTACATTCAGTCTTTTGCAGAGCTTTCAGCATTTTTTTTAACTATTAAAGTATTTCCTTCTTCCCTGTGGCAGGGAGTTAACACTGATGTACTTTAGACACATTTCCTCTTAAAAAAAAAAAAAAAACAAACAAACCAAACAAAACAACAAAAAACCCCAAACAGCCAGAAGATTGGAAGAACACAAGAAAAAAAAGGTTTTGTTATACATGATAAGTTGTCAAGAAATGTATTTCTAGAACATAACCTTGCCTTTGCAGAGCTTTTTTTTTTCTTTTTTTTTTTTTTTTTTGAAACAATTATTCACCTACCTGTAGTTACTAAAGAGACTGTAAGTTCAATAAAAGAAACACCACAAGTATAGTTCTCGGCTGATAGACAAAGCTACTGTACCTTGTTAAAAAGATACCAGGAAAGCACAGAGCACATTTTTCCCTATATGTAGGTGGTACCCCAACATTCATAACCAAAATGAGAGGAAGGAAAGGAAGAAACCAAGTTGTACAAGTACTGACTGTAACAAGAAGGGCCAGGAAAGGCCGAGCCGCCCGCTCCCAGCTCCCGGCCCTGGCTGCCGGTGGGAATGTGGAGCAAGGCCTTCCCGGAGCCGTGAGCAACTGTAACACAATCCTTATCTATAGTGTTAAGAGAATTAAAAGCCATGAACCGATACTGAACTAGGCTTCATTACACGGTGCATTACTATATTAGTTCCTATATATATTGTATTTATAGTTATAAAAAAATTTGCAGGTGTCGGGAGTGGACCAGTGTATGGGTGAATGGCATGATTCTGCACAGACCGTCCTGTTGAAGAACCCGGTATTGCTTTGAAATGAAAGAAAACCAGAAAGAAAAGATACCCAGCCCTTTGCAATGACCCGCTTCTCCTTTAAAAAAAACATGTCGGTTTGTACAAAAAAAACCAAAAACGCCCTAAGGTTCCTTTTTTAGTATTTTCAGATACCATGATCTGCGTCAGTCCTTAGAAAATATACATTCATACACGGGGAGCTGGGTGCTCCTGGCCAGCCCAGGCTGAGGATGGGCGGGCTCAGCTGCCCTGGTTGCCCCAGCCCTGCTGCCACTTGCCCCACGGGCCCAGGCTGGCCATGGCGGGCGCAGCTCCCTGGGGGTACACAGACAGTTTCACTGGCCACAGCGGCTCCTGCCAAGGCAGCCGCAACGGGAATAGCAGCAAAGCAGGCAGCCCGCCGGCTCGGCTGGTCCCGGCGGGAGGAGGTTGCCTGGCACTTGGATCCTGGGGGACTCCTGAGACACAGCGCTCCCCCTGACCCTCCTTCCCACTTCTCCCCATGGGGGGTGGCTCTGGGCAGCGCTTCCCAGTGGAGCCTCCTCCCGCAGCCAGGAAATCGGGAGGCGGCAGCAGCGCAGGGGTGAGAAAGCACGGCGTAGCGGAGCTCTGGGATAAACTCAGGGGCTTTGCCATGGCGAGGGCTGTGCCCCCACCCTGCATCAGAAATGGAAGGAAAAGGGCCAAGAGCAGCTGTGCCCGGGGCCGAGATCCCCCAGGTGGGCACTCTCTGGGCTCCCCAAGGTATGTGCGTTCCCAAACTGTCAGTGCATCAAATCATCTCAGTAACAAATGCAGCGTCAATGTGACTTCGTTTTCAACAGTTACCCACAAATAATCCTCACACAGTGCAATAACAAAAGGAAATCGGCAGGTTCCGAACCTCCCGAGCGCTGCTTTTCCTTCTCAGGGCAGAGGAAGAAGTCTCAAGACCAGAGAGGTGTGGATTGGGGATGCCCCTCTGAGAGACCTGGGGAGTCAGCAGGCACTCCCAGTCCCTTCCCCACCAACTGCTGGTGCCAGTTCAGAGCAGCCCTCGGATATGTCGGCTCCAGGAAGAGAGGCTCCCGTATCAACTGCAACCTAACCAAAAGGAAAACTCAGAAAAGCAAGGGTGCTTTCTGCTTTCCTTTCTACGCAGAAAAACCCATCTGCCTTTGGGGGATAGACTGTGGGAGGAAGTGCGTGTCTCAGACTGGCCTCGCAGCAGAGAGGTATCGAGGATCAGGTCTCATCCTATCTTGTTTTTCCTTTTTAAACCCTTGCAGGATGCCAGTGCAGGCAAGGCAGAATCAAACTTTCTGCCCGAGTCACACATTCTCCTCCCACAGAGCCAAACTCATACCATGCTGGGCAGCTCTCCCTCCTGCCCCTGTCCTTACGGGCAAATACAGTTTAAGGTCCAGCCAACCCTCCTGGAGACAGTTACTGAAGTCAAAAAGGCAGAACAAGAGTAGAAAACAAAACTAAAGCAACCCCCCCACTGGAGAAAGGCTCAGACTGTGTCCAGCCAGGTATTTCCTAGAACCGTCCTATGAAAATAAAAAAAATCATTAAAAAGAGATTCTCTTAAATTAGGATAATACCACTGTAAAAAGCCTCGTCATAAGTGCTTTCCCCTATGAAGTGCTTCTCATAGAAAAATATACAAAATATATTTACATTTATAAAACCTTAAATACTAAACTGTAAACAGAACAGAGCAGAATCCAATGTTGTCACTGTCAGGCTTGGGTCTCTCACCTCTCTCTCTGGTTTTGCTCTGAGGCACAGGGCAGACCCCATGGGAAGGAGGACTCACACTGCTCCAACCAGGATGGTGGTGTCCCTCAACTTGCTCAGACCTGGCCTGGTTCCTCGTCCACTGCGCCAATGCCTCACGCATTTCCTGTAAGTTAGGGGATGCTGGGCGGACGAGGCCGGCTGGTGCTTGGCCTTGCCTTTGCAGAGAACTTTGGCTCTGTTTTGGTGCCCTTGCTGTGTCTTCTGGGGAATGCAACATGACTACACCCAGACGACTGACCATGACAGGCACCAGCCTGCAGGGTCACTCTCCTGCCTGCCTCCCACAGCCTTCGGACACTGTGGCACGGCGGAGCAGAGCGGGTGCCTCCACACCAGTCCTCCCTAGTTCCTGCTCTGCAACAGTGTGCAGCCAAGGCTGAGGCTGGCTCGCACTCCCCCTCTCTCCCTAGAGACTTCTGCCCGGTTCCTTGGGACACCACTGGCTGGCTGCGCCAGCAGCTCACTGGGCAGAGGGGGAAGCCAGCTACTGGAGACAGGACCCAGAGGACCACTTCCCTCCCACATGGCTACAGAGGGAGGGCGTTGGTAAACGGGAGCCTTTGCTGGCAAAGACTTACAGTGCCCCAACTGTTGGCACAAGCCCTCTCTTCTTGCCAAAGAATGCCAGGAGTTCCCCTACTCTCAGGCAGGGATTTCAGAGCAAGATGCCAGCAGAACTCTTCTTGTGTCTAGTTGTGGGCTGCTCTGTTCCACTCTCCTCATGAGCAGCCAAGCCAGCCCCCTGCGCCACAGAGCCCTGCGCAGGCAGCACACCTACTCCCACTCACACATAGTGTTTTGCAGACATGCAGTTCCAGGGGGTCATTGGTGAGGCACAGCTCTTCTCCCCAGGAGGCAAGCTCAAATACTGCGCTACCCAACCACCGACTCAGCCCTCGGAAGCAGAGCTTTGAGCCAGGAGACAGAGAGGGACACGACCCATGACTGCTGCCCCGCGCCTGGGCCTGGGGTGACCTCCCCCCCCTCCCACTCATTAGCCCCACGCTGAGAAACAAATATGGGGGCAGGGGGAAATGAGAATAGCAAAAACATAACCACGCTGAGGATCTTCTCCAGCCGCCCATGTCTCTCACAAGGGTGAGTGTGCACATGCGAGACATGAAGATGTGGACTCGGACAAACACAGCCGCCAGTCTCAGGTCCCTGAGCCCAGCCCATCTTCACTCCTGCTTCTGGCCTCTCTGTCCCATCCGAGCGGCCAGGGAGGGGCTCACTCGAAGCTTTGGTTCATCCCAGGCCCTGCAGGGCTCACTTGCAGCTGATGGAAGTTCTAGTTTAAAAACTTCCTACATTTCTTGGCACCGCAGTTACAGGGCAGTTTGTTGCTGGCGTCTTCAATGGGGAACTTGTAGTCATAGGTGAGCTCTTCCCCTCTGTAGATTTTGCGCATGGCAAAGATGACAATGTGTTTCTGGCCATCGATGTTGATGACCCGGGAGTAGCAGTTGGGCTCGCAGGAGTGGTTGATGAAGCGGGCCGCATTCCCGTGCATGGTGGCATCCACCACTTCAGAGTCATCAATGCGGAACATGTAGCACCCGATGCCCTGTGCAGGGAGGACAGAGGAGTGTTAGCGCAGGCAGGGCAGCACAGCCACCCCAGCAGACAGCCCAGCTCTGAGGGAGCTCTGCAGCCTCTCTCCACCAGGCCTCACACACTCCTGCCTGAATCCTTTCATGCCCACATTCACTGAGACTAATTTGAGACCCTGCCCAGACCACAGAAGGAAATGAGAAGTGCCTCTAAAGCTCCAGCAAAAATGAAAATAGCCCAAATTTGTCATCCCAATTTCTGATGTTCCCAACAGAATTTTCATACAGGCCTGTCCTACCTTCACAGCCACTTTCTAGCTCTCCCAAACTCTTTAAGAACATCTACAAAAGCCCAAAACTCACCTTACTGTCGTAGTATTTCTCTCGTTTGTCAGTGAGGATGGAGCGAATGACATTGCCTGAATATTCTATCACCATCTCACCTGCATCGATGTTCCTTTTGCAGAACAGACCCCGGCCATGGATAGGAGACCTAAAATGCAACAAGAAAAGTGAATTATTTCAAATGAGACAAGCAAAACTCAAGAGCATCAGATTGCAAAGGCTGCAGAAAGCAGGCTATTTGTGACAAGGACCACCGTGGTACTGTTAACCCTTCTCTAAGGGAACACTAACAAGAACACCAGCAGGTCACTCTGCCCACATCTGAGCTATTGCCAAGGTAAATCCAGGGAGAAGGAAGAAGGAAAAAGCCCCAAGCCTGCTTTTCCCCCTCAATTTTGCAGTCTGGCTTCACAGAGGGTTGCCAGTTTCCACCTTCCCCTATCCTATAGGCAATGGTACCAGAGCAAAACCGTACCTGTAGACACCAACTGCCTCCTTCGAGGTCTTCTTCAAGTGCCGGAAGCGCATGGGCATTGGCAGATCCATACTGGTCGCTCTCCTAGAACAAAGAGGCACTGCTAAGTGACGACCTGCATTTGAGACTCTGTGCCATCTATTAACTGGGGCACTTTCCAAGATGGAGTAATTTATACACTGTGACACTGCAGCCTACAGAGAACACAATCAAAATTAATGCAGTGTTTTCATATACATATATGTAAAAGGATCATTTCCTCCCTTTCCTCCTCAAATTCTCATCAGATTGTTTTACATTAGCAAGGAAAAGAAGCATTTGAAGGCAGACTGGTCTGGCGGTCACCTTCAGCTGTCACCTCTCTTGTTATTGCAGGAGTCACCTCTATGTCTGGCAGTGCTTGGCAGCTTTCAAGGTTTACACACCCCTCAAAGCACGCAACCCTTACCTGAGCCAAATCTGCTCGTTTTAACACCCCAACACTATTTTCCCCTTTGAACCTTTACGCCCTGCTGCGTACCGGGCTGATTTCAGCTGCACTTCTTCCTCTTCCTCGTCATGCGGGTTGTATTCTGGTGGCTGTCGGTGTTTAGAAGCCAAGAAATTAAACATATCAAATGCAGATTTCCTGCAATTTAGAGAGACCAAAGGGAGTTTGTTTTACTGTCTGAAAATAAACATGTGGTTGCCACAACAGTCTGATGTGTTTACTGCCTCACACCTTGCCTGCTCTGTCCTCTCTTACAGCCCCTGCACATCAGGGTAGGCACAGCAGGTTCTGACAACCTCCTGTAATAGCCCCAGCCAGGAAAGCTTTGTTAAGCCAAGGGCCACAAAGTGGCACAGGACAATGCGCAGACTTCGAAGATGCCAAATGGTTGATTTTTCATGTGCCAGCTGTTAACATTTAACTGAGAGCTTTAGTGCTGCTGAGATTTGTTGCTTCTGTCCTGCCACAGCATTAGTTATAGAGCCAAAGGGCTGTTAACCCCAATACCAACAAGGCTCACACTTGCCTCAGGTGGACTTCGGCCCGAGCAGAGCCATGTGGGTTCAAAGGAGGTTCATTGGCCTCCTCTGGCTTGTGAAATCTGAACTTGTAGTTGTGGCAGTGCTTCGCTCCATACAGCTGCTCAATCAGGAACACAACAGTATCATGGATAATCCCCAACATCCTCAAACCATTCACACCTGGAACAAGAAATAGAGCACAACAAACACTAACTATCAATGCAGACTTAGAGCAGGAAGATACAGCAGCTTGTCACAAAGAGCTGGGACACCACACTGCTGTCACAGCAGCTCTGTATTAGCTATTGCATTCTATGCGAGAGTTTCTAATCCTTCCATTACCCTCCATAAAGCACGCAGCAGGTTAACTGGAACTATTAAGACACTAAGACCCTCACAGAAAGATCTGTTTGCTCTCCTGCGTTCAGCGGAGGGTGTTACCTGCAAAGGACAGCTGCTTCAGGCGGGCGTTGGAACGGGCCTCTTGCACCTTGTCAGTCAGCGACTTCCAGGCATCTGCAGCACACACACAGGTGACAAACGGTGACAGGGTATCCAAAGTGCTGGGATACTCATATTTAAACAAACTAATTGGAGAATATGAAGTTTGCAACTTTCCATAGGCCATAAATTAAGATCCTTGGATCCAGTTGCTTTAATTCTCTTGAAAAGTCACATTGGCATAAGGGAAGGCAGGGTATTCAGCAATTAAAAAGTCTGGACACCCAATACTCCACTGTGTGATCCACATTGCCTATTTCTTGACAAACTATGGTTCAACATCATTGGTCAATTGATAAAACAAAATGGGTCAGTGATATACATTCCACTGAATATATTATGTTGCAAAAAAAGAAGAAAAAGAATAGAATCCAGGCATTATCAGGAACTAGGATTGTTCTAGGGCTGCAAAACAAGAGATTTCTCTCTCTCTTTTTTAAAAATCTATAAATAAAGCAAATAAGAGGTTCTCAGAAGTAATAATTTTACTTCTAGTAAGGACAGGTAAAACCAGTACAACCAATACTGCACGGTTCTCACCTTCAATGCTTTCTGCGCAGATCTGAAAGCCATCATCACTAGAGATCTCAAAAACCAAACCTTTTTTTGGTTTCTTCTCACCAAGACACTCTTTCCTCTTTTGTTCTTGCTGAAGCCAAAACATAAGAGGGGAGCTGAAAGTGCTCTCTTCCTCCTCGAGAGCTTTTGAGCCTAGAAAGACAGAAGCCAGCACGAAGATGGGAATTGGAAAGAACAATGCTTTTTACACCTGGTGTCCCACGACTGAAAATAACTTACTGACTTGCCTTTTCACCAGCAAATCCAGCCAAGAAAAAAATGCTACAGACCGTTGCAGTAAGAATGTGAAATCTCAAGTGCTGAAATTCTCACAAACTAAAAACAGAGACAAAACTATTTGTCCAAGATCTACAAATAGCAAATAAATCTTTCCTCCCCTTATAGCAAGGGAACACAAACTAATAGCTCTGAGCCTTTTCCTGACAGAATGACTAACATAAAAATCAAATCTTCAAACATCACCTTCCCAGTCCTGGAGAATTCCAAGACTAGATTGTTTTTGAAGAAGTGACATACCTGCATTTTCTTGCTCATTTATTGAGTTCTGTGTTGATTGAGGTTCTGGGACCACAGCTGGTTGCCTTGGGAGGGAAGGAGGAGAACATGGGGAAAAATAGCTAACAACCTGCCTCATTTCCTCACCGACCCTGAGCAGTAGTCCATGAAAACTTGAGAACTAGACAGATACAAGAACCTTTTCCAGATCAAATGTTCTGACATCAGTTCAGTTGGAAACGAACAAACAAAAGATTCTACTCAACAGCATTTCTGTTTGCAGCCTCTATCAGTCTGTGGGCAGCAGCCTAATTTCACACAGCCAGTGACCCGCTCTCTGTGTCACCCCCACTCAGGAATAAGGTGCAGGCCAACAGTCAGACACTGCTGAACGAGCATCTCGTCAGCGGGCACTGAGCTTCCCAGAACTACACACAGCTTAATGCAAAATGCTTCCATATTTCGTCTAAATGTGACTGTACATTCCCCACTGAAATCTCCCCAGGCATTTTAACTAGGAATGCCAGACTTCCCACATTCTCCATACAAATGCCCTTCAGCTCAAGCGAGCAGAATCACATATAAAGGTCTGTTCATCTCTTACCCTGCAGACTGCCCCCGTGGCTTCTGCAACAGCTGATCTACGCTGGCTGCATCCTGCGCATCTGCCTTCACAGCAGGAGTCCTGGAACAAAAAGATTTGGGAACATTCAAAATATCTGCCAACCCGTGTGTGCCATGAATGAGACTGGAAAGCAGGAATGGATCCACTGGGGATTGCCACGACGGACTCGGCAGTTCTGCAGAATTGCACAAGTAGCAACAACAGTTCCTAAGATACAGAGAACCAGATCACACTTCCAGCACCGCATCAGAATCAAAAGTTGCACTTCACAATTTGCCTTGACTTGCACAACTTGCTGGAGAAACTAGTGCAAGATTCTCTCATACTGTTACAAAACACCTCAGGAATGAGCAAAACCAAACTCTCCTCTTACCCTGTAGCTGAGACCTGGGGTACAGCAACAGCCCCTTTGTCAGGAACATGAGCTTCAGAAGAACCAGCCCACATGTGAGAAGTTTTGTGCTTCTTTCCATTCCCTTTGTCTAACAATGGCTGGATGCGTTTGATTTTTGGCTTCATTTTTGTGGCACCCAGCACAGAGCTACTCGCAGACTGCTGACCAGGTGATGGGGAGCCTCCTGGAGATGCTGAGCTGGCATGCATCACTGACGAGGAAGCCTTGCTCTGTTCGAGTCCGGTATTGTTTGGAACATCAACCAGCTGTGGAAAGCTTGACAACTGCGTCGTTGCTGGAACCGTGCTAAGGTCCAGCTGGGAGGATGCAACCCCGGTTTTGTTGGCTAAGAGCTGTGTCATGTGCTGAAGCTGGTACGAGCCCTCTGGGTCAGCAGAGGATGGAGCGACTGTCATGCCCATTGTCTGTGCTGAGGGTAGAACACATATGCTTGATGCAGCCGTCATGGCTGCTGTAGATGGAGTTTGAGATGCTCCCAGTTGTGAAAACATCCCAGAACTTGGCGGTAAAGTCATGTGCTGCTCCTGAAGACCAAGGCTTTGCTGACTAGCTTTGATCAGGAGGTTGCTTATTGAACCAAGGTCCCCCAATAATCCAGGGCTTGTTAACGTTACTGAACTTTGTCCCAAAACGTGACCAGGAACTGACCCACCAGTACTAGGGGCTGCCGTGGCCTGCATGGACACGACATTCAGCACTGAGGAACTCGATGTTAGGCCTGATACAGGCCCTGCTGGAAGGTGACTGGCATCTGGACCAATAATGCTGGGAGATGTGCTGACTGCAGTAGTGGTCCCACCTTGCGGAAGCAAAGATGTTTGCTCAAAATACATGACCCCAGACTTTGACCTTTTGATAATATTGGGGACAGTTCTATGGGATGTTGAATTTGCAATGGTTCCCAAATCCAACGGGTGATTAGAAATCTGGGAAGGAGCAAAATTAATTAAGGTCATGTTGGAGACCATATCAGAAGGAGCTATAGCAGAAGGGGTTCCAGAAGGAGCCAGCTTCTTGTTCTTCCGTGACTGCAGACGAGATATGGGCCGTTTCTTGCCCAGGGCAGCAGCTGGTGTAGAAGCAGCAGTACCAAGGTCTGTCCTCTGACTAGCTTCAGACACTAAGAGCTGAGGATCAGGGGGTGGCTGCACCCCAATTAGAAGACCTGGTGAAGGACTGCTGATGTTTGGTGGGAAGCCTGTCTGAGCGGGTGTGGAGAAGGGATGTATATGCTGGTGATGGGACATGGGCAGGAGACCCTTGCTCGTGGGAGGGAATAACGACTGAGATGGGGGCAGGCTCGGATTTAATCCTGTGGTCAGTGTGAGTCCGCTCCCCATGGGCCCCAGAACTGAAGTGCTGGTTTCCATCACACTCTGCGCAGAACTAACGGAGGGTGTTAACTGTATCTTTTGGGTGACACCATTGGGAAGAGTTTGGAGGACATACAGGGGCTGCATGTTTTGATTAACAACCAGAAGTTTTTCTGCGGCTGGCTTGAGGTGGGGTGGTGTCGTTTGCACCGCAGCATTGGAGATCTGCGAGGGGCCAGGACTCTCTGTGGAGTTTGGCACATACTTCTGGCTCTGGAGGGGAACAGTGGGTGATACCGGCACCTGGATACCCGGAGTCCCGCTGTTTCTTGTTAAATCTTGGTTGCTGCCATGCCCTTGCTCGACAGGGCCGCAGGCTGGGCTGGCTATATGCTCTGCATCTATGTGACCCTGGATGAAGTGATCGGGAGTCATGTGTCCTTCAGGGCTGGGGTCTACCCCTGGACTCAAGAGAGCTGCATCACCTTCCCCTGAGGCAGATTTTTCTGTGACTGTCACTCTCTTCTCTCCAGACTCTGTGGAAGGCAAGGCAAGCATCGACCTCTCTCCCGAGGAGGAAAGTGAAGACTCTGAGATAACGGCAAGCCTATTGTGATTTTGGCTGGGCACCGTAGGGCTGCGAGTGGTCAGAACAGAGAGATCGGAAGGAAGCTCCAGTGGCAATTCAAACTGCTCCTCTGCTGATATGGAGGAAGAGACACTGCTGTCCACTGGTTCGGTGGTGGGCAGCTGCTGGGAGAACACCTCAAACAAACCCATATCCTTGCCACGGTTGCTGTCAAGACCTAAACCTTCTCCAAGCGTCAGGAGTTCAGATGACGAGGACTCCGGACTTTCTCCCAAAGCCTGCATAGATGGTGTGTTCTTCAGCACAAAGTCCATGATGTCAGAAGGGAGTATGTTCCCACAGTCATCACTGTTGTTATTGTCAGAGTCAGATTTCAGAAGTTCTGTGTTGAATGTGTCCAGTAAGTTCTTGTCAGCAGGTGTGCTTGCGTGAGCCCTGCGGCCCGTTTCCAATGAGCTCAGCTGTGCTTCCAGAGAGTCCTGACTCTGCGCTTTAACCCTGCTCACAGGGTGGCAGTTATCAATCTTGGGGTCAGTTTTGTGGACAGTGGAGCTCTTGGTGACTTGCACTTTCTCACCAGCTTCTTCAGTTCTATCCAGCTTTAAGGTCTCTGTCCCATTCTCTTTGCCACTCCTTTTAGTTACCTGGCTGACTTTTCTGGTTGTTGCTGTGACACTTGTATCACTTTCAGTTCCATCATCCACACCATCTAGCTGTGAGATTTTTGGAAGATCACACTGCTCCTCCTCCCTGAATAAGCTATGGGATGTGAGCCTCTCCTCTGTGTTTGAGGAAACCACCGTCCTTGTAAAATTGTAGTAGTATAAGTCGTCTTCATCTGATGTGCTCAAGTCATCTGCCCCATCCACTTGGCCTTCCGCAGACCGCTTCCCTCGCTTCTTGCCAGTTGAGTTACTGTAGAAGGGAATGTCTTCCTCTCCATAGGACCTCACACCATACAGAGGAGTCAATCCAAAGAACATATTGGATCTGGCCCGAGCACTTCTCCTTGGATACCTCCGCTTGTATGACCCTTCTTCTTGAGCTTTAGTGCCATCCTGGAGCATCAAGCTGTTATCTTGCATGGGCAAATTTTCGTATGTGTTATTCTGAGATTCCTGTGTTGGTGCTTCATTTGGACTTCCCTGAATTACAGGGTTCTCTTCCGGGCTTTCTGAAGCTGAGGAGGGCTCTGCCAGAGCAGCCAGGTCTGCCCCTGCAGACTGAGTTTCGGCATCACTTTCCAGCTGTGCATTTTTAGACTGGTTTTCACTTTCCATCTTGAGAGGAGTCAGAGTGACTTTAACAGTGCGTTTCCTGGGTGCCTGCGATTCCTTAGGGGCTGCTTCAACCTGCACTGCAGACCCTTTAGATGGCCCTTGTGAAGGTGGAGACTTCTCACCAGACTTTTCAGCAGGAATATTATTACATAACCTCGGGCTAATTTGTTCAGTTGCCAAACCCTGATTGCCAAATTCTGGTTTCAGTTCATCGCTGCCCACTGCTTGACCTGTCTCTGTAAGAGATTTCAGGGAATGCTTCTCTTTAAAACTGTCTTTCGTTAACTTTTTGCCTTTCTGACGCCTGTCTCTGGGGGCAGTAACTACCTGCTCACTTGCTGCAGGAGATCTATTGTTTACTCCAGCAGCCTTCAAGGCCTTTGCATCCATCTCATCAACCACAGTTGTTTTCTCTGGCTGTACAGGTTCCATGTGCTGATCTCTGTCTTTCCTTGGGCCTCTCTGATGCAAAGGTGGAAAGGGTATTGCTTCTTTGGAAGAAAATGATCCTGAACACTCTTGAAAGGTTCCTATTTTAACATTCATTTCTGTGCCCAATGAACTTGTTGGCTGAGTGGACACTTTAGAGCTTCCTCCAGAAACAAAAGTATGAGACGGATAATCTGTGTCCTTTGAGGTTTTCATCTTCTCTCCCTTAGAAGCCGCACCTTTGGCTATTAAATCTGAACTGCTGGAATGTTTCCCTTCTGTAGATTGAGATGCATCCAGCTGGTAAGTTTTATTTCCAGTTGTAGCCACTGTTTTCTGGGAGCCTGAACTGGTAGAGCAACTTTGAACTGGAGCGCTTGGAGGACCTGTGCACACTGACCCCACAAAGCGGTCAGTACTTTTGGCAGTCGGTTCATATTCTGAAGAGGCCCCCATGCTGGAAACTGAAGACACACTGTGCCTGGAGTAAGTGTTTCCAGCTCGTGTAGGGGAAATCATCCGGAGTTTTGATTGTTGCTGTGACAAAGAAGAGGTGCTGTGTCTCCGAGAACCAATGCTCTTAAGTCCCGAGGACAGCAAAGGATCTCCTACTGTCACTATTTCATGGGTCACTGGGGTAGGACTTCCTGAGAAACAAAGGCAAGAAAGACTGTCAGGTGATTTTAAACCTTCACAATCAACGCACATCCAATTCCTCCATACAAAACACAAGAAATTAAAACGCAGCAAAAGTTTTTGGCCAAACAATGCCAACACCGTGTTGATACTTTTGGGTAGGTGTTAAAGACCTGATACCATCAACCAGGATCCAGCAAGTTTGTATCTCAGGGTTTGCTATCTCAACTTCAGATGTGTATGTTCAACATTAGTTTGAAAGAAAACATTAGTCAGAAACAGCTGCTGAATTACAATAGCAGATTTCCAGTTCTCTCTGGAAAAGTACTGACTGAAATATTAAGTCCCTAACTGGTATCACAGCGCTTTTGGCTCACTACTACTACATGGCCCAAATGCTGCCTCTTCTTCATCCCAAGGGAATGTTTGTTTCAGTTGTGCATTTCTTGGCAGGCCATCTCTACTGTGTATTGTTAGAACTTTCCCCTCCTCAAACTATTGCCATTTCACTGCTTTCTCTAGAAACAGTAAACTAAACACCCCATCCTGAAAGAAGCCAAGAAAGACAGGAACTAAACCAAAAATACTTCCAAAACAAACCTCAATCAAAGTCAACAGGACTAGAAATACCTGCAGAGGGTAACGGCCTAGAGCCAGGAGACCTCTGTGCGGATGGGTAACTTGGCGCCCTGATCCTGGGACCCTTTGAGACCACTGGATAGTAACAGGAACTAGAGGTCTGAGAATGCAAGGGACGATCTGGTGATGGTGGGTTTACAATTTCAGGTGCATTTCGGGTGTCTTTTGGTAGAATTTCTGTTGTTGAAAAAAAGAGAAACGACAGTATAAGCCATCACTGAACGCTAAAAAGCTATGATCTGATAAAGTATATACTATTACCATGTTCCACTTGGAGAATCAGGGTATTTGTTAAATAAACACGAAGTCAAAGATCTGACATCAGATAATGTCTGGTTTCTTCTTGAAAGAACGTTTTCAAATACTTGTAGCAATTGCTCAGCTTACACATGAAATTTCACCATGCATTTATAGAGTTTAAGATTCTGTGTTAACAATGACGACAACTATAAACATTTAAAAAATCTTTCACAGCTTTACCCTTGGATACAAGGAAGCAATTTGGAAATACAGAAGCACAATATAACTATTCAACATTGTATTGAACAACTCCCGTATTACAGACCAACACCAACACTCCAAATACAGTTTGAAATTTTAGATCACTAGAAAATTCTCTGAGTTGTAGACTAGAAACCATCCGTGTAGCAGTGTTCGTTTGGCTCAAGTTTTCAAAGTTAGCAGTAAATCCAGGAGCTTAAAGTCTTAAGATGCTGTAACATGGAAGCCTGAATTGGATTTTAGTCCAAATTTAAGAGATTTGGTTTAGGAGATACACTATGGCAATACCATACAGAGAATATACTTCTATGAAGTCCTTAAAAGATTACCTGAAAGGGGAACTGGGCTATGGGCAATTGTTCTATTATCATCATGCTCTACAGTGCTGTTGATGTCAGGTTCTACGACCGGAGGTCGGCACTCCATGATTTTGCAGGTATACACACAGCGCTTCCTGGCATCTGTTGTGCTCCAGTACACCCTGGAGCACCTGGAAGATAATTCAAACAAACCAATTTACTCAACAGCTGAGTAAACCTCATTTCTGTTCTAAATTTTCCATTTCTCAAAACTACACTGGCCAAAGCCCTCCTGGCAGAATGCACTGCACACCCAGCTTAATCAGAGATTCCTCAGAAGTGTAGGAAAAGCTACAGTCAATTTTCCCATATGTTACTTCAGTGCTTGTTTGACATGAAATACAATGAAAGACATAAACTCTTGAAACAGCTTATACTCACTGATAGCCAATGGGAAACAACTTATCTTCACAGTCTGAGAGGTCATTCAGAATTCCTAAGCAGTCTATCGTCATTGAACCTGAGCAGAGAGAGGAACAGTTCTGTGAACCAGATTCCAGCACCAAAGATGGATCAAGTATCCAGAGACTAGATCATACCAATCATCATGTGGATGTTCTCTGGTTCCAAGCCACTAAGAAATTTTCTTCTCAAACTGATCCCTTCAAAGTCCACAAAAACTCTCCTAAGAACTTCAAACCCATTCTCAGGAACCACCTGGAACAAGAACCAACAAAACCACTTGTTAATTAAAGGAACCACCACATGGATGGTACGCAGTTTGTCCTAATTGACGCTCAGTTTGGTCTTTTGGTTTTTGAACTACCACACAGCACCACTTGCCAAACTTCTCTGGGCCAGTTGTATTAGTGACTTCTTTTTAAGAGCACTGTGGTCCAGCCCTTGTTAGCAAGAAACACGTTCAACACAAACTTCTAAAAAGTGTTCATAGTTACAGGCTAACCCCACCCTCAGAGTGTGAGGCAGAGAGTGAAGAATCTTACCTCTCCTTTGATCAAGTCACGATGCCTCTGGCAGTAAACTTTCTTATCATCCAGAAAGACACAGTTCTTGGCTCGTGAGCACATGAAATGATAGTTACTGGTACAGGAAGTGAGGCAGCAGCCTACTGTGGCGCCTGACTTCTGGCAGAACTCACACCGCTGCAAAAACAAAAACCAAAAAATTAATCCCTTCTAAAACCAGACCACCATTGCTATTGTCAGTTGGGTTTTTTTGGCACAGACAGTTGTTAAGAGTAATGCCTGATCTCCCGCTTCATTGCCACTCCGTTTCACTACAGTGACTCACACACACAAGCGAGACATGGAGGAGGAGGTGAGAGGAAGAAGGATCCCTCACATGGAACAACTTTTTCATTTGTGGACTGGTTCTTCCAGGCCTTTCCCAAACTTTCCTGCTTGTGCTTCATATCCAATCCTCACATTTGCAAGCTCCACTTGGTCTCCACAATATTTCTGAACCGAGCAAGGATAAAATAACTTTCCAAATACCTTCAGTCAGTTCTATTACATATAGTGTTAAACAAAAACTGCAAGGAAAGGACAGAGAAGAACAAATGCACACAAGGCATCTTTTAGCTGGGCTCCCATCTTGTGATTCTAAATCAGCGTGAAGTTTAACAAAGTGTTCTTTGCTTCTACCCACCAGCTGCTTTCCCCGGATCACAGCCATGTGCACGTTTTTCAGAGAACCATCATCATCTTCAAACACTTCTGCTGACCACAAAGCACAGTTCACATGTGTCCATTCGTTTTGGCCAATATAGAGAAGACGTCCAGCATCCTGAAGAATAGAAGGAAATGTTCTTTTCAGATGCTCTAGAAGACACAACAATTCACAAAACCCATCCAGCCTACCCACAGCACCAAATCTACAGCACTGCTTAAATGGGGTCCTACAGAGACGGGCATGGGGCAGATACTCACGTTAGCACTGTCATCACCATATTTCAGGCACAACGCACACTGCCTGTTGTCTTCCACATCCGGAGGTGGGTTCAGTTCAGGACTATCCTCTCTGCTTCCGTCAGAGCCTTAGAGTTAAAAGAAAGAACAGTATTTTTTCTTGAAATTCAGGGAGGCAAAAATTCATCTGGAGGGATTGTCAGTAAGTGAACATGGTAGAAGAGTTTTCAATAGCCAGCTTGGAAAGCAAAGCAGATGTCAGCCTCTGCAGAACCTTCATTCCGGGGGAAAAGAGGTGGGTGCAAAAGCATTCCTGGGTCCAAGTTCGGCTCAGAAACATCTCATATGTTACTGCCTCTGAATGATTTCAGGTCACAGAGGTCTCCAAGACAGCTGCATTTCTGGGTTTGTGATTGGCAATCTTGACATTGGTTCTCTTACCAGAGATGGGAGGTGTAGGAGGATGTAGAGGAGTTGGTGAATCTGGCTCTCCAGGCCCTTTGAGTTTTGGAGCTGGAATGATTTTCTTCATCAGAGGGGGCTGTTCAGTGCGGTTGTTCTCCTCACGCTCCTGCCACTGAGCATAATTATGGTCGAGCGACGGGGGCAGCACCGCATTCGGCAACATACCACTGCTGAGATGCAGCAAGGAGTCAGTGTCACACCTGGCTGCACCAGGGGACCTTATGCCCTGCCTACCTGACGTCCACCCCCCAGCAACAACTCCATTAATTACCTACAGCCCGCATGCCCTCCCACCAGTCACATCTTAAGGTTAGTGATGTGGCTGCCTGCTTCTTTGAAGGGTAACAGATGCAGGAGGGCTACCCCAAATGGGGGTGTGAGAAGGAGGAGAGGGAAGGAAGGTCAGGACTGACAAGCCAACACACAGTATACCTAGTTCTAAATAAGAATTTCAGTTACTCTGCTTAAAACAAGGAAGTGTGTACAAAACACGGGAATGGGATTATTGTGTAACTTCTTAGGAAAATCTAAAAAGGAAAAGAAAAAGGGAAAAACAGAAATTCCAACCCCACAAACAGGCTCTTTCAATACGTTTTGCTTGGCCAGCTGGCAAACAGCAGGGTGTTGCAGTCAGATAGAGAACAATTACTTACTTGCTTGTTACTTTATTTGGCTCCCAAAATCTGGACTTTTTTACACTGAACCATGGAAAAACACGCTCCATTTGCTAAAGGAAAACAACATCCCATGAGAAAAGTTGGACAACATACCAAAAAATTCAAAGATGTTCAGCCAAGATATACACATGTAAATGCACAACTAGTAACATTTCATTAACATTAACAATTCTGACAATGTATTATTTTATTCCTGGAAAGACCCAAGCAAGGCTAAATGTGGTGGCCCTTTGGACTCCAACATCAACAAGCAGTGGTAGGATACCAAGCAGATTTCAAAGTAACTGAAGGCCAGCTCACCCGAATAAAGAAGGACTTGACCATGCTGTTGGCCTTCTTAATCTCTGGCTGCCCCCCATCAGAATTAATGGCTGCTTGAATTATCTTCACAATGTCATCACTAAAATCCAACTGTAAGAAATCCACAAAACTTCACATTAACAGGATTGTCTTTTGCACAGCTATACCAACCACTAATTTTTTAAGGCATCAAGTAAACTTTGAGGTAACTGTAAGATTGAACCAGAGCATCAACTTAAAAGCAGAAAGGGTATTTGGCTGAGAAGAAACAAGCAGCCCTCTGCATTTGTAAACTGGCTGGCAGAGCTGCTACACCCACAACTGTTCACTTCAGCTGACTGCTGACTGGTTTTAAATCCACTAAACTAGCTGTCTCACAAGGATTTGACCAAAATCTGGTGCCAGGACATTTGCCAACCACTTTGCAATATACAATGTTCCCCAAGATTAAAAATTTTGTAGGAAAAAAAGAGGAAAAGGCTGCTCTCTGCAAAGAGAACCGAACCATGAAGCTTTAGTTTCCAGCTAACCAACTGCAGCAGGGCTATTTGGCCAGGCCTTCAGTCAGAATTTGCATGTTCAGAATGACCTGTCCTGCTTTTATCTACATAAATGTCTGACTAAGAGCAAATGGGGTATAACCAAGTACCACTGCTGGCTACAGAGAGCCCCACAAAAGCATCAATTACTTGTGTCTGGACCAATATTAACCAGCATCAGCCAGATTTTTAGCAGCATGATAACCCACTTCCTTGTTCCTAAAGAAAAGGCTTAAACTCATCAGTTATGAACACCACAGGTGATGAAGCAATTCAGTGTCTAGTAACAGAGTGGAACATGATAACTTTGACATACCACAGAAGTATAACCTCCTTGATCCATTTTCCTTTTCACTCCTTCCAGATCCAGAGGTTGCTGCTCCTCCTGTTTACTGACTTCTGTTAGAACAGGAGGATCGGGACCCTCAGGAGAGCTTCTGGATGGGATACTCTCTTCTGTCTCAGGATTTAAATCAGGTGGTTTTGCTGCCTGTGAACACCAGCAACGAGACAGAGAGATGTTGACTACTGAAATGCAGCTACTCCTGAAGATACACTCTCAAGCACATTTATTGGCCCAAAGATTCTCGCTAATGTGAAGGAAAGGAGACCAGAGTTCTGAATTTCTGTCCGAAATGTAGGGGCAACAATGAAAAGCTCTTAACCAGCTTTCTGCTGAGACCTGTAAGGTGCACAGCAGGACAGAGCCATCAGGCGTAAGGATCAGACTCATTGCTCAGAAGTCTTATTTCTGAATGCGTTATTTCAAGACAAAGATCCTGTTCTTCAGTCAGAAAAGCACCTTCACCATCACAGAGCTAAATCCTCCCATTCCTTGAAGAACTTTACCCTATTTTTCTTTCAGCTTCAGAAGTTGTATCACAGATACCCACTTCTCTGCTTCCAAAGGAATCAACAAAAGACAGAAAAAATAGAAATAAATCACAGCACAACGTTGTTCCAAGTACGATGCAGACACTTCTGCAGTTTGAGGCACAGCAACACCTCAACAACTCAACTGAGTTCCACGTACACTTCAAGTCAGAGTAACACCAACAGGGCACAGGCCCCAGCTTACCTGTCGATACCGCAGTAAGTGGCTGGTAGTTCTGGAATTCAACAGGGCTGTTAAAACCTGCTTCAAGGAAATCTGCAGCTCCTTTTCCAGTGCCAGACGCCATTCTGCAGGATGCTGCTCTGTACAGTTAATGCAGGTGTACGCAACACTCTCGGGCAAGTTGGAGAGTATCTCATACATTTCATCTGGAGACAAAAGAAGACAAGATAACCATCTGAACTGCTTTACTGAAGGATACAGGGAAAAATCCCTGCCCTGCACTTCCTGCCTAACTGAAACACTTTTCACGTAACAAAAGCCCCTTGTACAGCTAATTGAGGGACAATGCCTTTGAGGAAAGTCCTGTGCTTTCAGGATGTCATTGGTATTAGCACTGGTTTACCTGTTGTCACTCTACAGGTATTTTTCAGGTAGGTCACAACAGGTGAGCATGTTAAAGTAACACTCTAGTAGAAAGGTCCAAGACTTGATTGCTTTGGTCTAATCACTGCCCCATGTTTTTCAGTACTGAGAGGATGAGGTTTTCCGTACCAGAAAGGTTTTCACATTTGGAGTGGACCCAGCGGTCGCATTTCCCACACTGCATCATCTTGCTCTCGTAGTCATCATCATCGTAGCATTTGTCACAGAGAGGACAAAAATTTCCTGCAAACAAAATGGGATCTTATCAGAAGTTTGGGTGCCAAACACACCTTAAAGGCTGTGTGGTTACTCACTGGTTACTTAAAAAGAAAGCAGCTCTGAACACCCCTCCCAGTAAACTGCCAGCACAGTCCCCTCTACTATTATGAGGCTACAAAAAATAACTTTGGAAGGCCAACAACTACTTAAGAATTCCATGGCTGGGCAGCCATTTTTTGGGCACGGCGAGACTAACAAAATACTATATTCAAGAGCAAAATGAAAGGACAAAGATGACACATAGGCAAGAAATTAGGTGGAACATTAGAAACTTTCTGTTTCAAGATTTTTCCCCAGAATGCCCTCTGAGGTACAAAGGCATCGTGTACAGCAACTAACACAAGGAACAACCACTTTACAATAGAAATTTTGCTTTTAAATTGCTTTTAAGTCAAAAGTATTTTAAAATGTCTTTTCCTCACCTCAACTGCTACTTGAAACTCTGGGGCAACAAGTGTGCAATAATTCCTTTATATGGCAGAGTGTTTACATGCTGAAAGCCCCAAACTTAAAGCAGTGGTGACTTCGGTGAGCCACTGCACAACCTAAGATCCTGGCTTTGAACTATTACGTGTGCTTTCAGGCTCGACCATAACCAGCCTGCACTGCTGGCTGGACCGTGCCAAGCTCAGGTGCCACACTGGCCCTCTGCCCACTCACACTGGCTGATTCAAAACCAAGCAGCTGAGGAAGCTCCTGCTGTAAAGAATCACAACTTTATGTACCTTTAGCAAAGAGTTTGGCACAATCATGACACAGGGAAAAGTCATGAGACCACTGTGCATCCCACCCTTTGCCTGGTGTTGTTGATCCACAGCTCTTGCAGCGAACACACTTGGTACATATCTGGAAAATGAATACATTTGGCAAGAATTACTTGCTTTTATCCAGCAGTTTCTGTGCTTTCAACACATTTCATAATTTTTATTATTTCATAAGTGCAGAGATGTTACCTAACAGAACAAGGAGTTTTAAATGCTGAAACTTTCACTGAAAAGAACCGAGCTCATTTCCTTTATGGTAAGATGGTGATAATGCAACAAGAAAAAACATGACACCAAATCACAGTATAGTTTTTTTGTCCTTCATATTTGCACTGAAGAAAATATCACCTTTCCCTCACATAAAACACACGTAGTTGTGGCAGTTCTTCTGATCTAAAACATAAAGTCCTATTTTAACAGTTTTTAAACTCTGTATATTGTAGAAGGAAACACATACGAAGTCTTAGAAGCAAATACACTACAGGCGCTTGTTTAGAACAAAAGCCTGAAAGACACAAATTAGCACATTAATCCGAATTGTCTCTCAATACCAGTATCAATGGGTTTGTTAACAAGGTAAATGCTTCCATTTTAAAGACCTTCTTCCATGTTATGAGACTATGATCAAAAAACTCACTATGATCTTATGACTTACAACTGAAAAAAGGGGTAATCTCTTTAAAAATTCTGCTTTCTTCAAACATCAACCAACCACCTCACCATCTATTTCCAAATGTACTTTCTGATGCAATAGGCACCTTGCCTTGAAGAGATGAGGAACTGCATCAGAGGAAATCACCTGCAGAGCTCTGCTCCATGGCATTACCATCAGTCAACAAATGAATTACCCAAAAAAGAAATTAAAATCCCTCACCCAAACTTTCTTTTTCTTGGTGGGTTTTGTTGGGTAGTTTGGGCCCAGGCACTCAGGGTGATAGCTGTTTCGGCACTTGTTACACTCCAGCAACTGCTACAAGAATAAGGAAAAAAAGCATTAGTACAGACACCCTGCAAAGGGATGCAAAATTCTGGACTTTGCCATTTTTGATTGGATCCCCCCACTCAGGTCATGAGAAAGAAGCTGCAATGGAGCAACTCAAGAGGTCTCCTCCCCAGCGCACAGAGACTCTGCTCCTGGCACATGCTTGCTGGCCACCCTCCGGAGCGAGAGGAGCCCTGGGAGCAGTGGGGGTGCTGCTCAGTCTCCCAGTGGTTTTGGGGTACCTTGGTGGCCTGGTGCTGTCTCCCACAGACGTGGCAGAACTTGCAGCGACGGCAGCACCAGTTCTCCAGCTGGTCTTCCTGGGGCCGCTCGCTCTCCTCCAGGCAGAATTTGTGGAAGGGCTCACAGCAGACCTGGCAATATACAAACTGCAAGGGGGGAGAGGCAGGTTTTAGCAAAGCAGAAGCTGCTCCATGTTCCCAAACCAGCCCCCTTGTGCTCCGAACTATTTTGAATTCTGCTTTACAACTGACAGGACAAGATTTTAGGAGGGAAACTGTGTATTTCAGGTAACCTAAACACCGACTGGACACCTCACGCCCACTGGGAGTCTGGTACCTGTTAACTAAGTGCTTTGAGCATTGACAAAGGCCTATAGGATTCTTCAGGATCTCCCTCCCTCACTTCCTCCCTGTATTACAAGCCAACTGCACCAGAAGACACACTTGGTGCGTGAAGTAGGGACATGCAGAGCAAAGAGAGTCTCTCCCTCCGTTCAGTCCACTTTGCCATTACAAAGCTCTTCTAATTTCTCTGTATTCTGTCCAAGGCTGGTCGTATCAGAAAAACAATCATCCTCAGGGCACAGACACCGTAGGCTCACAGGGAACGTGGGAATCATTTGTCCCCTGGGGGCCCCTGACTAAGAAGGGGATGGCTCCATGCCCCACAGGGCCTTCATGGACCTCAAGTGCACTGATGTCCACATCCAGACCTTAACCCCCTTTTCCCCTGCCCAATCATCAGAACCCAGGCCCTCCTAGAGGACTAGCACCACTTTCCCAGGTCAGCTGGTCTGGAGATGCTGAGAAGGCACCTATCTACACCTGGAAATGCATTTAACACATCTCAATCCAGCTCCTTAGGCAGCGCCAGAACCTTTCCAGTCATGTTTCTGTAACAGTTTGCAGCTCTTGGCGGATACAGACGCACCTGGAAAAGTCAATGCTGCCTAAAACCCTTTAGCACCATTGGGCAGTCCTTCTTATTTCAGGTTAAAAGAGAGCAAAGCTCCTGCTTTACACCAGATGTGAGTTCCCAAATTTAGAGACATGGGTGCTCTCAAATATGCTGTTCTTCACAACTCATACGCCTCCAAAAAAAGCACCCTTGAAGTTTCCAAACTGATTTTAAATACCTTGCCCGTTAGTATCTTGGGACAAATTCTAGCAAGGACAGATTTACAGGTATTATTTTAATTTCTTCTGGATTAAGGTAATTATAATTTTTATTTATTTATTTTTGTAACAATACAGTGCTGTAATTAAGTCATCAACAGCAGAATACAATGCTTTACCTCCACATGTCCACTGCTGGCACAGAGAAAACACACCACCCTGGGAGTAATAGGTACCGAGGTGACGATGCCTAACCCACCCATCTCCCAAATATTCTCCACTTCACAGTCCTCCTGAAAGTACAAAAGGACACATCACCATGCAGAACAAGGCAATACAACATCAGTACAAATTGCTCACGCGACTGCTTGGTTCTGGGCCTGTGATTAAGATGTCTCAAACTGAAATAATTTGAACGTCTACCTCAGTCTACTTTACAGTGTATTCTGGGAGAGTCACACCTCGGCGCTGTTCCTGCCGAGAGCGCTCAGTGGCATGCTAGAGCCTTCCTTCTAGGGAAAGCAAACCTAAGGAACAGGACAATGCTTTTCACAATTGCACGAGTATTACTAAAAGTGAAATTTCAAAAGAATTATACTTTATTAAAGCTCCATATTTGTATAAACACTTATGAGATCTCACTATGATCTCCAGTATCAACACTTATAGATGGACTGAAAAATTATTAGGAAAATATTAATTTTTATTATTATTTCAACACTGTTGTTCAAAAATGTACATGATTTATCATTTTAAAACCCCAGATATACCCCAAACGTTGTGAATTACAAGTTACTAACATTTTCCCCAAATCTTGTTGGCTCAAGTTGTGGTAAGGTTTTAAAGTTCCATCTTAATGGAATAATTCTTCATAAACCTCAAATTCTTGCTCATCCTCACACATTGACAGTTAAGGTTTTAAAGCTTTAAGTGTCTCTTCATCCAGTACTCTAATTATAAGAAAAAAAAGGCATAACAAGCTTTTAAGAATCAACCAAGTGACTTGTCATGAGGCTCCTATTTTGCAGTTCCCTCTGAAAGGTACCAGACACACAAACTCAGCAATTACTGCCAGCACTTTCAGAGGACTCTAGTTCCAGTGTCTAGAGCCAAGGGAGATTCAAATACTTAAAACATGTTGTCCTCTACCTTGAAATCCACTCGGATTCTGTGGACTCCATCTGTAGGTGGCTTTTGCTTGGAACTGCTGCCATTAGTCAGAGTGCTGAGCAAGTTCAGTGTGCTGCTCTCTGGCTTGCTTAGAGGAGGGGGCTTTTCCTGGTCAAGCAAAGGAGCCTGCATTAATCCCGACTCTGGACGTTACAACTTAACCAGCATTTATATCCAGTAATAATTCACGAACCCCCAAAGCAGCACAAAATTAACAAGTGTTACAAAGCTGCAGGGAAGTGACCGTTCTACAAACCATTCCCTAAGAGCATTCCATATGCAATTACAGTCCTAATTCCATGTGCTCTACCATCACACTGTTCTCTCATCAGAGCATGGGCTGGTGTTTTGCTGCAGTGGGGCAACTCTGGGTATAAACAGGCTCTACTCACTTCTCCCTCAGGTTTACACAAGACAATAGTTTTTTTCCACGATCGAGCTATTTCTGAGACAAAGGCAGTTGCATATTTTATGGAAAAGCTAGCCTCCACCCTCCAACACACAAATCTGCAAAATAACATCTGAACTGAATCTTAGGCATAAGCCACGTTTTTTGCTGTCCACATACTGCCACATACAAGGGAAATCTAACATGTTTAAGAACCAAATAAAAAAACCTGCCAAGAGTTAAGCAATACAGTTCTACTTTCTAGACAGAAGTTCCAGGTGCTTGAAATTTTACTGACTGTATAAAAAACAGTATTCACCTTTTCTTTTGGTTTCTGTTTCACAGGGAAAGTTGGACGGGGAGCAATTTTTTTCTGTTTGCTTTGTTCTGTGCCTAGGAAGGGGGGGAAAAATTATGAGTATTTCAAGTAACTAACAGCCACCTGTAGAGAAGAAAAGGGAAAAAAATCAGCTGGGTAATGTGCGATGAGTTTTAGACTAGAATTTTTCCACCTTCTTCTGTGGCTGCACCTCCCCAGCTATGAGCAGTCTCTTTGAGGCAAGACTACAAGAAGAGTTTGCTCTGCTCACAATCTGGAGCACTGTGGGTACAAAGCCACAGAAATCCCAGAGCGACCTGGCTGGTGACTGTTCACGCTGCTCTGCACTACATACAATAGTGGACTATACTTTTGCAGTAAAAGATTACATCCTCCTGGTTTCACATTCAGAATGGGAAGTTGACAGACTTAACAATACTGAAAACACTCTTCAAGACTGGCACAACTATAAGACTCAGAGTCCCAACCAGGATAGCCATCTTTCTCCTTGCCCTAACATACACTGTGGCTCAATAAAAAGGAAGACAGTTCTAAGCAAAATTTTCAAAATAATCTGCTGAAATTTTAACACACCATAAAGCATTCATCAGATTTAAAATGCACCAGCTTTTAGCAGTATTGTTACTTAACAGGACTCAAACATATCGAGGATAAATAGTCCCATTTACCTATTTCTGGTTGGGGAGTCTGCTTTTTCTTGGGCTCAGAAGTGCTAAGTTTAGGTGCTTCTTTTTTCAAAGGTCCTGAGCTTGGTGGCTGAGAAGGAGAGAGCTGGACTGGCTGACACATCTGCTTGCCAGTCTTTCTGGTACCAGATGCAGGGACCTGTTTGGGCTCTGACACAGAAACGGAGGAATTCCCATCCTCATGCTTTTCCTCAACAGGCTTACGGGCAGGCTCACTGCTCTTCTTCCCAGAATTGTCTTCTCTTGGTACAACAGCCTGAGGAGTTTGTTTCTGTCCAGAGTCCAACTGGTTTTTTCCAGAATGGCTTTCTTTCTTCTCATTTGTCTTGGATTTCTTCTCTTTCTTTTTTGCAGCTAAGAAAAAGAAGCACAGATAAAGCAACACAGACAAAATGGTGGGACTTCAAATGATTTGCTGCTCTTTTAAAACAAGGATACAGACACTTTGATTCAGAACTTTGTCATTCTGTCATACAAAAGAAAAAACTGTACTCAAAAAATAAACTTGGCTTATACTTCAATCCATATTCTCTCACACCTTGGGCCCCTATTTTGCAACAGCAATAAGCAACACCCTCCTGCAATAACACAGATTCAGAGCTGAGAGCAGACTTTGCGAGGAAGGAAAAGGAAGCAAAAGGAAGGAAGCGAACCAGTCCAGTCAGCACCAGTCCAGTCCAGTGAGAGACACTGGGGTGTACAATGTCTGTCAGTACTCACATCTCTCCTGCCCCTTGCACCTGCCACCAACAGTGCAGGCAGGTTGGCACCCTGCAGAATAACCTTTATAAGCTCAGTGTAGCCACAACAGCAGCACAGAGAGCAAAACCTACGAAACTAAAACTTCTGTCTTGTGCTATATGCAAGGCAAATCTTCCAGCCTACCTTTAGCTTGCTTCTGGAGATAAGCTTTTGAAGGCATCCACTGTAGATTCTGACATTTCCTCATTCTAAAAAGAAAGAACATGTCATGAAATCAGAACAAAGATGCAGACATTAAGAGGGCAGTCCGTAAATACTCAACATCAAAAACTGAAAATAACATTACCAATACACACACTACTTTTGTTCAGACAAAACTGAATACTCTTTGGAGTGAGACTGGATTAGGGGACCAAGTCTTTTGCTAACCTGATTCAACTTTATTCCCTATTTGTCTTATGCTTGGCATATACTGTCTTCTGTAGATTGGGCCAGGATTTGTTTCCTCCTCCATTCCTGCAGCAGGGCTCGTGACTCTGAAATCCAGCAGAAAGCCCGGGCAAAGCTGCTGAGAGCAAGACTCCTTCTAGTCTGCAGAGTGTTCTCACACAGCAATTCTCACAGCAAGTCTTTATAAATAGCTCTTATACCACAACAATCTACTGGTGCCACTTTAGCTGCTGCCTTTTCAGATAGATTACCTAGTCTGGTAAAATCAATTTAATACAGCAATATAAAAAACGAAAAGGTTCAGTCTAAGTGATCTGTATAAAAAATGACAGAAGAAATCAAGGAAGAATGGCATTTCTTAATGATATCCAGAGACACCTTTGATATACAAAGTGTATATAAGCTAAATAAACACCAGCTTGAAAACACAAGCTCTTCATGAATGCAGTTTGGGAAAATAAGAGAAATATTTACGTGCACACTGCCTTCCTTGCAAAATCCTGTACTGCCTAACAAAAGCCACAGATCCCACACCGAACAATTCTCAATACTCTGCCACTTTCATCAAACTGAGGAGAATAAACCAGAAGTGAACTCCAGAGAAAGAGCTCTGAATTGTGGTTTAGAGTCTCGAACTGTTTACAGTCCCTTGCTTTGATCCAGCTTCAGCCCAGGTCAAGCTCAGTCCAAGCCCATGACACAGGGCAAATCTGCTGTTCCTGGCCCAGTGTGTGAGTACACTTATCCCACTCCGAGCACGGATTAGCTCAACAGTCTCCCAGACACACTTACTTGCAGCACTGCTTCTTTATATTGCGCCCACCAAACTTGGGTTTGTCTAGACAGTTAGTGCAGACACCACAGTCCTCTGGAACCTGACAGCCCGAACACTGCCCGCAGCGCCTGGAGCGCCGGCCCTTCTTCACCGGAGGTTCTTGCTGTGCCTTGTTTCTGGTAACCGGCTTAATGGGCTTGATAGGTGGAGCAAGAGGTTCAGCCTCTTCTGAGCCAGCTATCGATGACTTATCTACCAAAAGAATATTTCTAATGTGAATTTGCTGATGTCAAAGAATGTTTCAGGAGTGTCTAATTTAGCCCATGAAGCCTAAGTTCATCTGCAGAGCCACACGGATGCATGTGATTCTGTGTATACACGTGTGCACACGCCCCTCAGCAGGACACAGGTTTGGTGCAGAACACACGTATTTAACACAGTTCCTAATAGCTTAAAGGATTAACCCTGTTTGAGTGGCACTGTAACAGAGAGCCCAGAGATCTTTAACATACTTTCCCTTGTTAATCACTTGAAGTCCTCATTTTAAGCAGTCAATAGAAGCTGACTCTGTATGGACCCACAGATGAAAACTAGAAATCCTAACTCACCATCATTCCCCATGGAAGACAGTATCTTCTCCCGCTCTTCCCACGGTAAGGCACTCAGAGTGGGCATGTCATCAGGAAACACTGCTCGCTTGCGGCCCAGTGCAACAGCTGCTCTCCTGCACACATGTTTTATTCGGGGTCCTCGGACTGACGTTTCTGATGAATCACTCTCTTGCCCCTAGATTTCAGAACATGAGAGCAGACAGTATTCCTAAGAAAGTTACCAAAATGAGGCTGAGAAACATGTAATGGAAACTTCTAAGCAAATTATATCTTAGCTTGCATTTTGTAAGAATCAAGATAAAAACAAAGACTCTGCCTTCTGAGCCTCAGTTATCCAAGAAAGGATAAATGCAAGAGAACAAAAGGTTTGACTCAATTAGAACTACAAGGTAAGTCTCTATCCACTACAGGAAAGCCAACTTGCTCATGAAGCCATGTTATCAAGACACCGACATAAAAAAATCAAGAGTCCACTGGAACTGAAGCAGCACCTGGTGCTGACTGATCCAGCAGAAGCCAGTAGTAGATGAGGCTGAGAGCTTTGCACCTGCTGATGTTTCAGATGAGGAGGTTGGGTTTACTGAGGTGCTAAACAAATGGAGCATTTTAGTGCAATTTTCCATGTTTTCCTAAGATTCTGGAATCTCTCCCACTGAAAGAACTGTCCCAAACAAGCAACTGTGAGAATCTGGGATTCTGCTATACCAGGCCAGTCATACAGATGCATGGGCGTCTTCATTTCAGAGACAAACAGCTGAAGGCTTCTCTATTTGAAGTATGTACTAGTGATTTTCAACACTAGCGCCGCTACAAAAAGCAAAAATTTAAATAAAAAGTGTTCCCTGAAAACGTATCTCACCTCCCTTTCTGGCAGGTAAAGAGGACTGCAGAAAAGGGTGGTTTTGGGGTGGGGAAGAGGGAAAAGAGGAAAGTGGTAGGAAATAGTTCCCCAAATCACATGCAAAATTCCAATGGATTTTCCTCCCTTCCATAAGTCAGAGATCACTGCATAAAGTTAAAAAACAGAGAGAAAGATCAAGGAACAACTTTCTCTTCAGAAGCCAGCTTTACACTCGAGGAGGGTCCCCGAGAAACATCGAGGCCAAGACAGACACTGCATTTTGCTGGAACCACACTTTTCAGAGCAAGTACTGCTCTAGATAATTGCTTTGCTTAGATTTATTCAGAGAAACCCAATAAGCAGCTATGCTGTACTGGTCTCCAAAATGCATGCAGCTCCCCTCTGAGCTGACTACACAGCAGCTCCCTCTTCCCCTCAGCTTCTGCCCAGGACTCCTTATTTTCGCGTCGTTTGCCATCTGTTGCACTAACAGCTGCTTAGCTTGGCACATTAATTCTTCACGCTCAGTATACAAAAGCTACTTGTGACTTTCAGGACAAGTTCAAAGTAAGATGCACTCTAGCAAAAAACCCAACTTGGAAAAAGGAATACCTGTGCTTTTGGCTGATCTGCTTGTTTGAGGGACTTGCTCTTCTCAATCTTGTACAGCTGGGCTTTTGCCTTTTTCAGAAGACTGGCTACCCTCTTGTCAGTCATTGGCAGTTTGTCTGCTTGAGCCAACATTGAACTGATGGAGGAAGCAGAATGTTTAACAGTGCTTGATGAAGGAGCAGAAAGACGCAGAGCTTTTTCCTTCTCCAAAGATGGCACGGTGGGGCTGAGGTCCAGGTCTGATTTGTCCAGCCCCCCTCTACCTTTCTTGGATGTTTTGGTTTTGACAGCTGCCATATCTACCAGAGCAGCAGTGGAAATGTCTGTCACGGGATCTACTGCTGTAGACTTCTTCCGCCCGGCAGTTTTTTTGGCAGACGATGATGCTGCAGCATCTTCACTGGCTTTTTCTTTGGGCATTTTACCTACAGGAAACAAAGCAGCGCTACTCTGTATTTCTGACCCTTTTCTCCTTTTCTCTTTCCTTGACTCCCGTTTGTTCTCCTTTTCTCTCTCTCTGTCTTTCTCTCTGTTCTTGTCCTTCTCCAGGCCTTTGTCAGCATCTTTATCTTTGGAGAGTTCTTCTGCTGCCCTGTCCTTGTTTTTGCCTCTCTCTGTCTGGGGACTTGATGTGAACCAGGGGAAGAGAGGAGTAGGGCTACCAGATGAGAAAGGCTCTGCTGGAGTGCTTGTCTGCTTCCTTGGTCTCTGGCTTCTTTCTGCTGATTCCCCAGACTGTGATAGGGAATGGGAGGGAAAAGTAAAAGTTGAATTTAAGGCACTAGTGGCAAGAGAACTAACTGAAATACTAGTTAATGAGGAAGAGACAGAAGACTGTGGGGTGAGAGTTGTCAGGTCAGAGGTACTAAGCCTTCCGCTCCTCGTCCTCATGGAGTGCGAAGGAGATCTGGGTTCTGATCGGATGGGGCTGAACGCTTTCCTCTTCCGTCTCCGAGAGGACGTGCCTGTGGCAGAGGTCCCTGTAGTGGCGCGACCGACTGATGAGGGCAAGGTTACAGACTCGAAGATCCGGGAGTGGGCCTCACTTGGCGTGAATCGTGGTGCTCGCAGCAGAGGACTCCTCTTGTGCATATCAAACCTGGCTCCAGAGTGCAGTGAAAAGAGACGAGTGGGAGCTGTCGCACCTGGTGTTGAGAAGCCAGATGCAAAGCCAACGTCCTCCGGTGTCAGCGGCGGGGGTCTGAAGTTATCAAATATCGGTTTGCGAATAAGACCCTCTTTGGCATACTTTGCTGATGAGAAGTACTGTGGCTCTGACCTGGAATGTTTCAGGGAGGTCCACCTAAATGTTGGCTCTCGCAGAATCGACTTTCGCTTCTCTTGCATTGGCGCAGCAGAAGCAGGGAGAAAGGGTGAGGCTAACGGTATGGTTGGAGGCATAAGCCAAGGGGTATGGTCTGAGATGCTTGAAGCAGGCTGCAGCGGTGGCGGGGGAGTGAGCAAAGGGGGAGGAGGAGAGGAGGAGGTCTGCTGCTGCGGCACGCTTGGTAAGGCTGACAGCTTTTTTGCAGTCCTCTGGCCAAAACTTCTTTCTGTTATCGAAAACCTTCTGTTTCTCCTATCACCGTTATCATTTTCAGGGGACTGAGAAACAGGCAGGGGAGTGTGAACTTCTGGAGTATTGCTTCGCTCCTCAGAAAGCATCTGCATCTCCTCAGAAGCCTGGGAGTCTGTAGATGTATCCACGCTGGGGCTGCTGGACCGTGAGGAATCTGAAGACATCTGAGACGAATGCTGAGAAGCAGCGCTGGACTTTTCACTGGAGCCACAAGATGTAGCGCTAAACCTGCTGTTTGGTGTGGATTCTAGTCTGGATATTTTAATAGGAGGATCGTAGTCTTCATCCTCAATAAACCGTTTGGGTGTTTTGATAATCCGTGAAGAGATTGCACTCACAACTGGCATGATGAACTGTCGAATATTTTTGAGCTGGGTTCTCCCCTTCCTGCCCTGCAGTTTGGCCGCTTCTTTCTCAATCTTTTTTTGTGCTCCCTTTTTAGCCCTCTGCAAGAGTTGCTTAGCAATCGCAGCATCCGTCCTCTTGGTGGAAGGTATAATCCTAACGGGTTTAATCCTGCGTGGACTCTGTCTGATAGCAGCCTTCTCTTCCTTTGTGAGAGGTGGTGTGCCATCCTTTTCTTTGCGAATCCTCTGGGGCTTCTCCAGCTGTGAGTTTATGACTAAAGTTGAGGAAGTCTTTAAACGTTCAGAGGACGGTGGCCTGCCTCTCCTGCGCACAATCTGAACACTCTTCCTCCCAATCTGAAGTTTTGCCCCAGGCTTAAATTTAGATTTCAGTGGGGAAAGCTTACTAGTTCTTAATTTCTTGATTTTAGTTGCTTGCTGAAATGTAGTGGATGGTGATCTCTTGATTTTTTTCAGACTCTCTTTTTCTTCTTTGCTGCCCTTCTGAGTGTCCGATGTGTCCTTCTCCTGTGACAATTTGAACTTCACACTTGTAAGTGTTGGAGGTCTTCCTCGTCTTTTTTCCCCACTCTTCGACTCCTTCTTCTTTACTTTCTCCATGGATGTGGTTTCAGATTTGCTTGAAGGGGAACACACTGATGAAGAGTCTGACAGTACAGCTGAACTTCGGTCAGAACTGCTCCGGGGCCTCCCACGAGGTTTCCGTGGACTAGATTTAACTGAGAGGGAAGTAGAGAATGCAGGCAACATATTAAATTTCTCCAAGTGTGGGATAAGCACTACCCAGGTCACACAAGTATATACTCAGTATCAGTCATGCTGCCCATACGTTGCCAAAATGCTTCAGATAATCAACAAATAAAAATAGTTTTATCACTACATGTATAGAGTACATGTAGTGTACTTCCCAACAAACGTCTCTTCCCACATAAAATACCACACAGATAACTTGTTTAAAAATGCAAGTTTGTCTTTTCCCAACAACTACATATGCAATGGCACAAGCCCAGTACCAACCTCATGTTGGGAATAATTCTCAAGGGCACATGCCACCTTTTAAACACATTAATTTTTTTTTTAAACAGAGCACAGCTGGTTGAAAGGAAAAAAAATCCTTTTTTTCAAGTGCCATCCATCTGCACTGCTAAGGGAGAGGTCAAGAGAGCAAGACCAACAGGAGGCTGATACAAGACAATTTGCAAAACACTGGTTTTAGTTTCGAAGCACAGTTAATACTTGGCATTGACTTGGAGCCGTCAAGCACAAGACTTTGATTACTCACCTTGATCAATGCATTTCACTGCACCCTCACCAAGCCCAGCTATTTCAGTTCTGGATCTGCCCTTGTGCTAGCAAGGCGCTCCACCACAGTTTGCTGTTGAGGCCAAGCTGAGCAGATGATTATGGTGGCAGAGCAGAGTGCTCTGGTGAGAGCATTTATTGACAGTAAGGCAACAAGGAGTCTACTGAAAGATACTGAAATAGCCAAACCAGTTTCAGACCGTTACTGTTAAATAGCTGCCTCTCCAGAACACTGACATGAGGTTTCAAATACTGGTTTATCGGTATAACTCTTTTACTCAAAGTTTCCCTGTTCCTTTACAGATCAGACACAGAGAATCCAAAACTAACTGCACTGAATCTAAAGACTGGTGTGGCTTTTATGGTGGATGAGATTTGGTGGAATAAACAGGGGAGGCACAGCAAAACTATCACAAAAGAAAACAGAAAGTCAACACCCAATCCTGCAACTTGAACTTACCTGTGGGGGACCTGGTGGGACTTCGTACTTTGACTTCTTCATCTGAACCAAAACCTAAAAACTGTTCATCCTGCAATGAGAAAGAGGATGGAAGTTTGAGGACGTGGATATTAATGTTGAAATGAACTCCACTGTGATTGAAGCACAAAAGGATTCTAGAGGATTTTCCTTCCCCCAAAAAGATACTGGCATTTTTTCTTCTAACAAACAATTGCTAAAAAGGAAATAAAACTTTCATATACACATATACAGCAACTACAGTTTACAGCTGTGGAACAACCAAAAAGAGTTACAGGAAAACAAAGGCCAAATATATACAGAAACAAACCCTTAATGCATAAAATCTGCTGCTCATATCAAACAACAAAGCTTTCCTCCTGTAAGCTATTATTCAAACCACCCTAAAGACACATTCCAGCAAAAGAAATGTTTCTGTGCGTATTATTCTAGTACAAATGTAGCCCAACTTCCTGCAAACTTATGCAAATCCTCTCTTTTTAATTCACTGATGAAAACCTGACCTGCTGGAAAGCTCCTCCCTCTGAAAGAGGCATGAGGTTAAAGGCTCGCTGTCCCCACTGAGGCAGGTGTGTCAGGGAGTCTGTAAGCATCAATCCAGTTCATGGGCCACCCAAATGTGTGGTGACATCTTTTTGTTTATATGTCATTCCACCTTTCCTAATCCATTTTCACCTCACGTATTTATGTTGGCCAGTCTTAACTTTCCTATGAACTTTGGAAACAGAGATGCCACTTGTTGCTCTCTTTTTCAAAGCACTGTGTAATGTGGCCACTAAGCTTTGAGAAGGGCAGGCACTGCAAGAACAGTATCCTGCAAGTGAAAAGGGACAAGACTGTGAAAGGACAAGGTGAGCTGCACAAAGAAATAACACTATTTCTTTGTGTTCTGCCTCATCTTTTTTACACGGAATTCCTACTTCATCTACTTACAGGGAAGATCAGGAAGAGCATCTCGGCTACTGACACTGCAGTCTGGCAGACCCGCACCTGCGTCTACAGGAGAGTCACGATGTGATGAAAAGCAGCAAGGCTTTAGACCAAAGTATTTCTCAAAATTTTCTGCCTGGTTTGTGTCTGATGAGTCCCAGTGTAAACAATTCAAACACGGTATGCTCTGACCAGGTGGACATCCAGGTTCTCAATGCAGATAATGCTCTGGCCAGCTAAATACATCATGTACCCCCTTGGGCTGCAGTTAATCGCTGTAAGCCATCACCAGCACATACACCTGCTGGAGCACAGGGTGGCCCTGTCCCTCCTCCCATCCCTGCTGCCTATCTGCTCTTTGCACTTGCAGCAAAGATGACATGAAAACCAGAAAAAGCAATGATAAAGCAGCATAAAAGAAATAAAATGATGCCACAAGACATTGCTTCTGAGGCACCTTGCATCACACAGAACCCCTGAAGGCCATTCCCAGAAAGGGAGAAGCTACTGCTTCCAAAGTTCAGTCCTGCAGCACTGCAAGCAGAGCAAGAGCAGCTGTGGGAGTGCCCAGCTGCCCGCTCCCAGCACTGCGGATACACGGCCCGTCACGCCTGCCTGCTGCTCCAGAGCACGTGGGCTACAGCAGGATGTAAACACTGCTGTGCGGAGCAGCACTGCCTTTGTGGGCGTGGGCAGGGAAGGGGTCCCCAGCCCTGACAGGGGGAGAGGCTGTCAGCAGAGACAGGTGTGGGCTGAAACCCAGAGAAGGCACAGAGAAACAACAAGTACCTAAGAACAGTCAGGTTTAGAAACACTACAGGATCAGCTGCTCACCCTGTGCAATTTCCTGACTCGCACTGACCTCCAAGTTCCTGTGGCTGCTACAGATCTTTTCTTCATTTTGTTATTCTGGGTCCTACAGTCATTATTATTTTATCTCTGACTACTAAACCAGTACTCGCCATATTCTTGACAATCACCTGCCATAATCCACTATTAGAACTTGCATTATTTTCAAACTGAGCTCTGTTATCTTACTTTTCCAGTGGGATACATTAATTCTGGTTTTGGCCCAATAGCCTGGGAATGATAATTTTTTCCATTTCTTACCAAGCAGTCACCAGAAGTGTCTACAGCAAAAAGGCTCCTTCCACAAAACGGTCACTTTTGCTTCATTTACAACCACAAGTAGTATGACCAATATGTCACTTGTGTTTGCTTGTTCGGTGACATTCCTGAGTGTATTGGTGACCTCAAAACGGTTGCTGTCACTACCTGAGAAGGCAACCCTGTGACCTGTCAGAGAAGATCAAGAAAGCCACTAAGTACCACTAAGCATGTGCCAGGCTAAACCATCCAGTTGGCCATCACATGTCAAAATGCAGCTTTGAGGCAAACTAGGCAGAACAGCCTCCTTCCAGTTTTTCAGAAATGACTATAAACATGACAGATGGAGAGTGATTAAAAACCGTAAAGATTTTGAACGTGGCCTCATTTACCTGGAAAAGAATAATGCAATGCAAAAAAGGCCACTCAGGATTATAAATTAAAGGATGAGGGAAGGCTTGCCTCGTGCCAGACATGAAGACTAACCAAGTAAGCATGGGATGATCTCTCTGTGGGCTACACAGCTTCCATGTACATCTCCCACTCAAACGTTACACTATCCCAACTGGGTTCAACCTCAGAGCTGTGCACAGATGAAGGAGGACTTTTCCTGAAGTAACCCAGCTACCAAAGAACAGAGAAGTTGCAAGCAAATATTTATCACAATGCTCTTGAGCAGTATTACTTTTCAAACATTTTCCAATTAAAGATCTCAGAGGAAAATCCACCTTCAAAGGAGAAACTATCCTGCAGACACTAACTGATGTTCTGATCTCTGTCCGAGGAGTAACAGTATAAACCATACCACTATGGATCTGTACAGTTGCATGGGACTGTCACCAGCACTAAACCAGCAATGCAGCCGCTCCAATCAGCACCTGAAAAATTTTATTTTACAATAGAGTCACCTGACCAGTGCTGTACTTCCCACTCCCCATCTTGGGCTTGGTCCCAGTTAGACACCACCTCATTTTCTTGGAAAGGGATAAGCTATTTTTAGAAGCTCATTCAGATGCCTACTTAGTGACTGCAGCACAATATCTACCAGACTCCTCTGCTTTCAGCAGAGTAAACACCCTTGGAGGTTGGCAGTTAGTAACCCCAAGACAAACATTGGGTGTTGGGAGACGAGCGGAGCCCGCTGGGAGTTCAGGGAGATGCTTCCCAAGCCATTACTTGTGATGCAACTTCAATAATAAACAGCTGAGCACTTGGGGTGACCGTTATGCACCAACTCAGATGAGGGGACATTCATCCCTTCATTGTTCAATTCAACGAAAGCTCTGAGCAGGAGCGACGCACAGACTTTGCTGGGGCTTCACCTCGGAGCAGCACCGACCTACAGAGAACATCCTGAGAGCACAGAACAGCTCCTGACCTGGTCACCTCCACATGACAACCCCCAAACTACACCACTACAGCCATACCCTCAGGCATCACCCATGGCAATACAATGGTGATTAGGGCTGCAGCCTCCAGAGTCCAGTTTTTTTAGAATTAGAAAGAATATGTTGCTCTTTATGGGGCTGAGGCTCAGGGTGGGTCTGTTACAACTGTGTTACTGAGCACACAGATCTGTTTTGCCAGAGTCCCGGTCCCAACCTGGATGAGAAATTCTGATTTATGCTTTCCAATCTGAATACAGAGGAATGCTTATGAGAACACCCAAGACACTCTCATTCTGGCCACAACGAGCTTTCAATAATACCACTTCCAGGGAAGACAGTCAGTCAAACCACTACCTAGAAAGATCCAGCTTGCAGATGGTGAGAAAAAAGCTCTAGAGCTGCTGTATGGATGCATAAAAAAAGTCTTTTGTGGTGGTCAACTCATCTTTCACTCCTAAACATATATTTCCTAAAGAAACAGTACTAAAGTCAAACTATGCTCTGTAGCTCAGCCTGGGGGGAACAGCTAACCCCACTCTAGGAATTTTGTGGTATTCTTGAGAAGTGATGAACCACTGACTCAAGGAGTTACCCATTCTCTTCCCTTGTCTCCTCCCACATGGTGCTGTGAAACCTGCAGGTCAGCACTCTGATGCTAATACAGAAGTGATTGGTCAAGCACTGTTGCAAGTCTGTCCCAGGAGCTTTCCAGATGAAGGAAGCACAATGTCCAAAAGCCCCTGGAACAAACTCATCAGTGCACTGCTGCTGCTCTGAAGTTGCCTTACCTGCCCACTGCTGGTGCCAGTGGGACGAGCCACACCACCTTTCGTTTGAAAACAGCTTCCCAAACTCCTAACAAACTTCCCAAAACCACTCCTCTGAGGGTTTGGAGCACTGCAGAAAGCTGACCAAACAACAGAAACGGAAACATCACCAAGATGGTTAAAACATACTTTTATTTTCACACATCTGACAAAGCAGCACCCAATTCTTCAGGAAGGGAAAGTGCATGAAGGAGCCTCCATCTCTTGGGCCATGATCTGCATCATCCTCACCACGTGCCTCTTGTTAAGATATCAATACCTGCAGCAGTCCCCTCCCTGTTCACGTGCAGTGACCACCTTACCCATGACAGGAAAGGCTCTACACCTCCAACTCACACATTAAACACTCAAGCATTTTGACAGCGACCATTCAACCTAGCACTAGGAGAGGAAATTTTGAGACAAACAGAAGAAATTATCTGTACTTCCAGCTCAGGCATGACCCTGGTGGCAGTATGGAAGCTACTCCTTGTCCCCAGGACATGTATCTAGTACCATTTCCAACACGCCACTGGTGAACATCCACAGCTCCAACATTCATGTCATAAAACATTACACCCCACATATAATTACAGCAGTGCTACCAGGGACACCACCATCACCACCACATCCTACTGCCAAACTCGAGCTTCTGCAACTTTCAGCCAATACAGACTTATAGAGGTAACTGTCAGCATGCATCCAGCACACTCTCAACTTTTATGTCCCAAAGCCTCAATCCCACTTCAGAGATGGACATGGAGCTCTAAACTGACAGGCAGAGCAGATATTTAACAAGTACGTCTAGGCTTCTTTTATACCAAATATTGACATAATGAATCAAGAAAACGCAACCAAATTTTTCTTATTCCTACAGTGCCACTCACACCAAGGTGAAAGGTCAGCACACAGTACAAACACTACTGTTCAACCAGTTACAGCTTCACTGTGCGAAAAGTCCCCCCAGCAACTCTTGTGGTGTTAAAATCAAGTATCAGAACGTGCCTCCTTTAATGTGAGCTGGTTTCGAGATAACTCAGCGCATCACTGAGCTGCAGCAGAAGACAAGGGCTTGTACAAAGTGACCTGAATCTGAGGAGGATGCCCTGACACCCCAGAATTCAGGTACCTTTTAAATGAGAAATGCATCCTGCTATGTACTATGAAACTGCCAAGAAGACACAGGAAAGACTGAGTCTAATACTTGCTGTAGACAACATTTCTCCTGCATCTAACTTGGGTGGTAATACCCAATTTCAACAGGTACCTACACACACAAGCGCACACAAGAACGAAGTAGAAAAAAAATAAGCATGCAGAGCAGAAGTTGTACATAAAAAGGTAACACAGCTTCTTCCTCTGATTCCCACTGGCTCCTGACCTCAAAGCAACTGCTCAGAGCTTATTCCTGATGAGGAATGCCAACTCGGTTGAAGACTGCAACTGGCTTGGTTCAGGAAGGACCCTCAACCTTGTGGAAAAGAACAGCAAGAGCACTAGGCAGTTACTGAGAGGACATGGTGAGCCCTAATATGAAGGGGTCTCCTGGAAGCCCCCTTCTAGAAGAACACCTCCCCCAGAGCAGCTGCCACATGGGCAGCAGAAACTGCACCATTGCTGCATTGCACACAGCCACCCTCTCCTCTGGAGAGACCACAGGCAGCACCCATGTGCTGACTTCCTACATCTGCCAGAGCTCTTTTCACACCCTCACCCCCAACTCACAGAGAACTTGTACTGCAGGACAGAAAAGCAGCCTCTGGTGACTGTAATCTTCACTAGGACTACGACGAGAGCACAAGTCACCAGCTAAGAGAACTATGTCCTTTGATGCAAAAGTGTTTTGTTTCTTACGCATCACCAAAGGAAAGGAACCAACTGGGTGAGTTAACTCAATCTGAATGTTTGTGGGGATCCTCTCTGAGTACGCTAAAGAGCACTGGCATGCTGCAAATGCAGAGTGAGGGAAAACACCTGGGGTCTGCCCCTGCCTGGCTCATGAGGGGTCAGGTAAAACTCAACCTACAAACACCAAGCCACAAATCAACATTTTTCATTACTTTCTACTGTATGCAATGTTATTAGAGAGAAGTGTTTAGCAGCTAAACAGAAAAGTGATGTAATAAGTAGAATTCTTAAAATCCAGGAGACCCTGTGTTAATCAAGCTGCCACACCTGGAATGCATTCCAACTATTTTATTTTAAAGCAAAAATACCCTAAAGGCCAAACTCAAAAAGATATCTCAAAGATGTTTTAGGCCTTTTTTGAGATGCAGAAATATATTTTAAGACAACTAGAATTAAACAACAAACCACAGCCCAATGTCATCTTAGAAAAAAAAAAAAAGAAAGAAAAAGAAACAAAGCAACTTGCCTCCCCCCACATGAAAAACCTCCTGGATTGTTAACTCTGTGGTCAGCTTGGTTAGCCAGATCTCAGTCATTTCTGTCCCTGAACTAGCACTGGTGAGGTATTAACTGCTTCCCAGAGGACTCCATGAATTCCATCAAGCCATGTCTACTGCAAACAGCAAAAAAGAGAAGTACCCCAAAGTGCAGCCCCTGAGATGATGGCGTTAATGAGAGCAGTGCGACTCACGCCCCAAAGTCTGCACAGGTGACAGTAGGAGTGTCCCCATGCTCAGCTCTGTGTGTGCAAACACAGCCCCATTCCTCCAGCACCGTGGCCCACAGGAGCTGCCACTCTGCAGGCAAGGAATTCCTCCAGCTCAGCCATGAGTGAAGAGCTCCACTTCAAGGCATCCAATAGAAAATGCCAAAACCGGGTCAGAAAAACACAGGAAAACTGTATTTTCATGTGCATTTTAATAAACTTTGCTACAGCCAGCAATGGGAAAAGAAAACAACTGCTCTTCATATAGGCAAAATACAAAGATACGTCCACCTACCCTACAGCTGACAACCTGCCTGGAGAAGACGAGACAGAACTGGCCTTCAAAAATCAATAAAGCCCTCCTGGTACAAAGGACCTGGGGAATTCTCTTGCTGGCGCAAGGATGCTGCTAACGAGTGATGCAAAACAACTGGGGGAAAGGAACGCTGCAGCTCGTAGTAACACACCCCCATCATGTCTTCCCTGTTCTGTCAATAGGTGGGTTGTTGTCGCACTCCCACTCCGGCTGCCTTAGAAAGGCTTAAAAAAAAAAAAAAATGAAGGCAGGAAGAAGAGCAACTAAAAAAACAACAACAAAAAAAACCCCCAAAACCAACCAACCAAACAAAAAAACCAACAAAAAAACCACAAAACCCCCCAAAAAAACCAAAAGAAAAGGAGAGCCAGCGCTCCGAGTGCCGGCGAACGGCCTCGCACCGGGCCCGCCGCCCCAAGCTCCGCCTGGGTATCCACAGCGGCGAAAGGGAGGAAGAGGAGGAGGAGGAGGAAGAGGAGGAGGAGAAGGAGGAGGGCCGGTGCGCGGCACCCACCGCCGGGCCCGCAGCCCAGCCCCCTCGAGCCCCCGCGCCCGGGGAAGGACGCGTCACCCCACCGAGCATCCTCGGCACCGGGGCGCACCGGGAGCCCCTCGGCCCCATCCATCCTACCTCGCTCCCGGCGGCGGGTTGTGCGCACCGCATCCCGCCCCGCCGCGGGCGCGGGAGCGGCGGGAGGCGGATAATGGAGGCGGCGGCAGGGAGGACGCACCGGCGGCAAGTCGCGTGCGCGGGGAGGGACCGCGAGGGCGGCCGGACCAGGACCGGCACCGGGTCCCGCCCGCCGACTCCCACCACCCCCCCACACCCCCCCCCCCTCCCGCTGGGCGCGCCCTTTGTGCGGGGCGCGGGAGGTGTGCCCGGCGACGGGCGGACTGTGCGGCCAGGGGTGGGTGGGTGCGCCCGGGTGTGCTCGGGCCGCCGCCGCCGGGGCGTCGGGGATGCTGCGCCCGGGACCCGCCCGCCCGCCGCGCCCCCCCGCCCCCGCCCCGCTGCCCCTCTCACCTCTCCGCTGCCCGCCTCGGTGCCGCAGGCCGCGCGGAACCGCCGCAAGTTGATGCCGATAGTGGCCGAGACCTGGAGCGCCGCGTCGAAGCCGGGACCGGCCGCGGCCGCGGGGCCGCCGGGGCCCGGCGCTGCCCCGCCTCCGCCGCTTCCCGCCGCCCCGCCGGAGCACGGGCCGCCGCGCTCGCCCTCGCCCGCCGTCGCCGGCGCCGCCGCAGGTTCGGCGGGCCGCAGGCTGTGCACGGCCGGCACCCGTAGGCGGGACCCCCCGGGCCCCGGCGGCCCCAGCCGCCGCTGCCGGGCCGGGCGGGGAAGCGCCACCGACCGCTGTGCGCCATCTTTACTGAGAGGCGACGAGCCAGAGAGCGGGGCCGGGCCGCGCCCCGCGCCCTGCATAGCGCTTTGCCGGCCCGCGGAGGCGCTGCATAACAGCGGGTATCATGCAGGTTGTGGGGTTCCGCCATCCCCGTGCCCGGACACATGAATAAGCCATGCTCGATCAGTGCTAGCCCGGCATAACGCTGAGCGATATGCAGGGCCCCAGGCCCGAGCCCTAGTGGAGCCTCCCGTCCTGGATAGCGCAGCTTCGGGCCGCCGCGGCCCCTCATAGCTCGCACTGCTATACAGGCGCGGGGCTCCTCGCGAGCCAGCCCCGGAACCTGCCTGACGTATAATCGAGCCGCAAGCAACCCGCATAACCCTGACGGCGATGCCGAGCGGGAGAACGAGCCGCCGGCGCCCGGGACCGCGCATACTGCATAGGCGGCGCTGCCGACCCCCTGCATAGCGCTGGGTCGTATGCGGGGCGCGGGGCGCGGCCCCGGGTACGAGCCGCTCCGTGCGGGGGGGACCGCGGCCCCGAGCTGTGGCACCGAGGGCGGGCGGCTCCGCCCTACCCTCCCGGCCCCGGCCGTGTCCTACCTGCGGCCCGCCCCGCCGGTGCCGCGTCCCGCTGGGTGCCACCCCGGGGAGGGAGGTGACGGCGAAAGCACCGGGCTGGCAACCCCGTCGTGCACAGCACAGCAAGAACAGGGTTAACATCCAACAAGTGCCCGCCGTATTCTCTGAGAACAGCACTGCAAACACACGGATAAGATGTAAATCCATCTGCTTGGGGACATAAAATACCCATTTTCTTCCGAAGTGCATCAGCTGAGGGCAGGGAAGGAGCGAGGGGCGGGGAGGGGAGGCTGTTTGTCTCCCAGAGAGGGAGCCAGACACTGTTGTGGGCAAGCTGCTGGAGCCCTTTGGGGTCCACAGATCAGATGATGCTTCTGCCTGGGGCCCTGCTGCGGGAGCGGGGCTGGGGGGACTCCTCCCGAGGACTTCCAAGGAGTAGAACTAAAATTAGATGGTTTCTTCCTCTCTAGGGACTGTGAAAGGGACAGGAGCATTTCTGAGCTCTCCCATGCTTTACTAGTGAGGCTTAATCCCATCCTCCCACTGAAGCATTTGCCAGGCCAGTGCTGGTGTGAGCTGCTGCCTCGAGAGGGGCACGCACAGGCAAGAACAAGTCAGAGAGGAGAGGCAGGTCTTGGAGCCAGATCAGACAGCCTTGCTCTCAGTGAGGTTCTCTTGGGTTCAGAATCCTCCTTCCACTCAAGCTCACACACTAAATCCCCTGTGTGATCTCTCTCTCTTTAAGGAACGTATGCTGCAGACTCCCACAGCAGGGCCCAGCCCATTCCCCTCCTTGGTCTCTGTACCTGCTGGGTGAAGGGTTTGTGATGACAGGAGCAAAAAGCTCAGGTTTGCTGGGGCTCTTTGGGAGGATGCCTCACCTCCTCCATGGGAATGAGCAATCACAATACCCTCCCCAGCACTGGGAGGAGGGCCATGCGAGGCAGTCATGGTGTCCTGGCCAGGCTGGTGGGAGAAGCAAGCACAGGACACAGGCTGGGCAGGGAGCTAGTCAGTCACTGCTCCTGTTGCAGACTCTCCCACAGAAGCTGGGGAGTTCACTGAGCCTCAGTTTTGCCATCTGTGGCACAGAAGTGACCTGTGACCAGTTGTGACCCAGAGCTGCTTTTCAACAAGAAAAAAGAAAAGCTTTCCATCCACAACCAACCTACTGGTTACCACATCTGGAGTGTGTGAGCTCACCTGCACTCCCTGTCAGAAGCGCACAAGGCCTCCTACTGGGATGACGTGCTGAGAAGGCCAGTTCTGCTGCAGGGAGACGAGCAAGTGATGTGCCACTGGCACAGTCACCCCAGGGACATCAGGGTCACTGGTGTGCACAACACAAGGCCCAGAGGAGCAAAGGAGCAGGCTGAGACAGCAACAGTATCAACAAGGAGCAATACTGACTAAAACCATCTTCTAAGACAGTAAAAACAGGCTGCTAGCTTCAGAGAACTCCTACAAATTATTTTCTGAACACAGCAGAGTACAGGTGACTCACCAGGTTTTGTAGAGAACCCTACAAGAGCTGGATGACAACGAGCAAGGTGGTAGAACCCTGGACAGCTCAACCTTTGACCAGTGGGAGCTGAGGTGACACATGCAGCAAAGCTCTGCTTACTTACACAGGCTTCCACTGCACCAGTCAGACACCAAACCAGCAGAGCTGCCTGTAACTACGCTACATTCCCTATGGCATAAGCCATGGAAATTGCTTTTGATAATGTAAAAAGTACTGGAATTTGCTTTTGGTTCCCACTAGCTGATGGGAAGTACATTCAGGAACAAATGGAATGTTTCCCCTTTGCAGACCTCCCCTGGAGCCACAGTTGAAGCACAGTGAGTGTCCCAGAGCGAACAGAGCTCTGGTGACCAAAAGTGGCCTCACCAAAGCAGCTCTGGCACCCTCGGGACTGGCCCGCAGATCCCTCTTGAGGAGCCATCCCCACCAGCACTGCCCCCAGGACAGGCTGGCACCTGTCAGAGTGCCAGACAAGGACCACAACAGCTTGATATGGGCTCCTGGCTTTATTGTCGCAGACCCCATTACAGACCCTGCACCGTGGCGCTGCTGGCATTGCTGAGGTGAGTGTTCACACATTGTACCCGATGATGCCGCCCTTGCCGATTATCTCCCCGATGTAAAACCACATCAGCACCTCTGTGGCCACCAGGCCGTTTCTCAACGCGTCCTGAAAGGAAAAAGCCACTGGTTAGATCCCAGGCTCCCTTAACAGCTCCTCCCTCACTCCCACTGCCACATCCATGCCCTCCAGCAGTTCTCAAGGCAAAAACCCAGAAGTGGAGCAGAGTGTTTGCTGTGTTCAGCCACCCCTCAACATGTCCCATCACAGAAATGTTCTACAACATTAAGTACACTGTCAGCTGTTCGTGGCTTTTTACAGCCCTTTCAAGGATCATTTCCTAGCCCACACACGGGAAACACATTAATTTCAAGGCCAACTGACGACACAGCTGATCAGAGGGCTGGGCTCATTCAGCCACCTATGGATACTCCCTTCCCTGGGATAGAAGGCGATGGGACCAGAGGGGAACAATCACAGCTTGAGCCAGGCAAGAAAGAGTTAAAGCAAAGCCGATAAAATAAAACCCTTTAAACTCTCGACCCCTGAACTCCATGAGCTTCATATGTCGTTGACAACAGTTCCCACTGCTTCCCAAGGCAGGAGCAGAGCATTTCCTGGGTGGCCAGGAGGCTCCCGTTGGAGCTGTCCCTCGGCACCGTCACATCCCGCCCCGGCCGGTACCTTGACAGTGAGCTGCGCCAGGCGGCCGCTCTGGAAGGCCCTGACCAGGCCCTTCATGCTGTCGATGGCTCGGGGAATCTCGGCGGGGGTCGGCGGGGCGAGCTCCACCTTGGCGTAGTACCAGAACGTGGCCAAGCGCGGCTTCGAGTACGTCACGGCGGCTGCGGGGAGGGGGACCGGAGCGGACGGTGTTTTCCTAACGGCGGGAGCCCGCGAGGCCTCCCCGGGCCCAGGCCCCGCTGCCCCTAGCCCTGTTCCCCATCCCCTCCCCTCCGCCCCCCCCGGCCCGTTCTCACTCCCCTCAGCTCAGCCCATCCCATTCCAAGCCCGTTCCCTCCCCGCTCCCCCGTCGCCCTTCCCGTCCCTCACCCCCGATCAGCTCCGGCCCGCGCTGCACGAGCCGCTGCACGAGCCCCTGTGCGGCCTTGGCCATCGCTGCGCGCGCTCAATGTCACCGCCGCTCACCGCACCCGGCGCTCGCCGCGGGCAGCCCGCAGCGAGGACCCCGGGCCACGTGCGCGGGGCGGGGCGGGGCGGGGCGGGGCTGGGCCGGATCCGCGGGTTCGAGACCCGCGCAGGGCCGAGACCGCTCCCGCCCCGGGACCACCCCGGTCCCTGCACCAAGCCCGAAGAAGCTTTTCTACAGCTGCCGGCACTGCCAGACCTCCACCACCAGCTTTAAGATGATCTCTATGTTTAATTTCCAACGCCCACCATTCCCAACACTCATTGGGGAAGTAAACCCTGCTACACCCCTGGCATGTACAAGTTGGCAAAACATCCCCCTCCTGTTCATCCCCCCATCCCACTCTGGGAGTGGCTGGAGGCATTGCTTTCACCAAGTGAATGATGGTTACAGTTTAAACACAGAACAGAGGGAGGCGTTTGGTATTGCTGGAAAAGAACGTGGCCAACACAAAGAGCAGGTAATAGAGGGCCAGGGCACCACATCGTGAAGAGGCTGTGCTCTTCCCCCGAGGCTGAGGCTCAAAGCTGTAGTGCAGTGGAAAGTCTTAGTATTAAAGAGTGAGTCTTGAAAGGAAAAGAGAGAACAAGGGCTAGCAGGGAAGATCCGAGAAGAGACTCCAAAGGTGGTGGCAATGCATTAATTGTGGTCATCATTAGGGTGGCAGCTCCAGCCATTACCCCTGCATGGCTGTAATCCTGTCTGCGACAGGAGGTTTGGAGATGAGATCCTGTTTTTCAATTCAGCGTGTCCTGCAGCTCCTCCTCCTTCTGCTTTTTCCTCTCTGCAAGCCATCGCTGGATCTTCTCTTTTAGCTCTGTGTTTGGTCTGATCTGGTCCATAGTGAGGGGACTCCGATTGAAAGGATCTGTCTGATCACTGAAAAATAAAACATCAAGGAGATTATTTGGACAATTCTGGTGCTAGAGATAAAAAAAAAAAAAGAGAGAGAGGTCAGGAAGAGTCACTGGACATATGAAATAGATCCCCAAAAGTATCAAGGTATGAAGGCTGTGCTGCACACCTGAGGAGGTGTCGGGCTATAGTCGATCGGTCCACGGTGACGCGGGAGGAGGGCAGGATGACAGGGTCTGACATCAGAGTGCTCATGATTGGATCCAGGAATTCATCACAGGCATCCGCATATGTCTCCTCTTCCTGCTGCTGCCGGTCTGCAAGAGACTAGGGAGCACACGTGGCTTTGAGGGATTCAGCCTCCCTGTTCTTTAAAAACCAGGGAACCCTCCCAGCTGCCCCACCTGGACCTTGGACAAAGCTCCACTCCCAGAAATCCAGCACCATAGCAAAGATGCAGCAATACACAGAGGGAAAAGGACATAGGGAACCAGCTCCATCTTTTTTTGTATGTTAAATTCTCTTCAGTGCTCACCTTGATCCTCTCAGCCAGGTTACTAAAAGACACTATCATGTTTCCAGGCTTGTTGATCTTCTTCAGAACTCTCACGGTCTGGGCAAAGAGCGTCGGTGAGTAGGAGCGGCCGTCCTTGGGGACTGTGGCACAGAAGTTTTCTTCATCCCTGCACCACAGGTTACGTGAGAGAAAAGGTTTAAGAATCCCCATTTATCAGGGCTGCAGAACAGTCCCCACAGCAGCCACATTCCTATAGCAAGGAACTAAAAGCTAAAGAAAAGCTTGCGTGTAACTAAGCATTTCTCCCCCAGTATCACCAAGACGGCTCCTGGATGGCTCCTGCCACCGACAGGCTCACTCCCCTCGTCACCTACCCAAGGTTTAGGTAGATGGTGCAGATGTCAGACACGAGCTGCTGCGGCTTGAAGTCAAACTCACTGAAATCCTTCACTTTCAAAGCTCCCATTTTAGGCCCAACCAGGTGTTGCAGGAAGTAGTTGAGCATGGAGATGATGCGCTCAGCAAGGAAAGGATGCACAAACAGGGACTTGATTTCTGGAAAGGAAAACAACAGTGCAGAGATTCACAGCAATTCCATCCTGATTTGACCACACTGAAACCAAGTTCCTGCCTGCTCACTCCCTGGCAGGGCTCTTCTCTAGGTCCTGGCAGGCAGGAGGGGCTCTTTTACCTACCTGAAGTCAGAAAAGCCAGAGTGCCAATGGTTTCATTGGACATGATGTTGTGGAAACGCGCCAGCTGACCAAACATCTGCAGGCTGGACTCCTTCTCACGGCGAGCCTCCGGGGACAGGCTGTCCCACTCTCCTCGGTCCTTCTCGATCTGCTGAACTTTGATCTTGCTGAGGTACTGCAAGACAGAACACATGGACTGTTTGGTTGGATGGTGATGCCAAGGAGCTCCAGAAATGGTCAAAACCAGTCGGGCAACATCTGTATCACCCATCTTATCTGCCAGCCTTCCGGTTATCGGTTCTCTGGCAGGTAACAGCTCCCCAAAAAAAGCCCTTTCTAGCAGCAACAGCAGCTCTGAAAGGAGTGGAGAGACATTCAACACACACCAGGGACATGAGGGCACCTGGAATTCCCTTGTGATCCCAAAGGAGAACTGCCTGGAGACAAGAGGCCTTTATTAGGATAAAACACTTGCAGACAGGCCAAGGGGGTTTGAGAATCAAAATCCACAATGATTGTTTAAAGCCTGAGTGTATCCAGATCAGCAACAGGCAGATTTCCCAGCATGCTTCCTGTTGGATCTGAAAAAGCCCTTCTGCTCCTCTTAGTTCTGAGCTGCCTCCCGAGCCCAAAGGAAGGAAGGGTAACCTGCAGACAGGGCCCCAGACTCCCCCCTTCCTCCTGCCTTTGCCCCTTCTGCCAGGGCGTTGGCCACACCATCTTGGGATTGCTTCCTGCATAGTACCTACTGCAGAGATTCACCACGCAGGGCCAGGCAAGCTGGCCTGTTCTGGAGGTCAGTATCACACCAGGGAAATGCAAACTTGTTTATGTGGTGCTGACGGAACGTGAGCTCAGCCCTACCTGTATGGCTTCATCCAACAGGAAAATGGCATCGTTCATGAGCAGGTTAAGGAAGCGCAAGAAGAGAGGGGGATTCATTGCCTCCAGGTTCTCTGAGGCATAATCAGCCAGAGCCTGCAAGGAAAGGGAGAACAGCAAATTCTGCAGCACAGTTCCCCAATGGCAGGACATGGACCCATGTGCTCCATGCAGAGCTGCACACTCACATGGGCACACTCCAACTTGCACCTCTTGCCTCACCTTTATGCTGTCCCGGTAGGAATCAGTGTCCCACATGTACCTCAGGATGGGATACATGGGACGGCGGTAGTTGAACTTCTGTTCAAACTGGTGCGGGTCACCTGGGCACAAGCCAAAGAGCCTCTCAGGTGGACAGTTCCACACAAGTGCTACACAGGGAACACAACTCTTCCATTCTACGATTACCTGTAAACTCGATATCCACAAAGACTTTGATGAGTGCCTCGGCCAGGTGGGCAGCATGTTGGTAAGAGCAGAACACTCGCTTGCGATGAAACACACTCGAGACGAGTGGGTTCTGAGCCTGATCCAAGTGAGGCATCACAGCTTCCAACACTTCAGCCAGCTTGGCTCGCAGGTGAGGATTTTTCATCCTGCAAGAAAAAATAGAAAGCAAATCCAGGATGGCATGAGGGCCATGGTGCAGAATGGAGCTGCTCAGGAATCACTCCAGGAGCTGTGCCCATCCATGCTCGAGTGCAGACCGTCTGTAAAGCCAGCCCCGGGTCAGCAGTCCCTCGCACACACTCAATGCCGCAGTGAAATCGCAGGCAGAGGCCAGAGAGTGTGGGAACAGCCAAGCTGCTGCTCTCACCCTTCCCACAGCAGCTCTCCCACTCACAGCCCAATGCCTGCTTGTCAGCTGGAGCTCCTGAGCAAACCCCACCAGCTATCCCAGCTATTTTCCTACTGCCCATAGACCTTCTTCCTTTTTACCCTGCTAATCTCCAAGTGCTTTGCCTGCTGCATCTGCTGTCTAGCACCAAGCACTGAGGTCAGAGTATACCTCTGCTGCACCTGTGGGGCAGAAGCCAAACCACCTGCCCCATGTGACACTGTAGGGGACTGCCAGGAAGAACTAAAGCCTCCATCTCCCGGGGACAGCGGGAACAATGAGAGCTGCCTACCACGGGAAACCTCCATCTGCTGCTGCTGCTGCCAGGAGCTCACTGCATTTACACACGTAAGTGTAAGTGATCGAACAGCAGAAATGCAGAAAGCAGGGCAATGTCTTACCAGGAAGATCGATAGAACTACTCAGTTCTGTTCAGTGGACATTATAGAGACACTCCCAACAGATCAGCCCCAGAAGCTCCCTTTAACAAGTACAAAATGGCTGTAGCTGATGAGATTTCTGCATCATACAACCGAACACATATTTAAGCACCAAATCCCATCTAAACCTTGCATGAAGCCTGTGGCCTCCAGGCACGCCTTTGTTCCCTCTGTGCCTCCTGCAGGCAGATTTCAGCTGTTCCAAAAAGATCAACCTGCTCACAGCTGCACAAACCAAGCCTCAAGACAGCTCTGCAATTTCTGCTTGCTTGGTCACCCCGGGTGTTCTGCAACAAGCACCCAGGGCTGCACCTACCTCTCCACATCACCCATGAAAACAGTAACAAAGTGAAGGATGTGCTCCAGGGAATCGGCAGAAGTCTCCAAGATGTCATCCGCAAAACGCCGCAGGAAAATGAAGAAGTCGCCCAAATTATCAGCAAAGAACTCTGCAAACAGAGATTGTAGCTGAGCTCCTCCCCAGGCAGCTCACCTTGCCCTTTTCCAGCCTCCCATCCACTCTCCCCTCACCACCCTGATGTTTATTAAGTATTGGCAATTAACAAGCTGTATTAGAACCTGCCATGGAGAAGGATGCCCAGCCTGATGGCCCAATACCAGGGATTCACTTCCCATCTCCCCTCCCAGAAGTCAGGTCACTTATGGGGTGAATCCAGCATCTGTCTGCTGATCACAGTTACACAACCCCCAAGGGAAGAATCTGAAGCAGACCGCAGAAGAAAGAGTTTACACATAGAGAAAATAGTAAATCAATGCAGAATTTGCCACTTGCCAATGAGTAATGACCTTTTAAAAGGTCAGCAGCTTCACTACCCTAAGTATGGCCCCTCAAACAGCCCCAAATTTTCTAAGAGTGATCCTCTTCAGAGAGACTATTCTGCACCATGTCAGCAGTAGCACCGTGTCCTGCCCTGGACAGGGAAGCACTTGCTCAGGCATCTCTGCCAGTGCTCATGTATGACAGGTGTTGGCACAGACCCCCAGCAGGACCCGGGGCTTCACCTGGCACGTAGGCCAGTGCACTGTGCTCCACCTCCGGCAGTGGGAAGGTCAGCTCCAGCGGCTCCGTCCCATGGTTCCCCACAGCCAGCTGCACCAGCAGCACTGCCATGGACACCTGCAGGTTCAGGCAGTTTTGCAGCATCTGTGGTTCCGTCATTGCTGTCTTGGTGGAGAGATAGATGGTCATCAGGCGCTCAAACTGCTCCCTGAGGCTGTCAGCAGCGGGGCTGGAGCTCTGCTGAGCTTCTCGCCATGCCACTTGCAGGCGGTGAAGGCTTTGGTTTATCTTTACCATCTGGTCATGCAACCTGCCCAGGAAAGGAGGCAAGAAGGGGCTGAGGAGACAGACAGACAGAAACACATCCTGCCTCACCAATGCAGAAGCTGGTGAGAGACTGTTTGTGCCAGTGGATTCAGATTATTTCTTGTGGGTACCCTGTCTGGGGCTCTGGCAATGGGAAGCCTTGGGGAAAGGCTTGCCAGGTCCTGGGAGGATACGAGACCCTGTGAGGGACCATGGCACCTGCAGAGTGGCCTGGGCACATGGCAGAGCCCTCTTGCAGCACCGAGCTCCCTTGGGCCACTGAGGTCAGGGATCCAGCACAGCCCAGAGAGGCCTGCAAGGTGACACTTCAGTCTCCCAGCAACAAGCCACTTGCATAATAACTTTTTTGTCAATGTCTATATTTAGAGAATAAACCAGAAGGGGACTCTGCTTGGATCAGCCATGACCTCACAGTATCCAGGCAACGATTTGCAGAGGGAAGCTGTGCAAAACAGAGTGTTTTGGTGTCCAGAAAATCCTCTTCTAGAAGCTGACAGCTACCTCACATTCCTGCTTCACATACAGCCCAGCTATCAGGGCATTTAGGTCACTCCCAGTGGGTAGGTGCTCTGCTACCTGGATGCTCTCTAGTTGTGAAGGGAGGTGCCAGCGGCCCCTGCCCCAAAGAGAGGGGGGAATGGAGCAACCCACAAATACACAGCATTTGGCTACTGGTGTCTACAAATAACGTGGAGCCTGTAGGACTCCTTTATTAGGATAAAACACTTGCAGAAAGGCCAAGGGGATTTGAGAATCAAAACCCACAATGATTGTTTAAAGCCTGAGTGTATCCAGATCAGCAAAAATGTGAGCAAAATTTCTTCCTGCAGTCAGTCAGGCTGAAGTTCAGGCAGCAGCTCAGCTGGCCACTCTGTGTTCAGAGTATTTACTGAAATTCCCATAGCTGCACATGGGTGGAAAGCAGCCCCAGGGGAACTGAGAGCAGGTACCTGTGAAACCCCAAGTGCAGGGTATACTGCGTGAGCACCAGGTTTTCCGTCACCAAGTTGTAGCTGTTTGCAGACTGTGGCTCTTGCTCACTCAGAGCAGGGATCAAACATGTTTCTTTTTCCAAACCTGTAAGGAAAAGCATCTCTGCATCAGGTCCCACCCAGCAGTGCTGGTGAGGAGAGGGCTTGAGAGGGTTCTCCTGAGGACACAAAAGGGCTCCTGGTGATGCTGGCAGCGTTTTATTTGTATTCAGCTCTCTTTCTCTTTCTCTCTAGTCACACCTCTAATTCTTCCCTAAGCCTAATGGCACCCACTGAGAGGGCACCACTGGGTAAAGTGGGGACCTGAGGAGACCCCCTTTCCCATTCTCTTACTCCCAGTGTTTAGGTGTACCTTTCATGTGTACGTTCTTGCTCCTCCTCTCTTCTTCGTTCAGCTCCTTCAGAGCACAGTAGGTAGGGTTGAAGGTTAGCAGCTTTGGAGATCTGGGTTTGCAGAAGGGCTGGCACAGCTTCAGGAGGGCAGCCCCCAGGTTGAGGAAGAAGGCATCTGAGGCATACATCTGGAAGAAAATCTCCGGCATCTGGTTAGCCCAAATTTTGGTGCGGCCTGCATTTGCATGGAGGCAGTTTCCGAGCCAGGAGAGAATCCTGTGCTTCATCTCTGGTGACAGCTGCAACAGGTTCTTCAGCATCTGGTAGATCTTCTCATGGAACTGAGCCATGAACTGTTACAGGAAACATAACACAGTTGAATGAGTCCTTGGGGTTTGTTCTTTTGCCTCTCTGGTATTACTGCTATCGACTCTTTCCGGATCCAGACCGTGTCCTGCTCCTCATGCTACCCCTGTGAATCACCCATCTCACACACAGTGTTACAAGCAGGTCAGATCCTGGGGCTGTCAGCAAAGAACAGTTAGGGATGTCCTCAAAAGCATAGTTGAGAGCAATTTGTTCCCCTACGGAGTAAATCCAGGTATCTTTGCCTAATCTGGCAGCCTTAGTGAAAAAGATTTCACCTTAGTGAAAAAGACCCTCTCAAGAATCACCTCTGCAGCCCAGTTCACTCCTGTATTTATATCCTGCATCCTTATGTTTCACTCCTGACCTACTGGAATGTTCCTAGTGCTGTTCCTCTGAATAAGATATTTACTTGCATAGTGACAGAGAATGTTGCCTGTCACTTTCTCAACTGGGGAATTGTTTTAATTACCAGACAGGTACTGAAAGCTATTCCCTGGTGATTGCAACACCTGAGGTAGATGATCTCCACTTAGCACCTCAAGTTACTGATGTCTGTTCCACCAGTACCACCCAACCTTTTTCCCAAAGCTCAAGCAACTTTGACAAGACACAAAAACTTTGGTTACAATCACCCAAGGCAGCTGGTGAAACTGTTCCCATGCTCCAGCTGGAGAATTCAAAGTGGTTTTGGGATGTGCCTAGTTGCAAGCCAGGCTATTCCTGAACCAGTGGTGGAACTCAAGCCCCGATACCACATCTTGAACCCTCAGGCAATGAGAGGCCACTAAACACCACAGGAAGCAGAACAGCCCCGCTTCTCCCACCTGATGGATGTTGGACTCCTGCACTTTAATCTCCTGTGGGCTGGATCGGGATGGATTCAGAAAGTAGCCATGGTTCTCCACCACGCCAGGCGTCTTCAACAAACAGGAGATATTTGAAACGGCACCAAGCAAAGTCTTCTGGTACATCTGCCCATTGCTGGGATCCTTGGGCTGGATGTAGCCTGCAAAAACCTGGGGAACGCATCAGGACATGCTGACAGTTGCCCAAAATCCCAGTAAAAAACCCCAAAAAACTGATGGGTTTGTGACAGGCTATGAGAAAGGAGGGGAGGGGTACGACTACACACATCAGGTGTTGTTACACCACACTGCTGGTCTGGCCTCTGCAGATCAGGTCTTGTAAATGTGCCCCTGCAAAAAGCTCCTGCCTAAGCCCAGATACCCACCTTTGCTATGTCCTTCTGCTTTGTGAAGTAGAGGAGCACATCGAGGTATGTGTACAGCAGGATCTGGCAGAGGTCCAGCTCCTTGATTCTCCCCAACAGAATGTCAAACACAGGAACCATGACCTCCCCGAACGTCCGCACCTCCTCATCCATCATTAAGGCTTCTATGACCTCCTCAAGGAACTCGGTCATGTCTTCGAACTCTGGCAGGCGACACAAGGCTGTTACTCACAGTGATCCAACAGCCAAACTGACCCAAACACAACCCCCTCTTTTGGCAGCGAGGGGAGCCAAAGCTTCACCCAACTCCACAATGATCCAGGGCAGCCTCGCAGCGCTGAGGCAGTGGCATAACCCGGCCGCACTTACGTGCCCCTCTAAGTGTCTCCAGCATCAGGTCCACCAGCTGCTCATACACGTTCTGGTTGACGTAGATCTCCGGGGTGAGAAGGACAGTACGAGTGTTTGACACTGTCAGGTTGCGGCAGCGCACTGCGAAGGGCAGAAGATTCTCCGGGACCTTGGTTATCTGTGCAAGGAGAACAAGGCAGTGTAGGGACCCCAGGCATTACAACTTTAGCTCGGTCACTCCAGAGCACAGAGCTGGGTGACGGAGCTGCCTTCCTGCTTGGCAACCTGTGCCCACCTCTTCCTGTGCCCTGCGGAAGCAGGCATAGAGGTAGCGCAGGATCTGCCTCTCCCCAGCGTCACGGTCAGCCGAGAGGTTCTGGCTGCTGGCAGAGGTCATGTGGATCAAGTGGCTCCCAGGCTCCGGCAGCAGCAGGCGGGTGAACAGGGCCTGGGCACCGGCAGAGACAGGGTACAGTGACACAGTCCCAGCACAGAGCTCATCCCTCCAGAGTAGGAAGCTCCACACCACACAGGCTAATTGATTCCTGCTGGGAAGAGCTCTCTCTATCCCTCATTAAGTAACAGAGTGCTGGAGTAAGAACCCTCAGCTGCTTCTGGCCTAAGCAAATCCTCCAGTCCCTCACGGAGTAACAATACCCCCAACAGAAACCATTTCCACTGAAATTCTCAGCAAGAATGACTGATACAGCCACAAATGAAGACGAGTGAGTGCATGGACGATGCTGACTGAGCTCTCTTTGGTTTTTGTTCCCTTCCCCACCCACAAAGACCTGCAGGGCAGCAAACTCCTGAAGCCTCCAGGAGAAAGGGCTGGATTCCCCAAATTCTACACTTTTCTCAGTCTCATATCCCAAAAAACCTCATGGACTTTTCCAGCAAAACCACGAGTAGCAGCTTCACGTCAAGTTTTGGACAAGGATTTGGGATACATCATATGCACATTCTGAGGAAACAAAACTCAGTCCTGTGGCCAAAGTCTGCAGATGGCTCCAGGCAGGCGTCCTCACCTGCTCCACATTGTCCATGTCCAACCAGTCCTGGTCATCCAGGTCTGCAGCCATTTCCTCCAGGTAGACACAGCGTGCTGGGATCCCATTCCCACTCTTCATGCTGGGGTCACCTGGGAAGGGCAGAGGGACCTGTTCTACCTACATGGACGGGGAACCCGCAGGCAGGACCTGCCCCTAGCACAGCCCCTGGCACTGCCCCCTCCCAGCTGTTCCTTCTGCTGTCAGACAAACCCGACATGCAGAGCTGCCCCAGCCTGTACGGCACCCCCGCCAACCCGGGCGGTTCCCGGGCTCACTGTTGTCCAGGGTGATGAGGAAGATCCTCTGGATCATGTGGTTGATGTTAAGCTGCTCACAGAGCTCCCGCTGCGAGCGGAAGGAGCGGCTGATCTCGGCCACCGAATAGTCACAGTCGTCCAGGCTCTCGGAGACACTGTTGTCGGAGTCATCCTGGCTGATGGACGTCTCCTCGCCTGTATGACAGAGCCCTCAGCGCCTCAGGGGCCAGCCCTCGCCCAAGGGGACCGCCTCGCCCCCTCCCCAAGGGCCGGCCCCTGTCCCAGGGCCAGCCTCGCCCCCCCCACCTGTCAGATGCCGCAGCTGCTGCTGCTTCTGGACGGCGGCGAAGTGCTTGGCGGCAGCAACGGAGCCGAAGAGGGCAGCGAAGGGGTTGCTGGAAATGCTGTTGTTGTTCTCCTGGTCGGTCATCTCCCCTCAGAGCCGCGCCATACGGGGGGGCCGGGGCAAGGCTGCAGGGAGGGCCGCCTTCAGGGCCCGGGCCCGCTCCCCCGGGCGCGGCGGGCTCGTCCCGCCCGGTGCGGGGGCTCCGGTCCGAAGCTGCTCCCTCCGGTCCGAAGCTGCTCCCTCCGGTCCCAAAGCTGCTCCCTCCGGTCCCACCTCGGCCGTCGCCGGACAGCGCTGCGCGTCACCGCGTCGCTCAGTAATGACGTCACCGCGACGCGCCGGAAGCGAAGCTGCGGGAGGCGGAACTTAGCGCGTGAGGGGGGCGGCAGCGCCTCCTGGCGGCGCGGAGAGGGAAGGACACCGGGAAACGGGAGCGGAGCGGAGAACGGGACAGGGACGGGCACACGGACACGGACCCGAGCGTGTCCCGTACTGTGAAACGCGATCGTCTGTGCGATAACCGAGTTTGTGTTTGTTATTCGCCCAGTGACCTGCATTTGAATAGTAACGAGATGTAAATGGCATGCTTAGTATGCAAATCACGATTTTATATCGAATCAATGCGCATATTGACCCTTATTAACTTTGCACCTACAAACACTTGTTTGCAGCTGCATAAACACAGCAAAAGCTGCAGCTTTTTTTTTTTTTTAATCCTTTTTCTTGTGTGGGGAGTTTTATGTTTGTAGGGGATTTGGGCTGGGGCTGCAGGGGGGGTGTGGTGTAGGGACACTGATGTCTATGTTTATATTACACCCCTGCTCCCATCCATCCCTCTGTGCTGGGCTGACATCGGCTCCAGGGCCCCCCCAGCTGCTCCAGCCCTCCTTCTCACCCCTCTGAGTAGATTTCAGGTGGGGTCAGAAAAGACCCTGCCCAAGACTCCATGGGAAGATACAAAGGTAGGCTGATAGAGGGAAAGCAAAGGCGGACAAAGGGGGTTAGATCCAAAGGGTTATTCTGCAACCCATGAAATGCTCCCTGAGGCAAAGCTGGCTGGGCACTGCAGGAGGGTCCCCAGCACAGCCAGACCCTGCGTACACAGATCTTACTGATTTTTTTTCAATCCAGGCCCCTGGCTCAGGCCTGGGCACTGCCCTGCCAAATGCTGCAGGTGACTCCAGTGATGTCACTCCTGTAATATTACTTTAATTCTACTACACCGTGTCCACCCTCTCCCAGCATCAGCCCGGTGCAACATTTCCATGCCAGAGGAGTCCTGGGGCACCATGTCAGGCAGGGAGGGGGAGCAGCTTGGGGTGTTGGGGGGGGATGGCATGGTGCAGGACTGAGCCCATGGCACTGGGGGGCTCTGGGCTTTGCCTCCTCTTCACCTGGCCCCCCGAGGGTTCCCCCAGAACAAACACGGCTGATGGTTGGGTGGTTTTGTCATGAACAGCCTTTACTTGCCCACTAGTCACACTTCTTGTTCCTTGTTACAAAAGAAGCGTAACAAAAATAATGCCCTGTGGCTGCAGCTGGGGGAATGTGTGGGGCGAGGGCACAAGGTCTCAGCCCCGCAGAGGAGGGTGGGCTATGGCACTGTTGGCGTGGGGCACCCACGGGCACCAACCGGGCCGGGGCATGGCCAGGCGGCCCGTCCCACGGTCCCCGGAGCGGCTCAGGCAGGTAATTCCTGCTCCGGTGGCTCATCCCGGATGCCCTCAGCCACGCTGCCAGGAACACTCATCCCCACCAGCACGTCCTCGCTGGGTCCCGGCAGCACACAGGGCTGCAGGAGGTGGTCCCAGTAGAGGCTGAGCGTGGAGTGTTCCTGCTGTTCCAGCTCCTTCAGCTCGTGCAGCTCCTTGGCGCTGGCCGCTGGTGTCTGCACCTCGAAGGTCATCTCGAAGCGGCTGTAGTCCACCTGGAAGGCGCCTTTCTCCAGGGACATGCAGGGCTCGAAGCGGTATCCCCAGAGGATCTCGTCCTCTGTGTAGGAGGTGCGGGCTTGGCACGTCATTCCTGCGGCAAGACAACGGCTGAGCTGTTCCGGGGCACCGCAGCGAGCCCCCTGCTCCTAATGAGGGGCTTCCAGCCCTGCATCACCCATGGCCCACTGCAGCCAGTTTTGACCCTGAGCATCTCTTGACCTGATGTCACTCCTGGGCCCAGGTTTCCCCAGCATCTCCAGGACCCCAGGGGAGCCACCCCTCTCCACCCTGACCCCCCCAGATCACTTGCCTGTGGCTTCCACGATGCCCTCGAGGATGATAATGATTTCGAACTGCTCCCGGCGCAGTGACTCGGCTGACATGTCCCAGAAAGGGCTGTGACGGTTGATGACATGGCAGATGATCTGGGGCTCCACCAGGAACAGACGGTCCTCCCCTGTGTCATAGCCCAGGTTCAGTTCCGACTGCTCCAGGGGGATGAACTCCCCCTCAGCCGTCTGACGGGACTTGATCAGCTTTGCCCTGATCTTGGCATCCACCATGTGGCTTTCCCGCAGGTCCCCCACACGAAACATCAGGCAGAGCTTCTCGTCCCGGCGGGAGATGACGCAGTTCTTGCTGAAGATGAGGGTCTGGGCACGCTTCTTGGGCCGGGAGATCTTAACGAACATGCAGCCAACCATCATGGCATCGATCATGGAACCGACGATGGACTGTGCCATCAACAGGATGACGCCCTCGGCACAGTTGGCTGTCACCATCCGGGTGCCATAGCCAATGGTCCGCTGGCTTTCCACTGAGAGGAGCAAGGCAGAGACAAAGCCATCCACATTCTCGATGCACGCCCGCCACTCGGGATCGCCCTGGTGCCCAACGTCACCCCGCACCCAGGCGTCAAAGAAGTAGATAAAGCCAAAGACCAGCCAGGTGATGATGTAGCACATCATGAAGACGAAGAGGAACCAGCGGTACTTGAGGTCTACAATGGTGGTGAAGATGTCCGAGAGGAACCTCTTCTTGTCCTGGATGTTGCCCAGATTCACCTGGCACTTGCCCACTTTTGTCACATAGCGCTGCCGCTGCCGCTTGCTAGCCTGGACCATCGGGCTGTCCTCCTCCAGCAGCTTGCAGCGCCGGCTCTGCAGCCCCTCCGGGGTGGGGATGGTGGAGCTGCGGGCAGAGGTCTTGCCGTGTGACGAGTTGGGGATGTTGGCCACGCTCAGTGCATGCAGCGGATACAAGCGGGCACCTGCCTCTTGTGGGGCAGGTGGTGGGCACCAGGACGGACGGCCACGGTGGTGCTGGGTGGTCAGGCTCCCGCGGCTTGGCAGCAGGGATGGCTCACCAGGGACAAAGCCGCTGTGACGGGGTGCAGATGGATGGTTTGGCATCGGGGCGCTTCTCTTGGCAGTGGTGGCGGCGGCTTGCTGCCCGCTGTCCTCCCCCAGAGCCCCAGGGGCGGGCGGGAGATCTGGCTGCGGGGGGGAAAGGAGTCCGTCGGTGAGAAATCGCCTCCGACAACAACCGCGAGCACCCGGCGGCATCATGTGCCGAGGATGCCCAGAGCCTCGGGGCGAGCCATACCTTCTGGGGGAAGGTGCCGTAGCGGCTGGTGTCGGTGGGTGGCCGGGGCAGGTAAGCCAGCATGTGCTTGGCCGTGGGGGTCTGCGCCGGGGGGATGGAGTTGCTGCGGCCGCGGGGCTCCTCGGGGGCCAGCCAGCCGCCGGCGCCGCCGCTGTTGCGGGCGTAGGGGAGCACCATGGCGGCGCCGGGGCGGGGGCTCAGCCCCGGGCTGGGTGCGAGGTCCTGCCATGGGGGAGACAAAGCAGGGAGTTATTTTGGACCCGGAAAGCAGCTTGCGGCTCCGGTCCCTTCTCCGCATCCCCAGGGGCCAGGGTCTGCGGGGGGCCCCCTTGCCCAGCAATGCATGTGCCAGCCCCGGAGCTATGCCGGGGTGGCTGTGGGCTGGCTCCAGATGGCTAAGCCCATTAGGGGCCATAATTGCATCGCAAGGCCGGGGAAGGACGCATTCGTCTCCGGTGGGAAGCAGCCCCGGCAGCCGGCAAGCTCTGGGTGAGCGCCTAAGGCACTGTTCCACACTTGTTCCAGGCCGTGGCGGTAGCTGCCGGTTCTCTAAGAAGCTCTGAGCAGAAATGGATGGCCCCTAGGTGCGGAGGAAGGACAGCCTGTGAGAGAGATGCAGACCCCATAGCCGGGCTCCTCGGGACAGGCTGAGTCCAGCCGGTGCCCATGGGGAGACGTGATGGGAGGTCATGGTCCTGGAAACGCAACCCGGAGTGCAGCGACCTGCGGGGTTGGGGGTGGTGATAGGGTGGGAGTGTTGGTGCTCTGCCTCCTCCGAGCATCCCCTGCCACTGCAGAGCAGCGGGACCAGAGGTCCTCAGTGCCACGATGGAGGATGTCACTCTACGGACCAACCTCCCGGCTCCCCAGACCCCTTGGCGCGCGGGACACCCACCTCATGTCCAGGCAGAGCGGCTGGCAGCCCGGCAGACGTCGTTCTCGGCTTGTGGCTCCCGCCGTGCCCTGGCCACTGCCAAGCATCTTCCCACCGGTTGTGGATGGGAATCCTCTGCCGGGCTGTGCCACCGTGGCCGGTGGGAGGGAAAGGAGGACTGGGAGCTTGGTGGCGGCCGCCAATCCTGCTCCAGCAGCAGAAGGTCACCCGTTAATCTGTCTCAATGACAGGCACAATTACTTTGAGACGACTTAATCGGAAGGAGCAGGTGCCCCAATGCCTGGGGGAAGGAGCAGGAGGGGTTTCCCAGCGGATTTCCCTGCTCTTGCCCTTGGGATGATGCTCCCTGTCTGCTCTTAGGGACAGGATGGTCAGCAAGGGCTGGAGAACATCCCCCCTCTCCTGCCTGGTCTGTGCTTCCACGTTGAATGTGGTCCGTGCTCCCTCGCCCCCTCCTTGTGGGAGCCCCCTGCAAAGATCCTCCTGACACTCACCAGGGCTGGACCCCGGGACCAGCAGGACTCAGTAATTTCCAGTCTGGCTCCCGATACAGATAAGAAAGACGGCGGATGAAGGAGAGATTAGTCGCTAATCTCCCAGGGAAGATGAATCTGCAAGCTGGACCCCGCAGAGGGAACGTGGGGGAGGATGGGAGCTGAATGCCAGCAAAAAGTTGGGATTTTCCTGACGTTTCTTTTCGTCCTTTTCATAGAATCCCAGAACGGTTTGGGTTGGAAGGGGCCTTAAAGATCAGTCCAGCTCCAGTCCTCTGCCACGGGCAGGAACACCTTCCACCAGACCAGGCTGATGTACATGGGTTTTCCCCATCTTTGTGTTTGCATCAGGGTGTCTCCTGTCAGGACAACAGTTTCCTCACATACAAGCACCATGAGCTGTGTCTGGTGGCGAAGTGCTGGGCACATGACAGGGTGATCAATGCCCACCTGCGAGAAGCAGGGCCACCTGCAACCTGCTTCCTCCCTTGGACATCCCCACTCTCAACGCAGCTCTCAAAGGCTCCTTTGGATATTTAATTAATGACCGAATGAGGATCAGGACCTCCAACCGAGGCACTGACTCCTGAGAAAAGCCTGATGCCAGCTCTCTGCTTCCTGCATCTTGTGCTGGGGTGCCAGCCGTGTCCCACCGAGGCCGGAGCTGCTGCTGCCCAGAAGCGTTTTCCCTGCCAAGGCTCTCGCTTCGGGGTGGCCAAGGCTCGGAGGATTTGCATGCTTTGGCTTAACCCTCCCGGGCACGGCGAGGCACCGGCGGGACCCGGCCCGGAGTTACCGCGGGGATGCACTCGGCTTTTCCTGCTGAGCCGGGCGCGCTCTCCTTTTAGCGTGGAAAAACCAACAAGAGCTGAAAAACGACCGTGGCCACACCCCGGCGTTAGAGGAACAGGCTTGAATTCGCCCCCCCGGGCGGCAGACGCGGCCGGCGGCCGGGCGGACACTGCTCCACAAGCGTTAATGCCCGCGGCCGCCGCGCAGGGCGGCTCATCTGGGCCCAGAGGTTAGCGGGGCGGCGACAGCATGGCCGGGGGCTGGTGGGCGAAGGCGCAGGTGGGGGGGATGCTGCTGGCTCTCCTCGGATGGGTCAGCTCCTGCGTCACCACCTTCTTGCCGCTCTGGAAGAACCTCAATCTGGACCTGAACGAGCTGGAGGTCTGGAACATGGGGCTCTGGCAGGTCTGCATCACCCAGGAGGAGGGCGTGGTTGAATGCCAAGCCCACGGCTCCTTCCTGGCGCTGCCCCCCGAGCTGCGCATCTCTCGCCTCCTGATGTGCCTCTCCAACGGGCTGGGGCTGCTGGGCTGTCTCCTTGCCGCCCTGGGGCTGGAGGGCTGGAGAACCTGCGAGGACAAACCTGGGCGAAAGCAGCGGCTCCTGCTTGCTGGGGGAGTGACACTTGGCATGGCAGGGATCACCACCCTGGTGCCAATCTCCTGGGTCGCCTACAACACTGTCCTCGACTTCTGGGACGAGACTGTCCCCGACATCGTCCCCAGGTGGGAGTTTGGGGAGGCCACCTTCCTGGGGTGGTTTGCTGGAGCCTTCCTTGTCGCTGGCGGGCTGCTCCTTGCCTGCAGTGCCCGCTCCACGAGGACCGCAACGCCGCTGGCCCCCGCCTGCCACCAGGCCCCCGCTGTGCGAGGTCTGGGTGGGGGCCACCACCTGCACCCCAGAAATGCAGACTTGGTCATCTAGGGCCTCAGGGTGCCGTGCCCTGTGCACCTCATGGCTCTTCCCCTGGCAGGGAGGGCTCCTGCTTGTTTCACAGGATGATTTGCTAATTGCTATGCCAGCTCTGCAGGTTTCTCTCCTTCCTCTGCGTGTCTGCTTCACTTTTTCTCTGTTAAGGAGCCGCAGATTTCCCCGCAGCACTCACCAAGCGAGCAAGGGAAGGCAACAAGCAGCGGGCAGCACTGTGTACTGCTGGTGACATTGTGGTACCATCACTGATGGGCGACACTGCGTTGGCATCCCTGGCAAGTCCCTCGTAGCCAAGTCTGTCATGGCTAATGCTGCGCCCCAGTGCAGCAGCTCCTTCCTTGCATGTCTGTGTCGCTCTGATGTATTTGCAATAAATTATCATGTCTGTTGGCAGCGTGTCTGTGCTCTGAACATGCAGCTGTATCTTGCAAAAGTGGGATGCGGGGTGGGAGTTGCAAGGGGCAGCACTGCTGCTGCAGCTATGGTTTGGTCCATCCAGAAAAGATTGGAGGAAAAGAGAGAGAAAAATGGAAAACAAGGGGGAAGGAGGAAAATGTGAAACAAGGCGGCACCAAGTTCTACTCCTGCTGCAAAGGTGGGATGGCAGTGACCGCGTGCCCTGCAGGAGCCTCACCTTCTCATGGCTAAGATGATAAAGCCGATAAGTGCCACAGACCTTTGTGTCAAAGTTCCTCGACTGCATCATTTACCTGTGCACAAGAGGCAAGAAAGGGTTCTTCCACATTTTCCTGATTCAGCTGTAAAAATAAAGGCTGCTTACACACCTCTGTGAGCAAGAGCATGGACCATCAGGCTGGATTAGCACCTGGAGTCCTGACAGGGGCCTGCCCGCTGCTACGGCACTGGTTGAAAACTGAGTTCACCGCTGGTTTAATCCCTGCAGGCTCAAAGCTGTGGGCGCGTGACCCATCTCGAGGAAGGCCCAGCTGACAGCGGCATTCCTCGGGGAAGCAAAGTCCGCTCCCCTCTAAGTCCCATTTTGAAACCTGCACTTTGCTCACTTGGAGGAGAGGGAGTGGGTGGGCAAGGAAAGGGAACAGTGATGATCCCTGAAAATTCTGATGCTGCAGGACTGGGGACAGAGTTAGTGGTGCTGAGAGTGAAGCGGGAGAGGCAGGTGCTCAGTTCTTCCAAAGAAGAATCAAAGGAGGTAGAACTGAGGGGGCAGTGTTCCTGGCCATCACCTTCCAAGAAGCTGCACCCCATTCCAGCTGCTCTTGGAGGGCTGACCAACCCAGGGAACATAGAGAGGCTGTTTTGGCTGTGACTCCCTTGGGAAATGGGAGGACAGGACAGTGAGCAAAGGCTTCCAGCCTGGGAACACACCTCCTGTCCAGCCCAATCCAAATACCATGACCTCCCTGGCACCACTGTATTCCTGACACTTTTGGTTGGTTTCTTAAAGCAGGCTTTGGGCATGGGCTGGGCATTTCAGCTTCTGGCAGCAACACAAAGAACACGGCAAAGCCACTGCTTCGTGAGTCAGAACAAAGGGACTCTCCTCTCCCCAAGAGGAGAGCAAGTGGAGCCTGCAAGTGCACAAAAGCTGCCTGGCAATGCCAAGTGTTGACTGGGAGGAGGGAGCGTGCCTCCTCCGGGTGGGTGACGGCCTGGGGGCTCTGTTCAAGAGCTCCATGTTTTCATTCACTGAAGGTCAAGCACCCTGAGCAGTGAGTTGAAGGCCTCATCCCACTGCTCTGTCACAACAACGGGGGAAAAAAGCTGAAAAAGCAGCACCCTGGCACTGCAGCACTCTGGTCCCTGAGGAGGCACGGGTCACTGCTGGGACACTGGCAGCCAGAGTGCCTGTGGATAATGACAGTTCTACTTCACCATAAAGTCACTGGGAGAGTGCAAGATTCTCCCACATGAGCAGTTTATTCCTAAATACTGGGGAAACACCCCCCGACAGGATGGTGGAACCATCCTAAGGCAGCTCTGCTGACAACACATTTTGTACAGGAGGAACCTTCGGGCAGAACCCTAGAGTGAAATAAAGACACGGAGGGAGCTTTTTCATTCTAACATAGAATAAATGCTTTTATTGCACTGTTAGAAAACTCTGCATAGTCCCAAAAAACAGGATCTCCCTCCACTGACTCAGAACTTTTGGCTTACAACTGCTGCAGCTGAAACGCAAGCTCAGGGCAACAACAAAAAGAAATGCCAACAGGGCACTTCGTTAACAGAGTCAACACAAATACCCACCACCAACACAATGGGCTGATCAGAGCCCTCACAGCTGTCATTGACACTAATACAGCCCTGACACACCACCCAAGGGGAGAAGGAAGTTTGCCTTCTGGCCGGGAGGGGAATATCCTTTGAGGTGATGTGATTGCCCCGAGCCAGTCAGCTTGTGCCAGGCACAAACCCACAGCCCCGTTCTGGCTCCTCACTGCCAGGATTTGCCTGTGCCTCTCTGAGGAAGGCTCCTGTGTGTTTTCTGGTGCCAGCTGGAATACAAAAGGCAAAAGCCTGCTTGACTTGAGCAGAACACGCAGCTGCGTGCATGACTGCCCATGCGACAGAGCGGGAGCCACTGCTCCTCACTGCCTCCTCCTCGCTCAGCCCAGGCTCCTGCAAGCAGGAGTCTGGCTGGATTGGAACATGCAACCTCTGGCAGTGACCATTCAGGGAGCTGTGAAAGCGCCTGACAGCCCAGCCACAGTGTGCAGTGCTGAGCAGGGCTGGGCTCCTGTGCCATCATGGGCCATGGGGCTGCATCTAGAAGGTTGCCAGGACAGAAGAACCTCTGGAGCCTGGTTGGGCCCCGTGGTGCTGCCGGGGCCTGCGCCTTGCACTATAACAGTGGTTAAGTCCTTCGTGTTACTGCCTCAGAAGTGCAATACTGCTTTTTATCCGCTCGTATTTACAAAGAACACAGCTTGGAATCCAAACCGCTCCCTCTCCTCCCCCAGTCCAGCACTACCCGAGGGAGGCCCCGGGCAGGCCGGCAGCGTGGCACTGCAGCACGATGAGCAGCCCCTGGGCTATTTCACGGTCACGGTTGAGGCCCCGTGAATGGACTCCATCACGGCCGCGAAGCGGCTGCATAGGTCGTAAGGGGAATTGGGTCGGATCTTCGGGGGCTCCTTCAGCACAATGACCTCAGTGGAGCCGTCGAGGAGCCGGGGCAGCAGCTCGCCCAGCTTCATCTGCAGCTTTGCTGTCAAGGGGGAGAGGAGGAAACAGTCAGTGGCAGCAGATGGCAGAGGGCTCCAGGCCCCAAGTTAAGGAGCTGTGATGCCTTTCGCAGACTCCTCTCCCTGTGCTGAGAGCTGCCCAGCCCATCCCCAGGGACGAGCAGTGGCTGCTGACGCAGAGGAGGCCTCGCACCAGCTGCCGCCTGGCTCGTGTCCTGCCCGCCGAGCCAGGGCTCTGTGAGGGAAGCTCCACTGCCACCTGGCTGCCTGAGCACAGGGCCACGTCCCACTGAGACACGGGGCTTTCCCAGGAAAGGCGCTGCTCTATGAGCTGCCAGGTCGAGAGTAACTGCACGCTTCAGGGTGACACTCAAATATTGACTGTGCAATTGAGGGGGACGGAGCCTTCACAGCCTATACCCCCTCAGACAGGGCAGTTCAGCCCGTGCTGAGCTGGTACCGTCCACTCCTGGTGAAGGTCTGTGCCCGGATGCCACTGGAGTGCACGATACAGCACAGCCACTGCGGGGTGAAGAAGAGCAGGCAACACCTGAGCCTCACACGACCCGGGAGGGGTGAGCACTCAACTTCTGGTTCTTTAAAACCTTCTGTGTTAACAAAGGCTGTCACATCCAGCACAGGAACTGGGATAAATTTATCCAATATTAATTTTTACAACAGTATTTTGAGAATAAACCTCTATGTTTTTGCATAATTTTCTTTCATCAAGTTTACCCTCTGTTAGTGATAAAAACTCTGCAGGGCCTCCCCAGACATTCACGCACAGAACAAGGCAAGTCAGGACCGATTTGTCTGAAGAGAAATGACCTGAGGGGAGTCACAGCAGCCCAACTCCAGAAGGAAATACACAGCAAGAACAGCTGCCCAGAACCAACATTCAGCTCTACAATGACAAACTCCTCCTCAGAAGGCAGAGATGCCCCCAATCTGCTCCCCCGTTCCATCTTCCATAACCTTGGCCTCTGATAACACCACTCCTCCCTCTTGAAGAGGGGCATACCACGCCACCAAGCATGTCTGCATTCACCTGCCATCCCTGGGTACCTCCAGTCAGGGAGAAACCCTAACAGAAGCCTCTCAAGGGAACTCTAAGCCATTCTTGGGACATCAGCTGTCCCATTTCAGGGATGAGGGACCCTTCTGCAGCTTGTTTTAGTGCAAAACAATGATTTCTTCTGTAACAGAATTTAATGGGTGATTCAAATGCATTTCTCCTCCCACATTAGAAGGGCCCTGATGTGCTGAAGTGCAGACACCAGGAATTTAATTTTAAATGGTCCTTTAATTCTTTCCCAGTTCAGATCCAGACACTACCCTGCCCATGAACAGCAGCCGTTTCCTACCGTCCATGTCTTCTCGTCCCAAATAGGAGCACCAGCGGTTTCTCATGACCTCAATGGCATCCAGGTCCTCTTTGGAGATCTCAAAGTTGTTCATGAGATGCATGCAGGGGATGATCAGCTCATTCAAGATGTTCACACCCTCTGACACATGAGCTTCTTCACAGCTGACAAAAAGAGAAGCTGCCACCTCGTTCAGCTTCTGGGGGTGGAAGGAGAATTGGGGACAGACTTGTGAAGAGCAAGCAGGGACCATGGATAACCATCCAGGAAAGGCCCAGCTTGGGCCCTGCACCAGCAGCCGTGCAGAGAACAAGGACAGCACCAGGCTCTGGTGAGACAGCCACTTTCAGTCATGGGAAACACACCACAGAAAACAAACTTGTAAATATATACATTCATACACATACATGCAATTTGCTGTATCTGTATACAGAGAGCATACAGCTTATTTACAATTCTCGTTTTAAGATGGCAAGATCCAGATCTGCCTTCACCTGGATTCCCTGAAACTTATGTGGCATGTTCTTCAATTGAATTATGATTATTATTAGCTTTCCATATTGCTGCTGGTACTCAGCAAGGGGCAGAATCACGGCAATAGACGCAAGAAAAACAGTTACACTGGTCTTGGCTACCAAGGCACCCTGGCTGCTCCCTCCCCTCCTCTCCAAAAGTGAGTGCTGAGCTCCTCAATACAAACCAGGAGACACTTCCTTCTGTACAAGGCGATCAGTGACTCGCTCACGCCTCGGTTGGTTCCCTTCAGCAGCAGTTTGGTGTTGCTTTGGTAGGCGTAGACCAGGTAGGTGAGTGATTCCTGATACCTGGAAGAAGAGGGTCAGCTCTGCAGGCCTCGGGCTCTGTGAGGGCCCTGACTACAACCATTCCCTTGGCTCAGCTCAGGAAACCTTTCCTGCTGGGCCTGGCTGGAATAGCATCAGGCCGGATGGGAAAAGCTGTATTTCCTTGCCAAAGCACAAATGAACAGATGCCCCATGTCAAGCCATTCCTGCTCCTTTTTGCCCAGAATGCCAAACAACTGTCTGGGCAGAGACCCTTAAAACCAAGTTCATGTGCAATGTGTTTGTTCGTGTTCATTTTCTGTACTGCTTCAGGAACTGCACTATGAGAGGACACCCCAAGAAGGGCAGAAGGTTGTGTTTTTTGAGTCCCTCACACATTTCAAGCTTCAGGTGAGAAAACAGAAACGCTGACAGGGATTAGGTCAATTCGGGGGAGCTCTAAGCTGCTCTTGTCGTGCCTCACGTCAATTTGTCCACCTGAATTTGGTGGCTCGTTACTGTGAACCACCTCGGAATTCAATTCTGTTTCCATCCAGGAATAATTTCTGAAAGCCTGCACCATTTATGGAAAATACAGGTTCTAGAATGGTAAGGAGAAAACCAAGGCCCTTTGAGTCTAGAGGACTCCAAAGTGTGTGTTTACACAAAACAAAACATCCCATTTTGAGACAGTTTCATTTTAATACAGGAGTCCAAGGCGAAATATCCCAAAGTGATGCAATCATTCCTGCAAACCCATCTCTGGAAAACAGAATACTAAGCTCTACTTCCCAAAGGCAAGTTTTCCTTAGGGGAAACTCTCAGAAACTGTCAGGCAGCAAGCCAGCAGTCAGCCTCATATTTTTTGAGCTGCTAACCAAGCTCGATTGTGGATTTAAGAACAGCTACTAGCAGGTCAAAAAAGCACCCACTGACCTCAAACACAGGCCATTGTGGTTCAGAAAGAAGAATTTTTGTCAAAGTGGCTTTTACTTTTAGCTACAGCTTATCTTGTCCAAATACAATTAGAGGAACTTACTTTCTATTCTGGTAGAGCTCCAACCCCGTCAGCAGGTAAATGGACACCTTGCGAAAAAGGCTGTAGTCTTCGTGCCATCTCTGTGAGGAGCAGCAGAGAAGCAGAGCATCAGCTTCATCTGGAACACTCACATGCATAGTTTGGGGTCCCCGATTTTACCCTTTGAAGCGTTTAAATGTCTCTCGTAAGTGACACATCAATGAATTTAGCCAACTGCAGACACTCCTCCAAGCTCAGATTCCCAGTGTATTCCTTCTCCCTCAACACCCTCCTGCAGACACCCGCTGCTAACAGGCATGCAATGACCACTGTGTTGGCCACACAGCTCCACGCCATGCTCCCCATTTCCCAGTTTGGACAGAGCCAGCTAGGACAGTGTGAAGGATCAGAAGCAGCTCTCTGGTCCCTTACCTTGTACTCCTCCATGTCAACATCGTCAGGACCGATTTCACTCAGCTTTGCCCGTGCCACCTTCATGATGCTGATGGACCTGTTCCACGTGATCCGAAAAGACAAAAAATCAGAACAGTGGCCCTGGCCACATCCAAGTGGGAAAAGCCTACCCTGGAATCCCAGGCACTCACCGTTCATCATAGCTGAGGTTTTTGTCTGCAAACTGCTCAAGGAGGGTCCGTTCCACCACCTGCTGTGGAGCATTGTTCTGCAGGAAGTAAATGAGCACGTGCTGCAACCGGGCATCGTTCTGGGGGGTTGGGGTCTCTTTGGAAAGCAGGTACAGGCGAGAGTACTCCTCATGGAATGCCTGCCAATGGAACATATGTACTGACAGATCCACCTATGCCCGTGGGAATGCCACAGCAGCCAACAGGAGCTCAAACCTGTCCTGTTCGATGGGACTCCTGTGGTGACATGGAGCCTCCCCTGCTGGTGATATTCCAGTGGTGAATGGAAGCCCACCAACACCTCAACTCTAAACCAATGGCCCTCACAGCCAGGCAAACCCCACGTGTGAAGTGTGAGCTTCCAAATGTGCCAGAGTGTCTAAATGCCTTTGAGGGAGGGGGTACAGCTGCCTTAGACAGATTTGGCAACCCTCCTACAAGTGCTCAGGCTGCAAAAATCGACTGGAACACACTTGTACCTGCAGGAGGTGCAAGAGTATCTTGTGATTTATATTCCCATAGATTAGCAGCACAGATGGTTCTTTCCATGTGGTATTTTTAGTTAAATCTACCTGCCTGTAAAATCTTAACCCCAGCTTCAGCATTCAGCACTGGTTATGCTTTCAAATCCCTGTTCACACAGATATTTCTTGAGGACATCTTTGACAACAGAGGTCACAGTAAGCAAGTATGTTCAGGACCAAAAAAACCAAATTTTACAGTACTAAAAGAATAAGCAGAATGAAAAGTTGCTGTCTGTCTTGGGAGAAGGGTGTTCTCTTACAAGCTCTAAAAATTATTTTGAGCTCATGGTTATGTCATCACAGTAAGAGAGAAGGAACTGAAATGCAGGGCAAGGGCCATTAGCTGAAGAAAAACTGCACAAATCGCTCCCTTTACATTCCTGATCTGTCAATATGGCACATATTCTCTATTCTGGGAAAACAGATATCCATACTATTGGATTTAGCAAACAAATCAATACCTTAACAAGCCCTGCTTCAGACCCATCACGATCAAAGGTCTGGCGGGCTTTTGCAATAGCCAGGATGACACCTTGCATGGCTGGACTCAGCATCACCTACCACGAAAGCAGGAGAACAGACACAAACAGGAACAAGGAAAACAGTAACGGACAGGGAAAGAAGAGATGGCATAGTGAAGAATGGCAGAAACTTTCACAAGGTAAGGTTTAAAGGAAATTGCATGAGTACAGGTGTGATAACTGTGTGAACTGCAGCTGTGAGTTACTTGCATGCTACTGACTCTATCCATCACATGCACTTTACATGCAGGGTTTTTTTTTAGGGATTTAAGATCTCAAGGCTGGTCACTCCAAACCCTTGAATTTTTAAATTCAACAAGTGAGAAAGTAAAGCATGCTGGCCATGTCCCCACCATGTCCCACTTAATCTTCCTAAGACACGTAAAATGAATGCAGAACCTGTGGTGCAGCAGTTCCTTGAGTCAACCTCACACAAGTGCATCTCAAACCTACTCAAGGAGTGACAGCCCCAGTGTTTGTGTGAAACCCAACTTGTGAAAGTGAGAGAACTTCCAAAACACTGCTTGAGCATGTATGAGAGCGGTTAAAGTCAGACCCCAAAAAATCAGCGGGCAGGGTACGTAAATTATGCTGTTGGGATTAAGGTCTTTGACTAGGGACAAAACAGTAACTGAAGCCAGCAAAGAGAGTTGTAAAGAAATTAACATAGGTAGGATCAATTTTGATACAGTCCTGCCAGAAAGAGGACTTACAACCAACATGCAGATCGACAAATCGAGTGCTCTTACAGAGCTGCTTTTCTGATGGCATTTAAAAATGGAGTTATGGAATGATGTGGTCTGTCCCCCTTCCCTTCCGCACTAGGAAAACTAACTTAGTACAGGGCATTGTTCCTATGACAGACACTTATCACACCCATCCTTAGCCCAGCTCAAAGCCAGCTAACTACAAAGCTACAGGCTAACAAGCAGCAGTAATTAACCCTTGCACTGGGATCTGTACCTCCTCATTATATCCATCTGCATCGGATCTAACGGGAATCTTCCCCACACTGGGGATTTCCACTTCAGAGACCTGTGAGCTAGTTTGGGCAGCAGCCTCTGCTTCCTGAGTGTCCTGGGGCTGCTCTGCCTGAACTGTGGGGGATGCTTCTCCCGGATGAGCCTTCAGCGGCTCTACCTCCTTGCGCTGTGGCCAAGAAGAAAAAGAAGAGAGTAAGAAAATCCAAAGCAAAATACAGGAAAGCCAAAGGGGACTGAGCTAAACATGGCACAGCTACAGAACTTCACAGAAATGGGAAAAGCAAGGGTCTATCAAGAAGAATAACATGGAGACAAGAAGGGGTAGGTTCTAGGGCCAAGGCTCAGCTCCTACCTCGCACAGAGCTGCCTCGACACCGTTCTTCTCGTAGGCATCGGCAGTGTTGGCAATGGCCTTGGCAGTCTGCTCCTTGGCAATCCTGGCATGCTCTGAGGACAGGGAGCGCACGCTCTGCTCACAGACTGACGATTGCTCTGTCAGGACAGTGTGGTACTAGTCAGCAAGAGCTGCAAGATTTTTTCTCTCTTGTTCGTGAACGTTTTGCAGCTTGTCCATGCAGTTTTACAGAGCTGCTGCCTTGTACTGGTTTTGCACAGCCTGGGTTTGGTAGCAGGGGGGCCACAGTAGTGGTTTCTGTGAAAAGCTGCTAGAAGCTATCACCATGTTCAGCAGAGCCAATCCCTGAAGATGGACATGCTGCTGGCCAAAACTGCGCCAATGAGAGAGGTTGGTAATGCCTCTGTGATGACATATTTAAGAAGAAAATCAAAACAAAGTCAAACAGTTTTTTCTAGCCAGAGAAGAGGAGGAGGTGGGAACATGTGAGGGAAAACAACATGGAGACACCAACGTCATTGGAGAAGGAGGGGGAGGAGGTGCTCCAGGCGCCGGAGCCAAGATTCCTCTGCAGGCCGTGGTAATGCAGCTGTGCCCCTGCAGCCCCTGGGGATCCATGGGGATGCAGAGATCTACCCACAGCCCCTGGGGATCCATGGGGATGCAGAGATCCACCCGCAGCCCCTGGGGATCCCCGGGGGATGCAGAGATCCACCCGCAGCCCCTGGGGGAGGTGCCCACGCCGGAGCAGGTGGATGCCTGCAGGGGGCTGTGATCCAGTGGGAGACCTGGTGGAGAGAGGGGCCCCTGCTCCCAGGCTGGAGTAGCCCATCCTTGGAATGCTGCACCCCGTGGAAAGAGAGAGCCACAGTGCAGCAGTTTTGGGGGGCTGTGTGCCCGTGGGAGGGGCTCAGGCTGCAGCAGGGGTGGTGTGGCTGCTGCTCGTAAGAGTGGACCCACGTCGGAGAGGTTCATGGAGAACTGTCTCCTGTGGGAGGGACCCCATGGCCTCACAGGGGAAGGACTCCTCTCCTGGAGTACCAGAAGGAAATCTTGATGATGACCTGACCAAAACTCCCATGCCCTGTCTCCCTGCACTGTTGGGGGGAAGGAGGGAGGGGGTGGGGGTAAAAAAGTGTTTTTAAGGGCTTATTTTACTTCTCCTTATCTTCCTCTGATTCTGTTAGTGATAAATTCACTTTGCAACCTTAAGTTGAACCTCTTTTGCCCTTGAAGTGTTTTCCCTTCATTAATTTTTTCTCTCTCCTCTGCCCAGCTGTGGCGGGGGAGGGTGAGCAAGCAACTCTCATGGGTGCCTGGCGTTGGGCCAGCATCAAACCACAAGACGCTTTCATCCCCAAGGTGAAGGCACTTGACGCGAGCGTGCGCGTACCCCTTTCCAGCAGGAATGGTGTACATCATTAGGGATGGCCAAGTAACGTTTCCCACTCTGGAGAACAGCACTTGCCCACTCAGTATTTATGAGAAAAAGCTGGAAATGAACTGATATTAGCCCATGATTATTAAGTGAATGGGAAACAGCATTTCTGGGGACAAGCCTGGAAGGATGCACGTCCAAAACCAGCAGAAGTCTTTTGTACTGTCAGGGCAGAGCCTCTGGCAGCTGCCTTTGCTGCTTCATTCACGCCTGCTCCTGCATTCATTCAGACACATTTGTGCAAGGCTTCAACGCAGTGGTAATGGTGACCAGCTGGCTGTTCCTGGTTCAAACATGGTTTGCAAATTCAGAGTGGGATTACCTGGTCCTGACTCAGAGGAGAGGTCCTGCAATTCAGAAGTAGGCGAAGGCTCCATCTGAGGAATCTTACAAGATTGCTCCTCCTCCCACTCCTCTGCCTCCTGCTCCAGGCGCCAGTTGTCCTCCTGGATGTAGTGTCTCAGTTCTGGGGACAAAGCTTCCACTTCCTTCTGGAACTGTCTAGCCTCTGGGCCCTCATCCTCATCTGGAGGAAATGCAAGACTGGCATAAGGAAACACATTGTGGCAGGGCACCACCCTTAGGGACTAAGCACACCCACAGCATCATGGGCAGCCACAAGCAAATTGGCTGAGGGATAAATGGGGAAAGAAGGCCAACTTTCTACTAGCTTTGTAATTTAAGGTAATCCCGAAGCAAAGGTGCAAAAATAAAAACAAATCTACAGAGTTTTCTAAAGCAAACCCCAGTTTTGTTCTACCACTGGACAGCATTTACACAGAACAATTCCAGAACCAGCGCCTGCTGATGCAGGTCAGACACATCCTGATCCAAGGCCTCCAGTTGTACAGGGAACAGCACTGAACTGCAAACAGCTGGAAAGTTCACAGCTCAGCCAGAGATGTCACACCTTCATCACTGTACACCAGGTAAAGGTAAGGTCAGCATGGGTTCCATAGCATGAGTGTCATATTGACATTTGTTAGTGCTTTTTAGATCTACTTCAGTATTCACTTTTAAAATAGCACAAAACCCAAGCAGCATCAGCTTTAAACAAGTCCTAAAATTTACCAAAAGCAAATGGCAACTTTCTACAGCAGATATTTTCATGCACCCATTGCAAAATGCTTTAAAAAACAACAAAAATTGCATTAAACAGGAGAAAAAAACCCACCCCATGGGTTCATTTCAGAACTGTCATAAGAAAACAAAGAACAACCTCCACATCCTCATCAGCTACATTTAGCAATGAACAGAAGACAGCTCTCCATTGTTTCTTTCTATTTATTACATCAAAATGAGCCACGTGTGAAATTACTGGGTTCTTGTACAGCTGCTTGCCATGTCTAGAGCCATGTGCACAGCAATTTCTCCACAAAACTATTTATACACTGGCACTGCAAACACACTTGTATGTCTGAGCCACTCAGATATGGATACCTCTCAGGGAAAGGCTGCACAAAAAAGCCCATTTAGATTCAGTGTAACAGAATCACCAAAGACCAAGCAAATGAGTCAGGATGTGTGATAAAAATGGGAGACATAAAGTAGGAGGCATTTCACATGCCCTTAGGAAACAAATGCTGCCATATGTCTTGGTTTGAAAGACAGGTGTCTGCTAAGGAAGGCAGGAGCCTCCCTGGGAATGGAAAATGTAACCCCTTTCCCTCTGAGTTATTATAACTGGGGCTTTCAGGCAAAGATACAAGAAATAGGAATAACAGTTCCTTATATATATATATATATATATATATACACACACCAAGGCAAACAAACAGCAATACCTATGGCAGTAACATCAAACAATCCCAAACCCAGTCCCAGCCTTCTCGGCTGCCGGGCCCTTTCCCCCGGTGCAGTTCCGCTCGCAGCCGGCAGGGGCGCTGGCGGCTCCCGGTGAGCAGGGCAGGTGCGATGGTTCCCCCGCGGCTGCAGGGGGCGCTCCGGAGCGAGCTCGGGGAGCACGCGGCACCGGTGCCCCGGGATCCCGGGAAGGGATGGAACAAAAAAAGCTTCACAAACCCCTGGGCAGCCGATCCCGGTGTCCGGCCGGACCCTTGGGAACGGCAGGCTGGAACGGCAGGGACAAGCACAAATCCCGGGTGGCAGATGAGATGTATCAAACTCCGGAGCTGCAGCGGGAACCCCGGGAGGTCTCGGCAGGCAGGGCATGCGGAGCTACAGAATAGCGAAGGCTCGGAGCAGTGGCAAAGGAACGGCGGGGCAGGGCAGCGGCGGCCCAGCTCCGAGCGTGGTAGGGAAAGGTGGGCTCAGGAGCCCAGGGTTTTCCCCTGAGGCACCCAAGCAGATGGTGAAAAGTCCCTCTTTTAGTGAGGTAGGGTTTTAATAAGCTCCCAGTGCAACAACCGCTCCCCTGAGCAGGGCTCCACGCACAGTGGAAGAAAGGCAGCAGAAGACAGAACCCCGCAATGGTGACGAATTCTCCCCACAGCAACCACGGCCTCTCTCCCCCGCTCCACCCGTGCACACTGAGAGAACAAGAGAGCCAGGGGCTGCACCCAACCCCTTTTTCCAAGTCCAAATCTCTTGGCATCTCTGCCCTACACGAGAAAAACCCAGGTAAAAGAGAGTAGCCAGCTGCACCCCTCCCCTGAGCTGTGGCCATGTCTTTTGTCTCTCTTACATATCCAGTTGTTATTGTCTCCTAGCAACACATATGGGGGAAAATTCCTTAAGAGAAAAAAAACCAAAAGGAGAACTCCTAAAACCACAACACCATATAAACACCACAAAGAGTCAAAATTAAGAACTCCAGCACTAGATGCATGTTAAATGGGGCAAAAGGGCAGTGTGAGTCTGTACACACATAAGGTGCTGCTTCCAATCTCACCCGGATGGCAGTTTTCAGCCCTATCAGGGATTTAGAAACGAATTGAGCATGAAGCAGATTATTTCAAATCCCATCTGAAGTTTTGTGCTTTGTCAAAAGACAGCTGTGCTGGGGAAGCCGAGAAACGTAATGATCATGCAGGCCAGAGAGACACACCAGCACACAAACATCTCATTAACCAGCAGTTGTGGCTCTGTACCTGCACCAACATGGGACACCTGTTCACTGATGTACATCAGGCAGTAGGCACTGGCACTCCTCAAGCCTCCAAATGACTCTCGCTCCAGCTCTTCCCACGATGACTCTGTCACCCAGATGTCATTGTATTTGAGCCATCTTTTCCGAGGCTGGTCATATATGAAGGCCCAGTAGTGCCCAGCATTTGCTTGCCCTTCATGGACCAGGACTGCATGCAAACGATAGGGAACCTGCAAAGTGACATGGACATCATTCAGATGTGCAGTTAGGGACTGATTCTGCCTGACCTCTGTACACAAACAGCAGGAGTGTTTGTAGGTGTAGCATAGCACAAGAGTTGATCAATTTGATAAATTTCTTACTATGTGAAAACTGACTTTTAGGGAAAGAAGAAACAAGATTTTCGTAAGTAAATCTTTCTCTGCTTCATCACTGGAAATTTAAAGATACAGTGAAGAGGGCAATTCAAACCAACATCTACAAACGAAAATGAGGATCAGCAGTATTAGTTTAATATTCATGTACTGAAGCTTCATTTCCTACCTGTTGGAGGAGAGGGTCACAGTACATTTGTTCGATGGACAGGTTGATTCTGGCAATAGACTCCTTCAGATCTGCCAAAAACATCATCAGTGAGAGAAATACATAAAAATTAATGACTACTCATCAGGCTATGCTAGCCCCTTTCACTTCAAAGAGTTTGAAGCCATGCAGAGACTATCAGATAGACTCAACATCAGAGCTCAAACAGGGACAAAATTATTTGTAGTTCAGGCTGTATCCCGCAAAGCTACAGAGGGGAAACCAGGCTGGCATTCAGGAGGAAAATCACTACAAATGCATTTGGGGCCAACCTTGCACGTCTTGTTCGATCTCGTTTCTCCATCGCTGCAGACATGTCTGAACCAGCTTCATCTCTTCCTCGGAGACCACGTGAGGAGCTGGACGTTCAGACAGTTCTGCTGGTGAAACAGGAGGCTGGAGCTCCATACTGGAGTTCTGCTGCAGCAAAGAATTTGCCACAAGGAAAGCCTCATCTTCAGTCCTAATATCGGTCCTCTCTTGTATGCTGCGGAGAAAAATCCCAGAGTAGCAGGCAGGTTTTTAAATATTTCTCTAGTTTTTCTTTTTTTGGAAAAGAATATGAAATAAAGCAAACAAAAATTATTCCAGAGCGGGAGCAGGATTTCTTTCCAGAGTAGTATAAAATGTAGAGAGAACAAGTACACTGAAAGGTGCTTCTGCCTTCACAGAACAAACTAAAATATAGGAAAAATACTAGGGAAAATTCTTATAGAACTCTCCAAGCACAAATCCACAATGAGCAATTCTAAAAATTCCTTCCATTACTACTAAGAAACGTGTGTATTTACTCAGCTTAATTTAGAGTGTTAAACCAACCATGCTGTCCAGGGTTATAATAATCCAATATTGCTGTAATTTACTGGTCAATGAAGCAAAAGAATGAGCAGCCTAACCAAAAAGAGCACGTCATTTAGTTCTTAACTGCTGCTTAGGCAAGGAATATAGGTATGCTTTTGGACAAGGAGAAAGAACAGACCAAGATGCAGTGTTCTGTTTACATCAACAGAACCAAATGACCAGCAAAGCAGTGACCCACTACTTGCACAAGCATTTGCACATTACAGCATCGTGTTCACCAGTGCCCAGATAAATAACCCGCTTTTGGAATGCCACCCAGGACCATTTGGTTGGGAGTGTTCTCCTGTGAATCCTTTTTATTTCTGCTTACTGACCCATTTGGCTGTGAAAGCACGTCCAAAACATGAGGCTTGGCTGGGGAGTGCGGTAGTGTTGTTTGAGAGCTCTGAGCAGAGGAAACAGCCACAGCTGGCTTCGTAACAATGAACTCGAGCACGTACTGCAGCATGTCAGGTAGTGGAAAGCGGGCTGGGCCAGAGCCATATTCCATGTACCTACGGAAAAACGCAAGGTGTTGTACGAATGAAGGAATGAGATGGGTTAAACCTCATGGGACAAGAGAAGAACAACTTTTTCTGTAATGTACTACTGGGCTTCCTCACCTCCATTGCCAGTGCAGCTGACAGTGTCAACTGTGCTCTTTAAAGAATTTATTTCTGTAACAGTATCAGTAAAATTTAGAAACCATCGAAGAGACAGGTTTGGTTTTTGAAAACACACTTCCTCCCTCCACATGTTTCAGAACAAACATGTTGCTGTTTGTCCTTCCCCTACAAGTTTCTCTGCTATTGGAAAGCACATTTCAAAGGAAACACTTGCAATATTCCAGAGGGCATAAAAATAAAGCGAGCTGACTACTCACCTTTCCAGTTTCTGCTGCAGAGTCACCATTTTCTCCTTCGATCTCTTCATTTCCTCTCTTTTCATCTGAATAAGATCTTTATTGCAGTAGAGGTACCTAAACAAAAATACAGAGCCCTGTTTGCCAGGTGAGATTTGTTTACTTCTAACATCCACAATCTTCTGTAAATATTTTAGAATCTTTCCTTGCTCACCCAAACAACCTTTTTAATTTCTTTATTTATAACAAAGCAATAGCTTTAAACATACCATACAACAGGATAACTCACCTGTCCATATATATAGTCTGGGGAAACTCTAGCTTGGTGTGAATTTTCTCTGGCTGTCCTAGTGACTGATTGAACTTAAATCGGGAGAGTTCAAAGGTCAGAACTGGTGGCAGTTTTGTAAACCAGCGCTGTAACAAAAGCAGAAATGCCCCCGAAGGGACTTGTTTTAAGATGACTGCTAATGGCACATTTTAGACTGATCCTGTATGATTTCAGACTGATTTAAAAGTCTCTGTCTTTAAGCACTGAATCAGGTTTTGTTTGCAGAATGACTAGTCAGAAAGCCAAATTTTACAAGTTAAAAATGTGTGCTTCCATTTTACATTTTTGCTGTGAAAAAGCCTCATGATTGCTCTCAGAGTTACTCGTCATTGCCTGATGCATCCAGCTTGACGGATTATTAACAAGTCCAGCACTGAATTTCACAAATTAGCAGAGGCTACACACAATCTGCACATCATCTAAGAGCCCCCAAGAGAGCTCTTTTCTGAGGCAGATCACATGCAGTGATGAACAAACCAGGAGTCCTCTTGCAGCACCAGATTCCTCATCCTCTCTCAGTCTATTTACAAACTATTTGATTTAGGGGATTCAGAGAAGACCTCCACTTTCTGCAGCTTCATACACTGTTTCAAAGAACCATGCTGAAAGAAAAATTCTCAGTTGGATTTACACTTCCTCTCACTCTTCCTGGATTCACAAAGACTTCCAGCATCCACTGCCAGAAACTTCCTTCACCTATCTTAGCTTGGCACTACCCACTTCATGCTCCCCTCTGGATTCAGGATGAGCACACCAAGCTAATTTTTCTTTGTGGGATTCATGTCAGATGTGCTGCGACAACAAACCTCCCCCACACCAGAGCTTTCTAAGAAGCAGCCCATAACCACAAAGACAGAACGATTTATGCTCCTGTAGTCTGGGAGAAGCTCCTGTTAATCCCACTGTTGCTTTGTCTTTCAGCACACTTGCCTAAGCGCTCAAAGGACAAAATCACCTTATACCCTATGTCCCCTATCATGCCACCCTTTACCCACCACATCCTAGGAAGTGAAACTAAGATGCACAATTTTCCCAGTAAGGCTTCTCAGAAATTAAGCCAGAGCCTTTTCCTCCTATCTGTGCACAGAAAAGAATTAAACCAGCTCCATGATTGGTCAAATTTCCCATAATTTTGGGAGAAGAATTTTGAGGAACTAAAAAGCTTGGATTGAAATGAACCTGCCTGATGAGCTCCAATGTGCCTTTGTCTCCAGTGCCAGCCAACACCAGCTTCACCCACATCCCCTGTAAATGCACTTAAACTGCTTCAGGCAGAAACCAGGAAAACCCAGAACAAACATTTGAGTCCAGAGTCAGAACAGGGCTCCCCTGCCCAATACCTCGTTTCTCCTTTGCTAGTTTAAACCACAGCAACACAATTTTCAGACATTCTCATAGAACTGAAATACTCTTCCCTGCCCCACCTACACCAGATACTTTTGCCAATGTTGTTTCCCAGCCTTTGTCCAAGCTAACTTCTGCTGCACTTACACACAGAGGATGCTGAATGCAATGGTGCTTCTTCACCTTGCTGCAACTAAGTTTTTTATGACTGGTTTGTGATTAGTGAGATAAAACCAAAACAAAACAAAAAAAACCCCCATCACAGTCAGAAAATAAGAGTGAAAGCAAGAAGAAAAACTCCAAACCATACACAATATAATAGGGAGAAAGAGACAAATTCCAAATGGCATACCATGGAGTTAAGCACTGTACTTTTACCCTCCGAAAATATGGAGGCAGTAGGTCTCCCCCTACTCAGGTACAGGTAGGCTTCAACAGAAAGAGAGAGACTTGATCACACTTGACTCAGAGGCAGACGTTGACCTTTGCAATTTAAAATAAAGTCTTTGAACTGGTTACATAGGACAACACATCTTTATAAATCAGCAAAGACTTAAGTGTCTCACCACCTAGCACTAACAGACATTTACATGAGATTCCAGGTATCCAGAAAATGTTTTGTGTTCAATTCTTAGAGAACACTCACAAGTTGACATTTAAAGTTATCAGAATACATGACACACCCCTGCACTCTGTGTGCTGCACTTTTCTGCAGCAGGCAACCGAAGGCTCAACAAAAAAGGTCAAACTAACCTCCTGTCCATACTTCACTGACTGAGATGTTGTTGCCTCATCCATCTCTCCCTCCACCATGGCTCCTTCCAAGCACTCATTCAAGTTCTGGTAACCATTTACCTGAAGGGGATACTGACCAAAGGTCTCAATCTTGGAAAAGGTGTTGCCTGGATGATGGAAACCATACAGAAACCATGAGCTAACTCAAGAGAACAAAAAATTCTGGTTAACTCTAAAACACTCAAAGGAGTTAAAAAGTTGAATCTACCAAAGCCTTAACTCACCCTCATGGACACCCTCAGTCAGGAAAGTCCCGTAGAAGAGCTGCACCATTGGGTTTTCGGATTTGTCCCCAGGGCTCCTGTTTCAGAGAGCAAAAGCACACTTTCATTTGCAGCTAGAGGTTGCAAAAAAACCCCAAGTTGTAATCTAAGCCTCTGCTTGGGAGCCTACAGGCAAAAGTACAGTTTTCTACTCAAGCACTAAATAAAGAGGAAGCTTCTCATTAATTTTCATGTTCCAAAGCACATTATAACACTTACACCGACAAGAGCAGAAAAAAAGTTAAGGTGCCAGCTTCTGAAAGGAAGTTTCAAACACCCAGAGCTTTTCTGTTCACCAGGGCTGCTGAGCTCCCCTCAAAAGCCAATTTACTCTGCAGGCCACATTGGCACTGAGTGAAGTCCCACACTCACCAACAGGAGACGCAGACACAACGCTTCAAGCATACGGAGCCTCATCCACAGGAAACAAAGAACACTCATTTGCTCAAAATTTTCACATAAAGTCCTCTCATTTATTAAAACTCTCCTTAGGTCAAACTCCCGAGATCACACAGAACTCACGTGGCATTCACAGTGAGCTGGAATGCGTCCTCCAGCCAGTCCAGTAGTTTATGTGTAAATTCACTCACGTCTTGCTAGAAGAGAGATGAAAGTGGAGAGTCAATCGTGACGTCCACCAGAAAGTGTTCCCCCGGTGTGCTGGTGCCACAGACCCACTGAACACAACCTGACTGGTACTGCTGTACCCACTCAGCCGAACTACGTGTGAGACTGAAGTGCTGTGCTGATTTAGACTGATAATGAACACCGCTCATCTGAACACTAGATCAGAGGAAATTATCATGATTGCTACCCAACTATGCAGATGGCACTGGGTAGTGCCATGCTATGCTGGCTGGTTAATTAGCACGCACGTACATTCTGCTCTAATGACACAGGGACAGCTGCTTGTCGGCTGACAAACATGGGAAAAGGCCTCTGAAAGTACCAGCAGGATGAGGCAAAATGGGGTCGCTGTGGCTGTGACTGCTGGTTTGAAGAGAGCAAAAGGCTTTTAAACGTGGTTTTACCTGCGGTTGTTCAGCGGATCTAAACACATCCCTCAAGAGTTCCAGTGCTGCAGAAGGGTCTACGAACTTACGCCACGTCCCCAGCATTAATGCAAACAGGCACTGAAGTTCTTGCATGAACGCAATATTTCTTTTTCCCTGCATTGCAAAAAGAAGAAAAGTCAAAGCCTTCCTGCAGCTCTAAAAAGCAGCATCTTAAAACTTAGTGCTACTGAACACCATGTGCACATATCATAAAACGTACCCAACGAGCTGCGCACTGGCTCAAATACCAGTTCTTCTACCGTGCATGCAAACCAACAAGTAATCTGGAGCTGCCAAAGAAGTTTTATGGGAAAAACATCTCCATGCACAGCAGTTAAAGTCTCTAGAGGACAGCGGTACAAGAAGCAGCTCTTTTTTTTCTCCTATCCTGATTCTGTCTTTGAGAATTTCCCAAAATTGTCTTTAATGCAGCCAGATGATTTTAAAGCCACAGGTCTCAGATAGCCCCAAATTAAATCTGGTTAGAGGACGAGCAGAATGCTACACCACAAAAGAAGGACACTTGACAGTGTTACTGAATCAAAACTTACAGTGTGACGACAACTTTCAAGCACATTCTGTGGCAGGGAGTACCCAAGGACCAGCCTCCGGAATTCTGGCAACTGAAACAGAGACTGAAAGGAGAGGAGAGGTAAAGCTCGGTCAGCACCTGCAAGGATTGGACTCACTACAATTTGATGCCCTGTTGTCACTCTCTGACTTGACAGGTTTATTTTGCGAACTTTACATTCCCAGTGGTCCTGTGTTACTGAACGCATGTTTACAATGTGAGCAGCCCCTGTGCTGGACCAGCACAGAATCAGACTCATAGAATTAACTAGTCTGGAAAAGACCTTTAAGATCATCAGCATGTTTGTACCCACCCAAGGACAAAATCTCATCCTGCCATTTCTAGGATAGATATAAACCTTTTCGGAAAGACCATTCTATTCTGCACAGGCAGGCTCAGAAAAGCATCCAGGAACAAGCCATGGTGAGAAAAACCCATTTGCAGCTTTCTTACTTCCTCTCAGAGCTGAAGACAAATGATAACATCTCTCTGCTGATGTGAAATGGTTAGGAGAAACAAATCTGCTCAGTTCCACTTACTGTTGTCTCTTCCTTAGGTCATTACTAATAATATATGCTGCCTAGTTGTTTATTTGTCCAAGCATCTATGCCAGTGTATTCCATTAACTGAAATACGATACACCGTGTGTTATCGAGCCAACAATAACTGCCATAAAATTAAATTATCAGTTCACTTTGCCAGGCAAGCTTCTATCATTTCAGTAGGCACTTGGCCATTGCTGCACAACTCCCTGTGTACAGACACACAGATTCTCTGTATCTGTAGCTATTTTTAAGCAAAGCCTATTTAACTGCTCTTTGGCTGTTTCTGTACAGGCCCAGAACACATCACAGTCACATCACATAAACCCACAAGTTTTTGTTTGAGCAGGGTCATATTCACTCATCTGCATACAATGACTCCCTCACAAAACTGCTGCATGTCTACTTCTGACTGAGAAACACTGACTCCAAGACCACAGCAAGTCTGTATCAGAAAAAGAGAACTTTCTTACAGGTTACCTGTATAACAGCACTAAACCAACACGTGTTTCCAATATTTTTCATTCCAACAGGCCAGTCACCCGCTCTTCTCCAGTCATTCTGCTTGGGGCTCTCTACCCACAGAGAGAGCATTTCACAGCGTTTCCTTTTGGAGCGGTATTTGTTTTCAGCGGAATGGGTGTCCTGTGGTCTGTCATGAGAGAGAAACACTGTGCTGTAAAACACCTGCCAAAGATTGCCTAAAGCTGCAGGAATCAAACTCCCCTCCGGCCAATAGGTGTCCACCAGGCAGGTGATCCGTGTTAGTTCTGCAGTTACCAGCTTCAGAACCCACTTATGATACCTGGGAAAACCAAAGTGGGGGGCCATTTATGGCCTCACTGACCTTTCAGCTGCATCCCTTTCTGCAGCTGGAGCTTTTGGTGACTCCAGTGATCTGACAGTGTTGGCTGTGCGGAGGTTGTCTTGGTTGTGAGGGGCAGGTGCAGCACTAACATCTGGAATTGGAGGCAGCATTCTGATCAGTTTTCCACCAGCAGCAGCAAACATTCTCTTTGAAAGGAACTTCTAGGAAACATCACACTCCACAAATACAGCTCTTCAATCAATACAAGCAACATTTTCTAGCTCAGGTTTTAAACAGAAATCCCTGTTTCAGATCATGCCAGGCAACCTAAGAGCCACTGAGTGAGCTGGATGAGGAGAACAGAGCAGAGCATGCAGCTGGGCACTACCCAGATTTCCTTACAGCCAAATTCAGAGCTTAAGGAAACAATTCAAAGCTCTTGAAAGAACAAAACAGGATCATCAGCTTTTTAACTGTGATGTGTCACCTCCAAACATTATTAAAACACTACTAGGTGATCAGTACTGGCAAAATCTGCACCAGAACAGAAGCTGCAGGGATGTACTGCTAGCAGCAGCAGGGAGGATGGATACTTCCCCTTTGAGCTCATACAAACACATGAAGCTTAGGGGTGAGCAGAAGTGAAGGACTTACCCTGTGGGAGTTGTTTGCCCACTGCGCTCCCTTCCCAGGCGGATGGCTCTGCAGCGGCTGGGTCCTGCACTGGCTCCGGAGCAGGGTCCTCCGTCAGGAAGGTGACTGCTTCCATGAAGTCTCCATCAGCAGCCTGGCAGAATGATAGGGGAAAAGCGAAGCACCAGTGAGGAGCAGAACAGCAAAGGATTTACCCTTTGCCTCTCATGCATCCAGGCTGATCCTGGATCGCTCTCACAGGCCACACATGGACCATTCTAACAAGGACCAGCTCATCATCAGCTGACAAACACACCAGCGAACACCTGTGTGCTATGTTGGGCAGGGGCCTGAACTTGCCTGACTTTTTGGACAAAATCAGAGCTCTCTTTCCCCAGAACAACGGCAATATACACAAACCTTTAGAGCGGCAAGCAGGAATGCTGAATCCTGAATTCCTGTGATCTCTTTCATTTGGTTTAAGAGCACCTGGCAATCCTATGTGCAATAAATAAAGAAAGCTCACGTGAAAAGGTGACCAGGATGGACATTAAGCTGTTTCTGCAAGGCTTGCTGAGGGCTCAGTGGAGCACTGCTTCTTTCCTTCCCTTCTGCTGACAGACTGACACACAAGCCCAGTCACACTTGCTTGATGCAAATACCAACATCGGCTTGAACACCGCACTCAGGTTTTTTCCCTGCTAAATTCACAGACTAACATTCAATCCCTTGTATCCTCAGGAGAATGCAGGCAGGCCTGGGAGGACAGGCTACCCCCGCTGTTGGCTGTGCAGCACCTGTGGTGGGAAGGGGCTTCCCCACCCCCCGAGGCAGTGGCATGTGCAGCTGGACATATAAGGCGGCCGCCTGCTCCCAGGGCGCTGGCAGGAGCTATTTTCAGCATTGTGGCACATGCCATTTGTGCATGTCACTTCTCACTGACAATGAGGTGTCAGAGCAAGGGCCCAGGAGCCTGTTGTTACTCCTCCTTCCCACTCCACACAAACCACTTGAGGTTTGGCGATACACTCACTGCTCAAGGCCCCAAGCTACGGTTCACAACTTTTGGCCAGTTCTGCCACTTAAAACAAATGATTACAAAAATTCTCCTTACCAGACTTATAAAATCTTTGCAGCCTAGGCTTACCACAGGTTAGTCACTGCACTTGGCAAGCACAAATAACCTCAGTCAATGACTACCAGGAGAGGCAGCTCTCCACAAGGAGCCTCCTGGCGCTGGAGGTCCCACCAGCCCTGTTCATGGTTGCAGTTCAGCTGATGCTGCTGCCAACGGCCCAGTCTAGGTGACAACTGAGATGCAGCTCCGTAATGCCGGCATTGAATGTGGTATGGGAAGGACGTTACCACAGGAACAACGGCTGGGTCTGTGTCGTGTATCCTGATTTACAGAGGCTGTCTAGGATCCTGCTGTCAGCACAGCCTGACCAATCCCAGTTCCTTAAGATCACACTTTTAATTAATCTTGAACCAGCAAAGCTGCAGGCAAATAAACTCAAGTTTCTACTTACTCTCACCATTAAGAAAAAATGTAAGATGCTTCCAGGCCCCTGGAGCACAAGTTTCACTCAGTGAGTAATGAGTCAACTACTTTTTTGAGCCCCCCACATATACTGGTGATGGATGCTACTCCACGCACAAAGACAGCACGCATCCACGTCAGCTGTTAAAACAAAAAACCTCCTAGATTATTTTCGGTGGGAATTCTCTCATCAAGTTATTCATGGTGGTCCCATTTGAAATACTACTTTTACTCAACTTTTACAAGAAAGAGTACATACGTGTGTGCAAACCCCCTCAACTCATCCCACACACTCTTTTTATCCTGAGAAAATTCAAGACGCACTGGAACACCTCAGCAGCCCCAGGAGGAGCTGCCCAATGAGGAGCCAAGGCTGAGAGGCTCAGGGTGGGCATACTCTCACAAAGGCAAACCGCTTAAATCATGTTGCTAATTTTGCTGCCTTAGCGCGTGCCGTGCATGTCGGCTGACCCCACCTTACGCCGCAGGGCGGATTTTTCCAGCGGAGAAAAAAATCCCCAAACACCCTTGCTAATACACTGCACTATAATAATGAGATCTGAGGCAGGACAGGGCATGATTTTCTGGGGTTTTTCTGTTACAGCAGAGAACTCACAAAGGCTGCTGTAAGCATAAAAGCCAATTACGGATCCTCTGCTCTAAGTTACCATTTAATCTTTCAATGATTTCTGTATGCTTTTATTCAGCCTTTGAGAAAAGGTTTGTGCTAACAGCAGAGAGCTTATCCCATACCACTTTTGAGAGGCTCATGGCTGCCTGGCAGCCCACAAAAGCCACCAGGAACCACACTCTCTGCAACCAATTTGTTAAGATTTTGGGGGGTGCATGTGGTTTTGTTGCCATAACTAGTCTGGTTATTGCTTTCTGAGGTTACGCACCATGGGGCTATAAAACAAGCTCTGTAGCTGGTAATTAACACCAGTGTACTGCTGCTGCTAACACACCCTGCACTTGCAAGCCCAAACTGAACCAAGGCCCTACCTGCTGGAAAAATAACAACCCAAACCCAAATCCTATTAGTATTAAATTACAGCAATAGGAGATGAGTACCAAAGCAAAAGGCTGAGAGGAAGTAGGGTACTAGAGATAAAATTACAAGGTCAGCCAGGAATGATGGAACAGAAAGGTTTTGCTGCTTTCCCTGCTCCGCGGTGACTCACTGCCCTCAAAAGTTTGTTTTGATGAGAAACTGTGAACAGGGAAGGGACCAAATGCAGTGCAGGAGTTCAAGGGTGTTCCAGAAATAACTGGACACAAGGAGAAGGAAGGTGGCACAGAAGAGGCACACAGAGCCTTGGCCTTCAGCCTCTGCACCTCAGCCATGCTTTTTATCGTGGGGGAAACTGGATATGGAGGGGGCTGGAAACCCACAGGCAGCAGCAGGAACAAAGCCCACGTTCCTTGCCAAGGCTTTCACAAACCAATATCCATCACGAGAAGAAGAGCAGGCAGCAACTTCATCCTGCATTAAGATGCACACAGTAGGCACTGTCTGGTCACCACCCCCACACGGCCGGGGCACGGTTGCTGCACTAATGTCACTTCTAACGCACAACCAAAAGGCTGATACCCTCATCCCATCCCGCCCTGTAACTCTGACCTCTCTGAAACGCATCTCTTGGGTCCTAAGAGCACAGAGACGCTACAGAACAGTGTAGAGCCCTGTGTCAGTTCGGGAGGGTCTGGGCTGCAGTCCCCTGAGCACTGACACAGGCTCGCGTCCGGGTCCCTTCAGAGACAATTTACGCAGAGCCCTGAAGTTTGGGAGGAACAGTTTTCGTTAACTTGCCCCAGGAGATGCTGCTCAGCGGCAGGGAGGGAACACGCGTTTCTGGCCCCTGCAGAGGAGGAGGAGGAGGGTGTCTGAGCGCCCGCCCGAGCCCTTTTCCGTGGTACCGGCGCATCGCGCGCGTCACCGCGCGGAGCCCGTTATTCCCAACGAAACACGCGCGGACGGCACCGCGGCCCGACGGGACGGGGCACCCGGAGCGCGCAGAGCGGGGAAGCGCTGCGGACCGGCCCCGAGCGGCAGACTCGGGGCGCAGCGGGGCCGCCGCGGCGGGAGGGTCGGTCCGGCGGCAGCCCCGGCCCCGCACGGGGGTCACCGCCCGCCACCCTCCTCCCCGCTCCGCGGTCTCGCCCTGCCGCTCCTCTCCCCCCCAACATACCCCGCCGGCCCCGCGGTCTCACCCCGCCGGCCCCGCCCGGCCCGCGGTCTCACCTCGCCGCCGCCGCCCCGGGCCCACAGCTCGGCCGTCATAAGGCCGCCGGCAGCGGCGCCGTCGCCGCACAGCGCGCACGCGCGGCCGCTCCGGTTCCGGGCGCGCCGCCCCCGCCGGGGTCGTGTCCAGCCGTGCCTGGCCGTGGGTCCGGCCGTGCTCATCTCTGTGTCTGTCTGTCCGGCCGTGGTTCCGGCAGTGTTCCCCCCGAGAAGCCCTCGAGCATCGCCTTGGCCGCCGAGCCCGTTCTCCCCCGTCCCCACCCCAGCAGCCGGGAACACCGGCCCCTAGCCGGCGCTCTGCCCCGGCCGCGCCCCTCTAGACTGATAAAAGTGAATTATTTTCTTTTAATTACAACCATAACAACCCCCTCCGCCCCCTTTTTTTTTTTTTTTTTAACCCTGTTTTGGTCCAAGCTGCGGCTGACACGTGTCCGCCTGTGCTGGCCCGAGGCTGCCAGGGCGGGAAGCTGCGAGCAGGGCGGTGAATGGAGGATGCACCCCTGGGATGCTCCAGGGGTGGATGCGCCCCAGGGGAAAATCGCGAGGAAAAGGTTCAAAACAACCGAGGGGTCGGCACCTGCTTCCTGTTCCATCCAAACCCACACTTTGCCGGGCCTTGATAAATAAGCAGGAGATAGGCATTTCTCAGACTTGCTGAGCCAAAGGGCCCTGTGTTCTCCTCACAGCCCGGATTCTGCCTTTCTCTTAATAAAACGATGCTGAAATGGAGACGTTCCAGCAAGGGGCCCCCGGGGGCTGCGCAGGACCGGGTATATCTGTGCAGACCCGACGCTGTCCACAGCTCAGCCACTGGACCCGCGGATGAGATTGGCTCAGGCACCTGGGCAACTTGGCTCGACCTGACGAGCCAGCAGGGCTGAGCTCTCTTGGGGGAAACTGGTGAAAAACTGTCCTCCTGCATCATCAGGGACGTGTCGGTTGCAACTGACAGCCTAGGTTTGTCCCCCACTGGGCACTGAAGCTCCTGCAATACTGATGGCATTGGCATTTCCAGCGGAGCTGCGGCACTGCAGGAGGAAGGAGATAGTAGGGTCAGACGGTGCCTCTGCCGTACCCTGGTTGCCAATTCTCCCGCGAAAATGCCCTTTCCCAGCTGGGTGGGCATCTCCCACACTTGTTTTCCTGGGCAGTCACAGACCATCCCTTGCCTTTTGTTTTGGAAGAGCTGTGGGAATCTCAGTGTAGGCTGTTCTGGGATTGCCCCAGCTCCCTGGTTCTCACAGGTACTCCAGATGAGGAATTCGGGAGGCAAGAAGGAGGAGGTAGCAGTGTAGATAAGGTAAAACTGAGGAAGCCACTGTTAGCCAATTTCCCTGATGTGCAAAGGAAAAACAAGACAACCAGTAATGTTTAAATGCATCAAAGTAAGAAATTCCACTCATTTTGGGATCCTGCTAGGCTATTAATAGTGAGAGATAGGGACGTAGTGCTGGGCACTGTGATTTACACTCTGGAACCCCCATGTGCTGCTGAGGGAGTGGTGCTTTACCTGAACTTCGTTGCTCGGGGAAGAGTCCCCAGGATTTTCCTACCTTAAAAAAAACTATTAACCATAAAAATTCTGAATGTCCCAGTTACAAAGATAAACTCAGACCCATATTTTTAGCTCCAGGTTTGTCCAGGCTGTGTTTAATGCTTAGCGGCCTGATTAATGCTGTGATAACTAACTAGGGTGTAGAACAATTTGTTTGCAGCATTAAGTGCAGTCACAGCACTGTTACGTCCCAGATAATTTACCATTGTACACCTTCAGACAGAGCAAGCTGCAGACATGCCCTCTCCTTCCATGTCCTGAGAGCCTTCCATACAGCCTCAACTTAGCAAAAGGAAGCAATAAGTGCTTTAAAAATAAAACCCTCAGAGTGGACTGTCTTCTGTCACTGTGCCCTCTAGGGCTGTCCCCACACCCTGCAGCATGTCCAGCCTCTCAAGCATTGCCACAGTCCTCCATGGATTGAATTCCAAGAGAAACAAGAGGCAGAAGACTTTTCTGCAAGACTTTTTCAGACACGAGGCTTTTACATCAAGGCAGTCATCGTGTGCACAATCCTTGCTGCAAACCTGCTTTGGGGATGGGGACTTTTCCAAGGTGGTAGCATGCAGCCACAACAGCACTGGAGCCCCCTGTCCCTCTCCTGGCCAGTAAGCCTCCAGCACAGGTCTCCTTCAAAAGTAAAAGGTAAAAGGAAAAGACAGCCATACAAGAAAAAACAGCCAAGTCTCAGCTCTCAGCAAGGCAATTCTTGCCTGACCTTGGATGGTGCTCAGCCTGTGATGCATAGTTGCCGTCCCACTCAGTATCAGCCATATCTCCTTCATTAACAGCAATGGGCTCCAAATACCTTCATGTACTTATTATTACCTGGCTTTAATGGTAATGAAATGGTAGAAGAATATTGCAAACACCTGAAGGGTGTCTAATGGAAGAGAGGACTTGAAAGGAAAGCGCTCCCATCCCTTCTCTGGGGGATTTAAAAGCATTGGGCTCCTTCACTGGGGTGAGGACGGGCTTGGTACCTGCAATGGGCAATTTTTGGCTTCTCCAAGGGCCATGCAGTTTGCGCCCACGGGACAAAGCTACCAGCATCCCCAAATTAAATTAAATTAGCCAAGGGCACCACACTGAGCAGCTGTTCATGGCATTTGGTCTGTGCTTCGGTCTTGGAGCTGCACAAGGCGAGTGCCAGAGGAGAGATCCTGTATGTCCCCCAGGACCTTTGCAGTGATCCAGGGATCCCTGAGGACCACTGTCCCTGGGTACAGGGCCCCATGGGAGTGGGGGCTGCTGTGAGCCTGGTCATGCCCATGCCGGCAGCCCTGCCTGCCTGCAGTGTTTATTTCATGTCTCGCAGCGTTAAATCATAGCAGACATGCAATTCGGGGAGCATGAGGCTCCGTAATGGGCGGCCTCAGGCGTGTGATGGGGCCGGGGCCATCAGGCAGCTGTGCTGCCAGGGCTCCTTGCTGATGCTTTATTGCTTCTGACGCTCCAAACGCGCTCTGAAAGGCGAACCCTGGCAGCCTGGAGGAGTAGCTGCTTCCGTCTCCTGCCCGCTCCGAACCGGCAAGCAACACAATTGAGGCCTCCCTCCCTGTTCCCGCTGTGGTCCCCAGCCTGGCTACAACACCCCATCCTGCACAGGGCCCAGCCATGCTCCTGCCACAGCCTGACAGCCCCCAGCACATTCCATGGCACGGGGTGGGAGCTGCTGAAGGAATACAGTGCATAATGCTGCACACCCAGGACTTGGGATGAGGTCAGGTTGGGGTGAGGAGGGAATGCAGGGCGTCACTTGTGCCATCACATGCTGGGGATCTTGTGCTTGTGCCCCTGTGCTCCCCCCAGCCTCTGAGATCGCTGCAGCTCTGGGCTAAATACCTGCTTGCCCAGCCAGGGAACCTGCTTGCAGCGTGGCTGCTCCAGGAGAGAGGCCTGAGTGCCCATCCCAGTGCAGAGATGCTGCCATGCCTGGCTGCAGCGGAGCCTGGACAGGACGTGGGTCTGAGCTGTGGGAAGCCCCAGGCACTGAGCACTTCGATTCCCAGAAAAGCAATTACCGTGCAGCAGATTACAGGGCTAATAAAATCCCATTATGCTATTTCGGAAAGTAAATCTGATCTGGGCGCTGCCGATTGATATCAGCCATCCCACAAAATGTCCTGCAAGAGCCCCCTGCGTGCGCGCGTAACATGAGGCTACAGTAGATCATGCTAATTAGATATCCAATAACAGGAGGGCTGATAGGAACTACATTAAAATCTCTTTAAGTTGAAGATGTAAAACCCAAGGGAGAAAATTCAGTTAATGATGCTGCAGCAGAGGCTCCACTGGAGCAGTCCACGTCCCCTTGGCCTCATCCTGCCGGCTGCAGACGCAGGAGGCTGGAGGAGAGGGGGCAGAGTGGGGCACAGTCCCCAGCACCATGGCGGCGCTGCCCGTGATTTTCATTACCCAGATTCAATAAGGGGAGAGTGCTGTGAGCTGCTGGCGCTCCTTGGGAGGTGACTTGCCAGCCACTAACGGAGCTGAGAAATCAAATTAGCCCCAGCTCTGCTCTTGCTCTCTCCCTGACACCGCTGTTGGCAGCCAAGGGGGAGTTCATCAGGGCCCCGCACTAATTCTTATCTCGTTTAAGTGACTCCATGCCGGCATCTGATGCAATTTGCTCTACGCCACTGCTGCAGGCTTTGGTCCCTGCCCGCTGCTTCCCCAGGATTTCCAGCAGCTGGCAGCTTTGTGGGAGCACGGGCACCTGCAACACACACAAGGACAGTGTAGACATTGAGGAATACAGAAGATTATAGAGGCTGAGGGTCGAGGGAAGGCTCCCCTGCCGGGTAGAGGGACATTGCCCAGCCCAAGGCTATGATGCTGTCACATGGAGGGATGAATGGGCAGCCTGAGCAGGGAACCCATGCATGGGTGGACACCGAGGGCCTTTTGACTCTCAGTAATACCTGACCAGGCTTTGCTTCTAGTCTTGTTTGCCCCAAGGTGTTAAATATTTTGGGAAACTGATACCAGTAGGAAGCACTTTGTTTGCTGAAATTTACAGCAAATGCAAATTGCTGCGGTGAAAATGGACCCCGGTGTAGGTGCAGGTCTGAGGGTTTGGGGGAAAGCTGCTGCCCCAGGCTGCACGTGCGGCCCCCACCTGCGACTGTCAGAGCCACTGTCAGTGGGACAGACCCACCTGCTGCAGGGTGTGAAGGGCAGCCCGGTACCTCCAGAGCTCCCCTCTCCCCTGCTGATGGAAACCCACCCTGTGTCAGTACCACATCCCTGGACAGGCTCCCCTCCCCTGCCTCTCAGAGGATTTACCCCGTCTTTCCAACTGCTGAGGATCTCCTGGCACAGCCCTGGCACCTGCAGCACCCTCTCCCCCCATCGTGCCCCCCACTGCCCATGGGCGTGATGTACAACCCCAAAATCTGCTTTGCCACAACCAGGCGCCTGGGCAGAGGACGGGGAAGCTCTTTGAAAGCTGGGCGGGGGTGGGGGGATAGCGGGGTGGGCCCCTCTCGCATCCTCCCAGCCTGAAACTTGATGCAGCGGGAGAGGCTGATCGCGAGATTAATTGGGCGTTCTCAAAAACCCGACGGCGGGGGGAAAGCCATACGAGTGCCGCCTTCCTCCCTGCTCCGCTCAGTCCTCCGCCGAGCCGGCGGCGGCTGGAGCCAGCGGATCCATGGTGCCCACGGCTCTCGGGGCGCTCCTGGCCCTGCTGCCGCTGGCCTCGACGCTGCAGAGCCCAGGTAAGGTGAGGGACCCGTGGGCAGAGCTGGGGAGCTGAGGCAGAGCGGGTTGCTCCTGGCACGGAGCAGCAGCTTCCCAGAACCTGAGCCGTGCTGAGTGGCAGGCAAAGGCTGCTTTTAAGGAAGCCTTCATGCTACTGGGAAGCGACATACCTGGGAGAAGCTGGAGCATGGGAGAGCTCCGGTGCGGAGCCTGAAGGTGCATCCTGCCTGGGTAACGCTGGCAGCAACGCAACGGGGCATTAGAACCCAGCTCTACGATGTGGGTTCGTCACTGCGGGGTCTTGAGGTACTCTAGAGCTGTGCCAAGAGACAGCCCTGAGGACAGAGAGAGACATGGGGGTCTCCTGTCTGCACCCCACTGCCTGAGAGGTGCTGCCCGAGCCCCCTGCCTGATGAAGGGCTTTCTCCGATATAATGCTTAGTCCGTCATAACCTAGAGCTGGGTTTTGGGCATGATGCTGTGCCTATAGTTTGTAATTGCAGCTCTGCACAGTGCAAAATTGACGGCCAACATATTCCCTTGTTATTCCATTGTTATTTTCTTACCTAATATTCCTGGGAAATAGCACAAAAATCCTTGTGCTGTTTTGCACCAGCACAGCTGAAAGTGTTCAGCAGGCTAGTGACTCAAATCTCTGGATAGGTCATGTAGCTCCTGTCACCCAACTCCCAAACCTTCTCCCACCGTTAGCACACCAAAGGTGGCAGAAAAGGAGTGGGAACAGTGATACTCTCACCCTGGCAATGCCGGCCAGGAGGCAGGAAGGGCTGTGCAGACAGATCCCCATGTGTCAGGGCTGTGCCAGGGTTGTGCCGAGTTGCAGCAGGTGAGTTGCCAGCACAATCCTGGCACAGCTTTGGGCTGAGCAGACCAGCGTGGTGTCTGGAGAAGAGGCAAAGAGCATCTGAGGTGAACCCAGCCCAGTCCTCCTCTGCAAAGCCATTTCCCTGCTGCCAAAGCATCCTGACGCAGACCTGGGTGGCATGGATGTGAGGAGGAGAAGGTGTGAGGAGGAGTGCAAGCGTGAGCCAGCTGCCATCAGCTGCAGCAGGAAAGGCCCCTTGGCCCAAGCTGTGGTGATGGCAGCACCTGTTATTTCCTCGCCTCACCCTAATTGCTGCCTCTCCCCCCATCTCGCTGCCTCTGTCGGTTCATACCTGCCTGGGTGAGCATCATGCACCTGGCTGGCTCCCCAGTATTACCGCTAGTGAGCAATGTCAGAGGGGCTGAGGCTGCTGCTTTTTCTTTTTTTTAGCTTAAAATACAGAATAAAATTCCCTTCCAGCAGCTTTTCCCAAGTTCTTGTAGATCTATTCCAATTAGTCTCTTCCATTATGCTGGAATTGGACTCTGGGGCTGGGTGTGCTGTAGAGCACAGCCACAAGTGTAGCACTGCTGCCCTGGTCCAGCCGTGGCTTTCCAGCTGCCTTGCGTTCCAGCTGCCTGGCAGTGAGGACATGGTGCTGAAAGCAATTTGGCCTTGATTGATGCTGCTGTCACCAGTCAAGGGACTGTTTTCACAGGAAGCAAACACCAAGATACCTAATAAATGAATTTAGCATCCTGCTTCATCTCTAACCTTCACCGCCTCCACCTGCTGAACAAAAAACGGGCCCTCGAGGGAGTGAGTGGTATGAAACTTACCCAGGGGCAGTGTGTCCCTCGTGGTCCCTGCTGCTGCTGTCCTGGCACCTGTCCAGAAAGACGGAGGCTGGCAGCTGTGCCCTCTGAGGCTGGGGAAGGTCACAGCGCTGACCACCTGCACAGCACACACATATTAGGTGATGGTTCTGGTTGGCCAGGCTTGTTTCCCATCAGGATGCTCCTATTTAACTTGAATAGGAAATCCCAACAGGTAAGTGAGGGCTGGCAGCTGGCAGCATCCCGCAGCCCATGGCACACCGCAGGGTGATGGCAGCCGCTGCCCCAGTGCGAGCAGCCTCCCTCGCTCCCTCCCTTCCTCCCTCTGCTAAGCAGGTACCCAGCACAGGGGCCGGATGCCGGAGCCGTCCGAACCCACCCTGCGCCGCCTGTCCCACTACCTCCTGGCCCACTACCAGAAGGGCAGCCGGCCTGTGCGGGACTGGCGAACGACCACTAATGTGGCCATCGACCTCATGGTCTATGCCATCCTCAGTGTGGTGAGTCTTCTGCTCCCATCTGCATGTGTCCACAGGGAGGGGACTGGTACCTGGCATGCAACGTACCCCCAGCATGCTCTGCCCATCTTCCGAAGTGTAAATGTCCCTGCTCTGACACTGTGTGCTCATCTTCCCACAGGATGAGAAGAACCAGGTGCTGACCACCTACATCTGGTACAGGCAGGTGAGTAGCCGTGAAACCTCACCCCTTCCTTGCTGGGCCCCCCTCCCCCCCCCAGGGTCAAGTACCCCCAAAACCCCATGTTTTCCTGTGGGAGAAGCGTGCAGTCCTGCAGGAGAGCAGTGAGGGGAAACCTATCCTGGGGGCTGGCGAGACCTCTGTAGCACATGAACCTCAAGGCTCAGCTTTCATGCTCCATCTTCTGCACTGTTTGGTGTTGTGTGAGCTGAAGGATAACTCCTCCCTCCCTCCTATGGGTGGGAAGATTGCTTGGTGCTAGTCTGGGGTCTGTGTGCTGGCAGAGTGGAAGGACCTCACCCACCAAGTCCCCTCTCCCTTGTCCCCAGCACTGGACAGATGAGTTCCTCAGGTGGGACCCAGCTCGCTTCGACAACCTGACGCAGATCTCCCTCCCCGTAGAGAGCATCTGGGTGCCCGACATCCTCATCAATGAGTTGTGAGTGCAGCCAAAGTCCGGAGCGAGATAGCCTGGGACTGGAACTCCCTCGCCCACCATGGGCACGTACCGTCCCATGCTTTGTATTCCTGGCACAGAGCTGGCAGCCTCCCCACATCAGGGAACTGCAGATGGGGATCGGCTCGGCAGTTGGGCCATTTCCAATGCTGGCTAACCACAACCATTGTTAATTACCCTCACTGTGCTGGGGGTGAGATCCAGATATCAGGAGAAAGGCTTTGTGAAGACAGTACAATGCAAGGGCAGCTGCAGAGCTGCTGGCTCTTCCCATGAAGCTATCTGGTGTCCTTCCCACTCCGTGGGGATTTAAGTTGTTCCCACTGCCTCCTGAGGGTTCTGGGACAATGACACAGACACTTCTCGGGCTGGGAGAAAGCAGCAGTCTGGGCAGTGCAGAGGTGATGCCAGGTAGAAATGCCTGCAAGGATATTACCAAAAAAGCAGAACGGGGGGCAAATCCCTGTCTCTTGGGCAGTTCCCCCCTGAAATGCTATTTGACAGAAGGAACCCCTGCCCAGAGTGCTCTCCAGTCCACATCTCTGTCCCTCATGTCCCCCAGTGTGGATGTTGGAAAGTCCCCGCACGTCCCCTATGTTTATGTCAGCCATCACGGGGAGGTGCAGAACCTCAAACCCATCCAGGTGATGACCGCCTGCAGCCTGGACATCTACAGCTTCCCCTTCGACGTCCAGAACTGCTCGCTCACCTTCACCAGCTGGCTGCACCACAGTGAGTGCCGGGACGCCCACGGCTGGGGGACTCGAGGGAGCGGGCAGGACCTCCGCTGGGCCGGAGCTCCGTGCAGGAGGCAACTCGTCCCTCTAGATGGCCCCAGCGGATCGGGGAAGGGTGCAGGGGCGGGCAGGCACGCAGCCGGTGTGGAGGTGCCGGCAGCTGCCGGCGCTTTGGGCAGGGCACCCCTAGTTCTCACCTCTCCTCCGCCCCCCAGTTCGTGATATCAACCTCTCGCTGTGGCGTCAGCCGGAGCTGGTCAAGTTCGACCGAAGTGTCTTCATGAACCAGGGCGAATGGGAGCTGCTCTACGTCCTCAGCCGCTTCCAGGAGTTCAGTGTCAAGAGCAGTGACAGCTATGCTGAGATGAAGTTCTACGTAAGAGCCTTTGGCCACCGTGTTTCTCAGGGATACGGCACGAGGGAAGGGTCTTGCCCCATCCCTGTCGCTGCTCTGTGCTGCAGCTCCTGCCTGCAGGTGGGAGGCTCCCGGTAGTGGGCCCTTCCTCTGGCTCACCTTAGTGCCTCCCACCATCCTCACCTGCCTTGGCAAAGAGCCACACCAGCTGCAAGCCTCATTTCAACCCTTCACAGCCTTTTCTGTCTCTCTGTCCTGCAGGTAGTCATCCGGAGACGCCCCCTCTTCTACACCGTCAGCCTGCTGCTCCCCAGCATCTTTCTGATGGTTATGGACATTGTGGGCTTCTACCTTCCTCCCCACAGTGGTGAGAGGGTCTCTTTCAAGATCACTCTCCTGCTGGGCTACTCGGTTTTCCTCATTATTGTGTCCGACACATTGCCAGCTACTGCCGTCGGCACCCCGTTGATAGGTACGGTGGTTCTACACGCCTATCCAACTGCCACGGCAGTCGTGAGCAGAGACCACAGGGCCCTGAGAGTTGAGCAGGGAGGATTTGCTTGGGCCTGTGCTCTGTGCATGAGCCTTTGCAGGTCACTCACCTCACTGATGCCTCTGCAGGCATCTACTTTGTGGTGTGCATGGCACTGCTCGTCATCAGCCTGACGGAAACCATCCTGATCGTGCGCCTGGTGCACAAGCAAGACCTGCAACCCCATGTCCCTGAGTGGGTGAAACACCTGCTGCTGGAACGAGCCACCATCCTGCTCTGTGTCTGGGACAGGAAGAAATTCAGCCAAAGCAGGACGCAAAGCTTGGACATCTCCAGGCAGGTGGAGAACAATGACAGCACAGGTAAGGGTTGCACAGAGAGGGCCTGTGGGATCTGAAGGAGTCTAAGTGCTCTGTAGCCATCGACACCAACATAGCCCCTGTTTGGATGGTGAACTGGGTGCCTAGTTCATCCTCAGAAACCCCAGTTCCCCATCTTAATAGGTTTTTCACATTTGCTTCTTTTGATCCCTCAGCCAAGCTGACCCCCTACGGCTGTGAGGACCCCCGGGAGTGCGGGTCAGTGGGGGGCACGAGGTCCACACTGGCCTTTGCTGGCCGGACAGAGGGCTTAGCAGCACTGCAGGAGGTCCTGCGCGAGACCACGGCTATCCGCCAGCTTCTGGAGAAACGCGAGGAATTCCGCGATGTCGCCCGCGAGTGGCTGCAAGTGGGCTACGTGTTGGATGTCCTGCTGTTCCGGGTATACTTGGCAGCCGTCCTGGCTTACAGCATCACACTGGGCACCCTCTGGTCGGTGTGGCGGGATGCCTGAGCAATGCCCGTTGTTCAGGGCGGGAGACGGGGGACCTCACTCTGGCACGTTGTCCCTGGCTCTGGGATTCGCCAGTGTCTGTCCACCCAGGCGGGCACATCTCTCACGTCCCTCAGCTCTGCAGCGGGAAGGCAGAGCTGAGCAGGAGCCCCCAGGACTCCATGACCCTGCCCAAAGCTCTCTGCATGCTTCCCCTGCCACCCCCGGGAGCGCCCCCGGCCCGGCCCGGCCCGGCCACGGCCGCAGCTTCAGCACCGCGGACAGCGGCGCCGCCGCCCGGCCCAGCCGCCTCCCGACCGGGGGTCCCCCGGCCTCGGGTGGGGTCCCCCCTGCCCCGGGGGATCCCCACCGCCACAGGGGTCCCGCTGTCCTCGGCTCCCCTACCCCTCACCCCGGCTGCTGCCTTTATTCCCTACCCCGGGCCCCCGGGTACGCTTGCCCAGCAGATCCCCACCATGCTTGCGCTCAGCAGTTTCAGCAAACTGGGAGAGACCCAGTGTCAGGCCGCGGACAAACCGGGATGGCAACGGGGCGGATTCCGCGAGCACGCGGTACTGGGAGAGATGCCATCACAGCTGCGGTAGGTCCCAGCTCCTGCTGTCGATCTGCCCCTGCCAGGGCAGAGGCACAAGGTGAAGAGCAGAGGAAAGTGCTGTAGATGCTGCAAGGGCCCATCCCATGCTCTAGGAGCATCTCTGCATATAGTGGGCCTGCAGGTGATGGGAGACAGGTGGATCGACACCACCTGGCTCTCACACATCCGCCCTCAAACACACCAGCCCCAGAACAAGACTCCCGCTCACCATCCCAGAGCCATCACCTGCAGGAAAACTTACCTCTGAGTGACGGGGGCTGAGGACGGGTGGAGTGGGCTCCTGCCAGCGCCGGCCCGCACTAATGCACTGATGGTCTGTAAGTGGCTGCCTATTGATGAGGTGTCCAGTTAAAGAGTTCGTGAGACACTAAATCAGCCCATTGATCCTGCTGAGATCGATGGTGCTACAGACCTGATCAGTGCAGCAGGCAATTAACACCCTCTGGAATGAGCTGCCTTCGTGTAACATCAAACGCTCCAACAGACAAATCCAATGGGGCCATTGACCCGGGTGTGCGATGCCGCCCAGCCCATGTGTTTGATGAGGGGATTGGGCAGCAAGACTCCTGAGCCAGCCTTGCCAATCCCTCTCCTGCCCACCGTGACCCTGAAGTCCCCCAGGGCTGCACTGCAAGATTCTCACCTGTGCTGCTGTATCCCATGGAACGTTTTGGTCCTTATCCTTGTCCTCCCCGTGCTAGGAAGCCATCATGCACCCAACCTAACCTCCTCAAGCAGCTCAGCGGTCCTTTCCCCTGGAAGGACAGGTTGCCCATGCTGGAGGAAAGATTGATTCTCCCTTTGCCCTCTTGCTACTTTGGGAAGTGCTGCATGCGGGAAAAAGTTCCAGGCATCTCTCTGAGAGGAGCTTGGATTTTCCTCTTTAAAAAAAAAAAAAAATCAATAAATCTGAATCTAATCTCCTAATAAAGGTTTAATGAGGACATAATGTTGATGGAACAGAACATTGTTGCAGCATAATCGCTCCCAGCTGCTGTGTGAGTGTGCACACAAAGGCCCGGTCCTACCACGATTTCCCCGTTATTGTAACAACGCCTTTGTGCCAGGCTGAACGCCGGCAAGGGGCTTTGCCCCCCCTTCTCCTGGGGTGCTGCAGCCCGCAGGTTGCTCACAGCAGGACCACCTCTGCTTGCCCCAAACTGGACCAAAGTTCCTCACCACTTGCCCAAAGCCTTCCTGGAAGAGCTGTGTTGGGGTGGACTGGGGGACGCAGGACCACCATCAGGACCTTGGAATGGACACGCAGCCCCTCAAACCTGCTGGGAAATGCAGGGGCAGGGGATGAGCCTGGCCTTGACACTGGCACATGCCATCCATCCCTGGGAAAAACTAAATTATGCTCTGGACTTGGTGACTCCAACTGTGCTGTAACAAATGTCTAATAGCATCACAAGGCCGAGGCTGGCGGTGGACAGGACCCGTCGGGCACAGGCACGGCTGGGTGGTGATGGCAGCACCCACTTGGCCCAGCTGCGGTGTGCGGTGTTGTGCGGTTTGCCACAGCACAAAAGGAGAGCAGGCGCTGCCGTTAATGTAGTCAGTAAATAAATAAAGGAGGGCTTAAGCTTAGTGTACAGCAATCAGTCGGGAACTACAGGATAATTAACGCAGCGGGGGGCCGGACGGCTCTGCAGGCAGGTTTAAATGAACGAGTTCACTTTCATTGAGGCAAACTTGCTCCGCTCCCTGGTGAGCCACATGGGCAGGCAGCAGCACAAGGCAGCATGCTGTGGATGCTCCCTGTCTGTGGGGACACTGACAGTCCAGGGAGAGCCCCTGCCCACTGGGGTTGGTTTAGGACTAGGACCTCGCGATTCCGCCTCAGAACAGGCACCCCCGAACTCACCACCGTGGGTACCCCCACGGCTCACCCCAAGCTTGTGGAATGCATCCTTCCTCCTCCTCCTCCTCCTCTTCCTCCTCTCGGCAGGCACAGGAACAGGAGACAGCAGGCCGAGACAACGGAATTAACTTTATTGGTAGTTTTTTTGTTTTCTAACTGCAGATTCAAGGTATACAACTGAACATTGCTATTTTCCTTATGAGACTTATAAATAAAAATACAAAAAATGTTTACTACAAAAAAATCTACCGTTAGTAGGATGTAAAAAATATTCTCTTTGCTATAGAAGGCACGAACTTCACTTAGTGACACATGGAGAGAAAAAAACCTGCAGCAGTATATTCTCTTTTTTTTGTCTTTTTTTTTTCCTCTGTCAGAAACACTGAAGTCTTACAAAGAAATGCATCTGAATCTACACAGGACGAAGGCAGATGCGGAGAGCTGCAACTAGGAGACACCACAACTGGTTTTTTTTTTTTTTTCTTTTTCTTTATTTTTCAGGAAACTTTTAGCTAACGGCATCTGTGGCTAGAGGACAGAGAGAGGACTTGCAAGCAGAACCGCAGGGGAGCGAACGGCGAGGGGAGACAGGAAAAGTCATACAAAAAATAGGAGCTGATAGATACTCTGAGAAAACCAAAGGGGAACTTGGGCACCTTCTGCGCCCGGGCTCAGAGAGGTGCTGAGGTAGACGGAACGAGGACAGCGACGGACCCGAACCACGAGCGGCAACACAGAGCAACGGGACGGGCAGGCGGGCGCTCACGACACTGACAACAAGCCAGGGGAGAGGGAGCCCGGGACCACGGGGCCCCGTGCGGCGCTTGGTCCTCACTGCTATGATACACATATATATACTTATATATATATATATGGAGAGGTGGCGGGGGCTGCGCCACGGCAAACAGTGCAGGGACGTGCGCCCAGGATACGGCAGCATCATTCCAATGCTGACCCCAACACTGTTGCAATGGGGGCTGTGTCTCTGAGGGAGAGGGATGGTGAGATGGAAGGGGAGGTTAAAGCAAAAAAAAAAGAGCCACATGAGCTCGGCCATGTGCTCCATGGCACCATGGCACCCGCGTCTGGCAGCGCCAGGACACCACAGGGGCCTGCCGTGCACATGCCAGAAATTGCAGCAACTTTCTGTGTGAAAGAACTGTTTACTCTTTTTAATATTTTTTCTGTTTTTTTCTTAGGCACAACAATTAAACGAGCCGTTCTCCACAGTCACATCCCGGATTGTACAGCAGCGGTGTCCACCCTGCGCAGAGCAGCAACGGTCCCACGCGCAGAGGCACACGCACGTGCGAAGCCGGACTGGGGCGCGAGGGAGGATGCTGCTCCCACAGCCGTATCCCTGCTTGGCACCAGGAGAGGTGGGATGGGCACCCCAAACCCAGAGGTTTGTGTCCCTCCAAACTGTATCCAGACACTGTCCCACTCTCCCCAACCCCTCCTCCCCCTTTTCACCCAAACGCAGCAAAACGACAAAAAAAGAGCCACGGGATGGAACCACCAAGCCCGTGGCTGCGCAGGAGAAACACAACAAAAACGAACACAAGAGGTAGCTTCAGAACCAACACCCCCAGCCCCATGGGGCCAGGCAAAAAATACCAGTTTTGGTAAGGATAATGCACAACAGGAGGTGGGCAGGGACACCACTGCCCCACCACCTCTCCACCATCAATGCTGGGCACATGGCTGGTGCACCCCAGCCATGCCGTCCCCTGTCCCTCCCAAATCAATAAAAGCTCATGAGGTCACAAAAAAACGAGGTAATTTCAAGTAAAATGTGCTAAACGTGGAAATATTCCAAAAGAAAGTTCAAAAAAACCCCAAAAAAAAGCAAAGAAAGTGGCGAGCAAAGCTGCCTGCCACCGGACACCCCTTGCTTGTGGGCTCCTGCGGCTGAGGGCTGGGCAAAAAACCCCACACGTGGCACCTTCCAGGTGCCCCAAATCAGCAGAAGAAAAGAGGATCCCTGCATTCGGAGTGATGCCACATACTAACAGCCCCAACAGTGGCACTGACTGCACATCACCAAACCAACTGCATCTCCCCATGGGGGGGCTTCACTCTTGCCCTGGGAAGGCAGGGAAGGAGGGAGAAATGCATAGAGAGGTCTTTGGTCATGGGGAGAGCAGCAGCCTCCTGTGCCCCTTGAGCCCACCCAGACACCAGGCAACACCTCAAGGCAGCCTGGCTCACAGCCAGCTCCCTGCCCCAAACACCCTCCTCTGGCCAGGATCCCCCCAGGACGCTCTTGCCAAAGCATTTGTGGCTCTCCTGCCTGCAATGCCACAGCCTGGGAGCATGAGAACCTGCCAGAATGGGGCCCAAGCCTCACACGGGAGCTCAGGTCTTCTGCAGGGCATCTACGGCAGGGTCTACGCAGTGACACAGGACACCAGGAATTAAAGCCTTCCCAGAGCACTGGCTGTACTCACACTTTCAGGGAAGCGCCTCTTTACTACATGGTCTTCCCAGCAGCACCAGTGGCCAATGCCAAGGGTGATGGAGGGGCTGGCCCGGGGTTGCAAAGGGTGAAATCTGCCCTGCAGCAAGGGTGCGAGGGCAGCAGGCGCATGAGCAGCTGGGACAGCAGTGTGGATGGGGCTGGGGAAGGGGCTGGTGCATCCCTCGCTCCAGCATGAGCTGCAGGATCCTTCCGGTGAGAAGAAATGAATGAGAACTGAAAACAAACAAGGCCATGGATGCTGCGGGTTTGGTGGGATTTTTTTTGCCCAGTCATCTGCCACTTGGCCCTGCTGCCCCTGTGCCTCCTCCCTTAGACATAGCAGAGGTAGAGATAGGTCTTCTCTATCCGCCAGTCGGTGGGGATCTCCTCTGGTTTGTGGCCCTTCATGTGCTTCTGCATGGCGGAGAGGCTGGGGCAGTACTCCAGGCAGATGGTGCACTGGTAGGGGGAAGCGCCATTGTGGGTCCGAAGGTGTTTGATCATGGCCGAGTAGTCCCGGGAGCGCTGGTGGCACAGCTTGCACTCAAACGGCTTCTCGCCTGTGGGAGACAGGGATACAGGGGTGTCAGCGGGGGCTCGGGGTCTCCAGGTGCTAATCAACTGCCCGGCATCGATGCTGCTGCAGCGGGCACAGCCGATAACCAAGTAATGAACAGCAGAACCAATGTGACTATTGATCCCCTGTTTATGATAGTAACGTGCCGGTGCATCCGGGGGTCCAGTATCCCTGGCTGCTGCCCTGGTCCACGTGCCAGCATTTCTGCCGGGGGACCGGTCTGGCATTGCCAGCCTCACCACAGACACCCCAGCATGTACCTGTGTGGACCCGGTAGTGGGTCTCCAGCTGGTGCTTGAGGCTGAACTTCTTGCCACAGCCGTTGCACTCATAGGGCTTCTCACCGGTGTGGATGCGCTTGTGGCCCTTCAGTGTGCTCTCGTCCCGGAAGCAGCTGCCGCAGAACTCGCACTCGTAGGGGTGGTCGCCTGCAAGCACACGTGGGGGTCAGGGCTGCCGTGACCGCTGGGCCACACCAAAACCAGCTCCCATGCCTTTTTATCACTGGCACCCAGTGCCATCCTGAGGAGAGAGCACCCCCGTCTCCCCAGTGCAGTGTGCTGGTCCCTTCATGCCTGTACAGAGGGGATGCTCAGGTCCACGGCATGGCAGAGAGACTGGAGCGTGCTGCAACCCTCCCACCACCAATTCCCAGGTTTTTCACCCAGCAGCACTGGCACAGACCCAGCCCTGGGCATCTCCCACACTCCAGACCAGGCGGCTGATAAATGAACTCTGGTTCGGCACCAAAGGCAGAATGATTTGAAGGAAAGGTGAGGGCTCCAGCTACTTATTTATTACAGCCGCGAAGGCAAGGACAATAAAGATAGATTGATCGTCCGAGACTTTGTTCATGAATATTTAAATATTACTGATTTGTCTTGTCACTGTAATTACAATTTCTCTGTGCCGCATATCCTACAAGCACAGTTTATGGTAAAGAATGGTGAACTGTATTTCACTTGTCCTGCTGCAGATGTGCGGAGCTGCCAAGCGTGTAATGTTCCCCGCATTTCATACATTTTCTTCAGCTGTGAAGGCTTAAGTCATCCACAATGACCTACGTTTTTTCATTATCCCCGTGTCAAACTGCACTCGTGCCTGGGCATAAATTGTCCTTCTCGTTATATACTCACATGCCTGTGCTTTCGCTTCCTCTTTAAAATGGTATTTTACTCTCTCCCCATTTGCCGCAGCCCAGCCCTGCGGCCCCTCACCCCCTCCCACAGCTGCTGCCTGTCCACCTGGGGGGAGGAGGATGCTTGGGATGCAGTTTGGAGCACCCCTCCAAAGGCAATGCAGGTGGTGCCTGTGGGCTGCTGTTGACTTTCCCCTCCCTGTGCCCAGTTCCAAGCTGCCACTTCGGCTTTTGATCCTACAGTCAAAGACAGCAATTTTGCAGCCAGAGGCAGCTAGCATTTCCACCCGCCCACTTTTCAGGGGAGCCTGAGCCCACAGAGCACCCTGGCCCTGGGAGAAGAGGGAGCATCCTGCAGCTGTGCAGGATGGCACCACGTGGCACGATTAAATGCTCCTAAAGCACCGATGATCCCAGTGTTTTTTCACAGCCGGGAGCTACTAAAGCAGCAGAGGTTGGGCTGGGACACGCGCAGCCCGACCCGCAGCCCAGGTCACCGGATTACTGGCTATAAATAGCTCCAGTGCTCAGCATTAACATGCTTATCATCAACACAGGATTCCCGTTTCCCACACTGGGACCCCTAGCCCATGTGTGGGTCTGGCAGCTGCCAGCCACAGGCTGGACAGAGTGACCCTCTGCGACACCACCCGCACAACCCCCAGCAGCCACCTTTGCATCCCTTTTGGAGATTGTGTGCGTGCCCCCTGCCTGACAAGAGAAAGAAGGGGCATCCTGGCTCAGCACACATTTTGTTCCCTGTCAGCAACAGCAGTGCTGTCAAGGAGGGCGCATGAGCCTCCCACTTGTGTGGGCAAAGGATGGGCGAGGAATGCTTCACCCAGGCAGCTGTGAGGAGCCATGGCACTGGCTGTGATCCTGCACAACCCTGCTCATCCCCCAAGAATCAGCTTGGAGTGTTTTGTGACTGGCCCCAAATGATGGTGCTGATGGTGTGGCTAGGACCACACAGCTGCCCAGGGACGCCATCAGAGGAGCTGAGGACACGGTGCGGGCCCTTTGAGGATACGGCGTGAGGCAGCCAAGCCGTGCTCTCCCGCCTGGCAATCCTGCAGCCAAGCCCTGCCCCCGTGGGGCCACGGCAGCACCAGCTACACGTAGCGCAGGTCGCCCTAATCCCATTAGGGCCGAGCACCAGCTGATTATGTGCATCTACCGCCGTAAGCTGATGAGGCAGATATGATCGCACACCCCCTACGAAGGTCACGTGCCACCTCAGGCCGGATCAACTCATTACATGCACCTTTTTTTGTTCTGTTTTTCAAATCCAAGCCACTTCAGTCACCTCCACACTTTTAATACAAATCACCTTTCTTCCCCCTATTTCTTTTTTATGGGGAAACAGCATGTCCCGGCTGCCCCAGCCCCAAGTCCCCACGGTGGTGCTGCCGTACCTGTGTGGGAGCGCAGGTGCCTCTTGAGCGCGGTGTGGCTGGGGAAGGTGCGGTTGCACTCGCTGCAGATGTAGCTGCGCACCCCAGCGTGCACCTCCATGTGCTGCTGCAGGGCGCTCTGCGTCTGGAACCGCTTGCCGCACAGCAGGCAGAAAACAGCCATGTCTGTACCTGTGGGAGAGGGAGAGACCCTGCTTAGGCACTGCCTGGCACCCAGGACCCCCAGCCCGCTGTCCCATCACCCCACTGTGTGGGGGTACCTACTCCTACATGGCAGCAGGGATGCTCTGGCAGCAGAAGGGACCCCAACAGCTGCAGGGCTCTGGGTGTCATTGGAAGTCCCAACATCAGAACCCTGGCCACCCTGAGCCTGCTGACACTGGCCCTCCGAGGGGAACAGCTGAAGAGGACAAGTGGCTCTTATTGCACTGAAGGCAGCTGGGAGCCCTGGCAATGCCGAGGGATGGCCAAACACGAGGCAGCTGTTGAGTGATCACTGCATCCCCACACACCTCTGGCAGCTGCTGAGCTCAGACCTTGTGATGCCCAGGGGAAAGGAGATCCCAAGAAGTGCCCCACGAAGCTGCCCTGGGGGGCAGGAGGCAGGATGCGAGAGGGCGATGTGCCCACCCCTTGCGCTGTGTGCGACCCCAAGCCCCAACTCAGATCCAGGCTCCATCCCATTGCTCATGGGTACAAACCTGGCTGCAGCAACAGAACAGGGACAAAACCCCAACCCAGGTGCTCCTACCCTGTCCATAAACATCTCAGACCTCTGTGCCGTTAAACAGTTTGTTTTTGCTTATGCATAGCTGATTGTTCAGAACTGTGAGTCACTGCAAATTGTGTTACACAGGGAGATTAAGCAAATAAATGCTCGCTTTTTGGAGACATTAAAATGTGAGGACTATGGAAATAAAATTAGCTAGAAAATTGTATTAGCAATTCATTAGCAGCACAAGATGTTCAAGGTAACCAACAGATCCATGCAGCCTTCAGGAATAGCAAGGGTGGAGTGCCACACTGCCAAAACCAACCCTGGGGAGACCACCAGGACCACAGCAGCACAGGGCAGGGACATGGTGGGCAGTGGCACTATCGGCGTCACGGTCCTGCCCAGCATGCAGGCAGGTGACAGCGAAGGATGCTCCTGGGCAGACCCACCCCTCCAGCTTGGGAACCATGGGCAATGGGCATCCCAGAGAGCATCTCAGTTCACACCGTCACCTGCTCTGGCATTGTGCCATCACCCACCCAGGTGTGGTGGCATGCCATGGCTAGCTCTGTCCTGCTGGGGATGCAGGAGCTGCCTGGGGGGATGCTCAATCCCAGCCGTGTGCTGGGCTACCCAAAAATGCTCCGAAATCTGAAGAAAAACCCCAGTGAAATGGGAATAAAAGCAGCAAGAGAGGTGGCCCCGCACGGGAGCTGCCTTTCTCCCTCTGCAGGGATTTACCCAGGGGGGTTGCAGGCTCTTGTGCCCCCCACGCAGCTGCGGACAAAACGCTCCTGAGACAAAAAAAAAAAAAAAATTAAAAAAAAAAAAAAAAGCAAAAAAAAAAGCAGGCAGCCCCAAACGGGCAGTGCGAAGCAAATCCCAAGAGGTATGTGGCCCCGCGGCCCTCGGCGGCCCCGGCGGTGACAGCAGGACGGGTCAAAGGTCCCCGGGGCTGAGCCCCCAGCGCCGCGGCCAGCTGCGGAGCGGAGGCCCTGGCCGGCGGGACGCCGGCCCCGATAAATCTGCCGCCAGTAGCCCCCGCTGGGGCCGGGGACAATGGGCTCCCGTGGGGGCGGAGGGCAGGACAATGCCGCCGGGCCGGCGCGCGGGGCCGTAACAAATCCTCCCTGGCACCGTAGGGCCCTCATTTGTGAAACTAATTGGCCCCCGCTTGAAAAAAAAATGGGCTGACTCCAGCAGCCACAGTGATGGAGACGAGCTGCCTTGTGCATGCGTGGGGGGACGGGGCTGGTTGCTGGACCTGGGCATCCCCCAGGTACTGCTTCTTGGGACCTGCAAAAGGCAGTTTTTAATTTTTTTTTTTTTCCCCCCCCAAATAATGCATCAGTAAATAAATACCCCAGACCAGGAGGTCAACGTGTACTGGCATGGCCTGTGAAGGCACCGGGCTCCGGTTGTGCTCCGAGAGCAGAGCATCTGCGTGACACAAAGCCTGATACCGGCCGGGCGCAGAGGTGGAGGGTGTGGGAGATGGCCCTGCATCCCAGCATTGAGCTCAGCAGTGGCACACGGAGCACAGAGCTCAGGCACCGCTTGTTCCCAGCCCTGAGGCTCCGCAGATGACACTGTCCAGCAGCCAAGGGGCGCGGCAGGCACCATGCCGGGGGGTCTGCTGGGTACCGTCCCACTGCCAGCCTTCAAGTTGTTTGATTTTTTTTTAAGCTGCATGTCAACTATGTCACACCTTTGGAGAGAGGATGGGAAGTGGGAAAAAATGGCAGAACTCTTGACAGGGTGCGACACAGGACTCAGCCCTGTGTCCTGTCGTGAATGCATCCCTGGGCTCCAGCCACAGAAGCCCTGAGCCAGCCCTCAGCCATCGGAAGAAAAATCACCCCTGATAAAGAAATGCTGCCACCCCAAATCAGTGAGAGACGGATTTATTCATTTCCCTGACATTTTAATGGTTTCTCCCCTTTTTGCGGGAAGATGATTACAAATTAAGCAGCATTTAAATGCTTTTTACTGTCAACAATTAAAAGGGGTGAAGGCGGGTGAGCAATTCATTCCCCGGGAAACGCGCTGGCTCTCGGCGGGCGCCGGCGGCCCTTCCCTCTACTGTACACCGCACAATGGCCCCGAGCGCACCATTAATTTTGCAGGACGTTCAAAAGCAAATTAAAATATAAAAGCCCCCGGGCTCAAAGATAGATACTGAGGGAGGGGGCAGCATAGGTCATGCTTGTAGAATTGGATTCTTAGCAGCTGGGGAGGTTTAAGCACAGCCCCGCACGCTGCGTTCAGCTGCCACCTTTGCCCACTGTCCCTGGTTTCTGTGTCCCTGCCAGACCCAATGCTGGGCCAGCAGCTGAAAGCCACTAGTGGAGCAGCTGTTAGCACTGCCGCAGGGTTCTGAGGTGGAAGCCGGAGTGATTTGGGTGTTAGATGCTCTTTTGGTAAGCATGTTGGCCACAGCTTGCAGGGCCTTTTTAACTAGGAGGTGGTCCCAAAACTGATCTTTAGGGGAGGGATGCTTGATGGAGGGAGGGAAAACCCAGTGGCTGCAAGCCTGCAGATACACATCCCTGTTCTCCAGCAGCTTGATCCCAAAGCAGTGCAATCGCCAGAGACGTGATGACGAGCAAGATGCGACGTGTGACAGCGTGCCCCGTCCGAGTCACAGTGAGGGATGCTGCAGCACCGCGGCGTCGAGCGTGGCACCGCCCCCCACCCGCTGCCTCTGCCAGAGCAGGAATTAAACTAAAAACCGGCGTGGCGACGGGTGAGAGAGGCAGGGTGGGGTGGGACTCCCTCGGCACTGGGCTCTGGTGGAGTTACGGATGCGGGAGGTGCACCGCAGGAGAAAGGCGACACGTCCCCTTTAAAAGGAAATATAATTTACAGTGTGCAGCCAGGCGGGCCATAGTTTCAATCTCGTTTACTATAGAGAAAACTCTGCTAGCTGTTCTCTATCCCACAAATCCGATTTAATCAGACAAGCCAGCCAGCGTGGCTTGAAGTAAAAACGGATAATTAGTAAACAGAGAGCTACTTCAGTGCTTCATTGGCATTCGAGCCGGGCTAGTGTGTCGCATTTAAAATGCAGTCTGATGAAGTTTACAAAATCAAACCATTTGTTACTCCTATTGAAGAGGCTTCAGGCCACTTGCAATTAAATTGGAATTAGTGCTTAGAATGAGATACAGCAAATTCATACTAAAAAGGGATCTGACTTTCAGACATTTGACTTCAAGTTTTTCCCCCCATGCTAGAGCACACGTGCGTGTGCCAGCCTGCCGGCCCCCCAGAGCCCCCAGCAGCACTGCCAAGTCCAGACCTGCTGTGTGGCTGGGAATGGGGTGACTCGGGGATGCTGTGGCAGCAGGGGAGGGGGGAGAAAGGGAGCGGAGCCACCATGCTGGTGAAGCAATCCCCGCTGAGCCCCAGCATGGAGGCAGCACAGGGCTGGGAGTCCCCAGGCACGCAGCGCCAACGTCGCAATGTGCAAACCAAACTGCCCCTCCCTGAGTCCACTTCATAACACTGCCATCTTTCCCTGCCTGTCCTCAGAGCCATGTTATCAGACTTGAAAAATGAGGCAGATCCATCCACTGTTGCAATAATCAGGAACACAGAATGAAAGGCTGTAGAGGGGCACACTAGGAAGGCTCCAGCATTACCATGGGCACGAGCACGCTCACATCAAAGGATGCTGACAGAGCCTGTTGCTGCCTTACGCACACACCCTAAAACCCCCAAACCCTCAGCTCATGTCCTGCTAATTCAGGGTCTCCCACAAGGCTCGCCCCTCCTTCACTCTTCATGTTTAACATCATCTCTTACATGATGCATGTGCCTGAGTAGACCTGACACTGCTGCTGTCCTTACAACGAAGGTGAATGGCTCCAAAACATCCTGGCCATGCAAAGCAGGAGCCCAAGGGCTGTTGGCTCTCCTGAGATGAGATTTCAGGGACATTTGATGATTTTTGTCAGCATGTCAAAGGCCCTCTACCAGCCTCCACCTCCCAGCCAACACTGCTGGCTGCTGCTGCAGGGGAAGCTGCAGGCCCTAGTGTGCAGGAACGGCAGCACTGGGGAGGAAGGTGCCATTGGCAACAGTGGCCAAAGAGTGGCAGAGAACCCTCCCTTTCAGCCCTGCCCACAGGAAGGCTGGGAGAGGCAACAGTGCTGGCAAGGGGCACACTGCCTGGAGCATCCCTGTCACAGCTCCAGCACCCAAGCCCAGGCACAGCTGGCCTGAAGGACAGCCTGAAGACGCCCGGCTCAGCTGGACACAAGGGACCCTGGGGACACTGGTGGTGGCACCAGCATGAAGGCTGTGTTTTTCCCCAGGATGATGGTGGATGCATGTGCAGGGTAAGAAAATTAACCCAGTTTTGGTGTCTGCTTTCAGGATTCTTATGAAACCCAAAGTGGTGTTTTTGGTGGCAGCACTGAAGTGCACCCACGGGCAGGTGCAAAGGAGCTCTCCCTGAATGCTGCTGTTGGGACACAACACCTGCAGATGCCTGCCTGGATGTAGGGGTGCTGTGCAGAGCTGTGTCGTGCGGAGCCACCTGCTCCGGTGCTATTGAGGGGTGATGGTGGCATTCATTACTGTGCTGAGCCAAACAGCCCCTACAACCTTCATGGTTCAGTGGAGAAAGGGGGGGAACCCCCTAAGATAAACAGAGGAAATACAGGCATTTTGTGCCAGAGTCACCAAATCATCCCAGTTTCAAAGGCTGCCTCTGGACTCCACAGCTCAGCTTCTGTGCTAATTAACATCTTTATGGAAGGCAACTTCTCCCAAGGGGGCATTTGTTTGATTATTATTATTTACTTAGAGATAGCCTAGCTTTCTTCCCAACTTTAACTGACTATGGAAAATTAATTCTTAAAAAGCAGCCGTTGCTGCCTGCTCTCCTGCCCCTGCTGGTTTTCCTCCTGGGCTGGATGGCTGCAACAGGAGGGCAGGGCAAGCTTCTGGCACTGCCTGCTGCCTCCGTGCCAGCTCACACTTTTACAAATGCTGAGGAGAACGCCGGCATTTCAGAGCAGTTGTACAACATTGACCTTGCAAGCACAGGGGATTAACAACCCCCCCAAATTAGATGCCTCATTTTTTGCTCCTGCAGTGATGCACAGGGCTGCTTCCCACCCAGCCATGCTCCTGCTCTCACCCTTGCCTGGGGCAGAATGCACATGGAGGATGTATGGGATGCTGGTGCCCCCAGCAGCGTGGGCAATGGGTGTCAGGCCTTGAGCTGCAGCTCTGGCATGGGCAGCTCATGACTGCTGGGGGTGATTTATTCCAGGGGCCATCTGGACCTGGGGGACAATGTGGTCCCATATCCTGGTGACCTGGCTCATTAGTCACACCCTCGCAGCTTGACCTCTTCGTCTTCCCTTGAGTATGGTGGGACAAGAGCATCCCCCTCTCACCTCCCTTTTGGTGGCCCATTGCTCCCCTGTGCCCAGCTGATGGCACCTTGTGCCTTCCCCACCACCCTCCACCTCCATCACTGTCACCGTTGCCATCATCACCACCTTCCCTCACCATGTTTCCTGCGATTGCTCAGGCAGAGCGATTACAAGGGCATGTGCGGGGAGGGAAGGAGCCTGGCGACGATTAGCGGCGGTGGCTTTATGGCAACAGGCACACAACTCATTCGTTTCATGTTTTGCAGAATATAAAAGCGCTGAAACATTTTAATTTTAAATTCTTATCATTGAATTTACTGCTTTTCTCTCGCAATGATTTGTGTTGCTTTTTAATTTTTACAGTCTCTACAGAAGCCAGATGCTACCGCCTAGGGCCAAAATAATAAAAACCCGCTGCAGTCGTGAGTTACAGAACAAAAAGGAAACGCGCGGCTGACAGAAGTTAATATCTCAATTTAACAGTGCTGCTCCGCTAATGATCCTTTGATATGTGTTTATTTAGAAAGGTCTGATCTTGACCTTGAAAGCAAACTAAACTGCAAAGTCTTTATGAGAGGAGAGAAAGACTTTATTTATAGACTGGCTTTGCGTCAATCACGGCGGCAGCTGGACCCGCGCTGGGTGAGGCTCCGCGGCTGCCTGTGGGCCCAAATGGGGAATTCAACGGGAAATACGTTTTTGGGTGGGTGTGGGATCAGCTGTTGTGGGGGACCGCAACGCATCCCCCATCTCTAGGGCAGGATGCTGAGCCCACCATGGAGATGCAGTCCAAGGGATATGGGCAGCTCTGGGCCTGTGAGGAATGCTCCTGATCCAGACACACCCCTGTCCCCAGAACAAGCCACCCTGGAGCGCTGCATGCCTGACCCCTTCTTCCAGCACTGGAAAGCGCCACCTCTGCTCCCTGGTCTGCTCCCTGAATGTGGTCCCCAGGCTTTGGAAGGAAGGGATGTGCTCAGCATCATCCCAGCCCACACTGACACAGCCTGAGCAGGCTTTCCTCCTCTCCCTGAAGAAACTGATTGCTACGCAAACCTGGCAGACGGAGTTTTTAAGGGCATATCCTTTTTATTGCATTTCCACCTCCTGGCTGGGGAAGGTGGGAGGTTCCTGAGCTTTTAATACTTCTAGCCTGGGATTGCACTGCAAACACTTCACACCTATGGTGCACTGTGCTCTCCAGCCCAATTTCCATTTTTTCAGGCCAAACAGTTGTTTGAAACCATTTGCAGTCCCTAAAGCCTTCTGGCTGAAGCTGGAGGCACATCCTCCTTGCAAAGCTGTAACCCTCAAAGCCTTTTTATTGTACTGGATATCTGTCAAAATATATCAGTACATATTAAACCCATTCAGGCAGCCTCACTCACGATCATCCTTGGCAAAAACTGTCACTCAGCTGTTTTAGCCCTAAAGGTACTGATGGAAAACTGCCCCCTTTCCTGGCAAAACTCATCACCTGGCCAAAATCCAGTAATCTGGTATCTGAACACCTATGTGCAACACTTCCCTTTTGTGCTGCTTTCCCCTAAGCTGACACCATTCTGGAGAATGCTGGATTCACCCCTGCCATTCCCAAGGAAGCTGTGCATTGAGGGACCACCTCTGCCCTTCCTGAGGACCAGTTTCTCTGGGGCAACCAGCGGCAAATCATGGTGGCATTTCTGGCCATTGCATCAGATGGGAAGCTGCCATCTACACACTTACTTGTCATCAGTGCACCAGCTTCCCAGATTTCCCAGTTGGAATTTGGACTGAAACCAGCTGAAAAAACAATTTGACTTTCTGCTGAAAACCCAGTGTATTTCCCCCAGTGCTTCTAAACCGTGGTTCAACTGATGTGCTAGAAACTGCTCCATCTCCCAACGAAGAGCTTTGGTGAGGAGACCGAGGGGTCTTCCCATGGGAGACCACTATGACCATCACCACTGCCATCATCTCACCCGGCACAGAGCTCCACCTGCCCATTGCCAATCCATTCACTCGTGCATCTCTCCTGTTCAGGGTGGCACCATTCTGGCATCCCCCAGTCTCACGGAGCTGTCGTGAAGCCCTGGTTCACACCTCATGCAACAAAATGACCTTTTTGGCGCTGAGGCGGCTGCCTGGCAGAGCCTGGCCAGTGGAGTGACCGGCTGCCGTGAGGCACAAAGCTGGGACTCGCAGCATCTGCTTATTATTCCTGCACCCCCATCACTAAAAAAAGAGAAAAGATGAAAAGGCCCCCTCGGGAAAGCTGGGGAGACGTGGAGCGGCACCGAGCTCAGCCTGGCCCCCAGTTGTTGGGGGTTTTTGTACAGCGGGGAGACGCGAATCCTGGGGGACAAAAGTAACTGCTAAGGTAAGTTAAACCTTGTCGAGATGAACTTTCCTGCTACTTTTAATTAAAAGTTCTTTGGAATTAAAAAGGACACTATTCAGGAAAGGCTGAAAAAAAAAATTCATTGACACCAGCCCGCCCCCCTCCCCTTTTTCCCAAGGAAAAGAAAAAGCTGTTTTTGTGTGTCTGCTCACCCAGCCCGCACTGTACAAAAGGAAGCGGATTTGCAGCAAGACACATGAGATGACCCCCTGACCCTGAGCCGCTGAAAAGTCCTCAATGGCATAAATACCAGATAATCAATCACATACCAGGAGGGCCGGTCCCCCTGCCCTCGCCCCCGCCGCCGGGTTTATGAGAGATGCACTGTAAACGGACACCGGCTCCTGACGGGAGGCCCCTCTCGGCATTCCTCTGCTGGACCAGGAGACCCCGGCCGCCTCTGAGACCGTGTTTCATCCCTCTTTTATGAAGCCCAGCATGGAAATGCTGAGCATCCTCAAGCTTGCCATAGCTGATCCCTCGTGCTCCAGAGCAAAGGGGGACAGAGACTTCTCTTTGTGCTCTGGAGAGATGGCCAAGCATCCTCCGTGCCACCACAGGCCAGCACGTGGTCAGCACTGAGTTGGGCATGCAGAAACCAGGGAGAAACCAGCCCCATTTACAGAAGGCTTTGCTTTCTGGGGGGCTGGCTTTGTGAAGCCTTTGTGGGTTCTAGCAGTGACTACCGTGTCATGCTGTGCTCCCTTATGGGGCTCTGACCAGCACCCTGACTGCCAGCAGAGGAAGGCTGCTGAGTCCCTCTGGTGCTCCAGGGCAACAATGGATGCTAAAACTTTCAAGAGAGGGAAGGGAAAAAACTTGCTGTGATACCGCACTGGTTCAGTTAAATGGGGAGCCACTTGGCAACTAAATTTGATAATGCTTTTGTCCACGGGTCAGAGGTTAAATATGTTCACACTAATCCCCTTCATCTAGAATTAAGGGACAAGAAAGATTTCTCCGTAGCTTAGCGAGAGGGCTTTTCTCATTGCAGTTTAAATAGTATTTGCACAGGAAAATTAAAGGCGGACCATTGGCCCTGATGCCATCGTGGCTGCATGGCTCTGCCACACTCCCATCTCCTTGCTTGTTTTGGTGAATCCACCAGCTTGCATGACGACTGGCCTCATCACATTTCCCCACGTGTGCACCAAGAAGCACAGGGAATTCTTGCTGCCATTTGCTGTCAAGGTGGCAGAAGCAACTGTGGTTTGGGAGGCAGGGAGATTCCCGGCTGCAGGAATGCGCGCCAGGACTCAGATTTCAAGTGCTGTCACAGGACATTACTGTCAGACAAAGGGGCTCTGTGCTGTGCCCCTAGGACCCACTTCCCCCAGACCCTCTGTGAGCTGGGGCCGGCACCTGAGCATCCAAAATCCACTCTTGCACCCAAAGAAGCATCAACTGTCCATCACAGCACAGCATTGCCGGCACTCCCTCCTGCCGTGGGACTGTGGAGCCGAGGCGAGCACGGGAGGGATAATTACCTCTAAGCGTACTTAATACTACAGTGCATTATCTCTAGCTATGGAGAAAAGCATGATCTGGAGGTATTTCCCCCCAAAGCCTCATTGGGCTGCTCTCAGAAAACCCTCCTGATTCCTGTGAAATGGTAATAGGAAGTCACAGGCAGCCCAGAAAGACGTCAGGTTGGTTTTGGTAAGGAAGTGTGCCAACTGCTTGTGCTGGCTGCTTGTGCCAGGCATTGCTCTGATCAAGCTGTGGAAGAGAATGCAGCAGGACGAGCCACAAACAGCGTCTCCCAAATCTGCTGTTGGGGACATTGCAGATGGCTGATGGTGGCCAGCGGCACCACTGAGACAAGCCCCAGCCACCGGCAGAGTCATACCAGCATCCTAGCGGAGTGCTGGCCTGACCATTACTTGCAGTGCCACACTGAGTGTGAGGCAAACAGAATTTGTGTTCCAGTGTGATTTATAGCTCACATCACCAAACTCACGTGTTACGTTCCACTTGCTCAAAATTTGTCATTTCCACACTAGAAGAAGCAGTGTGCCATACATCTGCAGCATCACTGTCAGGTTTTGGGCTGCAACCATTTTGAGGCAGAGAAAGCAAAGCAAATGTGAGGAGATTAACACGACTATGTAATAAATTGGACTCAATGTACATTTGCCAAGAACAGGGGCGGTGTGTGCCTGTGTGACAGCGCAGCTCCGGCGCAATGCCCCCTCCACCTCCTCCAGGCTCCCACGCATCCCTTGGCAAACCCAAGCCAGTAACGGGGTTGCTGGGATGCTCGTCCATGGAAAAACACCGAGAGCTCTGGCATATAGCACAAAAATAATTTAAAAATTTTAAAAATCCCTGTGTGGTTGTTGAGCAACACTTGCCACGGGACCCAGTGTGGGGGCATCCTGCCACCTCTGCTCCCGGGTTCCTGCTCTCACACGCCAGATCTTTCTCCCTTTGTACCTCCGTTTATACTGCACAACTGTTTTGAATCTCTAAAATAATGTGACAAGTTAATGATGGCACAATTATCTAAATGTTTAACAGACATGTTATCTAAGTGAATCGGATTGAGATTCCATCCCGCTGACAATAAACATCAATGGGAGAGCAGAAAGTGATAGGCAAATTATCGCCAACCCTGCAATTTCAATGCTATTAAATTTGGAGGAATAACAGCCCTGAGGCCTGTAAACTCTGAATAAAATAGACCCTTGTGTTTGGCCAACTATTAAATCAAAACGCTACCAACATCCCAGCAAAAGAAAAAAATGGGGGGGAAGAAAAGGGGGGAAGATATAGAGCTTTTCAATTTTCAGTTACATGTTGGTTTCATTAACTCTTTTCTGCTACTGGTGTCTCAGGGCAGAGGATAAGAGGGGTATGAGGGATGTGAGGATGGTATGTAGGAAGTGAATGCTCCCAGGGGATGTGGGCAAGGGAGAGTGAAGGATTCTGCACATCCTTGGCAGCACGGCCAGGGGCACGCCAACCCCACAAATCAAAAAGCCAACTACTTGCCAAAGCAAACTTGCTCTGTATTAGGTGTCGATCATGCCCACGTGAAATTGGGTCAGGAGTAAATCTGTGCTGTCCCGCTGACTGACACCGGCTGCCGTGCGCTAACTGCCTTGGCACACGGGAGGAAACTCGAGACGAGTCACCTCTGATATTTATAAACGTTGGCACGAGCCCAAAACCTGTTAGCACGAACACCGCCCGTGTGCACATCCCGACTGCCAGCGGTGCTGCCTGGGGGTACTCAGGCTGCCATCTCAATGCATTCTGGTTTTCCCTCTACATTTGAGGAGAAGGGTGAGGAATTTTCCATGCTCTCCCCCCCAGCACCAAGCTTGTGCTGCTGGCAGATGAGCCAAAACAGTTGCTGCTTTTCCTATTGCGACGGGACGGGGGCCAAGGACAGCACACACCCGGAGAGGGCGTCTCGGCCCCGTGTCGACGGGGCTGCAAGCAGTACTGCCAGCACTGTGCTTACAAGCAGGAACTATTTTTTTGTATTTATTCTTGTTTTTTGCCTTGCCTCAGGAAGTGGGGTGTTAGTTTTCTGCTGTAGAGATGAGAAGTGCTTGGTGCAGCACATGTACAACAGCCTGGCTCTGTGTTACTGTCATTTGAAGCAGCAGGGAGGGCAGTGGGAAAAGAAATAACATAAAGGGGGTCCTGGGTGCTGACAGTCCACTTGAGAAATAGTGCCATATGCTGAAAGGAAACCCCAAGAACTGTTCATCTCCTGCACAAAGCTCTTGTGGAGAGGTCCCATGTCTCCCCTGAACACTGTTTTTGAGTAATGTGGGTGGATTTGGTCAACCTCTACCAGACACCCTACTCAGCTTTTGATGCCATCCCTGAAGGCTTCTACCTGCCCCTCTACCAAAAGGGGTTATGCATTTCTTTTACCTGGAAAGCTGGAAGGACTTTTGCCAGCCAAACTGCAGCTAAGGGCAAAGGGAGGATGCCCAAAACAAACACATTCTGGGAGATGCTGTTATTTGGGAAGGGGTTTAATCATAGCAATGCAGGGGAGGGATGCTTTCCATGCCAGCAGAGGAGAGGAAGCAATTCATTTTGGTTGCCCTGGCCACCCAGCCCCTCTCTGCTATGCTTACAGCTGGAGGTGGTGATGACAAGCTCCCCTTGGGTCACCATGTCCCGCCGCTCTGGTTGCCCATTGCCCTTTGAGCTTTGGCACAGTCCAGCCCCAAGGATTCACCAGCCAAAGGGGGTTTAATCCCTACAGGAGTGTCAGGGTTGTGAGCCAAACTGCTCTGTATCTGCAGGATGGTTTTGGTGCAGGCATCATTGAGCTCCACGGCTGGGCTCCCACTGGTCACCCCAGGACGCTCAAGGGGTCTGGGAAACAGAAGGAAAGGGGGAACTAGCTGCTATTTGCTTGGCCACTTTGAACCCCCTGCCTGGGCTTGGGTCGTTCAGCCCTGTGCAGCCAGTCCCTCGTGCTGGCTGCCCCTTCACAGCCCTTCTCCTCAGCTTACAGCATACAGCATTTCCAAACAGACCTGGAATGGCAAAACCCAGCTTACAGCTGTATGGCTATGGACAGGGAGGGCAAGTACTTTAGGATTTATGGACTGGTGCTTGGCCAGCAGAGCTCCATGACCGTGTGATAGCCAGAGCCATTCCTGCCCGGTGACACAGCACTTTGCATCGATCCTTGCATCCCCAGCGTGAAGCTGGCCAGGTTCTCTGTGCCAGCCCTGAGCACAAACTCACTGCCAGTGGCATTTATCAGGGTTTTCAGCACTGAAAGACGAACCTGTGCTTGGTTAAACTGCTCCTGATATAGCACAGAAGGAGCAGGCGCTCTGTCCTGCTCCAGTCTAGATTTGGAGGGTGAAGGGCTCCACCTGGGACTGCCCAGCTGTGAATTCCCCCAAGCAAACCTTTCCCAGGCATGGCAGCCTTTGCAAGAGGCTTAAAGAGATCTTCATGCTCCTGATGGTGGCACCACTGAAGGACTGGGAAGTGCCAGAGAAGAAACATGGCAGAAACTAGCTTCTGGGAGGTGTTTGGACAGGGACAAGCTTTGCTTGCAAAGGGGACAAAGACCTCATGTTTATTCTGCTGTTGTTTCCCATGTTAATGCTGAGCAATGGTGTAACAGGACTGCACCAACTGGTGCCTAAACCTGTGCTTTAGTCTAAGAGGAACTGGGGCTGCCTGGGCAGCCCAGACGCAGGAACCGCAGAGGGTCCAGCTCTCTGTTGGGCAAAGGGTGACAAAGGCAGCCCAAAAGTTAAATCCTGTGCCTAAGCGAAGGGTGGAAAGGGAGTGCCACGTACCAGTGTGCGTCTGCCGGTGCGTCTCCAGGGCATCTTCCTTCGAGAACTGGGCACCACACTGATCGCAGACCAGGGCTTTGGCACCCGCTGGGGAGAGAAAAGAGAGAGGAGGGTTATTCAAGGGACAGAAAGATCCACACCTGAACGTGCACATGGACACTGCTGCTGCCATTAACACTGCAGGACCAGAGCCATGGAGGGGTTTCATGTTTAATGTCCCCTGTGCAGCCAGCAAAAGCAGTGCCTCATTCAGCCCTGTGCTCCCGTTCCTTGCACATCACAGCACAATACAGAGCTGCTTGCCAGGAAAAGATTATTATTATTTTTTAAATCATTAAACATCAGTGCATTTCATTAGCACTGTAACTTATCCAATTGCAATTGGTTTCCTGTCCCTTCCCATCGTGGCTGCTGCTGCCGGTACCCAAAGATGCACCTGATCAGGGATGTGGCTGGAATGGGGCAACTGAGTGAGAAGCTCAGAGGCATCTTTGACTATTGGAAAGAGACATGGGATTGGGGGCAATTCTTAGAAAATTACTATCAGCATGTGCTGCTGGTCTGGGTGAGGAAAAACCGAGGATACCCAGCAGCAGACACGTAACTTCCAGATGAAACCAGATTAATGACACACCATATCCAACAGCATTGCGGGACAAAGCCACGGCCCCATTTCAAGGTTTGATTCATCCGTTGTGAGGAGCTGAATGTGACAGAGCAGCATTCAAGGTGGGGGCACTGCCCCGCAGAATGCTGTGCTGCCCATTTTCGGGGTCCACACTGCCTCTCCCCCCTCCTTCCTACCCCACTGAGCCCTCTGTCCCATAGTCAAGGTGGGATTTGAGGAAGGGTGGGCAGAGAAGGCGACAGGGAGAGAGGTATCACGAGATGCATTGAAAAGAGAATTCCTTTGCCTTTAAATTGTCTCGGTAACGGCTGGCTCGCAGGCAGAAATATTTGGCAGCGGCGAAATTAAAAGTGATAAATTTTCTCGCCAAGAGCTGATCGATAATAGAGGTCTCATCTGTTAATCAATATGACAGTCTGCCTGTTTACTGTGCATATGCTGTTCGTCGCCGCCCTCGCTGCGATGTCAAGTTTGCATTCAAAACAACCCGAGTGCACCTGGGCTGTTAGCTGCTCCAAAGGGGCGAACACACCCCAACTCTGGGGGGCTCCAGGGTGGCTCCCTCGCACCTGCCACCGGCCAGGGGACCCCGCGCCCGGGACTCCATCAGGGATGTGGGGCATCCCTGAGATGCGGGTACTGCCAGAGGTCCCCCCTCCAGGCACAGCAGGGAGAAGAGTGTGTCCACGAAGGTGCCAGGATGGGGAGAAGCTGCCAGGGCGGCGAGGGGCCGGATCGATAGGGCAGCAGCGCGGGCTGCCCTCCGCTCGGCACACGGTGCGGGCAACGCGCAGCCGGCAGTTGCCAAGGCAATGGCTCTCCATCGCCACTCAAAGCTCTGCCGGCCCCACCGCAGCAAAGTGTGATCCATGAGGATATGGCAACCCATGATCTGTGAGGATGCAACAACTGTGGCAGCAACAGGTTCTCCCCAGGCAGGGCGGCTGCTGGTGTGTTGCCCCCTCCCTGCGGCTGTGCACCAGCAATAGTGGGCATTCTGTGCTTGGAGGGGCTCGCTGCATCCGCAGGCTGAGACACAGCAGGGTCCTGCTAAACACGGGGTTTGCTTTTACTTCCCCCATTTCCACGTGGGATTAGTGGGGAGGAGAGATGTGCCAGTGCCCTCCACAAGCTGTGGCCAGAGGGGCCGCAGAGACGCAGGGAGGCACAGCCAAGCGAGGCAAAGGCAGCCAGCATCTGGCTGGGGGGCGGGCGGAGGGGGGGGGAGGAAAAATTCCTGGCGAGGCGAAAATAAACAGGGTGAACGCAGGGAGGAGCTGGGCGCACTGGCTTACATAAGGAAGCACAGTGTGTACCAAAACAGCGGACCCAAAAAAAGCCGGAGCTGTCAGAACAATGAGTACAGACGCGGGGCATTTACAGCAGGCGCTGCCGTACAGTTTTATTTACAGTACCTCTTATCAGCGCGGGAACAGCACGCCGCCTGCCAATTTCCAAAGGCCAGGACTGCGTGTTCTTTCCCTCAAGTAGATGTGTACTCCAGGCGGGGGGAATTTTTTCTTTTTTTTTTTTTCTTTTTTTTTTTTTTCTCATCAGCAAAACAAAAACTGAAACGGAGCCAGAATTCCTGTAATGTACACACGCCGGCGGGGAGGGGGAGGAGGAGGAGGGCGGCGATTGAATATGTAAATAGTTCAAGGTTAATTTTACTATGTGAGTCACCGGGAAAATGTCATCCAACATCTGAGCTTATTATAACAGGGCTCTGAAAAAAAACCACCATGGCTTGCTGTTTGTTATGAAAGGGAGCAGGACACGTTGGAAAGCGGAGCTCATGGCAGGGCTCTCTTCTCCCCCCCTGCCTTTCTCCCTGCTTTAAACAGAAACCATCAGCCTCTCTGAACACACACGCAGGTTTGGGCAGGGTATATTTAGCCAGTGCCTCGTATTGCCTACAATATATAGATATCTCCAGATGATCTTATCGATGGGATGGGACAGGACGCCGCGTGCTGCCAAGTATCAGCCGTGTTTCAGCGTGAGCCTTGCTGTTGGCACCAACCCCCCTGCCGTACATTTATATCTGCACAAGCAAATTTATAACCCCCACCTAATAAAGGTCCCTGGTGCAAACGGGTGAGGAGCCGCTGCTTGTTCCATCCTGCACGATCTGCGTAGTCATTGCTGCCCCATCTGCCTCCAAGTAAGGTTGCAACTGCCCAGGTCTGCAGTGTCCCCAGCAAAGCCACAAGGAGGGGCAGAACTCAGGTTGGACTTCATGATCTTGGAGGTCTTTTCAAACCTTAATGGTTCTATGATTCTAATTTCCCCTCCAATAAATGTGAGGGAACAGGCTGCAGGGGTGTACAGTGGCTCTTGGGAGCAGGATGCCCCATGGATCATGACACAGGCAGGGGCTGCAGCTCCCTCCCAACCAGCCAGGCTTAGCTCGGTGGGTTGGATGACAGAGACCATCTTGTTTCAGCCACCTTTATCCCAACAGATCCCCCCAATGTCCATCACTTAATTACTTTATTGGGGAGGAGAAACTTCCGTGGGGCTATGGAAGAGGCGCTCTGAACTCCAGCTCAGGAAAAAAGAAGGAATAAAAGAAAAAGAGGGGCTGCCAGCATCCTCTGGAGGAGGAGGAAGATGGCTAAGGGAGGAGGAAGATGGGAAATTGGTGAGGAGAGTGGTGGGGGAGGATCCAGCCTTCCCTGCTGCTGTTTCGGCACAATGGCCCCATCAGTAGAATGTGACATCCCCTCCCTCAGTAGAAAGGATTAATAAAAATTTGGGATTATATATTATTAACAGGCTGTAATTGGTGAGAAGATAGAGATGGGGGGGGGAAATATGGATTAAAAAAAATTGGCAAGAAAATTTATGCGCTGCCGTTGCTTTACTACCTAATTAATTCAGTAATTTCAAAAACAATTTTATTTATGTTCCGTTTACCACATCAGAAGTGCAAAGAAAAAAATCACCAAACCACAGTGATGCTAAAATAATACCTCAAGGCATCTATTTTTAATCAGTTAAAAAAAAAGGGAAAAAAAGAGAAGAACCAGCCAGGCTTCTATACAATCTCTGCTGGGCAGACCACCAACTCGGGGAGCGCAGCAGCCGAGCCCTCTGCGAGTGCCTTCCTGGCTGCCGAAAACAGAGCTTGTCAAAAAAAAAAAACAAATCCATAATGGCCTGAGGCTCCTCTCCAATCTATTTTCTGCTCAGCTGGTTTTAAATGAAGTTATTATGAGTCATTAAAACACCCGCAAGCCTGTGGAAGTCAGCCAATTACAATTTTAAATTTAGCCTGTTCTCTACCCCATTCTCTTGTTTTCTTCTTTTGCCCATATCAAGCCCCTTTGGGGTTTTTATTATTGCTATTATTATTATTATTATTACTACTATTATTATTACTATTATTATTTCTCTTCTCCCCTGTTTCACCCAAGTGGAAGAGACAAGTCTAGCAATCCTGTGCTAAAAAAATACTGTGGAGAAACCCGAGAAGGGTCGAAAAAAGACGGAGCTGCAGAGCAGGCCTGGAGAGTCAGCTTCAGCTCCTGCTTCCCAAAGTGCCATGGGAAGGCAATAATAATATAAGAAAGAGTGAGGTGTGGGCATTACAGAGTGAGGAGGGACCTTGAGTTGGAGTGCCGGAGACTTATCTGAGAAGGATGCTGTGGCAACATCTCAAGGGCTGCCCTGGAGAGCTCTGGGAAAGCACCTGGAGTGATGGAGCAGGGGCTTGGGGATGGGTGAGGTGGTGGCCAGTGGCAACACCATCACCCAACCTTGGCCAGGCAGTGCCACCAACTCCTGCACCACACAGGGACTGGTGGAGCAGGGGGTATTTTAATTTAAAAAATAATAATTAAAATGCAGATTTTTAACTTGCGATCCTAAACCGGCAGGTTTTTACATAACCCCCTTTCCTGCTGCCCCTGCCAGTGCCACTCTTTCCAGCAGCATCCTCTCCACAGGGAAAAAATGACAGACCCCATCCCTGGCAGCCCCGCGCGGCGAGCGAGCACGGCGCGTACTGCACAGCCCATAAAACTCCAAACAGCCTCCAGACACTCCTGCAATCGTCCTCCATCAAAACACTTTGTCTTGCATACAGAAATGCGGCGGGGCGCCGCGCGGAATACCAAATCAGCCCGTGACGGTGCGGGGAGGCGGCTCCTTGGCAACCGGGGGGGCTTCGCCACCGCCGCCGCTCGACAGGAAACAAAATCTGTCAAGCCTGTTGGGCAAATGATAAACATTAGCAGTATTAAAAACAACACAAAAGCTGCGTAAATGGCTGGCGAGCGCACGGGCAGGGGTGGGCAGGGATGGGGGGGGTCCTGCCCCATTTGCCCCCCAGCCCAAGTGAGGGGGGTCTCCAGCACCACAACCTTGGGGGAAGTTAGGGAAGTTTCGCCCCTCCAGCAGAAATCGAGTGGGTGGCGATGGCCACGGACATTGTGAGGGAGCAAGACGGAGGGATGGCCGTCGGATGCTTTGGGCATGTGCGAGGGGTCCTGGCACGCTGCCTTCAATAATGTCAATAATGTCAATAATGTCAATAACAAGGGGTGGCCAAACCAAGGGAGCGGTGAGAGACAGTGAGTGAAAAATAAACATATTTCATCAGGTGAGGGTGGGGAGAAGCAAGAAGCTGGCTTCAAGCCAGTGGCCAGGTCCAGGAACTCGGCCAAAACAGGAGCTAAAAAGCAAACCATATTTTTCTGGTCTCAGCTCAGGCTCTTGAGGCAGAGAGGATTGGGGGGGGGAGGGGGCGGAATAGGAGAAATGTATTTTTCATCAGCCAGTGTATAATTTATAAACAGCACTAAACAGTTTTTGTTTTCTTTCTTCCTCTCCCCCGTGTACACGGCTTGGCCGGCAGTCAAGCCTGCATTAATTTCTGCTGTGGGTACAGTGTGTTCTTGGATGCACATCTGCGGATGATCATAAACGCGGGAACGCTGGCAGAACATCCAGACCTGCCGGCAGGCCGCTGACATCACCCGGGACGGAGCGCGGGACGCCGGCCAGCCGGGCCGGGGGGGCGGAGGCCTCCCCCGGGAGCCGCCGCGGGTACCGGCCGGGGCAAGGGGGCCAGAGCCGCGGTCACCCCCCTCCGCCCCCGACATCCCACCCGCGCGGGGCACCGCCGACACCGGGGCAGAGGGGCAATGCTCGGTGCAGGTGAATGGCCTGGGATGAGCCCCCTCTCCTTCCACTGGGCAGAGAGAGGCAAGGGTGGGATGTGCCCATCCCTTCTGTCTGAGGTACCATCCCTACCAGCCCGTTGGACCCCACTCCCTCAGTAACCTCTGCTGCCTGGACAGGTGTCCATAACCCAACAGGACCTTGGGGCTTTCTTCTGCCCCTCCTGATGATGAAGGAGCATATTTGGGTGGGGAGGGAGGGTGTGAAGCAACAGGGCAGGGGTCTGCAGGGCTGCTGCCTGTACATTGCCCACGCTGCCCATGAGCATCCCTGCACACTATCGGCTATTCCCACTGTTCCCAGACCAGAGTGGAGAAGGGGTGCACAGCCATCTCCACAGCAGCCATTTCTGCTGGATGGAGAGGCAAAGCAAGTGGGGACAGGCAGAAGCCCCCCTTCCTCCCTATCCTGGGGAACAAACCAAGCTCACAGCAGGTGCTGAGTAACCGACATCCCAGGCTGAGAATGAGCACCCACTGAGCATCAGCTCTGGAGAGGATACAACTGAGGGAGCAGCAGTGCTGGGATCAGCCTCCCTGGTCAAACCAATGGTGCTCTGAACCACAGAACCAACAAGCTGGGTCTCCCACCTCGCCTTCCCTGGCAATTTGCTTTTCTGAGAGAGGAGCAACTCTCTTCATCAGCCTTAGAGGTCTCTGAGAGCTTGCCTGCCAGCAGAGCGGGCAGCAGGTAGGGAAAGACTCTGCATGGCATTAAAGGCTTTACATTTACGCTTTATACTGAGAGTCAACATGGGGACGAGTATTTACCCTGCACCTGCAAGGCTGCGGCACAACAGCACTGTGCACCCAGCCCACCCTGCCACAGAGCACCACAGCCCCCCAGGGCTGGTCCCCAACCAGGTCCTCAATAGGAACCTTTACCATAACGCATCAACACTCGGATGGGGAAGCTGCAGATGTTAACCTCCTTAAACCCTTTGGCACTGGGGCTGGAGAAGGGTGCCAGGGGGCACAAGACATCCCACTGCAACTCTCAGTTAAACACACACTCCATTGGTATGGAGGCAAAGCTGCCTTCAGAGCTGAAAACAAGCCCCACACCACTGCTCGAGTACAACCTTGCTGCGTCCAGGGCTGGTGGCGGGGGGGAGGCGAGGGAAGAGGTGCAAAGGTCTCCTGCTTTAATAAATAACAGCGCTGGAATTCACAGCGGCTGTTTGTGAGCTCGAGGCAGCGCTCTCCCCGCCCCACCCCACCCCCCCCCATCCTCGCCGGATTTACCAAAAAAAAAAAAAAAATTAATCCTGTGCGATGACGAGCTTGGCTCAGCGTTCACTGTACATACTGTACCCACAAAGCTGGCTGCCTGCCAGGGACAGGCTCTGAGCCAGCACGACCATAACAAACACAAGCCGTGTGCACCAGTGCTGGGGGGGGAACAGCATCCTTAACCCCAGTCCTGGAGGGGACCAGCATCCCAGGGACCTCCTCCAGCAACCTGCTGCTGCCTGCGGGCACCCTGAGGAGCTGGTACCTGGCCCACATAATGGTGGGATGGGGGTGGGGTCAGGGCTGGGTCTATTGACCCAAAAACCAGAAAGCAGCACCTGGCCAGATGGAGCACCCCCCTACCTCAGGAACAAGAGGCAGTGGGGGAAAAAAAAGTGAAAACAGGTGAAAAACTAGATAAAAGTGTATAAAAGCATTTAAAATATAATACAGCTTCCCTGCCAAGCTATGTGCAAGCAGATCTGTGGCTACAGTACCTGCCAACCCCTAGAGATCGGTCCTTGGAACAGGAGGAACAAGGGCTCCCGACTGTGTCTGAGTCCAGGGGTCCCCTGGCTGTCTCCAGTTCTCCACATCAGACCCCCAGCTGTGCCAGGACTGCACCCCCAAGGGAAACATCAGCTGACAAGGACTTGCAGAGCACAAATCTTCCCTCCAGTGCAGCACTCCAGCCCTCCCCTATCTATTTAATTAAAGACCCTGCAGCCCGTGAACCTGCTACTTGGATTCATTAGTCAGAGAATGCCTAATTCTGCAGTTTTGCTAACGAACCTGCGGCGGGGGCCCGAGGTAAAAGCAATGCTCACGCTACGAGCAGGGCTGACCATGAGCAGCTGCGTGGCATGTAGAGTTTGTTATTCTGAGCTCCTTAGTCTGGTAAATATTTCCAGAATTAAGGAATTGAAAACAAACTCCAAAAAAGAAAATTTAAATAAATCAAATTACTGGGCACTGGAGAACAAGTTTGCAATGTGCTGCCCGGGGAAGGGTGCAGCCAGCTCTGCACGTGTCTGCTGTAGAGGAGACGTGTGAGCTGGGCGGCCACAGCATCCCTGGGTGGACACACAGAGCAGCCCCCCACCCCCAGCCCAGCACCCCCTCCCAACCCACCTGAGTGAGCCAGTAAGTGCATTCGCAGCCGCAAGCTGTCCAGGAACCGCTTCCCGCACAGCTCGCATCCGTATGTCTTCATCCCACTGTGCAGCTTCCTAGGGGAGAACAAAGAAGGGTTAGTCCTGAAATGGGGGGAAAGTGACCCAAAACAACACTAAAAAACCACCTGGTGCTTCCCGCAACCCACACATTGACCAAAGTAAGTGTTGGCTTGAGAAGCACTGCAGGGAGGGCATGGACGGGGGGTCCCATGTGACTCCCCAGGACTGAGGAGACAACCCTCTTCCCATCAGTGTTTGTCATTGTTGCTATTGTTGGAGTCTTTTGATAAACTCAATACATCTGAAATCTGGAGTTAAGGCAAGGTCTGTGTTGGCAAACTCCTTCCCCATGTTCGGAGTGCTTTTGAAAAAGGCACTGTACTCCAAGAAAAAATCCTGACCACTTTAAGAGGTTGTTTGTGTGCATTTCCTACCAAATCCCAATTTCCATCCAAATTCAGCACGACACAAATCACAAGCAACAAACACAACCACCAGCTTGCAAACAGGAAACATGCCACTCACCGTTTCCTGGCAGCCCCAGGTACACACCGAGCTACGCCCAGGCGGCATTGCACAACCTCCGATTGCGTCTCCCACCCCACAGCGTGCTGGAGGGCTGAGCATCCCCCACATCCTGGCGACCAGGAAGGGCCTTTCTGCCCAGGGCACTGGCCACAGGCACTGATCACAGCAAGGGGTGCCAGGCTCGGCCACAGTGGCCAAACTCTGCGTTATTGCCCATTCTTTGCTGTGAAGACGTTGATGCTCCATCTTTGGGTGATCAAGCTCTGGACCAAGTGGAATGACCTTTAACAGGCAGCATTACAGGAGCACTGTCCAAGTCTACAACTATCAATGAACTCAACCTAATCCCATCTCTCTCCAAAGACATCGCTGCTGCCCCTGGCAGCCCCTCCAGACCCATTTCCCCTCCCCTTTGGGACCAGCCATTGCTTAGCCCCCACCACCCTGCAGGGGAGCACCCTGAGGCTTGGTCCCCACGACAGCCTCTGCTGCTAAGGGCGCATGGAGGGACACAGTGCCCGGAACTAGCAGTTGCACAGCCCCGGAATGGGGGCTTGGTGCTTTATTTCACAACCTCCACTGGTGACAAATAGACTCTTTACAAAGCCACCTGGCTCTGGGCTGGACAGCCATGCTGATCAATGCCCCTGAGCCCCAAATGCATAGGCTGCTGCCCGCCAGCCCTCAGTCACCATGAACCACTCAGACCTATGGCTGGGGAGGACTCCGGACAGCAGCATGTGCAAAGTTTCAACATCAGATGCTGTAAACAGAGAAGTATTTGTGTGTGTTGAGGAGTAACACAGCCCATAGCTGCCTGCTGACCTCTGATCGCAGCCACCACTTATCATCGCGCGGCAGCAGGACGAGAGTATTTCTATTGCCTTGCTGCCAAAGACAAAACAGGGATGGTCCTGTCCAGGGCTGGATGTGGATCCTCTTGTGGGAGGGCTCAGCCCCAGCTGTGCAGGCTTGCGAGGACCATGTGCCTGCGAGCTCCCGCCGTACTTCCCCCGAGGTGTAAGTTTTATTGGCGCAAAGCTGCTGCTGCTCTGACTCCAAGCAGGATCACCCCTCACTGCTTCAGAGAGCCCAGAGCCCCAAACCACCCCTGCCCCATGGGGCTCAGGGGCTTGTTCCCTGGCTGCCAGCCCCACATCCCACCTTGCAGGATACTGAACAGCAGCACAGGAAGAGTCAGCAGGAGAAGACCCTGTGATGTTCAGCAGTGAGTGAATGTTGCAGAGCAGAAGGGAAAGGAGCAGGAGCTGGTTTCAACTCTCAACTTTGCTGTATAATGTAATTATTAATCAGGCTTGTCCTGAATTCACTGTGTCATAGCAGAGGATTAGGAGTCATGCACGAATTCAGGCCAAGAAGGTTTACAATCCAAAGGATTTATCCGCCTGGCAAAAATAAATAAAACACCAGCCTCCTGACAGGGCTCCTCTGCCAACGAGCAGCTCAATAAGTGACAACCTTCTCATTTTGCATTTTTAATTTGGGACATGCCTGTCACACTCCCTGGCTTGGGCTGTGTTCACTCCTGCACTTAACACCAGGTTAAAACCACTTTGTTAGGAAGAGCACTGCAAACTCCAGGTCCACACTGCTCCTTCTGAGGCCAGAACGCCTTTTTCCCAAATTACAGTCTAATTGAGAAGTACAACATGGAGGTTTGGGGGTTTTTAAAGTGAGTCTCAAGAAACAGAGAAACAGAATGACAAGTTTCCTTCCTCTCCATCTCCCAAACCTATGGCAAGCACGACCTCTTCTCCCCTCTTCCCAGCGCAGAGTGGGGCAACAATGAAATGAGGAGACCCCCAACCCCACGGGTGCCATGGTGCCCTGGAAATCTGCACCTGCTACTGCCCAGGGCGCTACGATATCCCCAAGTCACATCCTCTCTCTATTGTTTCAATGGGGCACAGGGGTGCTCAATGAGTAATTTAGTTGCAATATCTCTATCAACAAATTTTAGTGGCGACAAAAGTTTTCCGCTGAGCGCCTGCTTCTAGGACGTTCTTATCACTCGCCATCTTGCACGGTCCCTTTCAACAAGGTCTTAAAGCGCTTTATCTGCTCCATTTCCCGGTAGCGAAATATGATTGAAATGTTCTATTTCTGCTTGCCGGATTAAGGAGATGTTGCAAAACTGCACAAAAACCTGGCAGATGTAAGCAAGGTATTACGGCTGCTTGGGCTGTTAAGATCTGAGGAGAAAGATCAATATGTGCTTCTGAAGTTGTGCCTCCAGAAAGAGTGGGTGGGGGAGTGAAGGGCGTTATAATACATCCCAGTGCTCCAGTGCTGCCCAAACTCTGTGCCAAAAGATAAACCATGCTTTATTATTCTGATCTGAGGCTGAAATCGTGCTCCTTTCTGTTGCAAGGTCCCTACAAGCACATGAGCCGAGAAGGCGCCCATGGGATGGAGAACAGAGGCAAGCGGATAAAGCACCTTTTTTGTAAGAAGGGGGTTTTCCTCTAATTCCTACTCAGTGTCCCACTTGAACTGCATGGAAACAAAGTCAGCCAAAGCTTCCAGGCTGTGAGGTATCACTCAAGGATGCTCCTGCATAGAGGATGGCCCAGGGCGATGAGGATGCCCAGGGCAACAAGGATGCCCGTGGCACAGTGTCCCAGGGCTGGATCCGACTTTCCCAAGTGAGCCCCAGCACAGGGCTTTGGCTAGGGGCTCTCCAGGCAGAATGCAAACCGAGCTACACTCCCTCCCCGCCCAGCACCGGCAAACAAAAGCTGGGCGAGAGGCTGGCCCCTCGCAAGCTGCCAGTAATTAAAAAGGCCTGTAAATGCCCCACAAAAAGCACTTCAAAGGGACGGCGACTCCAGCGAGACTGCGTGGTGTAAAAATTATGAGTTTTCTCCACAGGGTGCTTTGTGTGAAAAGGCTGGGGTTGGTGGCAAACGCGGATGACCACTCCTCGGGGATGCAGGGGTTTGGCAGAGCATCTCAGGGTGCAGGAGTTTGGTGGAGCATACCAGGGTGTGGGTATGGGTGCAGCCCTGGTACCTAAAGACCACTGCAAGTGTCCCACTACCACCACAAGTAAATCTCTGCTCTGGCTGCTTAAAACCCTGCCTAAAATGGCCTTCTGCTGTCCTTACTTGAGGAACTCTTGTATCCCAGCCCCTCCCCACCACCCCTTTCGGGAAGCAGGAGGAGACCCCCTCCCCTCCCTCCACCCTGAACAAGACGCATGGCTCTTGGCCGTTTGATTACTTTTAAGTGTGTATTTTCCCCCACAAACAGAGTGAATACAATGGTTAGGAAATTTGACAGAAAACTATTCCAAGCCATTTATTGCCTTAATGCGCACCTTTGTCCAACAGGCAGTTTTGACAGGAGCGATAAATTCCAAATTTATGTCAACAGAGCATATGTTGAACACCTCATTTCTGAGCTAAAGTGGCATGCTGCCCCATAAATCACCCTTCTGTTTGAAATGAAAGTAGATTACGGGCCCATGTTATTGAGCAGTTAGAGCCATAGTCATATAAATCAGAACTTTTAACTCCAGGCGATCCGTTCTGCAATTAACTAAAGGGCACTTTGTCATCTCCAGGCCAGGGCACAGCTTGGCAGGGTGGCCAGCTACCGAGGGGAGGCAAGAACCACTCGCTGCCGAGGAAAGGCACCGGCGCAGCTGAGGTTCACTCGGTACCTGTTGGAGCAGTGAGCCCCGAGACAAAGCCTGGAGCAGTGTGTGGCTGAAACACAGCCTGGCATGGGAGAGCCACGGCTGCAGGGGCTTGCACATCCCTGCCCACATCCTGCCCAATCCAAATTTTGGACACAAAACACAGTGGGGGAATTGGGAGGCTGCATGATACAAGCAAAACAGCTGAGTCCTGACCAGCCCAAAGCCAGGCAAAAGCATGCAAAAGTGCAGTGCTCAGAGTCCTGCACCAGAAATCTGTACTTGGGACTTCCACGGCAGTTTTTCTGCATCTCCCAATGCCCATGCATCAGGTCGAGATCCCCATTCCACAGATCTTCCCCATCCATCCTGCTGCATTTCCCTGGTTTGCTCCCCTGCATCTCCCAGGAACGCCATGCCATGGGATGGACGGGGGTCCTGCGCGGATGTGGGGCTGGCAGATGCTGTGGGCAGTGGGACCAGAGGATGCTGCGGGAGCGGGGGATGCTGCGGGGGCTCAGCCCCATGAGTGCTGGCGAAGGGTGAGGGTGCGAGGGGCAGCTCACACCCATGGGAATGTCAGAGCTATAAAAAGATTCAGACGTTAAGTATTTCCTTTCCTATAAAATATTCATTGCTGTGCACAAGTGCCAGGGAGCACAAACCTCCAGTGGTGCTAACTTTGTGCCACAGCAATAATGGAGTTTTATGGGAGCCTTCTGATTTTATTTATACTGGGCCACCATGGCAGTGCCCTGCCAGAGGGACAGCCGCCAGCCAGCACAGCCCCACCACGGCACATGTGGTGCACTGAACACTGGACAGCCAAAACGGGACCAGAGCCACTCTGCATTCCCCAAAAAACCTCCCCGCCACCCCCTTTCCACTGGTGCCTCCCTTGCCTGGGTAAATTGATATGAAACTGATTCATCCCCGATCTATTTTATCAAGATCAAGGCAGTGGAGCCACATCTTGTTTGTAGCGGGGACAGAGCAGGAAGCCAAGGTCAGCGGGCACCAAGCGGCTGCAAACCCCACATTCTCCATCATCCGACACCAGCATCACACCTGAGCTGCCAAGAGGGTGATCTTTCTCCTGACATGGCTATTTACAACACTCGGTGACTGATACCGGAGCGTGCGGGCCATGGTCCTGGTGGCTCAGCTCCTGCAGTCACTGCTCTGGCCTCAGCTTCCAGCCCGGTGGATTAAAATAGCAGGGAGAGCTATTAAGGACACGGGGAAGGGGGAAGGGAGCTGAGACCTTCCTTTCGCTTTAATAAATTAAGAAGAAAAAAAAAACTAACAAAAAAAACCTGCCCTCAAACCACCACTGCTGCTAAAAATAAGCAAATAAATAAAGAAATCTTACAGGAGCTGGAAATAAAGATTTTACTATTTCTGAATGGTTTAATATAAAAAATCCCAAACAAACAACCAGGGGGAGGGGACAGCTATCAATAGAGAGCACTGAAATTCCCTGCCCGTACAATATTTATACTTACCATGAGCTAATTTATGAGTTCAAACCAGATGCTGCGGAGTGACATCATTCCACATGATGCCAACACTTCCCCTTTGAAAAAAGCCAAGGAAAGGATCCTGCTGTCCTGCCTTACCTGAAAAGAACCAGGCCACAAACACCGAACATACAATTCCAATCTTTTTTTAGAGCTTGCCCACAACAAATGTGAACAAATGCTGCCAAAGGGCAGTGACTCTCAAAATGCACTGCTGGCCAGGGCCAAGCACGTGTGGAGCATCTCCCATCCGCTGCTCCCAGCATCCCACCGGAATGATGCCTTGAGCTCCACAGGTTGGGAAAAGACAAACTGGCCACAGCAAAAAGGGCAGCATACAGATTTTTCTTTTTTAAACTTATTCTGAGGTCCTGGTTTCAGATCTGTGTTCAATATTCATTATTGAATGGAATTCCCCAGGAGAAAGCTTTATCCATGTGAACATTCCCTTTGTGTGTTCCAGACCCCCGAGCAAGAGGGTCCATGGGCTCGCACCAGGTGGGACAAGCACAGATGGGAAGCCATCAGCTGTATCCAAGGGGTGCAGCTGGCAGAGGGAAGTTTCCCCTGTCCGTCACAGCAGGACCATGGGGGCACAGATGCTGCCCAGGCCCAGAGTTGGGTGGATCTGCAGCTTTCAAAAGGGGATTCGGAATGCAGCCACTGCACAATTTACTGAAGGTCCACTGAGTGATGGTACTGGGTGTCAGCAGCTTCTGCCACCCCAGGGGTTGGCCCTGCATCTCTGCTGCACTGCCTGGATACCGGAGACCGATGCAAACAGCTCCATGATTCCACACTGTCACAGTGGGGCTGGAGCGCTGAGCACCGAGGGGTTAACGCGTGGCAATGCACGCGGCCCTGCTCGGAATAGCCGGCGCTAATGCGCCGTCCAAAATCATCATCCCCATTCTTCAGGCATCTGGTGACAGTGACGTGCTGAGCACTGGGAGAGGAGCGCTTGCTGCTGTGCCGGGCAAACTCGGCCCCGGGCTGCGCCGGGCATCGTGGTGAGCCGACGTGACACGGGTGTCAGAGGCGTCAGGAGAGCACGGGGGGAGCTGCTTCTTTAAAATCATACAAGATCTCGACAAAACAGCAAAGTGACCTTCGTGCTGAGTACATCTGCCGCAGCAGCGGCATGATTATGCAGATGTTTTGATTCCTAATTCAGAAATAATAAGCGGTTCACAGATTCCAAGTTTAAAAATATATTCGTCATCTGGTTTCCGTAGCAGCACGTGTGCCATTGGAGCACCAGCGAAGTGCTGGCCTCGGCCACTCCTTCCTCCTGACCTTCAGGATGGTTGGGACACCTGGCTCTGAGCAGCCTGGGCTAGTGGAAGATGTGCCTGTCTATGGCAGGGGATTGGAGCTGGATGAGCTTTAAGGGCCCTTGCAAGCCAAACCATTCTGGGATTCTGTGACACAGGGAAAGCATTCAGCACGACGCATTGGATGCTTTCCAGAGACAACAGTCCTGGGATGGTCCAGGCAGCATCATGCTGCTGCTCCCCAGAGAAGGGGGAGCCTGTAGCTCCTGAAGCCCCAAGGAAATGGCAGAAGTCCCCATGGAGCCAAAAGCAGGGAGACAGGGGAAAGTGGATATGCTACTGGGGTGCTGGAGCACAGAGCAACTTAAATGAGGGGGAGAACTTTAGGGTAGGGGGAATTCTGTCTTAATTTCCACTCTCACCGATGACCCGACCACAGGGCTAAGGCTGGACATGCATCAGGAAGAGGGTGGTACCCACAGAGCTGCCGCAGGGATGAGCTCGGATGAGCCCAGGAGCTGCTTCCCTGCACTGAGCACTGCACCTTCAGGGAGTAGGAACAGCCCCCAGGTACCAGATGGAATCAATCCACAGCTTGGCTGCTCTGTTCCATGAGGGAGACATGTGCTTCCCACCCCTCACTTCCCTATGGAGATGCTGACGATGCCAATGCCCCTCCCTGGTGCATCCCTGGTTTCTGCCCTGGCTCACCTGCCTGGGAACTGCAGCCAGGAATCGGCACGAACCACAGACAAACGCTGCCGCTCCCATGAGCGGCCTAGATCCCGAGGAGTTTTATAAGGTAATCAAATATGCAAGAGATTCAACAAACTAATTTCAAGCACACACCTGGGGTCCTCTGATAATGTCAGCTGTGCCTATACAGTGCAAGGATTAAAATTTCATAGAGTCATGATTTCATCAGTTGCTAAACTACAAAGGATTAATTAACAGCCAGGGAAGAGCTCATGGCTTGGAAATACAGTCGTAAGGAAAATATCTATCTTGGCTCTCCAGATGTCAGCACACAGACGAATAAAGCTTTGATGAAAACACTTTCTTATTATTAGCAACTCCAAAATACTGTGTTTTTGTAGCTAGAATTAAGGATGCCCAATTCCAATCTGCCACCGCCTGGATCTGTGCATTGTCCTCCTTTCTGGAGGGACGGTTTGGGCTCCTGGGATGTGACTGTCTGGCACCCACTGGGGTTTTATGCCTGTATTTTGGGGACGGGCAGAGACATCTCCCTTGGAGAGGGGATCAGAGAACCTCAAGCATGCAGGAGTCCAGCTGGGGGTCTTGCCTTTGCTCTGTGCACACTGCCTGCCCTGTGCTCACGGGCTTCCAGATAGTCTCCTGAAGTATTCCTCATGCTGGCTGGGCTTCAGAAGTTTGGGAAGGAGAACAGCACAGTGCGATGGCCTCAGCACTGGCAGCAGGACTGGGGAGCAGCAGTGCATCCCCCCTTTCCCTGAGAAGATAAATTAGGGAGCCATCAGGGAGGGACAGGTGCAGCAGCCATACTGCTGTACAGGGGCAGTGGAAGTGTCTTTGATTAATGAAACTGTAACGCTGGGCTCTTACACAGTCCTTCTCCGCCAGGAGAGATGCCCTCGGACAGGCTGGAAACGCCTCCCTCCACAAGGATTCCCCAGAGGTTTCTCCCAGCCATGGACTGGTCTCCTCCTGTCCTCCGCCAGTGCCGCTGCCTTTGCCCAGGTCTGCGCCGCCTCCTCAGGAGTTCCCGGGGAGGACAAAGAACTAATTATTTCCAATTACAAGTTGGGAAGTGAACATTATGCACCTTGTCAAGGCAGCAAATTAATGTATCTGCACTGCACTGGCCTTTGGGGAGAGCCCCAAGTGCCCAGGGTGAGGAGGTGGCAGCAAAGGAAGCACCTCAGCAGCTCAGGGACTGGGGCCACTGCTGCCCATCTGACTGCAAAATCTCCCTTGGAAAACATGTATTTTTGGGAAACACCATGGAAATGGGAGGTGTCAAAGGAGCTCACACAGGCTGAGCGGAGCCGTCAGCACTGCATGGTGCAGCACACAGGACCGCATTGCATGCACTGTGTCCGAGCTGGCTTTGCTCCCAAAACCACACAAACATCTGCGCAGAGGGAGCGAGCGGCCGCTGGCTGGAGTCACGCTGGAACCTGTCATCTCATGGCACAGCTATGCAGGCAGATGCTGCTGGCTGCTGCAGGGCCCCACACCGGGGCACAGTGACAGGGGCACGGCACTGGCAACTCTCCCCTGCAGTTTTACCCTCCTGCACTGGTTCCAGTACCGGTGCACCAACAGGAAGACGCTGCCTCAGCTCTCCATAATTAGTTTTGCTCAGTGTACAACATGTTTTGCTGAAAAATAAATAAATACCTTCCGGGCGAGCCAAGCTCTGAGTGGGACGCCAGCACTGACAACACACTCCACTCCCCCTGGCCCCGGCCAAAAGTACGCGGCGTCCCAAACCCAGGCGTTGCTGAGCCATCCTGGCACCATGGGACCTCCCCAAGGAGGCTCGCTCACAATTAATTCATTTATGAGCAGCCTCATCCCCTCCCCAACATGCACAACAGGTTCCATGCAAATTCGGGAGCTTTTAAATTATACCGTTAATGAAAGCAAATAAAGGCAGTTAAAAGGCAATTTGCTCAATTGGTGTTAATATTTAAGCACAGCATGTGCAAAAACGAGATCGCAGAATTTGGTTTTTCCATGAGAAAACTTTTGGTCCCGACTTTCCTGCAGAAAGGATGGAGCACGCCAAGGAATGCTGTGCCCAGGATCAGGTCTGGAGCCCCCTTGGCAGCAGCCAGCCAGTCTGTTTGTTAAGGAAATGTCCCCCGTGTGCCCCAGCAGCTCCACAGTCTCTCCACGACCTTGGCAATTCCTCCTCTGCCAAGGAGTGCGACTGCGACCCCCTCACACGCCGGCATCCCCGCAGCCCTAGTGCCTCCCTGAAAACCTTTCCTGAGGGCAGCCCTGTGGGAGCCCTGAGCTCCCCCTGTGCCTGTGGGACTTGAAACACCTGTGGGAACTGGGGCATGGGCAGGTAGAGGTGTCATGGGTGTCACTCCCAGCACTGCAGCCCCAGCGCATCCCTGGCTCAGCATGTCATTGCCACCACATGTAAAACGACACACTGGGAACGTGGTGGCCGCTGTGCCAGCAAACAGCAAGGACAAACCACCACCCAGCACGAGATGCCCTGGGATACCTGAGGTACAGCATCCCTGCCAGGCACACTCTGGTCACTGCTTCCCGCACCAGAGCGTGATGTTGGTGTCATAACGGTAACAAATTCTCAAAGAAAACTGGAAACAGTGACCTGGCACCAAACTATCGCAGGCAAAAGTGGCTGATGCTGCCCCTCAGTGCAGCCGCACTCCTGGCCATGCTCTGGCTCAGGGGTTACGATGCTCTCGCATAAATTCGCTTTCAAAACAGGAGCTGCCGGTGAATGAGACCTTGATTTCTAATGGTTGGAAATATTTTGTACACTCTGCTGCTCCCTCTGTACCCCTTTGTCAGGGCCGAGGGCTGACGGCTAAAGCGGGTACCAAAAGACCATCTGTAGCTCCCGTCTTTACAGAGAAGTTTAAATAGGGGGATGAATGAGCACAGGAATTAATGAATGATAAAGCCGTATGGTCCCAGTCAGCCTCCTACGCCGGGATGTGGCATTCAAACCCTCCCAGCCTTCTGCCACAAAGAGAGGTTTCTAAGCTACAAAAAAAAAAGGGGAAAAAAAAAACGGGGCGGGGGGGGGGGTGGCGCATGCAAGTTTTTAACCACAAATCCAGTACTCGCCTCCAGGTTCCCACCCGGTTTCCCTGCGCCAGGCTGGGGGAAAGGCACGTGGGAGGGAAAATCGGGGGTTTCCCCAGAGCCACCTGCAACTCCCCTTGATAGGGAGGGAAGTGAGAGGAGTCGGCTCTGGGGCTCATCCATGCGCTGGGTGGGGGTCGCAGTGAGGGCACCCTGGGGTCTCACACCAGCAAGGGTGGGCAGGTTTTGGATAAGTTGCCTGGGCTGACCATGCTGCATCCACTTGGCCAGCCTTTGCAGCATCCCCCCACCTCATCCATTCAGGACAACTTAAAGATGCCTGGTAAAAACTAATGAACCTGGAAAGGCTGAAGGGTGTTTCAGGTGAGGAGTCAAAGTGAGGGTGTGCACAGAAGCATGTCCATTAGAAACCAGCTCTACCAAAAAAAAGGTAATAAAGAGAAACCCAAGGCTTAAGGAACAGAAATTAGGCCTGCTCGCCAGTGCCAGAGAGAAGATGCTCCTGCTCACAGTACTGGCTGGCTGGAGCTTAACAGGTGACATCCAGGAAAAGACAAAGACATGGAGAGAATTGCTGCCATTGCTTATGGAGGGCTCCTGCCAGCCCAGGCACACTGACAAGTCAAACCCAGGATCAAACACCCCAAATCGGTTCAAATCCTGTTCAAGAATCGGGGTCTGCTGGGAGGGAATGTTTGTCTCCAAAACAACCCAGAAGAGGCAGAGGGAGCACGGAGCAGTACTGGAACACTACTTGTATTTTAAAAGCTGTCATGTGTAAAGCATTAGTGGTTTTGAAATTGCATTCTCAAGTTAATTAAATAGACAATCTTTTGTACATAAAAAGTGAAAGCACACAATCAAAAGCTAGGGAAGATGAAGTATCTTTTTGGAGCAGGGTGCTGCCTCTCCTTGTCCACTTCCCCGATCCAAGCATCCCAAGGGAGCCACTGTCCTGGTGTGCCAGCACAGTGCCAGGGAGGCTGTTTGCTCTGTACTGAAGCTCAGCTGCAGCATTCAGCATCCCCAAACCCCATGCCTGGGCACTGCACTGAGCTGTCCCGTGAGTCCATTTTCCCACAGGAACCACACATGCTCCATTCAGGGATTTCCTCTGTACAGGGACGTTTGCTGGCTGACGGCGGTCGGAACGCCCGTGGCAGTTATCTCCGCTGCAGCAGATGACCGACCTTCAGTTTTAGGCAGGAGGTAAAGTTCACCATCGATTGGACTCACCATAAGCTGTTGATAATTACTATTATCTCTGAGTTAATCTTGTGAGAGGTCAACAGTTTTATAAAAATCTTGCAAGCTGTATCTTTTACCTCCCAACTTCACAACTGGGTCAAAAGGTCAATTAATGCAGCTTGCTGAGTTGGGATTTCAGAAAAAAATGTCTGCTCCCACCCCAAAGCCCCACTGGTGCATGGGGGACAGGAGCAGGCACCCACCCTTGCACTGGCAAAGCACCCAAACTCTTGGGCTGGGAAGCTGAGGAGAATTTTCTCAAGTCAGGGCTATCCCATTTCATGAGCTGAGCTGGGGTTGGCTGCTTGCAGACTGAGGGGTTGGGGCACATCCCGAGCACCGGGATGCAGCCAACGGGCCCTCTGTGTCACAGTGCCGAATGCACGGTCCCTGCCTCGCGGCTCGTGGCACAGTGCTCTGAAGATGCCAAACCCCCCCTGCAAAGTGCTGTGTGTGGGCAGCTTCCTCCCTGCCCAGGGTGCACAAAATGAGTGCTTAAACTCCTGGGCTCCACTCCCACACCTACCCATGGAGGTGGCAAATGGAAGCAGAGCAGAAACCTTTGGAGGGGCCGGGAGAAGCCCCAAAAATGAACAAAGCTGTGAACCACACCCTGATCGTACCCGCCTCCCTGTGCTCTGCATCACCAAATATCATCACTGCTGTTATTTTACCCCCCTGACAGGATGCTGCCAGGCAGCTCGGGGCAACATCTCACTTGGGGAACAAAAAAATCCTTTAGTGCTGCTGCAGCCCCTCCCGTGAGCGCAGCCCGGGCCCGCGGAGCATTGCTCGACTGCTCGGCAGGCAGGTGTCATAAACAAGCAGGCACATGGCAAACATATCGATTTCCCGGAGCTTATCGCGCAGCAACCAGCGCTCAGTTACCAGGCTACTTTAATATGTAATTTACGGTGAGAAGGGAGAGAGGGGCTGAGGGTGGCTGGAATATTTACTGTGGGATGGACAGGGAGGTGGAAGGTGTGAGCAGGAGGGAAGTATGGTGTCTCCTGCCTCCAGCCACCCTTAGTATTTTCTAACTATTAAAAAACCCCAACCCCTCGCTGCTGCGACGAACTGTTTACACAGATGCCATTAATCTTCTTCTGTAACTGTTTATGCTATGAAAATACAGTCTTAGCTGGCCGGGCTCTCCATCTCCTTCATTTAAATGCAGATGCTTAATTTCTGCCAAAACAGAGCCCACCAAAATTACCTCCATCCACTTCTGGCGCTCAACTCACCTCATCATCTGAGAACTGCCTGTCAGAATGGGGAAAAGGTCAGAGCCTGGAAAAGTGGGAGAGAGGTGGCATTTCAAAGGCTCCTCCTCTCCAGCCTACATGGGACCAGACATGAAAGCCAAGACCAAAGCCCAGCCTGAGATAAATGCTCCCTACCTGCGTCCAGTCACCCACTGGGAGTGGGGATGCTTGCCCTGACTCGGCACCTTCACCTACCTGGGGAGATATTTTGCCAGCAAGCTGTTCCCCCAGCCCACCAGCAGGGTTTTGGTGGGGAAGGAACCATCCGGTCTCCCTTCTGACCCTGTCCTGCATCCCAAGGTATTTTGCAGATGTGACCCTCAGGGGAGGTTGGTGTTTTTAGAGCACGATATTTTAAAAATCCTTCTTGTACAGTGCCTCTCAGTAGATCTTTTGGAATTTACAAGATAAATACTGGTAATTTGATTCTTATCTTCTTCAAATCCAATTCTAAGGCAATTCTGTGTAAAGGACACTAATTATAGCCCAAGGGGAAAGAAAAGGTAACCCATCAGCGAGAACACACTGGAAACGTTTAAAGGGGTAACGTTTAAAGGGGTACAGGGCACTGAAAAGTTAAATAGATTTCAAATCTGCTCTTGCAAGAACAATAATTTGTTGGGAGAAAATGATGCTCAGCACCATTCCTGCTCCCCAGCTGGTCCTTCCCGTGGACGGCTCAGTGCCGCGCTGGAAGTGTCGGCAGCTGGGGCTGCATCCAGCTTGCTCTGCACATCCTTTTGGGACTGCCTGGCCACTCCAGAGCTGGGCTGGGACAGGCAGCAGTACAGGGACAGCCCCACCTCTGTGCCCAGACAGTCATGATGCTTTTAACCCTCGTTTCCCTGGCATTATTTACTAAGGAAAAGGCAAAGTTTATACACAAAGTATATACAGTCACCAGCAACAGACACTGAAAATGACAAAACCATCACTCATAAGTACAAATATTATGTATTTTCCAACAAACACCCCTAAACACGGGATATTCTGGCTCCAAAACACGTCTGGAGGCCAGGAGCCCCCACATGCTCCAGGCACCCAACACTTCTCTGAAAAGGAGGAGGAGGAGGATGATGGGGAGAGCGTATTGACCACTGCCGCACGGCACAGCCTGAACGTTACAGCACCTATAAAATAATAAAACCCCAATGCCGGGATGCAGAGCCAGGATGGGGCAGAAGATGATTCGGGAAGAGTCAAAGGGATTTGGCAATCCAAATGGAGTCTTGTTTAATGAGCACTGCCACAGGCTGTCATTCCACAGGCATCCGTCGTTACCATCCCTCCGAAGACAGCACGGTTATTCCCTTTAACACAGTGACACTTGCAGCTAACTCATGTCTGACCCAGCCAGCCAGGGCAGATGCTGTGTGAGAGGTGACCAGAGGTAATTGAAAATACACGTGCGGCAGACCGGAGCAGAAGGGCTGCCTCAGCAGCAACCCTCGGCACAAGAGGTGACAGTGGTGGCACCTGGAGGATGACCGTCACGGGCCCACGGTAAATCAGTACTTTGCTGAGGCAGGGCTGGGCTGCCCGGGGCATGCGGAGCAGCAGAGCCACAGTCCCTGGAGCACACGGTCCCCAGAGCAGGAGGGCTGTGAGCAGCTCGGCTCTGGCACCCTGGTCCCCACGGCTGCACGCCGCAGCACTGCATGTGGTGATGATGGAAGGCCCCTTCCTCGACACACGGATTGCTGGCGGGAAGCTCGCCATGCACGGCCGCTTCATTCACTTAGCAACAAAGGTGCTAATTAGGGAGCGAGCTGTTCTCCACCTCCAGCCAGAGGAGGATGTGGCACAGCTGCCGGTGCCGGCTGAGCCTTTGGTGCCCCACCATGCGGCAACGGCACTACGGGATAAGGCAAAAAGCATCCTGAGTGCCATCCTCAGGAGATGCCACCTCTGTGACGCCTCACTCAGCCCCCCCAGCACCACGGTCCACTCTTCTGCCATCCTCTTCCCATCTTCTGGCCAGGCAGAGCTGGACGGGTCTCTCTCCCAGAGCAAGGTCCAGTGTAAGCTCTCCTCCCAGTGATGCCTGCATCCTTGGCACACAACCCACCAGAGGCCCCTGCTCCCACCACCCATGTGCTGGCTGGTCATGGCCCCTGCTCCAGGGCAGCCTGCCACAGATCCCACCCTGCTAAATAATGCATTGGCCAGTGCTCATTGCTGCAAGGGAAGGGTTGATAAACATTTCTGCACCGCTTTAAGCTACGTTTGGTTCAACACTGAGGGAAGAGCTGCCTCCAGCTAAAGGGTCAGAGAAGCCAGAAATCAATACAAGTGCTTGCCTCTGCATCCCGAGATCCCAGTGTCCCTCCCCAGATCCGTGGGCAGGGCTGGGCTGGGGGAATCCCACATGCAGGTCTGGGGCATCCCCTGGCAGCTCCAGCGCTGCCCCAACTCTCGGGTACTGCTGACTCAGCACCCTGCAGGCTGGGAGCTGCCAGTGGCCCGGTTCCCACCACAGCACCCATTTCCTACAACCCTGCCCTATGTGCAATCTTCCCCACAGACCCAGAAATGCAAATCCCAAATTCCCCCCAAAAACCCCAACCAAATGCTGCCCTTCAGCTAGGGTGATGATGATCTGAAAGGCTGGGGGAGGCACAGCAAAGTCAGGATGGCATTTCCTCATCCCTCACCCAAGGAGAGGACAGGAACCTGGGAAGCAAAACCAATTGCTTTTCACTTTTCTTCCACTGGAAAGGTTTTCATCCAAGTTAAAATGTTCCTAAGATGATTCCTGCCACAGGGAAGCAGGTTTTCTGCCAGTTTCATTGCACACTTCTGGTTCCCACCAAGGCAACACGTGCAAGAGAAGGCAAGGGCAGTGTGGCCAGAGCTGACCAAAGAGGCTTCTCTGTGACAAGTGCCTCTGGTCACTGCTCTTATTCGCAGGAGTGCCCTGCCCTGTGCTCGGCACTTGGGATCTTTTCTACGAACAGGGGGAAGGAAGAAAGAGAAGAGGAAATCACCTCGTTCCTGGTAAAAATAGCAGACCGCCCCGGAGGGGAGGCGGGCGGGCGGGACATACAGAGGGTTTCGGTTCTGAGCGCTGTTCCATTTCGCAGAAAGGGGCCCCGGTTTGTGGGCTGGTGGCGCTCTGCTGTGCCCCGACCACCCCAGGGCACAGAGGAGCCAGCCCGGTGCCGCGGCGCACGGGGCGAGGGGCCAGCGAGGTGCGGCTGCTGCACAGCGCCGGGGCCTCATCCCTCCCACGCAAAGGCCGTCCGAGTGTGCTGTGCAGCCGGCTGGGACCGCAGCCCGTGCCCAGCTGAGATACGATCTGTCACCGGCGCTGCCTGTGCCGCGCTGCTGGCAGCCCAGATTCACACGGTCTGAGAGCCGCTGGCAGGGTGTCTCTGCACCCAGCATCCTCTGTACATCCTCTCTGTCCATCCCCTCATCAGAGAACCCTTTTCTGCTACAATTTGCACATCCTATTCCAGACCTGTGACAATAGAATGGCTTAGAATGGCTTAAATTGGGAGGGACCTTAAAGCTCATCTCATTTCAACCCCCTGCCATGGACAGGGACACCTTCCACTATCCCAGGGGCAGCCACAGCCTCTCTGGGCAACTAGTGCCAGGGCCTCACCATCCTCACAGGTAAAGATGATACCTGAGCTCACAGCCATCTCTGCTCCTGCGTGACAGCAAAGCCCTGAGAAACCAATGGAACAGCCAAAGACACGCAGTGAAATCTGGAAGGCAACGAGCTGTCCCAAAAGCCTTGTGCTGCCATGCACATGCACTTTCAAGAAGGCCAGCTGGGTTTTGGTTGGGTTTTTTAAAAACACAGCCTGTGCTGTGGTGAAACTGGACTTCTTGGAGTCGTAGCCTTCCTGGGTTTACTCTGTGCACCCCAAAATTAGTACAACCTGTCCCTAAGTACCATAATAAAAAACGCGTAGTAAGCACTTTGCCTTTATTTATGTCAGTGCTGGTTTCAAGGAGGATGAATCATGCTTCCTCCTTAGCACTCCTTTCTAATATGATTTACTATAAATACTGCGTGGAGACAAGAATGAGGGAAGGTGACCAAGGGCAAAGCATGTGGAGTCCAGCACCATCCCCAGACTCAGTGGCAAAAGCATAAAAGTGATGCCTTTTCCTCTGGTCCTAAAAACATGTGTCAAACACAGTTACGGTGATAAAAAAGGGTACTTTTATACGAGGATCCTCAGACGCACAGATTCGTCAGGTAGAAAAGGCCGAAGATGCACATCCCGTGTGAGGTGTGTACAATTTTTACAGATCCTGCAAATTAGCATATCTGACAAGAACCCCCAATTAGGAACCTGCCTGGTGAAGTAATTCCCCCAGTTCTAGTACCTTCTAGATTCTCCCACCTCAGGATGACACCCAGGCCCTGTTTACAAAAGTATATTTCGGAAAGCTGGTTTCAGCCTTGGTTTCTAAGGAGAACCAAGATAGCACAGGGATCCTGGAATTTGTTTTGTCTTTCTGCCTAGGAAAATGTTGAAACTAAGCTACAATATGAAGCTACAAAGCTACAAGTATATGTGTAAAGGATACAGAGAATATATAAAAGAAAAAAGGGTAAAAACCAAAACGGCATCAAAAGCACATCCAGTAGTTATGAGGGAGCAGCAAACCACACGTGGATTGTAACTGGTGCAGTACCTGGTGTGGAAATCATAAAATCACAGAATACCCTGAACCCAAAAGGATCATCAACATCCAGCTACTGGCACTGCACAGGACAGCCCCAAAAATCCCACCATGTGCCTGAGAGCATTGTCCAAATGCTCCTTGGACTCTGTGGCAGAGTTGGTGTTTGGGAATCACAATGGTTGGGAAAGATGTCTGAGAGCATTGAGTCCAACAGTTCCCCCAGCACTGCCAAACCCACCACTAAAGCACGTCTCTGGGTACCACTACCACACGCCTTTTGAAGCCCTCCACTGGCAACGGAAATGGCCTGGCGCTTGGGGCTGTGGGTTTTTTGAGTTTCTCTTTGTTTTTACGCTCAGCCGATGCTCCCCTTCCTTATAGGTCACCAAGGTGAAAGCAGGCATCTTCCTCCCCACCACAAGCTGCAGATGGATGAAAGTGCATTGTTTCAAGAAGGGGGTGCACAGGTCCCCTTGGCGGTGTGTACGGCAAACACCACAGCATCACCCGTGCTGGCATCCAGTGCACTCCCCCGCTGCAGCGAGCCTGCCGCTCCTCGCACAGCACTGAACAGAGCAGGGGTTATCAGCCCGGCTGATACACGCAGATAACCAGCCCATCTCCCGCGCTGACACTGGTAACAAAGCAGGGTGTTTAACGCTGATTTATGGTGGGCGGGCAGCGCTAGCCAGGCTTTGCGCGCCTTGCAGCGCTCGTGCCTACGTGGAGAAGCCTTTCCTCAATCGCACATTGCCGGCTTGTTTGCTAAACAACATGCCAATAAAACAGCAATGAGACAACGAAGGCCGATGGAAACCTGAACCAGCACAGCAGGGCGCGTATCCAACCATAATCTACTTAAAATCAGTTAAGAACACTACAGCGAAAATGATCTGGGCGGCCCTGGCCCCTGGCCAGCGCATAAGCCTGGGCCACAAAGGCTCGCTCCCGCAACCCCAGTTTTAGGCAATGCTCCCTCCTTCAGACGCAGAGTGACCTCTTGCCAAAAAGAGGAATCCACCTTTCTTGTGAATGACGTGGTCCAACAGCACTTGTACTCTATCAGAGGTACCTGCTGCTCTGCTGTCAGCACAGATGTTACCCAAAGCGCTGCCAAGGCAAACCAGCGTGTTCCAAACCGAAACCAAGTGGTTCAGGCATGCCTCAGCCTGAATAAAGATTATCCAGATCGGACGCACAGGTGATGCTCCTTAACACCCCACAGCAGGTCTGAGCAACTGGGCTTGAGCCTGCGAACAAAAGCAGATGTCACGACTGCAGTGGAAACTCATCAGCCCATATGAAAAGGCCTCTGGCCACACACAGACTCCCCTGCCATGTCTGCATGTATTCCAGAGGATGCATGAACCCTTTCCTGTTGCTCATATTATATGAATCCATCCTGTCTGAAATTCCCTATGTGCCACTCTCCCTGTTTCAGCTGGTACCTGTCACACCACCAATCTCTACCAGGGCCAGTGTGCACACCAAGCTCTGTCCAGGTCACCGGCCGCAGAGTGGGATGCAGATCCCTTCCACCATAAAGCGCTGAGCCAGGCCGGGGGGAAGAACCCCTCACCGGCAGAATGACACAAGCCAGGACTGCCGGGTGAGGAGGAATGAATGGAATAGGCTAATTTACACAGGAAGTGAGCACTTACCAGACCCTTCATCCCAACACACAAAACCCTCTGCCATATCTGGAAGCAATTACACCCAGTTAACATGATCTGCCTGCCACTAAAATTAACTGCAAACAGAAATATTTTTCACTTTTGCAACAGGAGATGCCATGGCCCCGTGTTTGGCTGCCGGGAAATATTTAGTAATTACTCATTTAAAGCCTCTCTTGAAGCTGTCAAGGGGGGTAGAGGGGGAATAAAAGAAAAATCTTGCTAATTGCAGGCAAAAAGGAAAATGCAGATCATTTTACTCTATCCAAGGAAAACAGATTTACAGACTGGTGTAACTAAAGAGCCAACATCCCACAGAAGCGGGGAAGGCTGCAGGAATGCTCAGTCACCAACAGCCCAGGCTGCTCTGCACCACTCCCGTGCTCCACAAGGAAAGGAAGAAACATTGGAGAGTCACTCCTGAACTAGCACAGGCTCTCGGAGGGGCCCTCTGTACAGCTGAAAAGGCTTTTTAACCAACATCACTCTGCAAGGTGTCACGAGGACTGAGGATGCTCTGCAAATCTCATCGAGCTGCTGCAGCCACAGCCAGCTTTGGGGAAGAGCCACCCAAGTGTCCTCAGCGCGGCAGGTTTCATGCATTGGGGTCCCAGCCCTGCAGCCAATGGGGTCCTGGTCCCTGGGAATTGAGCGGTGCTGGGGAAGGGGCTGCACACCAGGCAGAGAGCAGGCAATGACCCTATCACGCCCCTGGATGTCCCTCTGCAAAGTATCAGAAGCACCAGGCATCATGGCCAGGAGAAACCAGAGTTCCACTGGGCAGGGGGAAACAAACAAACAAATACATAGAAAATAGGTGTTTTCTGATGGGAACCTCAGAGCTTCACTTTCAAATGCAGTGCATGCATAACTAAACTGATGCAGAATAATGGATGGAATAATGTAGAAGCCGAAGGGGGCTTTTCTCCCTCCACACTTGGAGCTGAGTATGGAAATAGTTAAGTCACCCACTGAATAAATCAAAAGTTCAAGGCTGCAACATACCATGCTGTATTCCCCCTCTGCCCATGACAAGAACCAGAGAGCCCCCGAAATCCCAAGCATCCTGCACGGGGTCTCGGCCGGCGCTCACAGGTTACATGCTCAGGGTCAGCGCTGTGGACCTTAGCTGCAACATTCATTTCCTGAGCGGGGCACGTCCCCCTGACCATAAAGCTAATAAGAGCTTCCTCGCCCGGCTGCCCTGCACTGCAGCCCAGCAGCCGGGAACGCTGGTTTCCATTAGCCCCTTATGATGCCAGGTGCTGCTAATAAGGCCCATCAGCAAGAAACAAGAGCTGCCAGGTCATCCTCGAACTCTGGAAGTAATCATGGGCAGAGTTTGGGGGGCTGCTGCCCTGGCTTTTTCCTTCCCTCTCCCCCTTGCTTTCTATTTTTCCTCCTTTTTTCAAAAGTTTAAATTGCAGTGGAACATAAATTGACGAATGCTTAAAATAAAATAAAAATAACTACTGTATTCGGCTACTGAAATTAACACTAATAACATCTCACAAAGCACTTGGGATCCGATTTATCACGTTTATTGCTTTAATGGTACACTGCATCTGTTTCTCACTGTGACATGCCGAGCAGTGCCAACGTGCCTAATGGCATTAGCAGTACAACGCTCAGCTAATCCAGGTGGAGACAGGGGAGGTGAGGCTGCCAGAGGAAGAGCCAAAGGCTGGATCCCCATGGGAAGCTGCAGTTTTCCCAAGCAGGAGCCTTTCAGACTGGTGGGAGCATCGATGCCTGGCCCGCCCTGAACACTGGTGCTGCTGGGAGCAGACAGGCAGATCCACTGCTTTTCTGTCTTTCAATGGGGAAAGAGGGCACAAATCTGGAGTTTGAGGTACAGTGGCTGGCCAGCAGTCACTGGAGCAGAGCGAGCCTCCTTACCCCTGTCTTTAAGTCCTTCACTGGCGCACACACATCTTTAGCTGACAGCTCAGCCATGGAACCTCGAAATGCAGAACAGACCTGACAGTTGGCATGGAAGCTTTTCCCCAAGGTCCATCCCCCCATATGACAGTGAGAACAAGCACCTTCCACCCAAAATTGCCCCACAAGGAGCATATGCACACCACTGGCCTCCACTGGCCTCATGACACCACCACCACAAGGCACTTTTACTTTCCCGACCAGCATCTCCATCTCGCACTGACACACGTGGCGAGCACTGCCAGCAGCTGCATTGCCATGGAGGGCCAATTCCCAGGCAGCACTGGCTTGGGATCCTCAACTGTGCCATAAATGAAGCGTATGGGATCACATCCCACTGACAGCCTTCCCAGCCGCTATCACTTTATAAAAGACGTGGTTTAATTTTTTTAAAGTTTAAAGGTATTTAACTTCCCAATGACAAATTATGCCAGGCTCAGTTGGCAGCTCGGCACAGCTCTCGCCTTGCAGCTTGGAGGTTTTCCTTCACAAAACAACCCCAAAAAGGGCCACTGAACTATGGCTTTTTTGTCTGCAATTAGAAGCGATGATCGATACTAACATTAGATTAAGTTTGAACTTTGCTGAACCCAGAAGGAAATCTTTTATAAAAAAAATTAAAGACTCGACGACTCAATCTACACTCAATTAGTCAAAATCATAAGCTCAGTAAGGGAGAAAAAAATGTATCATGCAGCAGCCGGTGCGTTCAGGGACCTGAAAACCCCGATCAGAGGCAGAGCCAAGGCTTGTGGCCACTTGGCCCCCCAAAGGTCACAACTCAGTGCTCTTGGATATGACACGGCACAGACGATGCTGCCACGAGGCCAAGGAGCCGTGTTACCACGCTGGGCTAGGGCAGATGACCGTCCCTCGGGCACCGTCTGTCACCCAGGGCCAGTGGCCCCCTGTGCTCACCGAGGCCAGGCCAACCCTCTGCTCTCCTTTTTCATGCACATGCTTCCCATACTAAGGAAGACAGGAACAACACTCAGAAGGCTCCAAGACTATAAACATATATGTTTACACTTCTATAGGCATGTGTGTGTGTAAACAAACAGCCCCGCCATATGCATGGGCTGCCTGTGCTCTGTAAACAGGCTCGGCGCGCACTGGCTCACCGAAATCCTTGTGCAAAGAGCACCATTGGTGCTGGGTGGCTTTGGGCTCTGTCACCTGCTAGGGAAGCAGCACATGGAAGCTGTCACACTGGCAGCCAAACACCCCACGGAACAGCGAGGTACCCCCAGCCCTGGCCCCCTGCCCCTGGCCCCCAGCTCACCACAGCTGGGAGCGGCTCTGATCGGGCACCTCCGCGCTCGCATCAGGGTCGGAAAGCAAAACCACAGCAGCGAGTGCACGGCAGAAAGAGGTCAGCGAAAGCTGACGAGTGACACCGTGGCGCCCCTGGCACTTCCTGCCCCCATCTCCAGCCGGTGCACAGACGCCAGTGCAGGGTGCAGATCCCCAGGCCCCCTTACCACCAGGCAGTGGAGCGAAGAGGAGCCCGCAGCCAGCACGGTGCAGCTGCCACCAGAGCTGCTCCGGCAGAGAGCTGCGGATCCCAACCCAGCGCAGATGCTGTTTAACAGCTCCATGAATACAATAGGATCGCACAAATCCTCCCCAAATGGTAATTCTCACAACGTATTAGAAAGCAAACACTATAAAAAAGCCACATGAGACCCTGTCTACACACAAACCGCCTGGGATTTAGACTTTGGGGGCCGAGGAGTGAGTTCATTGGACTGTGACCCAATGCCTTTCAACATGGACAGTCTTACAGATCAGTTTAAACACGGCTCAAAGGATTTGGCTAACCCTGCAAAGTTTGCCAGTGCCAGGTAATCGGTCTGAAAGCAAGAACAGGCAAACGGAGTTTGGCGTTGGCTTCAGCAACTGCCTTTAAGACTCCGCTGGCAGGGGCCAGTGCTGAGCTCCATGCTCCAGGTAGACCCTGAGCCCCGCAGAGCATGGTGTGTGCCCAGCCTCCCGATAAGGATCATGAATAAGTGAGAAATAAGCCACGGTTGCAGCCGCGGCTGTCAAAACAAGCTGAACCCGGGAAGGCGCTGTGAAATAGGGGCTGCTGTGCTGGACAGCTGGGCCGTGCTCCCTCATCTCTCGACCGCACGGGGAAGAATCTGACCGTGCAGCTCTCCCTCCCTCTGGACAGATCCACGGCTGGTGATAGGAGCCTTCGGACAGCCCCAGCATCGCCCTCCACTGCGGCCACAGCAATTGCTGCTCTGGGCTTGGAGGGGGAAAGGGAGAGCCTTGAGACCGTGGCGGAAAGGCACGTTAAAATTCTCTCTGAGCCCTCACTGCAGCTCTCCCGGTGACGTTCGGTCTGCATCACCGCACGGCCGAGGCGGCTTCGGGCACGTAACCAACGCCAGCCCCAGCTCTCCCACTTGTGAGAAGGGGAAACAAAGCCGAAAGCGGCTGTGCACCCACACGGAGCCGAGGACCCTCAAGGGGTGAAGGCTGCTCCCCGCAGGGTCCACGCGGCTGAGCGAGGGGCGATGCTGCCAGAACTCGCGCAGGGCTGAGGATCCCGGCTCGGCAGCTGCCGCCCTGCACCCGGAGTGTTCACGGGCTGAGCGTACGGGGAGCCACTGCTCCGGCACCCGACAGCAGATATCCCGCACGGCTCACGGGCAGCAAGCGTGCCGGCAGCCCCGACTTCCCCGCCGGAGGCGCGTGCCGGCACGGACACTGGCCCTGGAGCGCCTTATGCGCATCAGGACTAATTAACCTGTTGATTCATTAAAAATCTGATGGGGTGCGCAGCCAGGGGAGGCAGGGAGAAGCTACGGCACCGTGCTGGTGATGCCTTCTCTAGGCAGGACGCTGCTGTCCTGTCGCGGGGCTGCAGCCACACCGGGGGCCAGAGCAGCGCTCGCCAAAGCACGTCCAGAGCCGTGGGATTTGACTGGCGATGTCAATTCTGGTGTGGTAATTATCGTGGCTTCCTTCCCCAGCCAAATCGGGGAACAAGCCCTGATCCCTGAACCACGACCAGGAGGCAGCAAACAGCGGAGCACTGAGCTCACGTGTCAGTAACCACCACCACGCTCGCACCCCGCAGCAAGTCCCCAGGGTGCAGGGCTTGGAGTGAGCACACAGATGCCCCCACACTGAGCAGGGGAGCCCCAAAACCGCATCCGCAGCGATTGGATGTTCAGCCCTTCACCGTCCCCGCAGGGACAGACCCTCGGCTCTGCGGCAGCCTGAGCCCTCTGCGCTCGCCCCGCCGTTACCCAGCCTGACCCCCGCGCCACTTTGTGCAAAGTGTAAATGTTTCATAAACCGGGAAGCTGAGCAACACAAATTCCCCCCGAGCTGGCAAGTCACCGCATAGTGCCACCACTGCCCGTGCTGGTGTGCCCCAGCACTGGCACAGGAGGGACCAGCTCTCAGCAGAGGGTGGTGGGCAAGTGCTGCCTGTCCCCACTGCATCTCTCCACACACAGATCCCTGAACTCAAAGCGTAGCAACTGTGGGCTGCTTGGTTGATGCCGGCCAGGGAAACTGGTGGGGTTTATGGTCGCAGGAAACACCGACGGCCCCAGCTCATCCGAGCTGTTCTCCCCAGCCAGCACTCACTGGAAGGAACCTTCTGGCACGGTTGCCAGATGTGGGGGAGCTGCAACAGCCATCCCTCTGCGAATGCTACTCCACAAGCTGTTTTTGGGGTACGTGATGGAAACTTTGCACCAGCACGTACGATGCTCAGCCAGAAACGAAACCCTCTGACGAGATCCTGGCTGCCCGGTGCAGCATGCCACAGCACGGCCTCGGCACTCACCTGTGCTGCTCGAGGGTCTCGTTGTCCGGCAGCTCTGCCCCACACACGCTGCACTGCTCACCCAAGGCTCTGCTCTCCGTCTTCATGCCGGCTGCCAGCTCCCCCAGCTTACTGAACAGCTCCCGCTGGATGAAGCCCTGGGGCAGCAGCCCGCCATAGGCACTGAAGTCCATGGAGACAGCCAGGGCCGGCTGCACGTGCAGGGCGGACGCCACAGTGGGCGGCACGCCGAGCACCGGCTCAGTCTTGTGGTTCGGCAGCAGCGAGTAGATGCCCAAGGGCTTCTCGCCCGGGGCAGTGCCGGACGGCTCTGGCCCCAGTGGCAGCCCCTGGCCAGGCTCAGGGGCTGGCTCGGCACCCTCCTCACGGGTATAGTGCAGTTCACGGGCACTAGTGATGACACTGCTGCGGGTTGGGGTGCCAGGTCCTTCCTTGCCCTTCTCGTCAGGCTTCTCCCCACTGGAGGCACCGGGCTCGGCTGTCCGGGGGCTGTCGTGGCTGGAGGCCTCATCCACCTGCATCGCTTCCGTTTTGACTTCAGCGAGGCCAGGGGGGCGGCAGGTGGTGGCGGGGCGTGAGTCCTCGGGGGCACTGGGTGGCAGGGCACCCTGCAGCAGTGACTGCCCAATGGTCATTAAGCTGTCCACTGCCGCCTTGGTGGGGCTCATGGAAGAGAGGGAGCAGTAGGATGCGGAGGCAGAGGGGCTCTGCTCCGCTGTGGCTGCTGGCAGACTCTGGCTGGCCATGCCAGCATAGCCACTCTCCTCACCAGTGGGCCTGGAGATAAAGAGGCCCTTGATGTACCTCGACTTCCTCTCCTCCTCTTCCTCAGTGGTGGCAGTGGCACCTCCATCAGCCATGGTGACCTCGGTGTCATTTTCCTCGGAGGCCTGTATAGTCTCCAGGATCTTCAGGCACTGCTCCTCCAGGTACTCAATTTCCAGGATCTCGGCGGCATAGAGCAGATCGTCCAGGTCCTCGACCTTGGCTTGTAGGGTGGCAGTGTACGCGTACTCCAGGATCTGCTGGAACGTCTTTGGTGAGAGGAAGTCCAGGGTGTAGTGCTGGCTGTTGCGGTGGAAGAGGATCTCGAACATCTTGCTGGTGCAGGCCAGCACGGTTCGGTGCGCATGGAACTCCTGGCTGTCCACCATGATGACCACGTCGCACAGCGTCCCCGCCAGGCGCATCTGGTTGGCTTTGTGCAGCAGCCCGGTGGGGTGGCAGGGGTTCTGCAGCTGGATCAGCCCCATCTTAGTAAGATCCATGGCGCGCCCCAGGCTCACACATCAGGGTGTCTCGCCGTCGCTCAAATCTGGGACCAGCTTTGTGTGCCGACTATCTGCGAAAACAAAAGGCGGAGGGGGAGAGGAGCAGAGTGGAGCGGGAAGGGGGAGCGGTGAGGGAAGAGACGAAAGAGAGCGAAAAGGGGGAAAAAGAGAAAAAAAGGAGAGGGAGAGAGAAAAGCCGGGGGGAGAAAGGAGAGGAGAAGGGAGCGGGGAGGAGAGAGAAGTTAGCCCGCAGCCCAGCAGCGACTCGCCCAAAAGTTTCCGCGCTTCTCGGCGGATCCGCAGCTGCCGGAGCCGCGTCCCCGCTGCCGCCGCCTGGGGAAGGCAAGGGAGGGAAGGGAGAGGAAGGTGCGCATCCCCCGCCGCCGCCCGGCCGCAGCTCCGGCCGCCCCGTCCCGCCGGCAGCGCGGCCCCATCAGGTGCGCGGCGAAGCGGCGGAGCCCCGGCCCCACGGCGGTGCCGGGGCGCGGGACGCGGGGGGTCCCGGTGCCGCCCCCCCCCGCCCGCACTCACGGCGGCCGGCGGCTGCTCCGGCAGTTCGCACTGCCCGCTCTCATCGCCGCCGCCGCCGCTCGCCGCGCCGCGCAGCAAATCACGGCGGCGCCGGCCCACGGGCCGCCCCGCGCCCGCGTCAGGCCGCCCCCCGCCCCCACCCCTCCGCCCGCGCCCCCCGCGCCGCGCCGGGCTGAGTGCGGGCGCCCCCGCCCGGCCCCGCCCCGCCCCGCGCAGCCCCGCACCTTGCGGGAGCCGAGCGGGAGCGGCTGGACAGCGCTGCCGACAACAAACATGGAGGAGCCGCAGGCGGCGGCGGGGAGCCCGGCACCCGGAAGCCCGGCGGCACCGGGGAGCGGCACCGGGCAGCGGCGCGGCTGCCCCCGGCCCCGTGCGAGCGGGGCTGCGCGCCCCGACGGGCTGCGCCCACCGCCCCGACGGGCTGCGCCACCGCCGCGCCCGCGCCAGACAAAGCCGCCCCCCGCGCCGCGCCTGGGCGGACCCCCGGCCCCGGGGGTGGAGACGGTAAAAACCAACCCCAGAGCCCAGTTTGGGGTCCGGTGGCGGATTCCGACCGCAAGCCGGTGGTTGTGACATGGTGTGACGCCGAGCACGTTGTCGCCCCGACGAAGCTGCTTTCCCTTCCCCCCCCCCCCGCGATGAAATACTGACGCCGTGACGGCACCACTTGTATGTAGGGATGTGGCGGGTGCCCGCAGCCCAGGACGGGCCATGGGGCTCTGCCGCAAGGGTCGGCCTCGGGAAGGGAGCGAAACACACGGGAAGGCACCGGCCACACCGTGACACCGACAACAGCGCTGGCAGCGGCAGCGGGCCACGAGCCCAGCAGCTCTGTGTGCCCTGAGCGTCCTCGACCCTCGGCCCTGCGCGTGTCTCAGCTCCTTGGCGGTGCCCAGAGACCTGTGTAATCCTCAGGGAGGGGCAGCGTGGCAGCCGCGCAGCTCTCCCTTCTTCCTACCCTCCCTGCTGCACCCGTGGCACAACACAGCCAGCGCAGGGCCCGGCGTCGTCAGCTAAAACAACAAACGCGGACGGCATTAGTACAAAGATACCCTTGGGGTAAAGCAGCGCAAATGTAATCTAAGGAGAACGTTATGGGGAAGTGTGTTTATAATTATAATGGGATTTAATGTACTTTGGGACCAGATGATAGCAGTCATTTAACGAGAACAGCCTAATAACGGAGGCCTCATGATGCACGGCAGCGCTGCGTGGGTTATTAGATGCGTATGACAACGCCGCGCTCGCCGTACTATAGTTAAGGGTAAGGCATCAGCTTACTCCTATTTTTTCGGGGGTTATAACTCTGCCGCTGTAATTGGCAGAGAGCAGGGACGCGCTGCACAGGCAGCCAGCGTGCCTGCGGGATGGGGTTTTTAATTGTGTCAAACTGCTTGAGTTCCTCCCTCTTCCTGACTTGAAAATCCAAACAGCTGAGAGGGGGAAATAGCGAGATACTGTGGTTTCAGGTGTTTGTTTACCCTTCTCTAACTTTTAAAAGGCTTGATTTCAGGACTGAAATTTTGCAGGCGGTTAGGGGTATGTTTTTAGTGTAGCTCACATGAAATTAAGCTGCGTGAGTCCCATTAGCAATAATGGAAATCCCACGGCTAAATTCCCAGGCAGCATCCTGAAAATTAACCCCCCAGTCCTTCTTGTCAACTGGTGCATTGCACTTTTTTGTTGCTCCTCTAATACATATAGTAAAAGCTACTGAATTGTTTAAGACACCAACTTCCCATGGCCACCATTTGCCAAAGACAGCGACCAGCTTGGTGACCCTGAGCAGGGACGCCCTGCGTGCCTCGGCAGTGGGCTGCCCAGCACCTGCAGCCCACAGCTGAGGCCCACAGAGATGCTTGGGAAGCTATAACCATGGTCTTCAGGGTCATTTCCCCACATCCAGGCATGGGAGTCAATCCCTCCTCACTCCTCCCCAGTATCTTCCGTTTTCCTCCCATCTGTCCCCATCAGTTTCCAATTTATTTACTTTTCTGATCTTAATCCCCACCTTGTAGTGTAACGTGTTTATTAGAAAGGCACCAGCAGCTAAATGAAGCCAAGCTGGGCTCCGTGTTAAGTAGCAGTCATGCCCAAGTGCCTCTCCATGTGCCATTACTCCAAGTGATTGAGGCAATTTCTTCCTCTGCCACGAGTTTCACTTGTAAATCTCTCAACCAGATACGGGGCAATGATGTGCTGCCTGGTGCGATTATTATTAACCTCCAGCATTAAACCCCTGAGTCGGTGGTTCCTCAGGAAGGGCTTTCTGTGTGAGGACCAGGTGAAACATGGTCATCCTTCCCAGGAAAATGACGCATCCATTCAGATCCACTTCTAGCCCCCAGCCCAATCAGTTACTTGGACAGGGAGACACAAACATTTATTTTCCCAGTGGAAATAACCTGACCAGCAGCACCAGGTCTGCAGGAAGACAAGGACTGGGCAATGCAGCAGCCTGTAACCATTTCGAGGGATGATGGCAAGGGCAGCCTTGGGATGCTTCTCCAAGAGGCACCTAGTGTGTGGAGAGGAGAGTAAAACTGAGCAGTCTCTGCAACTGCAGTAAGAAAGGAAATTCCTTGCTCAGGATGCTTAGTCCACAAAAAACATCCTGGAAGATAACTTCAGCCAGAAGCTGCCCCAACATCACCCGCCCTGTATGAGTGGAAAGGGAAGAGGAGCAGTTCCTCTCCATCAAGCCCAAAACAATGTCTTCTTCACCTCTCTGCAGACGAATGCTTTTTTCCATCACACACACTCCTCCAGCGCTGTTAGACACATAACCTCCACCTTCCACCCCATAGAGGGATGCAAGGACACAGCTCCAACTTCTTCAGCTTGCTAGGCCCTGACTTCAGCTGTGCCCACCCCAGCTCTGCCCCCTGGACCTGTTCTCCCTGCTCCTGCAGAGAACCAGCTCCTTACAGGGTGGGGGACAGGCACATTCCCATGTTTTCCTAGGATTAGTTGTGTTTTGCTTTTGATGTATTTGGAGTTTTCCAGTATTCTGAGTTTTCCAGCCCTGCTGGTGCAGAGCTGAGTTATGAAACACTGGAGCAAGGATGCTGTGCAAAATAAGATCTGTTTCGACTTCAGTGAAAAATCCATGACTTCCAAAAACTTATTTTTGGTCTCACCCCAGACTCCTGGGGGGTTCACAGCTCCTGATCCCCTGCATGCACGCTCCCAGGACCAGGATTTCTCCAGGCATATTTGCTTTGCTGGGAGCCGGGGCAGAGCGTGCTGCTCTGCTTTGGCACGCGGCAGGCTGACAGCTTATGAAAAGATGATTAAATGTGTTAGACTTTATTTAAAAAAAAAAAAATTCTAAATGCACAAAGCTGTTTGCAAGGGGGAGGGCAGAAGCCCCAGGAAAGCTGCTCAGTGTGCAGCCACGGTGCATTAAGCTTCCTCTGTACCCCACTGATTAGCACCAGGCTCCATCCGAGCACGGCCACTGGACCCGCACGCGCTGTGGCAGCCCGGGGGAGTGGAGGGGCCTGGAACAGGCCCCTCATTGTGCCCCTGCATGCTGCACAAAGGGAACCTGAGAGTCGCGCCGAGGATGCAACTGGATCGGGGGCTGTGGCATGGGGTGGTGGGACACAAGTTATCCACATTGCAGTTAATCCTAAAATAAGTTATTGCTGAAGCTTGGCTGTAGCCAGCCCAGTGGAGCTGCACAGGAGCTGCCCACTGTCGTGGAAAAGGAGAACACGCCCAGCCTGATAATTCGGACAGAGCCGACTGGACATGTGTGCTGTCACACTGCAGAAACCCTCATCTGCCCTTCCCCACAAGCCTGTCTTTTCCCGTCAACCTCCTGGCCCTGGCTGGATGTGGGATGCCACCCAGCCATGCTCGAGCATGTGACAGAGGCACAGGCAGCAGAGATGAGGATCATCGTGTCGCCGCCACGTGAGCGAGCAGCCAGGGTACCTGCACGCATCCGCACGGCTCCAAACGAGGCTGCTGCACGCCGGGGTCTGTGCGCTAAAATCCTTCCTGCTTATGAGCACCGCTCCAAGTTACAGCTTCGCTCGCATATAGGGTTGGTGGAATCAGTGCCATCCTACGGAAGGAGTGGATCAGTGTCCCTCTGAGACTGTTGAGAAGTGGGTTGTGACACACGGAACACAAGTGCCAGGAGATACAAGCAGCTCATGGGTTTCCAGGAGCTTGTCCCTCCATGCTCCCCCCTCCCTGTGCCAGGTTATGGATGCTGCAGCCCTAAGACAATGAGGCTAATTAGTGGCTTAGGGCCCTGAGCCTGCCAGGGCTGGAGGATGAGCTGAGTGGTAACTCAGGAGGGCGGCAGCCTGGGCCAGCCTTCCCACATTCCTCCCCTAAATCCCCCCACACAAAGGGGAATTTAGCCACAGTGACTCAGCGAAGAAGCACAAACTTTACAGCCAGGTTTCGAGCATCGTGTTTATGTATTCCCCCCCAGCAACGTGCTGCTGGGCTTGTAATTAAATAAAAATGTCTCCCTCTAGCAGGCTGTGACCCAACCATCAGTACAGGACCTATTTTTAGTGTTACCCTTGGTATGTATCTGAGAGAGCTCAAGCCAGAGGTAGCAACTTTTGAAGCCCTAATAAATGGGAGGGGGTTGGCCTTGTTTAATTTACTGTGTAATTATTTTTCCTCTTTTTCTCTTCTCTTAACCTGACATATTTGATATCTTGCATGGGACAAGGAAAGAGATGTGCCGAGGCATTAAATGTCAGTCCCGACTTTATGGTGGTGTGGAGGCTGCATGTGTGTTCAGTAAAGTTCATCCCAGAAAAAAGTCCTTTAAATAGAGCAGAATCTACACCAGAACCTCAGCAAAGCACTTCTGGGGGCTTGTTCTGCCTCCCAAAACAGGGGATACTCTAGTGAGGGATTGTGTTCCAGTTTCATCCTGCTTTTCCTCTGTCTCCCTTTGGTTTTGACTCTCCTCAGGATGGATACAGCACTGGAGAAGGAGATGTTCTTAGTCTGTCCAGACACCATTCATGCTGGTTGGTCCTCTCAGGAGTGGGGGGACAGGGCTGCACCTCCACCCAGTTCCTTCTCCAGGAGGATCATGCCCAATTTCATTCTAATAAGAATTCCAGGTGAGTTAAAGACTCATTGCATGCTTATCTGAGCACAAGATCAACAATTAAAACTCTCCCTTCCTTTAACAGGATGGTTTCCAAGAGCCCCTGAATGGCTTTAGAGTTTAAAACCAAAAAGTCATCCAGGACCACAAGCAGCATCCTCAGTCCCACTGGAAGCAGCCAGTTTCTGTACCCTTATAATGCTCAAGTTCATTTACTGGGGGAAGCAAGCCACATCCTGAATCCCAATCACTCGGTAAACACCTTCAGCCCTAATTCAATCTTTCCTCTCTAGCAGCGCTCCATGTCCCATTTCCAGCTGCACAGTCCTCTGCTCTCCCTTTCCAGGGGAGAGGATATTTATATGTATTTATGTGCTCCGTGTGCGCACAGAGAACGCATTACTGTTTCTGACAGGGCAAACAAAAGCCCACACTCATGGAAGACTTTCCCCCCCGCTCCTTTCCCTGCTCTTAACATATCTCTGCATTAAATATTCACACAAAATGCCTTCACAGCTGGGGAAACTTCTGCCAAAGGAGCTCCTCCTCCTCCTTCCCTTTCTTGCACCAGGACAAAAAGATCGAGTGGCTGCATCACACATGGCACAGACCTCATTTCTGAGATGCTCAAGCTGCATAATGATGGTATTTTAGGCTCAGATTAAATTCCTGTTCATCTCTTCCATCATTCCTAACAGCCCTCTAAACTGTACAACTCTTGAATTTACAAGAGAGGCAGAACGAAGTCTGAAGCTAAATGTTTTGGTCTAGGTTCAAGGTTAGATATTAACTGATTTTATTTTCTTAATAATTACCAGAAAATACAATAAACCCCCAGTATCTTATCTGGTCACAGATTCCTCAGTGACCAAATCAGATAACATTGGTGCAGCAAGGCAGCTCACAATCTGCCCTTTCAGGGCAGATATTTATGAATCCTTCCCAAAGGTCGTGAGGAATTGGTGTGTTCCAGCTTGGTCACAGCACACACATCCATTGCCACAAGTCCCATGGACATAGGCTTTTACATTCCAGTCGTGCAGTGGGGTCAGCCCTGGGAGCAGGGGGCGAGTCCAGCCAGGGCTCCAATGCCCTTGGACCATGCAATGTTCATGCTGGAGGGAGCTTGGCAGGGTCCCCCTTCAGCCAGGGCACATTCCTAGCTGGAACAGCTCGATCAGCCTCCCAGGAATGAAAGTAAACACTCCTGCAAAGTCATTCCTGGATAAGACCTATCTGCCCAGGGCCAGAGGCTCCACGTGTCCCTGCCAGCAGCCAGGGATGCAAACGGGGGGAGGCAGCAGGGTGTGCGACATGGCTGTCACTGGAGTGCAGCTGCTTCCACCACCCCGCAGCTCCTCTCCAGGTATTAATTCTCTTTGGAACCCAGTCCATTCTTTCTCACTGTTGTGCCTCTCCCTCCACTGCTTCTGCTGCCTCAGGTGCTACATCCTTTGGTTGGGAAATGCCAATTCCACCACCAATGGACCAGAATCCCATTTCTTTCTGCCATTTGGAAAACAGCTCTCCATTCACAAAGAATTCTCCATGAAAAGTTCAGTGTTGGAGCACTGGCATCACCGTGCTACCTACAAAACTGGGTTAAGTATCACCAGATGGCCGAGGGTCCTTGCAGCTCTGCAAAGGACACACCGACAGGGTAGGTGGGGAGCGAAATTGCTTGGAGAGGTGGGGTGAGATATTCCAGCCCAGAGGCTTTTTGAAGGGGCACATTTTGGAATGTCTCTTCAAGGGACCTGAAGGGGAAAAAAACCAAATCACAACTTCCATGAAGAAGGCAATCAGCTGAAAATGGAGGACATGGAATAGTGAAAACCCAGACGTACTAGGTGGTAGAGGAACTGGCAGACTCTGGAGACAGGCACTGAGGCCAGCAGAAAGGGGACATTACAGCAACTGTCTGGGGGGACAGAGCTTCATCTTTGGCCACACTCATCCTCCCGTGGAGCACAGCTATTCTCAGGACCAGGCTCTGCCTATGTTAGAGTACTGTGTGCCATCCACTGCAATAAAAAACAAAACAGAGGGGCTCCCAAAGAAATGGCTGGAATCCCAATGGGAAGCAGTGCTGTGTGAACTGGCAGGTAGAATACTTCACCCACATTGCTTGAGAGTTCAGATGAGGTGATGAGAAATAATCCAAGCTGGCTTAAAGCCTGTGAGTTTTGCAGCAATACAGCTCTTTGTCACATCCCTCCCTGGAAAGAGCAGTTCCAGCAGGACACAGGCGGCTCTGGAGTGGGCACCGACAGACCAGGGCACAGTGAAGTTGCTGCACACAGGCTGAGCCTGGTGCCAGCCGAACACCTAACTGCTGCCACTACCCACGGGAAGAGCAGCTGTTCTGTACACCAAAGCATTCTTGAAGCGGTCATCACCATGGCAGTTATCCAAGAGCTGCTCCAGCCTCACCACCTCCTCTTGGCAGGAGGGCACCGAGCCCTGGGCATGCCCTGACCCACCCGATCTTCGGCAGGAAATCGGGGAGCTGGCACTGTGCTACTGCAGCTACCTGTGCACAGACCACCGGGGCCCACCTGCAGGAGCCCAGAGCCATTCCTCAGCTCATGCTGGAAGAATTGTCTTCCTGCAAATCAGAAAGCTGACGGGGGAATCAGTGAAGAGCAGGATCCAGGAAACAACTTCACCTAGGCACCAAATGAGCATCGCCTAGGAAACTTGGCAGCAGTGCTACTTGTGCCTCAAACTCGGCTTTCTGACCCATTTCTGGAAATTCAGAGGTTGTCAAGGGGTACTGTAACAGGATCACAAAGTCTGGTTTAATCTGTGCTTTCAGTACCACTTTAAGTTGCACTTTGCCAAAGTCACCCTTTGGACACGTTTATTCTAGGAGAATCCACTCACAGAACAGGAATGGAGAAGTACCTTTTCCTTGTTGGCCACACAGTACCCAAGAGGAGACAGTCCGAGTCCCTGTGACCTGAAATGATGTCCCTGGCTCTCGTAATCCTAATCCTGCTGAAAATAGGAACCGAGTGTGGTATACCCTGTGTGACGCTCACAGCCTGGGCTGCAACAGGTCCTGATCTCCTCCCAAGAGCACTAAACTAACTACAATTAGGATTTCCCCCTTTTCAGGGTCAGAATGCCTAACTTCATGTTCTGTCATGGGGGTCCCAAAGAGCTGTTTCTACTGGTGCAGCTTCACCCCCTACACACACAAATACACACACACACACTCTCTCTCTTCTGCTGTGTAGGCATTGATGCCATGTACACTCTCTGACACACTGGGTGCCTCGGTGCAGTGCCCAGTGCTGAAGCTTGGACAGTAATAAAGGCTGGTGCTGGATAATTAATCCTCTCCCCAAGAGCTGCATACATGAAAGAGCCAGTGGCATCAGAAGAAATAAAAATCAAGAGGCATAAACGCGGCACGATTAGATGGAGGTGGGTCCTTCCTGTTGGTGCTCCAACACTGTCCGTGCTCAGAGGGAGCGAGGGGAAGGAAAGGAGATGAGTGAGCGCGCTGCCTGCTGCAAATATTGACAGAACCATTATGGGCATGTATAAAACTCCCATTTGCGTGATGCAAGCGGGATAGTCTTTGAATACTTCTGTCTCGAGGAATTCTTTATTTTGCCATAGAAGAAAAATGTTTTCATATTCTCTCCTGCCGTGCAGACCTGCAGCCCGGCGAGCCCTTTTGCCCTTGAGAGCCATAACATTATTTGTTAACATTTTTATGATGCCAAATGGTCTGTGCTAGAACGGGTGCCATTCTTTAGCTGGGAAACCATATGGCATGCCGAGTAATAAATAAGGTATTGTGATAGTTAATGAACCTAATTGCCAGCAAAGGCTTTAATACAGGGAATGTGCTGCTGAGAATTTAGCACCACATTAGAGATGCAGCAGAGCTCCTCTGACTTCTGAGGCTTAATTTAAGTTCTATATTGCAAACTCCAGAAAATAATTCCAAACCCTCCTGCTGGAAAAGCAACCTGCTGGTAGACTGTGATTATACTGAATTACTAAAATCGCAATCAATTTTATACACTCTGTTAACCCTTGCTGGGGAACTTGGCTCTCCAGGAGTTGAGGGGATGCCACTCCAAAGAGGTACCAGAGCCAAGTGAGTTGGAGCATCATGGTTATCATCCTCATCCTCCTCACCATGACTGGCCCTCTACCCTGGCATCTCCCTCTTCTGGGAAACACCCCTTTCCCTGGCCCACCTGCCTACCAACCAAGCTGACTGTGGGCAAAGCCAGGAAGAAGAGCCACAGTTGTGAATGGTCACTGCTACTTCTCTCTGTGACCAACCTAATAACTGCTGTTCCCGCATCACAGTGACACAGCATAGCAGAAAGTGCTGCTGCTGCCCCATGGCTCCCAGGAAATGCTCCTGTGGGCAGAGCAGCAGAAGCAAAGCTAAAAACACAGTTAAACATGCTTTTACTCCCTCAGCCCTGGAGTGGGGAGAGCTCTTCTGGCCCAACAGAATCTCTGGCACTGCTACAGACTCTGAATGTGACCACAAGAGCCCCTTCAGTCCAGAACGCCCTTGGATAACTCATGCCTGCAGAGATGTCAAGATGCCTTCTGTGCATCCCGGGGTGGAGAGGCCACTGCTCCTGCATGGGGTCTTTTAAAGCAGCAAGGAGGGATGCACAACACCAAGTATTCCCTGTTAGGCTGCTGTGCAGCACACAGAAATCCACAGAAAGACAAAGAGGAAATACTGGTGTTGGAAGGACTATTTTCAAAACCTGCAGCAATCCCAGGTGCAAACATGGACCTGCTATCCCATGGAGAAAGGGTATCCCTTACCACAGGTCAGAGCTGTGCTGCAGCATGCCTGCACCTTCTGAGGGCCGCTCCAAGCACTCCAAGTGCTCATCAGCATAGGAAACCTTCGCTCAGACTCTGCACATCATCCCCTGAAATAGCCTCTTTTAGTATGAAAAGCTGCAGCCCCTTTTTAGGGATTCATCCTTCCCCAGAGGCCACTGGCTCCACAGGGAGACCCGCGGAGTCCTTGGAGAAGAGTAGTGCTGCTCCTCCAGCACCTCTGGAGGGGAGACAGGAGGTTATTGGTTTCTTCCCTGTTCTGATTGCGCTCAGCTGCCCTGCAGTCACGTCTCCCGCTGACGGTGGGCAGCCCAGCTCTGCCAGGCAGCAAAATCCCGGCTGGAAGCACTGGCGAGGGAGGACAGGAAGGTTCCCTGGTGGGACTGCCCCTCTCCATCCCTTAGCACCAGCTGCAGCCGGGTCTTGGCCACCTGCAGACCTCTCCTGCCCTGGGCTTCGGGCACGTGGCACAGGCTCCACCCGTGGCACAGGGAATCAGGGCAGGAGGTGGCCAGGGCCAGTGCACGACGGCAGCATCGAACGGGCAGAGCGGCGAGATAAAGAGCAGCACAGGGCGGATTTAATACTGTACATAAATACACTTTACAATCTGGGGAAGGCTCAGTGCTAAGAGGAAGCCATTGGAATATTTTATCGTGATGCAGATCGAGTGAAAAGACTGTGAATAAATAAAAGGGAAGATAATTATTTGATGGAGTTCTCTTAGGATATGCCACAGCAGGGAATACTTACGGAGAATACATATTACTAGAGAGACTCAGCTATTCAAGCATCAAACTAACCTATAAATTGTCAGAGGAGAAAATTGGAGGAGAGGAATGGATGGGGGTTTGGGCACCGGTCTCATCAGTAACGCCGGGTTGCTCTTTCCACCTTCCCCGTCGCAATTCCCCCTGCCCGAGGAGTCACAGCCCTGAAAAAGGGAAGGCTGCCTCCAAATAAATGTCTTTCAGGAATTACGGCCGAGCCACTACAGTACGGAGATGGTGTCGTTTATCTCTCCGCCATCTGCACGGGCTCATCGGGCCGGGGCGCAGCCGCCTGCTCCGGGAAGCCTCGTCCCTCCTGCACTTTGCAGGGCGAGGAGGCTCGTCAGCAGAGCCCAGAGTGGCTCCTGAGCGATCCAACCTCTCCAGGCACCAGGCCCCCGTATCTAACCACATCCTCCAAGGCTGGCATTCGCCTCACCCCCACTTCGGAGGGAATCCCTGCAGGGGAAGGGGTTTCCCGGCTCTGGGACCAGGCTGGTGCATCCCCATGGGGCATTTCCCAGAGCCCTCTCCCTTGAGCTGACAGACAACTGCCGAGACCCAAGCTCTGCCATGCTGGGATCCCTCGACCTCACTTCTCGCCCACTCCCAAGCCAAGGTTCTCCAAAAAAAGCACTTTGCCAAGCCTAAGGACCCTGCGCACACTCGCAGCACTGCTCGGAGCGATCCTCCCCGTTTCGGGGAGTGCAGCAGCACTTCCCTGAGGTCAGAGTGCTTCCTAGAGGCGAGAGAGAGAGCCCAGCGCTCCCTGCCTCCCGCCGGCACAGCTCTCCCATCCGGCGCCGGATCACTGCTCCCAGCTCACAATCCCTCGGGAATTCTATAAAGATGGCACAGACAAAACCGAAACCGCGCTGATACTGGGTCTGTCTGTGTACGACAGCTTGTTGTACAGCTTGTTTAATATGGTATCACTCCTGTACTTTTCTTTTTCTCCCCACTATTTTTGGCCCTGTTCGCTACAAAAGCACACCCTCACCCATACTTTCCCTCCTGCACAGCGCCAGCTCTCCTTCCTGGAGGCAGGTGGGATAAAAGTGGATACCGGGAGAGGGCTTTCTCAGCATCACCTCCTGCCCCATGCCTGGCACCAGGACCAGGTCTGTATAGGTGCAGTTTACACCCTCTCCTGACAGGGCTGATGTCATTGGCTCTGAACATCTCCTGTCTCTCTGGGATTGACGGAAACCTTCGGTTCCTTTATGGGGATGATGCAAGCGACAGCCTGCGGTTCAAAGAGGCAGCCTCAGGTAATTAGCAGAGGTGCTCATTATTTTAAGCGAGACTTGCCATTGCTTCCAAAGCCCTGAGCAGGAGCAAAGCTGGTTTCGAGTGCGGGCTACCTTTAAGGCTGGCTCAGACAACACAATCAAAGGCAGCCTGACAGTGGCAGGTCTCCCTCCCTCCGCCTGCCAGAAGGGAATTGCTCAGTCACCGGCACCCAGAATAGGACTTTGTCCCTGTTCCTGTCATTAATTTACTGCCTGTGAATAAGTGGGGCCCCAGAGATGCACAGAGCCCACCTGTTCCCTCGCCCAGCTCTGACATTTGGAGCCTCATCGGCAGGTACCGGCACTGGCAAATGGTCCCATAAACCATCCGCTAACGCGGTGCTGCCAACGTGTGCCCTCCCTGCTTTCCTCCCTCCTGCAGCTGCGGGGCTGAGGGGAGCACCTGGCCTGCCTGTGGGGATGGACACAGGCAACCAAGGCTTTTTAAAATAGATCTTATTTTTCCCTGGTAAAGCAGCTTTAATGCAGTGGTGGGATGCTCAAAGGGATGAGACAAAGCACCCTGCTTTTGGTAATGGGGCAGGGCACATGCAAGGGGATAAGCAGCAGCCCCTACCCTGTGTCACCCTTTCAACAGAGGTCATTCTTACACCAGTATCACTCTATTTACCCCAAATGCACCACGCTGCTGTAATCGCTGCCATTCTGGACTCCAAACAAATCGGCCCTAAATGCTTTTCTGTTTTGTTAAAAGGGGATGGGAGGAGGGTGGTTTTAAAGCCGCCATCACTGTAATGCAAGGAAATTACCATGTAGGATGCAGGGGTCTGAAAGCTGCACTTAATATCCCACACCTTTCCAAATCCTTTGTGTCATGACAGTCCCAGAATAATGGCAGCTGGTTGGGATCTGCAGCAGGGACCCCCACTCCTCCCCTTAAGCCCACCACCAGTGCACGGGTGCCAAGTGCTCTGTCCCCTTCCCAGAGCCCTGGCAGGACCAGCAGTACACAGAACCCTGCTCTGCCTCCACCTTCAGCTTCAGCTTTTGGCTTGGCTGCTGAAGAACAAAGGCACTGGCGCTTGGTGTCCACAAACCTGGCTGGCTCCATTCATGGACACCTGAGCCTGTGTCAAGCACAGCACATCTCCAAAGTGTTCCAAAAATGGGTGGTAGGGTAAAAGAGCTCCTCAATGTTCCCATGGAAATAAAAACTACAGGGGGGTCAGAAACAACACACCCATGTCCGACCTAAACCCACAGGAACCTCAAGATTTGACCTCTTTATTTGTCCCTCTTAGTACAGGGAGAACAGAGAGACTCCATGCTAATCCTAGGAAAAGAAATGTTTTTTATAAATAACCTGTAAAAAATCCATAGGAGAGAGAGGAAACTCTCCACCTAAGACAACCTTTGCTCCAAGGCTCCACAGTGGCAGTGCCCAAAGCCACCCCAGCACAGAGCCCCAGCTCACACTGAGCTTTCCACAGCCACCTTCGACACCTCCCAGAGCCACAGGGAAGTGCTGCCGGCACTGGAATGCCCTGGCTGAGTGACCTGCTGCTGCCACAGCTCTTCTACAGAGCTCTGCACCTTTGAGCAGAGGAGAGACAGAGGTTTGGGATGAATCACACCACGATATGGAGGCAAAGTCCCATTAACGGAACCACTCCGAGGCACTGCGGCTCCTAGTCAAGTACTGGGAGCTGGAAGCCGTATTTATGAGTGAGATATATCCGCAGAGGGAGCAATAAACCGCAAAGCAAAGTATGAAGGTTTGCAGCAAATGCTGTAAAGTTTTACACTCCTGAAAACTGGGAATAAAAGATGTACCCATTTAAAGCAGAGTGGATGGAAAGGGTTTGCACAGGACTATAAAACAGCCTTATAACAGTTAATTGCTACTTTCTTGTTGCAGCCCAGAGAAATTCAAACCAGGAGAAGAACAGCTTAAATCCCCATCGAAGAGTGGGAGCACAGAGAGGAGAGTGAGAAGCAGAGAGAGGAGTGCAGGGAATGGGAACCTTTTGTTTGGGATCCTCTGCACCACGTGGAGAAGAGATGCCTTTTGTTCCTGGAGCTTGGCTGCTCCCGCTCCCCTCTGTGGGCAGAGCCTCTGGGGAGCGAGACCCGGGGCAGGGGCCCAGCAGCACGGCCAGTTGTTAATTACACATCGTTTATAAGATCCCATTGATGCCCATGCGACAGAGACTCAGCCAAACATCTGTCCCTGGGAGGAAGGGGGCAGAGGGAAGGGCACAGCAGTGGGTGGATTCCTCTGACCCTGATGGGAACCTTGAAGCACAATATTTCTGACCACAGAAATACAGGGGAAAACTCAAAATGTTTTCTACAACAACCAAAACAACCAGCCACCTTGAACCAACCCCCGCAAAAGCAGCAGCACCCAGTAGTGCCCTTAAAGGACGCTTATCCTCACCACAGCACCTCCCTAGGCCAGTGTTCCGCCACACAAGCTGGCTGCTTCCAAACCTCCTCTGGGACACCAACAGGAGCTGTGCTTATGGCAGAGGCCGTGTAGAGCCTAACTCAGAAACACCTCGATGTGCTGCAAGTACTAAAACAACCCTCCTCCCTCTGCCCTTTATAATCTCCCAGCTGCTGCCCAGGTGAGGGGGATGAGGCCAAGGTGCTCCTCCATAGGCTGGAAGAGCTCCCCTCCTCCCTCCCCAGCCTTCCGCAGGTGTTGCTCCTTTTTTGTGTGATTTTCCCTCCCTGCAGTGGCAGATTTTGTGCGTTATCCAGGAAAGCAGAGTGATGCATTCCTCGCTGTAAACATCAAGATGCTGTTTCCACCCATCAGAGCAGCACTTAGGTGGAGATGACAATGGAGCTCGTGCAGCCCTAATCACACACTTTGACTGAAATAAGAGTACAGGGGAAAATGGAAATCAGATGCCTGGAGCCAAGCTCTCATGGAGCTGGGAAGCTGGAGTGTCAGAACCATCCTGGGGGCTGCCACAAGCTCGGGGGCTGGCTCTTTGGGCTGACCTAATCGTGGCCTTCTAGTGCTTGAAGGGAGCCTACAGGAAAGATGGGAAGAGACTGTTTAGAGCATTTACTATTTACAGCCTGGAGTGACAGGACAAGGGAGAAAGGCTTCACACTGACAGAGAGTAGGTTTAGATCAGTTATTAGGAAGAAATTCTTCCCTGTGAGGGTGGGGAGGCCCTGGCACAGGTTGCCCAGAGAAGCTGTGGCTGCCCCATTCCTGGAAGCGTCCAAGGCCAGGCTGGATGGGGCCTGGAGCACCCTGGTCTGGTGGAAGGTGTCCCTGCCCATGGCAGGCCAATCCCAGAACATTCTATGATTCTACGATTCCCAGGACCAGGCAGTGCCAGGCTGACAGTGAGGGCAATAAGTCTTGCCAGCTCCAAGATGCTCTGCCACTCCTGCTGAGAGGCTTCTTGGTGCTGACAGTTTGTACTTTTATCCCCAGATTATGTCATTCAGTGAACAAAACCAGGCTCTAAGGATTGAAACCCAAGTACTGCACTGGCAAATGCCCTTGGGTCAGCTTGCCTGGCCAGCAGGGCTCTTGCAGGGCCCCGTGTCCCAGCACTGCAGCTGCAGGGAGCACTGATTGTTGGCTTTGCTGTCAGAAGAAAACCTCTTTACCATGTTCATCTTTCAAGCTGACGTCCTCTATACACCTCACATGCTCAGCAGAAGGGTTTGGCAGGGGCAGGTCTGGCTCAGTGAGGGGGTTTTGAAGCAAATGCACCTTGGATCTACAATCGCACTTATTAGTTTGACGATGATGCGGCAGCTCCTCTGCTGTCACTTCTAACGATGGATCCTCAAAAAAGAAAAGGCCAATTATATAGATTTGGAGTCCGTAATGAGCCTAAAACTGTTTGATCATTTCGGCTCCAGCTGGGCGAGTGGGAGGAGGACGAGCTGCTGTGGGGACCCGTCAGCGCGAGAAGTGCGGGGCTCTGCTGCCTCTTTGTGGCGGTGACGGCGAAGGGGTTGTCACCACCGTGTCCCCTCCGTGCTGCTCAGGACGGCGGGCGAGAGGCTGCCGGGGGCTGCAGAAGTGAGTTATTATGAAAAAGCAAGGCTCAGCAGAAAACTGGAGGGCGAGCCTAAGTCCTGCGGACGAACGTGTCCAGCTGGAGCTGGAGCGAAGCAGGCAGAGGGGACGTGCAAACTGAAAGTACAACAGGAGCACGGGAGGAGCGAGGAGCCGAGCTGGCTCTCGGCAGGATGGAAGCGCCAGCGATCTTCATGGAGGCAGTTTTACCAGCGGAATTTTGACCCTCGCGAGTATTTGAAAGAATTTTACAGCATGAGCACCAGCCGGGAAGGGGCAAGCGCGTTTATGATGCTGAACTTGGGGAACCTGCGTAAAATCTTCTCCTTAAGTGAGCACTCCCGAGGCGTTCGGAGGCGTGGGACGGCATCATTTCCCGGGCTGCCGAACATGGAGCGAGCTGTGAGAGACACAGACGCACACCTGCTTTGTCAAGAACACCCCTCTGCCTGCACGTGTGTCCGTGCAGACAGGGAATTGCAGCTGGAGCTGTGCCACAGTTTCTGGGATCACCATCAAGCCCAGCTGGGGCCGGGGGACATGAGGACAGTGCCTCTGCCCCAGGAGCTGGCACTGCCCCTGCCACAGGCTGTGGACCCACTGCAGCAGTTGCCCCTGGGCCGGGCTGTGGCCAGGGAGCCCTGGCATTGGGCTATGGGGCTGTGCCATGGGTCTGTGGCATTTGGGGTCACATTTCTGGGTTAGGGGGAACACAGCCTGAGGGGCTCTGAGATGTTTCTGCCCTGGGGCAGTTTCCATCCTCACCGGGATGGTTTGCCCCCCACTCTGCACCAGATGGGCTGAGAGGTGACATCCTGATAGATGTCGGCTGTGGCCCCACCACCTACCAGCTCCTGTCTGCTGATGATCACCTTGGACTACACTGACCAGAACCACCAGGAGACGAAGAAGTGGCTGAAGAACAAAGCAGGAGCCTTTCACTGGGAGCCAGCAGTGAAATAAATTTGTGAACTGGAAGGGGACAGGTGAGGCTGGTGTCTTACTGCCTGTCACCAACCATGGCAGTGGCACAGGCTGTGTGCGGTGACAGGAAGCCACAGGCACAGACGCTAAATATCCACAGAATGAGCCTTCATCTACTTATTTTTGCATTTTCTTGCCAGGGAGAAATGGGCTGAGAAGCAGGAGAAATTGAGGAAGACGGTGAAGCAGGTTCTGAAGTGTGATGTGACCAAAGTTAACCCCAGGGGCCCCGTGTCCCTGCTGCCAGCCGACTGCATCGTCTCCACCCTGTGCTTGGAGGGTGCCTGCAAGGACCTGGCACCTTCCGCAGTGCCCTGAGGAACATCAGCACCCTCCTGAAGCCAGGGAGGCACCTGGTCATGGTGACTGCCCTTGGGGACACCTACTACAGCCCTTTTTCTGGCACTAAATAAACTCCTGAGTGCTCCAGCTGTGTCTGTGAGCTGGGATTTGTGCAGCACACACAGCACCCAGGCTTGGGGTAACCCCAGCAGCTCCCCCCAGCCCAGGGACAGGGATAGTGCCTGGAAGGAAGAAGGGTATAATTATATAAACACATAAAAAAGCAAACAAAAACCCCAAAACAAACTCTCCAAACAAATAAACCATCAAGCCTCTTCTAAAGTTGAAACTGGCAAGTGGAATTGGTTGAAATCTCAGCAATATTTCCAAGTGCCTGCACATTAAGAGTGAAAACAGGCAGCCAAAGAATGGGGGTTTCCACTTTGCTACTTTGAAGAGCAAAAAGGGCACCAAAAAGTGACGCAAACAAGCACAACAGAATTCCAATAGCATCTCTGAAGCACCTGAAGTGGTTCCTTTTCTCTCACTGTGTATTTTTCAAGCCTGGGCTCGGTGAGGCTGCACCAGGCAATGCCTGAGCCCACCAGCTCCTACCGTGGTCTCTGGCCAGGGCCGTGGCACCTGCACGTGGAACAAGCCAGGGTGGCATGAGCGCCACACGCTCCCAGCCAAGCCTGAGGAGACCCAGAGAGAGAAAACAGGCAGAGCGAAAGTAAATGAGGCTCCAGGGAAATTAAGGCAAAGTGGAAGTCCTGGCAAAGCGAGGTAATAATTCCCTTTCTGAACGAGTGACTGTTTGGAATTTAACCAGGCGAACGCGATTAAACCAAATGGATATAAATTCTAGGTGCGGCGGCAAGTAATGAAGTGGAGAAAATGAACAGCACCCAATTAACAAGGAAATCGGATCTGCCGCAACGCGGGGGGATCTAATGAAAAATGAAGGCTCAACTGCCCCTTTCAAAATTTTTCCAGATGGAGAACACCCGTTTTACATCCGGCATCTTCTGGGATACCCAGGGGATTGCAGTGGCTGGGGAGAGCCGACCGGATGCTTTCCAACTTTTCCACTTTTCCCCCCCCCCACTTTTTGGAGAAGTGAAATCCCTGGGAAGGCTGATGTGAGTCCCACTCCGACGGGATCCAGCCATAGGAGCAGCTGGGCTTGGAGGCCCCGGGGAGAACCCCCGGTGTCCCACTGCAGCCCCCCCGGAATGCAGAGCCCTCGCGGCTTCCCTGCTCCCAAAGAACCCATCTGGGGGTTTTTCACCTGCATCCCGGTTTTTAACTGGCTGCCTCAGACCCTTTCAGTTTCCCATCAGTTTCACAACAGCGTGGGAATAACGGGGAAACGGAGAAAACGCGGCACTGGCTGCCAAGCGGCAGGACCTGGACGCAAGCTGGTGACAGGGATGCGCTGTCGCGATAGCGGGGCCGGTGCACGTGACGCATCAACGACTTCCTTACGGCAAACGGGGCCTATTGCCAGTTACTGGCTAATTACAGGTCATCAGAGAGTTCCCGGGGCCCGCGGGCCGCAGGCGGGGGCTTCGCACGTCCCGTGCGCCCCGGCACACGCGGGCCCGTCCCGCCCGCACTCTGCGCCCGCAGCTGCCGCCGAGCCCGTGCTCACGAGGCCCCGGTCCTGTCCACGTTCCCTTTCCCATGCCTGGCTCCATTCCTATTCCCGTTCCCGTCCCTGGCCCCGTTCCCATTCCCGCCTTCCCCACTGCCCCGTTCCCCCGTCCCCACTGCCCCGTTCCCCGTTCCCATTCCCCATTGCCCCGTTCCCGTTCCCCACTGCCCCGTTCCCCGTTCCCATTCCCCATTGCCCCGTTCCCGTTCCCCACTGCCCCGTTCCCCGTTCCCATTCCCCATTGCCCCGTTCCCATTCCCCACTGCCCCGTTCCCGTTCCCATTCCCCATTGCCCCGTTCCCATTCCCCACTGCCCCGTTCCCGTTCCCCATTGCCCCGTTCCCATTCCCCACTGCCCCGTTCCCGTTCCCGTTCCCCATTGCCCCGTTCCCATTCCCCACTGCCCCGTTCCCGTTCTCCATTGCCCCGTTCCCGTTCCCCGTTCCCATTCCCCACTGCCCCGTTCCCCGTTCCCGTTCCCCACTGCCCCGTTCCCGTTCCCCACTGCCCCGTTCCCGTTCCCCGTTCCCCACTGCCCGATTCCCGTTCCCCGTTCCCCATGGCCCCATTCCCGTTCCCCACTGCCCCGTTCCCCGTTCCCCGTTCCCCACTGCCCCATTCCCGTTCCCCGTTCCCGTTCCCCATTGCCCCGTTCCCATTCCCCACTGCCCCGTTCCCCGTTCCCATTCCCCACTGCCCCGTTCCCCACTGCCCCGTTCCCGTTCCCCGTTCCCGTTCCCCATGGCCCCGTTCCCATTCCCCACTGCCCCGTTCCCGTTCCCCGTTCCCATTCCCCACTGCCCCGTTCCCGTTCCCCGTTCCCCACTGCCCCATTCCCGTTCCCCGTTCCCGTTCCCCATTGCCCCGTTCCCATTCCCCACTGCCCCGTTCCCCGTTCCCATTCCCCACTGCCCCGTTCCCGTTCCCCGTTCCCATTCCCCACTGCCCCGTTCCCGTTCCCCGTTCCCCACTGCCCCATTCCCGTTCCCCGTTCCCATTCCCCACTGCCCCGTTCCCCGTTCCCATTCCCCACTGCCCCGTTCCCGTTCCCCGTTCCCCACTGCCCCATTCCCGTTCCCCGTTCCCATTCCCCACTGCCCCATTCCCGTTCCCCGTTCCCGTTCCCCATTGCCCCGTTCCCCGTTCCCATTCCCCACTGCCCCGTTCCCGTTCCCCATTCCCCACTGCCCCATTCCCGTTCCCCGTTCCCCGTTCCCCACTGCCCCATTCCCGTTCCCCATTCCCCACTGCCCCGTTCCCGTTCCCCGTTCCCATTCCCCACTGCCCCATTCCCGTTCCCCGTTCCCGTTCCCCACTGCCCCGTTCCCCGTTCCCATTCCCCACTGCCCCGTTCCCGTTCCCCATTCCCCACTGCCCCGTTCCCGTTCCCGTTCCCGTTCCCCGTTCCCCGTTCCCCACTGCCCCGTTCCCGTTCCCCGTTCCCATTCCCCACTGCCCCGTTCCCGTTCCGCCCCCGCCGGAAGGGCGGGCCCTGCACGCACGCGCCGCCGGTGACGTCACGCCAAGCGCGGCGCGCGGGGTGGGGGCGCAGCCGCTGGCGAGCGCGGGCGCTCAGATCTCGGCGCGGCGATGGGGGCGGCGGCTGCCGAGGCGAACCGGACGCTGTTCGTGGGGAACCTGGACCCCAAGGTCACCGAGGAGCTCATCTTCGAGCTCTTCCACCAGGTATCGCCCGGCGCCCGTGCTGTGCGTACCGGGGGGGGACGCGGCGGGGGGGCCGCGGCCGCCATGGCCGGCGGGGCTACGGCGGCCGCCGCGGGACAGGGTTCGGCGGGGCGCACGTGCTCGGCGGCGGTCGCTCCCTCCCGGTGTTTGCTTAATGCCTTCGCCCCCGATGCCAGGCGGGTCCCGTGATCACCGTGAAGATCCCGAAGGACCGGGATGGACGGCCCAAGCAGTTCGCCTTCGTCAATTTCAAGCACGAGGAGTCGGTGCCGTACGGACTGCGGCTGCTCAACGGGATCAAGCTGTACGGGCGGCCCATGCGCATCCAGTTCCGATCAGGTACCGGAGGAACCTTAAATAACCCGTTTTCTAGAGGGAAAGTGAACTGCTGTCAACTGCCCCCAGCCTGCAACAGAATCACAGTTAATCGGGGAAATTGCAGGAGCCTCTCACCAAGGCTCACCCTCCTCTGCCAGCTCTGCTCCCTTCACACACTCCTGTCCCAGTGCTTCCACCAGGGACTTTTTGTCCCTCGTGGCCGGTGTAACCCCCTTGGCTGAGCCTTCTCTTTGTGTTTTTATTGGTTATTCCTGCAGCACCTCTGAGATCTGTTATAAATTATCACACAAGCACTAAAAATTGCATCTGGTGGTGGTTAAATGAGGCACATTGGCTACAATATCTCTGCCCTTTCCTGGTGGGAATTAAGACAGTTGCAGTGCCATATTTTGGTAACTGGACCATGTGCTTTTGCAGGTCACTGATGAAATGTGAGAGCCAATTAAACACGTGGAAACTGGAGAGCCAATTCAAAACGTGTTGATGTCCTGCAAGTTCACACCCAAGTTCCTTATCTGGTATTTGTGGGTCTCCTGAAATATTTGTCTCTCCCCAGGGAGCAGTCATGCAGCCCAGGATATCAATCCATCCTGTCCCCCGCTCACAGCTGCTGGCACCAGCCCGCCTGGGATGCCTCATCCAGCATCCAACTGCAGCAGGTATGAGTCTTGTTGGCACAGGAGCGTGGAGTGGAGATAGACATTGCATGGCTCACAGCGTTCCTGGCTACTTCCAAGGGCAATTTGGTGTTTCTTCCCTGTGGAGGGAACACCAGTGGGATACCGACACCCCTTGGACTGCAGCTGTTGTGTGTTTAAGGCTGAAACTCCTGATCTGTTTTCCGTGCAGGTATGAGAGGGTTCCAGATGGCATGGCCGCACCAGGGTTCCCGTCGAGCCTGCAGAGACAAGCAGTGGTACGTGCGCACACTCAGAGGCACAGGTTGTGGGAATGTACTTTTGGAGTGCTGAGATGACAATTCCAGAAGATTTGAAGCTCCTGGAACAGTTGGGGGTCTGTTGGGAGGGCTCTGGGCTGTGGGAGTCCAGCTGTGGGTGAAGTAGTGGGTAGTGGTTATTAAGCTTGCATTCGGTCTCACTTCCAAACCAACCTATTCCGTTCTCCTGGTATTTACAGTGTGAGTTAGGGTCCAGCCCAGGGTTTAGTTCAAGCACTGCACTGGGCAGCGAGTGTACCAAACCAAGCATGCCTTTCCCTCTTTCCCTTCCAGATGAACAGTGCGGCTCGGCAGCAACCGCAGTTCGGGGGGAAATATGAGCAGCCCGGCTTTGCCCCTCCTGGCTACCCGCACTCCTTCCACGCCCCTCCGGGCTCCCCGGGGCCGCGGCGCTCTGAGGGGCCGGCCCTGCGCAAGGGCCGGCTGGGTGCCCACCCCTACCCCCCAGACACCCGCCACTTCGGCCGCGAGCGCTTTGGGGAGCGCGGCCCCGACTACGGCCGGGGCAAACGGGATGAGTACGGCTTTGATGAGAGGGGCCACGACGCCGAGCACCACTACCGGGGCGGCCGGGAGGAGCACTACGACGACAGGCACCGGGACGGCTGGAGCTACGACTACCGCAGGGAGAGCTACAGAGAGGCCAAGTGGCACTCATCGCGGCATTGATGGACTCGAGGGCAAAGCAAATGTGACCTGTTTCTCACTGAATACATGTATAAATCCCCCCCAAAACCCCCAGTGAAGTCACCTTTTAGTGTTTGTAAAAATACCAGCAGTGCAGTCCTGCCAAACTCTGGTCTCAGTATTAAATGTCTTAACTCACACTTCAGGGCTTTTCACGGGGTAACAAAGCTGTGGTGAAGATTTGGAGAAACAACTACTCTGTCCTTGTGTCACAGAGAAGTGCTGTTAGTATTTTTTAGGAGAAAGGAACATCTGTGTCAGATGGAAGGGTCTAGCCTTTTAAGCAGGGTTGAGGTGGGACAGATGCTGCCTGGTATCTGCAGCATTCCTCATGTCGTTTTTTATACAGTCGTAGAATCACAGAATGGTCTAGGTTGGTAGGTACTTTAAAGACCACCTCATTCCAGCCCCCTGCCAAAGGCAGGGACACCTTCCACTAGACCAGGTTGCTCAGAGCCCCATTCAACCCGGCCTTGAACGCCTCCAGCGATGGGGCGTTCACAATTTCCCTGGGTAACCTTTTACAGTGCTTAAGCACCCCCACAGTAAAGAATTTTTTCCTAATACGTAATCCAAACCTACTCTCTTTCAATTTGAACCCATTCCCCGTTGTCCATTTAAAATATGACAGTATCGTCTTGGAGAACATTAAAAGTCTCCCTGGGCAAAGCCCCTGGGTGAGCCCCCTCTTTTGAAGCGGGGGGAGCGGAGCTCCTCCGTGGGATCGGTGACGGGAGGAGGGCCCCAGGTTACGCCGGACTACATCTCCCAGCAGCCCTTGCGGCGCGTCCACCCCCACGAAGCGCGGACGGCGGCGCGGGGGCCACCGGGAGCTGTAGTGCGGCGGCTATGCTGGGCGGCGGCCGCGCCGGCCTGGGCCGCCTGCGGATCTGCGCCGGGCGGCTGTGGCGGGGCCGGCGGAGGGCAGCGGCCATGGCCGGCGGCGACATGGGGCAGCGCATGGTCTGGGTGGACCTGGAGGTGCGGGGCAGCGGCGCGGGGCGGCGGGGGGCGCGGGGAAGGAGCGGACGGGACGGGGGGCGCGGGCCCCCGGGCGCGCTGACGCTGCCGCTCGCCCCTGGCAGATGACGGGCCTGGACGTGGAGAAGGACCAGATCTTGGAGATGGCGTGTCTGATCACCGACTGCGACCTCAACGTGCTGGCCGAGGTGAGGGGGCCGGGCGGGACCCAGCGGGCACCCCCGGCCCCGGCAGGACCGCGCCGCTTGCGGGGGATGCTGGAACAAAGTAACCCCGGGCGATGCCCTGCTCCGGCCGCGCTGGGATCCGCTGCTCCGCACCGGGAGCGTGGGAGCGGCACCGGAGCGCGGGGACCTGCGTCACACTGCACTTCGGGTCTCCAGGCTGAAACTGCTCCGTGCTCTGCTTGTGTTTGGGACTAAACTTTTACATGCTTGTAAACTTTTATTCCATTACCTTTCTGTTTTCCTCTCCCCGACAGGGCCCGAACCTGATTATCAACCAGCCCGACGAGCTGTTGGAGAGCATGTCCGAGTGGTGCAAGGAGCATCACGGGAAGGTAAAGCCCTTCGTCTTGGCCGCGATGAGAATGACGTGTAATTCTGAGTGATGAGCTGCAGTACGGCCGCCTTAGCAGGCAGAACTCCTGTGCTGAGCAGTTTGCAGTCAGACAGAGGGTTGAAAGACAGGAGACAGTATCTGTATTATTTTGTATTGAGGAGCCTCTGTGGAATGTTTTGCCCAAGGTGTCACAAGTCATCTGCGGCACAGTTCAAACTGCGCTCGGGGATCTTTAGCCTTCAGCTTCCAGCTTGCCTGAAGGAGCCTGTGCTTCGCAGGCTGGTTTCTGATAAGTTGGAATAGTGCTGGAAGCTACTTCGTGGTTTGAGAGAGCTCGGGAGCATCAGCACAGCCCAGCAGCAGTGAGGCTCCCCTGAGAGGGCTGGAGCAGGCAGGAGGGGCCAGAATAGGGTCTGTTGCTCAGGGATGTGCCACTGGCTCGCATCTCCTAAGACAAGGGCTCAGCCTCCCTCTCTCAGTGTGAGGTTGGGAATTGGGGTTTGGTTCCTTGGTCCTCTCAAAGAGCTGCTGGCCACCTCCTGCCTGTGTGGGAGCCATGGTGTAGGTGGGGTGGGTGGGCTCCTCTTGACAGCTCCTCCTGCTGAAGTCTTGCATAAAACAATTCAGAATAATTCCAGTGGAGAAGGGGAAGGTGAAGCTTGAATGCCTGAGTAAGAACAGGTGCAGGATCAGTGCAGAAGAGTCCAGAGCCAGAGAAATGCAGATTTCTTCCTGTGGATTCTGATGCATGTGGGATTAAACAGGTCTGTAAGCACTGGGCTTTTGCCTGTCCCCTCAGTGCTGTGAGCCTTGCGGATTTTTTCACTGAAGGCTTCACTTTTGCAGTAAGAGATTATTTTTTGGTCTTTGGGCCACCAGAGAAAGGTTCCTCCTTGCCAGCAGCAAGAGAGCAAATGGATTTTCCAGTCCCTGATGATGAATTGAAATTCAAGTTAGTTTTAAGATACCCATAACCCCCCTTCCTCCCCCTTCGGCGTCTTGCTCTCCCTAGGAAGAATTAGCAAGAGTTTGGGAAATGAATATTAATTTACTGTGATGGGTGCTTTTCCCTGCTCCAGTTGAGGATTCCGGCTCGGCTTCAGCTCGGGAGTGAATTGGAGATGGTAGCATGCGTCCTTGCTGCTCCTGAGGAGCTACTTATTTTTAATTGACTAAGAGAAGAGAAGCAATTAGAATATAGATGAAAATGCTGCCACATAATGAATTTTTTAACCACCACTTGGATCTGTCAAGTAGATTTTTGCGGCACAGTCGTGGAAATATATAGCGTAGCCAGATGGAAATAAATCACTGAGAACACTTGGAGAGGATTTGACATTTAACTATTGAAAAAAAAGAAGGGAGGAACTTCTCTGATTTATAGGAATCTTGATAAACCCTGAAGGCAGGATCCTGTTTGTTTGTGTTCACTGGTACCTGCTGCTCCCTGCTGGGGAGGCGAGTGCCTCTCCTGAAACAGGGATATAAGGGGATGTAACGCTCTCCTGGCTCAAGGATGTGCAGGTGGATAAACAACACCTCACGTCTTGGTAACTGAGAACAAGTCTGAGCGAAGAAATCAAAAAAAGGGAAAGAAAAAACCCCAAACCCCACAGCAAGGTCAGTGCTGCCAGGACTATTTACCTGCCTTGGTTTTACTTCCCAAGCAGGAGGTCCCTGGGGAGAGTAGAGGCTGGGGGTGCCCCAGAGAACTGAGATGCAGAGTTCAGGAGGTACCTGGGGAACAAACAGCGCTCAAAGGGTTGACCTTTCACTGCAGAGTTAAACATTTACTTGAGAACTGGAGTATTCCTGGCAGTGTCTGTGACAGAGTGTTTCTGATTTATGACTTGGCTCTTTTTTGCAGTCTGGCCTTACTAAGGCTGTGAAGGAGAGTAAAATCTCACTGCAGCAGGCAGAGTACGAGTTCCTGTCCTTCGTGCGGCAGCAGACACCCCCGGGGCTCTGTCCTCTCGCAGGTGAAGCATCTTCTTTCTTAACTACAACATCATCATCCATCCTGCACTCCCAGTGGGATGCAAACACACACTGGCACCTGTGGCAGGGATGTGTTCCTGTTCTATGCTGTGTCTTTTCCTCCCTGGGTATCCAACCAAAGGCCAAATAAGGATCTTCCAGGTGTCCTCTTACCCAGAATTGCTTTCAGAATGTTCATATATGATCTTGGGACAGGTGCTGAGTGAAATTAATACCAATGGCCATTTTCACTTGGGAAGAAACCCAATGTTGGCATAATTCTTTGATACTTATCTGTGTGACACAAACTGTGGGAGTAGTAACTGAGGAATTACTAGAGGTGTTAGTATTAAACCCTGTGTGATCTGATCCTGCAATGAAAATCTGACAAACCTTTACAATCATGTTTGCTAGAAAATGGGATAAATGAGCTGCTTGTGAATGGCTTTTCGTCCCCTGTGATCTCTCCCAGCTCGCTGCTCGTTTCTATGTCGCTCTGTAGCGTCTTTGAAGAAACATCTTGTTTTGTGTCTTTGTAGGTAACTCTGTTCATGCAGATAAGAAATTCCTTGACAAATACATGCCGCAGTTCATGAGGCACCTTCATTACAGGATCATTGATGTGAGCACTGTCAAGGAACTTTGCAGGTAAATGTTCCCCCAATTAAGTGGTTTGAAAGATACCCCCGGGATGCCCATTCGTGATGCTGGGGCTCTGCAGATCACAGCAGGGAGACAGATTCCCAGGGCTGTGGCACCTCTGGGTGTCAGTGAAACCAAAATTCCTTCACCAAGTGTAACAAACCTGCAGCAGTCACCAGACATGGTTTTGAATCCCAGTTTTCTTTTTGAGTGGCAATTTTTCTGCTCACAGGCGCTGGTATCCAGAGGAGTATGAGTTTGCACCAAAGAAGGCGGCTTCTCACAGGTGAGCTTTGTGCTTCTGTCTCTGACTGAGCAGGGCTTGTCCTGCAGGGAACTCTGCTCTTCCTGAGCAGGATATGGGGCTCCCTGTGAATTGCAGCATCCTGTGTCTGATGCAGGTGGAGGCTGTGTGCTTCTGCACCCTGTCAGATGTTTGTATTCTCCTGTCCAAAGCCTAGATAGTGGAGGGAAATGGAGTATTAAAATACAGAGAACCAGAAGTTTCCTCAGTCCTTCTGATTCACTCAGCTCTTTGAGGTGCATGTTTGTTGGCCATGCAAACAATCACTTAATGGGGGTTATCTGCCCTTTTTTTGGGTAGAGTTGGTTACAGAAACACAAAAACTGGAGGACTGTGAATGGGGGGTGAGTCCTGCTCCTGCCTATTTCCTGAGCTTGGAATGTGCCAGAGAGGGAGTGGGAAGGAGCCAGGGAACCTCTGTGGCTCCGCTCTGATGTGACCGTGCTGGGCCAGGAGGGAGGCTCTGGTACAAACAGAGAAGGAGGAGGGCTGGCTGTGGCAGAGGTTCTGGCAAAGTCATGGTTGGTGTGCTTCTGCATGGGGCTGAGCCCTGAGCAGGCCCTGGCTGGAGCAGAGGGCAGGTCTCTGGAGCGCTCGTCTCTTCCCTTGGATCGAATTGTTTTTAACAGCCAACGCTGTAGACCCCGCTGGCTTCCAGCAGCTGTGTCCCACGGTGACATAAACTAATAAGCTGTTGGCACCGCTGGACTTTTATTGCTTCCCTGAGACAATGAGGGTTATTTTCATTTCTGACAGATGCACCTTCCATGTGCATCAGTTTGGTTTCCTGCAGCCTGGAAGTTTTCAGCGGCATTAGGATCCGGGCGTAGCTGGAGCTGGACCCAGACGCTTTGAAACCCTCCTTAATTCTCTTTCAGAGCACTTGATGACATCAGGGAAAGCATCAAAGAACTCCAGTTCTACAGAGACCACATCTTCAAGAGGAAAACGGATGAGAAGAAAAGGAAACTGATTGAGAACGGGGAAAGTGATAAAGCTGCCAGCTGATTTCTCCTCCCACCATGCCAGCCCGTAGCACACACTAGATGCGTCTCCTGGTTCTTTTATGTTTGCCAGTCTCTTGGGAAGCTGCACCCTGGGTTACCTTGTTTCTTACCAGCTGTTCAATGCAGACAGGAGCCTGAGTTGCTGCTGCTTTTCACTTTGAGTGGGGAATCAGCACACTGGGCCTCAGCAGCGCCCAGGTTCGGATGGTGTAGGTAAAACGTGCTGTTTGATACTCCTTACACCTGGTTTTAGGTGCAGTCTTTCATGACACAATAAAACAGTTCAGTTGAAAGATGGTGGTTTTGGACAGCCTTTCTTTGGTGCTCACCACACTGCCAGGTGAACTGCTGTTCCTGGTCTCCCCTGGGCAGTCCTGGAGCGGGAGCTGCTAGCCCATAAACCAGAGGGTGTATTGGAGCACGGGGTGTGCAGCTCCCAGGCATGTTTTTATTATGGGCATTAATAATAATGGCCATCCAGGGCTTCTCAGTCCTGCTGATTGTTGGAACACCTGCTCTGCCAACCCTGGGAATGATTGTTACTGCAGAGAGGCCATTAAAATGGTTAATGGGGCAAATAAATGAGTCTCTGAAATGTCTCTCTCCTCTGTCACCAACTCCCAGGTAAGTCGGCAATTCCAACGAGGTTTGTTTTCTGTGTGGGCAGGCTTGGAGCAAGGCAGAGCTGAGGGACATCCCTGCACAGGGTTATCCACCACTGCCAGCAGCTGCAGAGATGTCTGGATGCATCCCTATAGAGCTGCTGGCCCCACCCGCTGGGGCCCTGGGATGGCACCGTGTTGGAGCCAAGGACTCTTGGTTCACCCTTGTCCCAGCAGCTCCCCAGACCCACGTCACAGCTGCATGCCAGCAGAATCCACTCTGGCTTTCATTTCCATGTTGTTGGTTTTCTCCCCTTCCTTTGACTTCTTCTTTCTGACCTACTTCTCCTGCTTTTCAAATTTTATTCCTTGTTAAGATGCTTTTGTTTTTCTCAAAATGTTTTCTAAGGAACGTATGCCACCTGTGTTTATACATTTTTAAATATTGTTTATTCTTGCTTCTGAAGTAACAGTGCCGTATGGAGGATTTTTATCTCATTTCCTTGTGTTATGCAATAGCATTCCTGGTTTTCTGTGCTGGCATTATTTGAGGTTCCAGTTTAGTACAAATTTGTCATGCACGTGGCAGAGCACAGATAAACCCTACCAAAGTGGGGTATTATTTTGGTCTGGAAACAAAGCTGCCTTCTGCAGCAGGGGCTGGGTAGAGGGAATGGGCAAGGACCCCCTGGCTTCACACCATTCCCTTCTGTAGGAGCACTTACACCAGTTGTTGTTCGCAGGCTCTGAAAGCTCCATCACCATCACACAATCATGGAGGTTCCAGATACAGGGATGCAAATTACTGTGTTTTTGGATATGGTAGCTAAAAAAATTCTTCAAAGGCAAGTACAAAGTATTCCTGGGAGCCCTTGGCTCCACCCCTGAATGCTTGTGGAAATCTCTTGGATCGAGGTGGTTAACAGCACGTTGAACCTCTAACTGCACAAGGAGTTTGTGTTCCCGTTCTCAGTGTTCAGAACAGGAATCCCCACAGCTCCAGCCACTGCCAGGATGGAGAGTTTCCCATGTGGAAGCTCCTTCCAGACAGGAGCCATTTGAGCCTCCATTTGGCAAAAAGCAACCAGTTATCCCTCCCTCCCTCTCTCCTTCATCTTTTCTCTGCCCTTCCCTGCATCTCTCATTCTGTCCATCCATCCATCCATCCATCCATCCATCCATCCATCCATCCATCCACACTGCACTCTTTGGGTGCAAACCACAGAAATTAGGAAAAATATCAGCTCATGCTACACTTTTGCCCAGCTTCCTGCGATTTTCTCCCGTTCCCATTTTTTAGAGAAATCCTTCTGCTCCCAGGCACAGCTGCTGGCTCCACCGCAATGGTCCAGAAGAACTTCTGCCCTCGGCAGCTGCGGCACGGACATAACATCAACCTTATAAAGGCAGGGGATGAAACAGTGACCCTCAAGAAACATTCCCCCCCAGTTTGTTTGGGCCGAGCTGGATGCTTGGAGGTGGCAGGGATGTGTTGGGGACACTGCACAGCCCACGCTGGCACCGCTGCCAGTGCTGCCCACTGGCCTTGGGAGCTGCTGGGTGCAGCTGCATCGGCTCAAGGTCGGCTGCAGAGAGCCTGGAATAGAAAACCTTCAGACATGATTTTTGTCTCTTTTTTTTTCCTCCCACTGCCGCTGATGATACCCTTTTACTGGAATAACTCTCTCCTGCTGACAGATAAGCTTTTAGGGTAGTGAAATCTCTGTGACACTTTAAGTGCCCTAAATGACAAAACAAGGACGTGCAAGATTACCCCGCGACTACTCCGTAAAACACAACTTGTCAGGAAGTTGCCACAGCCGCTCAGGCCCCAGGAGGATGGGGCACCCCCATCCCTCCCAGGACTGTCCTTCCAGCAGCAGAGCAAGTGGAATAGCATGGGGAGAGGGAAGAGAGGGAAAGGGGCAAAACAGCAGTTAGCGTGAGGAGGAGCCTCCCAAGCCATGGGGACGGAGGGTCCCTCTGGAATCAGGGACCTGTCTCTCTGCCACCTCCCCACTGATGGATGGGATCCAAATGGCCATAAATTGCCAGGTGCTGCAGCAATGTTTTATCCCCGTGCCGGAGGAGCCGCCAGCAGCGGCACAGTGCCACGTGCGGGGCACGGGCTGTCAGTCAAATGCCAAGCGGTGCGGGGAGGGAGAGGTGACAGTCAGTGAGATCCATTCCCCGGCACTAACACCAGCGGCGAGAAGAACATAAATGGGTGTGATAATGGTGTGATAGGGCCTAGCAGACACCATATTTTGGAAAAGAAAACAATCATCTGGTGAGTCAAGTGGCACCTATTGACCCCTCAGCTCTGGGCACTGAGGGCAGGTTACAGGGTGCAAATCCTTCTGCTTGCCTAAGACCAGGCTTTGTTGTTTACCCTCAAAATCCCCTTTCCTGGGAAGTCTGGGGGGAACTCTGTTCTGAAAAACCATGCAGCCTATGTGAGGGCACAGCTGGGGAAGCTGCCCTGCACCTTCCCCAGACAGAGTCCTCTCCTGCACTGCACTTGCAAGGGAATAAAATCAGTGTCTGCTCCCGACCCAACAGACAAGACCAGAGGGAGGATCACGCTCTCCAAACTTTGCAGAAGGGAAATGAAGCGCAGAGAGATGAAGTGACCTCCATAAGGTCGCATGGGAATTTGTAGCAGAGCCAAGAACTGAGCTGAGATCTCCAGGGTCCTCATCTACTTCTTCCACTGTAAGATATTCCTTCCGCTTTCCCTCCAGCCAAGTTAAAAATAAAACTGAGTTTCGCGTCCCTTTGGCAGCAACGTGACTCCAGTGCAGCAGTCTGGTCCATGAGCTGCCAGGGCCACGGCACAGAAAGGATCTGCCTGGTTCTCTGCATTGCTCAGTCTTTTGGGGGACTGCTGCATGCATGGGTACATATTAACGTGCATGTACTGGTTATGTGGCACTTTCTGCCTCATAATTAAATGGAACCTCTTCATAGGCCCCTTTGAAGCAAATCTCTGTTGGTTCAGAGAAACTTTCATTGCCAGCCAGCACTCTGCAGTGTTTGTTCTCGTTGCTCCCGCCAGTCAGAATAAAACTCCTGATAACGACAGAGAAGGTGGCTCTGGATTCCCAGTGCCATCACACACTCAAAGCCCAGCCCTTTCTTGGAGTAGGTATCTGCCTGTAGTGGTATCTGCAGCAAGCCCTCATCCATGCCCCGAGGGCTGGGGAGCAGCGTGGAAGGCTCCCCTGCTGTCCTTACTGTCGACTCTGGACGTCTGTATCCCCTCAACGTCCCCATGAGTCCTCCAACCTGTTGCATGCTTCCATTTTCTGTGCTCTGCTCGCCAACACCCCTGACAGGAGCTGCTTTTTTTAGCAGGGAGGCCCAGGGGCTGTGGGACGTTCCCTGCCAGGTGTATCTGCGATGCTCTTGCCTTTCCCTGCGCAAGTTTTGACACTCAAACCACCACTTGTGAACAGCCCGAGAAACACCCCCAACCCACTCCTCGGAGCTGCCATTTGCTGATGGCATCGCTGCTGTTGCTGCAGTTGGTCTTGTGGTGTCTCCCAAACACAGGGAGCTGCGGAGCTGAGAGCAGAGGTAGCGGGCGGAGAAGCGGCTCCAGAAGGGAGCGGGCAATGGAGCCAGGGCCAGGGTGGGAATGCTGCACAGAGCCCATGGGTTTCCCATGGGTGGCTGTTTTTTGACTGCTCCTGCAGTCAAAGGGAGGTCTGAAGGGTACACGCTGCCCTTCTAGACATAATGCCTTGTTCTCAAGGGGAAGAAGAGTTTCCTGCAGGAATTGGATTGTTTTGTTCTTTGTTTCCAGGGGAGACAAGGAGGGAGAAGCCCTGGCTGAACCCCCCTGTAGGTATCAGCATGTGTCAGCACAGAAGGCGAGAGTCCCACCTCTCCGATTCCCCTGTGATCCGTGTCACATGCTTGGTGTTGTCACTCCTGCCTTCTCCCCGACCTGAGGTCCGTGTCCAAGGCAGCAGTGCAGTTTGGGATGATGTTTTTGGTCTGTGAGCCTCTGCAGAGGACAGGCTGACCGGGCCCAGGTGGAAGGTACCAGCTGAGGAGCAAGCCTACAGCTCCGCAGCCCCTGGAGAAACGCGCTCTTCCCACCTCAGGCTCACAAACACCCACCCAGTCAAATGCCACAGGCAGCTTGTACAAGATCTGAGTCAGTCTGTGATCATCAGAGTAGGTAAATTAGGGCTAATCAAATCCCCCCCTCCAGAACAAACAGTGATAAGTAAAGGAAACGAGGGGAACGTATTCCTGGCGTGAACGGCTGCATGGCTCCAACCAGGAGTGCTGCATGCACTGGATGCACTGAGGCACCGTCAGCACCATGGAGAAAGGATCCTGCTGTGCCTGGTTCTGACCACACCATGTCCTGGCTCACTGTAATGGATCCGCTTTCGTGTCAGGCAGCAAAAATGCGAACAATATGTTCTGGGACAATTATTTCCCTTTCCAGAGGGACAAAGTGACTTGTCTTGGGGTATTTTCCGTGTCCTCTGCTGCGTGCTCTAATTGCCCCGAGATGCTCTACCTGCAGAGAGCCTTAATACATAATTATATACCATTAGCAATGAGAATAACATGACAACTGCTTTGGATAATCATGGAGAGCACTGTTCCTGCCAGTCTCCTAGCTACCACAGCACACACATATTGGGCTCAATTTGTACAAGAGGGCATTTTGGAAGAATTATCTGAAGCTGGAAATAAGAACAGCAGACACAGTCCTGGTTTCATGGGACTCAGATGGAAACCAATGGGGAAATTCACTGCAAAGGCAAATCAACCAGTAGGATTTTTAATTTTTTAAAACCACCCTAATTAAGAGCAGAGGTAGCGTAGCCCAAAGGAAGCCTTCAGAAGATTGCAGATGCTCTCTGCCTGGAGATCGTGTGATACCTGGTGTTGATTTAAAGACTCTGGGAAGCTGCACTGCCATCCCTAGGTAAACCGTTCCCATGTTTTATGACCATGCTGCTAAGAATTTGTCCCATATTTCTTGCCAGAATTTGTCTTACTTTCATTCCTAACCACTAAGGATCATTTTGCCTTTCCCTATCCCTCTGCCCAGCCACACGCCATCAGGATTCCCCTGTCCCTGGGCAGGCATGGCACTGTCAGCACTCCCTCAGCCAATCCAGTCAGCACACCTCATCCCTTTGCTTCTCTTCTTCCTGATTTCCAGAGCTGTGTATCCCCATTTTCTAGAAATCATCCTTACAAGTCCAGCATGTAAACCCCCCTTAATCACTGTGGGGAAGTGCCCAAGTCTTTCTTCTAAAGCTGAAATCGTCTTTCTTGCCTGAAGCACCGCAGCAGCTCCTGGCTCCCATCTCATCCTCCCCCAGGACCCCTTGCTTTGTCCTCCACACAGCAGGATGTTTTTAATCCATCACGACAGCAAAAATCATGCCATCACACTGCCCTGGGACATTTGGAGGCTGCTGGAAGGATGGTCCCTGTTCACCACGATGCTGCTCTGTGCTGCAGAACTGGGTCCTCCCTGCTGGGGGATGTGCCTCGGTGCTGGTGCTTCCCTCCAAGAACACAGGGCCCCCATCTCCTCCCTGCCCAGTGCGTGGTCCAGCCTGGCCCTCGTGCACTGCAGGGTGTCACCCGCTCCCTCATGCTCTCCCAGCTTTTCCCTTTGACACGTTTTTCAGCCTGAAGGACAGCACTGTCAACCCATCCCTGGAGAATGAAAAAAAGCAAACAGGAATCTTTGGTGGTGCTCCGAGTGCCAAGGACAAGGCTGGCTGCTGCCAAGGTCACAGGCATGAGGATATTCATCTTCATTCCTCACCATCACCATACAGCCTTAGCTGGAGAGAATCGAGCTGCTTCCGGCTGCGCGTGTTTAAAGGATGAGGGAGCACAGGATGGTTCAAGAAGAGATTGCTTCATAAGACAATGGCTGAGCTGATAATGCCAGCTAAAGTCGGGCCACTGGGGACCTCTTACAATTTTAAGATCCAATCAACTTTAAAATATTACTGTCTCAGGCAGGCGACAAGTCTTGGAGCAGAAAACAAGTGATCCTGTTTTATTTACGCAGGAAAGGATGTTCTCCCTGTCCTCACCCACGTATTGAAATATTAATGGTGTTTGTCTGCGTAGCTGTGTTAACATCACATTTCCAGAGCTCAGTCCATGAAAGCTCTGGTTAAAACACTTAATGCCATGATGCTGGCTGCCTGGGAGAAGCGGACAGCAGGGATGCAGAGGGCAGGGGCAGCAAGGACACAAAGAAATGCCTCAGGGAGAGGCTGCAGTCACAAGGGTCTGTATCTTAATGCCCCCCTCGTCCCAGTGAAACCTCTGACTCCATCACCTTCCTTGTGGCCACATGTCACTGCTCTGGTCCAGCACCAGCTGAAAATTTTCAGGTGCATCTGGCCTCCTTCACCCCTCATAGCTGTCATCCTGCAATTACACGAATTCCTGCAAGGTTCAAGCCTGGCTTGCAGAAATTGAGCTTGGGAACAGCCCAACAGCAGCAGCCATGCTCTGGTGTCTGGGCTGGTCATGCTGCAACCCTGCACATGCTCCCTACCTGTTGGGATGCCGACAGAGAGCCTGGCAGCTCTTCGCAGCCGGTCCGTGCGCTGGGTACCGCTGCTGCTGTCTGGGAAGTGCTTGCATGACACATCATCACTCTGCCTTAGCCTGTGGCCACAGTGGGACGGCAGCAGTGAGGACTGCATTATATATTTTATCATAAACACAAAAGCAACAACTACCACAGATTCTTAATAAAAATGTGTCTCTGGCGCCCATGCAGAGCATGAGTTAAACACTGTGTAGCATCAAGCAATTTGCAGCGCCTGCACATGCGATCGTGCAAACGTCCCCAAAGTGCCCCATGGAAAAGTCAATAACATCAATAAAATCAACAACAAATAAAAGCAGCCTGGCTCAGCAGCAAGCTCTATTCACAGGGAACATCTCAGCGACCTTTTGAACAGGCTTAGTGTGAGAAGCATCCCCACGTGCAGGGAGGACGGGCGCTCTCCTCCCTGAGAGCAGCTGCTGTGACAAGTACTGTCCAAGGACAGGAGCCATGTGCCCACTCTCTGGACCGCACCCACCCTCAGATGGCCAGCAGCGCACTGCCTCCTGCATAACACTGAGCATCCCTGGCAGCTCTGACAGCACCCAGTCATCCCAGGTGCCTCCAGGAACTACCATGATAGAAGCAACAGGTAGGAGCCATCCTTGCAACCTCCTGCCCTTTGTTGGGGTATAAAGGACCTCTCCCAAAACTCTTATTCTCTCCTGTGTTGCCTGATGCTGCCCTCTTCCCACCTGCCAGGACCTGTGCTTTAAGTCATGCACCTTATTTTATTATGTGCCCATTCATCCATCCCCGAGATTCACATTCCTCCTCCTTTATGAAAAATTAACTTGTTGGAGCTGATTTATGAAGACTGGCAGGCACCTGTGCTGGAGCAGGGCCCTAATACGTTCATCATGAAGTCCTGTAGTTATTCCTAAAAGAGCTCATGTTAATGCCTCACATTAAAATTCATATTTTATTTTTACATAACTAGATGTCTCTCTGCAATCTTTAAGATATGCCCTTCAGAACCTGGATTTCTTTTCCCTTTTTCTTTTTTTTGTGAGGGATTGAAGCTGTGTGGTGACAGCTTCTCATAAACACTGGGTGGCATCGGTGCAGGGTGGCAGGTCGCGTGCTCGCCGCGCATTGCGTGCCTCGGGTCTGACTGACAGCGAGGACTCGCCAAGGTACATCCTCTGTCAAACGTAACTCGCTTTTGTTAGCGCAGCAACAGAAACATTTTCCTTAAGAACATAACCTTTCCCAAATCTCCTTTTGCTAACAGGAGCCAGCTTGCACTGGAAAAGAAGCGGGTTGAGCTCTGCACTCTTCTGGAAAACCTTTCAATGCGTGAGGGGCGAGTGGAGCTGGAGCGGGGGAGCAGCTCCCAGGGAGTCTTTCGTGTGAACCGGCTTGTGGAGGAAATGACGGGCATGAAAGAAGAGCTGCAGGGGGCAAAGGCCTGAATTGTTTGGTGGGAACAGTTTTCCCCTTTCAATCCAGTGTGTTTCATTCCCTGGTAGAAATAAATCTACTGGAACCCCCTGCATTTGGCACAAGTTCAGCTCAAAACATAATTGCCCTCAAAACTCAGACTGGCCAAACTCAAGTCCGGCCTCATGTCCCTCATTTTCCTGACATGTTTCCCTTTGAATGCCAAACACACCTGAGGGGTGGCCAGGGACCCTCAGCATTGTGGGGACAGGGAGTGCTGGCACCTCCACAGGGCTCTCCCCCTGCCCACGCAGCTCAGAGCCAGCCCTGCGGGAAGGCGTTGGCGGGAACAAAGCACCGCAAGCTCCAGCATTCCGCTGCGGATCATAATTGACCACTGAAAGCCTGAGCTACAGTACTAATTTGATAGGACTGCAATCAATTGTGTTTCTTGCTCTCAGATACAGAGAGAGAAAGAAAAGGAGTGGGAAAGTTAATCTGGATTTTTTTTCACCACGGCAGCAGAAAAACCTTGTCCCTTGTTATTATTTATGTTCAGAGCAGTCTGCTGTGTTGGAAACGCTCACACATGGATGATCCCTGCCCCAAAGAAGGTCTGTTCTCAGCCAGGCAGACACAGAGGCCATCTGTGGCATAGTTGTGGCATAACTTTTGGCTTTCTCTGAGGGATGTGGGACTTGGAGGAGCCGAGCAGCCAGGATGGCTCTGAGCAGGAGGGTCCATGCTAAGCGTGCCACTGGCGATGGCCATCATCCAGGCCATCAGGGAGTGAGTGGATATCTTAATCCTGCTCCCACCCTGGATCTGATCCAAGACAGATTGAAGTCAGTGGAAATCTTCCTGTTGCTGCCCTGGGCTTTCAGCCAGACGGGCAGTGGCGTATGGAGTTCCTGGGACACGAGACAGAAAGACGGAAAGCCGGAGCAGAGCTGCTGCGTGACTCTCGTGTGAATGCACAAGTAGATTTTGCTGCAAAGAGGACATGAAGCCCTTAACAGGACTGCCACTGCCCAGGGGGGAGCACTGGCAAACTTTCCCTTGGGTTCCGGGCATTGCTCAGGACAGCAAGTTCCTCTGAGCATCCTCGGCAGTGTGCTCCTGCCCCTGCCCCTGCCCACATCCCATCTGTCCAGAGGTGTCCCAGTTCAGCACTGTGGAACAGGACAAGCCACCATCTCACAGTGCCCACAGCCAGCAGCACTGCGAGGACAGATCTGCTGTCACTTATTTATTTGTTTTTGCGGGGCGGTACAGAAAGTGACAGCTCATAAACTGCCTGCCAGCGCCCTCCCTTCCCCGTGTCCTTTGAAGCGCTGCTAACCGCTGGCTTTGAACCCCTCTGTTTATTGTGTGCTGCAAAGCTCACGCCTTCACGACTGACATAAATTATAGAGCAGGAGTAGAGAGAAAAGGAGGAAGATAGTACAAAATGCCCTCCCAACTAACTTTGCTAATTAAACCAGCTCTGAAGCCTTCCCAAACACCCCCATGTCATGACAACATGAACAGCCCATTCCAGTGAAATGATTAAATTTATATTGTGCAGATAAAGTTAAAATGAGACCATTGTTGGTTAATAGCTGAACATGAGCCAGCATGTGCCCAGGGGGGCAAGAAACCCAATGGCATCCTGGCTTGTACCAGCAAAATTGTGGCCATCAGAACCAGGATAGTGACTGTAACCCTGTGCTCAGCCCTGCTGAGGCCATGCCTTGAATGGGGTCAGTTTTGCACCTCTCATGACAAGAAAGACACTGCAGTGCTGGAGCGCGTCCAGAGAAGGGCAGTGGAGCTGGCAACATGGTTAGTGAGGACATGGCAGTGCTGGGTTAATGGTTAGACTCAAAGGCCATTTACAACCCAAACGATTCTCTGGGTCTATGATTTACTTCCCATTACTCTTATGCCAATGGGAGCAATCCTTTGGGACACCCTCAAGGAAGAGGATGAGCCTGAGTCGTGTCTCCTCCTGCCATGCTCTCTCCAAGACACCCACAGCACAGAGCAAACGCATCCCTGCTGGGTTTCTCCCTGGCTTAGAGCAACAACACCAAGGCTTCAGACATGTGAAATGGGAACTCACTATCCTAACAAGAATAACACGCCTTGCAGAGGTTCCTTGTGTTGCTGCAATTGAGTTATGAAACACCACGAGAATCAGGTGGACTTTGCAGGAGCTGCTCTTCTCCTGGAGCATTTTTTCTTTGTCTTTAGCTAAAATAACCTTTCAGAAAGCAGGAGCAGCATCCTCCTCCCCCTCAGCCCTCCAGTCACTGTCCTCCACTGAACATTGATTTTTGCAATGCTCCTCATTTTTCCTGCTCTGGAAATGAACCTGACTGTGTATTTCTGCAGAGATGGTAGAAAAGAGACAGCAAAGGCAGAGATGTCTGCATGACCATGAGGTCAAACTGGTCCAACTTCTGGGAATCCTTAGAAGAGGCTTCAAGCTGTCCTATCTCAGGCACTTTAAATTCAATACGTTGATAGCCGAAAAAAACCAGGCTCCTCAATGCTGAAGGAGAATGAGTCTGACCCTGTGCCAAGGAGCACTGTCTGAGGAGCCCCATGGTGGGGTGACAGTGACTTGCCCCAGTCAACTCATCATTTGTGAGTGATTATATTGCATTGATGGGTGGCCATCATTTGCCACTGTACGACTAATTAGCTACCAGGCCCCTGGAGCTTTCTGGCTGCTATTTTAAATCACTATTCCCTCTAAGCAAACAGCAGATAGAAGCAACCTCCATTCCCTAAATAAGGCACGGCAAGAGCTTTCACTCAAAGGAGAAAGCAAAGTGCGAGCTGCAGATGCTGTTGGACGAGGCTCAGAGATGTTTGGATACGGGGTGTTGGTGCTGGCGTGGGACTGCTCGTACCCGCGCTGCTGCCGGCGGATACTGTGCTGCAGCGTGATAAGCAACGCTGGGAAGAAGAAACTCCAGAGAAAAAAAGGCAACTTTTGCCTCCAGGTCTGCATCTTGCAGTCCCTGAGCACACAGTAAATTCTGCTGGGGGAAGCGTTTCCATCCAGCTGCTGCATCGACAGGCACAGGAGGGCTGGAAAGGCATTGGGTGGAGCTCTGCATGTTTACCACTATTTATCCTTTGTATTTTCCTGGTGGCAAGAGGCTCTGGGTGTTGAACAGCCCTTGTGCAAGGGGGAGCGCACACATGAGAAGGCAGATTTCTCCCAAAAACATAAAAGTGAAAAATAATAGAGATTACAGATATATTATTGCTGGACAAGGGCTCACCCTAAACAGCTATCTATAATTATGCAGTGATTTAATTCCAGACCCAAATGATGAACTGACAAATTTCACAGCCCAGTTTCTATCCTGGAGCCACCTCCCTGCTCACTGAAGCTCATTTTTTGGGGGAGGTTTTGGAGGAAAATGAGCTCTTCCCCCTCAGATCTCCCCGGGGAGCGCTCCCACGATGCAATCGCTCGCTCGCAGCATCCCCGACACAGAAGTACAAACAGCGACATTTCCCTATATCAAACGGGGAGCGGAGGGGAGTTGCTAAGATCAGGCTCTGCTCTGATCTAACTTGCATCTTGCCAGTTTAAAATCTTAATTGAAATGCTACTTGAAAGCCTCCTGAGCACAGGGAGGGAAGATAAACCCAGGCAGTCGGCCCGAATGCCAGAGCAAGGGGAAGGAAAGCCAAAGTGCCGTTTTTTTCTGAAAATATCATTTTGAGCTGCCTGTTGCTGGCAGAGGAATGACATGTTCCTTCTCCAGAGAAGGACAGGAGGGAGAGGAAAATCATCTTGCAATCTCAGTGTGAGTATCAGCTGGGCAGCAGTGCTTCGCTCGCCTGCTGCCTCCCTCAGAAATTTGGGAAGAGGGAGGGTAAGAAGAGAAGGCAGCAGACCACCACGTTTGAGCAAAGCTGGGCCTGAAGGTCTCTCTCCGCCCACAGCAGCTCCCTGAAAGGCCTCTTATTCAGCCAGGCAGCTCTTGGGAGCACGCGGGAGAGGGGATGGGGGGAAACCCCCGAAACTGGTCAGAAACCGACTCGCTGCTAATTACACTTTGCAACATCTGCCACTTGTGACTATTTGTTTTAGCATTTCTATTTTATACATTGAAACACTCTGATTTTTTGTTGTCTGGAGCTACTGAACTGCCTTGAAAAAGAGCTATTGCTCAACAGCAGTAGTGGAGTAAGTGTGACCGGAGCACTGCAGCACACTGACACCACGGCAAGGACCACTCCAAGGCTACGGCAGCCCGGCTGCTGCTTTTTTAGTGATTTGGTTATTTGGGCACCGCAGACAAACCGCTTGTTCATTTGGGAACAACAGAGCTTAAAAAACAAACGAGGTGTTAAAAGGAGGGAGCTCAAAGCTGGGCTTTCATCTGCAGGCTGCGGTGCGGCTTTGATGGGGCTGGGAGAACAGCTCTGTTCTCAGGGGGATAATAATTATGGTTTTGGCTTTGAGAAGTCCGGTGGGTTGGATCTTCACAGGCTCTCGGTGCTCCCCTCCCCGCCTCCTCGCATTTCGACTTCAAAGCAGAAGGGAAGAAGCCCCGAATAGCATCATTTTGTTGATCAAAACCCTGCACTAAACACTGGCCCCGATGAAGAAACCAGAGAGGAGCTTTTCATTAGCGGCAGATGAAAACGACGCCTCGCCCGGGCTCGGCCGCAGCCGCTCCATCCGGACAGCGATATTTCACCGGCTAAGGAGCCGCGCACATCCCGGCCGCGGCCGCGGGCAGAGTACCTTGCTCAGGGCACTGGCATTTAGAAGAAAATGGTTTTCTTTCATCTGTCCAAGTAAATCTCTTTAGAACACTTGTGAGCCTGATTGCTGCCAATTTCCGCTGCTGAATGCAGCCATTCGGAGGGAAGGCATTAGGACGAAGAGATGCTCATAACATTTCAAATGAAGCAGTTTCTTTCCTTTTTTTTTCCCCCATCCCACCTCGGGCTGTGTCTCTTTCACCGTTTGGGTATTCGTTCTTTGAGAACAAGAGATATTTCTCTGCTTGAGCTCTCTGCTCTGCAGTCCCTGCCCAGACACGAAGGCACTTCTGCTTGGAGGGATGAGTCCCCTTTGCAGCTGGGCATCATATAAATATATAAATACAGAATCATAGAACCATAGGGTGGTTTGGGTCAGACGGACTTTAAAGCCCATCTCATTCCACCCCTGCCATGGGCAGGGACACCTTCCACTATCCCAGGTTGCTCCAAGCCCCGTCCAACCTGGCCTTGGACACTGCCGGGGATGGGGCAGCCACAGCTTCTCTGGGCAATCACCTGCTGCCCACACAGTGGGATGAACCCAGGACACGGGGAGTTTCTGGGCTGTGCACATGTCCAGCTCCTGCCCAGCTTCTTGGATATCCAGCAGCTCACCCAAGTTTTTCTTGGCAGGACTGCTCTCCATCCCTTCATTCCTAGGCTGTATCGGTACCCGGGGGTTGCCCTAGCCCAGGTGCAGCATCAGCCTTGTTAAACCTCAGGAGATTCCCGTGGGTTACTGCTTGACTGTACTCTGTACCACACACACTGTAATATATATATAGAGAGAGAGAGAGTGTAGAGGACTTGGAGCATCTCCTGGTGGTGCTGTGCAGAGCCGGAGTCGCTCGGGGTATGTACCAGCGCCAGGCTACAACCATTTTCCGCTCATCATTCTGTGCCTGAATATTGCCACACATATGTTATGAAAAATTACCCGCTGCTCAGAGAGCTCCAAGATACAATAAGATTCACATCAACATTAATGAACCCCTGTCTCTCTTGCGAGAGAAAGCTAATGTAATAACAGCGTTATATTCGGCAAACAAATGCTTGAGACAATTTTTTTTAAGCACCAGACAGTAAACAGGACCGAAAATATCCTCATGAATTACAAGAGTCTGAAATCCTCTACTGAGAAATTAATTTAATGGCAGTAAATACTAGAACAATTTCCCCCATGTGAAAAGCCACCGCCACATTCAGTTAAAAAGCTTCATTTAAGCAGCACGCGGGCACCCATGAGGGCAGAGAAACGTATTTCATCACCTAATGGTCCTTTGGAAAAGGCTTTGTCCCTCCTGTGCTGGCACTTGGTGAGGGATGTGCCTTCCCCCGTGGAAAGATCAGAGAAAGGAAGAGGGAGAACAAGCTGGAGGGACTCAGAAGGAGAAAAAAACCCAAACACCCTAACAATTTGGGAACAAACTCAGGTTCAGGGAAATTCTTAAAATATAGCCTCTCTGACCAAAACCCAGACATTTCCAGGTGCCCCCTTGTTCATCTGCTGCAGAAGAAAGGGTTGGTAATTCCCACTGATTTTTGGATGTGGCTTCATACCCTGGAGGGGCCTCGTCTCTGAGAAGCAGCATCTGCCCAGATCGCCGATCAGCGCCTGCCTCCTCCGGCCGTGATGAGATCTGGGAGCGGCTGGAGGAGCCGGCGCGCCGGCCTTCGGGGAGCAAACGGGCTTTGAAAAGAATTATGTTAATCAGAGTAGCCTTCTCCCCGCATCTGTTCAGCTGCTATTCCGGGCAAAATTAATAGGTCTAAGGAAAGATCCAATCATAGTGACAATCTGGTCTGCGCAGCGGGAGGTTTTATAAAGGAGCCGAACTGCGGCTCATTGAAAACACTTAAAGTAATTAGTTACAGGGCTACTCACTTTCTTTCCTTTTAATAGTAATAATGGTTATTAATGTTTACAAATTACAGCGCCTTGCTGCAAATGAAAGAATGGCTGGAGCGGTTGCCCAGGGAAAACGGGCGTTCCGAAATTCAGCCTGTGCTCTCCCTTGGAGACGGATTCTCTTCCCCCAGTCCATGATGCCACTGGGGACGGGCTCCCTCTGCCAGGCTGTGGGCATGCCATGACCAAGCACTCACAAATACAAGTTGGTTCCATGCCCAAACAGGGGTTTGGCACCAAGGGATGATGGTGTGGCCACCCCTTGCCAGCGGGCACTGTGCTCTCACGTGCCAAGCACCAGGAAAGGCAGGGAGAGAATTGCTCTGATGATAAATATGTAGGAGAAGCTCAAATCAACCTGAACTTTAGAAAAGAAGAAAGATAATTAAAATATAAATAGACATGTTTGTTTCAAAGATTGATGGCAAGCACTCGATTCAGCCTGAAGATTAATCAGGGAAGTATAATTATTCCTTTGCACAAAAAACCCTGTTAAGCCCCCTCCCTGCCCCAAACAGCAGAGGAAGGAGGTGGGTGATGCTGCCAAACTACACATGAAGCTGAAGCTTGAAGGACAGTCCCTCAGCATAGGGACACTGCCATGCAGGGGCTGACACCTTTGCTCCACTCCATGGGTTTGACAGCAGCTTCCCTCATTTCCCCAGACATGCTTCATTTTCACACACTGTGAAACTCTAATGTGGGATTTCCTTGTATCCTTGTCCCCCACCACACTGCCAAAGCCATTTGTGGGGATGCAAGGCATTGTCCCAGCAAGAGGACATTTTCTCTGTTCTTCTCCTTGCCTTGTAGCCTCTGCAGATTCCCCAAGGACATTTCAAGTTGTAATTATGATGCTATATGTTATTCCCAAGCTCGTGTGTCTGGCTCATCATGCGGGGGGTGCTGCTCAGTGAAGCTTCTCCGTAACCCCGTTACACCCGGGGGCTCTGGGGATGGAGGCAGGAGGTGGCTGTAGCACCCTCAGCCTCGCACTCCTCCCCAGCAAGGGATCACACGGCCAGGCCAAGGCGAGAGATTGATTTGTGGGAAGCTGTGCTCACGTGTCTCAAGCCATGTGTGACGAGCACAAAGATTTGTTCGACATCTTTTCCACGCAAGGTCAAGTTGTACTCTGCCACTGCTGACTCAGGCAGTGGGGATGCTGCGGAGCTCCTGTGAGGGTGGGGTGCTGTCTCAGCATGCCCAGCCACCAAAGACACGATGTTTCCCTCCGTGCCACTTCCAGCTGTGCAACTTCAGCCCAGCTGATCTCATCAGGTGGGCACCTTGGCAGTAATGCATGGGGTGTACCTGCTTCCACCAGTGCCCTCTCTGCCAGACCCTTCAGTGCTTCCCCCACTGTATTTAAGTCACCCTGCTGTGTTTGCTCAGAACTAGGGGAGATTTCTACCTGGCGTCCCTTGGAATAAGACGTCAGAGCACTGTGTGCCAAATGGAAACACAGGAAGAGGAAATTCTATGCAAGAGGCAAATGTTTTCACAGCCTTCAAGATGCTCCCTGTTACTGGTTCTCACTCTGAGGCTGTTTTGCTGCCCCAGGCTGTGCATCAGACACTCACCCCACGGGTCTCTCATTTACTGGCAGGTCCAAGGTCCCAAGGGAGCTCCCCATCACAAGGCAAAGCACGTCCTCGGCTCCTTGCATGTGCCAGCTGGGAGATGGGTCTCTGCTCTTCACATTATTTACTTTTTATAGACAAAGCTGTGACCCTGGACTCCTTTTTAAAGCTTATCTATCATGTACGTCTCTCCTCTCCCTCTCAGCATCATGCTGAGAGGAGGATGTTGTGTGTGGAGAGATGCAGGACTCATCTTGCAGCATCAGTGCTGAGGATGGACTGGCACCCAGGAATCGCCCCCGCCCTTCCCAGTGCAGGCAGCAGTGGGACCAAGGTCCCCACACCCCTCCCTACAGAACGCAGGAGATAAGCAAACACAAAGCAAGGGATGGTGGGAATTTTTGCATGGGAATCAAAAAGAACAAGCTGTCATTGACTACTGAGCGAAGTCAGGGTGCCTTGAGTGCAGTACATTGAGTGCTTTATTTAGAGTATCTGGAGAGAGAACAGGTAAAATAACTGAGTTCAGGGATGAGGCCACGATTCCCCTGGTTTCGGAGAGCTGAGACTCTCCATATGAGAGGTCAAAGTGATTTTCATGAATCAGAATAGTGGTGACAGATGGTCTCCTCTCAGCTGGAAAAAGAGGACTGAAAAAGCTCTTTCCCCCCTTTTTAAATGGCTCTCCATCTCCAGGAGAGCCCACGTCATTCCTGGGCCTTCAGCACTCACACCACACCTGGGCAGCCTGATGGGACCCTGTGGTCCTCAAAGGGTGGCTGCTGCAAAGAGGGAGCTGCTGTGCTCCCCCTCCTCTCCTGCTGCCTCTGTGGTGCCGGGGTCTGGACATGATGGGGCTCATTATTCATATACACACATATATATTACATATGTATATATACACATATACATATTATATATGTATATATACACACACAGGCAACGTGACAGGCAGCTCCTACACCAAACAGATGGAAGGCAGTTCCTCCTCCACCCCCACTGAGACACCAGTTCATGTGGTAATCTGTCATTATCTTCTTTTCTTTCCTCTCTGACCAAACCTCAGAGCCACTCTGTCTCTGCAAAGAACGGGACAGAAACGCTGCAGGGTCCTGAGGCAGATCCCTGCTTTGTCTGGTTTTTTCTTCTCCATGCACAAGGATGTTGGAAAACAAAGTTAGACATAAAATCCCCTAAATTATTTGATGAAGAAAAAGGCCTGAGTGTGTGTGCCAGGCAGCTTTTAGGGGAGAGGGGAGAGAGGCAGCCCAAAAGCTACTGCTGAGCATATTAAAGAATGGCATTATCAAGTGGAAAAGACAAGACATGTATATAATGCATAAGTAGTGTTTGCTGCTTCTCCAAACAACTCATAGATCACCAGGACACCAGCTCCTAGGAAGAGCAGAAAGGAAAAGAGAGAGGAATGCACGATAGCATCAGAAGAGACGTGTCTGCTGCTGAGGAATGGAAAAAGCCCCAGCCAAAGCTTGGGATCTAGACAGGACTTGGCAACGCCCGCGGGTCTGGGGAGATCTGGAGGGAACTGGCACTCAGGAACCCATGAGCCCCATGCCTGACTGAGCTGTCCCCCGCCTGCCAGCATGGGTGTCCCCAGTACCACCTGCGGTGCCAGCCCTGAGTGACGAATGGGGCCTGACAGGGCGGCATCAATCTGCGGATGGAGTGACCTTCAGTCGTACAGGGATGTTTTCAACAACTCGTAAGCGTAAGGAAGGTTCATTTGCGTTCTCATTTAGCATATTAAAAGGGTATTATTGTTACAAACCAGAAACCTAAATGAGCCCCTGGTTGCAGCTTTGGATGAGGCTTTAGACTAAAGGTGCAGGGCAGTGATTAACACGTGGCACAAAATATTTATGCTTCACAAGCAAGGCCAGACATGCTGTCCCTCATGATTAGCGATGGAAGGGCCATAATGCAGCTGCGCAGAGCAGAGGCAGAAGGCACTGGGGAGCACACATGGCTGCAGTGGCCCTGGACTGGGTCCCCCTGTTTCCATGATCCAGCTGTTTGGAGAAGCTGCTGTTCACAAATGCAATGGCTCAGCGTGTACCCCAGATCCTGAAGGGCCATCCTGCTCCTTCTGCCTTTACCAGGGCCTTCTTATTACTGGCAGATTTGTAAGACCCCCCTTTGTCAATGAAAGAGTTGTGCAATTTCCTCTCTTGCCTCCTGCTCCGAGCTGTGAACCATTCCCTCGTGCTACTTCCAGACAGAGAAGGGGAGAAAGGAGATGGGAAAGGTCCTGCTGGTGCAGCCTAGTGGGGAAATGAGATTGTTATTATTTGTGGGCTGAGATGCTACTCGCAGACCTCCAGGCTGTCTGAGCGCCTCTGACGGGAGGTGACTGGAGGTGGCTGTCCCCAGCTTGTGCCACTTCAAAACGTACTGGCGCCTCTGGCTCCTCTCCCTCCTCAAACACAAGGGCACCACAACAGCGAAGCCTTGGGAAGCTCCTGTCATGGAGAAATCAGTCACTTTAATTACCCCTTGCACTGCATTTATCTCCATGAAAGGTCCCTGGCTCCTTCAGCGCTGACTGGCAGGGGGAGCAGAAAGGAGCAGCAATGATCTATATGTTTGTTTATTTATTTCAGTGGCACCAGCACAGAACAGGGGCCTCCTGCACCCCAGACTTTTCCTATGGCTCACAAGCTTCCAAACTCTGCTCCCCCAACAGACAGAGGGGCTGCTCCAGGAGCCTGGTCAGAAGGTGGGGTGGGGTAAGCAGATCTGGCAACTGGCACCGGGGCAAACACTCCCCTGCTTTGAGGGAAGAGAAAGCAAAGAGGAGCTACGTGCCCAGAAAGCAGGAGGAGAGGCAGGGAGAGGGTAGGGAGGGCAGCATGGCTGTGTCCCTGTCCCCAGAGCGCCGCTGTCTGTGTCAGCCCCAGCAGCTGAGAAGCACTTTCTGCTGTGACAGGGTTTTTTCTGTGATTGACCCCAATTACAGGAGTCAGCCCGCACGGACTGAGCGCGTCACCGGTGTCAGCCCAGCAGCTGCTCGGAGCCTGGAAATGCGGCTGCCCAAATCCATACAAAATGAAGGGCAGGAGCTGGGGTTAAGGGCAGCTGGCATGGTGGTGGATGCTGACAGTGGCGCAGCATCCCTGGGAGAGCCTGGCTCATACAGAGACCCCACATCACCTCCCAGGGACCCCAGGCACCCCCCAGTACTGCCCTGTCCACTCACACTTGCTAGGAGCTGCCCACAGTTTGTTTACAACTTTTCCACTCTTTCCATGCAGTTTTATGACTGGCACAGCAACATCACAAAAGCAGAAAATCAGAACTTGAGTCTTCGGGAGCGTTGCAGACCCCACACCCCACAGTGTGGTCGGGTCCTGCTCCAGTGCCCACCTGCTATGCTCTGTGCATGGTGAGGGATGCTGGGAGTAGCCATGGCACAGGTGGGAAGCCTGGCTTTGCTTCCCAGTTTGACCACTGCCAGCAGTGCCCAGGCCAGACTGGGGCTGGGGCAGGAGTGTGCTGCCAGCTCCAGCACGGAGCACAGCATTTCCGCCTGCTCCTCACCTGGTGTAAGGAACAGGAGGAGGAAGTGCTTTTTTATTCATTTCAAGTTTTCCGTGGAGCATTTAGGAGCACAGGTTGCAGGAGATCAGCAAGCTGCTCCCTGGACAATTGCTCACAAACAGGTGTTTGTGTTTAGACTCGCTGTTTACGTGCAAGAAGTTTCAAAACCCCCAAACCACTGTCTCCAGGAGGCTCTGCCTGGGCAGGGATTATGAGTAACGGGAACCAGCTGTTCTGACTCAAAACATCTCACTCTGGAGCCCCAAACCCAGCACCTTTGTCTGTTTTCCCCAACAGCGAAGGACAATAACAAAGGGGTTTATAAATGTTCGAGGGTAAATACACTTTCAGCTTGTGTTTCATGTCAATGACCTTGCAGAGGGGCAAAGAACTTGTTATAGAGCACAGAGACACAAAACCTGGAATAACACCCATGCAACCAACTTTCACAATGCCGAGGATCTGCCCGCATTTCTGGCTGGAGCAAGAGCTCCTTGACACTCGGCAGCTGACACATTCTCTGCCTTGTTTTTACTACAGTCACTCCTTGGGCTTCTAAGCACTTCAAGAGCATGTGATGTGTGCTCATGGACTAAAGACCTGCACCAGGTAACTGAACCACTGACCAAACAACCAAACCAATGACATTTCTGCTGCATTGACAGAGAAATAAACCCAGGTCCCAGCTGAAGGCTTTGGAGGAACATCACATCGCATTCAGCTCTGGGGAAGCCCCTCCAGGACATAAATAACTTCACCTTCCCCCAGGAAGGCAGCCTCACCACTCCCCTCGTTAGCCACCTGCCCACACCTGGGCCCAGCTGTTCTTTCACCATGCTGGAAGCTCACACAACTTCTGCCTCCCCATCCCCCTTGTCCTGCTGTCCCTCCTGCCTGGGAATGCCCACACCACTCCACCTGTGTTCACTGGAATGCAGGAATTGTGCTGTGCTCAAAGACCCACTTCTGTTATTATTTCATTCCACCGTTATTAATACCCGATTTGATTCCATTTGTTCCATTTTACAGCTTGTCTCCTGCAATTGCCTGGCTTTAGAAATAGTTTTATCTGAGCAGGTGAGGCAGATTATAAATAAATGTTGTACCACACTTTGTATCTTAAGCAAATTTGAGACTTCCCTGATTAGGTACTTTCGCTGGAGAACCTCGTTCTGTCAGATAATTGCAACCTCGGTTCTTTATCCTCCCCTTTTGTTCTCTTCCCCCCTTGGCAAAGCTGCAATCTTGCACGAGAACATCAGCAGACAAAACCCTTGAAAATAACTCTTCAGAAGAAATCTCATTTACTTTTTAATCTGGTTCGGAAATTTGCCAGCAAAATTTCCCCGCGACAAGCAGAGCCATTTATTCCCAGTTATCATACTGGCCAGATCCTCACTGCCAACCCAGGTAATGCAGTGGGACAGCAGAGTGTGCGGAAAGATGGAAACAGAAATCTTGATATATTATTTATTTGATATATTCTTCCTCCCAATAAGATCGGTGAGCACAGGACAAAGTGATGACCTTATCCATTCCAGCTGCCAATGCTGAAAGGCCACACAGATACTGAGTCTCATTCCACTCACGTTGGTAGGTTTTCCTTTATTTATTTATCAACAGGCACACATGCCTGTATAATACACTCGTATTTAACATTCCTGGGGGGAAGGAGCTGATTCCTCTTGTTTCCTCCTGGACAAGGAGAGTTTCACTGCATTAGTGACTTGAGAATCCTTTTGCCAGTGACAGTCATGGGACAGTGCATGACAGTCCATGCTCCATGAAGCCGTTGTGGATTTGTTTGATAATGTGGCTAATGAGTGTCCACCACAAGGCCCATGAATTTGTTCTGTGTGGCATCTTCAGGGGCAAAGCAGAGGGAGGGCCCACGTGTTCCAGCACACGGAATGCCCTGGTTCCCTGTGAAATCTTTAGACTGAAGCTGGTGAGGTCTAGAGCGACGTGGGATCTGCTGTCACTCTGTACCACAAAACAATCCTTGTTCCCCCCTTTTTCCTTACAGTATGGTGTAATCTAACTGCAGGGATCAGGGGGCTCCTGCTTGGTGTTTGTCCTCTCCTGGCCACCCCTCTGTGCACTGCTGGCCACTGCCCTCACAGCCCGGGGATGTCCCAGCCTACAGCTTCTCTCCGTCAGGCAGATTCCCCGGCTGAGCCCAGCGCAGGCGCTGAAGTTTCTGCATAAAAGTTTCCGTCTCTCACTTTTCCTTCTTGGAACGATGCCTCCTGTGGGAAGTGTAAATACAGAAAGATGACAACGTGTGCATTAGCGCTCGTTAGAATGTCATCATTATATCCTGCAAAGTGTCTGCTGAAGGGATCCCTGAAGGACACTTAGAGATGGAGCAGCTGCTCCGGATTTGTTCCAGCTCACATCTCAAAGAAAATGACATTGAGATGAATACGGCATCGCGAGTGTCTTCGGAGCAGAGTGGGGGAAGAGAGGGGTGATCGCCAGCAGCCTCAGGGCCAGGATGGACCTCAGCAGGTTCCCCCCTGCCTGCCCTCTGCCTTTTTAACATTAGTGGTGTGCTGAGGGTCCCCACAGATGAGGGGTGAGATGGAGGGATGTGTGCCCCATCCGCCTTCCCGTTCCAGTGCAGGCAGTGGATTCACTGCAGCGGGGGAAGTTTGGATTCTTCGGGGGGAAAACCCAAAACACCATCCAGATGTCTAGAAGATAACATACACCTTACCAAACTCTCAGGTGTATTTTAAGCAGGATTGTCATCTGCTGGAATCAAAACAACCTCACTTATTCCTTCAGTGGAGTGAGGAGGTTTGTACAACAAAAGCTTCGCTGGCACCAGACCCAGGATGGTACCAGGCTCCAGCCTGCCTTTGATGGCCTGATGCCAGGGGAGAGGGGGACACAGGACTGACATGTCTGTGTGACAGCCTCCCCCTGTTTGTCTTCGGAGAGGCAGTCTTGAAGTCGAAATGCAAACAGTCCCGAGGGGGCTTGCTGAAGGAATGAGAAAGGTTAAGACCTGTGATGGACCACAAGAATATCCAGATTCTTACATTGCTGGGAGCCCTCACACTCTTTCCCTGTATATCTGCCCAAAAAATAAAGAAAAAAAGCATTGTCTTCAATTCCCCTGTCTCCCAGGAGCTCCCACCACGTCAAGTAACAAAGCCACAGACAGAGTTTCTTCACTTGACAGCAGCAAACAGCTCCTTCCCCAGGAGCAGTGTTAGGGCTGGAGGGGGACCCCTCCTGTGCAGGGGGCACAAGGGCCTCTCCATGCCAGACAATACTTGGGGAACTGGCAGAGACCAGGTCATATTTGCATTCAGGTGTGTAGGTCCCAGCCCAATTAATATTTTTTAATCTCATCTGCCAAAAAATCAGCCTGCCTTGAACATGTCCTTCTGCTTCCTTGTGTCATCAGCTGTCCAGCTGCTCAGGAACTGCACATCAGCAAGCTGGGTGTGCTTTGGGACAGAGGCACATCTCCTGAAGGCATCTCCCTGTGGCCTGGCTGGGCTGATGTGGGGTCCTTTGTGCCCACAACCCTGATATCCTTGCCTGGTGTCCGCAGTGAGCGGCAGATCAGGGGACAGTGGGGCTGGGGCAGATAAAACACCATGGAACCACCAGGACGTGGAAGAGTTTGTTTCACCTTCTGCTGGAAGAGTCTCCCTGAAATGGAAAGGAATGGAAGTGAAGTACCAGTGCCACAAGTGGCACTTGCAGAGGCAGAGGGAGGGACAATGAAGGCTGCCAGGAGATGGAACAGAGATGGTGCCAAGCAGCTGCTGCAGTGATGAATTTACTGCAAAATTGTGTGGCTCTGGGAGGAGGAAAATAGCCAGAGCCAGTTAATAATTTTTTGGGAAACCAGAAAATTTCTATTTTATCAGTTCAGAATCTGCTTTGGAGAACTGAAGGAGTGCGGAGCGACTCATGTCAGTGCTGGCACAGGTGCTCCAGGGTTGGGTACTTGGGCCAGGACCCTCAGGTGCCACCACAACGCAGATGCCTGTGACAGCTGCAGCTGCCCTGCGCTGCATGTGGCACACCGGAGGAGTGTTGGCCATCCGGGAAGGAGGGCTCAGTGTCAGCATTTCACCCCTCCCTGGGACCTGCTGGAAGCTCTACAGAGCTCCATTTCTCTGGGTGACAGATGCTCCCTTCAAACCTGAGCTGTGGGTAACCCTTTTCATTGCTAAATCAGCCAGGTTCACTGGGCAAATATTTCACATATACAGAAGTAGGTGTACTACATATTACATATGGTATAATATATCATGGAATGTATATTTTTGTGCTCTGAGCTGGGAATCAGGTGCTTCACAATCACTGTGAAAGAACTTCCCCTTCCAACAGGCGCTTCCAGCCATCAAAACATTGGGTTTCCCATCTGACATCCCCCATTTAACAAATTTCAAGTGAAAAATCTATTTCAGAATGAAATGTTGCCATGCTGCAGCCCAGCAGGGCTGAAACGTTTCAATCCTGCTGCTTATTCTCTTCCTCCTCTCCCATTTTCTGCCTGAACGTGAGATGACTGAGGCAATGGAGGGATGCAGTGGGTGCCAGCCCGGCTCTGACCTGAGGCCTGCTGAGGCCACCATGCTGTCCCCAAGGGGGGCATGTCCCCACTGCTGCAGAGAGAGATGGGGAGTGTGCGAGAGGAGTGGCTGGGGCACGGGCCAGCGCCAAGGTACCAATACGAGGGATGCAGCTCCCAGCACAACTCAGTGAAGATGCAAGAAAACTGCCCAGATGGCTGTTTTGTTGGAAACAAGCCTCGTTTGGGGTTTTTGTAATGATTAGGAACTAGTTTAAGCTAAAAGAGCTGGAATAAGAACAGATGAAAGGCACAATCTGCCGAGCTTTATGGCATCCCCGAGCTGGGTGCCGAGCACGCCCACAGTGACTTACAGCACAGCTGACAAACAGCAACTTGTTAAGCTGCGGTGGCTGGATGATACATCTGAGACTTAAAAGCACAAACAGAGATTCATACCAGCCCGCCTGAACCCAGCACAATTCCCCATATAGGCAAGGCCTCCTCTTCCATCCTCCCTGCCTGTATATAATGCTGACAGAGCGGCTCCCTCTCCACCAAAAATCTCTCTGGCATCAAACCCAGTGATTTTTATCCTGATTTTTTAAAGCATATGCCTGATTCGGCACCTGCAGCCTCCTCTCTATGCAGCAGAGTTGCCACCTCCCCAAATAGGTGTAATTTCTTTTTAGTTCAATTATTTCTGCCCCATATTGTTTGCAACAGCTGAAGCCAATGATGCTGTTCACATACAACATACTCTGTGTCTTTGCTTTGTGAAATACTAACACTACAATGGTCTGAAGTCACAGAATCATAACCCATTAATAGCTTTCTTCATTTTGGCAGCAGAAGATGGCAGAATAATTCTTTTTTTAAACAAATGTGTGGATTCCAATGAAGCTGGGTCTCTGGCAACTTTTGCATTAAATCTGCATTTACCTGGGCAGATACACTTGGCTTTATTGCTTTGTTTCTGGTTTATTTGCAAAAATATTTTTTCTTCTGCATTTTTGCAAAGCACTGCCATGGCCAGGTTGAGGACTAAGAGCAAGGAGACACATCTCAAACTCCAGGTCTAACTTCCCATTCCCAGAGTGTTTGAGAGGAGCTAGAATGGGGTAGTTCCCAGGAGGAGTCCTGCTCCCCACATCCCCATTACACTATTTTTTGGGACTTCTTTTCTGAGGCTCCATAGAGTCACGCTTGCACCTTCTTTTCTTAGTAAGGAGGAGGCCTTTTTTTAAGGCTTTCTGGCAAATTTGCATATCCCTCCTCCTCTCCTTCCATGCTTAAGCTCCCGAAATACAATAAATATTTCACTTTCAAATCTAGATTCATTAAAGGATGCCCAGCAGGGAGAAATAATAAGATATCACTTTACAGCCCAAATAAAGCACAGAAAGACACAGCCTATAATGTATATTTCAGGCTTTAGGTTGAGATAACTCAGACATTGCTCCTGGTTAAGAAACACGGATGGTGCTGTGTCAGCACCTTGGCTGAAAAAGCAGCTTCTTGTAACATTTTATGCCTTTTGGGAATGCCTCCCCGTGATCCTCTGGGGCTGCAAGAAGCAGCCCAGAGCAGCAGTCCCTGCACTGGGGAAGAGCTGGGATGCCCCCCTGCCTCATCCCTCCATCCTGCACCATGCCAAGGAAACCAGACCTTCGAATTAGACCCAAAGGGTCTTCTTGGGCGCAAGCGGCAGAGACCCCGCCTTCCCCAAGACTTGCCATGGGCATCATCATGCCTCAGCTTCAGTCACCAAGCCCCAGTGGAGCAGGACACGCTGCAGATCCCGAGAGAGCAGCGCGGTGCTCTCAGCCAGTGCCTCCCCTCCTGGCACAGCTACAGGACCCACCACTGCTGCTTCCCCACACCATCCACCCACCCAGCGCTGCAACGCTCACGTCAGTCCCGCAGTTTTGCAAGAGAGCAAAAAACCAGCGTGGGGTGGGAAGGGACAGGGGAGATCCACAGGGATGCGCTGCAAGGGGAACACTGGTAGCGGGATTTTCTTGCCGTGATTGTTACTCTCCCACGTATACTCCTGGCTAATCCAGTAATCTCTTATTTATGTGCAGCCTAATTAAGGCTGTGAGTAGCTTGATCTTTGTTTACTTAAGTGCATAGCAGAAGATTGCCAAGACGAAATGAAATCAGCTGCAGGCAGGCAGGGCTGTGCGCTCGGGATGGCGCGGAGCGGCACCGCCTCTCCGGATGGGATCACAGAGGCTGTTGCATCACACGCCCTGTTGCTAATTCAAGCTTATCTAATAAAGATTCAGATAAACCAGACCAAACCAAACCAGCGAAGGCTGAAAGAAGCTAATGGGATGTGATTAGTGCTTGTCTGCCTCCGCTGCTGCTGCTATCGGCAGGACCTCACATCCGCAGCCTTGCTTAGGAGTGGGGCTGTGCAGGGAACACCATGCGCAGGGGGCGGGGAGAGACTAACGTGGTTTTAAATCTCATCTCTATAAAATAAACCCGTTAGTGGGCCGATACCCTGCTGGAATCACGGCACAGACACCCGCGATCTGCTGTTTGAGATCAGCCTCTGCTCTCCCTCCCACCACTCCCCATCCGTGCTGGCTCCAGGGGAGCTTTGCTGGGCTTGCACCAGGGTTCCAGGAGGGTTGGATCCGGCTTCTCCTCCCTCACCCCACGGGCTAATCTGTTCCGGCCAGCACATGAAACCTGAATTCCATGAATTACTGCAGGGGACTCGATGGGACGAGATGCACGTGAGTAGCTGTGCACCAACAGGAAAAAGGGGGTTGCAAGTTGCCTCTCGTGATTTACACCGACACCAGGGAAATAGATGAAGTAACCACTCATGTGGGTTCCCATTTACTCAGCTACTCTGTCTTAAAGGGGAACATGGATAATGTCACCTTTTCAGAGCGCCACAGATGAAATATGCTCACAGCATTGCATACATTATGATTTTTATGCTTACCACACTGGGAGCTTCTTCTCCTCCCATCAACTCACAGAGCAGATCCCACAAGCTGAGCCAGCTAACGAGACTATTACATTCGCAATGTGCACTGCCACCCTACATCTTCCAAACCCTCTCCAAATGGATCTGTTTGGACCCATTTTAAATATAAATATTGCTGGGTTCTGTGCTAAATGTGTACGCAATGCGTTTTACGAAACCTTTAACAAATTCTGTGCAGAAGAATATGTTTTCCCATATGGGCTGCTTAAAGAAAGGCAGATGTGAGGCAATCCAAATCCCTCATATGCTTCTCCTCCTTCTCCCTTTCCTTTTGGCAAACTAAGTCAGGCAAAGACAAATATTGTATCAAAGAGTTATGGAAATAAACATGAATGTAGCTCAAGGGCACAAGTAAGTTTCTGGAATATTTTCTCTGTGCAATTAATAGGTAGCATTGCGGGGGGAGCACGAGTACCCAAAATATGCCCGAGGAAGCTAATTTTATTGTGCAGACGGTACTCTGGGATCCGCAGAGTGAGCTGCGTTAAGCAACATTAGTCAGGATACTCTTAATAGGCTGCGGAGAAAGATGAGGAAACGTGTCAGAAGTTGAGGGAGAGCAGGTAACACCGAGCTGCAGGGAGGTTGAGCTGGGACACAGGGACAGGGCCTGCTGCAAGCCAGAGGGCAAGATGTGGGAGCCACATTAGGGACTCAGGTGTGAGGGGCTGGTCAGCCCTCTGGAGCAGGCTTCAGAAGCCTCTGGAGGTGGCACTGCCTGTCCTGGAACCCGCTCCTGGGAAGGATGCTCTGGGACAACTGCCAGCCTTGCCGTGCATTCTGCAGACGCAGGAACTCTGTGGCTGGTGAAGCGTGCACTGTGTGGGAGCTGCTCATCCTGTGCCCAGGGCCATGTAAAAACAGATGGCAGAGAATGCACCCACAGATAAATCAGTGGTGTTCTGCACTCTGTCCGTGGTCATGCCCTGGCACCCTGTTCCCATGGGATGGGCACACGGGGTCCCACAGCTGAACCCACTGCTGAAGAAAAACAGGAGGCCAAACACCAGCATCAAGCTGTATCTCACTACAAACCCCATTTCTTACAAGAAGAAAAAGAAATAAATATCTAGTTCTTCTGCCAGGTTCCTCAGTTCATTAAATAACCTGCAAACATTAAACCAGATGTTGTGTTTTATCGCTTGACTCAGATCATTATGACTTTATTTCTGATGGGCCTGGAATAAATGAAATGCAGTTATAAAGGTTATTTAACTATTAAAACAACTATTAATTAAAGTTTGCCAAGTCCTGGGGGCCCTGAGGACAAGAGGCAGCTAGGTAAATGTCAGTTATTATTTAATAAGTCCTTGTTGTTGAAATACGTGGCACGTGAGCTGCATCCCCAGCAGGAGCTGGGAGCTTGCAGATCCCTGCTATAAATATTTTGCCCAGTGTTTGCACGGCAGAGGAAAGGTGGGAGGTGATTTAGTGCCAGGGTCGATACTGCCAGGGACTGAGGGCTCAGTGAGCAGAGGAAAAGGAGCTGCAGGGCAGATGCTCAGCAGAACTCAGCTCCCCGAGGGGCTCAGGTGAGTGGGAGACAGGGAGAGGCTCGCAGGGGCCTCATTCCCTGTCCCGGGGTGAGCGGTGACATGGATGGCACAGACGATTTGCACATCGCTGCTCACTCCTGCCCTCTCCAGCCTGGGAACGCTGTGGGTCGGGGCTCTCTTGTGTTTTCTGCCTACGAAGCAATGGCCCTGGGCTGGGGCCCTGGGAGGAAGAAAGGTGGCAATAAATTGTACAACAGCAACAGCTCTGAGCTCATCCAGGATTTCCTGAAACTGCTCTAATGACACTAATTAACAGAAATAATGCTGAATAAGCTTCCAACGCATCAGAGCTTGAGGACTAAAGGACTCCACTGAGCTGGAACCTAGGGGAAAGAAATATGGAGCTGCTTTTGCACATTATCCTGTAATTAGGGCTTGCTGCAGCTCTGCCCCTGCTCCCTCCGTGACGAAGCACAGCCTGTGTCCCACTGGTGGCATGTACCAAGAGGAACAGCCACCTCACAAGTCCCTGCTTTGTACATGTGAACAAAAATAAAACAATAATTTGATTCTTTTAAGTATGAAGGAGGAGAAGAAGGGAGAGAGAAATGAATATGGAACAGACAGCCTGAGCATTAAATGGGGATGAAATGCTGCCAATGTTCTTTTAAAGACAAACCAAGAAAATGAAGGGGCTGCACTCAGCTGCCAGCGCAACAGCGATCGCTCATCAAGTCAAAGTTTCACTCTAATCACTTCAGTTGTTAAGGGGAAAAAAGTAGAGCAGTGCTGGGCTTGGAGAATTACCACTCCTTGCCATCCCCTGTCCCAGGATGCCATCAGCAGGGCTGAGCCCTTGGCTTGTGAGGAGCCTGTTTGGGGGCTAGACCACCCCAGATTTCTCGTGTGATCTCGGCTAAGTACTTTGGAATCCTCAATAATTTATTGCAAGGAGTTTCATCTTATTCAGGAAAGCATTGCTATAATTTTTATTTCTCCTGTATCTTCTCTGAGGTGTCTCAGAACTAAACACTAATGCTCAGGTGATCATGAAAACCTCCTATTTCCAGGGCTGGATTTTCCCTGCTGTACACTTTGGAGGGAACTGTATTTCTTGGCTTTCAGGCTGTGTGTGCAGGGTTTCCTCTGGCACAACTCTGTATCAGCTTTCTGAGCTGACAGGGTTAATCAGGGCACAGACATTCCTGCCAACAGCTCAGGTAATTGCCGTCTCTGTTCATCATTTTGTACTGGGCAAAGCAAACACCATCGCCAAGCCAGGCACTCGCTCACCAGCTACTGGTGGATGTCCTTAAAATTTCTCCAACTTCTTTAAACTTGCCTACTTGACACAGCTGTGTGTCATCGCAAATTCTGTTCCTCCACAGCTTATTGCTTCTCTAGATCATTAATGACTGCGTGGCACAGTCCTGGAGTGAGAGCAAATCCCAGAGGCTTGCTCCGCTTCATCGTCTCCAGCCACAATTTATCTGCTATTCTCTTTGATGCCACGGCCAGTGAAGCAGTGATGAGAGCTGTGTCCCCAAAGAGCCCTTCCTCCAGAAACAATGTGAAGAGCCATGGTCCCACACAGCCCTGCAGCGAGGCGGATGAGCAGTGGCTCTTGGAGAGCTCGGCAGCGAGGTAGGGTTTGGAGTGCAAGAAATGGCATAAGCTGGAGCCCTGCTTGCCAGGGCAGCAGGAGCAGGACTCCCCGGGAAGCCACAGGCTGGAACCTAGTGGGGAAGGAGCCCTCTTGTCCCTTCAGCAAAGGAACTTTCAAGGTTTTCCTCATAAATCCTTTCTTAGAAATTCCCTATAAATGCAACTTTGCCAATTTAGTCTTTAGCCCAAGGGAGAATCTTTTTGGTGAAAACAGAATTGACAGGCGAGCAGGAGAAGGAAATAAAAGTCCTTTCACATCTCTGTTTCTGTCTTTGGCCAAAACAGCAGCCAGCACCATGGCACAGTGACTTATTTTATTTAAACCTTATTTTCTGTCAGGAGTAACCTCCCGAGTCTCTTGCTGTAGCTCAGATTACTGACCTGCCGTGCGTGTGGCAATGTGACAGCGCTGGAGGATTTGCTGCCTCGGTGTGAAACACTGAATGTCCCCTCTCCCAGGGAGCTGCCCCTCCGTTGCTGAGACAGGCGATACGAGGTCGGTGTCAGGACTGTGTGTGCTGCAGGTACCTTCGCCAGAGATTCAATCTGGGGCTGAAAGTCACTGGAGGAAGAAGTAATTAATGCAAATCCCCAGGGCTGGATCAATGCAGATATGGAGGCTTTATAGCCTCCCTGGAAGGTAAAAGCTCTTACTGGGTTCTTATTTCAAGAGTTCATGTGGCACAAAAGATCTCAAAATGCTATAAATACCTCCCGAGGTGCTGCAGAGACCCACGATGCCATCAGCGCCACGCGGAACTGTCCACAACAGGAATTTGGACACACATGGCCTCTGCACGGGGCCTGGGATGGCGTTCAGTGCATTTATCTTGGTCTAGATAAACAGTAACAACCCAATTGTGTTTGTTCAGGGCCTCCTGCTCTGTCACTGTCTGTTAGAGCCTGGCTTCAGGTGCTGGGCAGCCAGGACCACTGAGATGGTTGGGGTAATGGCAAGCTTTCAAGTACAAGATGGTTTTTGTTTCCCAAGAGTCTGTCTGCTTTTTCCCATAATTTCATCCAATGGACAATTTTAGCTTTTCCCAGATGTTCCTAAATTTGCCCATACTTCCTTTCCAAGCCCATCACAGTTACAGCAACACAGCTGCTGCTGCCCCAGAAAGAACATGGACAGTTTGGACTTGGCCATCCTGTGGGTCAGGATTCCTCCTTGCACTCCAGCCTTCCTTCTGCAGGGATGCAGGAGGACATTAAGCCAGGAGCCAGGATGTGCACACCAGCTGCTGGGCAATGGGGTTGTCAGAAGAAGCAGCTCCCCATGGCTCACCTCAAGGATCCCCTTGTGGGATGGGGTGGGAGGTTGTGGTGCTCTCTGTGGGATCAGCACTTCACCATCTGCTCCAGAGCAGGCTGTGCACCCTGAAACCCTGCCAGCTGCCCCCTCTGTCAGAGTCAAGTGCAGTTAATGCAGGCAATCCAATCCAGCTGGGGCTGGTCAAGTTCTCCCCAGAGGTGCACAACGGCGTTACCGATGTTTTCACAGGATTTAAACTTCCAGTGCAATAGCCAGGAATAAAGTGAGCTTCGTCCGTGCATTACTGCTACCTTTTTTGCATACAATTGAATAAATTACCCTTTGTTATGAAACATTAATCCTCTTTGCTAAATGGAGTAATTCCCACCTCGGATGCGGCGGAAGGTCGGAGTGCCCTCAGAGCAGACCTGGGGGCATCCTCTCGTGCAGTGTAATGACAGATGGGGCAGGGGAGCTCCTGTGCCCAGGGGAGAGCCAGCCCATCACTGGAGGGTGAGGTGTTCCCTGGGGCATCCTCAGCTAGAGCAACTTATATGAATTTTGTATATATATATATATATATATATATATATTATGATGAATTTATGTTCCAGTCCAGCAAGAAGGGTGCCCATGTCTCCCTTTCTGTGGCACTGGCAGATTGCCCTCACACACACACACCAGGTTCCAATGCTGGCACCAGGAGGGATCCATTAGGAGGAAACTCCACAAATCTCAGTGTGATGCTACAGCTCCTGACAAAATGAAGGCAAGTATCTGGTTCAGATCTGCACTTAAAACAATCCAGAGGGCTATTAGTATTCACCCTGTGTGATCCAGATGGAGTAATAGCAGCTGTATGAATAAAATTAAAATTGGAAAGCTGAGGCTGCCTCATGCTTAGGAAGAGGCTGAAGATTGGAGCTGGCAATGGCAATGCTTCAGCAAGAGTTGGGCCCTCTCTCCAGCTTGTGTGACCAGCCCTTTGCTGTGGGAATGTCCCTCTGCTCACCACTGCAAGGTGGGCAGCGCTTGGCTGTGCTCTGAGCCTGCCATGCCAGCGTGGTCAGAGGGCTCCAGGACATGGGGGCAAGGAGCACATTCAGAGGAGGACACTTTCCTTGGCCTGCACCTCTTGGCAAAGCTCGGGAACTTTCCTGAACCTCCCCTCAGAGCAGCAGCCTGCAGGGAGCCTGGATCTGCCAGGCAGAGGGAGGGATGCAGAGGGGAGCAGGGCTGCAGTGAACCCATCAGCCTGGGGGGAGCACACGGGGAAGCAGGAATCCTCTTCGAGCAGCAAGCAGGTGAAATCCATACTGCTTTTAACCAGGCTGCAAATTTCAGGCTGTAGTTCATTAATTCAAAGAGATAGAATTGATGTCCCTCCCCTTCCCATCGATGCAGTCAAAGGGTCTCTCCATGTCTCCCAGTGCTGCCATCGTATTCCGATAGCCCCGACTGCCTCTGCAGAACTGGATCGTTGCTTCCTCCAGGGACTCTTCGGAGATGCCCGTAACAAAACCACTCACACCCCACTGGCAGCAGGCGCCGCTCCCTCTGCCTGCCTGTCTGCCCAGGAAACGGACTGGGGAGGAAGCTGCTGTGTGAGGATCCTCCACTTGGATTGCAAAGAGACGGTGGCTGTCTGATTCAAACCACCGATTTTTGCCAAGAGTCCCTAAGCACTATTATTCATGGCTGCTTATGAAACCCCTCATTAGCTGAAGAAGCTAATTGTTGTTGTTGAAAAAACGAGCAGTGAATCTCCAGGTCTGGCGTTCTGCCACTCCAGGAGCCTGGGCTTGTTTGCTGTGGGGCTCAGCCTCCTTTGCTGTTGCAGACAGGAAAATATTCCCCAACAAACCCCACCTTTTCCCCCCATACTACCAACTGTCTTTCCTTTTTCCCTGCCCAAATTTGATGCGCAGAAACATTCAGGGGTTCTAGGGGATGCCAGCCAGTACTTTTTGACTCATTTCAGAAAAATTCTGGACAGCAGCAAAGTGACCTCTACAGTGCCCATAGTGGGGAAAACGTTACCCTTCATGAGAGCATCTATGCGAGGACTCGGGACAGAGCTCCTCCACCTCCCTCTGCCCACCTGCAGGAAGAGGCATCGCTCTGGAGTCAGGAGCAGCATCAATGTGACCACCACAAACCACGCCTCCCATCCAGCTGCTGGGAGCAACGAGGCTCCAGTCAGGAGGAAATTGTTTTGCAGGTATTGTTTTGCTAACAATAGAGGTTTCTGCTTCTGAGAATGCTGTTTTGCTTAATACCTGCTTTCTGCAGAGTGGCAATGTGATGGAGTAATAGCCCTGGCACGGGTATGAGGGGTCTGGCTGGTGACAAGAGAACAGACAGCTGTATCCATCAGGAAAGAAAGAAAACAAGTGTAAAGGAAATAAGTGCTCCACGTAGGAATTCCCCGACAACATAAGGTTTTAATCTTCAGGATTAAATGGTGTTGTGATCCCTTACTGCACAATAAATGTATTTGCAGGGGGAAATGTGCCAATTTTCTTCTCTGCAAAGAGAAAAGAGAGCTGGACCTGAGCAGTGTTCCGCTTATAGGGAATAAAATGCAGGTTTGTTTTGAAAAGTTATCTGATAGAGGCAAAATGAGACCTAAATCCCATGGTGTGGCACAGAGCCCAACTGGCTGGAGCACCTGTCCCAGTTACCTGTTCTACACTTGCTTTCTGGGGACACTGGAGATCACTCAGTGGCTGCACAAACACCAAAAAATTAACTGCTGATAAGAAAGTGGCAAACCGAGTCCTAGATGATAGAGGGGCTGATCCTGCCCATGGGACAGAGGGGCAGAGCCTGCACTGCAACCCCCAGCCACTGCTGCCAGCCCCGCCATATCAACAGCCCTTGGCCCTCTGAACTGAACCCTAAAACCACCCAGTGACCCCAGACATGTAATTATTCCTTTATATTTTCCCGGGATTGTTTCCTTTGCACAGAGAGGGCCGTCACACACCGGGCACTGAGTGTTTATGCCTATGAATTATTCACGTTCTGTGGAGCCAGACATCATTATCCCCATGTGAGATAAAGGAGCGGGTGCACATCTACATGGATGAAGATATAACACTGGCTTTAAAAAGAATTACAGTTCTTGGTATTCTCCTCCCAAACAAAACCCCCAAGATGCAATGCTCTGTTTTTTCTTCCTTTGAAAGAAAAGCAGTAAATGCCAAGCCCTGCCAAGCTCCTAATGAGAGGCTGCTCTGCCCCACATCCCTGCCCAACAGCCACTAACCCCTGGCCCACCCTGGTTGCAACCCTAAGTATCCCTAGTGTGACCCACTGCACAGAAATGCAGGCCTGCAGAAGTTGGAGAGGAGCTGCTGAGGCTTCCCAGCTGCTTCTGGCTCTTTCTCTGAGCTCTACATTGATGTGCCACCTCTGTCCACATTCAGGAGCAGCCCACAAGCAGCAGCTCCTGTGTGGGTGTACAGCAGCCCCCACAACCCGACCACGAGCCATGGGCATCTGTGGCACCACGAGGAACCCCAGGGCTGACAGAGCTCCGAGCATCCCTGCAGCCCGCTGCGAGCCTACACAAACCAGCCCCAACACCTGATGTGGCGCCAGTGGCAGTGGGGGTGCAGCAAAGCAGAGCGACAGCCCTGCTGCCCAGAGCCCCCCAAAGCAGAGCTGCACGGCGGGGGGACCACAGCACCCACTGTCACCCCCACTACGGCCGCCCTCTCCAGGATCTCCACAAGCCCGGCTGTGTGTCAGGGGAGCAAAGCTTCTCTGCAAAAGGAAAAAAACCAAAACCCCTCTGAAGTGTGTGATAAACACGAGTGTAAAGGAAAGTGCTTGTTTTAAAAACTGGTAAGAAATCCTTCAGCTGCTGTCCTTCTCCACTCTCCGCAGGGGTGACGGAGGGGGCCAGTGCTCCTATTGATCTGACCCACAACACCCCGAGCGCAGCTCGTTACCGAAACAGAAAAGCAATGTTCAGCAACACAACATCTTGTTAACTCGGGAAGTTGGGGGAGCCCTCCCGCCTCCCAGCAATCATTCCAGCATCGCCTGCCTAAACAGAGCCGAATGGCACCGCTCTTAATGGGGTTATTAATAACTGTCACGTTCCACGAAGGTGAAATAATGTTCCTGCTTTCATCCATAGATTAGACTAAACCTGTGGGGAATTTTCCGAGCCCCCCATCCCCGCTTTGTGCCCCGACGCTGGTGCAGAGGAGCAGCACCGCTGACACCGTGGTCATCGGGACGGCCGAGGGCAGCTCCCCAACACCAAACCCTTGGCAAAAACATCTCCATTTTTGCTCTAAAACAAATGCACTCAGTGCTTTCTCGTAGTTACACTTTTAGACCTAAGTATAACTAAAAGCCAGAGAGAGGAGAGAGTGTTAAGAGACTGTTCAACTGCAGGCAAGAAAAATCTCAGTCCCCACGTATTAATTTAAAGTTTGAGGTTTTTACGGGGATGCTGCTGAGGCAGACACAGCTATGAGTAAATATGTCAAAATAATCTATCAAGTAGAAAGCTGGTCCCTGAGCTGTTCAATGCAAGAGGTAAATTACACAAAGATTATCATTAGATTTCCAAAACACCTTCCAAAAAAAAGGGAAAGAAAGGGAAAGGACGAGATTTGAGTATCTCTCTTAAGGCTTAGACTGTTCCCAGCCCTTTCTTGCTTTCAGAAGCAGTCATTAAATTTTGAGGCTCCCAAGCACACGAGAGCCCTGCTCTGCTGGAGCTCCTGACCAGACCAGGGGCTGCTCCCCTTCCCCTCCCTGAGTACCCTCAAGCTGGGCCAGCCCTGGCTCTGGTGGGAAGGATGCTTCCAAGCCCCAGCGTCACATGGAGCTGGAAAGACTGGATAAAATCTGCCCACCCCGCCAGAGGGCTCTGAGTCTCTTGCTGGCAGAAGGGCTAAATTAATCCATTTAATAAAGAAAAACCCTGCCTTCAGAATAAAACAAGATCCAAGATCTCTCTGAGCAGTGTTTCCCTTGAGGCTTACCAGCACTGCGTTTTCCATCACAAAAATAATGTCCTGTAAAAGACTGATTAGTCAGCTGATAATTGAGTTCTTAAATGTCAAAAACAATATGGTATGAATATTCAGCAGATCATGCCATGAAACTTACCTGTTCCATCAACAATGACTAACAGTTTCTATCCCCATTGTTCTTTTCCAGATATTATGTTAATTTGACTTTTCTGAGGTGATGAACAAGGCTCCCTTAAAACACAATCTTGCAGGTTAATGTGTAACGGGCTGCTTAAAAGAAAACAGTTTGGAAGTCGTGCTTGACTTCCATCCTTGTGCATTAGCTCCAGCTTGCAGTTCAGGGAGAGGGCCAATTGAATCAAAACTGCTCAAAGCAGACAGAGTTAATCTTTTGTCTTCTGAGAAGAAGAAAACCTGGTATGTAGATTGAAAAAAAAGAAGTCATATTTTTGTGCTGCTTGAGGTTAAATGCAGCCCAGGGGTCAAGGTCACAACACTTTTCAGACCTCATTTAATTTAAGAGGGGAAAACACGGGCTGTGTTTCCTTCAGGGCTGTATCTCTGGTTTTTAAAGGGTGGTACCAGTTATAACTCCATTCCCCACCACCCTGGGGCGCAGCCACCCTGCCAGGTTTCTACTCAGTGAACAGTACACCCGTCCAAGCCATGAGCAGCCAATTTCTCCAGGAGAATCCCGTGGGAAACGGTATCAGAGGCTTTACCACGCTCTCGGCCGTCACTGATGGAAGCCAGCATCCAGAACAGCAAATGGCAGCAAGTTTAAGGACTGAAGGATTGCATCTCTGCATCTTTCTAAGCGTGTGTTTAATTAACGCCTCATCCAAACTGTGAGCTCGGGAGCCTGGCTCTCAGTTACCCAAACCCAGATTTATGGGCTCAGTGTGGAGTGGTTAGCAAAGATATTTAAAACCAATCAGGCCCTTGGAGAGGCAGATCCAAGCAGTCCAGGCTGTGCTTATTATGCTGGAGAATATGAAAATAAAGCCATCAAGCTCACCAGACAAGTGGGTTATTTGTACTATATTTTTTAGTGATTAGTCTCTTTAATAATGCCTTTTGCCTGCAGTGGGAGAAACTCTCCATCGCGCTCTCGCACACCGTGCTGCTGATGGATGACACTCCCATGTGACCAACCAAACTCAATTTTAATGTTTCCTGGTGCCACTGAGAAGAATGAAAAGGCAATTATAATTTCCTCCAGCCTCAGTTGTTGCCAAGTGCTAAGGGGCGTGGGCTCCTTGGCTGAGGAACTTTGTGCTCGACTTCGCTGAAGATTTTAAAACACATGAGGCATCTTCAAAGATGTCAACCTTTTAGGTGAAAAAGCAAAATGGAACTTTTGGGTTTTTTCCCCCTCAGTCTCCCTGTCCCTTATATCAGTCACTGGCTGAACCTCCCATGCATCATGCACTCAGAACCTTTAGGAGAGAAGAATGTCCCACAGCTGAAGCATCTGGTTTGGGTGCTCTCCATCCCTCCCAAATTCCAGATGGACCACGGCTTTGGTTTGCGAGGCATCTGCCAGAGCTTAAGAGGACAGATCTGTCCACTGACTTTTCCACGGTACAGACTGACTGCAGGAGCCATTACTGCAAATGATATATCAAGGACCTTTTCAGAAGCTTGCTCTGGTGGGACCCAGAACCAGAGAGGACACAAGGGAGGAATCTGCTTTTTAAATGTTACTATTTTGTAAAAAATCCATCTGTAGAAATGGCACAAAAAGGACCCTGTTAAAACAGCATCAGTATTCCACCTGATAGAAGCCAGAGATTTGGGGGAATTTCTTTCAGTCTTTGAAGGTTTCCATCTCATACAAAACTCTGCGTATTGTTATGGACAATACCCTGTCACTCACATAGTTCCAGCATGTCTGGTGGGGGGCTAGAAAAAGAAGGATTTTTTTCCTCCATGGCAGGGTGAGAGAAGGTGACCTCTCCCGCATGCACCGAGTTAATCACCGTCATGCCTCTCCTTTGCTGCCCAGGCTGGTATCCCTAATTACACTAACCTATTTTTCATGAGTACAATGGGAGAGAGTTTCGAAGGATCAGCGCTCCTATGGGGAGAAATTAACCTCCTTCCCTGAGCCGGGATATAATGGTTGTTTATTCCTCCCGGTGGCACCATAACTCTCAGCAGAACAGCCGACAGAACGAGAGTAATACACGGGGCAAGCACAGGGCAGGGATCCAGCCCGCACACAACAGGTACCCAGCCAATTCCTCACCAGCCAGGCAGCGTCACCTGTTAGGAAAAAGTTCCAGCCCTCTTCCCTGAAACATGTTGCAATTACCAAAGCAATTGGAATTTTAATCAGCAATGCCACGGAAGTGTTTCTGACTCAGTCGCCTGTGTAAAAATCATGCAAATAACCCCAAAATGAAACCCTTGGGAGGATTGCGAATGGCCATCCCCGTTTAGAAGGGGAGACGAAGGGATTTCTCGGCAGCATCACTCCTCCCGCGGTGTGAGCTGGCCCTGGGGCCCCCAGAGCCATCAGAGCCCGGCAGGTGGGTGCAAGGGAAGCTGCCGGGGACAGCCCCGGCACAGAGAGGGAGGAGAAGGGGCCCGCAGTGCCGCGAGCCCCTCGCTGCATCCCCGCAGCCAGCACTGGCACCTCAGCGCAGTGTGAGCCAAGCCCCCCGCAGCATCCCGGCTCGCCGATGTTTCTGCCTGCTGGGGTTTCAGCTGGTGTATTCCTTTGGTCTGAGCGTGCCCATTGTAGCCCCTGCCCCCGTCCTTTTCCCCGCTCCCCAGCGACCAGCCGGGGGTCAGGTTCTTGTTTTTGCCTTCCCAGGGTCTGCACGCCGCCCTGCTCCTACTGCAGAAAGCAGAAAACTAGTTTAACATCTCATTTATTTCATAGAGGAGAAAGTAATTCCCTGCTGAATGATTGTCCTGAACCAACAATTCAGAAAGCAGGAATTTACAGTGCCTGCCGGAGCCGGGAGTGCATTACTGTAGTGCTGCTCCATGATGGAGCTGAAATATGTTTTTTCCCTCCTGTTAGCCTGAAGAGAAAAGCCATTAAATATGATTAAGGTTAAGAGATTGCTAAAATTACAAACAGCCGCCATTCAATTATTTTGGTCTATAAAATGCAACACAGATTGGAGTTATTTCTCCGAAATGTGTTTTTAGAAAATAACATAACACAACTAATGTGGTTTGATGTAGCAAATCAGGTTTCAGATACTCCTCGTAATGCAAAACTAAAAGGTTCATAATTTAACTCAAAGTTCGTAACTTGAAGTCATCAGGTGGCTGCTCTGTTAAAAAAGTGGGGGGCCAAAAAAAAAAATCAATCCTGCCCCAATGAATACGCCGTGGAGTTGTCTAAAGCCAGAGAGTCAATCAGTTTTAGCACCCATTAAAGCAAAGACAGAAAAATGCAACAACTTGGCATAACAGTCACACATTTTTTATGGAGAATAAATCTCCCCAACAGTTTCTGCAATTTCTAACACGGCCTGAGGTGGGTGTGAGGGACGTGCAGGGACTGGGAGACTCTGCTGGAGTGTGAGAGGATCATGGGGAGGGCTCCTGGGGTGTCACAGAGGTTGTGGGCAATGAGGAGCACCCGTTCCTCTCCACGCCACTGGTTCATGCAGTGCCAGGCTCACTGTGCCCCAAAGAAACTGCACACAATATATTTTCTGTCAGCAAGATGCAAGGAGCTGAAATAATTGGAAAGTTGGAAAAAAATGTGGATGGGGATATAGCAATGGCTAGAGACTGGTATTATTATGGTTAATAAAAGATGAGGAATTGCATTATTCTGCTGAAAGCAACACAAACCTCATGGAGTCCCTGGAGGCTGGCTCCAGAGTTGTTTCCATCAGCGAACTCGGAGCGAGCTTGGCATGGAGCCACGTGTCTGTGGTCGTGGACGGGGAGGGCAGGGCGGGAGGTGTTTCATGTGAGGGGCACTCGCGCCGTGTTGGTGGCATCGCCAGCCCCATCCCGCAGCCAAGGGAACCATCCAGCTGACCCAGCAGCACTGAGGCCTGGCAAATTCATGTCTTATGAGGATTTCTCACCCCCTAGATGCTGCTTACTTGCCTGCCAGTGTCTGCAGGATTCGCATATTCCCACTGTGGTTATCCCAATGGCCCAAAGTGACACCCAGGAAAAACATTTACTTCCACTTTTCAGAGTTTATACACAAGATCCTTCTGTAGTGGGTTGAAAAGGGTTAATGTGTGAGAAATAGATCATTTGATGAGTAACTGCATGATTAGGACCCAACGGATCGATAATTTCTTACAAATGTATAAATAATTCATTCTGCTAATGTGCTTGTAATAACCTCGCACGTACCCACTTGTGTCTCACAACAGCTACTCACCCCTTTGTCAGCCCCACATAAAGCAGTACAGGGCAGAGAAAACACAGCAGACACTCCTGATGTAGCCAGGATTCAGCTGAGCAGGCTTTTCCAGCAGAAACCTTGTGAAAAACACTGGACCTCAACACCTCGCCCTTGTGAAGATGTTGGCAAAGGGCAGCTGATGGACTCCTCAGCTGGTCAACAGCTTCTTGCCACAAATCCAAACCTTCTCCACCTTTCTGGCAAGCACTGGGGTGGTCAGAACACTCTTTCCTCACCTTTTCCACCTCTAGTCCCTCAAAAGAAGCCTTGTGGAAACACAGATGGAGAATTTCCAGTATGCTAGCCCAGCATTCCCCTTCCTGCCTGCATCGCTTGGGTGCCTGACTGTCCTTAGACCATTCTGAGGACACCCTGCACCTCCCCTCCCTTGGCTCACTCGCCAAGCAGCCACTCGGCACATGGACCAGCAGAGAACTCTCTGACAGGTAATTAGCTGCAGAAAAAAGCGAATGAAAAACAGAGCCTGAATTAATAACAACGCGCACACACGAATTTGTCTGGAGATGCACAATGAATTACTTTAATTTACCAAAAGCGCCTGGTTTATCTGCGGATGGGAACAGATACGTCTTCATTTCTGCTCATCTTTAGGAATTGCAGCAGCAGCTGGGGAGCAAGGCAAGGCTCCAGCCATTCCCATTCCCTTGCTGTGCCAGAAAGTGCAGACCCTGACACTGTCTGGCTGTACCCACAGTCACACTGAAGGTGACAGTCAGAAAGGACAGGGGCAGATGGATCCTGATAATTATTGCTATTTTGAAGAGAAAAAGGAAAAGTAAGTGCCACTACTTCAAACTAACCCTATGAACTTCAAGGGGAACACTGTGTGATGAAAAAGGGCAAAAAGAGATTAAAATAAAAGCATCAACCAGCCCCGGCACAGGAGCACTGGAGGCAAAGCCATGGGCTGGGCTGTTCCTGGGGCACGTGGCTCCTCCTCTCTTGGGAGGCAGGAGCAAGGTGGGAGCGAAGGTGAGCTTTGCGTTTTCCTTCAAGGCTCATTGCGTTGGAGTTTCAGCCTTAAAGCTGAATTTCAATTACATGACCAGTAATATTCACTTAATGAAAAGTACCATCCTCGCCCGGTGGGCTGCAGCAGGAAGGAAGGAGAGGAAAAAGAAGGATTAAGCATCACTCCTGTGGACAGGCACCTCGCCTGCCTGTGTCCCAGTGCCTCCCTCACTCCCAAGATGATGATGCAGTGCAGGGGACACTTGTCCCAGGCAGATCTTCCGGAATCTCAGTGGGGTGATATAATTTGAGGAGCTGGGCATTCAGAGTGTGTCGGCAAAATCCACCACCAGCATTGCTCTGCTGGTGGGAGGGATGGAGGGATGGATGGATGCCTCCCATCGCCGGCTGGGTACCGCTCCACTGGCAGGAGGGATGGAAATGGAGCAGCACATGGCCCATCAGGGATTGCAGAGGGGGCTGCCAGATACCCATCCCAAGCAGGGCAGGCAGCAGCACAGCATTGTTCCCAGCTCTCCTCCTTCTGCATACCCGGGGCCCACCTGGCTTACAGGGAAAAGACATTACTTTAGGATTAGGCTTCCATCTGATTCTCATCAAAGGCTCTGGTCACCACCTATTTGCTTAACACCAGACCTTTCAGGCACCATCAAAGTTAACAGGGCTTGACAGATTTGGGATTAAACACAAAAGCCAGACAAATCCATACTTTCACAGGAGGTCCCAGTGGATGCACCAGGACAGGCAGGATTAGGGGAAGAAAAAAGGGAAAAGGAAAGAGGAGAGAGAGACTCACATAGGATCTGCCTGGTGCTGCTCATGCCAGGAGCATTGCCCCTGTGCCAGCATCCTGCTCTCATCCCCAGCCAGGATGCTGTCTGCTTGTCTTGTCCACTTTTCCCAGCTTATTCCCTGGTGAAATGTACACCTGGAAAACCAAAGCCATTAGCAGCTCTGCTGAGAGCTGATGAACCTGCAGCAGCAGCTCAGGCATTCCAGGGTACAAGGTCTTGTTTATAAACCACTCTTCTCCCTTAGCCAAACAGAAGCTCAAAAGCAGCAGGTCTGATTGAATTACGTGTTTAATATTTAACAAGGGGTCAGGTTAGATAATCAAATAGTCCTTTTTGGCTGAAAATTAGTCCTGAGGTCAGTACAGAAGCTGCATAGCTTCTCCTCTGTGGCAAGGGGGGCTACTTCTTCCCATTGCAGTAGTGATCACGGAAGACTTGGGCAGGGAGCTCAGGAGAATCCCAGGAAAGACCAAGATGTTTTTAAAATACCATTAGAAAAGAAACATAAAATACACTTTATCACCTAATGAGACTTCCTTGATATTATGGAAACAAAATTCTGGAATTAACAGGTCTGCTTCTGTCACAGCTTGTTGTGCCCACCCTAGACCCCTGAGCTGGCAGATGAGCAGCCACCACTGGTTCTTGTGGGAATGGGAGCCCTCCTGACACTCCAATTCCAGCAGGGACAGCTCTGCAGAGGCACAGCCCTGGCCTCGCCAGACCACAGCCCTCCCTGGCATCATTTATCTGCAGCTGTAAACAAGCATGTCCATTCTGTGAGCAAATTGGAGTGATGGCCAGTCACCGATAGCAATTCCCAGTAATTAAATGAGAATTAATTGATTTACCAAGCAATGCACTTGCTTTATATATGGTGTTTTTATTAGCAAACCCTAGTTACTTAAGTAATTTCCAAGGCATATTTATTGGCGCTGCATAAATCTGAGTAAACAAGTAATTTTTAATTGTGAGAATAATTAAAAATGGCCACATATGTTTATTGAAGAGCACACCCTGCCAGAGCTGTGTTTGAGGAGGCTTTTTCACCCCAGTCTGGCACCCTGGGTTGTGCCACCTCCTGGTGTAGCCATCCCAGGTACCAGTTGCCCTGGGAAATCATCACCTTCTCCATCACAAAATATCATTTGTCAGATTTGTCTCCCACCAGGAGACGCCCCAGTTGGTGCAAGGACTGCTCCCATGGTGTATCCCAGCCCAGCAGGAACACTGCTGGCAGAGGAACATTCTCCTCCATCCCCCCAGTGTCCCCCACACTCCTCCTCACCTCCCCACCTTGCACAGAAAGATCCCAAAGGCTTTTTTTGGGGGGGGGTCTCATGATTAAAAAATCGTCTCTGCAACACTTTATGCATGCATCTGTTATGCTAAAATAACCCTCCTTCCTAACCATGCCCACCTGCTGTCTTTTTCAATTTTAAGTATTTCTAAGTAGCAATCAAATCAGTATAATTTGTTCTTTATCTCAGAAAAACCATTGTGAAAGAAAAATGTGACCATTATGTTACATCAGGGAAAAATACCAGCCCTTTCTTTCCAGCCTTCTCTCTGTTCTATCAGATCTCAGTCGTCATTATGCCCGTCAGATTTAATATTGCTCGAATGCTCCGAGCTTTCTTTAATCACCGCAACCTTTCTGCCGTCCCCGAGCTCCCCCCTCCCCAAGGTTAAGGCTTTTTTCCTTTCTTTTTTAATTCAGATACATAAATACGCATATTATGAATGCGTTAAGGGTTTCCAGGAGACGGCTTGCGGGGTTGTTTCGGGAGCTGGCTGCTGGCAGAGCGTTACCATCAGCTGCTATTGTGCGGGACGGAGGGGCCGGGGCTGGGAAAGGCGGGATGCGCCAGACAGGGCCACCACCCACCGGCTGCTCCGGAGGGATCAGAACAACAACCCGAGCAAATATTGATGCTATAATCAATGCTGAGATTAGGATTGACTGTCGGAACACACCCAGGTCGCTGTAAAAACATTCAGTGCTGCAGATTTCAATAAAGCCTACGGATCAGAGGGCAACGGTAAATGATTATTTATAGACTCGCGGCAGAGGCAGGGCAGAGAGGGAGCCCATTACAGTTCGGATCAATCCCTTCACGTGCCAAGGGCTGGCTGCGATGCATTGGGGCAGGCTTTGGGAAGATCTCTCTTTGATTCAAAGGATGGGGCAGCAGAACCTTTCATCCATTTTCAATCACCTGATTCCTTGCAGGCTTAGGCCCCTTTCAGTTCACTAATTACTCAAACATCTTCCCAGATCCCCCAAATGGTCTCTGGCCACCCTGACCCCCCAAAACACCTCTCTTGAGCCCAAGACTGTCATCGCTGTGCTGGAACTGAGCCCTGATCATCCCTTTTGTCCTTTGGATGAGACTTTAGAGGAGCCTCTCCATGCATTGCAGCAGCTGGGGAGCCTGCAAACACAACAGTGGCCTCTGGCAACACCTCAGCCTGTGTTATCTCCACGGACTCCTCCCGAGACACAGCCACAGGGACCGTGTTGCCGCCAGCACGGATGTGATGCTCACTGCATCCTGGCACAAGAGGCCACTGAGGAACTGGGCCTCAGAGAAGCTTGCCCTGCAGCCTGCAGACCTCAGATCAGCTTTGGCAAGAATAGTTGCTAAAAATAAATCCTCTCCTTTCCTTCCCTTTTGACTTCCCAAAAGCCAGGCTAAAAATAAGAGCTATTTGCAGGAAAATCCCCCACCGCTGAGCCTCCTTTTCCCCGTTTCTTTCCCAGGACACAACACTGTTGCTGCTAAGGGACCTGCGAGCACATCTCCAAGAGATGAGAAAAGTGGCACACAAGGTTCAGAGCATTAAACAGGCACCCAGGGCTGGGGTCAAGCATTTCTGGTGATGAGTGAGCTCCCCTTGCCAGCTCTTTAGTCCACTGAGAGATCAGCACTGACCTGCTGACCACATGCTCCAGACAGAGGGGCTGCAGGACCAGCCCTCCTGGCCAGCACCCCCCAGCCTCCACCTCCTTCCTGCTTTCCCACCCCAGCACACCCTGCACACATGCTCTCCAGCCAGCTCAGCTACACTTCACAGAGTCTAGTTTCCATAAATAAAAATTAAGCAAACACTTAACAAGCGTCATGCATATTAATACTCTCCAGGTGAAGGTTAGCATGAGCTGTGATTGTGGCAAATCCGCATTTGATTAGATTGACTTGAAAACAGGGGAGATAAACAACCCACAAAACCCTAAAAATCACTATAATTTATTCTTTTGACCTCTACGAGTTTCTCAGTTTTATACAGCTTCAGACTCCTTCCCTACTCAGGGCACTTCAAAGGAGCAGGTGGTGGCACACGAAAAGCAACTCCCCTCCCCTGGCCTCTCGAATGGCTCCCCACCTGTACACACAGCCTCTGTACAGCGACTCAGAGTGTTTGACTCAGCCAGCCTGTAAAAACCTCCTTGTGGAAATGAGAGACCTGTTACAGGTCCCTCTGCCGAGCCTGGAGTGGGACATCGAGGCTGTTGGGTGAGCAGGAGGTGTTGGGGATGGCACACCTGGCGCTCGAGTCGCCTTCTCTCACAAACTGCGGTGGGTTAGTTCTGAGCTGTGCTGCTGCTGGGAAGCCAGTGGGATGAGGCTGCCTTGGGAAGCAGTGCTTCCCCCCTGCCAGCCCCCAGATACAAACTCTCTAACAGATCTATACCTCTGCAGTAACCTTCCTACAGCCCAGGCAGCTCCGCCTGGGCCCAAGCACACATCTGGGGGAGTGCAGATGTTTTACGAGACCCCTCACGGGATGAATGAAGAAGCTCCCTGTTCCTGAGTTTTTCCCAGCACAGCAATCACTGCTTTCCCCACCCTCTAACCCAAGCCGTAAAGAACATTCCAGCTGCAGACAGAGCAACAACAGCTGCTTAACAAACCCCAGTAAAGACAATGTGGCAGGATCCAAACTGCGGCTGGAAGTTCTCCATGGGATCCCTGCTCCACTGCTGAGCAAAAGGCGCAGTTGCTGTGGAAGATGGGCCATTATTATTCATTCCTGTCCCGTTTGTGGTGACAGTGTTAATCACAGCAGTCTCTGGGAGAAGGATGCTAATGAAGATGTGATGCGGGCAGCACCGTCCGCAGCCATTTCTCAATTCATTAGCATCCTGTCACTCCGAGGGGCGACCGCAGAGACCTGTGTTCCCACCTTTCACCAAAACATGACAGGATAATAAAGCAACATTATTTTTACTGGGGAAAAGCCAAGTACATTCCTTAAGCTCAGTGTTTGTTACGGTGAGTCCCTTAAACTGGGAACAAAAAAAAGGGAGCAAAACCCCAGAACCCAACTGAGCAACAACCAACTGCCTTGCACCCCTGGCAGGGCACCCACAGGCAGGTCCAGCAGCCCCATTCCTCAGTACAAGGTGCTGCTACACCCACGGCAAGGAGCAGGGAATTGCATGGAGTGAGCCTGAAAATCTGTGTGGGTGTCCCAAGGCAGGACAGACCCTGGCAGCTGAGGGCAGGGACAGGCAGCTCCTGCAGTGCTGATGCTCTCACACCTGCACAAACTCTTTATTTGGTGGCAGGGATATGGAGAAGGGAACAGGCAGCAATGCAGAACAGGTGAAGTTCAAATCTCTGGATCTGAGGTCCAGACTGTGCTCCACCAACCAGACAATTATCCATGTCCCCTACTATTTGTGCTCCACATCACGCCAGGTGAATGGTACCCCTTTGGTAGGCCAGATTTATTCCAGCAGCTCCACATAACAAACAAGCCCATTTCACTACTGAAATCAGAGTGTGAAATCGCACCACATCCTCAGAAAGATGCAGTGTGCCATAACCAGCTTTAGGTTAGAAAACACAGTCCTTCGAGCCATCTGATGGGTGCCTGAGGTAACGTGGTAATAGATAAGGCAGATTTCTATCGTAGCTGTGAGCATCCCGCTCTGCTCTGGGCAGGCTTTCATGCTGTTTCCATCACTGTGACATCCAAACTCAACGTCTCTGCTCTGACCGTGTGTCATCTGTTACCAGCAAACATTCAGATGAGCTGTGAAGCTCATGCAAATACTCACTAAATCTGGGAGACGCAGTTTTTGCTGATATCTGTTCTCTTGACAGTGGCTCCATCATCCGATTGGGAATAACAGCAGCACAGTGTGAGCCAAGGGTAGCAGACAGCTGGCACGAAGCCTTGTAAAATATACCTTGTGCTCACCCCCAAAGCCACCTGTCTGGCTGATTTGGGATAGAGCCATAAACCAATCCAGAGGATGCATTTGCGGACACTGGGAAGAAGTCAGCCACTTTTCAGTCTGGGGCTTGTTTTCACCCTCGGCAGACAGGGAGGGGAATGAGCCACGTCTCCCTCACTGCACCAGAGACAAGGCACTCACCCTCCTCTGACAGGATCTCTTGGAGACACCGAGGGGCTGCTGCAGTTTGGGGCATGACCCAATCCCACTCGGCATGACGGGATCCTGTGGAGGGCAGACCAAGCCTGCTGGAGTAGTAACATGGGCTGGTGGGGACCTGTAGCTAGAGCATTCCAGCTAGGAAATTTAAATTACACTTTGGAAGGTGGAACGATGTGCCTGTGTTTGAATGGCAGCATCTGCTTTTAGTGAGATGCTCATGAGCAGCAAGTTTGGCAGATGCCGGTACAACAGAGCAGCCAGGAGGTCCCTGGCTGTGTCAGCTTCCTGAATCCAAAAGAAATCCCATTGCCTCCCTTCCTGTAACAGCTGAGCAGCAATCAATGCCAAGGGCCCCAGCTCTGAGGCAGGGTGAGACGAACACGTGTTGGCAGTGCCTGGACAGCACCAGAGACCTCGCACTTCTCTGATTGAATTTCACTCCTCTCCCCTGGATACCTCCTGGCTTCCCTGCCAGCCTCAGCTGCAGCACAGCATCGTCTGAGCTGTGAACACGCAGCCAGCACATCCAGCCACTGCTGCCCGAGCCCTCCCCAGGGCTCTCAGCTCTCCACAGCCGTCACTGCTTCTGATGGCAAAGTGGTTTTGTGGATGACTGGGGAAAAGTGACCAGGGCGAGGGATCGCCACCGGGAGAGGAGACAGAGATGTACAGAAGGCAAGCAGGCAACAGGAACACGTCCAGAGCCAGCCCATTTGAGGGCATGGCCATGCCAAGATTCACTTGGGGGTCCCATCCATGCATGGAGCCACCCAACAAGGACTGGAGGAAGCAACCTTCTGAAGCAGCTGACAAGGAAAACGCATTTGCCGCCCTCCCAGATGAAAGAAAATGTTCAGTGCACACTCTGACAGTACGAACCTCTCCTGATCTGATGCTCATTCCTCTTGAAAACACTCAAAAAAAGAATAAGCTTGCTCCCCATCCTCCTCTTGCAGGCTCGCACAAAGGCACCAGCTCTTCTCCATATGTCTTTTTTTTAAAAAAAGAAAGACCACGCACTTCCATTTAATTAAAAGTATCTACGTAGGAATGAGATTAATTAATTCTCCTTCTACCCAAGAGCCCTCTCATTGTGTTCGCTTAAATGAGGTTTTAAATGTTGTCTCTGTGCTGTATCTGGGCCAGTTGTCTCCAGACAACACTTGGAATGTTCTTCCAGCTTGTGCTATACCACCCTGCATCTCTTACAAGGAAATGAAGAGCACAGGGCCAGCCACTCCTTGCTTTGGAAGATGTTCCGAGTAGAGCTCAGGACACAGGTGGGCATCTCCAAGGATCTGCTCATCCTCCCAGTAGCCTGTATAGTCTGGGACACAGGCAGCCTCCACACAACACTCGAAATGCCGGGAGAGAGCTGCCAAAGCTGCACAGCCCAGCTGGAGCACAGTGGAGGGGAAGCAGCAGCTGGGACAGGACCTTGTGCCCCATACCACTGGTGCTGATGATGAGTGAGAAGCACGGAGGAAGCACCTCCACCCCCTCCCAGCACCACCAGCCCTGGCTCCAGCTCCTCTGATGCAAATCAGTAAATCAACAGCCTGGGAGATGCCACTTCCCAACCTGACACTTTCCGTAGCCACCCGCCCATTTCTCTGCACAAATACACCGAAGGATGACAGCTGACAGGAGAACTTGGCTTGAACCACCCCAAATAAAAGGAAGAGAGCAAAGCAAAGGAACAAACTCCTCAGCTTTGGAGGGGTGACCTCAAGCAATGCTGCAAGAATGGCCTTGTCTATTCTGCCTGAGGAGCAACACACGTACTCTTTGCACCCAAATTCCACCTGTTGCAGGGAAAACATCTTTCTGCTACTTGGAGCTGCCCATGATCATGGCAGGGAGCCCTGCTCTTCCCTTCCCAAATGGCTCCCCCACGTAGACCCCTGGCAAAGCACCACGTTTGCATCCCACTTTCCTGGGGCAATTTACGTTTCACCCAAATCCCCTATGATGAATCGTTATCTGAGTGCCCATGGCAAGCCTGCGGTGACTTTGCTCACTCAGATTAGCTCCTTGCGGTGCTCAGCCAGTTCATACGGATTTCTGATAAATGTTTTGACAGATTTTCCTTACTTGGGGGGAAAAACCCAAAAACCCAGGAGGGGTGGAGGGGAAGAAGAAAGAGACCCTTTGTCTGCCCATACTCCAGATAGCACTGGAGATGTGAAATACTCATTGCCTTTCAACCAGGCAGGATCAACAAGCTGGCAACCACCTCTCTACCCCCAGATAACAGATCATCTCGTTTTCCCCGGCCCTGCTCTGCCAGCAGCTCCTGGGTCTTGCTTCTTTCCTGCACCATCCCATGCTGCCTGCCCTGGAGGAGCCAGGACTCCACGGAAGGATGCTGCTCCACCTGCTCCTTCCTCTGCACCCTGAGGAGGACTGGAGGCTGCAGGTGGATCTTTAAGCCGATTTGGGATGCCCAGGCAGCACTTATCTCCTCCCAATTTATGTCTCTGCAGCAGACACTGTAAATTCAGTGGATTGCCTTAACCTTTGGTGTTGTCTCTCCCCTGTAACTCTAATCTTTTATTCATCTCAAATATGAGCAAAGATTTTCTAGATAGTAAAGTGACAATGAGACTGCTGGGTATGTCACCCTTTGGTCAGACATGGGGACTGTGGATGCTCTTGGTGCCACCTGCAGCTCCCCACCTGTGCAGGACCCCGATGCCGGATTTGGACTGGCATCAGTAAGGATGCAGGCGCCTCAGTTCCAGCTCCTGTGATATTCAAGTCTCCCCCTGGGAGATCCAGGGCTTGCAGAGAGGAGCACATAGCCTGCAGTCTGCCTGGGGATGGAAATTTCCACCATCCCTTTCATGCACCCGTTTACTCTCCGCTGGATTTTTCTGCTTGCCATTAGCCTTCAGAGCTCTGATTTGTCGGCCTGTCATTTGGACAAATGTTGACGGGCAGAAACAAGCAGGGTTTTCTTTTCCCCCCTCCCCTTTTCTCTCTTTTTCCACCTTCCACGCTCTCCACTGCCAGTGAGAACATCAAGGGAAAAGGATGAACAACTGACCCATAAAATAAATACAGGGCTTACAGTTTCTGATAGAGATTAAATATTGTAGGAGTCATGACTAGATAAAAGCCAGTGGAAGGAAAAGCCTCAGACCTCAATAGAGCATTAAATAAAAAGAAAGCAGCACATATACACACACCCAGACACAAGAAGATGTGCTGCAAGATTTATGGGGAGTTTGATAATCTGAACTGGTTTTGCTCCAAGCAGACTCACCTCAGGAATGCAGCTCAAACATGGCCCTGAGGAGGCTGAGGAGATGAGTAGAGGCAGAACATGGCTCTGCTTCACCCTATCCATGGGCTGGCAGCCTCTGTCCCCAGCCCCAGAGAGGCCCCCAGCAGCACTCCCAGTGCCGGACACAGTGACCAGTCCACATGGACCAAACAGGCTGGGGCAGACTGTGGGAGCACAGAAGTGGTGGTAGGTGATGGCAGCTCCTCCAGAGCTCGAGGGCTTCGATGGGCACATTTGGCACAATCTGCTTCTGACCCTGCCAGTCTCTGCAGGGGAAGCTGCTGGTCCAAGGGTTTCCATTGAACACACAAAGGGTCCAACAGCCTCAGCAAACCCTGCTCCCTGCTCCTCATTTCCCTTTGCCTCACTGAAAACTGTCTAAGCTCTCCCGTGACCCAGCTCCTGAACCTGGAGCTGGCCAAGCCACCGCAGATTTAATTTCCCCTCCCTCAACTTGCAAACCTGTGAAGTTTTGGGTTTGCTCCAAAGCATCCCATTAACTGTGGCATGAGCACTGTGGCCAGGGCACAGCTCGAGGCAGGGCTGCTGCCCCTGTGCCCTGCAGTGGGTCCCTTCCCCAGGACCAGGAGCACCCTGAGGCTCCAGCTGAGCAGCCAAGCAATCAGGCAAACACCAGGCAGTTAAAGGGAGAATTGGAGCCGCTCTCGGCAGCAAATTAGACATTTAAAAACTGAGGAGAGCGAGTGGTGAAGATTAAATGTGTTATAGATTTGCTGGAGGAGAGGCGAGTGAAGCAAAGGTGGATCATTGACACCCCTCAGGCAACTGGGTGAAGATTTGTTTACGTACTGGTGTGTAATCAAGTAGGAATGAATGCGAGACACGGGGCCTTAATTTTTCATTTGCAATCAAGGCCACGCACACACCTTTTCTTAGTCACAGAAAAACACTGCCACGCTCCCTGTCCCTGCTCAGCAGCATTACCTGGAGAAGGGACAATTACCAGGGATAATCGGGCTGATTGCGGACAGGAGCAGTGGGGGAAGGAAGGCTCTGGGGCTGCAGGGAAGGGCTGCCAGGCCAGTGGATGTGGGAAGAAGCCTGGTTCCCGGCAGATCCCAGTCACCACTGGAGGATGCACTGGGCACCGTGTTCCCCTGGCTTGGAGCACATTATGTGGAAGAAACACGAATGCCCAGAGCACAGCGTGGACAAGGGGCATGTCTGAGGAAGGACAATGTCTGAGCAAGCTGTACCCCAGCACAGGGCACGGGGCAGCACCTCCTTGTCCTGGGAATGGACACAGGGACCAGGTACAGAGGATGGAAAGCTGACCATGGGCACGGAAAACAGCAAAGAGGAGCTGGAACAGAGAAGGGAACAAAGGTGCAGGGGAAGAAAAGAACATGGAGAGTCACAGGCTGAAGATTACCTTCTCCATCTCATTGAGATTCCCATGCAGGTCCCATTTTGAGGAGATGCTGCCAACCTGTCGCAGCTGTGGTGCTTGGAGGCAGTGAGGTGCTGTCCCGAGGGAGGCTGAGAGCCAAGAACAGAGGAGAGAGGAGGGCGTCTGATCAAATATTCCCTTTACTCCTGGCAGCCTTCACATCTCCCGCTCGCTCGTTCCGTGCGTGCCTGCTCCGAGAGTGCTCCGGCAGGCGAGGGGATGCCAGCACCACTCACCCCACTTGTTGCAGCCAGGAGGGAGCCGCAGGAGTCCCGGGAGGAATGGTGCTGCTGTGACAGATGCTTAACCTGGGGCACTGAAGCCCAGGGCTCAAAATCCCAGGTATGACATGGTACCGAGCATCCCCTGCTGCACAGGTACCACTGCAGTGAGGGATTCCCACTTTTGGGCAGTTTGTTGAGGACAAAGAGGGGATCCCACTCGCCCCAAAGGATGCTGAGAGCCAGCACCTGAGGACTTGGGTTAGCACTGGTACTGTTGGGACACAAAGCAGGAAAACAGGATTTCCAGGATTTCTCTGGGGACAGGGCATAGAACAGCTTAGAGCAACTCTGCCAGCCACCACAGGGAATGAAGTCTGGAGGCAGACGTGGGTTGGCTCACAGCAGAATCTTAAGACAGAGACGAAACTTCCCAGGGCTGCTGAAACCCTTCAATCTTCCAAAGGGGCTCAGTTTCCCCAGCCTCTGGGGTGCAGGGTGCCCCCCCAACCACACTCAGATTGCCCAGTGCCTGAACCCTGCTCACTTTGGATTGCAGAGCCGAGGGACTGCTGAATGGCATCTCTCTGTACCCTTCCTATCTACGTTCTGCATCCCCGTTCCATCTGTACACATTTTTCCCATGCTGCCCACATCACTCCAGGTCTGTGACTTACAGGGCTGCTGCTGTCCTGCAGAACAGGATAAGGAACTGGAGCGGGAGAACACGGTTGTGGGCAGATAGGCAGAGGCACACGGGTTAGAGCTGATATTAATGTAGCTCGGCCTGGGCTGGCAGGGAAAAGAGATGGAGAGCTCTGCCACCAGCGCCGGCACCGCGGAGCGAGGCACCGACGAGTCCTGAGCAAAGTGGGACCTGTCAGCCCACCCACCTCCGGAGACTGGGCGAGGGGACAGGATGAGCCTGGAGGGGTGAGCGAGGAACTGACCCGACATGGGACAGGGAGACATCCTGTGAGGCACCCCTCTGGCAGCAGCAAGGCTGCAGGAGCTGATGATGTCCCCAGTCACTGGGGCTCTCTCTCCAGGAGAGCCTGTGCTGGGATGGATCCCTGAGTTCTCATCCTTCTCCTCGCAGGCTCCAGTGGCACAGCTGGCCCTGAGCAGAGTTTGCTTGTTTAACTCAAGCTCTTTATTGCACTAAAGTTTGCTTATTCAAGTAAAGTTTACTTTTTCACATAATGTTTGTTAATTCATCTAAAGTTTATTTTTCCTCCTTAAACCTGTTTGTTTACGCAAAGTCTGTTTATTTTACTCAAACTGACCAAGGAGCTCCTCAGTTTGCAGCCCAGCTGCAGGGTTAGGGTTAGGGTTAGTGCAGAGCTCTGCAGAATCCCCTTTCCTGCCTTTCCCCACAGGACCCTGCTAAGCCCCTGCCCTGCTCACCATGTACACAGGTTTCCAGGAGAGACCTCGTGCTGCAGGGATCACATCTCCACACTGACTCTGGCCGGTTAAAACAGGACAGGGCCAGTTTAAACTCTTAATGGTCAGTAGACTGAAATTCTTTTCCTGGTTACACTAATTCAGATGTAAATTTTTAAGCCAGGCGTTGGGGTTTAGATGGAATTTGGGTTTTCCCTTCACTGAAATTACACATCCAGATGAAGCTGCCGGGACACAGCACTGGGGTGTCACATGTGCCCCCACCCGATCGATGCCACCTGGAGCAGGTGTTATCCCAGGTGGCACAGCACCAGACGCTGCCTAGAAAATGGGATTGGATCTTCAGAAAAAGCTATTAGCCCCTTGTCAGGACCCTCTGATGAGAACTGACTGGCTGGCGTGGATCGATGCTGCCAGCTCACGCCTCGTCCCTGCTCCCGTGTATTTCAATCACCCAGCCCAGGATCCAGGTACACCTTACCTGATGTGAGTTTAAGTGTCATTTATTGCTAATTACTTTACGTGGCATAAGCTCTTTGACAACTTCAGCCTGGCAGAAAAGGCTGTAATTACACAAGTCAGACTCAGATGCCCAGTTAAAATAATTCCTCCCTGTATTTGGTTAAAAAGGGAAGAAAACTAAGAACTGTATTACTGACCTAATAAAATAATTCTGCAATTAGGACCAAATGACTTCTGCAACTCATGAAAACGTGAAGTTCAGGGCAAAAAATAATGATAATTTTCTTCATTTTCATAAAATCCTGGCAGTGTCCTCAGCTCTATGTAATGGAACAGGCTCAGCAGCTGGGGGGTCATGCCTGGGGAGTGTGTTTCTGCAGCTGGACACTTAGGATATGGGAGTCACTCAGTCTTGTTGCTCAATTGTTACCCTTTCCAGCTTTCCCTACCCCAGTTCTTTGTATCTCAGTATCTGAAAAGTTAATGCACAGGGATTCATCAGGTACCTGATCCTGCATGCTACAGGTACAGTTTCCTGCCACCCACTTGTAAGGCCTGTGTAGGGCCAGAAAAGCGAAGGACAAGTATTTAGATCCACTGGGAAGAAAAGCACCAGTAAATAACCTTAAAACCCTGAAAGATGTGGACCCCTGAGAGGATAAATTACAGACACCTCAAGTGTGAGACACAATTAGTGCTGGCTTGAGGAGAAAACCATCGTGAGCCGGCATCGGGGACCTGTGAGCTGCAAATCTCTTCTGCATTGAAATAATTGCAATAGCCATGGAAACCATCATGAGCTCTGCTCATTTCAGGTAAGAAAAGAGCAAGCCGCTTTTTTGGCTCTGCCCTACGGTTTTTTCCTCAGTGTCATGATTTCTCTCAGAAAAACATTATTTGTGACGTAACCATACGAGATGCACCGAGTGCTCAAGAGCTGCACAGTGGCCTTGGAGCAGCGGCAGCCACCGCCTCCGGCACACACCCCGGTCCGCGCGGCTCCTCCAGCGCCGGGCACACTGCTTCTGCATGGTTGTTCCCGGTGTGATCTCCTCGAAAAGCAATTGTCTTTCTCCTCATCCTTTGTGCAAAACATAAAAGATTAATGATTGTAATTTCAGCGCCGCAGCTGCCTCGCAGCCTGATTTGGGGGCTGTGGTGGGGGGAAAGGCGGGAGGAGAAGCGTGTGCTGCTGCCATCGACAGCTGCCCGAGGCCGAGTGGAGCCAAACGGATCCTCCCCAGCAGCGCTGGTTGTTGGAGTTGGGTGTCTTGAGGCAAACAGACTTTGTGTGTCACAACCTGGAAATGCCAAGTGTTTTAAGGGGAGATGCCAAGAAATCTGGCAGCACCAAGATGGAACGGGAGACAAGAACGGGGTGAAGGAGGTCACATATTTTAACACTCGCCTTTCAAGGGAGGATTTAAATATTTGTCTGCTATTAAGACCTTGTGTACTGACCTACTCCAGCTTGGGAAGGTTGGAGCATCAGTGACAGATCAATTTTCTCCAAGGCATTACTCCTCAAAGAAAATAATTTAGCAATTATAAACAAGAAACTTATGAAATCTGCTCCGTATTTTATGCAGCTTCAATACATCAGGTTTAACTCTTTTTGTTCCAGGCAGTGCTGGGTGTTACCTGCTTGGCCCCAGCTCCTCCTGCCCATGTCACCAGTGGAGCTCCAATGGTGGGCTCTGTAACAGCCAGGATAAAGAGTGCAAAACAAGATCTAGTTTTGTAACATTAATTTTTTTTTATTAAGAAGACAGATATTTCATAGTACTTCTTTTCCTTTGTAAAAATGGGATACATGAACCAATACAAAATGTGAATGGGAACAGATGGATATGTATTTTCTTACACTGTAACATCTTCCATGGACACCTTAAAACAGAACTGGCCTAAGGGGAAAAAATAAAAAGGCCGGGTAAATAAAGAACAAGGTTGTTTATCATCAGTTCCGCGTCCTTCATTTGTGATCCTCCTTTAAACAAGGTTGTTCTTTCTTCACGCTTCAAAGTCCTAATGATCTAAAGCTGTACAAAGTAATACTCAACAATACATTTCAACAGTGCACTGTATACTGAAGAAAAAATACATAAACCGATATACAACTAAAATTAATAATTTCCTGTTTTTTCTCCTGTTTTTTATGTGGGTTTTTTATTTTTCCAATGCGTGGGGCCGAAATTTTGCAATCTACCTGAGACGGAAAACACCAATCAAACACATGAACCTGAGACATGTCAACATTGTAAGTCAAAGTTACATCGGTAACACTGCACTACGGTACACTTCCAAACAAGTATGGGCTGCTCAAGGCCAGGATGCCCGTCCCGTGCCGCCGCCGCCGGGCCACGGAGCCCCCGGCTCCAACCTGGCTGCTTCTCATCGCGATGGGGATTGGCAATGGTGCTGAGGGCTCAGAAAAGAGCTGCGCTCGACAAAATCTGCTCAGAAAAAAGGGTGCTTCGTGAGGTTCTGCTTGTGAAGAGGGAAAAGACGGAATACTGCTGGGGAATGGGCCTGCTTGCTGCACCAGGCCACCCTGTTCCCAAAGGAATCCCACATTGTAATGGTTCTGCCAAAAACAACAACTGAGAAACAAACACACGGAAATGCCCCCCCGCAAAACCCCTAAAAAATCCTCAAACCTGACACTAAGATTAATGCTTTCCTTAAATAAATCAGATACATTTGCCACGTAAACACAATAAAAAATTATCGCTCGAAATCCATGATTACTCACCAAAAAAAAGTCAGCATATATAACTTTATACTGTCTTCCCGCTGCGGTTTGCTACCTGTCGCTTACAATTCCGATTGAGCCAGAGTCTCCTGTGCACCTATGGCTTTAGTGGTCATTAGCACGCTCGTTTCAACACGAATTCCCGCGTTTTACTCAGCAGGTAGAAAAAAAAGGCAGTTTTGTTCATCCAGCCGCTCTCCAGGTCTGGCCCCACGCGTCAGAGGGGCTTTACCTGCTGCTCCCATGGCTGCCAAGCAGGGAGAGGATGAGGAGAAGCCCCCGCGCCCAGGAGAGCTCCGCCTGCCCAGCAAGGACCCTGCTCCTGCATCCCCACGGCCGAGCAGCGCCTCTGCCGAGCTTCAGCCCATTTCCCAGCCGCCACCATCGAAAGCACCTGAAACAGCCACAAAGGGGGGCTCGGGGGGTGTTATCCAAGCCCTGACGGCAAATGGGGAACGGGACATGGGCACACTGAACTGCAAACTACGCATCTAAAATGTGCTGGTTCTCCTCCGATGAGCTTGAGTTCTGAACGGAAACCGGTGAAGAGAAAAAAGGGGAAACACCTTCAGAGAAACGCACCTACTCCACGGGGTCCCAGCTGGCAACTCCAGAAACAGGAAAGGGGAAACGAAGAGCCACAGAAACCCGAAGGGAATTAACGCACATAAGCCCCTCTTCTTCCCAGCCTCCCCCCGACCCGAACAAACAGAAATTAAACAAGGCACAGAATCTTCTGCAAATGACTTCACTAAACTAAATCCAAGCTGGACTTGGCCAAAAAAAGAAAACCCAAACGAACTGAGGTGTCGAACAGCAGAGTGTACTTTACGAGGAATATTTTTACACAGCAAATCCCGGACCTTCCCGGCCTCACCGCTCTCCACACATTTGCTTTTTTTTCCTTAAAAAAAAAAGACACAAGCTGGTTGCAACTTCCAAGATCACTGTCTTTGTAGCGTTTAAATAGGGCCAGTAGTAACCGTCCACAGTTGGACACCTCATGGGAACCAAGGCTGCTCTAGATGAAGTACTCTTTCTTTTCCTCGGAGTTGTTTTGTCCCCCCTCTGCGTTGATGATGGCTGTGTCTGCGTCGGCCGCATCATCTGCTCCTTTGGCTTCGTGAGTGAAGTATGTACCTGCAAGGAAAGTGGAGGCTGTGTGACTCTTTGGGGGTCTTGGTGCGGGTGCCAAGGGAGCGACCGACAAAGGAAACAAAACACCACTGGGAGAGAAACTGGGGGGGTCTGTCGCATCAGACATGCCAACACCGTGACTGAGGGGACACACGTGCCTGGCCTTTCATCCTCCAGCTTTGGTCTCTGTCTTACCTTTATGTCTGGCAAAATATCGCCCTAAAATGATGAGCAGGCAAAGCATCGCAAAGACGACGACGGCCACGACGCCACCAACCACGGCATGGTCCACGCTCCGTATGGCCCCTTCCTCACCTGCACGGGAATCTGTTGAGATCAGAAGAGGAATAAGCATTGGGGACTTACTCCGATGCTCTTGGCAGGGTCTGGCTGCAGCTGCTCTCAGGATGGAAAGAGCTGCCCTCAGGCTCTCCAGAGGAGCAGGGGTGAAGCGCAGAGCTAACTAGACAGATGAGTTCGGGCAGAGGAGCTTTGTCCGGAGCCGAACTGATCTGGCGGCTCGACTCGCGAGGTGTTTTCCGCTAAAAGCAGCAGCACTATGACTATGCACGTGGGAGACAGCTGGGAGAGGGGAGGAAGGGCACATGGAGTCATTGGTGGGGACCTATTTTGGGAAATTTCCCTACAGTGCTGCCCAGATCTCAGCCTTTCTGGTGGATGGGGCACGAAGAAGAGCAAGAACAATATGGGAATACTAATTGATAGCTCTGAGAAACGTCATTAACGAATGCCCTGTGGAAAACATTTCAACTTCCCAAGACACTCCTTACCCAAAACCCAACCCGCCCAGCACGGAAAATGTATTTACAACCATCCTCTGCCCCGACTGAACTGGGTTCCACCATGAAGCCCCACCTTTGCTGTTCATTGCAACCCACAAGGACACAACACTCCTGACCCAAACGCTAACACCTACTCCGAGGCCGACAGTGAGCAGTAACTGTACAGTGCCTCTGACTGCTTTACTGCGTTTATTTAACTCCTCACCACACAATTAGTTTCCTTTCAGCAGCGCCTCTCCCTTGGGACGCCGTCACCTGGGAGAGGGATGACTGATGTGGTGGAGGAACAGCTCCGGAATGAACCCCGGATGAGCTATGGCCATGTAAAATGAATGTATAGCAGTGTAAACAATTTTAATTTAAGAACGCAGCTACATCAACCCTCGCTGCAATCCTAATGGCAACTGAGATTTATAACGCAGTAAAAAACAATTATTCTCCTGCTGATTAATACATTAACATTTTGGAATAGAAGCTAAACCATTGTCTCTTTTTTTTAGTGAGTCAAGCACGACACCTCCATTAAAATGATTTACTGGCCATACCTTACAATTTAAGCACAGCAGCAACAGAAACGGTAAAAATCTTTTAACTTTACATGATTTGTGAAGTCATATGTGAAGGATTTACCATTTAAATCTTTCACTACAAGAAGCACATGGCCCATAAATCTGCCCTGCCTGTGCCTGCCCGGACACCTCGGAGAAATGCGTTTTGCCAGGACGACTGAGAGAGCAAATGCAAGTCAATTTTTAAGAAAGATTTATCTCCGTCTCCCTCCAAAGAACAGAGCAAATCTCTGAAGCCTCCACCTCTAATAATATTTGAAGTTTATCGATCAAGCGTACAGATCCGTGACAGCTAAAGGTAATGGGGCTCTTTTGAGCCGAGACCTGATACAAAGCTTTCGAGCAGCAGCTGGGATTTACGCTTTCTATCGATATTTCCAATTCTGCTCCAAGATTAAGGACTGAGGGACCCCAGTAGATAACTCGGGACCAAGAGCACCATAAAGCTCCTTTTAATTAAAACAATTTAAGAAAAAAAGCCCCTTTGAGTAACCTCTGAGAGCAGGAGCCTCAGCGTGGGCAGGGAGATGCTGGGATGAGCTGGGGTGTGGTGAGGGACACTGCAGAGACCCTTCCAGCAGCTTGGCTGATAAGAAAAAAACTGCAGCCAAAAAAGGATTATTCCCCTGCAAACCAAAAGCCTTCACTGTCACATCCCCGAACCCCAAGCCATGGCACTGTGGTAAGAGTGTGCCAAGCAATCCAAAAGCACAGCAAAAGGGGACCTTCTGTCTCATCTCCAGTGGGAACGGACCATGCTGTGATCCCTTCCCAGCATCTGCTGCTGTGGCAACTGCCTGAACATCCCTGCATGCTGATGGGAAAGGTGCCCACAGACATGGCACGCTGTGGGGTGCTGAGCTGACCCCGTGCCCAGGCACAGGATCTGCTGCTTGCCCAGGGTGGCAGCTGGGGAAAACCAGCACCCCGGGAGCTCCTAATCCAACACAGCCTTCCCGCTGCCACTCCAGCTCAGCTGATCTGGCCTCTGTGAACCTGCTCTCTGCAAAGCAACTGAACTGGCTCATCTGCTGGAGCAGCTGCTTTAGGTACGCTTCACTCCATTTTTTTCTTATTTTTTTTAGAAACTTTGTGCCCAGTTCCGCTCGGCTGCATTCGGAGCAGCCAGCAGCAGCCCAGCCTGGGCGGATGAGTGCCTCGTTGACATCTGGAACAGCTGAGGGGCATAAACGCACTGAGTTACGGCTCTGTAATGTGCTTCCAGCAAGATTTTGCATCAAGAGGCATTTCTTCTTCATCATCATCAATTAAGGTTCTGGAAAGACAAAGGCGTGTGTTCGTGCTGGCGGCAGCAGCCTCCACACCGTCCCACCAGCCCACGGCCGCGGAGACAGGGCTGTGCCAGAGCCTTGTGCCTGACACATCCCTCATGTCTTCCCTTTAATCGGCATCATGCCAAGAGCAGGGAGAGAGGGTTCCCCTGAGAAGGGACTTTGGCTTAAAGCCTTGCCAGGTTTGTTCAGCAGAGTTTGTTAAGCATGAGTTCCTCAACTGGGACGTGCAGGGCCATTTTTCTCAATTGTTTCTCTTCAGGAAGACCCCTGCGAGGTGACAGCCCCAAGTTCACACTGTTACATGTGGCTAAATACATCTTCAAGCTTACACACAGCCTAAAACATTCTCCTGCAGGATCTCCTCTCCTTGCCTCCAGCACCTCATCAAACCCCATATGCTCCAGCAGCATGACCCAGCACCAAGAGCTCTGCCTGCTGGCACAGCAAAGCCCGACTCCACTGCCAGCGATTCCGACACTGCTCCCAGCAAACCTGTCTGTGTGCCACCAGCCCCTCCACATCCTGTCCCTCGCTATTTCTTTGGTAATTAACAAAGTGTCAGGTCTATAGAACAAAGACTAATTCCCCAAAGCCAAGGAGAGACTTGACCTTAACAACCGAAATCTGCTTTAAATGCTGTCTCCAATTCACCCAAGCTATTCCCGCCTCCTATCTCTGATTAAACCAGAAATCACAACTTTATTGCTGAAGAGGGAACAGTCAAGATGGCAGGAACTGACAAAATGCCACATTATTTGCTAATCCTAATATGTTATTCTTCCTCAAGATTTGCTTTTCTCAGCACCAATTCAATTACAGATGCTACAAATCCTTCTGACATTTAATTCCCTCTTGTCAGGGCGCAGTAAATGTATACATGCAGAGCTTTCCCGTTAGGATGTTAATATATATTGGAGCAAGCTGGATCCTGGCCTCTCCAGCGAATCATCAGGAATTTTCCTATTAGGGGTTTTGTTTTGGGTTTGCTTGCGAGTTTTTGTGGGTGGGGCAGAAGGAGGGAGGGAAGGGCAGGGAAGGAAGACATCACAGCATGTTGTCACCAACATGCCCCCTCAGGGCTACTCTGCAGCTACGGTGCACCTTGGCTGAACCGTTTTTGTGTCGATGCTTTGCTTGGCACCAAAGCACCTTAAAGGAAAACTGCATCAGCAATGGTACAATCCACTTGCCAGAACTGAACTCATGCAGGAAAAAAATCCATTTTTCTTTCCAAGTGCTGTGCTGTTCCCCAAGGGATTGGCACGGCTGCACCCCACCACAGGGGATGCCAGGGTTTCATGGGATGCCGCACTGGGTCCATCTGCCCACGGTGCAGATCACTGCAGAGCAGCAGGAACGCTCCAGAGCCTCTTCTAGGGTGGCCAGGAAGAGACTTAGGCTGCTTTAAACTTATTTTTGCTGATTATTTTAACCAATTGCTCACGTAATCAACAAAATAGTGATTACACTGCTGGAATGGGAACCCTGAAGTTTTCCTTTAAACAGAAAGTGCGGATCAGCAAACAGCACACAGACAGGAGAGAAAGGAGTTTGGGACTGGTTGCTACTCATCACAGAACTAAGGAACTAATTCCAAAGGTCAGGAGCAGTACGGAGCAGACGCTGAGCTAGGGATTGTCCATCTAAGTACTGATAACCATCATCTGTGATTCACACCTGCAGGTTCTCAGCTATGGGGGTTTTGGGGGAGACTCTCTTTAAAGGTACATATATTAATGATCTCCAGGTTTCCAACATTTCTGCCAATATAAGTGCTAAAACCAACTTTCTGTGGGCTCTCAAGAAAAATGTTGGTGATGGTAAGAGCAGCACCCTGACAGTGTGGGTCAGCGCTTACACCGAGGTTTAGCAGAGGGAAGACTTTTCTGCTCCCAGCTTCTCAATGAAAAGGTTCCACTCAGTTCCATTTTAATGAGGCTTTAAATATAGATGTATCTATGAATATTCCACTCTTTTTGTCGTCGGCAGCAGCATCTCAAGACTAAAAGCAAGACTGAGTTGGACTGGGCTGCCTGAATTTTAAATCTCCTTTCTACCCACTCTTAACAGCTTCAGACCTATTTGGGTCAAACCACTTCATGTTTACCTTCAGTGCTCCCCATGCTCTCAGCAGCGGGTCCCGCGAGGCTCGAAGCGGCGGCTTTGGGCTCACCTTGGTGACGGGAGCCCTCTGCACACACGAGCATCCTCGAGTGCCCGGAGGCAGCAGCTCCTTCCAGTGACCTCCTGCAGCCAGGACCAGCCAGCCCCCACCTCTCCACCACCGCTGGCACCGCTCCTGACATTACTGCTGCTGCCAACAGCTCCTTCCCTGTGCTCCAGCACCCTCTCCAGCTGATTACAGCTCTCCCTCGGCTCAGTGCCAGAGGTGCAGAGCAAAGGCAGCACTGGGAGATGCAGCCTGTCCTGATGGGATGATGTGGGAAAGCCCAGGTTTTATGGAACCCTGCTGTGTGGTGCTCCCGTCTCCCGTCCTTCCTCCTCACCTCCCTCCGGCTTCACACTCTGCATAGCCCAACAGTGTAACATTCTGGGGTATCTCTGGACAGCCCTGACCCTCCTCTATGAGCATTTCTGCTGTAAAAGCAGAGAACAGAGGGAGATTTTTATGAAAATGTAGTTTAGACATTAATTTTGGCATATTGGATTTACTGCTGCACTTGCACAAAAATTTGCCTTTTATTTCTGGGTGAAAATGGTTGTCAAGCTCCTGACATTGGACAGTGTGGGCTAAACTTGTGTGTAATCATGAGCAAGCTTACACACACCGACCCCACTGACAGCTCCTGAGCTTCCCAGATGTGCAGGTAACATCTGCGTCACAGCAGGAAAAAGGAAACCTATGCCAATGGCTTTGAAGAATTCCTAAACAAGTGATCTCTTCTAAATCTGGTTATAGTTCAGTTTATTAAATGATTATCACATCAGCACACCTGAAGATCCCACAGGTCATGATTTGGGCACTAATGGCCTTAAGTCACTTGAGCACTCCTGAAAACCTTGTGAGCCAATTATTCATTTTCCCTGGAGGTAAGAAACATCAGGATTGCACTGACACCTCCCAACTGAATCTGGGGTCAATTCTTTTGCGGAATGAAGTTTTTGAAATGATGGAGCAACACTAGAGGTTGGACTTGGCAGGGGGTGCTGGTGGAAGAACAGGCTGCCATTATTCCATGAACACTATAAACCACTTAGCCACAACGTGGGAGGACAGAAATCACTGCCTATGACAGGATGAGCAATAATGTTATTCATTCCCACCGCGTGGCGTGGAGCAGGCTGCCCCTCCTCAAATTTATTGAGGGGCTGTTAAACAGCAGTGTTAACCTGCCTGTCGTATCGTAATTGAATTTGGTCTAATTTAAACCAGAGAAATTTGAGGAGTTCATCCTTCTTCAATCAATAAGCTCCCCTTCAGCGACCCATTTCAAGATCGCTTCATAAAAAATAACGCGCTTTCTTTGAATAAATGTGCTCACCCCGGCAGAGCTCAGAGCTGAGCAGCTGCTCCCACTGACTCCTCTCTGGAGAAGGGAGCCCTGCTCGCAGCCGATGGCCATTGATCCACCAGCACCCCCTCCACAAAGGTGCTGATCAAACTGCGGTCAGGGAACCTGGCCCGATGCGGAGGCTGCGCGGAGCCATCGTGACCATTCCCTGTTTTACAGGAGGTGCTGACGCTCTGGAGCAGAGCCAGGAGAGCTCAGGGAGTGCTGGGGCAGGTCCCCAGAGCGCGGTGCTCGGAGCCCGTGGCAGTGTCTGTTCGCGTGCACCTGCGTGCACAGGTGCGCACAACACACACGCGCTCAGGGCTTGCCCTCGCGATTCCCGGTGCTGCAGGAATCCTGCCTGTCGGTCTGCGCCGGGCTGGAATGAGGAACAGAGAGCTGCGAGGCCAGCCCTCTCCGCACCCTAAGGGCTCAGGATGTGAGGAACAAGAGGAGGATTGCGAGAGGCACGGACACACAGAACTCGGCCGGGAAGAGCGAGGATGGCTCTGGACTCAGGCTACCTGGGCGGAAGGCAAGGGAGGCATTACTTAATTGCACGGTCGGCAGAGCCTCGGTTGAAGCTGTGGGCGGGACAGGTGTACCTGGAAGGAACAGCACACTGAGCAAACACGGCAGCAGCCCCCACGCCCGCCACGCTATGGTCCCCGTGGGGGTGGGCACATGCCCTGCATCCCTCAGGGTGGTGCCCAGGGCTCCCAGCACCCACTCCTGCCGGAGCGGAGGGCGGTGTTCCCGACAGAGAGCTCAACTCCAGCACTCACCTGGGACCACCCATCTGAGAGCCCCAGTGTGCTGACTCCGGGCCAAAAATGCGACCTGGTTTCAGTTTCCTGACATTCTAAACAGAGGCTATGGGGCAGAGGCCGCTCTGTTTGTAGCAGAGAAGGGCCTGGGGCTTTCTCTCTAGTGCCTCCTCCATACCTGACCCAGTAAGATCCTGACCACTCCTGACCAGGAATGATCACCCTTTGGGCAGGCAGGAGTAATCTGAAGAGCAACAAGCAAAAGTTTGAAACTCTTAGGAAAAAAATCAGTAGCCAAACCAGATGCTCCAAAATGGGTGTCTGGCAGCACACGATAGGTGCTCGCTGTGGGCAGCGGCTCTGCCTGCACTGTGCTCTGTAAAGGCGGGGGAAATTTTGGCTTCCATTCCAGATTCAGAAAAAAGAGTACACTGAGCTATGTGCCCCGGGAAATGTGTGAGCCCCTCTGGGCAGCACAGGCTGGGGAGCAGACACCCATTCTGGGCAATTCCTTTAAGGGATTTTTTCCTATTCTTCTCTTCATTCACCAAGAAGTGTATTTTTCCTTAAAAAATAGAATTTCAAAAAGTAGAACTTATCAGAGCAAAACAATTTTCCCCATCCACTCAGGGATGTTCACCAGAGCCCTGGTGCATCTTACCTATGGGATCTGTCCCAGGCCTGCAATAGTAATTGTTAGCATCACTCAGAACACATCCGGAATGAATCCATCATTTCTGACCTCTTGGCCAAAGCACACCTGTAGTGGCTTATGGGATGCGATGTTCCCGATTTGATCGGGTGAGACGGAACTGTTTGACAGAATAAGATGACGACTCAGGGGTTTTTTGGGGTATTTTTTTGCTCCATGCTGAACCCCTGACAGAACAGCACTGGGTTCCAACCCCCCTGGGCTGGGCTCTTCCCAGGGGGCCAAATGGCTGCTCTGGCCCTGTGGCCAGGATCGCGCACCCTGCGTTGGAGTGGCCGCATGCAGCAACAGAGCCCGGCAGGTACCAGGGGTCTGCAGGGATGCTCTGCAAGTGGGAGCAAAAAAAAAAAAAAAGGGTGGATTTCGATAGGAAAACATGAAGAACAGAGATTTAGGTTTGTACCACTGGTACAGACCCTGTTCTGAATGCACCCAACTGCACCCACTGAAGATGTTGTTATGCTTTAATCTCAATTGCTGCTAATTGGCAAGGACCAGCCAAGAGGATGCATTTATACCCCTTTCAGTCCAGTGTGGATAAAAACAGGCTCGAACCATTTACTTGGTTTGGCCTCACTGATGAAACAATCACCTCCTTTTTGCCCCCAAACTGACGTTGGTATGATGAGGAATCCCCAAGCAGCCAAGGGTTAGTGCTGGCTGCCTGTTTTAAGGGGGGTTTCACACAACACGGCAGAGTCAAGTGCTTTACAAACAAAGATTCAACTCAACCGGTCTCCAAATCAGCGTTCAAAAAATTCCAGCCAGGAGGGAACCACAGTGGTTGGCCTCGGTGCCCTGCACCTCCTGCCCCATGTCTGAGGACGCCACACAGAAATGGGTGCCAAAACAACAACCAAAAAAAAAAAAAAAAAAAAGAAAAAAAGGAGGAAAACCCCAACAGAAAGGAGCGCACTTCCAAGCTGCGAGAGCGTGGGGGGAATGGCTGTGCCATAGCGACTGCACAATGCAACATGGCCAAGATGCAGAAATCAGAGTGGAACCAGTGTCTAGCGAAGGGAGAGCAGCGGGTTACCTACGGACTAGCCCTTACCTGAGAGATCCCCATAGTCCAGCTCCTCGGCCGAATTGGGCAACTGAGTAAAGCCTTACAAGTAAAAACAAACTCATTTTTCTCTGTGTTTCTCAAGCGACAAAAAACAACACACTTAAGAACTGAGGATGAATTTCTTGGGGGGAGGGGGGGAAGAGAATGCATCAATCACTTGCCACCGTCTGGCGGTGTGGGCAGAGCCATCGTGTGACACAAGTGCAATCGTGGCCTTTATTACAGACAGAAACGTTCCTCGCTCTACACTGTTGGCACACGAAACATGGCATTGAGACCACTCATAACAGCATGCAGAGCCCCCCAAACTCTGCCACTCAGCTGTCACGGGGACAATTTCCCAATTTAGTCCAGGCTGATTTTGGTCCTGCATACATAGAGCAATGGAAAACTTGCTTCCAGTTTTGCACCCAATCCAATTATTTCGGTCATGGTGACAAGTCTGGACATTTATCGATGAGAGAATACGAATATTGCACAGTGCATGTCATGGCCTGTTTGCAGCTGCGGGCTGTGTTGTCCACCAAACCATTGGACAAACCAGCTTTTTTTCATTTGCCCAAATGTGATGGATTTATGGGAAAAGCATCTGTCCCCAAAGCTATAAAGCAATCAGGGAGGCACATGGTCGTGGCCACCACAGGCAGCCAGCGCTGCCTGTGAGGGCATTAGTGCTGCTTGGTTTGGGAATTTGAGGAAATGCTGGGGTCTGCAGGCAGAGCATCCCCATGGGTGGCCATCCCGGCACCAGTGACAGGGCAAACCAGTGCCGGGAGGCCACCCAGACTTACTGAAATGTGGGGTGGGGCAATGTTACCCTGTGGGCTGGGACTTCCACGACTCACTCTTGCTGCTGGCCACTAAAAGCAAATGCATAAAGCAAAGAAAAAAAATTCCCATGAAGAGATCCCGCATCCCTGGGCACTGGGGAACCTGGGATCGTCAGCTCACAGACTGCTACCGGTGCTGACTGTCTGTTAAATAGCCAAGCTGTGAGTGCAGTATGGTCAATGTGCAGACTGGCCCCACTGCAGAGCAGCAATATGTATATTTATAAGTACACACTGCTCTTTAAAGATCAAACTCATTTTCAGTGACTGGTTTTTAAATACATCAAATCACTAGGAAGCTATGTTGGAATTACCTCCCGAAGTGGGAAGTAATTTAGATTAATAGCAGGAAATTTGCTTGTGTGCCACTCTTGGGTTTCAGGGAGCCCTTTTCAGGTTTTCAGGAGCCTTTTTCCTATAAATGATCTATAAATACAACAGTTGACTCACAGAAGCACTGGACATACAGAGCTGTACTTGGCAGAGGAGCCCTTCAACTTTTCTTTCTCCAAAATTGCTTCTGTAGAGTTCCCTTTAAAGGAACTACATTTTATCACTGATGAAAAAGGGCAATGTTACATTTTTTATGAAGCAAAAAAAATCCTTTTCAGAATAAAATTTGCAACAATTCCACAATTCCGCTTCTCCCTGCACTTGGGACACTACTTCTTGATTCTTCTCATTAAACTTCCATATTGGCTACTAAAGCCCCTTCTTCTCACTACTGAGGGGATGAACTCAAAGTCTGCCACTACTCCTGTTAGAGAAATGAAAGGGAACTTTTCGCTCTGCTCCATTTCCCTGGAAATGATAAACCCTCGGCAGGCACAGCCGGCACGGCGAGCGCGTCCTGCAGCTCAGCCAGGTGCCCACATGAGGACCAGGCACCCCGGCTATATTTAGGTTTCTATGGGCTCCTACACTACATCCAGTTTTAAGGAAAAGCCAATTTCTCTCCCATCTCAGGCTCTAAATAAGCAATTAGGGATTCCGTTTCATGGCGTGCGTGGCGGCGCTGCACAGAGCCGCAGCGTGCGCAGACAGCGCTGTGATGTTTTATTCAACCGCCCCAAGGATGGGAGCTCTAAAATGCATTGAGGAACAGATTCACTATTAGCTGCACTTTTAAGTAGGGCATTTCCAAGAGGGAAGGAGGCAGTCGGACTGGCAGAGATGCTTGATGATGGCAATGCAGAAAGCTCTGAGGCTTTTTCTGTGGCACCTGGTGAGGTGTACGGCACTCTGGGGTGAGCAGGCTTTCACTTCAGCCAAGCAAAACTCATTTTCAGGGACTGAGCACTATCAGAAAAAGGAACAAGAGCGTAGCACAATAGTGTTACCTGTTCTTGGACCAAACCTGCTAAGGCCACAATTAAAAACCCACATGGGCTTTCAGGGAAGAATTTCCAGCCTGTAAAATGATTTACCTGCTGCATAATGGGCCAAGTATTTTCTTATCACTCTTCATTTGTGATTGGGGTGTTTTCCTTATTTTAACCTTCACTCCAGGCTTCCTGCTTTGCCAGCTTCAGAGGAGGCTTTTTCACCCTACCTTTCCATGACAATGAGCAGAAATGCTGCCTGTGCTGAGGCAGCATTGCCTGGTTCTTGCCTCGCCAGGGGAGTGGGGAGCAGCCCTGAGCCCCCATGCTGGGTGGACGGATGGACGGACAGGGCCGCAAGCACAATGCCCTGCGTGGGCAACGCCCGCATCCTGGGGAATCACTCTGAGCTCTTGAAGCTCTCTGCTTAGAACCAGGTAAGGGCAGAATTTGGAAAAAACTGGACACAAGGTCAGTGTGTCCAAGGTCATGGCTGCTTAGAGATGTCCTGCTTGCGTAGGGGGCAAACGTGAGCCGGGCATCTCACCTGAGGGGCTCCACAAAGGCCAGCACCACATGAGGGCCGAGCTCTCTGGCCACCGAGCAGCAACAGGGGCCAGGTCATTAAAAACTGGCACATTGATTTTGGTGGGGACAGGGGCAGGGGAAGAAAATTGAAAAGGCCTGGCAGAAAAAGTGCTTTCTCCCCAGACTGAGTGGCGCAGACACTCCAGGTTGTTACTCTCCCGGCTCCACCAAGTTCTGCCCGTATTCCAGCTCAAACAGTGGGACCTGCGATGTCAGCCCCACAGGCACCCTGACCCCATGGGGGCACACCGAGAGGGAGGAGGGCTGAAGCTGGGAAACCCCGGCTTCGTGGGGTGCAGCGGAAGCACAAGCCTTCCTGCCGGCCATGACCATGCTGTTATTGGAGCTCTGGCAATGAACAGTGCAGAGAAAGGAGAAAGTGCATCAGAAAATTCACAGTTAAGCTCTCATTTTTCAACAAAAGAGTTAACAACATTCGTGCGTTAGGTCACTCATGCATCGCTGCCGTCAACTCCATTCCGTGAGGAAACGGGAATGGCAGGGCCTTGGCTGCTGCTGGGACATGCACACACATACAGGACTCCTTCCCCCCAGTCCTCTAGGATACACTCCAAAACTTTAAATGGCTCAAAACCCTCTTTCCCCGATTGAAGCATTGTGCTGGCTATACACTGGCCTTACGTTCAATTTTCTTTGCTAGCAAGCTCTTTTTTGGGTTGGTTTTTGGTTTTGGCTTTTTTTTTTTGGTTGGTTGGTTGATTTTCTTTTTTCTTCCCCCAATTCATTTTAAATCGTTTTTGGAGAAAATCCATTTGGCTGTATTCATGCCCATGCATTTCTAGTCATTCACAGACATGCTCACTCCCATCGGACATCGGAAAGAACAAATGGCCAACATACAGAAACACCTGGTATACTCCATACACACTCCAGCAACACAAGCTTGGAAAGAAATCCAGAGTCTTCACGGGAAAAGCACCCCACAAGGGCAAGCACGGGGGAATTTGGGACAAACTGGCTGGTTTTAAGGCAGGAAAGTTTGTGGCAGCTCGTTTGACTGGGATAGGTTGTCATTTCAGCTGGCTACCTCCCTGGCAGCGATCTTCCCCACAAAGAGGGTAAGCCCTCGAGTTAAAAACAGGCTTTTTATGGCTTTCCCAGAACAAAGAAAGAGGAGGAAAGACATCAGGAATTGCTTAAAAAAAGGGGATAAGGGCTCACCATCGAGCATCTGCCCAGCTTGTCCTCATTGCAGAGACTAAGACATGCCTACATTGAGCCTTTCCTGATGCAGAGACACCTAGAAAGGATGCTGGGAGTTGTGCTATCAAGGCTACCTGATCTTTAGGGATCAACATCCAGCCACGAACACGTAGCTACAAAATCAGCAACGTTGGCTCTTGACATTTAACACACACAGGGAGATCGTCACACAGACAAAACACAAGTGTGCCCAAAGATTTCCTATCTTTATGCCAAGTGGGAAAATGCATCCAAGTAGGTAAGCAATTTGGGATAAGAAGTGCAAGCCCCTTCACTTGATATGGGACATTGCTACTGAATGATTGCCCCACTCAGTCCTGCCTCTGACCTCGTCCAAGCAACACCTCAAGGGGAACAGGCGGGAGAACAGGGTGCTGTGTGCTAGGGATTTCTGTCAGTAAAACAATCAGTCAGTTTATCAGAGTTAAAAGAAACTAGAACAGCGAAGTCCAACATGGATTAGCTGTAATTAAAAATTGTCAGAGGTTTCGGTTCTTCAGCTGAAAAGTAAGCTTGTGCCAAAAAATAGGATGCTCAACTTCCAGCCTGCAGCGCGTACGTAGGCTCGCCGGGGAACGGAGGAAGCTCAGGAAGCTGTCAAGCTGTTAGCTAGACTGCCTCGAGCAGACGAGAAGGGTTACTTTGCTAGACTGCTATGCTGAGACGAAAGTGTTGCTATTTGTTTTCCCAATCTCCTTCTGCAGTGTAATAACGCAAACTTCCCTGCCGACCTTGGAGGCGAGCGCTCCTCTGTGGAGCATCCCAGAATCCCCGGTGCTGCCCTATGCCAGCAGACCTGCTGGATGCCCTGTCTTAAAAACTAACTCAAAATGCAAGAAAAATGCTCAAAAAAAATTTTTTTTAAACTTAATTCTTTTTCATGTGTGAAGTGACTCTCAAGTCAATGGATGGAGAATCACTTGGCATCGCTTGGACCTGGATGCCACTTCCATGGGGCTTGGGCTTGCCTGGCACCAGGATGATCAGCTGGGGAGCTCTCAGCAGAAATGACAAGAGCAGACAGACTTTCCGACCTTAGAACCCATGTTGCATTTATGAGATGAGTCCACCTGAAACACAGTTCTCCCTTGAAGACTCCAGTTCCCTTTTTGGCTTCCCCTTCCCAGGCTTGTCTTGCCACTCAGCAGCGCTGAGAAATAAGATAAACAGGAATGTGATACCAACCGTGAACTGCCGGTTCTGTCGTCGCCGTTGTGTCTACACACGGGAACAGAGGATTGGAGGAAGGGAAGAAACAGGAGGAACAGCATGCAAAAAAAGGGAAAATGGAAAAAATGGAACAGATAATATATGAGCAAGCTTTCAAAGAACATTGCGTGACAAGCAATAATAAAATGAAAGGCAAAAAGCATTTGAAGTGAGTTGCACTGTTTAGAAGACATGCCTCCAGTTCAAAAGCTATGAGCCTGAGGAAAACAGTAAATTTTTCTCTTTTTCCAGGACCTTGCCAGAACAATTACTGGTGATTGCAAAGTCAGGGGAACAGGAGACAGGAGAGAACACCGACACCAATGGTTTGGTTGGTGGGGACAAAACAGAAGCTCCAGAGCAGGATGAGGAGCTGAGGCTCAGCACATCGCTGTTACACACTCAAACACTGCCCTCACCAGAGCACCCATGGCCAGGGAACAGTCTGCTCCTGCCTCTCCTCCAGCTTCCCAGCCACCACCTGCATGAGGAATCATTTTTTTCAGCATAAAATATGTTCTAGAACTGGTAACTGTGGACAAACATTACCAGTCCCTCTGCTGCAGCAGGTACCTGGTTGAACAGCTATGGGTAATTAAAATATCCTGGATGGATTTTTGCTGGTTAGTGTGAAGCTGAGTCTACTCCATATGGCCTACATCCCACTGGAAATTTCTTGGGGGGTGCTGCCTTGCCAACGGAGAGATGCTTTGTCTCTTCCACGTGTTTTCAACAGGCAGTTTAAAAGACTGACCCAAATCTGAAGGCTTTTTCTGACAGTTATTTCCCCACACCAATAGGTTTAAACCAAATGTAACCACATTACCCGAATTTCCTGGCTTATTTAGTTGTTGCAGCCCATTTGCTTTCCATCTGGAGGTAGGTATTCCGTGGCAGGGGTCAGTGGCTGGAGCGGGCTGGCTCCTCAGAACGTGGCACTGAAATAAAGCCCCGGAGCCAACAGCCCAGCCCAGGTTTGTCCCAGCCCTGCGTGGTTCGAGGCAGGCAGTGTTTGAGCGAGTAACACCGTGCGAGTGAGCGCACAGAAGCGCTGCACTGCGTGTCCCTGCACAGCAGCCGGAGCTTGGGTTTTGCAGCAACGACAGACAATTCACAGCGGCATTTCCCCTCGGTGACATGCTGGCAGAGAACCCGGGCGCGGGTCCCCTGCGCGGGCAGAGGCAGCAGTGGAAAAAGGAGGACCTGTTTCTTGGCAATTTAGCTGAGGACAGCCCAGGGCCGAATTCCTGAAGCAGCAGCAAAGACAAGAATCATACAAGGAATACACAATACTTACAGATACCAGGTCTACATGCTTTAATTATGGAAGCAAAACAAATAAACCCTGCACAGTTTAACAAACTGCACCAAGATTTGCATAACAGATTACCAAGCTGTCATTAGCCTGTTTCCACTGCCAACATAGGCTGTTCTCATCTTGGCAACCAAATCTAAGGCACCCTCAAGGAGGCCAGCCCTTGTTCTCCTGCGGGAGCTCTGGGGGCTGTAAGGGAAACCTTCCAAAGCCACGAGGAGACCAAGAGCGGGGGCTTTGCTTTGGTTTTGGGCAGCAATTCCCATTCGTTTTAACCAAGCAAATGGTGGAAGGGGAAATGGCGGTGGAAGTGGGGGGAAAGTCATTGTTTAGAAGGGGTTGTAAAACTGAGCATTAATTCCTGAGATAGCATCTTGACATCTATAAATAGTCTCAATTTACTGTCTTCCTGAAATAAAAAAAGTTATGTCAGCTTTTACACTAAATAGAGAATCTGCTGGAAGCAAACTTGTATTGATGTGCTGGAAGAAATTATTAGTCAAGAAAACAGTGCAAACTGGACAGTGCATCTCGCTTCCCCGTCCGGGGACAGAGACCAACAGGTTACACAAAATAAAGTTCTCAAGCGGTTGTAAGTGCGAACAAATATCCACGTCAAACAACATGTTGGCTGCAGCTGGAATGACAAAGTTATGATTAGCAAATGGTTTGGATGGTTGCAATAGGAAACACAGACTGGTTAAAGTTTAGAGTGAGCTTTCAGGGAGCCTTGTTCAATCCCAGTCTTCTTTGGGAAGAAGGACTGTACACACCAGTATTCCGGAGAGAACAACCCCGTGTTAAAGAGATGAGCGCCCCGACACTGGTGTGTTTCTACATCATCGTGTGGCAGAGGAGAGAAAAGTGGTCCCTGGTGCTTTGGTACCAAACCAGTGCATTCCTGTAAATCCGTGTGTGTCCTGGCCCTGCCGCCGTCACTCCTCACCTGGGAAGGAACATCCTGGCCCTGCAGTGCTGCTGCTCACACAACCCGTAACTTCAAGCTGCACTGGATAACTTCAAAGGTGCTTTCCTGAATCCTGGGTATGTGCCACCAGCTTCTGCTTTGCTTTCAAGACCAGCCACACTTCCATGTCAGAGTAGGCACACAGCACCCCAGGGATCAGCCTTCTGCCCCATGTCCTACAACAAAAACCATCTCTTCTCCTTAAATGCTGACCAACAAGAAGTCTTTGATACACTCCTGACTTAACTAATGTTGAACAAAGAAAGCCAAGGAAAGGCTTTGCCATCACAAAAAAGCACTGTTCTGGTCCCGAGCCATCGACATGCAGAACAGCTACACGACCACCCCGGGCTGACAGCTATCATTTAAAAAGGAAAGCTGGTGATGAAGAATGAGCTGGTTTACCAGGTGTAGCAAAGCCAAGAGGACGTAGTAATCACATAACCAAACAGACTCAACTCAATGTGGGATTTTCTACCTTAATATCAAAGCTTCTCTTCCCAATGCCAGTAAGGAAGAGAACTAAATGTGCTGTTTGGGCAAAGCAGAACAATGCCATGGCCTTCCAAAATCTCCATGTACAAAAGCTCCTCAGAGGCCTGGTTTATAGTTACAGAAGGTACCCAAGGGAGTAACCACTGGCCTCTACAAAGCTGCAAATTTCACTTTATTGGGATTTCTGTGTAGCACTGGCCATAAGAAATAAATAGCTGCCAGCTAAGACAACTCAGATGACACCCAAGCTCTAGGCACTCACCACCTCATTAGGCAGCCACATAAGGGCACATACACATACACACACACACATATTTATAAAATTACTGCGTGGAGGCAGCTGGGCAACATCTCTCAGTGTTATGAGCTCCATCGCTGAGCCTCCTCGTTTTCTCAAATGGATTCTCTCCAACTCCAAACTGTTTGCGGAGTGTGACCAGGCCCTTTAAACTTGGCCATAATTAGTCCACAGCCTCAAACAGAACAAGCACGATGGAGGAATATTAAAACCCCAGCAGCAAAATTAAATTCCCCCGGTTGAATGCTGGAGCCGCAGTGCTGCAGCCTCGCAGAGGTACTCGGTGCTGGGGCTGAGGAGCACACACAGAATTACAGCAGCACATCCGCAAAATAACGGCAGAACACGCTGCCGCCTTTTAAATTTAAAGAGGCTTTAGCAAGTATAGATATCCATTCAATATATTGCTTTTTAAATTGCTTTCTGAACTGAAACCAAAAGCCAATCTGATCCCTGACGCGTGGAGCTCTTATTCTTCCTGATTTTCCAGACTACTTCACATGTACTGACCAGGGCGAGTGTGAATTCCTGCACATTGCTGCCTTCGCAGCAGCCTGAGGGAACAGCATGGGGCACTGCAAACAGATTCATTCCTGCTTTGGCTCCGGTCCTTGGGGCTGATGAAAAGCCCTACAAAACCCTTCCCGGCGTTCCCCTGGATCAAACTTCTGTGGGACACCAGCACAGATGTCGCATCCCCCAGCAGTGCGAGAGCTGAGGGGTGATGGGGCTCAAACACCAGAGCGCAGTGGCACGTCCATCCTTTCCCTCACCACAGTCACCCTCTCCCTCACCACGTGCTCCTCCAAGGACGGATGGAGATGTCCTTTGCATTCCAAAGCCCCCCAGCCTACTCCATACAGCACTCCAGGTTGGCTCTGAGTGCCCCTGTCCAGGCGTGCTGCAATGGGCTCTGGAGACAGCTTGATTAGCGGACCAGATGTTTCACAAAAATCATCACAATCTGTACGCATGTTGTGTGTGACCAGAACAAAAACAGTCTGAAATTAACACAGTGGCTCCAGCCATGCTTTTGCATGTTTCCCCATACAGATTTGGGAGGATTTTGGTTTGATTTCAAGCCCAACCTTGCATGCGCCCCATGCTTCTGCTCAGCAAGATGATGGTTTGTGCGCTGCTTATGCTGTGTCACCAAGGGCAAGGCCAGATATGATGGATCCTGTCTGCTACTGGCTGGACGTGGGACTGAAAGACTGAATTTTATTTCATTTTATTTCCTGTCCCAGGCCTGTCAGCTCTACCTTTAGCCCCTTTAATGTGGACACATCCTGGATGAAAATGTCAGAAAGGCACAGAATCATCTTTAAATTAACTTGACATTTTACCAGGGACAAGCAGAACTTTCAACAGAAAGCAAAAGTTAAATAATAAATAATTTGGGGGAACAAATCCCTGGGCTGCGTCCCTGCACAGCGGCATCAAGCATCAGAACGTGCCACAACTCGACAGCAGACTGGGAACGCTGAGAGCAAACCGGCAGCCCTGGCTGCTCCTGCTGACGTGCCCATCTCCCGTTGGCAGCACGGGCACCTCCACATCCCCGGAAAAGCCAGAGACTGTAAGAGAATCCAGACTGCTGAGCTGAAGCTGACCACCCTGAGCTGACCAGGCAGCAAATGTGTTTCCCTTTTACGATTAAATTCCATGTCACCACCTGCAGCAGCCCCAGGCAGAAGTGGCCATACCTGAGCCGACGCCACGATCCTGCCTGTGCTTTAGTCATCCCCACGCTGCATCTTTGCCTCCCACGAACCCACTGCAAGGAAATCTGAGAAAAGGATGACTGGCACTGCATTATTCCTGCCCACCAGCCACTGGGATTACTGTCAGAATAAACCCCCTGCAACTGCAGCTTTTCACACCACCAGCTGTAATCAGGAAAGGACAAACTCCTACTGAGAATAAAACCATCATTTTTCTTGTATTGAGGAAATTTTTTGGCATGTGAAATGCTCTGAAAACCTGCAACACTATTTTTGCTCATGGAGTTCACATTTCCATGCGCTATTATTTTTAAGGCACCTGGGATGACACAGAAGCATGCTTCTCAGGAGACAGTGCCTGGCCCCGTGGGTGACAGGAGATTTCCACTACCAGGTGTGCCCCTGCTCAAGAGCTGATATTCCAACTCAGCATCAATTCTCAGCTCCTGCTTTGGAGCTTGCTGGCTCCAACACACCTCCAAGCCAAGCAGAGCTTGCTCCTGTGCTTGTACAAATCCTGAGCCTCAGGAAGGAACTCAGAGCTGTTTCCACAGGATGGGCTCGGTGCTTCCCAGATGCATTCACCAAGGGGGCTGGAGCACCTCTGGGAATTCTCAAGTGAAAACCACTACCTGCAGTGTTAGAGCCCCCTGAAATATACACACACACCCACATACACACCTCCCTGCTCCTCCAAGGGATCAGTGGGATTTAAAATATGCTCTAAATGGGCATTCCAGGGAGGACATCAGGAGCCCCCAGCCTGCTGCTAATACTGCCACAAAGGGTGGAGAGCAGCACCTTTGCAGAGTCAGCAGCACCCACTGCAGGGCTGGCAACACCGGCAACCTGCACGTGTCACCCCCAGTTCTTCACCAAAACTGCTGCCAAGACACCTGTGCAATTCCACCTGTGGAGAAAGTGTGGGAAATGCAAATGTGCAGCTAGGAATGATGCCGTGGATCCTGGAGGTGGGTGTGTCAATGGACCGGGCGGCAGCGAGGAGGCTGGGAAAGGCAGGCAAAGGCTCCGCGCCGTGCTCCAAGATGAGAGCTGGGCTGTGATTAAGGACCTTTATCTCCCAGGAAACAACAGCTGTCCAAGCCCAGCATTTCAAGGAGCGACTCCAGGGTAATTCAAATGATGCCGTTTGCTCTGCTGTATCGTATTGTACATCTTAATGAAGAAAGCCACAAGGACAATTTAACTGATAAAGAAGGGCTTGGCAGTGATAACGGCTGAAACACCAAAGGATGGCTGGAATACCAATGCTGTTGGAGGCTACGTGGAAAAGATCAAGCTGTCACGCAGGAAATCTCTTCAAGCACCTACACTAAAGTGACAGAGGGAAAGCTCTAAAGGTTGTGGTGTCTGGAAACTTCACTGCTCAGCTTGTCCTTTGCTGGAGAAAGCATCAGGTCAGCTTTCCAAGAGCTCCCCCAGAAACTCCCTGAACCAATAAATCAAAAGGACAACTCCAAGGGCAGAATTTTCTAGGGTCACCTGCTAGAAACTGCTTCAGTGCAGCCTCTCTCCCCATGTTTTATTCAATTAAGGCAAGACAATTGTTTTTCAGAACTACTCCATGGTTCCAGGGGACATGAACTAGGTCAGGGTTATACTAGAAGTAGGGGGAGAAAAGCAAAATAAAGCAGATTTCAAGTCCACCTCATCCTAAGGATTGGATTCCACTGGGCTGGCTCTAGATGCCTGGATTGCCAGCAGCTCAGGGAACGCCCCCTTGGCTCCCACTGCTCCTCTGTCAGACAGGAAGAATGCTGGAGCATTCAGCTGAGGATGGGAATTAAGTTATCAGGTGTCTCTCGAGGCTTTGAAAAGTGTTCCAACACTATTCTGCTATGTAATTCTAGAGATTATGTTAATTTGACCTAATTTTTTCCAGCCACAAAGTCTCTTAACTATCAAAGGGCAAAAGTTGGTGTGGCTCCATGCTCCTGAGCACTGACTGGAGAGGACACACATGCACATCTGCACAACAGAGGGGGAAGCCTTGACTTGACTGTTCTGGGTGGGAAAAGCACACCGAACTCATGGGCAGAGGACGGGAAGACGCATGTCAAGAAGACTCAGTGCCAGGGAAGAAAATAATAATTTCTCTTATCAGCATTAACGAATCTTCTTCCGACAGATTGTGAGCAGGAACTGCTGGAATCAGGGAGCAATATCACATTTTCATTACTTTTCCAGCCTCCTCAGCAGTTCAAAGCCAACACAGAAAAGCATCAAGGAGGCGATGGAGACCCACTGGGTTCTGCCACCAAGGTCTGAGATCCTCCACCACTGCAAACAAAGGTGAGAGAATGATGCTGGACAGCCCCGTGCTCCTTACCCCAAGGGACCTCTGCCAGGCTGATGACACGGCCATTTGTGACTGCAAGAACCACCCCCCTCCCCCTTCTTATTTTTAATATAAAAAAGCTGAAAAACTATGTGGAGGAGAGCCCAGAAGCTACTGAGCATCCACAGACAAGCCGCAGCACTCACAGCAGGACAACAAACAACCAAACTGCTATTCCTTGGGAAGAACCAACCACTACTGAGCACCCTGACACAGCAGGTGAGGACAAGCGAGGACAGCGCAAGCTTTGGAAGGCAGTCCTGGGGCAACCCCTAAAATGACAGGCTGGTAACAACCCAGTTCCCAGGAAAAGGACTGTCATTAATGTTCGCAGGCACCACTATTAAGTTAAGGGGTTATCCAAGCATCAAGATACATTGCTCCTTTTAGCCTTCCAAAAGTCACTGAAAGCACGAGCAATTACCGTCAAACAAAGAAACCTGCGAGCGCATCCACGTACAGCCTGTGGGACACACGGGCCGAGCTTCTCTGCAAACAGCTCTTAGGGAGGCTTTGAGAAAGCTTCAAACCTCCTCTGAAACGAAAGCAGGTTAAGTCTAGAAATCAAAAACACGGGAGAAGGGAGACTGTTCACAGCAGAGCATCCCGAGCATCCCAAGCTAGGTGCCTGGAGCTGGGTTTACCGGTAAGCACCTGGAGGGAGGAAGCAGAGCACGGCGAGGGCTGGCAGCGTGGTGGTGGCCGCCAGCGCGTTAAGGCACGTTGGGAGAGAGGCTTCACCTGCGTGTCCGTGCCAGCGGGGCCTGGCTTGGGTGCAAAAAACCTCGAAAGGAAAAGAAGCCACGAAACGCCCTGGACAGGATGGTGAAAGTCAGCTGAGCAGCATCATAAAAGCAAATAAAACGTGAAGGCATTTACACAAGGGGTGGTTTACAGCAACAGTAAATGTTGTGCCATTAGGTATTCAATGGTCCATCCTCACCTGCCGTTTGTCACCTCTGCCTCAAAAAAAAACCCCACAAAAAGCAGCAAGCAAAAGCAAAAGCAGCGGTTGGAATAGGAAAGGTCAGAGAAATGACAATGCGGATGGTTACAAATAAATCAGAAGGGTTTTCCTGATGAGTCAGGTCTGTGAGGAGGTATGAGGATGTGTCAGAGAGAGGTGTCATGATCTTGCTGGTTGTTTTTATTCATCTCTTCTCAAAAGACAAGGAAAATCTCACAAGCTGAAAGGCAGCTCCTCAAGAAGGGGCCTATGGATGGCATTCACTCAATAAAAACAACTGGTGGAATTCCCTTTCCTGGGAGAGTGAGGGAGAAGCTTATCACAGAGAAAGACCAACACCTCAGCGTGAGAAAAAGCATCTTGAGTCTCACCAGGCGAATTGAATTGCCGAAGACCAAACTTTCTGCCATAAATTGCTCAGAAATTGATACTGACGGGATGGAGGCTGAAACGACTGCCCGTGCTAAGAGAGCTCTAGGGCTGTTTGCATCCCGTGTTTGAAGTACCCAATACTGGCCACCAGTAACTGAATTAATCACTTTTCCTGCCACGACAATTCCCACGTTTCAGGAACACCCCTCACCCACGGCAAGGACCGTCTGACACGTCAAGATGCCAGACCAGGGCTCGTGCTGTGGGTGGGCGTATTCGAGGGAAAAAAAATACTGCAAGTGATTGGTTTGTTGTTTTTCCCCAGGCTTCATGCTCTGCTTATATACATAAAAGACAATAAACATTCAGGACATTTCCAATGGTTATGAAGGTACCATACCTGTGATGGTGGTAGGGATGGTGGTGGTAGTGGTGGTGGTTGTTGTGGGAGGAGGGATAGTTGTGGGGGGATCTGGATAAAATATAAAAAGGAAAATAATAAAAAAGCAAATTAAGAAAAAAACAAGCAGAACACAACAGCGGTCAATCGTGATCAGAGGAAAACAAGGACGCTAAGAAGCAGCGCGGGGGTTGGGGGCCTTTCCTTGGCTAAATCCCAGGGGGAGAGCCCAGCAGCTGCAGGGACAGCGGGGCCAGATCCTCTGCCCACGCTCACTCCGGCTGGAGAACCTGGCCCCAACCTCTCCCCCCTTTCTGCCTTCTACAATGCTAAAAAAAAATAAACAAAACCCAGCATAAATTAGTCAATGAGAGAGAGAAATGGAATGGGAGAGGCATAAGAAAAATAAACTGCACACTTTCCACAACAAAAAGACCAGTTTGCACATACAAGGAGAGACACAGTGGTGCTTTTGGTGGTTGTCTACGGATACATTTGCAAACCCAGGTGGGAGGGCTGTGTGAGGGGCCCTGCTGTGCTTCACAGCCTGAGCATTAACAGCACATGAACAGATCTCACTGTCTTCCCAGGGCCGTGAACCTCACTGCTCTTCCTCTATAAACACATGGCAGCAGGATGTTAAAAACTACTTCAAAGATGGTAACGAACACAGAGAAACGACAACATCATTGCTGAATATCAATTTCCAGGTATGAGGAATTCCACCAAGATCTTTTAATTTAAAAAAAGAAAAATCAGTATTTTTCTGACAATTTCAGTTGCGCACTCTTGTTTTTGCTACTAGGGCATCGTTAATGAGATGTTTCTCTCTGTGACCACTTCTCAGATGGACTGGACCTGTTGAGATTCAAACCCTGCTGCTCGTCACGGGATTGATGTTACACACAGGGACACATCCTTATCAAAACTATCGGGCAGGAGAAGGTAGATATGAGAAGATGTAAAAGAAAAAATATGTATCAATGCCCAGATGATCAAACTGAATGCGTTAAGTAGTTGGAAAGACTTTGAACTACGGATTCATTCGGCAATAATAGAGCATGAAACCTTTCATGGGCTTTTGATTTTAGGTTTCCTCCGTAGCACGTCAGCTGTTCCTCACTAACACATCTGCTACTCTTTTATCTCTGAGCGAGCTCCCTTGGATCCCCTAATTAAGATATCTGAACTTTAATTATATACTGCACCTTTATTATATTCCATCCAACTTCCCAAGAGTTAAGGAATGTCACCTCATAGTTCGCTATGCTGTGAGCAGTCACTGTCTTTCCCCTACATCCCAAGGATCCCAGCCCCTGTGCTTCTCTCTTACTCCTGACCCATACATCTCCCTGAGAGCAGTGGGGACCCTCACAGCTGAGGCACAGCAGCACTGAGGGAAGGACCTCCAGACTCACACCGACCAGCCTGGGACTGGCTGTGTTGTGGGCTCTTCCTCCATAAAAACAAAAACAAAAAAAAAGCTGGTGTGCTAATGGAGCTGGAAGTTTCTAGCAATGTATCTGGTATCTGCCCAGGCCCATGGGGAGGGAAAGCATAAAATGAATTTTAGAAATGAACATGTTTTCAGTGTGTGCCAATGTGATTATACATCCCCATCCCACGTGGGCAGCTGGGAAGGTGCTGGGCACAGCTCAGCTGCTGGAAACCGCGTCAAACCCCCGACCTGCAGAGATGTCCCTTTGGAATGGGACTGCCTGAACGCTGCCTCTCCTGGAGCTGTGCCAGACCCTGCTCTGTGTCTGTAGCCCCCCAGTTCCCACCCTAACATGGCTTGGGAGCTCTGCACTGTGAGCAGCGCAGCCACAGCCACAGCCAGCCTGGCGAGGACAGCGAGGCACGTCCTGCCACCAAGGCTCCCGCCATGCCCACAGAGACGTGGCTGCACGGACACAGACCCTGGTGCTGCTGTGGAATTGGCTGCTTTTGGTGGTGAAAGAGGTGTTAAGTGCCCCACCACTGAGCAGGATGAGACCTCCATGCTGAACCTCCCCCCAACGGCAGCTCCAGCTGGGCTCTGTACCAGGAGGCTTCAGCTGATGGCCACAGCCCAACCACTCCCTCCCCACTCTGGACTTCTTCTTAAATCAAGGGTTAAAAGGATCTGTCCAGAGTGCCAGAGCCTAGCAGGATGCTGCCAAACATGCAGAAACTGGAGATGATGGGGTGTGTAAAACCCTTCTCTGCCCACGAGCAGCCCTTCTCTACATGGGCAACACATTGGCCAGATGCCTAAGCTGGAACCCACAGGTCTCCATCCTCCTTCCAAGTAATGCTGTCTTGGGTCTCCTCCTGTGGATTTAATCCCAAGAAGGAGCAACCCCAAGGAAGTCCCGTGCTGTCTATTCTCGCCCACATCCAAAATGCAGAGTAATTATGTGAGATTTCCCACGAGCTCTAAACCTCAGGTCAGTAATGCTGGGGAGGTTCCCCCAGCTCTGCCTTGGCCCAAGATGGGTACATACAACTACACAAGGAGGGAAACCACCTGCCCCACAGCTGCTTTATGGCAGCAGCTTTCATGGTTTCCATCTCGTGGGGAACCGCCTGTGTCCTATTCCAACTGCTTTGCTCTCTGCAAAATTGGTTGTTTCTTTAAACACTGATGTAAACAAGTGGGTTTTTAATATTGTGAGCATGCAAATTACCAATCATAAATGCATATCTGACTTCATTTTGTAAACTGGAGTCTTGTGGAGTGAGAGGCACTAGAAAAACTACCCATATGATGGTGTACATGAGTTTTGTATAAGCTCAAAGCTGTCGCTATCTTGAGTCTTTGGGCAAGTTTCTAAGACTGGGCTTAAAATCACTCCTGCAGAGGTGGCATTTGGAGAGGTATGGGAGGTTCTCCACTTTTTGACTGTATCAGAGCAACTACCAGAGAGCTCAGACTGCAGAGCTTCAGGCGGCTGTTGCATGGAACAAACTTCAAACCAAGTTTCTGTCCCACCTGAGTGGAACCGTAGCATCATTCAGGTCGGAAAAGACCAAGACCCACCATGAATTCAGCCCAGCCACACACAACCGCTCTTAACAGAAACTTTAAATACTCAGCCCAAGGAACAGCTCATCTTTAAACTGGGGCATCGCTCTGCAAGTGCCTCCTGAATCTCCACTCCATGCAACACCTCATGGCAGGAGCGTGAGGTTTACAGCAATGCCAAAGTAAAGCAGAGGAAATGAAGAATTAAAGCAGGTACTTAATAGCACTTTAAAAGATGCTGAGGCATGTTTTAGTGTCTGCCCAGCCGCTCAGACAGGCTTAAAGCATCTCATTCCTCCAGTTTATTTACTGGTTTGTAATTGTCTGGGGATGCTGGCTGATTAACTTGCTAGTGGAAGGCTCGAAACTCCTCAGACCATTGTTCAGGCCACTGGAGGAGGTGTTACCAGAAGGACAAGAAATCATTGGAGAAGTCCTAGGAGAACTGCACAGTTCTCCCCATGCCCCTGCTCTGGCTTTCCCTTAGGCTTCAGCTGGCAGCACGGGGTGGGAGCTCCCCAGAGCCGGGACAGGCTCTGTGCCTGGTGCACACACCGAGAGCCCCAGCAGCACCCCAGTGGTTTCCCAGCCCCTACCCCAGCCCAGCACAGCGTCGGGGTGTCAGGAGCTGCCTGCAAACCTGGCATTGAGCAAATGTTAAGTTCTGTCACAGCTTTCCGAGCAGGGCATGTTGCAATTACGTGTAAACGAGTCTAGAAGAACGGTGGTTTTCTCACGTACCGTATACAAACAGCATGTAATCCGCATGTGATTTCCCCACCGCGTTGGAAGCCTCACAGCGGTATGTACCATTATCTGTTTTGTTTAGGTTACTAATGAGAAGGTTTGAACCAGACACTACAACGTGTTGAGGCATCTCATCATCTACTCTTAACCACCTCATGTCCGTAGGCCTACAGAGGAGGGAGAAAAAGAAACAGTCACATTACTATTTTCCTATGGTCAAGATGGCATCTTCAAAAGTTCATCCACAGACAGAAAGCCCAAACCAAGAAAAACTGTAAAGAAACAACACATACTTTTTTGTACTACTCAAGCCCAGATGCTTTCGGGCTTCCTCAATTTAAATTTATTTTAACCCAACAGGAAACTGTATCCAGAGCTTAAATTTTCTGAAAACACTAATGCAAGCAGGAAGAAAGTTCATTAGTGGTTAATCATTCGCTTACTCAGCAAACCTGAAAGCTCTGAGGCTACAGACTCAGTGTTCATCCACAGGGTGCTCTGAGGGCAGAGCTGGACAGCAGAACAAGTAAGGTTTCGTCAAGTTTGAACCCTTCCACAAGCTGCCAGGGACCTGGTGACCTCAGCGAGCGCTGTGCTGTGCACTGAGGGAGTTCCAGCCCTTCTCCTGTCCCCCAGCCCGCCTGGCAGCCCCTTCCTGCACCCCACCACTGATGGAACCCACATGGGCAGTGGGTCTGCAACATTCAGGGAATGAGCCTGGTTTGTTAGAGGTGGTAAAGATCAGGAGCGCTGAGGGGCTTGGGGGTCTTTTGAGTTTGTGGAGGTTTTTAACATCTATTACTATTACGTCTTTAAGCGGCCGTAAGGGGACAGATCAGCTCCTTCTCAGCAAGAAAACTCCAGCATCCTTCAGGCCACTCAACAGTGAGCTCTTAAAGAGGAGTTTCCTGCAGCACAGCTTCTCTCAGCCTGCCTGGCTCCAAGGCTGGCAAGCGAGACTGCATGATGCTGGAGGTATCCCACAGCTCAGGCTTTTCCCTGGGTCCAAACAGTAGATGACTGCCATGATGCAGAAGCTTCAACATTCCAGCCATGCTACTGGATGGATCCAGCACCAAGCAAACTCAGCTGGGCATTGGCTGACTCTGGTTTTGGACATGGGCTCAGTGTTCTGTCCCTCGCTGCCACGGCATCGGCACACGAACCATGGTGTGGGCAGCAGCAGCAGCTCCTGAGAGAGCCCAAGTGCAGTTTAACTTCAGTGTGGGTGGGAAAGGTTTGAATGCTCCTGGCTACAGTTTTTAAAGGGCTCTTTGTGCTGTGGAGTCCCCAGGTTTCCCAGCTGGTACACGGTGCAGCAGCCGCTGCTCAGAGAAGTGTGTCCCTGGATCCCCAGAAGTGACCATTTCAGCATCTTCCCACTTCCGTCATAGTCTTAGGGGGTTGCGTCTAATCTAACAAAATATCTGTATTAATACCAAATAGAAATTTCTCCTCTCTGGTCTTTTTTCCCTCTGAGCTTCCTTCCCCCAATATTTATGTTGCCAAATTTTGCAGAGAAATTACTTTGCTTAACTGGAGAAACCTCCCCCTTCCTCTAAAACCTCTGTAAAAGATTTCATGAAACCTCTTTATCTTAAAAAGATGGAGCTAAACCCAGCTCATTACTTTACTGTATATTTTCTTAGCTTTGGGAGACCCAGGTGAAGTGACCCAGAGAAGCCAATTCCCAGCACATCAGCAGCATCAGCAAGCTGCCAGGGAGATGTGTCTGTCCTATTTAACATGGGAATGTCTTACTCATAGCCTGCAAGGAAAAAAATGTAGAAAGCCTGTTCATTAGATCCCCAGCTGATAGCAAATGGGAGGCACTGCAGGTACCCAGGGGAACAGGAATGCAAAGGGGCTTGGCAGGCTCTGAGCAGGGAATAGCTACTAAACAGAATTCAGCAGGGACGTGCCAGCCTCTGATGTACAGGGAAGGGATTGGCCTCGTGCCGAACAGAAGAAACTGGGAAGTGGGAATCAAGCAAATACTATAGGAATCAAGAAAATACTGTGGAAGGGGATGTAGGCTACCAGGGAGGATGAGGGCAGCCTGAGCTGCCTCGGTGCTGGGTGCCCGCCCTGCCCACGCTGCTGAGCTGGATGGGGTCCAGCTCCTCACGCCCCAGCTCTGGGCATGCTGCCAAGGAGGCACTGACAGATCTCAGGGATGTTTGCAGAAATCTTATGGACATGATGAAAATAAAGAAGGATAGTAAATACTTGACAGCCATAAATCCAAGTGGAAGAGAAAGTATTTAAAAGAAAAAATAAAGCCGACAAAACTTAAATTAGAACAGCAATGAAAGTGTGAGAGAAAATCTACCCTCCCTTGCCAGGATTCTCCTGATGCATAAATTTCTTCAACTGCCTAAGAAAGCCTCAAGGGCTTGGCAAGAAGAGGAGAGAGAATAAAACTGGTATTCTATAAAAACTACACGGGGCACCAAGGGGGAGGAAAACCATCACACAGTGAGTACGAGCAGAAGGCTGGACTGCCTTACCTGGGGATCCATCCCACTTCCCCAAGGGCTCAGTGCGGGGTCCTGGGCTGGCGTCCACGCACCGGCACCTCCTTGGGCCACAACTGCAGCCCCTGACCTTGCTTTCGCAGATTAATCAAACCAAGATTAATTGCAGATTAATGCCACCCAAGCCATTCCCTGGGGGAAGAGGTGTCCAGTTGGGAGCCTTTCCCTTCTGCACCCGAAGGCTGCTGCACGGTGGCCGGGAAGAGCTCTCCTAGGAGCTCTTCCAGTGGAAATCCCTGGGCCATTAGGCGCACAGGAATAAATGCAAATCAAACCAGATGTCTTCAGTGGACAACAGATGTTTGGGTGCAGGAAGCATCTCTCTCCTTCACTCTGGGACATGGTCTTCGCAGCAGAGAATGGCAACAGGAACAGTGGCCATGCAATGTCCCGTCACCACCGGCCACCCTGGGCCGTCCCTGGGAAGGGTCCAACTTACTGTGGCTTTCCAAAGGCTGTGCACGTCAGCTCCAGCGGCTCCCCTTCTCTCGTCAGGCCTTGCAAGGGGTAATTCTGAGAAACCCGCACTTGAGGCTTATCTGCAGGACACAAAACATGGCTCCGTGAGCCCCGGGCCGCGCTCCCGCCGCTCCCCCTCGCCCGCTCGGTGCCGGCAGCAGGAGGTGGAGCCGGCGGCACCGCGAATCCCGCCGCGGCACCGCGCTGCCCAGGAAGGGCCTTTTGCTGCACAGTTCATCTCTGAGCTCGCTCAAGCTAAAAGGAACTCATTTGCCTTCATGCTGAGGGGAAGCTGGAGAGACCCGTGGTGCCCAGAATTGAAGGGTTTTGTGGTGTATCAGCGATTCCTGCACCACAACACTCGGAGTCCATGAGTGTTAACACGCTGAGCTGGACAAGAGACGCTTGTTAGAGACACCAACAGAGCCACAGCCACCGCTGCCTCTGTGTAAACAACAGGAGGTTGTATTTCGTCCAGACAAAGCTCCTCTAAATCCTACAATAAACAGAGAATTAAAGCATGGATAGTTAGGGAGCCAACTAAAAAACACTTTAGTAAGACCCTGCAGGAAAAAAAGAGCCAAACCACAAACCTAGAGTCCACAATTAAAAAATTCATTACCTCCCATGACTGAAACAGAGATTAAAAACGCAATGTGAGCTGTAGCTAAAACATTATCAGCGCAGGAAATCAATTCAAGGCTACAAGTGCCATTAAGCCATAGATATTTTTCAGGAATTTACTCAACTGTAAGGAACAAAGGAAAGAAAAAAATCAGTATGCATAAAGGTTGAAACCATTTAAATGTTTCTATTTCCTTTGAGAGTAACTGCTACCCAAAATACTGGCTGGCTGCATTTTATTAACTGTGTTTAACTCATTAACATGCCTCCTATGGAATAATAGAGATTACGAAAAAAACTTGCATGTCAGGATTGAACCAATTTAAACTCTCATAATTTTCAGTAATGGAATAAGCTACACAAGTAAATCCTCTCCCAAGATGACTCTACCACAACATTTCATCAACTAATCCCTGTTACAGATGCTTCCTGCAGCTCTGGAACCGGGGTGTCCTTGTGGGCTGCGGGCGGTGGCAGCTGTGGGACAGCAGTGCTTTGGGGTGTCACTGGCCGAGGGGACAAATCCCAATCCCGCAGGAAATGGGGCGGCTTCAGTGTGCTTGGAAACGCACTCCAGCCCTGGAATGGCAGTAGCACTGCACAAGGAGCACGGGAGGACGAGTTCACCCCAGTGTTATGCAGCAAATAAATCACCCGCCACATCCTCAGCACTGCGCTCAGCACTGCCGTCCACAGCTCCCACCCCCACAGCCATCTGCTCCCCATTCTGATGGGCTTTGCAGCAGCACCACCAGCCCGTGCCAGGAACATCGATGGTTTATATCTGTGCAGTCGAAGGAGAAGGAAACCTTCCCAGCCCAGTTTACTCAGCACATGTGGACTGAAACTACTCCTTTTCCATTAGGTGAGTTTAGTACTCCTAAAGAGCTGTTTACTAATGACAATTACTTATGGAAATCAGGAGGAATACACCCAGGCTCACTGTAGGAGAACAAAGTGCCAACTCCATGAGCTCCCACCAAGCTCGGTGAGCCCTCCTATTGCCACTTTCCAGCCCCATGGGCTTCATTAAACTGACGATGGCAGTGAACTGGACCCATCCCATTTGGATCCAGGTGCTGTCGAGGCGTCACCTGCAAGAGGAACCTGGGTTTATCAGCACATGTGCCTGCACTGCTGAAGCCACGAGTTTCCCAATGGAGCTACCACAGGAAAGGACTTGTCAGCATGCTGGGAATTACAGAGGGCACTTAGGCAAATGTACCTGAGCCTGAAGGATTCAGGGGCATGGCTGGACACTCCAGAGAACCAGCTGGCATTAGGCTCATGGCACACAGAAAAAATTTCACTCAAGCATCTGGAGGGGCAGTAATGTCTTTTCCCTTTGTTTAAGGACGTGCCTTTAGACAATCTTAAATTCTACTTCCAGTGCTCACACCCTGCCTCACACCAAGCCAGTGTATTTCCTGCAGATTATGGACTCTGAGTGTAGGTTTGTGAAATGCCGAGCGCTGTGGGACCCCGAGCCCAGCTCCTGTGACATTTAGCAGCGCACATGGACAGAGCACCGATGGTTCCAAGGTCTGCTCCAGCCCTTTGCCACCGCCCTGTTACAAGGCACACATTCCAGCAGTGATGTCTGCGGCTCTGGAACGTGGGGTGATGACCACCTCGGATGGTAACAGGATTACGACGCAAGAAGTGGCAGTTTTCACCACCTAGTGCATTCCAGTGCCCTGAAATCCTCAGCTTGGAACTTCATAACATCACACCACTGGATTGTTACATAAACACTTGCATCTGTGCACCCAAGGCCCTGTGTGCTCCATGGCAGCCAATTAGACCCAACAACCCACAGCTATTTCCTACTACGCCGCTTTCTAGCAGCTTAAAAAAAACAGCCTCGTAATTTAATAAGGCACCTTTATTAAGCTAAATTCATTCAAAAGCTCAGAGTGATATACAAGGTTAAATACCAGTCATCTAAAGGTTACACTGTAGCAGCAGCCAATTTGAAAAACTTATTACAAAGCCATTCTGCGTTTGATGAGATTTCGCTCACAACAGGTGCGTGCCTGTGTGCTGGGGTCTGCTGGGGGCTGCAGCCCCCAGAGGGACCATGCACCCCAAAACGCTCACCTCCCCTCAGGATGCCACTGGCCACTGAAGCCTGCACCCCTTGACTTTCACAGCTCTCAAGCTCCGTGCTTGGGAACTTACCAAACCACTCCAGTTATTCTGCATTTGTCCCAATTCTTCCTTTTTTAGCTGCTTGCCCCATTTTTGTGCCATCAGCAAAGATTATTAACAGTGACTTTTTAAGAACTTCAAATGCTTCAACTGAACAGCATCAGGCCAAGCACCCAGGCCCCTGCGTTCCCTCTAAAAATACCAGCACTGCTGATTACTCCCTAATGACTACCCTTTGAGATCTGCCAGTTAGTGATTTCTTAATCCATTTAAACATGCACTTCATCGATAATGCTTAGATGTCATTAATCAGCTGAGATAAAACATTACACTGAGTTCGGGGCCTTACAAAAGCCTAAGCCTATTATTTCCACCCGTTTCCTTTCATCAGGCCAGCCCACAATCTCCAAGGCAGGCGAGCTCACTGCCCCACAGCCTGGCACCAGGCAGATTTGGCAAGCCTGGCTCCTCGTGCACCCAGGGTACCGTGATGCTCCAGGGGTCTTGGCTGCGGGACCCTCGCTGACCACCCCCAGAAACAACCCAGCCCACCCTTCCCGGAGAACACGCTCCGTGCTGAGGCTGAAAACAGCCAAAAAGCTTCTTCCCAAGTGCTGTGCTGGGAAACCAGCACGTGGCATCTTTGGCAGCGCCAGACCCCAGCCAAGAGAGGAGCCGGCAAAACGGACTCTGCCAGTGATTCAGCCGAGCAGGCTCTGGCCTCTGCCAGGTGAGAAGGTGCCAGGTCCAAGTCTAAAATCCATTTTCTGATCCCTGCATGAATTGCTGACGTGCCTCTTGGCAAACTTGACACCAGATGGCATCCCTGGGAGCAGGATCCGCAGGCCAAGCCGTGCTCCTGCCCACTGTAGGTAAATCCAGCCTCAGCATTTCCGAGATAATGCTTCACACACCTCCCTTCAGGTGGGCATTGCTTCATCCAGCTCCTCATCCCTGCTCTGGCCTGGGCCCCAGTGAGCTCCTCAAAAAACTGACTTGTGGCAGTCTCTGATCTTGCCTGGGGAAGAGCAGGAAAAATGTGTTCTTCAATATTAAAAGAAGTCAGCGAAGTTAACACTGATCCTCAGGTGTAAACAACAGCCACCTTTATTCCAAAATCCAGCGAGACTGCTCATCAGGAATGCGCTCTGCATCAGAGCCAGCCCAGCCTGGCAATCCCCTGCCTGCTCCTCACCTCTGACAAGGACGAGAGGCCGCACTGCTGATTTTCAGCCAAAATACAGAAATCTATTCAATAAATAGATCCCGTGTCTAAAATAAGGAATGAGCAGGACTGGCAGATCACAGCTTGTCTGGAAGAGCCTGTCAACCCCAAACACAACTCTGCAAAATTCACCCCTAACTAAAGCAATTTAATCATTTTGCTTGTTGCGGGAAAAGGAATGCCAGAACCCGACAGGCATTTTGGGGATAAACACTTCTCTTTTAATATTTAAGCACACTCTGCTGCTTAATGCCTGCAAACAGCAGAGCCCCGGCCGCCCCACACGCTCCGTGCTCCCAACAACATTCCTCCGAGAAAACCTTATTAATGAGCTCACAAACGAGCACCCAACTGGGAAATGTCACAAACAAGAGTGGCTAATGCCCCAGAAAATCAAATAACTGAACACTCGGCTGATTGTGGTACTTTTCATATTCGCTAAAAGAAAAAAAATAGCTTTAAATCAAAGTTTCTGAAGGGGTCAACACCTCGCTGAACAAAACAACTCATTTATTCGCTTTTAGCAATCTCCAGATGATAAATTACATTGATGTTAATCACTTCACTGCAAACTATGCAATTAATATTTGTACTGGATGGAAATGTAAGGATTACTGGAGATGCGGCAGCAAACGTATGAGGCCGATTTTGAACATAATTGGGCACAAAAAGTTCTCCTATCACAACAGCAGAGGCTGCAACAAGACTCCATTGGGGCAGACTTGAAAGGTACACGTGTAGATATAACAAAAATGAATGCACAGTTAATTATAATTTCAGAAAAGGACAAAAAGCCAGCCCAGAGGAGAGGCCAAATCCAGGCTTTGACACTCACTTCCAGTATCACGTAATAAGAGCAGCAAACGCACCACAAGGGCTCAACTAGCATGTCTCCCAGAATATCTGGTTCCATTCAGTTCCTTAATGATATTTTAATGCATTTTGTTGCTTCATTTCCTTTCTAAAATTACACCCAACGCACCGGTCTCCCATCGCTCACTGACGGATCCGAGCCACGGGAAGAGAGCGACTGCAGCAGAACTGGGGACATTTCCACTCCAGTGCCACCGCACAGGGCTGGGGATGTTCCTCAGGCATGGAAGGGCTGTGGCCACTGCGAGTGCACGGCACTCTTGGTCCCATCCTGCTTTGCTTTTGAGGAGTGTCAGGGGAGGGTTTCACGCACATTACTCTGCTTGTTTGCAGAGATTCAGAGATTTCTTTTCAGTAACACACCCTGCAGCCACGTGAAAGCACTCACCTCAAACTTCACCACCAGCCATGCTGTGCCAGGGTAGATATGCAACAAAAGGCTTAGTCCACGAGTAGGACAAGTTAACACCCAGCACTGTTGATTTCTGCTTCTTCTTGGAAAACAAATGCCACAACTTTTGAGTTGCATCTCAGAAAAAATATCTCCCTACTCTGAAATTTAGTCAGACAAAAAATACCTCATTATCCGAGCAGGCTCCATCCATCATCCTCCTGTCCTTCCCCAACACATTTCATGCTCCAGTTGGATACATTAAGTGCAGAGAAATACAACATCTGCTGAGAAAAACATTTTCTTGTGCCCTGCTGATGTTCTGAAGGGGCGGATCTGCTGTGCCCGTGGGGGGGAGCGGGCAGGATTTGTGGGGAGAGAACGTCAGAGCAGAGAGTGGAACATGCAGCCCAAATAACCGACCTGCTGCAAGGAAAGCAGCAACATCCACACGGATGAGCAAGGAATTCCAGGTGCCGCTGCAGCGGAGACCCGGTAGCTGGGTACCTGCAAGGTTAACGCCATGGACAGTGGCAGGAAGGGACAGGAGCTGGAGAAGCGTCCTCTGCTGAACCTGCACATTCCACATCTAAAATCAACTGAGAAGGTGTCAGTGCAGGAGCCCCAGCTCCCCCCACGGCCGAGCTCCATGGGGGCACTGACGGAGATGCCCGTGTGCATGAACAAGAGCCTCCACCTCCTGCCCACGCTCTCCCAGTGGCCAACAAATCATCACCGTGAGACAGGAGAAGCTCAAGGGTAAGAGTTTGCTCTGAAACTGCCTTTTCTTTAAACTAAAGCCCTGCAGCAGGTACAAAATGCAGGTGTCTGGCCATGCTCCAGCCCACTGAGTCCTGGAGCCACGAGGTCACATCACAGGCAAGTTCTTGGGCCGGGGCTCCTCTCTGGCCATCTGCTGCTGCCCACCCAAGGAACAGACCGGGCTAACGGGGTCAAGTCCCCACACTGGAACATAATTACTTCCAGCAAGCTCAGAGTTTAATTCAGAACATAAAACCAAATCAGTCTGAACTCCCTTCTCCTGTTCATCTCCATTCCCTCCCAAGGAAGCTCCGTGCTTCATTCCCACAAACAGCTCTGGAACAGCCCAAGGAGATGCTAAAATCAGTGATAAGGGCAGAAACGTGTGCACAGGATGCAGCAGGGCCTCCAGTGCAGGAGCTGAACAAGAACTGTGCTTTAGGGGTGCTTTGCCCTCACTGCATGGGCAACCCCTCAGGCTGCAAACTAAAGCGGCCAAGGAAGGATTTATTTGAGGAAGAAGAGAGAAAATGTTAGCTTTTTCCCCCCTGAACAGTGGCCCTCTCCTATTCCACCAAATCACCAGGATTCCAGAGAGATTTCTGAAAGGAAGCCTCAAGGTTGTCCAACGCCCTTTCAACCCAGTGAGTTCCAATCCCCTCACACAACAGGGTAGATGGGATTTTTTGCTCTTCCCCGTTAAGTATTTGATCAAGCCTCACAAAGGTGCTAATGTATTATTAAAGCTAATGGAGCTCTACAAGAAATGTTAATGGACATTAAGTTTGCATAAATGAATTACACATTAGCACAGTCGCAAGAAATCTCGTATCTGTCAATTTAGGCAGTATCTGATCATTCCTGTTTTCCTCATTACAGGAACATTACTTCCCGCTAGTTTCGGAGATACGAGAATTGTAACCAAGATGTTCATAATGAAACTACATAATGAAGCAGATGAAATAAATTAATACAAAACTTCCTCTCCTCCTTTCAATGTGATGTAGTTGAAGGGATCCTACGGAAACAAGGACTTTGAATTGTCTCAGGGCCTGGTTTTCCAAGCACACGGCCTCGCTGTAGGCACCATCCCACTTTGCTTTTGGGAGCGGTTTCAGAACAGAGGGATGCATGTACACAGCTCCAAAATTTCCACCAGGTGCATGTGGGACCACAGATATTTCCAGGTACCTGCTTGCTGCTGTCATGTACAGTGGAGCAGCTCCTAAGGGAAGTGAGATGCATTATTAACAATGAACATGTCAGGAGCAGTACAGGAAATAGGCTGGCTTCAATCAGTGCTGCTACTACAGATTCCACATAATTCCATACTCTGATGTACAAAATCAGTCGATGCTGCATGTTCACAGTGCACAGCACTGGGTTTCTCTTGCACAATACCCAGTTTTTGCCAGTAAACTCGCCACGGTGGCCAGTTGCTTTGAAGGGGGAGTAGAGAAGCACTTTTCAAAGAGATAAGTAGGTTGCTAGAAGAAAAATACTCAGATTTAATCTGTTCTGACAATTAAAAAGCCCAGCCAGAAACCTTTGATGCAAATTCTATGTACAGAGAGTTATTTCATCAGAGAACAAAGCAAAGTATTTATGGTATCACAGAGGGCTGGGAAAGTCGTGGCTTCACCCATGAAGTGTTACCTTACATTGTGATTACGATTTCTACATAACAGGATATAATCCTCATCGACGCTGGAATTTTAACATGTAGCGAAGGGTTCCTGAATGCTCAAGCACACAATTTTATATAGTAAGAGAATTAAAGGTTCTGCTACTCACACATGACTTCCAGGTAACGCTGTGTCTGCAAGTCTTTGACCGCAGGGTGATCCACCAGGCAGATGACAGGGACCCCGTCGTCCTCCCGCCCCACCTTCAGCAGGAGCTGGCTGGTCACGGTGTACATGTCGGACCACCGCTCCACCTCCGACTTGCCTGGGGCAGGGAACAGAGAGAGCAGAGTGATGACAGGATGAGCCCCCCCTGCAGCCAGGCCACCTCCCTCTTGTCCATGTTCCCTTTGGACACCCATCCCGTCCTCCTCTCCCTCAGGTTCCGGCCAAGTGAAGTCCACGCGATGTTACCGCAATGATTAACAATCCCCTTAACAACGTCCCCAAACCCCCAAATTCTTAAACCAATGAGGTACAAATCCCCTCCCACTCCTGAATCAACAATTAGCTACAAAAGTGATTTAAGAGATTAAATTAACTAAAAGTAGTATTGATAGGGAGCTCTGTTTGAGGGAGGGGAGCCCGGCTCTGGACCGGCTGCCTGAGGGATGCCGTGATGGAAACGAGCAGGAAGACAAGACAAAACGAGACAAGACAAGACAGGAGAAAAAGGATTTTTCCAGGAACCCAGCAAGCTCCCGCTGACAGTGCAGCTCTGCTCTGATCTGTGCCTTTTTATTTAAGAATTCACAGGCAAAATGCTAAGAGTAACTTCTGCAGCAGAGCTCTTCCAGACACCAAATATTGCTGTATAATATATGAGAGTGAAACAGGTGACACGCGCAGACACCCCTTGATATTTGGAGGAAAAGCTTTCCCATGGGCAAAGCCACACTTCCTGTAATTCACAAACTCACAGCCAAGTGTTTCAGTCTCTACTCTGTTAAAAAAAAAAAATCTGAAGACTGAGCAGGGTGAGGTGGTATTACATGAAGCTCAGCACTCTTCCCAGAGAACACAAAGCTGGGATTCGACTGCTAACACAAGAAAACTCAATCAAGAAGCTGGACAGGTCAGGCAGAAAGGGACAAACACTTTGTCCTGCTGCCCACTGGGATAGGGAAGGGAACCAGAGCAGCATCGTTAACTCCCTGCACACCACGGCGCTGGGACTCAGCGGGGCACCACTTCGCCAGGCAGCAGGTTTGCATCCCACTTGCATCAGCATCCTCCCAGCATGTGGCCTGCTCAAATGCTCTGAAGTGTTGGGCTTAAGGAGAGGATTTTATCCTGTTCTTGCAGGGGGGTGGGTTTGAAGTAATGAGTCTGGACTTCTGCAGAGAGTCCGTCAGTGTCTCAGACTGGGTAAAGCACAAAGGTGTTGTCAACCAAGCTCACATCCACATGCAGACTTAAACTAACAGCGTGTCACATGCAATCAGAGTCAGTGACTTGAATGTGCAAGTACCAGGAGCAACCAGACTTCAGGGAGTCAGAGAAACCCATCCTAGATGAATATTCAACTGAACACAGGGAAAACGCTCCACAAACAAGGGAGCTAGACGTGAAGGTGAATTGCAAATCTTTACAGCCCAAAGCGCAGACAATCCCTCTTGTACCTAAAACAGGGCAGAAAGCTACACAAGCCACACAGAAATGAATTCAGTGCACAGCTCTGGGCTCCTCAAGGTCACCTGCAGTTACAGCAGGACTCCAGAACCCGGCACTCGAGGCTGGCAGGTAGGCAGAGGACCAAATGGAGTTCAGCCCCCTGCGTTAGGGAATTATCTGTCTGCCCACACAGTGCTTTGTTTCTTAGCTGGCGCTCAAAGGAGCTCATTCTACTTTTTTTCTTTTTTTTCCCCTTAAACTGGCAGCAGAGAACAAACACCCAGCCATTACATAAATCACTGCAACTCCCTGAACAAAGCAAGGGACTGAGAGGACACATCTACCGGTTAGCTCCTTGTTGCCTTTGAACCATCTGATGGTGGTGGCTGGTCTGCTGGCCATGGCGGTGCAGTTCAGCTCGATCTCCTCTCCCTCCACGGCAGTTTCTTTCTCGATGTCAATTACCAGATTGCGTGGTGGGACTGGAATGGGAAACACAACACAACACATACCAGATGAAAAAAACACCTTTTGATCATTAACACAAGACAAAACCTTGAGGAAAACCTGTAAAATCTGCCGAAGGAAACAAGGGACCAGCATTTATTTGATCTTTCAATCAATCAAACCCTTTGATAGGTGGTTTTGCAGTAATTGGAGTGAGCACTTTCACTCTCCACCTAATAATCACCGCAGTCTCACAAATTATTACTTATCAGGGTTGTAACTTTCTGTTCCCTCTCCCAAGCAGGCACCGTTCCAGGGAGAGCCGCAGCCTCCTGCGCTACTCGGGTGTGTGGTGCTATTTAAAAATCCAGCTTGACTCCGTGCACACTTCCTGACTTCTCTGACAAGGAGAGGAAACACAAAAGCTGACACTTGGCACTGCATTACTTACCAAGCCTCTAACCTCCACGGCAATTTTTCTCTCCTGCTGTTCAGCTCCAAGGCTCAGCCATGAGCATGGAAGCAGGCCAGCAAGCATCAACCTCATTTAAGGCGCTCTTAAAGCCACTGAGCACAAGCCTGGAGTGGAACACCATCCCTTGGGAACAGCCCTGCCTCCCATCACACCCCCACAAGCCACCCCAAAACCATCCCAAAGACAGGAGGGAGCCAGCTCTGCAGCCACATCCTTTGGGGTGGAGATCTGCTGCTCTGCCCAGGCACACATCTTCCCTAGATCGGGAGTCTCCCAGAACACAAAGCTGGAAGATTACATCCCATGAAAAATCATCCAGTAATACTGAGAAACAGGCTGTAACTTCAGGGGTAACAACCACTGCGGCACAGCCCAGAAATGGGACAAATGAGCTTAAAAATTAAGACATGGGAACAAGGGAATCTCTTCCCAATCAAAGCACCAGCAGCAAGGCAAAACTCAGGAAAAAGTGAACAGCGAGAGTTCTTATGGCAGAGTCACGGCTTCAGAAAATCCCAGAACTTCCAAAGGAAACTCATCTTTGCTCTGATCAATGTGATTAAGCAACTGCATAGTTCAGATGTGACTCACAGGTCTTCGAGCTAATGAAGAACAAATATGTATAAATACCATCCAGATGATCAAATGGACTAATTAGTCACTTGTGGCTTCTCTCTAAAAAGAACAGAACGGGCTACATATTTGAGACTTTCTCATGTTCCAATTAAGCATGAATAAATCTACATATTGTGTCACAGAAGACATGAAAGTGCTGAAGCAAATGTGCAGCTCCCTCTGAATGCCGGCTGCAAAGGGGGACACCTCGACACCCGCCTCTGCTCTCCTGAGCTGGCAGCATTAGAAGCAGACCAGCAACATCAGTCTTAGACACAACTTCAGAACTATCAAGGGCTGGGTGATGGCCACGAGATTTTTGGTGGGGAACAATTTCCTGGGAGGACCAGCCAACACCAACACAGAGAACCCCTCCTCCGCCCTGGCTCATTTGTTCCCCTAATTAGGGTAATAGGAAAGACAGGCAAGACAAGCTATCCCTGGTGTCACAGTGTCCAATCTCTCTGCAAGTACTAAGACCCCTCCTTCATCTTCTAATAATAAACCTCCCTCACCCTTGCCTGCTTCCTGAGCTGAGGTTTGACCCGAGTACGTGATGAAGGTGACACAAAACCTTTATGGATGTGGGGGAAAGGCAGCACACACACTGGCCATGCCACAAAGGCTTCTCAGAAACAACTGAAGTACAAGGCAAGAAAACAGACTTTTCCCTCAGTTCTGAAGCACAATTCATGCTTAAAAAAACCGAACAAAAACCTGCATTATGTCTCCCACTTGAAAGACATGCGGTGCTGGCTTACAGGTGAATGAAATGAGTATTCTGATTTCAAACACCTTCTCAGCATTGCCAGCAGTGAAATTAAATCCAACAAACTGTTTTTGCCTGTGCACGATTAGAGACAGGAGCTGGAAGAGCTTCGCATGCCTGTGAGCGCTGGAAAGTGCACAGAAACTTTGAAGGTGTTGATAACTGTAATAGCTGGAGTAAAACTGCTTATAAACATTACTTAACAACGTATAAAAACCTAAGACCCAAATCTCATTAGGCAAAAGAAGGAAGATTTAAACTAATCAGCAAGTGAGATCTTACATTAAGTCACCCTCCCTGATTCAGGTTCTCCCATTAATAGAGCCTTAAAAGCTGCTGCTAATTGGCAGGAACCGCTCGAATAGAGGAGCTGCTGTCACTGCCAGCGCGTCGGTCCCGTGGCCACACGTGCCCGGCCATCAGCACTCAGCATTCAAATCCTTGCTTCAAATCTCTCTCCAGGTGGCTGGAGCTCTCCCAGGGCCACACAGAACCCCATCCCACTGACCCCGTGTGTCCAGGGACGCCACAGCTCCCTGCGAGCACCGAGCCGTCCTTACCGAGCACCGTGATCGTGGTGTAGATTTCCTGGGGGGGGTCGGTGTAGAGCTGGCAGAAGTACCTCCCTTCATCAGAGATGGACACGTTCGTCAGGGACACTCGGAGCTCGCTGTTGGAGAAGTTCACCAGCTGGAACCTGCTGTCCTTCAGCGCTGTGGGGCAAGCACAGCCTGGGTGACTGCACAGAGAGAGGCAACGTCCCCTTCCCGCCACACCACAATCCCAGAGACCCCTACAGACAGCAGCACATCAAGGCGAGCACCCCTGGGCTCCTGATTAGCTTCCATCCTGCTTCCTACCTTGAAGCTGGACCTATAAAATCTTTTAGTTCTCAGATCATTTGACATAATCAACATGAGAAAACCACTGGACACAGCATCAAGTCTTTGGACGTGGTTTTATTACCAGGTGGCTTAGGGATGCGTAGGTAAAATGCTTATGGTGTCTACACAGCCCCATCACTGACTGTAGGCACTCAGGGACAGCCTGAATGAGGAAGGAATTGGGAAAAGTAGAATTTAAAGTTGGTTTCCCATCCTGTTGTTTCCTGGGCACAGAATATGGCTGTGTCCCCACAGGGGCACTAACACAGACCATTTAAAGCATCTCACTGCAGCCACCATGGCACTGTCACCACAGGACAAACTTATCCACTGGACATGCAAGTGATGAGAGATTTTAGTTTGGGTAAAAAGCAGCACAGATTGTCCTGAAATTTTCAGTCTTTGGCCTGAAGAGATTACCTCTGACGACACTGCGCTGTCTCGGTGTCGCCCAGTTCAATTTGTTTGTGTCAGCTAAATATTTGGCACTCAATTGCAATTCACCCTGAATTACAACAATCAATTCCTATTGCAAAGTAAGATGTTCTGACTTTTAGAGGGGACCATGAAGTTTTCCATTAAGGAGAAGATTATGATTGTCTATCTCACCTTCCTCCACAGAACCAACTGAACTGTAAGTGCCCAGCATTGCACAAACAGGAGAGATCTCAGCAAATACCGTATCCTGAGAGCAAGTGAGGCACAGGAGGAGCCATGGCCAAATGAGGAACCATAAACTTACGCCTGAAATCTCTGAAATAGATGGTCTGCCTGTTGGGGTTCAGGAGCTGGATCACCGAGTCATCGCTGTTCTTGACGCGACAGCTGATGGTGGCCACATCCCCCTCCACCACTGTCACGTCCTCCGTCACCAAGTTCTGACCATCACCTGCAGGACAAAGCAAAGGCAGGACTCAAGGTCAGAAATGACACCAGTGGGTTTCATTTGGGAATGAAAACCTCCACTGCCACCACGGGAGAAACACTGGCCAGTGAGCCATTGACTCTGGGTCCCTCAACCAGCTGGTAGAGGAGCAGTGAGAAAGGAGGTCTGTGACGGAAATAGAGGAAGGACTACTGCCCCACACAGAAACACCACAAATTCCCTTCCTCACCCAACAGACAAATCTTGTTAAATTACCTGGAAAGAACAACTCGCTATAAGAAGCACTTATCCCTTGACTGGAGCAGACAGACTTCAGGGAATCAGTCGTTACTCACTCTGTGTAATCAGTAGGTGCTATTAATGTCCAGCAGCAGGAAAAAAAAAAGATCCCATGCAATTATGCTGTGGGAGCCTTGTAATCATTTACAGGTCATCACCCCGAAAACTCTCCTCCTAATGAATTGAAGCATCACATCACCCGCACGCTGAGATATTCGCCTCGAACACCAAAGGACGCAGGGGAGGGGAGTGGGAATAGCCTTGCATTTCAATTTTTCCATAACCATTGGGAATCAAAGTGGGAGAAATTTTGAGACTTTGATTGGCAATGTTCCAAATGCAGCCAGGACACCTGGGCACTTGGCCCCAGGCTGGGTGGTCAGAGAATCCTCTGCTGCTCCACAGCTGCCTTAGCCACGAGAAACCCAAAAATGCAGGATTAGGGTAAAGTTTGCACACAGGAAATCTGGGGATGGTATTTAAACCCCAGTTTTTCTCTCACCCTGCATTTTCATAATTTTTTTTTCTTTCCAACTTGCCTTTATTATTTGACATCCCTTGGAAACTAATGTTTGAAAAAAAGGTGCATCATTTGGAAAGAGAAAGATTGGTAAACCATCAGACTCCTCTCCACGCCTGATGGGCAGCGAGCTGAAGTCTGGGCACATTTTTCTGCCCTCTCAGTGTAAATTTTAGACAGATTCTCCAGATTGATGAACTTTGAGGAGCAACAAGATTTATTATCAAACAGTAACACCCGTATTGGACCACAAAGCCCAAACCCCATTCAAGAGAGGCAAAGAGCCTGTCCCAGACATCTGCCTGGCTCCTGCTCTACATTCTGTGGATCAGGATGAAGCTGGTCCTGCTCAAAGCCTCTGATCAGAAGATGAGCATTCAGCCACCTCACCACGCTATCAGCACCCTTAATGTGGTGTTCTTGAACCTTGGGGACACACGTTGATGGTAGCTTTGGCAGCAATGGGTAATGGCTGAACTCAATAATCTTAGAGGGCTTTTCCAGCCTAAATGATTCTGTTCTCAAATCCCAAACCACGGTGCAGACCCCAAAGGCCATCACAGCACAGCCCTACCCTGCCTGTGCCACATCCTGCCGTGGAGGTGCCCTGCACAGCCACAGCCAGGCCCTGGCATCAATGAAATCAAACATCTCAAAAGTGGTTCAAGCAAAAATATTAAACATTACTAACTGCTTCTGGGGAATAATTTTATCAAATCCATTCAAAACAAGGTTCTTGCACAAGGATCAGCTTGATATGTTCTCATAAACGCAATATTCCCTACAAATCATTAACAAAGCTATTAAGATTCGATTTCCATCTAAGCAATTATTGCCAGCATATTTTTTTACATTTACTTTAAAAGACTCAATCCTATTTTCAATTCATTAAACTGTTCCTTGGGTTTACTGAATTTTACATCAGCTTAGAAGACTATTTGAATTAATAAGAATTACAGTAGAAGTAATTTAGAAATAAATTATTTGAAGTTCAAGCCACTGAAGCTTTTCACGCTGGGATGCTGCTGCATTAAACCTGCCGATGGATGGCCGCAGAGTCCAGCACCTCAGCCTGGGCTGGCACCAGATCCCTCTGAACAAGGCTTTTATCCGGGTTAATGATGGGCAGGGAGCACATAAGGACACGCTGAGCCCCTCCACGGCTTGGAGCAGCCACAGCCTCCTGGGCTTTGCCTCTTTGTTCTGAATCAAAGGGTGTCTGATCGGCCGCCGTCTGCTCTGCTGACCTAAACGTGCTTCACCACAGGCACCGGCGTGCACCCCTCCAGGTTTTGGGGCATCTATTCCTACCTGCTCCTGCTTACCAAGGCAGGAAAGCTGTTTCCATGAGCAGCATCGATTACAAACTCTAAATTAAATAAAAATGCAACACAAAGCAAGAACTCTTTAGACCCATCCTCATTGTCAACAGCTCGGGAAGCTTCTCAGTAAATATTTACTGTCAGTGTACATGTATTTTGAGGAGCATTAAAGTACATGCACAGCATGACAATATTTTGGAACAGAGAAGGACAGGCTGGGGAGGGGAGATGAAATTTATGGACCCAAGAGGGAATCTCAGGAGTTGAAAGAAGCAAAGGAAAATTACTGTCGAGAACCAACGTTAAATCCTTGGCAATGCCTTGGAGGGGCCCAGCACAAGCAGATCCAACAGAAAGCCCCCAACAGAATGACAGGGGACAGATTTTCATCTATTACACGTGAAGGGACTATGACAGCACAGTGCCCATGTATCAGACCAAAGCTTCCTGTTGGGACTCCCACACAAGGGACAAATCCTCATCCCAGTGTGTGACTGGCTGGACAGACTGCAGGACAGATAGACTGCAGGGCTGGACTTGGAGTCTTGAAAATCTTGACCTGGAGGACAAGGCATTGCTCCAGAGGGAGTGGGACAGGAACAGAAAGGAAACCACTTTCTCGGGGGGGGTCTCCAGGGTGAGCTCCTGTCTACAGGCAACACGTGCACTGGTGTTAAAGAGCAAGGGAAACACCAAAATGGGCGCCTGCAGTGCCAGGAGGAGGGAAAACACAATGTATGCTTCCTTCATTACCCAAAGCAATTCTCCAGCCTCATTTACTGAATCTCTCTTTGCAAGGTGAAAAACGACACCGTGCTTTACACTTACTGGAAGGGAGAGTGAGGGGGGACACAATGCTTGAGGGACGCTTCGGCTGCAACCTGTACAATTAATTTTTGCACTTGTCTTCCTGTCTTAGACCACTGCAGTCTCTCCTCTTAAGGCTGCAGACAGACACAGATGAGTAAATTGTGTTTCAAACAAGTTCCCCTCAGCTGGACACAGCCCAGGGACCTTGGCTCATATGCAGCGGTCACATTCAAAATCAATTCTTTCTCCACTTGTAGGACACCCGGCTAGAGGGAAGCGTCAGGGAGAGAAGAGGGAAAGATTAAAAATACGTGCTGGGGAGCATGGTTTTTCAATTTCTACGGAATTTCTAACCACAGGTGCCCCAGCGTGAGCTGCAGTACTGCTGGCTCAGTCTGAGGGATCCTGACACAAACGCTTTCCAAGGAAGAGGGGTTTTCATTACACCTGAACTATGTAAAGCCCGTAAACCTAAACAAAATTCCTCTTAATAGATTGAGTCAGAAGAAACAACTCACACAGATACACAAACTGTCCACGTGCTCAAGGAAAAAAGCGACACAAGGCTCCATCCCCAGAATTAACACAATCTGAATGTCAACATTCATCTATCAGTTTCAAGTACCTAAAAGGAACGTGGTGGTTAAATCCAGAGCTGAGACAAGTGGGTTTATAAACACTGAGCGTGGATCCACCTCCCCAGAAGCTCTTTTGTGCTCCTTCTCCTCCCTGAGCTGAGCAGCTCCTCTGCTCTCATCCATCACTGAGGGCTTCATCTCTTCCCTTTAACACAAACATCACAATTGGTTTTTCAGGAAGAGAACGGGAACCGAAGAGACTCTTGGTCATGGATCAGATACAGGAAAAAGAAGGGAACCCAAGGGCCATTTAACTGCTCTGCAGATTTGCTTCTAGGAGGGAGAGGAGAACTGCCAAGGCAGTGCTGGAAGAAGCTGCTGGAGCTCTGTACATCTGGGCTCCAAGTCTTGAGAGACTGCTTTAAAAAGCTGCAGTTGTCACACTTGAACTCTGGAAAAGAACGGACAATCCACACTGATTGTGCTGGCAAGGAAAGGCAGTCCCTGCTGATGGAGTTCATCTCATGGTATCTTTTCATGGGCGAGAGAATGGCAACAGCTGGAGCCCAGGCTGCCCACAAAGCACACGGACACACGCATGGCCCTCGCTGCAGGAGGGCAGAGCTGCAGCGGGAGGGTGCTGTGCCAGGAAGGAACAGGTTGGGTCAGAAGGCAACGCTCGTGCAGCCCCACCAAAGCCAGCCTGGATTCCTCCATGGGTGTCCGAAGCACACCAAGACAGCGGTGCTCTCACCCGCTCACATAAAGGCTACTGTGAGAGGCTGGGGTGCAGGGAGGGCAGAAGAGGCAGCTGCTGCTCCTTCCACTCATGCACAGTCCCTAAGGGAAGCCTCCAAGGCCACGGAGCCTGGGGCCAGACGCGGCACCTCCGAGCAATTCTTCTGTCAGTGTGGCCCTCAGCCCCAGAGGAAAATGTTGTTTTCCATCAAGATTCACAACTAACCTTTTGAAACAGCAACTTTCTCTTCTAATAAGATGTAATTATCAGCTTTGTGACCCTGAGTCAAGCCTCTCTGAGATTTTCCTGCATTCAAGTAGCTCTTATTCCCTCTTCAGCATCTTCTCCATGGCCAGCAACAGACTCAGCAACTCCAATTCCCAGGCAAAGAGCTCTTCAAAAAAAGTGATGGTGGCAAACAAATAGAATTCTAGAACAATCTCCCTCTTGAGTTAGTTCTGTGCAGGTCTGTCAGCTGCAATACAGCACTAGGGAGTCTGGCCCATGAAAATCCCTCGCTGAGCACCAGGAGGAACAGGGACTTTCCAGCAAGGTGCAGCAGAGCCAAATGGGGCAGAGCTTGCTCAGTGATGACGGGAATGGGGTATGGCTGCTCCATGTCTCCCTCTGAGGCAGAGACTACAGCAAATTGATACGGTAACGCTCACCTGGTACTTGGATTTTTACCTTCAGATTTAAGGCATGTTACCCTTTCTTTATGCTGCAGCCAGGTCTAAGAGAACTGCTCTGAGGAAGGGCACTGCCAACAGACAACTTTGCTGTGCCACATTTGGGATCCCCTGGTGATGCTCAAAGCCCCAGTACCCATTTAGGAGGGAAAAAAAGGACGGGTGGGAGGAAATAGCATTCACAGAAACTGTTCCCAAGACGTTGATTTCCTTGAGTCTCCCTGACGCTGTCTGCAGGGACAGAGCAGCTCCTGCCGCCAGGATCTCATCCCTTGCCACAGGCTGTGCTCAGCCCCAGCAGCCACAGGGACCTACTTCCCCTCCTTCTCAGCACAGATTTTCGCGAGCGAGCACTTTTGGCACCTCTTGGCAGCGCCGCGCCCGGCTCCTCTCCCCGCTCGCACCCGCCGCAGTCACACTTCCCCTGAATTACTCTCCACACTCAGGGGGAACGTGCAAGATGGTGCTAAAAATTACTTATTGTGAGGAGCAAGTTTATGCTATGAAACAGCCACTTCAGAGAAATATACAGCAAATTCAAGCGAGTTGTGCACAGATATTAAATTTGTGAAGAAAAAAAATGCCATTGCCACCTTTATGGCTTTTCTGGCTTAAAAAGTAAGAATAAAAGATGACAATAGCTCCAAAATTACACTGGAGGCAGCACTGACTTTTAACATAGTGAATATCTGTGCGATGCAATGGCATCAGGGAATTCTTTCCACTGCTTGAAACCAAAATGGTACAGGGACAAAAATCCTGTGTTATGCCCAAATTAAAATATTTCTTTGGATCTTAGGAACAAAATTATTTTTTCTGCCATGAAAACCTCTGCACCTGTGGCCAAGGGTGTTTCAGACTGAAGCAGTTCCTTCGCCCTCCCCTCACACTCCTGTTGCTGCCAATCGCCCCATCTGCGCAGATTTATGATCTGTCACCTGTGCTGGGATTAGATGTCACCCTTGTCTTTCTATTACCCAGATATTGATAGATCAAACTCCCTGGCCATACGTCGCCTGTCCCTTCAAAGGTTACTGCTGGCGGACACTGAGGATCAATATCCATCTGCTCTGTCACTGACCAGAGGGGACTGGGCAAACGCAGCGCCGGGAGCCCGGTGAGGAAGAATTCGGAATGGCAGCAGAGGTCTGTTGGTCTGCATATCTCAGGTTTTTATTCCACCTTTCTAATATGTTTCTAAGAAACAGAAGCAGCTGGTCTCTTGCTTTGGTTCCAGCAGCTGATGGTCCATTGCCTTGACAGTAAAAGGTCACTTACTAAACACTGTCCTTCCCCCATAAGGTCAGAGATTTATCCAAGCGTCCCCCAAGGACACCGGTGTGAGCAGCTCCTCGGCTGCACCAGGGAGACAGAAAATCTTGTGTGAAGGATCCGAGAAGGGAAGGCTGCTGAGGACTCTGAGGGGGCTGTTGGGGGACACTGAGGGACAGAAGCAAGGATGACCAAAAGGACAGGAAAGGGCAAAGCTGTGAGTGGCCCCTCAGCAGAAATACAGTCAGCTACCCTTCCCTCATGTTCCCCTGACACTCAGCTGCCACTGCCAGCCAACACCCGCCAAGGACACCACCTAAAATCCACCACTGCCATGCCCCAGCACTGCTTGGAAGCAGGATCAGCAAGGGAGAAGGTTTGACAACACGAGAGGCTCTCAGCAGGCTGCTGCCTCCACTCCGTGTGTTTAAATAACACTCAGTTAGCATCAACACACGTTTATTATTAATGGAGCCCTAATACAGAATTCCTTATCTGCATTTATCTTCCAGCTACATCGCTACCAAGGACACCCACAGCCCAAACCCAAGGAAGGAGACCTTGATTAAACCCGAGTTTCAAACGCAGGTGGAATTTCCTTTCCCTGCCTTGACTTGCTCCATGGGGAGCTAAACCCTGATGAGGATCAGGTCGCTGCAGCTAAGAGGAGGAAGCACAGATGAAATATTCCATTTTCACAACCAAAGACCATGTTCTGCGCATTTCCCTGACCAGAACAACACCTGCTGCCTCACACTCCTTTCAGTCTCTGCCACAGGGGTAAAGCTGCAGCAGCCCCTGCCAAAACCTGAGCACAGGAGGAGAGAATTTACATGTTTGCAGGTTTGTCACCATCATTGTCACCTCTGTTTTTGCCCTGTGGTGGCCGGCAGCTACCACCTGCCTTGCACCGAGCACAGCACTGCTCACACCCCGAGCTGGCACATGGATCTGTGGAGGGAGCTCCCCATCTGCTCTCTGTCCGCCTTCCCCTCAGCACAGACCCCTGTTCCCGGGGGTGTCAGTCGGGGACCGCGGGGACGCAATGGGGGGACCGTGCCATGGCATTGTGCAGCAGCAGAGTCCTTCCACAGACCCCACCATTCCAACCCCTCAGCTCCAGATACTCTCCGAGCCCCCTGGGATGATGCCATTGCTATTAAGGTCTGCTTTGGTACACCCTCAATTCCTGGATCCGACAGCACGTGCCCCAGGTGCACCCCAGAACACCGATTCCCATTAGCCAGAGCGATGGGGTTTCCAATAACAAGGAATCCTGTTTCAAGTCAGATGACGGGTTTCATTTTACTCTAATGAGCAGATATGTCTTATATCCATACCTGTAACCCATTTCTTGCAGACTTTTTCACATCCTTTTTATTTTTTACTGTCAGTAGCATCTGTCACAACGTGCGGCTTAATAATCTCTTTTAAACCCAAGAAATCTCTATTTCCATAAAGCACCCATGATGAATTCTGATCAACATCAGCCTGGTCTCTTCCCTGTAGAAAGGACCTTCTTTCAACTGCCTGCATATTTAAGTCTGAAATCTTTAGTTCACCACTGAAATAAGCAAGGAATAAATAACAAAATTAATAAGAAACGTGCGAACCTGTAGAAAATGTCCTCAAAGCAAAGGACCAACAAAGAATACACTGGAATACTGTGTTTTCTTGGGGTATCCTGGCCTATTCCCACCCTTTGGCTCAGCATGCAGCCAGCCTTAAATACAGCACTGTTATACCCAGGAGCGACTCTGTGAGCCTTCCCCAAAACACCTGCCCAGCTGTTCTCCCAAAACTGTGATGTGAAAGTAGAAGGCAAAACATTTACCAGCTGGAACGACCACGAGCTTGTACATGGGAGTGACCCGTTCACTACTGCCCACCAAACACTGAATGCTCAAGGATGAGCCCTCCTCCACAGATTAAGCTGAGTTTCTTTTGCCCTTTGAAGTAAATTCCCAGTTTGCCACCAGGGGAAGAAAGCTGATCTCGCTTCCCATGAAGTCCCAGCCTTTGGAGTGGCTTTGTTCACAGGTGTTATCTGTCCACTCTTCATCTCCCTGGGCAGGAGCGCAGATGAGAATGTCACAGTCCTGGATTTTGGAGCCCTGTTGTGCCCACAGTCATCTCCCTGTCCACCCATCACCTGTAGGGACACCATGCCATAAAGAAGGGCACTGTCTTTAGGGGCCTTTTCCTTCACTTTCTTTTAAGTATGTCCCCACCCCCCTTTAAATTTCTTTGGAGACCACAGACAAGATCTTTTCTCAAAGAACAATAGACCCCCATCAGCGACACACTCCCCCCAAAAACGGGTGGAAGAATCTCAGCAGCAACATTATGATCAAAGTGAGGACTCCTTCCAATTTCTGCTTCCCAGGAAGGATAAAAAGGTATACGAGAAGCCTTTAGTCTAGATCAGACATAATGATGAATGTTCACCTAAAGGGCAACATATTTGTAAGTTTTAAGTCTCTTGCAACACCAACTGTCCTGATTCATCCCCATGATAAAGGCAGCTCTGAGAGCTATTTTACCATATTTATTATTTTACAGAGGAGGAAGAAAAAACGTGGCATCAGCCCTCAATCTGCCACCCCTCGGATTTATAAATGTTAGTATAGGACCAGTGCTAATATCTTTAAACATTAATCTCCTCATTGCAGATCCTGCACGTCCCCCTTCAGCCTCCGCCCAGTGGCTCATCCAGGCTCGGGGAAATAAAATGCATTTTGGTATTTTTTTCCCTTCATCTATGGGATTTGTTTTGACTAAACCCATGAAAAGAAGAGAAAGGGCAGATGCTCCTGAACACATTCCTGCCTGCTGTCAGTGCTTTTGCCAGCTGAGTGGAAGGCACAAAGCTCTGCTCTAGTGTTTATTTTTAAAGATGCAGCTTGCCTGATCCACGCTCATTCCTCACGCCTTGTTTTCAATAGAGACTCTGTTCTCTTTGCTGGCTGCCAGGACAAAGGCAGAGCTGGGAGGAAGGGAAGAGAAACCGTGTTCTGCACACGAAAATAAACCCTTGGGTTTATAAACTGCATTAGCCCAATGCTCTCACTGCCTCTGCAGGTGCAGCAACAGGACCGTAAAGCAAGTGACCAAAAAAATACAGTAATGATGAGAGAGAAAACAAGTCTCGGTATGGTCCTCATCCCACCTTCCTCAAATCTGCACCCAAACCCCCTCAGATGCCCGCCCCATCCCACAGCAGGCACACCGAGCACAGCACTCCTCTCTCAGCAAGCTCTTTGTAAATTTTATCACTTATTTCTTAAAGTTGCAATTGCCTTTTAAAATTAGATTGTATTTAGTTCTTAATTAAATCGTCATCGTTCTACAAAACCCCACAGGCTTTGAGGTTTAGATTGTCATTTTAAACAAAAGTAAAATGGTAAATGCCTTTTCCATCCAACACCATTAGGTATAATTAAGCAATGGGTAAAGCATACATCGTGCTATAAATGTCATTTAGTTTTACAGTGAAACTCATCAACATTTATCAAAACACTGCCTCGAGAAAGAACGAGACAGCTCCAGAGAGTGACTTCCATTCGCTGCTGCCTTTGAAGCGTCTGCTCTGAGGGAGAGCTGCAGCAAGAAGAGGCTTCCCATTATATATTTTTATCTTTTGGCTGAAATGTTCATTTTCTGCCACATTCCCATACGTAGCAGGATGGGTGGTGCGTAGCCAACGCGCACCAACATTTGGGAAGAATGTCCTGGAGAGCCCCAAAGGCAGGGGTGGGATGAGCAATCTCAGGTAGAACGGAGCACAAGGTAACGCCAAAGCCTGCGGCCAAGGGAATTTATGGTGGGGGCAGGACAGTGCCACTGCTCCTCCCTGGGGGCAGCGTCCCTGTCACAGCACCGCGGGGCACCAGGCTGCCCAGCAGACTCACACCTGTCCCCACAGCCCTGTACCACAGGGTTCTGCAGGTGGGAAGGCTGAGATAAATGGCATTTCATTCCTGCTTTCAGGTGAGGTGCCTCTGAGCCACCACCAAAGGGACGTGAACTGTAAAGAAAGACAAACACCAGCAACGCACACCACCAGGCACCGCCGCGCCGCTTCTGTTTTAAAATCTCAACATTTCTTGTGTTCTCCCGAGAAGCATTAAAACAGTCAAACTGAGCCCATTTAGAAGCAATTTTCAATTTACTGCTCCTCAGTACCCACACGGCAAACACCAGCAGGCACCGGCTCCACCCATAGGGATCCAGGCACCCAGTTGCCTGAGCCGAGCCTGACGCTGCAGCTTCAGGCACCAGGCAGAAAACAGATTTGAAATTGATGTTTCATCATTACCCATCATTAAAAAATTATGCTGTTGTACAATCTCAGAAGTAGCAAGGAGTGAACGTTGAATGCCTCTGCAAGTGTTATTAATTCTCCCTCCCCGCCGTGGTGCAGAGGGGTGTTTTTGGGCGGTGAGGTTCTCTCCTCCTCCCTCTCTTCCTCATCCTCCTCCTCCTCTCCCTGCCACCCCGAGCCCCCGGCATGACGGCTCTGCCGCAGCCACTCTCTGCTCCGACATCTCCTTGCACCGTGTTGGCAAGGCAACAGGAGCGCAGGGCTTTGGGGAGCCCACGGCTGCGCCCGCAGAGGGGAGCAGGGAAGTGCTGCAGCCCCAGCAGTGCCCCAAACACTGCCTCGCTCCACACTTGGACCCTTCCAGAACGATCCGAGGCCGTTCCCGGCACGGGGCTGTCCAGTGCTGCTGGGACCCAGACACGTGTTACACCCAGGGCTTGCCCAGAACTCGAGCAATTCCCACCCTGGCCCTTTGGCTTATGAGCCTGCCCTCACTGCCTGTCTGCAGATGCCATTCCAATGGGACACGTGCTGGGAACAGCAATGGCTACAAGGCAAAGGTGATACCAGACACCAGAGCCACGCAGTGCTTACCATCTTATGGAAAACCCCTCCAAAATCAGTGAAAATACCCAAGAAACTCATTCTTCCCCCATTTTTTTTTTTTGCCCTTCTTGTTCTCAAGCAAGTATCTGCCATCTCTTATGCTCACTCTCACCTGTGGGAAGCCCTCGCTGGCAGCCTGCACTGGGGTATCCTTAAGATCAGGGCAGGCAGCGGGGACAGCAGGAGGACACACTTTCTGCTGCTCCTCTCCCACGTCTCCAGGCTCAGAGACAAATGAATTTTGGTCAGTACACACTTGTACTCCCCCTCAACAACCCTCCTCCTGTCCACAGGCACTGTCAGGACTGCCAGCAGGGAAACAAACTCCTGAGCTCCAGCCCACTGCAGTGCCCTGAAGGAGAAGAGAGTATGGATTTACAGGTGAGCTGGAGTGAGCAGTACAGCCAGGGATTTTGGAAATGGACACTACATCCAGCACCAATCCTCCAGGTCACCTTGTCTAAAAACTGCAAATACAGTGAGGCCACTCCACCAAAAATCCGTCTTCTTAACTGCTTGAAACTAAATTTAAAATGCATGTATGCAGCGTTCCTCTCTGCTCGCTATTCTGAGCTTCTCCTTTGGCCTTATGATAAAAGAATGCAGGAAATTATAGCCAACCTTCCCCCAGCCCGGAAAAGGGAATTAATTACTGCAAGCACAAAGTCAGCGCTCTTCCAATAAACCAATGCAATCCATCCAGGCACTGAAAAGCAAGGAAAACATCCTGGGGGCTCGATACCTTGCTAGCCATTCACAGCATGCGCCGCCGTGGATATTGCAGAACAGCTGTGCCCGGGACTATCACAAAGCCAACATTATCTCTGCCATTATTAGAATTAAATAAAGCCTCTCCTTCTCGATGTGCCCAGGATTACAAACCACCTCAAACCCCTGCAGGCTCTCGCCACGCCTGGCCCCACGGCGGCTTTACTGCTTTTAGCCAGGATTAGACAGACTGCAATGACCAGTGACAAAGTTCCTCAACGTGCCAAGCTGCCACCACCACCTCAGTGCCACCCACAGCGCCCCAGAGCAGCTCTTTGGAACATTCTGAGGAGCCCAGTGTGGGCACATGACAGGGATTTGGGGCTGGGCAGGTCACTGCTCACATCCCAACATTGGCTTTTTCAACCCTGCTCTCCCCTCACCGCTGCTCTTCCCCGTCCTCCCGGGCACAAACCTGGGCAACACGGGGAGCCCCCAGAAAAATGTGGTACTCCACTTTTTGCTGCAATTTTGGACAAACCTGCTCTCATGCCCACGAGGGAGCAGCTGGGCAGCACAGGGCTGGTGACTCCCCAGGCCAAGGGGCTCGGTCACCCAGCACGAAGCTGGCACTGAGCACTGCCGCAGGTGGAACCAGGCGGAGCAGCCGATCACACACACACAGCCTCCCCTCCTTCTGTTTGTACACACAGTAAGTGTATTTCAAATAAAAAGACACTCCAACCATCAAAGCCAGGCAGGCTCCAACCCTCCTGCTGCCATGTCACAGGAGACATGAGACCTTTTACAGATGTTGCCAACAGCAGCAGAAAATCTACCAGACATTTGCTTAGCATTTCTTGAAAGAACAGTTTCAATTAGACACATTCTTCACAGTTCTCTTCTCAAACCCCAACAGTTTGAAGAGATCTGCTTGTTTTTGCCAAGTTTTCATGAACTGTAAGCCTGGCCCCCTCGCACTCAGCATATCAAGGGTAGGATATTTAAAACAAGGCTCATTTTCAATGGAAATGCTCCACAATAAATAACTCAGCAGTGCCGTTGTGAAAATTTCAGATTTCAGCAGTTGACTTTTAATCAGGAGCTGCATTTGCACCTGAGAGCAAGATAAATCCTCCCCTTAATCACTCGCATTTAAAACCACTTTATAAAACCTGCTCTAACTCAGGGCACGCTCTGTCCAGAACACCCCTCCTTAAGCCCCAGCAACCCTAGCCTTCCAGTAAACGCTGCTCTCACCAAACTGGATGACACACCACATTTTGGAGCTACAAATGAAGGACAATTCCTCACGGGTATTTTTCTAGCAAGGCACTGAAATGACAGTCTGGCTCAGGCTGGCTTTTAAAAGTGGTTTATAAACGTTAGAAGGGTTTTTGCTGAGGAACCACTTGGGCAGATCCTGTAGTGAAGGTGCTTTTTTGTTGGAGATTATTTTTTTTGCTAAACCTGCCAGGGCTGTGCGTTTCAGAAGGGTTTGCAGGCAGGCAGCTACTCTGGAGCACGGCTGTCATCAATCACTGGAGTCAGGCACTCACTGGGTTCCACCTCCGAAGTTACACCAACAACTCGCCCAGGCTTGAGCCCCAGCATCCTCCCTGGGAGCAACACTCCTCCCTCAGCTCACCTCCTCAAGGCTGCGCCTTGGAGTCATTACCCTGGGATAACCATCCTGTGAATGGAATGTATTAAGCTCAGCTGATGAGATAAAACACTCAAGTTTTGTGGAAAAATGCTTTGACACAGACACCATATGCTCAACACCCACAAGGAGGCAGGTGACTTCAACCAGCAAAATTTCCTTTTCTTACTGCCTGTACTTAATTTGGGAGCAGCTCGTCCTGCTCTCATACCCTGAACATGGGCATCTAAGCAGCGTGCATGGGAATGGATCGTGGAGCACAACAGGTTCTTCTCCAGCTGGGGCTGAATCCTCATCGTGGATACCCCGCGGCAGCCACGCAGGGTGATGAACGGCTTTGGAGTTTGGGCTGCTTATGAGAACAAAACAAGCCATCTTGAATCTGAAGGTTTTATGGGTATGCTGTTTCATGTAATTTCCCCAAAAAACGAATTACATTCTGCTCATTAGCAAACGCCGCTGCACAAAGCAGAGGGCTCTGCAAGCGGATTACACGCGGCAGTGCGGGGACAGCGGATAACGACTCCAGTCAAATTCTATTTTAATGCGCCCAAAGAAACAATAGCGCAATCAAACAGGGGGAGGGAATCAGAAAAGAAGGAAATTCATCTGCCGTACTCTTCCTTTCCAGCCGAAATGCAATACAAGGAATTAAACTTGTCACTCTCAACTGCAAACCGCACGACAGAGTGGAACCACGTGCGGTTGCCTCTGGCACCAGCGAGCCCAGGAATCTGTCCTGGCACTGCTGACCGGAACCTGTGGGAGTGCTGGCTTGCAGGATGGGAAGCACTGATCCCCTGAACCTTGCACCAACTATTTTCCGTGGGAAACTGCAAGTTTGCAATCATTTACCCAAAACTGGCAGAGCCTTGTGGAGACACAAGGACACACAATGTTATTATGGGCACTGTACTGGTGCCGTGCCTCAGACTGAGTCACAATCCACACTGTACCTGTTGTCTTACTCAAAATCCCAGGGACAAGTGTTTCGCTCTGGCTCAGAGGGTTTTTGGTTTGTCTTCTAAACAAACATCAACAAAATGTTCTCTGATAGGCAAGTTACCCACACAGACACGAACAGCCCATCTCTGAGCAGCCTCGGCAATAACTCACTGCAGAAGCCAAAGCAGTTCTTATTCAAACTTCACTTCTTATTTGGAACCTACCAAGCTCCAGAGGAAACACTGAAAATAGGGAAGCTTTGAAACACTCCAATACAAATCCCAGGTTTGTAAATAAATGGGAGCTTGGCCATGAGGACGTGAGGACAGCTACCTGTCTACGTGGCACGGTGTCTGTCGCCAGCACCAGCCTGCACCCACTATCCCACTGCTGCTTCCCAAAGACCTGCTGGGGCAGGCACTTTTGGGAACAAGAAGCTCAGTCACAGCAACTCCTCCATCTCCTGCCACCCCACAGCTACCGAGGATGGTGCTGGCGGCCAAAGAAGCAAAACCTTCCAAAGCAGCGGGCGAGCGCTTTGCTCCGCTGAGACTCGCTCAGCTGAAAACACCACTTGCAGCACTTTCCTGGTCCAAAGAAGGCTCAATCGCGCCTCGTTCTCATCACCAGAAATCATTAATGGTGAAACCCCAAAGAGCTGCAGCTTCTCAGCCCACTTCCCTTGCTGCCACCCCGCTCCCCGAGCCAGAGCCTGGTCACACTGCCAGAGCCGGAGGGAACAGGGAACGTTCCCAATGGTGATCCCAATTAACGAGCCCACAGCTATTCACGTTCAAAGGCTTCGCAGCTTCCATTGAACATTTCCCTTTTGTCTTCCTGTCCCTTCCCAAAGCGAGGGCTCATTACTGCTGCAGCCCCGGCTGTAATTGCTTGGGAATGCGGCTCTCGGCACAATACCCCAGAGAAGCTGCTTTATGAGGCTCCTCATGCTACTGAAGAATGCCATGAAAACCCCAATCCCAGATGTCTGGCTCCGAACCAGGGAACTTGGCCGGCCTGACGAGATTTCCATCGTGCTGCTGCGGCATCGTGCTTATGTAAGGGCGGCACTCACAAAGGGACACTGTAAAACAGAGACGCTGTCACCGCTGCCTTGGGCCAGCTCCCCTCACAGGGAACAAGCTTTGACTCTCGGCAGCACCTCTTACCTTTTGTGCCCTACACAGGACCTAGAAAGAAGTTCAGCACCTGCACTTAAGTTTTACCTGAGTGAAAGCATGAAGGCACCTTCTGCCCACAGGGAATGAGCAGTCAGCACATCTTAGAACAGGGCAGGGTCAATAAACACTCCGCTGCCTGCCAGGGTAGTGGCCAGATGTGCCAAACTCAGGGCAATTTGGCAGTGTGGATGGTCAGAGTCATGGGGCAGCCTGCCAGCTGTTTCTCACAGGAGACCAACACACGTTACAGCAAGGAAAAACACCTAATGGGCAAGCTCTTCAGCATCACAGAGGCAAAGTGACAGCACTCTTCTTAGAACAGAGAAACAGGTCAGAAACAGCCTCAGAACTTCAGCAAGAGAATTACTTGTGCACCACCACTCCCCCAGTAATGGGCAACCAAATGACACAGTGGAATTATCCATGTTAACTGCTCTCACGTGGCTTAGAGCACTTAGAGCAGGGTTTGGACCAAATCCACGTTCCAGTTTCTGCCTGCACTGGAAGGGATGACCAAGAGCAATGGGAGGCAGTATGACCAGAAAAGCACCGATTTCTCTGCAGCAAACTGTCACCCTGTAAGAATCCTGCTCCTGCCAGGACAGCCCTGCATCGACCGTGTCATCCACCCAGCAGAACACAGGAGAGTGCTGCCACAGGAACGGCACTACCCAGGGTGTCTGCAGCCGCAGCGCTTCAGTGCCAGCAGCACTCCAGGAACAGAAAATAAACAGAGTGAAGCCTCTCAGGGAGACTGCCAAGCTCAGAAAGCCAGCCCTCCGTGCAGCACCAGGAGCTTCCTCTGCGTCCCCAGGATGCTTTGGCACACCTGGAGACACAGAACTGCTGTCCACCACTAAGAAAAGGATTTTTCTGAGTTCAGCACGTCTTCTGCTGCCATTGCTTTTGTCACCAAACACAACCCACGTAAGATGAATCACAGGTACCGTGTGCCACCTGTGATGTACACGGGGCTCTCCAAACCAACACTTTCCAGTCCCAAAATGCACCTCCTCAGCAGCAGAGGAGAGAAAGCTGCTCTCCTGGCTCAGGGGGCCAAGCCAACTTTGCCCAACCACCCCCACTGTCCCACCAAGCAGGAGCACTGCAACCTTGCCAAGGACAGGGGAAAAGGAGAAAGTAGAACTGACTGGAAAAAGGACGTAGGGAAAGTCCTTAGCCAGAGGCTCCAGACCACAGGAAATGCAGGTCTTTACTCATTGAAGACAAAGCTGAATTTTCCTTGTTTGTCAGCTCGGGTCCTGCTGCCACATCCCTCCTTCCCCCAGGGGGTTACAGAGAGAAGGTTTTCTGCGAGTGACACCCATGGCGTTTGACAGATTGTCCTTCTGCGAGAGGGAAATGGAGGATCGGCTTGCTAAAAGCATCAGCCTGCTTATCAATCTATGAGCAGCATCTTTAAAGGTCACAAGTGGGAAAAAAAATAAAAAATCAGCTACTCATTCTAATTCCTCGCAAACAGGAGCTCGTTTTTCACAAATCCACCCTGCCGTGCTCGGTAACGTGACCTTTCACTTACAAAGAGAACAGCCAATTTCTGACTCTCGTGCGTTACCCTCCCTTCTTTTCCATAAATTAAACGCAGCCTTTGTACCTCCTAACAGGCTTTTCCAGCAGTCTGCTAAAGCTGCCACAGCTGCTCTGGTTTTGGTCCTGCTGAGGGTCTGGAGCCCACTCAATGGGCAAATAGGGAAAAACAAAACTTCACTGAAAAATGGTGTCTGCCACCACAGGAGTGCTGGAAGCCAGTCCAATCCCCAACTTTGCCAGCACTTTACCAGTGTGATACTGGCCTCTCCAATGGGAATTTTTAATGGTACCTGGTATATATGAAGACAATACAAAGCAAGGAAACTTGACAATAAGAACATGACCTGTTCTCTCCAAACCTTTGCATTTCTCCACATCTGCCAAAAAAACAAATCCAAACTGGAGTCAGGTTGGAAGACACGAGGAAGTGGAGCTGAGTACAACCTGGAGGACTTGTAGAGCCCTCAGGGCAGATCACAGCATGCCTTCTTTCAATCCTTGTTTGTTTTTAACTATTCCAGACTGCCAAACCCAAACCAGAAGCACCCCAGAAAGCCCCTTTAGGGCTGGGGGTGCTGACCTGTGCTCCCACCCAAGGAGGCAAAGGAACAGAGTTCCCACCTCCTACAACACGGTATGCACCCACAAAGAGGTGCAACAGGACTTGCTTGAAAAGCCACATATGTAACACAATCATTAAATTTTGGCAGCAACAGATGATAGCAATGGGAGAAGAGGTTGATCTTCAACTCCTGTACTTACTTGTAAGAACCTTCAGTGCTTGTACGCTCTTTGCCCACTCGCCTGCACAGCTTCAGCTCTTACAGGAGCAGAGCCCACGACATTCACCACGGCTGCTCTGCAATTATCTCTGATTTCAATTTTATCAGCATTCTGATGCTGAAGATATCAGAAATGTCAGCACGGGATTCTACCCACACCCACTGCTGCCCAACTTCATTTTGGTCAGAAATGCTCCCATATCTCCCAGCCAGCCTGACAGTTCCTCCTGCCTGACAGATCAGCTTGAAAAGGGGCTCATGCTGTCCTAGAAACCATCCTTCAGCCTGGAGATGACCAAGGCTCCCAAGGCATGCTCTCAGGCATGAGATAACCATCACCATCTCCTGGAAAACTTTATCCTGTCAGTGCATGCCAGGCTGGACAGCAGCAGAGCACCTGAAGTTGCAGCTGTTCACCTCGCACACGTGTAAGGCAGAGTGAAGAGATGACCATCCTGGTCCACCCAGGTCATGCTAACAAGCAGCTTCTGTAAAAATACCCCGTATTCCTCCTACCACCAAAAATGGGAAGGTAGTAGCAGCCCTCCCTCGGCTCTGCTCGCGGAGGAGGGCGGTGAGTGGGTTCTGCTGAGCCATCAGGACCAACACCATTGGAGTGTTGATGAGCGACGCGGTTACAGCCCAAGGCAGCACGTAAGGAGCTGTGGGAGGGGAACAACTACATTTGCATTGAGTTGTGGGAGCTCTTGAAGGGGATCTGGCAGGTGACTGCAATTCTCTCCACCCCCAGTCCTCTGGAGGTGAGTCAAAGATGAGTCAAGGGCTGCGGGCAGAGGTGAGCACGTAACGACCACGCTCGGCTGAGGCCGACCAGCAACATCAGCATCTTCCCCAAGTCACTGAGCGACCTCGTCTCCAGAGCTAATGCCGTTCCATATGTCCATGAATTATTGATCCCAGTCGCTCTATCAATTGCAGGAGGCAGAGGAGATCACAGGCAATGCACCCTGTGCGAAAGCAGCGCTGGAAAACTCAGTACAAAAGAAAAAGCCTCATTTTACAGATTTCAGTTTAGTTGTGTGTTGCCAGCAACTCCCTTCATCCATATCGTTATCACTGGTATTTTATATTGGCTCTGTGCTTTTAATCCTAACTTTGTCTGGAAAATATTTCTGAGAGCAGCCTTTGTTTGCCACCCACCACTGCAAGGCTGCTGCCAGCTCCCGTAGCGGCACCGCCGACAGCATGTGCCAGATGAAGAGAATGGCACGTACCTGTCAGTCTTTGTCAGAGCAGCTATTTCTGGCTTAGGTTTACATGCACAGTCTCCTGCAAGCTGCTTGAAATCTCCATTTTATAGAGGGATCTGATGCTACCTGAATGCTGGCAGGTATCGGCACGCTGACAGCGAGCGGCCAGCACCGTGGGGTCCAGGCTCAGGTTGGAAAGGGCTGACTACAATGCTCAGCTCACAGCTCATTTCTTCATAGATTTAATTAACTCAAAAGCCTTTTGCCTCCACACTTGCAAAAAAAGCATTTTACATCTTAAACTAGGGATAACAAGGGCAGTAGGGCTAAATCTCCAATCAATGTAGAGACACTGCAACGCTTACGAAGAACTGATGAGAAACCAAATAAAAATGCTCTTTTGTGTTCATCAGCCCTGTTACGCTCCAACGTTTCATCCTCTGTTGTGCTTCAGAGCTCCAGCACAGTGGTCTGTCCTGGGGAAGCCTTTTGGACCAGATCTTTTGATGTGCCCTCCTGAAACGTGGCCTTGAATGACTAAATACTGTACGGAGAAACACAACCACACCCCAGTGCCTGCTCAGGGAAGGTCCAAGGATGAACACCTTCCCCAGACAGTGCTCAGCTGCTGCTGAGGCTCAGCCTACTCTGGCTATCAAAAATAAAAATGGGAAAACACTAAAGATTTGGGAACCAGCCTTTGTGACGAAGGTGATGTCGAGGACCACGATATGCTCACCACCACCTTCCCAGAATGACTCTCTTCTGAAAATAGAAACAGACTCCTGTCTGCAATTGGAAACACTTTAAAACAGGCAGAGGGAAAACTTGTTTTTGTGTTTAAGCATGTGCAAAATGTGCAGAAGGATTCAAATCTTGCTGAGACGCCTGTGTCACCAAACCAGGAAAAACCTCTCTCAGGACAAAGCTCCCCACTTTATACAGACTCATCACAACTTGTGCCCACCTGAGCGGGTTCCACGGATCACACGTGGCCCTGCAGGGCCCGATGTCAGCTCCTGTTTGGAGGAGGACTCCTGCACACGGATGCCTCATGCTTTTCAAAGCCCGTTCCCAGCTGTGCCACTTCCTGGAGCAGGACCTGGGGACACGGAGCACAGCAGCCCTGGAACAGCTCAGCTGAGCACCAGTGCCCGGGACACTGCCTTGGAGGTACCAACAGCCACTGCCACATCCCACAGAGCAAACACAGTGTCACGAACAAAAGAGATGTTTAAAAGTCCATCCCCTCATGTGCACAAGGAGACAGGTCATGCAGCTCATGGGCAACACAGCTGCTGCCAGTAAACTTGGGGTTGCTGCAATTCTCATTTGGGCAAGTGCCCTCACAAAGTTCCCACCCCAGGAAAAGTAACGGATCCTGGTTTTCCCAGTACAGTGATAATGCTCTGTTCCATTTGCACAAGAGCTACTTCCCTTCAGTAATGGCTACAAACTCTGATCCTTACCACAATCCGCTGGCTCGCCCGCACCAGCATCATTTCAGGATGAAAGCTGCAAAGGTGAAAGAGTTTCCCAACTGAAATGGTGAGAGTGGCCTCGAAAATAGCATCGCACTAAATCCCGCAGCCAGTGAAAAGCCTCAAAAGGCATTTGCTGCACGTGGACTCTTTGAATCCAGTAACTTCCCTTTTCATCCCCTTGAGTCCACCGAGCAGTGAGAGAAAAGTCTTCCAAACGCAGTAAAATAAAGTTCAGAGGGAGGTGCTGAATGATTTTTAGTGCTCAAGTCAGACATTCTGATACTGGAACATCCTTTAAGTAATTGTAAGAATTTTTTCTCCCACCTTCCCTCAAAGGCCTGAGGCCACTGCTGGGGGTCATGGCTGATCCCTTAGAGCACACACACAACTGCTCATCACATATGTCTTTTTTTAATTATGTGACACCAGGAATGGCTGAAACCATTTAAAGTGTGTGAAGAACCCATCAGTACAGAAGGTGCTGTTGAAAGCCAGGAACTCCCTGGTTTCCATCTGGAGCAGAGCTGTAAGACAGGCTGCTAAAGAACTAATCCACCTTTCTGCAGCAGTTGGGTATCTGGGACAGTGGGAGACTGGCAGCTGCAGGCTCTGCCACACCCCCACATGCCCAACTCCTGGAGCCGTTAATCCCAGGAACGCCAGCAGCTCACGCTGGGTTATTTTATGCTTCACTCTATCCCAGCTGGGACTGCTCTTGCAGCCCTCAAGACCACAAAATGTTTACGGGCTGGAAAAGGATTCATCTGCTGGTCCGAAACTGGAGGACAGCAACAATAAGGAATAGAAGATGAAGCCAAGTTGCCATGGCTGAGGTGGGAGCGGGTGCCGAGAGCGCCAGAAATGCGCGTGGGGAATGCAGAGGCTGTTGTGGCTCCCTGTTCCCTCCCGCAGGCAGGGAAGAGCCCACCAGGCAGCGGGACAGGGGACACACAACAAATAATCAGCTTTGAGCATCCCTTCCCCTATGGAAGCCAAACTCGGGATTCCAGGGTAAGAAAACAGGGATCAGGGCATCCCTGGGGTGGGGGAACCATCCTCAGCACGGCACCCCCCTGCTGGGAACATCCCCCTGCACTGAGCGGCGTCAGGGAGCCTTTTATCAGGGATACGCTGGATAAAAGCTCTGCTTCTGTACGAGAGTGACCGAATCTACAGGGATATTCCGTGCAAATTGTCTGGTTAGAATAATAAATAGTGGCTTCGCCTTATAATGTCGGCCGCGCACAACACGCTCATTTGTGATCCGAGGCTCCGATTTAAGGGAGGAAGAAAGGATCCTCGCCTGCCTGGAGATAAACTTAAGTAAATAATGTTTGCCATCAACTCCAAATGAAGAATGACAGTTAAATTTTATAATCATCTTCACAGCTCCAGGACTTACTTTATATTTTCTCAGGCTCATGACCCAGGGGTTGTCATAGCAACTAGGAAATCCTACCTTATCAGCCTCTTACATTTACATTCCTTACGGCTGCTTCCCTTTATGAATTAAATCCATCACGGTCTTCTATTCTCCAAATAAGAAGTTCTTAGGATTATCTCGCAGAAACAAGGATCAAATGCTTTGATTGAAACACTATGCAAAAGCTAATTCACTGGTGGTTTTCTTTAAGGGAAGATTGACTGTGCTACAAATAAATGGCTCCCATCCAAGCGTGCAGTTGGCAGCCGCTTGCAAAAAAAGTTTAGAGAGCAAACACGGTTTCTGCAGCGTGTTCATGTCGCTGGAGAATGTTTCTACATCTGGACAGTAAGAAGGGCACCTGCTCGGCCGGGCGCTCTCTTCGTTTACAGAATGTAACAAAGATTCAGTGCTCCAGAGGAAGAAATCTAAACACACCAAACACAGGTGGCCATCCAGCACGGGACAGAACCCGGGCATTGCTGAGCGCCCGGATACTCCACGCACACACCAAGGAACATGAAGGTGGCTGGCTTGCAGACACCGAGCCCATCAGCCTGGGTGTCTCTCCAAAGACAAGATGTCGCCAACAAACAGCATAAAGTCCCATTATACATAGGTATATATATATATTTGGGTGGTGGGTGAGACCATTTAATTGCTTAAATTTGATTTTTCCACACTGAATGGGCCCAGGTTCAGAGCCCAGCTCAGTATTCAGAGAGAGCAGCAGCAACATCGCTTCTCTCTGTCCTAAACAACACAGAAATAAAATAAACTTTAATTCCCAGAATGTTTTCTGCAGGAGTCTCTTGATTAACAGAACTCCTATAAACTGTAATGAATTTCAGAAAGGCAACTCTGCAGTTACAGACCTACAGGCATCAAGAGTTTAATTTACTTAATGTACTTTTTATTCATTACTGGTCCTCCACGAGAAGCTGATCACCAACTTGCAGAGTGCATTGCTTAATTATCCATGCTGCACTTCTTCAGATGAGAACTATTGGAGCTGCCTGTCAATACAGCAGGCAGGGATCGATTGATGCAGCCAGAGCCATGCCGCTGGAATGCCAAAGACTGGCAGCAGCCCCGCGGAGTGTGCACGGAGCAAAACAATCAGAAACTCATCTCACAGACTGAAAACCCTTTCTGTTCCCAGCGATGGTATCTGCTGCGTTCACAGATGGTGAGCAGACCCCAGCACTCTTCTTCATGCACTGTACGTCTCACTCAGTGCAAACAGCTCCTCAACACCTTGTCCGGGCAGCCTGCAGCCAGCAGTACCCATGTTTTTGCTTTATCTCTGTCCTCCACACAGAGAGGACAATGGAAATGTGTGTTCCAGTCTCTGCCAGCTCCCTCAGTGCCCCAGGAAACAGGTCCTTAAGTCAGAATTGGTCCCTCAAGAAATCTGCTCAGCTACAGAGGCCCAGCAAGGCTGAGATTCAGAACAGCACACAGTGTCAGCACAACGTATCACCTCAACGCCAGCAACTCAATAAACACAAATTACGGTTCCTTAGGCATCAGCAAACACAGACAAAATCTGCATTTCCAAGGAGTAAAGGCTCTGGGAAGCTCCAGGGCTGGCCTAGGGTACCATTCTGCAGAGACATCTCCCCATCCAGACTGAAATCCTGCCCACCGACATCTTCACCAACTGCAGGGTTTCACATCTCATCTCTCCCTTCCCAGCAGCAGCGATGCTGATTTCAGGGAGAGCTGTGACAGCCTGAAGGGTGGTTGAGGATCTGTGCCCTTGGAGCCATGCTCCAAGGACGATGTCCAACGAGCTGCACTTGGTCTGAGACGTTGTAGTGGTTTGGCATGACAGACGTGGCAGTGCCAGCCTGGGACAGGAGAGACTCTGCTCAGCTGAGGGCAGAGCGAGGGCAGGGCTGGATCTGCTGGTGGCAGCCTCCATCGGCCCGCCTTCCCCAGAATATTCACAATCAGCGGATCAATAATTCATTATATAATGTGATAAAAGGTAATCCACTGTTTGAAGTCACAGCTTAAACAAACTCCACTCAGCTACAGCCCCGGTGAGGTCTCACTGAGCTCAAGATACCCAGAGAAAGGCAGGAAGAGGCAGTGGGAAGGGACAGATATATCCCTGCTCCAGAACTTCCCCTTCTCTGCTGAACAGAAACTATTCACAGCTCCAAGTTAAGCCATAAGCCCTTTGCAAAGGGATGCTAATTCAATATGAAGTAACGTAAGTCAATATTCTTGTTTCCCCTTTCATCCCTTCAGCCAATATAAACTAATACAAATGATAATGACATGGCACCCATGACCCCTTCAATACGCTGCTCGTGTTGGCAGCTGAGTGTTGATTCTCCCCTTAAGCAGACAACTCAATTTGAGTGAAAATTAACTCAGGGCAAAGGAATACCTAAATTGTGTCAGTGCAGAGCTGCTAACACACCCCAAACAGCAGCACCACGTGTAATGCCCCTTTTTGAGACTATACACTGGATTTTCAATGCCAACCAGATGCTTTGCTTGAGCAGCCAAGGCTGGAACTCAAACACATAAAGCAGGGACACAAAGCTGATTCTGAGGGGATTGGATCAGCCTTGCTGTCATTTCTGGACCATTTGCCAAAGGTGTCAGAACTGGGAATACGAAAGGTGCTGAAGCAACCAGACCCTGAAGTACCAGATTGTGAGGCAAATGCAGCCTGTGCTTCCTTGGGCTCCTCATCTGCCTCAATTCCTCAGGAAAACCTTAAAAAGATAAATATCTATACCAAAAAAGGTCTCTACCACCTCACAGGCACAGTAAGCGCCAATGGAGAGATGCATGTGAAAGGGAAAATCAAGCCTCCCACCTTTGCCGGCATCCTCCGAGCATCACAAATGCTTTAGCAAAGCTGGTGGCCACAATAGGGGCTTGTTCTTCGCATAAAAGGCCACAACAGTGCACAAGAAACCCCGCTGATAGTTAAAAGGCACAGATCCAAGGTCAGCCAGGCTTGGAGCCAAGGCTCCAGCAATAAACCGCCAGATCTGTTCTGAAGTGGACAAAGTAAAAGACCTTTTAATTGTAGAGCTCTAGAAGTCTTCCATATTAATTTAACGTTCACCTTGAAAGGTGATCTCTCTGCAGACCCTCCACAGAGCAGGAGGACGGGGGAGACCACTGGCAGCAAGGGGGAATGCTTCTCCCCAGTGTTTAACCACGTGATAATCAAGATTATAAGAGAAAGACCACCAAATTGACGTCCCAAAGCCAGCCATCATGAAGGCAGCATGCCCAAAGCTCCTGCAAGCCTGTTCATGCCTTTACACCCTGCCCCATCCGCTCCCTACATGAACATCAATCCCGCACCTGAGGATCTGTAGGTTCTACAAGAATAGTTACCGTGGGAGAGGCTTTGTTCGTAAACTGAGTGAGAAAGTTCATTACATGATAAAAATTCCAACCGTGCTACCGGGATGTAAATTGCCTTCGTACCCGGAGCTGACATCTTAAACAGTTTAATTTAGGTACCGCTCTCAGCAGCGTTGGGTGTCTGCAACAGAAACAGATGCCTTGAATCATTTCAAAGTATGCTCCTGTCAGAAATGTCCTTTCTGACACCAAAATCAATTTCCTTCTCCTTTACTAACTACTTTTCCAAAAATAGAAGGGGAAAAGTTGCCTCATTTTATCTATTGTGAGTGGCACAAGACGTGCTTTAGGCTCCAAGGAGGAAGATGGCAGCGCACGGCACGTGCGGCTGCGGTAATTAGTGCTATTTTGATAGAGCAACTGGCAACGAGAATGAACCTGATCCATCTTCATTATGGAGATCTATAAAACCTTTGACAAGCCTCGTGTAAAGGCAGACAGGCTGCTTCCTCGCACCCACACCGGCGTTCCCGCACAGGCGGCGGGATCCACGGCGGCTCCAGGAACGGCGGCGGTGGGAATGCAGCCCTCCGAGTTCTCCCTCTTCCTGCACACTTCATGGAGCTCAGTTTGAGCAAACGGAATGCACGGGGCCGGAATTATTTTCCGCTGATGGTCAGATGAACACCTCAGCAGTCCCCAAGACCTCGCTGTGCATATTTGAGCAGCTGTTGTAAATCACGGCTCTTCAGCGGGCTGCAAATCCAATTAAAACAAGAGGCACTGCTACCCAGCGATGTGCTGGGCACAAAAACATCCTTCCACCTCTAACAAGCTGCACCAATGAAAGCCTTTCCTTGCTCTGCAGAAGGCTGGCTGCTGCCACGGCAGCCCCGTCCTGCCCCGTGGCTGTGGAGCAAAGGGACAGGGCCAAGTGCCACCACTCCTCCTCCACAGCTGCAGCCCAATGCAAACCATCCCCAAGTGTGGTGATGGTGCTACACGGTACTGCCAGCAGCCTTCTTGCTCTTCAGCACATCTGAAACCTGCCCCATTCCCATCTTCCCACAAATTCCCTCACCTCTGCTCCCACTGGTGTAAGTCATTGGCCCTGACCTCCTGGGGAAAGCCCTTCAGCAGCTGGAATTGAAATTCGCTGGGAATTTGGCTTGCTCAGTGCCAACCTGGCATCCAGACATCAGCAGGGTGACTTGGTGAAAGACACCCTCCTCTTAGGGGCAATGAGAGACCCAACCCCACCCCATCTCCCATGCTGGAAAATCTGCTCATGAGACCCACAAAGAGGCAAGAGCCATAAACCCTGAGGGTTTGGGTCACACAGAAAACAAGGGGCACTCCTGAAAGTGACTTCCCTGAGAATGCCAGCACTGACATTGTCACACAGGCTACAGGTGGACTTGGCAGTGCTGGGGAAATGGCTGGAGTCAATGATCCTACAGGTCTTTTCCAACCTGAACGATTCCATATGGGTTCTGTGATACTGGCTTCAGGAAGCCCTCACAGATCCTCAGCCCACGGACAATGTGACCATTGCCAGCTGCCTCCTCCAGCAATTTAAAATGCTCTGTTAGTTTAACTCCTGCCCTGAACACACCGAAGTATTTCCAAGACTGCTTCCCTGCAAACACACTGCGCCAGGGTCTACAGCCAGCATTCCCTCTGCACTCAGACAGACAAGCAGGGCAACATTTCCTAACAGTAATTTTTTTAAAGCTATACAAAGGAAAAATCTGTGAGGATTTGCGTTCTAAAAGGAAACATGACGTGGAAAAACAAGCTCAAAACAAGTAAAGTGACAAAAACGCAGCCCGAAGTTCGTATTCCTGACAAATGGCTTCAGAGGTTCGGAATTGCACGATGGATCAGCTGGGAAGGGCATCTGCATATCCCATTAACGCGGCCGGGAGAAGGGGCCTTCGGCAGCCACAGCGCTCGCCATCATATTTTAAGTTTATTTTTCCTTGTCTGACCAGTTCCCGCAGGGCAGGGGGGTAATGACGGCACTTCATCACCAGCAGTGGCGGGTCTTTCCATCCATGCTGCGAGCGACAGCTGCGTCCCCGCGTCCCCAGCCGTCCCGGTGCTGCGTGGGCGGCGGGCGCGGGGCCCCGGCATGGAGTGCCCTGCAGCCATTACTCACCGAGCACTTTCATTAACAAACTGCCCTTAATTACAGCGGTAATTGCAAAATTATTTCACAGCAGCAATTACTCTTCTCAGCCCAATCCAGGCTATTTAAGCAGGGCATTGTCTCCGAAAATGGCACCGAGCCAGCTCATCTACAGCCCAGGGTTCTCATTGTGTCGTGCAGTCCCGAAATGGAGCACCCCAGGATGGCAGCTCCGGGTGGGGGGAGAGCTGCCCGTGCCTGTGGGGGTCCGACCTCAGGGTGGGACCCTGTGTGTGTGGGGGACAGAGCGTCCCAGCACAGGTGACCACCCTGTGATGATGGGGAACAAGGAACTGGCTCATGAAACCAGAGGAAAGAAAGGTCAAGAAGGGACAAGGCCTTTTGAAACCAAAACTTGGAGCTTTCCTGCACAATTGTTGGTTTTCAAAGTTCACCATTTAAAGGATGATCCCAGATCATCCTGTAACAGCACAAGATCAAGACAAATGGGAGGTTTTCTCCAAAAAAGACTACAGCTTTGTTAAAAACTTCTCATAGATCATCCTTATAACAACTTTACAGCCAGGAAGTGAATCTATTTCATTTTGATCATTTCAAATACTCCATTAATGAGAAAAATTGAGGCATATTAGTCAGTGATCTGAAATACTGAGGAAGCTCAAGTTCAGGGCAAGGCTGTGAGTGATTCCCGTGTCTGACGAGTCGGGAGAGAGAAAAGGGGATGATGACGATGCACCACTGGGAGAAACTGCAACTCGAGTGTTTGAAACTGCCAGAGGGCAGGGCTAGATGGGATATTGGGAAGAAATTCTTCCCTGTGAGGGTGGTGAGGCCCTGGCACAGGGTGCCCAGGGCAGCTACGGTTGCCCCTGGATCCCTGGAAGTGTCCAAGGCCAGGTTGGACGGGGCCTGGAGCACCCTGGGATAGTGGGTGGCATCCCTGCCTGTGGTACAGGGTTGGATTGAGATGATCTCTTGAGTCTCTCCCAACCTAGCCCATTCTGTGATTCATTGCCTGAACCCTGTTGTAAAAGCCTCAGATTGGTCAGATTTGCTCAATTAATTCCACACTCTTCCTTGCTTCTGCTGCTTTCTAACATCTGAAGTAACTATGGCAGCTGCCAGCGTGCAGAGAAACACCCAGCATAGACAAATTCACGCAAAGTTTTCATGTAATAGAGGGGGGGAAAAAAATCAAACAGCAAAGCAACCTGCAATGACCTCAGCACCTCTCGGCTTCCCGAGTCCTACACACCAGCCGTGCTACAATGCATCTTTAATGCCTGACCTGGTTATGTATATGCAAATATTGGAACAGCACCATCTCCAATGCTCTGGGTATACCTGATCTGCAGACACAGGGGCTGGCTGCTGCTTTGGGTTTCCAGCCCATTGCATTTCTCAGTCCCTCCTCGCTGTGCTGCCGCCAACGCCATCTCATCAGGCTGGAGATTCCTACGGTGAGATGTTTCTGCAGATTGAATGCTGGGGTCTGGGGGTTTTTTGAATCTGTGTAATTTTGGAAATTCTAGGGTAATTTCGGAAATTCTAGGGTAATTTGTTTGTCAATTTATTAGAAGAACACAGCACAGACCCGCCTCTGCTCAGGGCAGTTGGTACAACAAGAACATTTCCCTGCAGAATCTCATACTTGGAAACTGCTGATGGATGCAGAGGGGGAGCTCTCACACCCAGTCAGCTGAGCCACACGAGGTGGGCAGCTTGGCCAATGCCACCCCAGCACCCCGGGCAAACAGGATGGGAAGTATCAGCGCCCACATAGTGAAATGCTGCAGCAAGCAGAGGGGCGGGTGCCCACTGGGCAGTGCGGACACACAGCCACCAATACGTGCTCTTTAAGAGCTCAAGTATTTCAAATCACAGTACATTTATGACCACAGTGTTACTGCACTTCCTTCTCAGTCAAAGCAGAGACATTCAATAATCACCCAGAAAAGCACCATCTGTTATGCCTTATAGCTTAATTAAACTAAAATACAGAACTCCTTAATTCTCCCGCCTCATAAAGATAAAGGTCATCCCACAGCTTTACTGTCAGGTATCCTGTACAGAAAATGCAGAGGTTGGAACTTCTCTCACCCAGGCATCACTCAGATGTGGCACCATCCACCCAACACACACAAACATAATTCCAGCAGCGTAACAATGGACTGATGTGTGGCTGGAGGACTGACAGCCAGGGTGGAGGGACAGTTCACCCCTTCAGCACAAGGGTGCTGCCAGGACTGGACCAGGCCAGCCTGGGCAAGCCCTCCCTGCCATCCAGACCCCTCCTCATCCTGGCCCTGAGCACCTGGAGTACACTGCTCCAAAGAGCTGGAACACCAGCACCAAGGACTGTGCTTATCAACAAGATCCTGTTAGAGGCGTTTGCCCAGGCTGCCCTGTTGTCCCATGGAAGTGCCCACAACAGCAACACTGATACTTGAAAGTGCCCAGCACCTCTGTGTGCCCCATCCTACAAGCCCTCTGCACTGGGATGTCCCAGACAGAGGTCTCTTGTACTGGAAAAGCATCCCAATACTCAAATGAGAACCAAACACTGAGCACCTGAACCGGAGTGACGGCTCCAAGGCGGCGGTGAGATGGGAGGAAGTGTCAGAGCCACTCGTCATTTTGGGAGTGAAACAGGAACTGAAAGGCTCCCTTTTGAGAGGCCATGGAGGAGTCACCCAAGCTCTGTTTTTCTTCTCTTCTGCATTCACATACAGAGAAACGGTGACAAAACCGAAAAAAAGAAACAAAACCGAATACGGAATGTGACTGAATGGGTAGGGCATAACCCAGCCCCAGCCCCCCTGCAGGCACTGCCAGTGCCCCCCCACCAGTCGGCTCCATATGAATGGGAAATTCCAGCCCCTTCCCTCCCCTGAGGCCCCTGCCTGGCCTGCCAACATGGATATCAATCCTAGTCCTGTTTTCCTGGGCCGCTTGGTGGCCAATGACTCCACACTCAAAGGTCCACTCTCCCCAAAGCTGTGATTCTCCAAACCTTCCTGCACCATTAGTGCTCTCCTCGGAAAGATCTGCTTTGGTCTTTCAGCACGAACCCCAGCAGAAGCCTCGCTAACGCAACCAAAATTCAATTATTGGCTTGTCAGCTTTCACACGTCTCCTTGTTGAGGTTGGGTACGAGGACTGGGGAAATAAAACCTGTCTGAGAGGTACAAAGCCCTCAGGCTGCCAGAGCACCTCCATGAGCAGGACTGTAAGCTGCATGGAGAGGGGATGAGATGCTCCTCTGAAAGACGAGGGCTAACAGAGAGTATTGTGTGATTATGGGGGGTTTTCTTGCTTTCTGCTTCCTGTAGGTGGAGGCAAACTCCTTGCTGAAAAGAAGACAGACAGGAAAACAGCCGAGAGGTACCTGCAGCAGCTGCCAGAGAAGAGCCCGCACATCTCTCCTGCAGTGCGATGGCTCCTGCACAGGAGCACCCGCACCACGCCCCCCGCCCCCAAAACCAGCTCCCAGCTCAGGGACTTGTGCAGCCCCACCCGTGGTGCAAGAGCCCCAGCTGCCCCGAACTGTCCCCGTGGGGTGGCTGCCCCACAGCGCTCTCTGCAGAACACCTTGAATGCTGGTTTTGGCAGCCCAGGGATCACCCTGGCAGCCGGCCAGGTGCCATCAACTCGCCCATTTTTTGCCTCCCAGAGATTTTCAAGCTGCCCAGTCTGTTTAGGGGTGTCGTGCCCTAGCTCCCTGGCCACTGGCATAGACAGGTTTTCAGCAGCAGCAGAGACATCCCATCCACCAGCCCCATCCTCCAGCTGCGCCAGATCCTGAGCACTCAGGATAAGGGAGGGATGCCCAACAAAGGAGGCTCAGCCACAGGGATATTGCCAAATCCCCGGGACAGAGGGCTCCTTCCCCTCAGAGCCATTCAGCTGGCTGTGAGCACCACCACAGCCTCTAATGAGCTGCCTAACCTTGCCCCTCTTCTCCACCCAGGCTTTAAAATTTAAAGCTCCAGCCAGCTCAACATGAATAGATGAGCAAGAACATCACACTGCTCACAGTGTAGGTGCAGTGCTTTATATCTTCATTAATATTTCAGTCTCTCCCATCTCCTCCTCCTGCAACTGGCCTCATTTTATTTATATCTGCAGGATACCACTCTTGCTTCTTCCAAGTTCTTATTTGCTTGGAGAAAGGCTCCCTGCCAAGGGACTGCACCTTCCTGGCACTGCCTCCATGTTCTGGCATGGGGAGAACTCCAGCCCCGAGGCCAGCTGACCAACGTGGTGCCTCTGCCACCATATGGATCGCCACATTACTGCCAAACAAACGACATTTGGGGTGGCAAATGGGGTCAGGCCAAACCCGAGGGCAGATCCCAGGTTCCTGAGGTCGTGCTCCACACATCGAGGCCCATCAGATGGATGGCACAATGGAGGTCTCTGAGCCCTTGGTCAGTTGATACCTTCCTGACTTGATTACGAAGAAATTAAATTATACAAATATTTCATTAAATATCTTTTTAAGCCTATTAATATTAATATCAATTCCGCCTCTTATGTGCCTGGCATTTAAAAATCCATTTTAAAATCTCAAACTAATTTAAGATTTACATCTAGAATACAAATCAGCGAGCAAGACTCCCCACTCTCTGTTTTGCCTGGCACCCATATCTGCCCAGTTACTCTTAGATGTCACTTGGTGACACTCACAGAAGATGAATATTCAAAGCGTGCTCTCGCCTGCAAATGTTTTACAGCTTTCCGGCCACTGAATTTGTTTAAAGCTGCAATTATACCGAGCAGCCAGTCCCTAGAAGACCAAAGTATTCTGTTTGTCTGCACGTCACCACATCACTCGCACACTGATACGGTTTCAAATTAATAATCAGAATTCTGTGCTGAGGGAAATAAGTGGTGTTACAGGCACGGGTGAGTTTGCTTTTCTGTCAGATGGAACCTTGAAGGGAGGCAGTCAGAGATGCCACCACCTGGTTCCCGAGCGATAGCCTTGCCTTTTCTCCTTTCCTACTGAACTGCCTCAGATTTACAGGCGCTCCGTTTATTTATTCCAAGAGCCACTTTTTCTGCAACCATCTTGCACTACACACAGCTTCTTTTTAACCATCCAGAAGCCCAGGGAAAATGAAAAAATTATCTTTTCTGAGCAGCCATCCAACAAATGAAAGGCGAACAGAAAATTAGCATCGTTTAAACACTGGTACATCAAGGAGGACAATTGGGAGAGACTTCTCATGCTGGCCGAGCTCTCCAGTGCCTGAGCCCCTGCCCAGGTTCTCTTGGAGGTCAATATTCCCCAGCTGGCACAAAAAACCCCCGCTGTTGGTGGCCAAGGCACTTCCCCTGACACTTCTCTGTTTCACAGGTGCTCCAGGCACCAGGGAGGAGCATTCCCAGAGGAGCACAGACACTGAGCAGTGCAGAAACCCAGCAGGGTTATCTGAGTTCATGTCCTTTGGTGGCAGCCCATCCACAGCAATTTCTGTTCAGCTCACATGGTGACAAATGATGATGGAAGAACCCTACAGGCCATCTTTTCTGAAGACCACACCTGTACAGACCAGGAGGGGACTGCAGGGCAGTCACTCATCCTTAGGGAGAGCACACCGTTATCGCACAGGGTAGGAGCCTGCCCCAGGTATGACCAAGAGATGCTCAGCATCGATCCACAGGGCTCAGTGTTAGTCCACGGCTGATGCTGCAGCCCCACTCACTGGAAAGACAACGGGGAACCCCATGGGCACCCCATCTCCCCTGGTCTGGGGGCACTGGCACCACAGCGTGACCGAGCTGCTCCTCAGACCACAGTCCCATATTTCAGACTTGGCTGCTTGGGAAGCCGCAGGCAGCTCTAGTGCTCAGACTTCCTCCCTTTTACCTCCGATGACTCACGAGCTTGTATGAAAATATTTTCTTTATAGCTGGCAAAATTTGAAGCCAAATTTTCCTTCCCTCTTACTAATGCAAGTGTAAGTGCTGCAGATGCAGTCAGGGAGCCGCTCCTCTCCCATCCAGCTCGCAAACCTAAAGGATCACACGACACATTTTGAAGGGCAACACCCAATTAACATCATGCTAAATAAAACTTCCTTTCATGCAGAAAAAACGGCACATCAGCAAACCCATGGACCTCACACCAGTACTGCCTGGCTCGCAATCAAGGCAGAACACAAGCAGGAACACTGTGGGAGAAGCTGGATCTGAACCTGAGCTCTGTGCTGACCACATCCACTGGAACTTTGGCAAAGAGGGAGAGGAGCCAGGCAGGAGAGCACGGAGTCAGCCCAGGACTGAGGGAAGGAGCTTATTCCCATCAGCACTGCTGGCAATCCTTAAGACATGGCTCTGCAGCTTCGTGCCAAGTCACTCTGGTTTCTGGATGTCCTCTCTGCAGCTCCAGTCCGTACCAGCTAGCCAAGAGACAGCGAAGGAAGGCCCTTCTCTGCATGATCTGTACCTTAAACCAAACATCATTATCCTTTTGAACCAGTGACACGCAGCTAAAAGAGATATTGCTGGAGAGAAGACTCAAATAGCACTTTGCTATTTGCTTGATACAACACGGCCTCCCCAGGCCTCCCCGCTTGGCGATGTCTCAGCCCTGTCCCAGAAGCACTCCGAGCGTTACCAACGCCCTCACCTACGGCACCCAAAACACACGGGATGCCCCATCCCCGGTGAGAGGCAGCATCCCTGATGGAGCATCCCTGTCAGACTGGCCACTGCACTCCCTGCCCCAAGCTCATGTCCTCCCTTCAGGGTCACCCTGCGAGATCCACACACCTGCTGCACCCCACAGCTCCATTCTCATGGCAGGAAAGGCAAATCAAACACCAATGATCTTTATCTCATGCATTATTTCTCCTCCCATCTAAATGACACAGCAACAAAAAGCTGCCGACGAAGTTCACCGAGTTTCACTTTATGGCACTAACAAGATCAGAAAACAATTCTCTGTCTTCTTGTCACATTAAGTGTTTCAATATCCAACTCAGTGTTTCCAGTCTAAAAATTTATGAATTCAGCGAGCAGCCTGTGCAATATCTTCCCATTCTATCCATCTACTAAGGAAAGAAATTACACTGGCCATTTGTCATGACCGTCATTCCAAAGATAAGTAACGACTGAAATAACTTTAACTTACCTTAAGAACTGCAGCTACCATAAAAAACAGCTGCATGTGCAGGTTCTGTCATGCTGTAGTACGAGATTACTTTAATTTGATTACTCAGAACAAAGGTAGTAGAGGACCTAAAAACCAGGGCCAATTTATCATACTGCAGAGCCACTGTTATGTTTGGCTCATGAATGTTATCAGTGTGTAGCTAAAAAACACATCAACTGTGTAAGAGAATTTACAGAACTTGTAATTTTCCTCTAAGCAGCACTGAAGAAATGAGATTTGGGTTGGGGAAACTTGAGTTTCATTCCCAGTTGGCAACGGCACACACCTCCCTTTGGTTTCAAAAGTAAAGGGCACAGGTAGTTGTTTTTCATAAGTAAAAAGTGGAAGGGAATATGCAAAGTGCTGTTATTCAGAAGAAAATTGCTGGGAGCATTTTTGCTCACCCAAAGAACCTGCTGGCAGCTGGCACATCCCAGCCCATGGCAGAAGGGCCACATTTCCCTGTGGGCAGCTCAGCTCGGCTGTGCCCACGCTCTGCACTGTGTGAAACTCATGGCATTTGCACAGGTGTGTTTGGGTCCAAGACACACACAGGCAAGTTCAAGTGGCTACAGGAGGAGATAACGGGACAGCCAGTCCCATTCTTCAGCTGCATGTTTAAGCCTAATAACAGAAATGCTCACCTGCCATCGAAGCAGCATTTCAATGCTCAAGAAGGCTTAACTTCACAAGCGATGGGGGCTAGCTAATCCTGAGATGTCACCAATTTCTCCTCATTAGGTATGCACACCAACTGATGCGGGATGAAGGGCTGGAGAACAAGGAACAATCGGGCAGCAGGGACAGGAGGAGCTGAGGAGATGCCGGGGGTTTGCCAGACAGAGCCCCTGGCCAGCTGGGGAACAGTTCATTGGGGCCTCTTCGGAAAGGACCAGCCAGCTGTGACCAGTCTGTCACACGAACGAGGTGACCAGAGCCACACTCATCATCTTCAGACACTCAGTTCCCCTTCTCAGCAGGACAAGGGGGGTCTGAGTGTCCCACCTCATACATCCCACCCGTTTATCTGCCCACGTCCAGGCGCAGTGGAAGCAGCTGAGATTTGTCCATTTGGAGCAGAGCCCACACCTATCAAGGGTCAATTAATCTGCTTGTCCAAATGCAGAGAAAGGAGTTCAAATTAAATCTTGAGGCTCAACTGCCTTAAAAAATTCCTTCTCCTGAGGGCTCGGCTTCAAACAGCCATCACAACACAGCAAAATAATTAATCCCTACTCAAACAGGGACTAAATGAGACTATGGGACTAAATGAGTTGGGGAATGTCTGAGGAGGGCTCTCGGAGGAGCAGCGAGGAGCAGCACGCACACAGTCTGTCAACACTGATGCTCACCAGTACCAGCTATGAAATTTCCCCAGATCAGTGGCTCCAGCCTGCACCAAGTGATAAAGAAAATCCACCTCTCTGAAGCACAAATAAGGCAGAAGTGCCAAGACAGGAAGAGAGCAGGGCGCAGCCCGACAAAGGGAAACAGAGCCTCCAGATTCACTTCTGCAAAGGACTGAAGACATGCCATGCCAAGGGCTCACTTCATAAAAAACCCAGGCTTCTCTTCAGCATCACTTTGCAAAACTTCACATCTGAAGCAGAAACCAAGGGCAAAACTAATCAAAAGGATACGGATGCTATGCGTGGAATGGGTAGGATGGGGGGGAAGGAGGGATGGGGGCTCTGCTCCCTGCTAAATTTAGTCTGATTTTCATCTGCCTTGAAAGTGTCAGCACTCGGCAAGGAATAAAACAAGGTTAAAGAACGTGAAGTTGAAAGCGGATGTCTCCGTGTTTATCTACAAAAGCAGCACAACTTTTAAGAGCATCATCCCAAGTGAGCGCGACGCAATGCTCAGCTGCCAATTTGCATAGCAAACCAGTTCGGAGAGAGGCTCTGCCAGCATGTCCACAGCCCACGGCCTCCCAAACACCCGCAGAACCCTCCTCCTCCTCCTCAGCAAAATCCTCCTGACACCCACCGTGCAGCCCTGTTTAACCAAAGCAATTCCCCATCTGAGCAGGGTTGGGTTCGTGACCTCCCAGTACAGTGCAGAGGCACTAAACAAACACCAAGAAAACAAACTGCTCCTCAAGTTGTCTTAGGACTTTTAGGAAATTCAAGGGACTTTTAAGTCCCTGTCACTGACTCACTGCAGTGCTTCCAGCACATCAGCACTGCAGAGCCAAGGAAACTCCAACAAGACTTGGAGAAGTTTCACTCCACAGCTTCTCCCAAGTTTCGACAAGACTAGACTACATATGGCTACTATTTTCTTCACAGCGTGTCTCATACCACCGCTTGAGAGAAACCCAAAAATCCCACATAAAATCTGTGGACAGGCTCTAAGTCGTGGTTAACCACCGAGGATCATCTCAAAAAGAAATCTTGGGGGATTTGGCAAAGCAGGCGGAGAACCACCAGGAATCAAAACAGGCTCATGACTCATCTGTGGCATATAACTGGCGAGAGGCACCACGTACAAGTGAAACAATCCTGGAGCCTTAACGAGCTTGACTCAAGATAGGAATACCAGCACTTCTTTCCTGAGAAAAATGACACCAGCTACAATAAAGGTGCCCAACGTCAAGAGGCTTCCAGCGTTATTGATAAATTCTACAAGTTTGTTAATAAAGGCTGCAAATTACCAGGCTGAAACCTGTCATTTACTAATCAAATTTAAGACTCATTTTCCTCCTACAGACACAAGATGAATTATTAATTCCTTCATATCACAGGTTGAGGAGCAGCCTCCAACACTGCAGAAGATGAGATCTTGGAAGCTTCCCACCAGCAGCACTTAGGGGTAGCCACTGCAGCTGACACCTTGGTAAGCCTGGGGTCTGACACTGTGGCACTGAAGGGTCCATGACACCAATTTTCACTGGATGAAAATTTCACTTGGATTTATAGCCAGAATCCAACGCAAACATGAAGTGCCAAGAAGGAATTCCCCCACCTGTGCACTTCAACACTGCCAAGGGTTTGGGAGTCATCAGGCTTTGGTGGCTGTTTTATTCCAGCCTCTAACGAGTATCCCGACATCGTAACACCAGGATTAACTGTCCCAGGCAGATCTCCCTGAGCACTTCTGAGGAAAAGGGAACGACTATCCGAGGACTTCCTACAAAATTACACATAGAAGCACAGCTTTAACCGAGACTCTGCTGTAGCAAAGCCATCGGATCCCGACATTCAGGGAAGCCCAAATGACGGCCTCAGCACCTGTGTTGTTCTCAGTGTATTAGACGGAAAGTTCCATGCTAATGTGACATTTTACGATCATGAAGAAAGCCCAATACTAAAATTAGAACGTAAATCAGGCACAAATATTCTTCCAGACACGCAATCAACTCGGCTTTCCACTCATCCTCCTTTATACACCGGGGGGTCACAGCGAATTCCGCCGTGTATCTGTTGGCTGCACGCACGGCTCCCTTCGAGCCCCGGCGGAGGCGCCGAGGCAGCTCCAGAGCCCTGCAAACCACACCAGTTGGCTGCAGATAAAGCCAGTGATTAGAGCGCTTGGAAATATCCCTCTAAAATCAAGATTGGAAGATAAATCCTGCAGAGTCTGGGCTATTTATCCCACCACATTCCAACCGCAAGGCATGCCGGGGAAGGAACGACTTTAAATGCAGTATCAGCTCGTAAAAGCAACAGTGTTCGCCCCGGAAAGGCCATGGTGAGCCCAGGGGCTGTTTGGTGAGCAGGAGGCAGCCTCGAGGACAGGCTGCACACAGAGAAACTTTGAATTAATCCAGTCAACCTGCGCCAAGCCCTGTAAAATATTACCCATTTGTGTCCAGACCTGCACAGCCAGCAGGTGGATCTGACGGCGGTGTCCACACCAGGGGGAAAAGCCCATAAATCCAGCTGAAATTCCCTGGCTATCAACGAAAACCACCAAACCACATACAAACACAAACTTTGAATCAATATGCAATGAAATATAAGCAGGCCACCACAGGCCTTGCAAATTAAACAGCATGTTCACAGCGCATCACAACTCAGCGCATTAATAATTAGCATGTTCTTTGTTTCGAATTCAATGAATTTATATCATCCTTCAACACTGTTTAGCCAAAGCAAATAAAAAACAAGAAAATCACATTACTTTTTCCCATCCATACAGAAGGATCTGGATATTCACATTCAAATTTGCCATCGTGGATTAGCTGAAGGCAATTACTCGACTTGCTGAATTCTTTTACAATAATTTAAAAAGAGAACTCCAGTCTGTTCTAATAAGAAAAATGAAATCCCATTAGCTGCGTCTCCCATGTATATTAACATTTCTTTTGTTTAGAAAGGTTAATATCCCCCAAATAAAGGAGCACAGACTGCCTGTTAAAATAATTACATCATGACATTTCCAAAGGGTTGGCAGATAGACATGGTTTCCAGCAAAGAAACAAACAAAATAAGAGGGCTTTTCTAAAATTATCCAGGCTTAAAATATGGGAGGAATCAGTGTCTCTGGATGTTCCAACAGCTTTTGGGTGGTTGGACTTTCCTAAAGGAAACACTTTCCAATCCCTGCTCCCTTAATATATAATCAGTCTTGTCTAGTTATGTGGTTTGGGGAGGTTGGACCTTCAGCAGAACACTGAAAAACCCCAAATCCACTGGTTTTCTGTAGAACTCCACCAGACAAGAGCAGAGAGGGCCAGGCTGAGCTTCCACTCAGCAGAGAAGGGAGTCTTGGATCCCATCAACACAACAGAACATTTGAGCAGCACGAGCCAAACACTTCATAATCAGAAACCCAGCAATATTTAAAACACTGTGATCCCAGGAGTCCTCAGATCTGAGGGGTCAGTGCCTGTAAGTGCTGCTGAAGGCAGTGCCAGCCCCTCCTGGCTGATGCACAGCAGCACTGTGAGAAACGCGCCCGTGAGAAACCCCCTGCACACCCCTTCATCTGGAACTGGGAATGTTTCCTGGTGATCTTCCATGACTTGTTTAACAATTTTCAGATGAAGAGAGCAAATAAACTCTCCACCTGCTCAGTTCTCACCTGTGATTAGACACTGGCACCAATCATGGAACCCTCCCTGTCCTCCTCCTCCCTGCTCCATTCAGGGGACCCAATGGATTTGCTTTGGGCCACCTCTAAAATCACATTTGGCTGTAACACCATTTGTGGCTTCTTGCAAAAATCAGCTCTCTTCATTGCATGAAATATTTGCATATTTTAAAGCGCTTGAAAAGCAACAAATGTTACAGTTTCCAAATGATTTTGGAACAAGCACATGTAATTAGCCCTGTCTAACAAATCTGCTCCCGACTGTGGTAGTAAACAACTGAATTTAAGCCAAAACCTGTTTCAGAGACATCAAATGTCAAGGTCTGACTCCTGTTCTAACGCCCCAGCCTGAGCCTGGCAGGTAATACCTCCTTGGGGCTTATTTGCTTTGACTAAGCCGTGTTAGAGGATGAGATGCCCTTAATTCTGCGGATTCCTCGTGCAGTAAAATGCACCGTTGGGTTCCCACAGTCTCCCATGGCAATTCCACTGCAGCTTGCATGGAGCAAACATGGTATCTGGGCTACAAAAACCACTCCAAACCCACCCAAAGTGCCACCCCTCACCCCGGGCCGCCCTCCTCTTTGGGCTCCCGCACCGAGGCAGGAACAAGCCGCGAGTACAGTGCTGCGAGTTGACTTATCCTGGCAAATTTTGGAAGTTACTTAAACAAATCTGCTTACGATGACAGCAGTCAGCAACGGATTTGAAGCCAGACCTGTTTGTGAGCCCTCCAGTCAGGCTCCCACTCCCACGCGGCAGCACCTCGGGCGGCAAAGCAGGGTGACAGAAGCTGACCTGCTCCCACGCAGAGCTCGTGTGGTGACAGCAGAGCCTCCCACGCTCTGCGGGCGTCTGTGCCCAACAGGGCAGGGAGATGAAGAGCTGCAGCTCCCCAGTCAAGCCCCAGCTCCAGCAAGCAGTGGGAATGCAGCTCTGAAACTGAGACAACCTCCATGCTGAAGACATCCAAACAGCCAACACCAGAGATGTTCATCATCCACAAGAAGCCAAAACTGCTCCACAGCTTCCTTGCTCGGCAGCTGGCAAGGAGAGGGGATTCTCCTTGGCATGGCATTTGTGACACAGGCAGAAAACCAAACCCTCTATCTAATTTAACCAAGGGGTTCTTGGCAACTCCAAGCTGGGAAGAAACACTCCGCTCCCAGGGCAGGATGCTCTGGAGAAGGTCAGACCCATACCCAGGTGTCAACAGCTTCTTAACGCAGTGCCAAACCCAAGCCTTGAGACAGAAGGTGACATGCAGGGAGAGAATCAGGACACCATCACTGGCTCCCTCTCCTTTCTGCTCTGAAACAAGGAGAGAAACTTGTGTTTTTGCAGAACTCTCTTCGACGTGATTTCTGTGAGAGCATTGGACCACAGTACTGCACTGTAAAGAGGTTTAATACTGATGATGAAAATCCATCTTTTCTTATTGCCTCTTCCATGGGCTGGGAATAAAGACTGCCTTCATCCCGAAAAGGTCATGTTTGCATTTCTGGTAAACACAACACTTTGTTTTTTCCTCTCCACCCAATATGCTCAAGTGAGTCACATCTGGCTGACTTGTCAAAAGATAGTGAAACTTTGAGGAAATGGTGTTCCACAGATGTTACTGCCTAAAAATAGCCTTGCCACAACTGATAACAATTTTCCAGCTCAGTGGCCAAATATTCTGCTCCAAGGCATGTACTGCCAATCGAGATTATTGCAGATGGCAAGTTCAGCGACTAGTTTCTTGCCCTGTAAAAACTTTTCTCTCCTATCATCTCCTGTCAGCACAACCACATGAAATCATTCCAGAATTTCAACACTCCTACAGTTCCCTCACAGAGCTGAGACCTATCTATCACAAATAAAAATTCAGTGCTGCTTAATCTTCATCTTCCAAAGGAATAATTTTCAAATCAGGTACCTGTAATAAACAGTTGTTCTCTTACAAATTCATACGAAGAAAAGTGCAGATTTGGCATCTTGGGGTAGTATCTTTCCAAGCTGTGTCTTTAGCAGGGACACAGAGAAATAATCACATTAGGGTGTCAGCCAATAAATACTGGAGGAGCAAAGCACAGACAAAGCAATTTCTGCAAACTCTGCTTGGATTGCTTCTACAGTTATTGATAACGGAAGAACTGAATGCAAACGACGTCAGGCTGGCAAAAATAAGAAAAATATCTTCCGGGAAGAATTCTATAAAATGAATACTGATATCCCATTGCCATCTAAGTTAAAACTTTGCAGAGGATAAAGAAACTTCAAAAGCCGGTGCATTTACTGTTGAAAATTCTTTACATTCCATGACTAAATCACCAGCGCCACGGAGGTATTTCCATCTCCGATTCTGCTGATGTTCACAAACTGAGCCACGCTCGTGTGGTTCACGCTGTCAGCAGAACCCCCTGACTGAACACCGTGTCATTCACGAGATAAAGTGTCCGAGAGGCAATTCACCAGGTCTTAAGCAGGAAAGAGCGATGACCTCAATCCCCTTAGGAAGAATCTCTCCCTAAAATGCCTTCAAAAAGTGAGAAAAAAGGATTCTGCAGGAATCCATCATCTCTTCCTTAAGTAGCCAGCCTTAACGTCTCGCCTGCTGCACTCCTGGCCTTCAATTATTCAGCATTTAAATGGATCCCTGTCCTCTCTAACAACTGGCACACGGCTGCCCTGCCGGCGGCACCGCTCCAGTCCCGCTCTGGCTGCGGCTGCGCAGCCCAAGGGCTTCGTTTGGGCGCTCCAGGACATTGGTGCCAGCGGTGCACAACAGCCAGAACTGCAGTAAGTAACACAGCCCCCAAAAAGCCAACTTTCCTCCATGTGATTTTCTTCTCAGGAGAGGAAACATGCTCTGAATGGCACCACGGCCACCAAGATGACTGAAACCTAACCAGGAGGGACTTCATACTTAACATGATCCTTTCTGTTTGGTTTTCTGATTACTGCTTAAATTCAGAAGCCTAATGAACAGATGGAAAGAAGGTATTTGCTAAGTCTTTCACAAGCATCAATTTAACTGATGGAACCAGGAAGATATTTTTCCTCAGCGCTGCTGGAAGAAAACATAAAAGAATTTTTAAATCCCACAGCAGTTCCTTCCCTCCAGGGGAGGTGGGTATTTGATATTCTAAGTCTCCCTAAGGCAGAACTGTAGGGAAGGAAGAAGGCAGTGTTCTCAGGGGTGCTGTGCGCTGTGGGGCAGAGGGAAACACCCTGCAGCCCCATCTCTGGGCTCAGCCCATGGCGGCATCTGGATGGCAGGGCACTGACGGAAAGGGAGGGACGGGACGGGGCAGGACCTGCAGCAAAGCCCCAGTGGACACTACTGCAGTCCTGACAGGATGCTCTGCTTCCCACCCTGCAATCCTGACGGGACACTGCTTCCTACCCCACGGCCTCGGACGGACACTCAGCACTGCTGCTAAGACATGGCAAAAACTCAGAGGGTTTCTGCGAGGTTGTTCGCAAGTTAAAGAGAGTTTAAGAGGCAAGGAAGCAGCACTCATAGCTCTTGGTGGCCTGGAGAGCTCACAGTGACGCCTCGGCATCCCCGCCAGCTCCCTGCAGCAGCCGCCCAGCGCGAGCTCTCCTCGTCCGCTACGGGAGGCACAGGGACGACACAAGCAGAACACGCCAGAAATAAACATCTCGCAGAGAAAGTTTTGTAAAATCTCCTATGCCTGTCACATCCAAATGTTCTCTGCAGAGACAGATGGTCCAGGCTTCTATTAGCAATGAATAATGAAATGTGAAGTGGAAGGTGTGAGATGCTGCTTAACCTTGCTTCACCCCAGCACCCTCAGTCCTGAACTGTACAGCATTTGATATTTTTGTGTTGTAAGCCACCAAGAAACACCACAATAATCACAAGTTTGCCATGCACTGGTTGTTTCACTATCTTTAAAAACAAACCTGTTCCTATTTTAGCGTTCCTCAAGACTGGCATAGCTGAACCATCTGCCATGAAATCACGCTGGAGCCAGCCACAAATCAAAGGAGGCACCCAGTGAGCATCCCACCATCCTTCCAAGCCACACCAGCCACCTCCTCACACCTCATACAAAGTTATCCTGGATAAACAAGTGGTCCTGGACTTCACCACAGGCTGGGGGATCAGCTGCGACATGGTCCCCCATCTCTCCTGCTTGCTCCTGGGTCCCCACACCGGTGGGATCGTGCAGTGGGAGAGACACTGTGGGCTGGGAAGGAACCTGGCAAGAGCAGGCACAGCCAGGAGCTGTTTCCAGCTGGAGCAGTGCCCGGGCTGGGCACTGCAGGCTCCCTGAAAGACACAACCTGTGCAGAGAGACTGAGCTGAGTGGAAAAGAGACGGCTGTTCAAACACCTGAAAGGCAGCTGTGGAGTCAGGAAAACACATCCCTCTGCACAGACACCACAGGCCTGGCAAGCTGCAACAGGTGAGACTGCAGCACGGAATGTTTATGCAGGCCCACAGAAGTTAAACACCAAAACAGACAGCTCGAGGCAGTCTCGGCTGTTTGAAAGGGCACTGCTGGCTGTGCCAGGAGCAGATCAGGCACACTCGGGGGCCCAGCCCTGAGCTCAGTGCCCCATTCACCCAGGTTTGCCCTCTCAAGCCCATCCCCATGGAGCAGCACCAGCACATCCGCTCAATATGCCACTCGTCACGTTGGAGCAACGGAGCTTTTAGAGAGAATAATCTAAAACTATTTAAAACATTTTGTTCAAATTAATGGGCTATTTCACACAAAAGTGTGTTCCCTAGAGCTGTGTGCATTTGCAAACGTGCTTGCTTAACCGGTTTTAGCAATTTGTAGACAAAAGTTTGGCAACATGATATGCTCATCTGGGGAATACACATTATGTCTTACTTAGATAAACAGACATAATAGCTATTCCCCATCTCTTTTCAGCACCTCTGCTACCACTTGAATTGAGTAATACCCACAAAGGGTCGCTACCTGCACAGGGAGGAAGGTCAGAGTGGCCACAAGGGACCTGGTGTTTCATCTTGGAAGTGTAGAGAGGCTTCAGCAGCATTTCTGGGATCACCAGACGCGCAGACAAGGCTGTAAATAAACTAAGCTGCCTTCAAAATCCACTTATAATGATGCTGCCCACAGCATCCCCACTGCCCTTTCTCTCTCGATGACAGTAATCCACAGGGTCTGCTGTGTTTTGTCCTGGCTTTATCAAGAAGTGGTGGCTTACAGGAGCAAGGGGAATTTCTATGGGAAACCAAAGGATTGCCTTGATTCCATTAGAACACTGACACTGGTAAGAAGCCACACAGTGAGTGCCCTTCAGCCAAGAAACTTTTCCTGTTGGACAATTACAGCGAAATCAAAGGGAACACATGGATTGAAGAGTCCACCTCGGGTTGTAACTACACCATAAACATCACCATGTTTTGTTTTCTTCCCAAATGAGATGAGATATAGATCTGATGCCAATGAATGACCAACAGGAACTCTACACTGAAATCAGGAGACACTGGGACTGGGGACTATTCCTGCTTGAGCAACCTGCATCCCAAATTCTGACAAAGCTGGGACATTAGAACAAGCAGATTTTGCATTTGCATTCTCTATGCACATACACAAACACAGTCTGTGAGTGACTGCGTGTGTGTTTGTATGTACACACGGTGACTGGAGCAGTGGAGGACCCCAGCAACTATGGCAAATCCTTTCTTCAGGGCACATAAAACCCTCTTGCAGGAGCAAGTGTTTTAAATCCAATTTGCCACAACAAACAAAGGCATGAAATGCTGTGTAACCCTCACACAGGCATTTACAGTCCTTATTGTTAATTTGAAAAGGGAAACCACATTTCTCCCAGGCAGATGAAGCCGAGGTCTCGTGATCTGAAGCGTGCTCACAGCCGAGATGTTCTGCCAGAAGGACGCTTCCTAAATGCTGCAGTCAGTATTAATAGGTTTGGAAGCCTCACGGGATCAGAAGCAAAAATTAATCCAGTTTAACAAAGTCCGAGGGCACAGTGTGCTGTTATAAACTCCTGGAAGTTCATCTGAAGGTAATCAATAACTTAACAAGGCTCTTGCTACCTGTTCTGTATTAGAAACCGCAAAAATGCCAAACAAAATGTTTTGTTCCCTGCAGTACCTTCACTGACACGATGCTGCAAAAATTCCATTTCCGAGCAGCCTGACATTCACCACTGAGATGTTCAGATCCCACTGCCCCTTTTCAAAGCAATCTCCTTGCTAAGGCACCTCCCTGTGCCTCATTCCCTTCCCACAAAGTTGCTCATGATTCAAGCAGATAATTTCTTCTTTAATCAGGACCCCAGTGGAAACTAAATTAACTTCTCAGGGCCTCCAAAGAATGACGCTGCTCTGGAGAACTCGCACCTGAGGAGTTAAGGCTGTCAGATTTACCGGTATTTCATGAGAAGGTATTTACAGAAGGATCCGAATGCTCCCAGCCAGCTCTACCTGATGGATGCAGGGACAACCCCCGTGAGAAGTGAGGGCTGGGAGCAGGCAGAGACTGTGGCCTTTCACAGCTGGGAAAAGAGAACTGACAGCCTGCTGAGGACCACCAGCAGCGGCCAAGCTTCCCAGCGAGCCCAGGCCTCTGGGCCCCTTCCTGCCATCCTGCTTTTCGAAGGGTCTTTCAGAAGACCGTGGTTTAAAATTCGATAAACCAAATTCTAAGTCCGAATTTTAAATCAACTGTTAAGCCTGAACTCACTACAGCTCCTCGAGCACAATGGCCAAGGAGAAAAAAACCTGGGAAAACCCACAGGGAGTACAGCCTGTCACTATACCCCAGACACCGAGATGCTCTGTTCAAGGATTCCAGGGTGGGAGGGGAGGCAAATATCCCGTCAGTCCCTGCATACCATGGGCACACACCAGCCTTGGGACATCAGGAGGACTCACACACACTCACTGGGCAAAGAGAAGCCCCCAGGCCACAGGATCTGAGGCTCCTCCTGACACCAGGCTGCTGTTTTGACAATAGTTTTTTTTACGAGACATTTGTCATTAACAAACTTTAGACAAGGTTAATGAAAGTTCTGTCACTTTAATGTCTCGCCTGCTTTAAATTACAGATGTCATCTGCCATGACTAAAGAAAGGGCACTGAGCAATAATACCATAAACTATCATCTCCAGGGACACACAGGTAATTGCATAGCTCATTAAAAAACTGTTTTAATTATTAATTGACCGTGTCAGAGTTGTCCTTTGAAGTCTGTTTTAATTTTTTTCCTTGCAAGCATGATGATTCCAAGCTGACCTACACAACTTTCTCTACCACCTCCAGGAACTGGAGGAAGTCTTGGGACCTGGCTCACAGCACGGTGACTGTGGCTCGACAGCACAAGTGTGGCACGTGCTCAAACATCCCCAAATCACACGGGTAATAGTGTGAAATGAAAAGACTTGGGCAATGAAGTGAAAAAACACCCTAAACGTTGGCCGGCCACCAAACCTGAAAGAAGAAGAAAAATCTGAATGGTTGACAGGCCACAGACACAACAAAAACTGCAGGTTTTGGTAGCTCCTATGGCTACAAAATCACCCAACTCACATTCTCCTGAATGGCTCCAACCCTGTCCCAAGCTGGGGGGCTGCACTGCGACGTCCCTCCCACCTCAGCGACTCTGCAACTTGCACAGCAACAAGGACCAAATACAGGTTGGAAAATGATGCTGGAAATCCACACAGCTGAATTAAAAATTTTGCTCAAGAGAGCTTATCCCGATGTTGCCACCTTGGGAAATCCCCATGATCCCAGGGATCGAGGGAAGGTGTCTGGAAACACAAATACAGAGACAGCCCCGCTGGGCACTTGGCCTGCGGGTCAGTCAAAGCCATAAGGAAATTAAACGCAAGCCACCACCTCCATGAAAAAAACACCTGCACAAACCCTACCTAAAACACAGAAAGGGAGCAAGACACAGAGCCAAGTTATCCTACAAAGGCTGTGCATCCAGACAAATTCAAGGAGGGGAGAAATCCCAGGCGAACGTGGGTGTGGGTTGGGGTTTTTCAGCTTCTGTGTTGTTTTTTGTTAAACAGCCAAGTGAAAAAGCCCCAGAGAAAGCAGAATGAGCTCACAGCTCTCAGCAACCTACTGGGGCCTCTTGTCCTGCAGCCCATGAGCTGATATGAGATGTTTGTACTGCAGGGAGGACTCGAGCACAAAACCCTGTTCTGCTAACTCCTGGGATGAATCACAGCCACATTGGCTACTCACCTGTTCCCTGCATCTTAACTCAATGCTGATCTCACCCAGCATTCAATCCTGGGCAGTTACCCGGATCTTCAGACCTGTCCAAGCAAGGGCAAATCAACTGAACAAAGAACAGCAACAAGAATTCGGAAAGAAAAATCACCTATTTTCAATGAAAAGAACCACAGTGGAGAACACAAATACCTTAACTCTTCCCCACACTGTAATTCCACCCAAGAGGAGCATTAGCAGAGAATTGAGTCTTTTGAGGATGGGAGTTTCACCCCAGCAGGTTTTGGGTGTTTATTTTTCATGGAAGGAGCACAATGAGCACACACCACCACTGAAACACTGACAGCAAAATGCCACACGAGCCGTCGGTCTCAGCAATGGCCAACACTTTCCCTTCTCCAAATCACAGCAACACCAGGGACTGCAGAAGCAGGTAAAGATCAAAGTACAGGCACCATACGGTTCCTTAATTGCCAAGTGCCAGACTGGGAGGAAAAGAACAGTTTCAGCTCAAGATACGAAAACACCTTGCCCGCAAGCACCAGGTAATTGCACACCTCAAGGAAGGCTGGAGGAAAAGGGGTTTATAATGGCAGTGCTGGCGAGTCCCGCTCCTCTGAACCTCACACTGAGGCAGAAGATACAGTTAACTGTTCATATTTGTCTTGGGCACCAATTAATTGTACAAGAAAGCCCTGTAACACAGCCACCTTGATGCCCTGGCCTTTTCAAGCACACCCTTTACATGTTAAGAATCCAACTCTTTTCTTTCTGGGCATAACCAGCAAACTCACCCTTCCCATCCTGACTGCATTAAAGCAGCTCCGGAATACACCCTGTGAGCCAACACTGAGATTACCAAAGGGCTGGGGCAGGCTTCTCCCTCTCCCAATTCCGTGTACCTAAGGAAGGGAATGCCAACATCACCTCTCAGTCACCAGCCACCCAAAGGCACCAGCACAGGAGTGTTTCCCAACAACAACACAGTCAAACCAAACTCCTGTGCTGGAAGGAGCCTCAGCTTGGGATGCCATCCATGTACATAAACTATCACACACGTATCAACAGCTGCACAGAGGCACCTAAAGCAACTCACAGGTACGTCTCCACGCAGTACAAATGTGATGTGAACAGGAGGGTTTAATGAAAGCGATGTTTTTATCGCAGAACTCCATAAATCCGCATCCCACTGCCCTACGAGCTCCCTTCCTACCCAGCTCTTGCTCAAGCTATTTGCCAGTGTAATTGAATCCTTCTCCCAGACTCTTTATATTTCGCTCTGGTTTGGGGACAATGCTGCTGAAATACGTTTACCATCCATCTTTCTTAACGTGTTTAATCTAAATAGAAGACTCAAATCCAAGATTGTGCAGTTGATGGATAGCTCACCTTCTTCCACCAGCATGCCTTAAATGCCTCCTGCTATACTGCTCTCAGAAACCTTCCAGAAAACCTGCATTCGCAGGGATTTCAGCCCCTCCTGCCCAGTGAGTGATCATATATTCTTATTACAGTGGAGTACCATTAAAAATTGATAAGGTTCAAGGAGCTGCCACATGTAAGACAGAGATATGTGAACACACTTAACAGACCCCCCAGTGCCATAGGAGACTTTCACCAGTTTCAGGCTGCAGAACTGAACCCATCGCTCCCTTGAGTGAGGGACCTTCAGCAGCTCCCCAGCATCGAGGTGTGCTGGGCCAGCTGAAAAGGGGACAAAAATAAACCACAGGCAAAACCCATGCCCTGTTTTAAATTTGGGAAAACTCATGTTTGTTAAACCTCTCACACTCGCCTCATACCAAAATACCACTTGCCCCATGGAGTCACAAGCAATTCCTAACGGAACTTTAAGCATGGAATCAGCAGAGGTAATAACTCTGCTATTCCTATCTATGCCCTGTTATAACTGTGAGGGTGGTGAGGCCCTGGCACAGGCTGCCCCATCCCTGGCAGTGTCCAATGCCAGCTTGGACAGGGCCTGGAGCAGACTGGGACAGGGGGAGGTGTCCCTGCCCATGGCAGGGGGTGTGGAACGAGATGAGCTCTCAGGTCCTGTCCAGCCTGAATCATTGTGGGACTCTATGCTTTATGTAGTCAGATGCACAGTTGGGATATTTAAAGGTATTACATTGGAACCAACAGAATCCATTACTGATGCCACACAGTGTGAAAAATGCACTCCAATGTAGCCAATAAAATTCTGTATTGGAAGACCATCTTGGGTATTCTGGATAAAATGCCTGTATTTTCCCGTCTCCAAGGGCCTTGGAGTACTGCATCATGGCAGCACACACAACAGGGGGAATGCAGTCCTGCAGTTCTCATTGTGCAGTGCTCTACGGTGCCGTGTGTTCCCAGATTTTACAAAAGCGCATTATTCTGTGCTGCACAGAAAACTGCCTGCTCTTCCAACCACAACGACATCATCATCTGGAGCAAACAGCTGGCGGCACTCCACATCCCATGGATTTTCTACATAATCTCTGCTTAATCCCAGCCACACCCTGTGCCCAAAATCCAGAGATTACAGCCCTGGGGAATACAAGGGGTCAGCCAGGGTCACTGCTGCCCTGCTCCCAGCACCTCCAGCATCGCTGGCCATCTGTTCAAGAGGTTGGAACACACAAAAGGTCCAAGTCTGGTTTCTGCCACAAACCTCTTACCCTCCATCTCTCAGGGCAGTCCTTCTCCATCCCTGACCCTGAGCCAGAGCTGGGGCCTGCCTGGCTGCCCCATGGACCCTTACCAGCCATTCCCCACGTGCTGCTTCCCATCTGCGAGTTCCCACACTCACACATTGCCAGTTCCAGTGCTCCACCAGGAGCAGGCAGCTGTGCCAAGGAAGCATCTCCCCGTCACCCTTAGTGCACACCTGGCAGCAGATGGCTGTTGGATGGTGCCCAACACAGCCAGGACACCTGGCAGCATCCCAGGGACTGACAGCAAATGACCTTTGCTGGTGCCTGAGACTTGCTGGATTTTTCCTGGAGAAGCTGGTTATGCTGAATAAGTGGAACAGGTGTTTTGTAAGACAAACATCCCAACCAGAGGCTGTGTTGTGCCTCTTCCCTTCCACACAAGCCAGCAAGGACCACCAGGAGAACAGGGATTACAGAAAGTCCCACAGTGATGGGATCCCTAAATCCTGGCAGAGTGAGGCAGAAGCAGGTCCTTCCCAGGGGAAGGAGAGATAAAGCAGAAGAGGTGCAATAATGAACTGAAACCATTTGTATTTCTGGGAACAAAGTTGACCCACCACTCATTCCTAAAAGCTCACCCTCACTTTCACAGCACAGGCACGAAAAATCTATGAGGTCAGTGTCTAGCATCAATTTTGCCGCTCCTCCTCAGTCAATGAAATAGTTAATTATAGTTTTTCTCCTGCTTTAATGCAGAGAGAAGAGTCGACCACTTCATTTAATAATTTAGCTGAAATGTGTCCACACGAGACCATGCTAATTTCTCATTCAGTTTTCAAATTGAATCGATGTAAAAGCTGCCGACAATACAGAGGCAGAAATGCAACCCCCCCACACTGACAGCAGAGCAAAGTTCCTCGTCCTTTATGAATGACTTTTGTCTTCAGGCCTGCAAAAGAAATCAATGTACATCCCTGCCTGGAAACCGTGAACCCACCTGCGCTGGGCGGGAGTAATTGAGCGCAATTAGACACACAATTTAGAGAATTCATCAAAAAGAACAAAAATAAAGACACTTCCCACTGAAGTCCTTAATTCCTTTCCAGGAGCACGCTGCCCTGTGTTTCACTGATCCTTTGATGCACCCACGTTCTCCATCAGCGTGGGATGACAAAGATCAGTGGCACGTCTGGAGCTGCGGCTCCAGCTGAGCACCGAGATTCCAGCTGAGCACCGAGGCTCCTCGGTGCCCTTCACAGAGCTGTGTCACCCTCTGGCTCCTGCCATGCTCCCATGGAACCCACAACAATGATTTTAGACTGAATACTCTGCTGCAAACCTCAATGCTTCCCTACACCTTTTCTTCTAGAAAGATCTTTACCTACAACTCACTGGTTCTAGAAGTCAAATTAATTTTGCCTTTCCTCACAGCTCCAGAGTTCCCTGGCTTTTCCTGGAGCCCAGGGACCAGCATGCTGGCCAAGGCACACAGCTGCAAGGAGAAGCAGGAGGATTGTCATGCCAAGAGGTGTTCAGCCCATGGCTGTGACACAGTTTTGGTGGCTGTGCCCAGCCTGTTCCGTTCCACACCATTCCATACCTCCGATGCCTCGGGTTCAGCGACTGTTTGTCACAACACCTCGCACACACCCACACACTGCAGGTCTGACCTGACTGCTAACAACATTTTCTATTCAGAGGTGGTAGCTGTTAACTTGACTAACTTTGGATTGCATCTTTCAGAGGTAGTTACTGCATCTTTTTAAAGCACCCTCACTTATTTGGACGCAAGCAGGAAAAGAGACAAGTTAAAGCTAAGAATCGTTGCTTTCCAGGTCACACTTCCCTTGTTTTACCCCTCCATCTGAAAAAGCTCAAGACTAAAAATGGGCAGAGCACTAAAAGGAACAACCCTCAAAATCTTCTGTGCCTGCTGCCCCGTGTCCTCGGGATCTCCCAGGAGGTGGAAATCTGAGTTACCCTTATGGCTTCATGTCCTCACCTTCCCCACCAACACACCCGGCTCAAACAGCTCCAGGTAAGAGGGAACTGAGTAAAGAAGTAAAGACAAAGGGCACTTGTGATGCCAGCACTCCTCTTCCCATAAATCTCCTTCCTTTTATATTAAAGGAACCCATTGACAGCAAATGCATTTTTCAATATTTCAGCCAAATATAGAATCGCAGTGAACTCGGTCATAAATTCCCCAGGAGGCAGAGGGCTGGCTGGGGAGGGGAGGGAAGCTGCTCTTACACAACAGGACCGGGATGCCCTACTTTCACAGGATCCTGCGCTGCCAACTCGCTCCTTCCCCCTGCCTGCGCCGCACCTGCCGCGGCCTCTCCGAGCACCACATGCCCCCGCAACCAGAAAACTTTTCCAGCAGCAGGAACCAACATCCCAACAGTCTGCAGGGAAGTGTGAGGGCACTATTCCTGTACAGAGCTGTCCCTAAGGTGCTGCAGGCTGCAGCCAAAAACAAACTCAGGCAGCACATGCTGCGAATGAACCCAGGAGGAGCAAAGAGCCCGAGCAGAGCTGCTGCTGCTCCCTTTTGAAGTCACACACTTCTCAAGGCAGAGCAGAGACAAGATGCTCTGAGAACAATACAGTTCCTTAGAGCCTCTTTTTAAGTCTATCTCCAGAGGGAAAACTCGTGTTTGTTAAACCCCAACACGTGTGAGAAGCCACGACAAAGCAAATAAAGCCGAGGAGGTTTAAGTTGCAGGCAGGACTTTACGGTTTATGGGTCGCAGAGATCTGTACTTACTCATCTCCTCTCGTATTACCAACTGCAAGAGGAAAATGATCCTTAAGCTCTTAAGAAGCCAGAGGACAGGGAAATTGCTTAAGAGAGAAAGGGAGTGCTGAAGCACACGCTCTACACACCAGTCCAGCCCTCCTTTTATTCCCTGCAGGAAACCTAAGGGATAAACAGCAAGGGGATGCTGTTCCTCTCTCTGTCCCAGCACACCATGAGAAATCCCCTCCTGAGGGTTTTCCAAGGCAGGCAAGTCCGCCCTGCCCTTGTTGAGCTGGCCGGCTCCAAGTCAGGGTCTTGTCCCCAGTTTCCCACCTGCCCCGTGAGCCCTGGTGAGGGAGGAGGCCACGGGCCAAGGCAGCCTTTCCCCAGTGTGTGCCAGAGCTGTGCAGGACACACACACCCCACACACATCCCTCAGCGCATTGCTACGGCCACTGGCGCTCATTGAAGCTCGAGCTGCACAAAGATCTTATTAGTGCTCTAAAGGGCTGTAGCAAAAATACATGAAATATGCAGAGAATGGCACTTCTGGATGCGGCTCTGCTGCCTGGAGCACCTGCACAGGGAGATAACATTGGAGCAGCACCAGCTCCCTGTACCAGCCTCTCTGTTTTTATCATCTTGGTTTGATGTTCAGGACGTGGCCAAGCTCGAGGCGGTGTCACACCAGCACCTGCTCCGAGCTCCACTGCTGCTGGACCTGGCAACAAGGAGTCCTGAGGCAGCTCCCACCTTACAGCCAACAGCCTCTCACTTGCTGCGAGGCATGGGAAGGAGCACCAGCCCTTCCAGGGGAAATCCTCTGCTTTGGAGAGTGTATTGCATCAGTCTGGGGTCAGCACAAAAGAGCAAAAAGCACCATAAGTTGCGACACCCACTGATCGATATCCCAGGTGTGCAGAATTTTCTGTTCCAGCTCACTGCCATGACACGTTACGTAGCCAGTATCTCTGTGACAGATAATCAAATCTCTTGTCTACCTTTCCTTTATTAATCCTTGCTTAATCCTCTTTCACATTTTAGCTGCAGCTCTCATTAGGGAAAGTCTGATTTCTGAAAGGCATCAAAAAGAATCACCTTGACATCTGTCACTCCAGACCCCCGCAAACACACCTTCCAGAGAGCAGCAGTGCTGCAGCCAACCCGGGGCTCTGCTGTTCCCTTGTCCCCATCTGACACAGGGCTGAAATCCCAAAAAAGACAAATACCTGACACATAAAGAGGGCGAGCAGCCCCCAGCTCCCAGCCCTGCTATTTCAACCACAGGCTGCTGCACCATGCATGCCTGACGGTACTGGGAACGGATGGGGAAACAGCAAAGTTTATTAAATGGCTCTGGAGCAGAGTTCCTGCACACCAGGGTCAGGGTGGGATGGGTGCTGATCAGGTAAATGTGCCCCAGCGCTGGCTCCTTCCCTCTGGTTTATTTTGTTCCATCTCCCAGGGCCCGGGGCTGTTTTTCCCCTGCTGCTGATCATTCCTAACGTCGTCTTCCAGCCCACATTCTCCTCCTTTGCCATCCCGTTGTGAGGTCACGATACATTTGTGACAAAGTTTCCATGGCAACAGACTGATGACATAAACATAAGCTGAGGATTTCTCCGCAAAGCGGGAGGAGCAGGAGATGGGCTGCGAGGCAGCGGGCTGCTCCTCAAACAGCTCTCTCCAGTGAGAGCTGTGGGAATACAGAACATTACTGGCAAAGTAAATTGCTTTTTGTGAAAGCGTTCTCTTTTTTTGAAGTTTGCCCCCATATGAAAGTCTCTAAGTCAGAACCTGCCCATTATTTTAATGTGCTGCTCGGTATTTAATAATCTTCTGCCTCAGACACCAGTCTGTTGCCATGGGAATGACAGCCGCACAAATATGGGATTAGGGCTATCAGGCAGGAGAAGAGAAATTATGAATAAGCAGTTATGTTCAATAATTAGCAACTCCATGAAAAAACCCCAAAATCATGAATTTAGATGGATGCATTTATCTCCGTGTTTGAACACAACCGTGCAGGTGTTGCTGCTCCAGAACGGGATTCCCACATCACACACGGCTTTTGGGCTAAGCAGGTCCTACTTGGGAATGCAATTTATCCTGCTCCCCTTCCTCTTTTTCCCTTTTCCCCCTCTACAGACCTCTCCACAGGTCTGGATTCTCCCGAGACAGGCAGGTGCCCAACACCATCCCCGTTCCTCTGGAATGCTGAGGCTGGGAGATGCAGCCTGGCTGTCAGCACCGGGTTCCCAAACTCAGGAGGGCATTACTGGAGCAAGGAGCATCTCCTGCACGTCCAGACCACTCTGTCCAGGCCATGAGCTGCAGCTCACTGCAGAAAATTAAAGCTTTTAAGTCTTTCTTTCTAAAAAAATGGGAAAAGCTTTCTACTTTAATTGGAATTAGTTACAGCGCCACCGAATAACCGACCTCGAATGGCACCTGCAGCAAAATCCCGTGTTATTTAATCAGATTCACAGGCAAAAAGACACTGGGAGCCCACTATGAGAAGCTTCTGTTTTCCTGCAGTGTGCCCACACCTCAGGAAAAGGAGGATCTTCCCCTCTGCACTCAGCTGGCTGGGGGTGGTGGCACGTCCGGTAAAACGCAGCACACTCAAACAAGGAGCTAAAGCCAGGGAAGGGTGTCCCACAGGACACTCTCCAAGGTTAAATGCCTTCCTTTAGCCAAAGGAGTAGGACACTTGGAAGTGGAGTTCCAAACAAACTCCCTGCCACAGACCCTGCACAGCCAGGAGCCGGGCTGCTACAGGGAGGCTTGGGGATGCTGCTCCCTCCTGCTCATTCTCGGTGGGACACAACAGGCAGGGACTGAAAACCAAAGGGAGCTGGTTCCCCTCCTCTGGCTTTGCTGGGGAGGACCAGGTTTGTGTCTGTGCCATAAAAATTCGTGCTCTTGGAGCCAGGAAATGATCTCCTGCTCACCAGCCTGCATTTCCTATTCACCTGAGATACCTCCCTTTTTGCATATCTGTTGCTATTAAAATTCCTCTTCCAGCATGTAATTCCCTCTACTAGCTTTTCTTGCTTATTAGAGAAGACAAAAAGTATTCTGAGAATCTGATCAGAGAGATCTCATTTTCTCCAGGCACTCCTCTGAATTTAATTCTAGATTAAGCATTATTTAAAAAAACAACAAACCACCCCTGCTGCCTCCTACCTCCTTACGCTCCCTTTGAAGATGAGGCTGGAGAACACTCCCAAGCCCAGGAATCCAGCTGTATTTAAAAATTACTCCTTGAAGAGTTACACTCCAAAATATACTACGGAAAATCAGAAACAGAAGTCACAAGACGGGAAGGGCTGTTCAAGTTTTCCCTACAGTGTTGTGAGAGGAAAAGTTCTGAGTCCTCCTTTCCTCACCCAAACAGGAGAATCCCAGAAAATCTCCAAAAGCTGTTGAAACATTTTTTTATAGTTTTTTTTACATACCACCACCCATCATTTCTAGACTTACTAATGAAGCATCTCCTGGCTGACAACTGCCTGATGCGCTGTCCAAGCCCGGTACCTGTCCTGTGCCAAACACCAGCGTTCAAATCCCACCTCTGAACGTGTTCACTTACCTAAAAAAAGCCAGGAAAACAACATTAGCACAAATGTAGCAACTTGGATATAAAACCCTGGACCAAGACAAGTTTCAGTCCAGGGAGGTGTTGACAGCTGCTCCTCTAGTTCCACAAATTCAGAAAAAAACACCCAACCAGATAAAGCCATGGCCAAGTAAAGCCCCTGAAGAGGAGGAGAGGTTAATAAATACTGAAACAACCTTTGAGGCCTTTTTATTTATACCTACATACATATGAGCACAGGGATTTGACGAATAATACTTCTCAAATCACTCCTACAATGTTAACACTCCGGAGTATTAACTTGCCCGTGCCTGAAGGAAATGGGTCAATTTTAATTCTTCAAACAATTCTTGGCGGCACAATAACTCATTCTTCAGGCTGCAGATAGTGAGTTGTGCTCTGCTGTGCTGGGTCCCAGCACAATGCAGGGAAGGGGGGCTGCACCCCCCAAAAAGGGGCCACCAGAGGAGCCTCGCTGCCTTATCAGAAAAAAACAACAAAAAAATCCACTCAAAACCAAAAATAAAGGAATTAGAGTTGTGGGAGTACTTGACTAAAATTAAAAAAAAATTAAAAAAAAATAAAAAAGAAGCAAAGACATTTGAACACCTGCCTTTGCCAGCACATCTTTTCACTGCTCATGGTCACCTCCGGAAGCGCGGCCTGCGGCTGCTGACACTGAAACCTCCTCCCACCACGGGGGCTCCACAAACAGTAACAGAGCCTTGGAGACGCTCCCAGGGCGGCACTCGGGTATCCCCAGCATTGGGAACAGCTCAGAGCCACCTCCATTAGAGAGGCACGTTTGACTGCTTGCCAAAAGGACAATTCTGGCAGGTACCCATAGGTCAGTCTTTCTCCTTCTGAGCTTTTGTTTTTGGGGTTTTTTTGTATTTCCTCTGCAGCACGAACTGCAGACACAGTGAAGTGTCACAGAGAGGGAGACCAGCCGCTGCTCCAATAAGCCACGTGCACACAGAGATTAATGGGAATTACATCACATACGGGCAGCTGCCTGGGAAAAAAGTTTCCTTAAATATGATACTTCTAAGGTTCCACGTGTTTAGGTGGGCAAAAGGAGGAATGCAAGTGGGACAACTGAAAATTATCCAACTCTTTATACTGGGCAGCAGCAGGATGCTGCAAGGGCACTCGCACGGCCTCATGCTCTCTTCCTCCCATTTATTTTGGATAGTGGATACGTTACAGCAGCCCCACGGGCAGGACCCCCGCCCAGACCCCAACCCGCAGCAAACCCCAAACTGAGCCAGCACAGTGCCCAGGCTGCTGCTGCCCATCCCTCACACCACAATTACACACAGTAATTACGTATTTAATTGTTGCGCATTAATATCACCTCAGCCTACAATTACAGCTTATTCATGTAAACCTAATCAAGGAAAACCAGCATATTTGCATAAAAGTTGTAATGAAAAGTATAATGATTTCACTAACAAGACGTGGATAAGAACGCGTATCTGTGACAAACACTTTGTGTCAAGGAGAATAGAAAACGATTTTCTTTCCTGAAGATTATTTCAGGCCCATTTAACACAATCTGTACCACTCCGGTGATGTGCAGTATCTTACACACATCAAGTCATATCTCGATAATGTTCCTGACTTCAAATAAAATTTCATTACTATATTTAGTTCTAGGACGGTTGGAAACGGTTGCATTGTTAAACTTAATAAAAATTGGAATTGGTGGAGTATTAGGCAATCCTCGGTGCCAGTTTTCCTCCTTGTGGTTTGAGCGTGGCAGCATCTCTATCCCAGCCCCCCCGTGCCGCCGTTTACATGCCAGCTTCATTTTCACCCATAAAACAAACAATTAAGAATAAGTACAACTGCTTTGGAGCTCCCGAGGCCAGAGATAAAAATAAATTGGCTTTTATAAATTCACTTTTTGCAATGGTAAAACAAAAACCAGCCCTAATTATCAATAATTTGTTACCTCTAATTTCAGCAGCCAGGCTGATGGGCACACACATCTGGATCCTTCCACGCCCTGAGGCACAGGAAGGCACCTCCTGGGAATCAAACTGCAGCAGAGGGGCCAAGCTTTTGGGGTATTGACCATCCTTTGCTCAGAGATCCTTGTTAGAGCAAGGTGAATCCCCAGATTCACCTTGCTCTAACAGCTCGGTGTGAAGTTTAAAGCCTTGGACTTAACATCCTTAATTTCAATTTTCTATGGAAACTTTACAGAGATCAGTTAGACCCATTCAGCATCAGGAAAGCATCTTCAATTTCCCACTTCTTAAATGTTATTTCCTCTCCAATTACAACTTCTCACATCTTGTCTCATCTCCTCTGGTCATTATCAAGGTGGCTCCTTAGAAAACTACATTATCAAGGTAAGCAGAGAATTTCCAGAGCGCAGATAAGAGACAAGGGAATGAGTTTGCTTTTTTGTATGCAATTTTGAAATCTATATTGTAAAGGTAGCAGCTGTACATAACATCTGGAAGCCTGCACTGCCTCAGAGTGCTTCTAGAACAAGGAGGAATCGTGCCAGTTTCTCCAGTACAATCTCTGCGAGTTCAACGGGCTTTATTTGTCTCCTTGACAACGCGCAGCATGACTCAGTCATCGGCTCCCTGGTAATTAAGAATTTCATTTTGAGCAAGAGGTCAAGACAAGGGAGGCAGCATGGCTGCTGCCAGACGGGTGAGCCTGCAGCTGCCACGGGCCGGCCCGGCGGCGCTCCCCGGCCACAGCAGCTCGCCAGCCCCGCCGCGCTCGGCGGCAGCGCCGCATCCCAGACAGGCTGTGGCAGTGCATCTCGCAGCGAGCTGCAGTTTAACGATATCTATCGCTCCACCTGCCACTCTGTTTAAACACTGTGGCTCAGCCAGTGCCTGAGCACCGCCTGGAACAATTAGCACGAGCAGCTCCGTGGAACAGCACAGCTCGGGAGCGCGCTCGTGTATTGGGAAGCTGTAAGCAATAGCACAGAGAGAAACCAGCCTCCCAAAGTCTGCATCTTTGGCCAACCCTCTGCCCCTTTCCTCATTAATCCCCTGGGAACAAAAGCATAGGAAACAGCACAAAGCATTCCTGCTTTTGCCTATCAAAGGGATTAAACCAGGAACTGGAGTGACAGGACAAGGAGTAACGGGTTCAAACTGAAAAAAGAGGAATTTGGGTTAGATATAAGGCAGGAGGTCTTTACCGTGAGGGTGGTGAGGCCCTGGCACAAAGAAGCTGTGGCTGCCCCATCCTTGAAAGTGTCCATGGCCAGGATGGACAGGGCTTGCAGCAACCTGGGATAGTGGAAAGTGTCCCTGCCCATGGCAGGGGGTGGAACTGGATGATCTCTAAGCTCCCTGCCAACACAAACCATTCTCTGATTCTGTGATTTTATATGAAACTGGCCATGGCCGTTGTCAAAAACCAACACGGCACAGCAAGATGCCAACAGCGAGAAGAGCCCAATGCCAGTGATGATGCTCCTGGAACAGAGGCAACCTGAAGGAATGCTGGTTATGGCAAGGCCAGCATTGCCTGCCCCTTTTGTCACGCCAACATGCAGGTCCTGTGTCCTGGTCTAGGACAGATCCTGCCCTCATCTGAGGCACAACTAGCTGTGGTGACCCAGAGCTCCCCCCATGTCCTGCTCCAGCAGCCACCACACTTCGCCCTGCTGCGGATTAAGCACTTTGCACCATCTGTGCTCCCCTCCTGTGTTTGTATTTTGCCCGTTACCTATTATGAAACCGTGCGTATAATCTCACCATCAGTTCATCAAGGGAGAATTTAAACATGACACACCAGTAATTGAACTGCAGGAGGACCTGGCTAATTCGCGGCGGTGATTAAGAGCCACTGCAGACTAGCGAATTTTACAAGCGAGTGAACATGCAATAAAAATCTCGCTCATTTGTTTTGACAAGTGTCACTTCACATTAAAGGTACACTCCACCATGAACTCCAGTCTGGGAGCACAGCTCTATTCCCAACATGGCCCCTCATTAAGTCCTAGACTCAGCAAAATGATCTGCCATGTGCTCAGCTGTAACTGGGAGAGCCGGGAAAGCTCAAGGGGATGAGACCGCCGTCATCGAGGGGAGCCTGCCGAGCACCACGTGCAAACAAGACACCTTCTTTTCCATCTTCCATTTCATTTTTCTGCTCCTTGTCCTTTTGCTGTCTGAGGTCAAAACCAGAGTCAAGACAAACAAAAAATCCTTCAGTGCATGTCATTACTTCCCAGAGAATGAGCCCAAGACTGAAACACAACTTCCATGGATTTATGAAACACTCCAGGAGCGTTCTGTTCTGTTCTTAGCTCCAAGTCACACTGAAAGGGCTAATGCTGGTGAAAGACACAGGCACGGCACATGGACGTTCCAGCCCCTGCCTCAAGACAACAGCAGACTCAGGCTCTGAGGAGTCACCAAAGTCAACTTCAATGCTCAGGAAACACAACCTCTGCAACCCACAGGAGGTTCACAAGGTCACGCCAAGGAACACCTGCTCACGGTCAGGGATTTGGTTTTTTAGTTTATCTACACACCTGCCTAAAAGTCTTCAGAGCTCTCTCCCCCCAAGTGGAAGTTCCCATTATTGGGATTCTGGGGACCATTTCCTAATGTGCACGTAGGAAGTGCCAATGGAGGTCGTTCAAGCATCTGTGACTCAGCTGCAGCCTGGACGGTGCCGCATGTCAGGATGATCCTACTCAGTCAAAACAAGTGGGGAACCAAGAGCCAAGAAACTTGCCAGTCACGATGATGGCAGATGGGGCACAGACAGAACACTGGAGTTGACATGGAAACATCTACAACTAGGCCCACAGCCCTCTATTTTTCATTATTTTTATTCTAGGAAACTTTCCAGTTTCAGGAAACCAGGCTGCCCCAAATTGTACCTGACAGCGCACACCCCGAGGGTACTTCCACACGGGGCTGTTCACAGGCTCGCTGGGAAGAGCCACAAAGCAGCAGTTGAGCCCTCACATAGAAAATCTCTCCTCAAACAGCGAGAGGAGCTTCAAAAAGCCAACTCAGTTTCCACTGAAAAGAAACTCATTCTATACTCCTGCCTGAACAAATTGTACAGCTTTCCATCAGGCACTTTCATACCCGTGTACTCAACAACTTCAGAGATCATTTAAAAAGAAATATGTTACAGGAGCCCTGCCAACCACAAAAAGGTCTTGTGACTCAAAAAGATCAAATCTGAGAGGAAAAAAAATACTTAAACATTTTTACACAAACCATTTGAAGTCAAAAGTTCAAAAATTAGTATTTTTACACGCCTGCTCACAGGCAGATGCCCTGAGGTTATTTTCTCAGCCTCTCTATCTCCAGCTATCTCCTTGTAACACTCCGCCTTCCGTGCCGTCTGCATCCAGGCAATTAACTTCAAAATTCTGCTACAGGCACAGGGTGCTTTGAAAATAAACAGGAAGATCTTTCAGAAACAGCCATGACTGAGCTAGGTGGGAAGGAGACGAGTTCCCGAACAGGCTCTGAGGTGAGCATCCTCACTGCACAACCACGGCACCCGGACAAGTCTGGCACGTGCCCCAGAACAGCCCGCCTGGGGCTCTGCATTCTTGGGCAACGCCTCGCCCAGCTGGTTTTGCACAGGTCCAGAACAACGTGGTTATGTCAGACGTAGGGAACGATGCCTGGCCTCGTGCATGGTTTATGGAAGCCCTCAGGATGAGCTGCAGAAAAGGCCAAGGAAACCCGTGTGTCACCATCAGTGTGGAGAGAGGGACGTGCCATCAACTGGGTACCACCACCCAGCTGGGACAGCCGAGCTGCCCCAGGGCAGGCCACGCTTACAGAGACACCCCAAAGCACACATCCAGGGGATCATTCCAAGGAGTTTCAGGTGAAGTCGGGAAGTTTTTCCCGAAGTGAGTTTTCCCAAAGGCAGCAGTGTGGCAGGAGGAATGATGGACACGCTGCACGCTCACCGCGCTGGCATCGGCTGTTCTGGCCATATAAAGGCCACCGATCAGCTTTCACAGTATATTCCTGCAGGACCTCTCGTCCACCATAAAGCTCACGGCACAAGGTTTAATGCTGCTATAATTTTTATTATCCAGGTTCACCAGTGGCTGTACAGCCCAGTCTGAAATGGGATTAAACCTAATGGTTACAAAGCAGCGCTGCTGGTGGGGTTCCAGTGTCTGTATTCTGAGGTGCTGGCTTTGCAAAGCCGAGCTTCCAGGAATTCCCTGTACCACAGCTTTGCTTTGCTGCCTTCTGCTCACTTGAACTTGTTCTAATTCACCCCAGCAGCCAACAAACCCCTCCACAGCTATTTTCCGATGCATTAAGCTCTGGGACACCACAAGTCCCTTTGGCTTTCTCCTCCCCAGGACATCCTCATTATGAGGAAAGGGCCAAGGAGTATAACGCCACGTAGTACTCAGCACAGCAGGGAAGGTGAGTGGTAAAAGGGTGCTACAAGGAGGGATGAGGCTGAAAATCCTGGACATTCCTCACAAGACGAGGCTGCCCAACAACAAGTTTAAATTCTTTGGTCACACTTCAGAGCTAAAGTTGATACCCTTTCTATCCCAAATCCCAGACTGTCCTATTTTACATCTTATGTTTATACAGCACGTGGCAACACTAAGTCTTGCAAAATATCCCAAATTGCTTTCGAAGGCGTGAAATGAAAATAGAGGCAGCAACCAGCAGGCTTAAGCCTGAGATCTGCCAGAGAAAAATAAAAAAAAAGGATTAACCTTCTTTGCTGGTAATTTAAGAATATCAGTAATTGAAAAAAACAAAATCTCATTTTCAGCCTTTAAACCAGGAAGAATAAAAATGTGCTGCTTTTACAGTATTTTTGTCGCTCGGTCCAGCAAACCCAGCCTTTTAGGCAGATTCTGTGGCGGGGATCAACAGCTGATTCTTAATGAACCTTTCAGAGACCTTTAGCTCCCTTCAGCAGGAGTTCGTGGGAAGCATGGAAGGCATCCACCCATCCACCCACCCATCCGTCCGTCCGTCCGTCCGTCCGTCCCTCCGGCGGCTGTGCCGTGCGTGTGGCTCCGGTGCAGCGGATCCTGCCAGGCAGAGAGGCCAGCGGGGCCGGTGCTGGCCCTTCCGCAGTGGCTGCAGCCCAGTCTGGAAAGTTTTGTCTCGCTCCAGGCTCCCCATGAATTGCAAATCTTCAGGTTGCCACAGAAACTCTCAGGGTGCCACACAGCCATCAGGAAGCATCACGGTCATCTTTTCCATCTTGTTTGCTTTGCATCAGAGCACTTTAAACTCCCTGTGGCATTGGTGCTCCGCAGAACGATTCCCTCCACGCAGTTATTCCTGTGCAGTGTCCAAGCCGCAGTGATTAATCATTCCTGCTTCCTCGGCTGACATATCGAGGTGGGGAAACGACATCCTAAATGAGCAGAGCTGATTACCTGGGAAAGCAATTCTTCAAGATAGCACAGCTAACTAATAGCTCCATCTGCTACAAAAACACATTCCTGAGCCCCAGAGTGGTGGCAGGGTACAGCCAACAATTTTGTTGCAGCTGCCAGATTTGAAATTGTTTGTCACAAGTTGCCACAAAAACGTGGGCAGCTCTTCGTCCTTCCTCTCCCTGTCGCCTCGAAGAGCAGGGAATCTCAATCAGAAGGTCTATGGGGACTTGTGACAGGGACGCTGAAGGTGAGATCTGGACTGAAAAAACAACCTGATATTATATATTAAATGCTTTGCCAGAAGCATCCTTTTTTTATCTCCCTGATTCCAACCAGGCTCAGCGAATGTCCATTCCCCATGGGTGCACAAGAGGGGCTTCAGCCACAGCGTGAAGGGTGGGACTTTATCGAGGTTCTCCAGTCCCTACCATTACAGGTTAACCCAAATTTTAACAGGAAAACAACCCAAACCCCAGGTGATGTCTGTGCCCACAGCAGCCCAGCCACTGCTAGCAAACAGCAGATCTTTGTCCCACTGATGCTCCTTGAAGCACAAATTTGCCCCAGGAATGCTCCCCATGTAAATTTTAGTTATATTTTTAAAGTATGTGGATACTTCACTTTGCATCATTGTTGCAAGCGAGGCACTTTCAGAGAGATGACCACTCTGAGCGTCACTTTCAGCATCACTTTCAGCGTCACTCTCAATGAACAACCGGCTGTTCAGGATTTGCTCAAACCTTTTTGAAGACTTTTCCCTAGGATCATAATACTGGGGTTCTTCCTCTTCCTGTCCTCATCCCCTCCTGAAATCACAGCTTTAGGTAAATTCAAATGACTTCTGAAGCTGAAGCTTTAAGAACGAGTTATTGGGAAAACTCCATTGCCTGTAATCTACATTCATCATCTTCCCTGTTCAAAGCTCTTGGGAAAAGCTTTGCCACAAACGAAGCTGCAGTTGGAGGTTTGCTGATCCAGGCAGGCACAGACCAAACTTCCCCAGGAGATGCAGCTGCCCCTGCTGGGACAGCTGTTGGGTTTTGATGGCTTCTGATATTTTAACTCTGAACTGCCTTGTCCTCCTTGGCTCCTCCAGCACATCCTCGGCTCCTCACCACATCCATTTCCCTGATAGCCCTGCCATGCTCCCATCATGTGTCAGCAAAAGCCAGGAGCTCTAAATTAGGACCATTTGAGTGATTTGCTGGCTGTGGTTTATTTATCACATTTGTGAAATAAGTAAATTACCATGGTATCCAGTGGAATGATAGAAGCTCAATCACTTAAAAAATTAGCCCATCAAACAGAGAACCACATGACCCTGATCTCAGATTTGCAACCTGATTTAATAACCTGGTTGTGCTGGTTGCTCACATTCAAATCAGAACTGAAGGGTTATATACTTCTGTAATTAATACAAGAAAACGGTGCAGGCAAAAACATTCTCCTAAAAATTACTTAGCTTTTACCTAAACATATCTGTTGTGTTTCCCTCTACCTTGGAAGGAGGGAGAAAAATGCCTCAGGAGCAGAGATTTCATAATTTCATTCAAAAGTCACCACTCATGTGTTGTGCTGTTGACAGCTAATTAAGTTCTCCCAAGGTAAAATAAATGTAATGTTTTAAAGCTGCTTCCCTGCTTCAAAAAAAATCTTGACTGATATTTCACTCACTTATTATTAATCAAGGAAATACAATGAAATGGGGAATTTGAATTCGCTTCAGCCAGAATCCCAGCACCTTCTCCATTCTGTAAGTAGGTCACTAATCAGGTCTGGGTTTAATTTTGCTCAATTCTGTTTCTTGGCACTGACAACGATCACGCTGGACACAAGTCCTGACTCGGCAGCTTTGGTGATTAGACAATAAACTCCATCTTGCTTTGTAAGGGCAAAAGATGTGGGAAGCCGAGCAAACGAGACGAAAGCGCTGAGATACGGCACCCACACCTCCAGCGGTTCCTTAGCCCTACTTAAAGTCACTTTGAGAGAAAGCCCTGGATTTGCGCTGTTCCAAAGGATAAGGACAAACACGGGGTGTTCCACACACGACACTGAGACAGTCCCCTGGAGCTGCCTCCGGAACGCTGCAGCGCTCCCCGAAAGCCACAGCAAAGCAAAACCTGCTCCCACAGGTTCACTGCAGTAAAGAGACGCCCTCCTTCCTCTGACCAACACCACTCCACGCCTCGCACAGGGAGCAGCGCCCAGAGCAGCCCTGCTGGCACTGGCCAGGCCTGAGCAGGCTGAACTAAACTCATGATTCAAGCACATAAACGATTCCAGCCAAAAATCACTGGGCACCTGAAAGCAGCTTCAAAGCATCGTTTATCAGCCGTATCTGGTGGGTTGTTTTTAAAAACAGCGAGAAGAAAATCTATGGAGCCACATCCCGCTGTGAGAGCGCCGGGGTGTTATCCTGACGCCCTTACTGCAGCAAAGAGCCTTTTCCTCATCCCCGGAGAGCCCACGGAGACACTATTTCAGCAATAATGGCTCATCCCTCCCCAGAGCACTGACACACGCGGGAGCGGTGCCAGGAGCCCCAGCGCTGCTCCCGGAGCTCTGCTCAGGTGAGCAGCACCTCCCAACCCAGCTCCAGCGGGAGCTCGGATCGATCCGGCTCTGCGGCCATCACCAGCCACCTAAATCACTCCAAGGGCAAGCCCAGCTGAGTTATGGGATCATTTCTGCTCCCGCCTCTCCGAGAGCAGCATGACAGAAACCAATGGAACCCAAGGTAACCTATGCCTGGGGGTGAAATGGAGCATGTGCCAGGGACAGAGCGCTGGGGCTGCTGCTCTACAGGAAAACAAACCGTGTGGCACCTCAGAGTCATGCGGGTTAGGGTGACAGGAGCCACCAACGCAGCCCCCCCACGCCCTCTCTTCCCAAGCGACCTCATCTTTCAAACTTGCTGGGCCCCAGGGTAAATCCAGGCAAGGAAAAGATGCAGGCCAGCTTTGCCAGGGCGCTGCACTGCAAAACCTTCTGCAAACAAAAATAAACCTGTTTACTTTGCCAAACCAAAGGAACTTCATGTCCTCTCTGTGGCAAGTTATTCCAAGATGGTTTTCACAGGAGGCTGCCAAGGAGAATGTGAGGTTTGTGGGCTGTGCAGCGGGGGGGTTTGGGTGCCTGGTGGAAGCGATTGGGCTGGAGGTTGTTTTTGAAGTTCTCTGATTTGCTCAGATTTCCCCTGAAGTGACCTACAAAAGCAAAGGGGAAGGGAAGAACTTGTGCTTATTTTCTCTAGTTTACTGCTGTCAAAGACACCTTAAAAGCTGTTGGGAGATATTTTTCCTCTCGTTTTCTTCCTCCGTGTTGTAAATTCAGGTCAGGCCTGCATTTGAAGATTATCAAAAGGCAAACTGGAGAAACTGTCTACTCTGAAAAAGCAACAGGGGCTGCGTTTGATGTCCTGGGGGCTGCTCCAGCAGCATCGCCACTGGGAGGGTCCATTGTCCCAGCTCAGCTGAAACAACAGGAACCAGAGATCTGATCCGGCTCTTAAATGGGGACAGACCACAGGCAGGGACTGCTGCCACCTACTCCAGACTGAAACTGCTGAGAGGATCAGACACACCGAGCTCAGCAGCTTCCCATTTGCATTGAATGCGCTGGGAATGCCACAGGATACCTGGGCAGAGCAGCCCCGATGAGGTTTGGCATTCCTTGCATTCCAAAAACAAATCCCAGAGGGGAACACCAGTCTCCCACTGAAATCAAGGTGCACCAGGGCTAAACAAACAGGGAGTGAGGACAAAACCCACTCACGTCCATAAAAAAGGCACAAACTGGAACGCAGACCGCTTTGGTACAAGCGTTGTGCCTCTCCAAGCCCTGGCTGCTGGGAATCTCACAGCTTCACAGCCAGGAATCTCAGCTGTATCAGCTCAATGATGTGCAGAGGACACTCCAGGCTGCCTTTCATGTTTTCTCCTGTGTGTTAGGGACAGAGGATGAGGGAATTCTTTACTCTGAAAATACTCAATTATTTTAATAGGATTACATTGGAGATTGACAATATTTAGAACAGTCCCTGGAATTTATTAGCCTGCCAGCACTCCAGATAAGTAATTTGAATGCAAAGATCTCTTAAACTTAAGTAACTAACTGGCAAAGAGCCAGTTCCCACCCTCCCTGGTTTTAGGCACAATACTAAGTTTTGGAAATGAGCTCCTGAACTCAGCAGTAGAACATCTCAGTCAGTTTCACATCTCAAACCTTTCACAGACATCTCTTCTAACAATGTTTTTGCCTGATCAGAAACACACAAACACAAGGGCAGAGGAGATAAACCCCAGAGATTAATTCTCCCTCTTTAAACATCTCACATTAAGAGCAAACCAAGTCATAAATTCATGGACCATGGAGTCCAGAATGACACGGATGAATGCAGATTTTCTTCTGCACAAGAACACCGTGCAGCACAAAATGGCAGGACATTTAGACCTAGAACTGGCATTTTGGAGGGACGTACTCATTTCTCTGAAGTCCCAAAAGAATTCTTGGCTGTAAGGAGGTGGCATGCCCTGAGGGGCTGATCCAAATGTCCCCTGCTGCATTCCCAGGGACAGGGCTGCAGTAGGGCTGCACACCCGCACCTCTGCCTAACTGGGCTCCCAGCACAGCCCTGGGAAGGGGCTGCAGATGTGGCTGGGGTCAAAGTGGCCCTGGGAGGGGACACGGTGCTGCACCACCCCAGCACCAGCCTTGCTGCCTTCCCCGAAGCCCGCACGGGCAGCAGCAAGCGCCCACCACACACAGGACAGGTTATTTACTTGGGAGGAGGGAATTAATAAAAGAGTTGTAACTGCTATTTACATAAAGCTTGACATACTCAAAGCTCTGTGCAAACATTAATCCTTAACAGCCCTCAGAGGAAGGTCAGAGTTATCTCTCTCCGCATCAAGGAAATCTCTGACGACTGTGCTGGCAGCGGCTCCATCTGCCCCAGCTCTGCTCCAGCTCACCAGCCCAGGTGTGCTGCCACACCTGCCCAACTCCCCCCGGACCCCGCCATGTCAGGGACATCCCCATAACTAAGGAAACCATCCCATCAGCAAGGCTGAAATCCCTGTGAGAACACCCGAGTGCTTCTTGGTGCTTGGCTCTGGCAGGAAGGAGTCAGAGGAGGGGAACCCATGCCTGTGGAAGAGACATCCATGTGGATTTCCAGCAAACTCATGCTGGCTTCCCTTTGGAGCCAGCCAGCAGCCCCCATCACATCCTTGCTGAAGGGTTTGCCATCAGCTCCGGCCATCAGCATCCAGAGCAACTGCACTTGACAAAGCAGCTGGGGAGAAAAAGGAGGGCTCTAGTGGAGTTTGCCACTTTTGTCACAGCCATTTACCTTCAGTTTTTGCAGACAGGACAGGTCTGGTCTGAGGGCACACACACTCAGGAGGGGCTGCAGAGCTGGCAATTAAAGCAGCTGAAAGCCCCACACTGATGCCCAGCCCCGCTCATTCCTTCACAGCTCCCACCGTGGGATGGTCCCCACAGCCCCCCGGCCCCCTGGATATCACGTCACTCTCCCTAAAGTGGAGCCAGAAGGGCGAGCACAGGAGCCATACATGGAACTGCTGCTGCTGCCAGCTCCAGGGGCAAAGGACAGGTTACAAAAGCCAGTGGACACCAAAAAGTCAACTGAGGAGGAAACAAAAGGGCGCCTCAGGTAAAAGCATGGAAAAATCTATCAGCAGAGTTCAGGTCCCGGAGCCTGTCCGGGCACACAATCCTCTGCTGCTGTCAGTGGGAATCTGGAAAGCCTCTGAGCAGCCCTGGCTGTGAGCACGGCTCAACCGCCCCGACAGGGCACTGCTGCTGATCCACACTGGAACAAACACACCTCAGGGCTCCACACTTCCCAGTGCTCACTCGAGACCGTGTCCAAACATGCCAGGAGGCACCGGTCTTCCTTCCTTCCTTCCTTCCTTCCTTCCTTCCTTCCTTCCTTCCTTCCTTCCTTCCTTCCTTCCTTCCTTCCCTCAGTCCCAGCTGGTGCCCAGGCAGCCTTTCCCAAGCCTCCCTCCAGTGGGAAGCTGTCTGAGCAGTGCCACAGCATCCCGGCTGCCAGCTCCTCCTGAAGCCTTTGCTCAGCTTTTCCCCTTGAAATTCAACTTCCTGGCACCCCAGGGCGCGAGATACAACTCAGATAGGGGAGAGCAGGCACCCCTTCCAAAGCCTGCCACACTTCTGAAAAGGCAATTTAATGCTTGCTTTGTGTTCAAGCTGGGGGAACCAAACAGAGGAGAAGGAACGTGTACAGGCATTATCCCGCTGGCCAGCCACCAAAAAGGTAATTAAAAACCTCCCCCTGAACAGGTGGGTCAACAAAACCCAGCATTAATTCCTTGGACTGCCAAGCAAATGTGTCTGAGCACAGGAGCTGTCCCAGCAAGTCCCTGGGATCTGAAAGCACATTTCTGTGCTCTGACACCTGGTCCATGACAAAATGGCTGTGGATCCACTGGGAGCCTCCAGCAGGACAGAAGGGGCCGGATGGGGCAGGGGAAGCACAGTCCAGGTGTGCTGGGGATGCTGCACTGCAGAGCTCACACTCCTCAGCGGAGCCCCAGGAGCCCCTGCCCACTGCACCCCTTGTCATTCCAGCAGCAGGGGATCCACACAGCTTCCCTGGGTCTGGTTTGGGCAGCAGGGGATCCACACGGCTTCCCTGGGTCTGGTTTGGGCAGCAGGGGATCCACACGGCTTCCCTGGGTCTGGTTTGGGCAGCAGGGGATCCACACGGCTTCCCTGGGTCTGGTTTGGGCAGCAGGGGATCCACACGGCTTCCCTGGGTCTGGTTTGGGCAGCAGGGGATCCACACGGCTTCCCTGGGTCTGGTTTGGGCAGCAGGGGATCCACATGGCCTCCCTGGGTCTGGTGGTGCTGACCCAGGCTTGGGACACTGCTGGGGCCCCAGTCTGGCGCCAGGAGGATTCTTTTCCACAGACCACGGGCTGTACCCACAGAAAATAATGAACCAAGCTGGGTTCTAGTGCCGGAACTGCTCCCCCAGAGAACAGAAACATCCGCCCCGAGCCCAGCTTTGCGGTCCCAGCTCAAGGAGCACCTTGATTTACAGTGCAGGCAGTGCCATTACAGCACCGAGCTCGGAAGGAAAAGGTCCATTAAAAGATTGCTTTTAGTATGAAATTTCACCGGAGATACATTTTCTCTTGTCAAGGGCAACAAATTGCCCACGTAATTTCAGACCTCTGTAGTAAACATCCTAAAAATACAGACTTTTGCAGCAAATCACATTATCCTGAACGGGGTTTGCTGAATTCTTTTCCTTTCCTGGCTCAGGCTGGAGCTGGGAAGCCGCTCCAGAGCTGGTGAGCTCTGGCCTGGCCCCAGCAATTTGCACACACCTGTCAAAATCCCATTGAGCAATTTTACAGCACACACCTCTCCAGCAAGGAAGGTTTAAACATAATAGTTGTAAAACTTAGAAATACAAAAACTGCCAGGACAGATAAGCACGGGCAAAAGCTGCCAAGAACGTCACCGGATCCCCTGCAAATGGAGGACTTTCAAAACTAAATTAGAAACCATCTAATAGTTCTGATCCTATCTCAGAAATAAAGCTAATCTCTTTCAGCCACCTTTCCATGATCTTGGTTGCTCATATCAGGAAGAATTTGATGGTTTTAGATGCATTTTTTAAAACGCAAAGGTGTATTTTGCTCCCAAAACAAGACCCACGGAGGCTTGGATTTGGGTTTGGATCCTCTGCTGCCCAGTGTTAAAAGCGAGTTTATAGCCGACATTACCCTCGCAAGTGTTTTGATAAACTTCTTCTACCATTTTTTGAGAGGTCAAATTTGACAAATTTGTCACAAAATCTCTGGAAACAAAACACATCCTAATCTCCCATGTTTCCTCTAGAGGAAGTGGAGCATCTTCGTCACATCAAGAACAGCAAGGAAAGACACACATCCCACTGGCTCAGCAGCACCTGTCAGGTTCAGGTGGTTTTATGTGAATATTCACCTATCAACCTGCTAAAGAATCAGGGAAACTTGGAGGCTGCTCCCTCAACTTAGCAAGGTCATAAAGAAACACATATAAAGCACAAGGACAGATTCCCAGCAAAGCCACAGGGCCTCTCACCAAAACCTTCCATCGTCACCCAAAGTGCAGCTGAGGCCAAGCACAGACTCTGTCAGCCCTCCCAAGGAAACCCGGCTTCCCTCAAACGACCTCTGCAAATGTCACATCGTCCACGAATCACCGCGTCGCTTTTCACTGGCAATGAAGCCAACAGCTCGGAAATCCTACACGTTCACATGAAGCAGGAATTCTGTCCCCTTAACAGAGGGGCAAGGACACTCTGGACTCCTTACTTGGTTTGATATTGCAGCAACCCAGGGCTGTAATGGTCACTGCTTTCGAAGGAAATCACCAAGAGCAACTGGCAAGGCTTGATAATGCCTGAGCCTCGGGACGGAGCATTACTGCTCCCAGTGCCGCGGCAGCTCCGGCAGCATCCCTGCACTGCCGGACGGGAACGGCGCAAACCAGCCCGGCCAGCCCTAATCCGGCAAGTGAAACAAGAGCAGCAACACAACGTCACCTCTCCTCAGCATTTACGGTTCAGGGAAGAGTTTGCCTTACTTGAGGCTACAAATATTGCAGCTGAAGGCATCAAACACCTCCCATGCCAGTGGAGCTGCGAACTCGCACGGAGCCATCGACGGCTCCACGCGCCGGGCCCGGGATTCACTTAACGCTCGTTCCTGCCCTGAGTGAAGTCAGCAAGCGAAGCGTCAACCAGTCCCAGGCAGAAGCCTTATGAAAAATACCTGCATAAAAATGCACATACATTAAGGCTACAGGCCACTGGGTACCTGCCAAAAATGATGGAATACAGCAGAGTTTACTTATTTCTTCTTAATGGCTCCAACATTCCACCTGAAAAATGGGTCCTGGAGCTACATAATTGGGGATAAAAATTAAGCGACAGTTGCCATTTGTCACCAGGGAGGCTGATCACACACATCGCTCACACGATCATGCGCAGCACACCTGATCCCAAGGTCCCTGATGGCTGAGAGTTAAAGGGTGCTGCAGAACCAACGCCTAAACTGCAAGTCTAACATAACATAAAAGTATTACAGACCAGTAAAAATGTGTTTATTGAACAGTGTGATTGAGCTGTGTTTTGCTTTCCACTCCTAACATCACTTGAACATGTTTCAGTCACAGGCTCCTGCCTGACCAAGAGCCTTCTCAGAGGGCATCACAATTAGGTCTCAAATTTAATGTAATTTCATGGGTTTATTGTGTGACAGAATCAGGACTAGCTCGGGTTGAAAGGACCCTAAAGATCATCTTGTTCCAAACTCCCTGACATGGGCAGGGACACCTTCCACTAGACCAGGTTGCTCCAAGCCCTGTCTAATCTGGGTCTTGAACACTTCCAGGGATGTCTTTCCTCTCACCCCTTTTTCTTGCAGTCAGTGGGGGCAAATTACATTTTTAAATCAGAACAAGCTCCTCCAGACACCACTGTTACACCAACATCAGTAACAACCTCAAACTCTCATCTCAGGAAGCATTGCCAAGCGGGTGGCAGCAGAAAGGTGCCCTGTTTAATGGCTGTCCCCCTACCCCACACGGGTGTAGGCAGCTTCTCCTGTACCTTCCTTTCCTCCCTGACCTCACGGTAATGCCAGAAAATAAAAAGAATCTTTTATTTTTCCTGCCAAATCAATTCCCAGAGACTGTCACAAGGCCAGCCCCGTTATCCCTAGCAGTGATGGGAGCCTTTCATTCCCACTGCTTCAGCCCAGCTCTAAGTAAGACCTGCCACACAAAGGAAGACAGTTTAACACCCTTTAATATGTAAACAAGTTTTCAGGAACCTGGAGCAAACAGAGGAAGAAAAACAGGTTTTATTTACAGATTTCCTGACGCTATGAAGGCACATTTTCGTTTCATTCCCATGCAAACAGCTCTCCGCCGGGAAGTTCCGCCTTCATCTCCTCATTCACTTCTGTCGGTCCTCTCAAAGGAGGCAAGGAAGTATCTCAATCCTTACGCTTTTTTCCAATCACAAAGCAGCCCAAAATAAACACGAGAAGGCTCTGAACCAGTAAATATTCTTAAGTACTTGACACCCAGTTCCCTCCGAGAACTGCACAGATTGCACATTCACAGAATGCCGGGATTCTTCGCACATTTTCCAGGCCATGTTTCCCAGAATTTACACGTTCTTCCAAAATATTGTGCAACATATCACACCACCAGAATACGCAACTGCTTGGCTGGACACACAAAACTGGTTCGTTTTCTCTTTTTAATCTCTTTCAGGTGATCTTTCCATATATGATTTTTTCGGCCAAACCAACAACACAATAAAAGCATTCCCTAAATCCCCTGAAGAGTTTGAACCATCACCCATTTTGCACTGAGCACCAACTCTAAGGAATTTTTTCTAGGAGACTATTGGAAGCGAGTCCAGTAAGATGAAAGTCAATTGAATTCTTTCAAATTCAACTATCAGAGATCTCCAGCCTCACTGGGGAGAGAGAAAAATCATATATGTATATATACATACATATATATATATATATACACACACAGAGCTGTATCTCCCTGCGCTGGTTGCTCCTGTTCCCAAACAGCTCCATCCCTAATCCCAAGGACTCCAGGTAAGGTGGCCGGCGCCGCCAGCCACGAGGCACCGGCAGCATTAGTGCAGTTATGACCACAGAGCTATTTTGGTTTTATGCACAGACTTTACTACCACCTTATAAAAGAAGGATTTCCAGAAGGCAAATGGACCGACGTCTCAAAATAGAGTGTTTACATTAACGCTTGGCAAGCAGAGCCTGCAAACAGAGATGAATAGAGATAAGCTATAAAAAACACCGTGGACGTTTACTTGCTGGAATAGGAGCTTGTAATCCAATTTCAGCTCCTTCTGCCAAGTGTTACACACAGCATCTTTGTGTGTGACGATTTCAGCCCGCGTCCCCCACCGCCCCTCAGCGAGGATCAGCCAGCGAGGAGAACCGGCAATTCCGGCGGAACGCTCCATTAAAGAGCCGTTTGGATGGGAAGTTACGAGCTGGGTATATCCAAACTCACTGTCCTTCCATTTGTGCAAACATTAAAAGATCAGGAAAGGACAATAAATGCTGCCTGAGAGGCACGAGGGATGCCGGAATGAGGGCGGAAAAACAAACCTTTCTGCACCTTTCTGCTGTTAATGGAGAATAAACAGGCTTTGCCTGCATTTGGAGGCTCACGAGAGCCCTGCGGATGGAATTACTGCCTGGTAATTAAACGTGTCTGTTTGTTCCACACACAAGACACAGTCGCATCAAACAAGCCAATCTCAGCCAGCTCTTCCCAGATGAACCGGGGCAGGATCATTTTGGACCAGTGGGCACAACCCCACAGCCCACTGCCACGAGACCAGAGCAGGGGGAATTCAGCTCCAAGTGCTGACTCCACCCTCCAGAATTTCATACTTCTGAAAACTCTTTTAACAGCCCTGACTGCACTGGGTTTTGGTGGTTTTAATGCATGAAGTTTTGTTTTTAAAGCTTCTAATTCACCTGACATCCGGGAAGAATTCTTCTTGCGCTGGATTTTCGTTTGACACAACACAGCAAAGATCCCTAATTCAGTTAATCGCTCATCACATAAACAAAGAAACCTCTTGAGAGCCAGAGAGCAACACGCACATGTATTTGCAATGCATAAGAGGATATTTTTTTTAAATGGTAACAATAATCTATTCAGTGTGAAGAGTCTGGGAGGCCAATTAAATACTTTGGGTTCCATAATTATAATTGCAGTAATGAATAAGAAGGAGCATTACAGCTTGCACAATGCAGTTCCTCCTCAAGTCAATGATTCAGTTCTTGTCTGCTTTCAACTAACCTTTTTTGTCTCTTTGTATCAGATCTTGCAGATTACTTTGAGTAGAATAAAAATATCCCCAAATATCCCAGGTAATGTAATACATTTGGCATCCCTTGATCATGCCTACACACAGCCTACAGAAGGGATTATGCACTAAATGGATAACATTCATTTTGATTAATTTTAGACATTAGCGAAAATTCAGCGAGGCTCCAGCCACCATCTGAATGCCCCTGGCAAGCCCATGATGACAGGGGAAAGCTGAAACTTGATTGCCTGGGGGTTTTTGAGGTTTTCTCCCCCTTTGGAAGAGCTTTTCCTGATCATCCTTTGCCTGGAAAGCGGCTTTGGTGAAGGACTCTGCTCCCTCATTTTCCTCCCACAGCAGCTTTTATCTGCCATGTGTCTGCAGAGATCAGCCTCGGGAAATTGAGGACTCACTCCCAGAGAAGTTAATCCCAAACTGCTCCATTTCTACTCAGACAAGTAAGAAGTATCTTTTGGTTGGTTGGTTGGGTTGGATGGTTTGGGTATTTTGCCAAATATTCTTAGGGCTCCCCCAGTCTTGATGCCCAACGCACTTGGCTGCATTTTGAGAATCAATCACCTTACAGAAATCCCTTAACTTCTGAGCATTTCCAAATACACAAGAGCTGAGATAGGGGTTTTTTTCCCACAGAATTATCACCTTTGGTAAAACCCTCACCATGACCTCTCATGCAAAACAAAGCCTGAAGGACAAAGGGTTAACGCTGGGCTGCAGCTGCACAGGCAGCAACCGTCCCCTTTGTCTCCAGGGAATGAAAACAAGAGATCTGAGCAAATCCAGCTTTATGAATTCAAAACTTCAGACACTGCCTGCAGGAGAGCAAAGCAACATCCTTCATAGATGCACAGAGAAGGGAAAAGTTAATTTTATTGATGGAAGACCCAAAAGAAACGCAGATCCTAATCTGGGGGAGTGAAAAATCTCCTGCTCTGTACAACAAATGGGACCTGGAGCACTAGGCACTGCAGGGATTTATTACCTGAGGAGACAATAAGACCCACCTCCTCTTTGGGGTTAAAGCAAGGTGCTTTTGGACTGCCACTGCTAATCAGGAGCCATTCTGAGGATCTGATCACAGAGGAACACCCCTCACATCGCAGCATACACTGCTCGTGTAACACCATGAGAATCAGGCCTTTGGAAAACCTTTTGAACCCAGTGCCTGCCTCCAGAAACTCACCTGGGCACCCTGCCCACCTGAGCACACCGTCAGTCACCCTTGGTTTGCTTCTCTTCGGTATCTTCCAGAGAAAGTCTGATTCAAAAAGTCAACCCTCGGCTGGTTGAGGACAGCTCAGAAGCCAAAATGAGCTCCTCAAGATCACTAACTACTCACTTACTGCCTCCTAACAGGGCAACTCACAGAACCTGTCATCGGGACTGTAATGAGACTCACCAAGAGCCCCACATCTGCCTGTAATTAATACAGGCCTGTAAAAGCCAGCGCTGCGCAGTTGGGTCCGAGCGCGCACGGCCACGAGTTGACATCTCCTGTTGACTGAATTAGAGCATCTTCTAATGAGGCTCGCTTCAAAATCATTTTACATCCATTTGCTCATGTCAGCATCAATGTATTCAGCATTATCTACCAATTAGTAAACCGGAAAACATTCTTTAGATAATCTAAAATCTCGCTAAAATATTCAACGTGTCATTCATTTACTACAAACTGCCCTATAAAAACAAATTACTGGAACCAGCTGTCACAAAGCAACAAGTGTCTCAGGACAAAGTGGTTTTTAAACCAAGGGCTTTCCAGGACACATGTGATGCACTGGTATTCTGTCTTCAGCTCCAGCAGAACTGGTCCCTTCCAACACTGTCCCTGTCCCCAACGAGCAGGCGAAGCCACTACAGGCACTGATACCACCAGGAGGATGCAGATCACTCACTCTGTCTTGGAGTTCAGAAGGACATCCCCGGGATCAGGGGTGAGGGCTGGGAAAGGGTTCCCCCTTTGGAAGGATCCAGTGTTTGGGGCTTTTGCTTTCTGGCTCTTTGGACCAGTCCAGTGCCAAGGGTGCATCACCACGCAGGAGGCACGACCCAAACCGGGCACCTCCTCAGGTGTGCAGCTAGGGATGAGCTCCCCCGCCTTTCCAGGCTTCTCCGGGATTGACAGGCTCGGCGATGGGAAGGAGTTTCCCACTAGATCAGGCTGGCAGGGACCTCGAACAGCTCTCCCCGTGCAAGCCAAGCTGGGTGAATGGTGCCAGCGCTGCAGCTCAGGTAGGGCACGGGGCCAGCCCCACACCAGTGCCAGCCCAGCCAGGGGGCCTCTCCAGAAGGATTCCCAACCTAGCAAATACCCCAGCAGCAGCTTCCAGGCAGGATCATCCACCACCAGGGCAGTCCACAGCCTCAGCAGGGCGAGGATCACTCCCCACCACACAATCACGCTCCTCACTGCCAGAGCCACCCCCAAATCGTTCCCCCCAGCAGCTCCACGTGGGGCCACACGCGTTAGGAGGAGGACTCTGTATGCCTTGGCAAACACAGGGCAAAAGCATTTTGTTTGGGGTTATTTTGGTTGTTTTTACTCAAAAGAAGCAAAACCCCTCGGTTTTCCCTAAGTTTTGCAGGCCAGGAAGGGTGGTTTGGAGGGTGGCTGGTTGGTTTTTTTTAATCTCTTGAGCGTGGCAGAGCAGTAAATCTTGCATTATGCTCTGAAGAGTGTCAGCTTCGGGCTTCATTTTGGTCTCAGATTAGACTCCTGAAGCAATGAATCTTCCATCACAGAGGCCATTACCAACCCAGTTTTCCTTCATTCTGGACTGCTCTATCCCTGATTGTGTTATCAAACTCACCTCCAACACCCTCAGCTGCGAGGGGCTCAGCAGATCTACAGGCTTTCCCCTGCACCAGGGGAGGTTTACGTTGGATATTGGCAAAATTCCTTTCCTTAAAGGGTTGTCCAGCCCTGGCACAGGCTGCCTAGAGGTGGGGTCACCACCCCTGGAGGGATTTAAAAGCTGTGTGGATGTGGCACTTGGGGACATGATTTAGTGGTGGCCTTGGCAGTGCTGGGTTAATGGTTGGACTCGATGATCTTACAGGGCTTTTCCAACCTAAATGATTCTCCATTCTAAATTAGCATATGCAAATTGTGATCATTAAAAGGCATTTATAAAAATCAAGTAAAACAGTCCATGAATATTGAAAAACGTTTAAGTGTTAAGTTAAACGACAATTTTCAAAACACACGAAGGAAATCTGACCGTAACCAACCAGTCCCACGAAATACCATATCTATCATCAACTTTTTAATTACCAATTGATCAACATGTAGACAGTGTAATAGCTTACAGCTTTTAATTACTGAACTATCAAAATTCCAACCAAAAAAGGAACCTCCAGAGATGAAACTGTAATGCTTGATTATTCACTGCTACATAATGAATGATTTGTTTTTAAACAAGATGTCAAGTTCCTCATGTAATCCATCTGGATGCGTGACTCCGCAAAGCTCACACTGCCCATACTAAGTACTCGGGGCTCCTCTTCTCCCTTCTCTCCTGACCCCACGAGTGAAGAGTTTTTGGGGATTTTCCCCCCTTAAGGCAAAACAGTCCTGAATCAAGGGGCTGACAGGCAAACAAAGCGCCAAACCTCGCTGCGAATCCAGACACGAATCCAGACACGCTGCTCCAGCTCCCTCCAAAGGGACAGGTTTTGCCCGGGAGGGAACAGAGGCTCCTTCCAACTTGCCTGTACTCCCAAGGAAGCAGCTCGAAACCGAGACACACATCCACGGAGGGCGAGCACAGAAGTGCTGCCTCCCGCGTCACACGTACAGCGCTGTGACAGGCACCGGTGCCGGAGGATCTGGGATGCAGCTCCCGGGTTCTCTTCCCACAGCCTAAGCCAAGCGAGCGCTGCAAGGATTTAAGTGTTGGCATTACACAGAGAAGTACAGCGGGGTGGGGAGAGGCTTTTTATCTCTGCCCTAAATTCAGCATTGAGCTGAACATCACATCCACAAATCCCCTCCACACACAACACAACTGGCCTGTCCTCCTATGCTTTATCCTAATAACCATTCCCACCTCAGAACTCCCAATCACCCCCACAAATCTCTGCTTCTGTGGGCAAATGCACAAGATACACAGGTTTTCAGGACCCATGATCAAGATTGCAGAGCCCTCCACAATCTGCAGCCCCCGGAGAGGATTCTGCCAAATCCAGGCTTTTTGTGTTCAGAGAGACATTTCCCAGAAATACTCATTTGCACATTCAGGTTTCTGAGTAGGGATGTAAAACATTCTGGAAATCAGACTGTTAAACAAGGGTGGTTCAAGCAGAGCCTATCAGTCAAGTAAAAATAAAACTACCAGCAAATAACGCATTTGTTCCTTCAACCCAGTGGCAGCGATGCACATCCCTCAGCCTGAGCCCCTGGTGTATAACCCTACAGATGTTCCCTATGCATATCAGCCCCGAATAGTTGTTCCACAGAACAGCATCTGTTCCCACAAAAACAGTGAACAAGAGCCTTTTATTTTCCCTTCATCACAGCCTCGGAACCCCAGTTGCTGCCAACCAAACCTGACAATACTTCCCCCATAAATTCACCCACTCCAGCCACATCTGGGCTTTGATTTCCACACGGAAACCACAAGCTCCTTCCTCGCACTTCCCTTGGGAAGCTGCTTGCACGCCGAGCTTGTACAGATTTCCACATAAGAAATTCAGTAATCAGTCCAGGAGCTGTAAGCACTTATGACAACAATATCTATCAACACTTAACCATATTTACAACTAAATCATGTAAATACCAGGCAGCTCTCCTCTGCATGCTGATAATCTGGACAAATGAAGGCTGAAAAAAGCCACTCCAAGAAGAGACCAGACAAATAAAACCACGTCGGGTGGGAAACAAGCACCGATGGCACTCCAAGATCACTGACAACACCATGGAGCTGATGGCAGAGCCCCCAGGGCCACCCTGCCTGGTACAGCCACGAGCCCTCAGCCATCCACAACACCTTCTTGTGCTCGGCTTTGTACATTTTCTGTGTATACGTGCACACTTCATGTCCATCTCATAAACATTTCATCTATAGGATCTGTGTATCTCTCAGAACAGGGACAAGCTGCTTCAACACCTACCCAGAGCTCTTCCCTCTCCATCTGCCTTTGAAATCCTTGTAAGTCCTAGGAACCAATTTAAAATTAAAAGATCCCAATTTCAGAGGCTTTTCTGTCCCCCCTCCCTCACCCCCTCCAAGATGGACCATTTTATTACACCCATTAAACTGACAAAAATGACTCTTCAGCTGGTTCACTGAAATGCCGCTTCTACAGCAGCTTAGGCAAACACTTTCCCAGACCTTTATAAAGGAAAAGTGATTCCGTATGTAATTGGATTTTTTGGCACAACAAAAATACCAAGTTATTAAAACCCTCACATGGCTTTGGATTGTGTCTTTAATGGATACCGGCGTCCTCAACTGCTACAAAGACATTTCAAGTAAAGCAACAAGGAGCTGCATTTCCAAAGGTTTCCCAGAGGATTCAGGGACAGTTTTCAGCAAGGTTCGCTCTTTGGGCAGTGAAATCCAGGAGGAGGGAATGATCCCACCACTTTCCTCCAATATCCTCCTTGTCCATGCACACTCACCAACATCCACATTAATTCCAGCACAAAATCCCCTCATCCCTCAGGACACGCACTGGATCAGCCACTCCACTGGGCTCTCCCTGGGAAGAAGCAAATGACCAGGCTAAAAACAGCTTATTAATCCTCATTTATTTCCTGCAGGATCGCTTCAGCCACTCCCTACCTTTGGACAGGATTTTTACACCCCCACAGACCCCCATCACCCACAGAGAACTATTTTCATTCCCTTATCGTGCCTTGTCCAAAGAAGTCAGATTTTGAGGGGTGCAGTGCACGAGGGGAAGGAGAGGAAGAAACAGTGACTTGTGAATACAACAGGTTGTCCACAAGGTATTTATTCTCGTAGGAATTGAAGAAGAGTCGTTCTGTAGGAAACACGAAAATCCCATTTAATGGAACTCTTGCTTCCCCCTTCCAAAACGGGAATGAGATCAATAGACCCACCCAACTTCAACACAAACAGAGTATCCCAAACCAGACAGCTGGATCCGACCTTCCTGAGCTGCATTCCACACACATCATGTTGTGTTAACATGAAAATTTTGGATGCAACTTGCTAATGAGACCCTGGAGGAGCGAGTCATCCCTTAACTGTGCATCCAAAATTCTCCCAGAGTGCCACAGCACTAGGTTTGCTATAAACCCTCTGTTTACAAGGCTCCGTGGACTCCTACAGAGCAGTAAGTGATTCGCCTCCAAGTATTCCCTTTATTCCTCATCTCAGAGTGTCTCCCCCTCTCCCTGGCGATGTCTGAAGGGAACGCTGTTAATCTCCCATCTATCCCGCTTTAATCTTCACTCTTCCCAGGGAGAGACGCGACTCTGCTCCTCGTGCTGAGGAAGCAATACCTGGCAGTTATGGATTCAGGGAGTTGATTAAACCTGTACGTTCTGTTAAAGAGTCTATGGAACGATTAAGAGTATAAAACCTTTAAATCGAAGGAAAAGCTGTTTGTGTGGACAGAGCTCAGCAACCTCAGCGTGGGAGTCGCTTTCGGTGGTTCTGCCTCCTCGGGGATGAGTAACGTCTCCTTCAGAGCCACCCACAGACCAGGAGATGAGGAAAACTGGTCCTTAACTGTGACAGGGCAAGAACAGACATTGTTTGTCGTGACCCTGCAGACACAGACTCTGAATGATGCAAGTCTTCATTCCAAGCAGTCAGTAAAATCACAGTAAACAAAGGGCAGAAAAGTGTCAAAGGAGAATCACACTGGCATTTTATGCACCAAGAGAAATCTTCCCTGCATCCACCCTCCAACAGTGACTGCGGACAAGAAGCAGAAGCAGGTTACACAGGTCCCACCTCATCCCAGCACAAGTCACTGCAAGCATCTACACGGGACAGGGGTGTCACAGTGCCTGACAGCCTGCTCTGTTCCAGACAGGGATCTGCGCTGCCTCTCGCCCTCCAGGACAGGAATCCTCCCGGCAAACCCTGGGGAACCGCACGCTGCTTCTCCAGACTCTGCACAGCGCGCCAACCAACAAGGGTGGCAAAGGAATTAATCTGCCTGGAGACCCAGAGCTGCTGTCAAGCCACACCAAGACAACTCTTCCCATGGCAAGCAGGGGTTTCACTTTGTTCCTGCTGCACCCACCCCGGAAAAGCTGGCTGGCTCTGAGGAGTCCTAACAAACCCAAACAAGTCCCCCAGCAGCTCCGCTTGACAAAGCTGACGGCTGATGATGACAAGCATTCAGGGCTTTGATGGTTGTCAACCAGCGTCCCCCAACGCCAGGGAGCCCAGTCAGGCTGTCACCAGGAAACGATAACGGGAGACGGCATCGCTCGGGATCTCGGCACCGAGCATGTTACCCCATCATCCCACAGCCTTCCCCGAGGAAGGCAGCGAGAGATCTTGGCATGAAGGCTTTTAAAGAGCTGCTGACACCCAAACCAGCACAGCGTGCTTTCTGCTTAAAAAAGCCTGTGAGTGCATGGCAAGGCCTATCCTCAAACAGCTGAAAACAGCATCTAATTCCACACAGAGTGGGAAAAGCAGGAGGGGTAACCCTTAGGAGCCTCCCTGCCTCTACCGAGCTTCTAACATCATGTCTGCACTAGCCAACATGAATGAAGACGTTGAAGAGGCAATGGGAACACAGACAAACAGTTCCAACCGTGTTTTCAAGCAAAATAGCTCAGAGCGAGAATTCAAAACAAACCCAGCTACAGCAACGGCTCTCTAAATGTGGGTATTTCAGGTTCTCATTACTATGAAGCCAGTTACAATTCGCTGAAAAACCTCACAACCGAACTCCACGGAGCGATACCTCTCCACAGACAAAGGGCAGTTGCTGCCCAGAGTTATCCTGTGCTGCACCAGGGAAGTGAGGTGGGAATGGCTTTGGAGAAAGTCACTCTGCTTCTCCAAGGTCAAGGATGTATCGGCATCACGGAGCACATCCCAGAGCAGCATCACTGTGATAAATGCACGAAGTGAGGGCGCTCTCTCTGCAGAATTAGGGACAGATGTGCCTCTGCTCAGCTACAAAACCAGGGCTGTGGAGGCACAGGGAGCCTTTTTTCCTGTGTGTTAGCCCAGAGGCTACGTGGAAAGTTCCCTTTCCAGCCCAATTCTCACAGAGCCCGACTTTGCTGCAACCTCAGCTCCAAAGCTGAACACGACCAATGTTGAAAGTGCTCTGCAAAGGGAAGCTGCCAGGCAGCCTCATTTAAAAACAGGGAAGCAGCAACAAGCAGTTCCTCATGCTTGATCCGATTACTCTGATCTCTCTTTTGACGCTGCAGACTCCGACTCATATTTCTATTGCTGCACGGGGGGAGAAGCAGAGAGAGGGAATGTCACTTTGCTGCTTCATATTTCTTTCTTCCTGTCACGCTTTGGAGAAGGGATATATACACTGCAAGAGCTGGAAGGGAGTGGGGGTCTGGGATGCACCCACCTCGCAGATGAGGTGTCACACAGGCCAGTGGCACCCAGGACAGCCCCACCCACAGTACCAGATCTGCCTTGCTGGAGCTTGCCAAGCCCCAATACGGTCTCGTGCTGTCCATGAAAAATGCATCTCTACAAACAGTATTACTGCTTTAACAAAAAGGTCTGCTTCTGTACCAAATGTTGAGGTCTCTCAGGTCCAAGAGTCATCACGTTTGGGATTAGCAGAAAATGGGACACTTTCTATGGAAGGCTCAAGTCAGGAGTGTAACTGTTCAGGGCAAAGTTCACAGCTGGGATTGGCAGAGAAGGAGCATTTCAAACACAACTATTTTCCATTGCCAAATGTACACCTGGGCTTTAAAAAAATATTGGCAGTCGTCTACTGTAAAGAGACTATTCCCCCTCCAATGCTGGCTCCTGACTGGAACTGCCCCTAAGAGGGGAGGGGGGACCTGGGCTGTGTCACTTGAGCAGGACCCACAAACGTGGGCAGGACCAAGGCAAACCCACCACAGACCTGCCAGAAGGCAGCACCTGCATGTGAGGCTGTTGGCAAACCAACAACACCAAGGAGCCGCCAGCACTTCCAGGGACAAAAAAATACCTAAAAAAGCAAAACTAAAGACATTTTCCAGTTAAGCTACAGCCCACAAAAGTTTTATATCTCTGAGAAAAGAGATGTGCCTGAGTATCTCTTTGATCCTTCAGACTGGAACTTAATGGGGTATCAAATATTCTACTGATTCACCTTGAGAATTTGGTAAAGGTCAGAGTGTTTGTAATGCTCAAGCTTTTAAACCACAGAAGAACACAGTAAATTAAAACCACACCACAGGGTAAAAATAGCCAGCCCAACCCTACAGAGGGACATTGCTGGTCTAAAATAACCAGGAGTGGAGGGCAGCAAATGTCCCTGGTACAACCCAGGCAAGAGTTTTAAACGCAAGCAGCCACCAGCCACACAGTGCGGGTGAGCGCGTGGTGTGGGCTCAGCAACGGCTCCGGGAACCCCCGAAAACCAAATCTCCTTGGGGATTTGTATTCCTTGCTGTAATTTGGAATGGGTGAAAAAGACTGACACAAAACTCAGGTTTTCAGAGCCCCATCCAGCAGCCTACAGTGGTTCGTGGGGCTCCCCAACACCCAACTTAACACCCTGCAAAGATGTGAGAGCCTGATGTGCAACACAGCAGGAAAACCTAGACAATCAACAGGTAACGAGGACACCAGGAAGAAAAACTGCTTCCACGGCAAAAAAGGCTGACAGAAAGCAGGTGGGTGGTGGTCACACATGGGTAGGGCCATCAGAGGAGTGGCCTGCAGCCACAGTATCACAGCTGGGGCTCATCCTGCCCTTGCAAATTAAAAACTGGAATAACTAAATCCAGCTCGTGGCTGAACCACAAACGCCGGCTCGTCTCGGCAGGGCCAGGCACCACGCACGCCCCAGCCAACAGCTTACTGCGTTCCAATTACCGGAGTTGAGAGTGAAGCCTCGTGGTACTTCCCTTCCAACTTGCCTGCCACACATCCAAACCCACCCTTTTCCCCAGCACGCTGCCCTGAAGCGCCTGAGCCCACGCTGGGCGACCTTCAAAGCGTTTGTGGTGGAGCTCCCCAGGAACCGCAGCAGCAGCTGCTCTCTGCAGCGTGCAATTACATCCCAGGAAAGAGACTGATTTATGGAACTTAAACAAGTACATACCACTCCTAATTACAACATTCCACCTAGGGTCCCTCCTTCATGGCAGGTTTCCACAGTGTCCCTTTATTTAGCGCCGGTGGGTTTGCACCACACAACATTCCCCAGAGGAAAAAGCACAACTTATTTTTTTTAGCACGTAGCATCCAATTTCTCAGTAGACACCAGCTGCGTGTCCAGCTTTGCTTGTGCTCTCAAACCACTGTGTTAAGTATTCACTTCCTGGACCAGCTCCAGGGAAGGCTGCAGCCTCACGCTCTGCTCCTGGAGCCTGCTCGGATCTGGAGCCACAGACAGGAGCCGAAATGTTTGGATACAGGAGGGAGCCCCTGCTTTCCTGACAGAAGTACCACCAGGTGCTACCAAACCCCAGAAGAGGAACAGGTTGTCAAAACCCCTATACAAAGTCTGACAATAATCCCTACAAAAACAGCCATTAAAGAGAAACATCCAGAAAACTCTGCCTACACACAGGAAGGCGGGTTTGCTTTTTATGAGCAAACGTGTTCTGAGGAGTGCTTGGATGGTCCATTCAAACAGAAAGTGTATCCAGGCTGGAACACAGGTTTTACTCCGGGTGGCCTCAGGCAGACGCAGGGTTAACGAGCTGACCCATTTTCTACGAAGCAATAGGGCAGAGAGCTCACCGACGACGGCACAGACACGGCCCCACCGGTCCTGGCAGGGCCAGGGGAAGGCTCGCCAAGCACCCGGCTGACAGAGCCAGAGCTGTTTGATTACAAAGCCTTCTTTATTTACACACCAGGAAAGACAGCGCAAGGCAAACAAAGGCGACGGCAGCGCAGCATCAGCAGAACGGCCGCTGATACGGCCGGGGGTCCCCGGGGGAGCGCGGCTCTGCTCCGGCCTCCCGTCACCACAGCCACCTCTGTGCACGAACAGCAGCCACCCGTGCCAAGGGGATCCCGGCAGTGCCATCCCGGCGGCGTCCATCCCAACAGTGTCCATCCTGGTGATGTCCATCCTGCCGAAGGTGCCGACAGCCACCCCCTCCTCAGAGCAGAGCATGCACGGAGCAGAGCGATCTCCTTGCCTTCCCATCCTCAGGAGCCTCCTTGGCAGTGGTTTCAAACCAGATTGTCGTGCTTATAAACCTGGGCTCAACTGCCTACACGCAAGACAAATGAGCCCAAGCTGCAACCCAGATGGATCACTTTATTCCCCAGCCCCTTCCCCGCCGGTGTTTGCGTCGCATGCAGAACGCAGCGCGTGTTGCTGAAGGCCAGGGACGAGCAGATTCGCCTCGCTTGCATACAAAGGCTCCTTGGAAACTCACTCTGTGTTTACAAAGAGCCTGGCTTAGCGCAGCCGCGCTGGGAGCGCTCGCTGCCTTCCTGGGGGGCTTCTCCGGGGCCGGTTTGGTGTCGGCAGACACGGAGGCTGCAGCCGCAACCACCCCTGGCCAGCCCCTGCAGCTCTGTGCCATGGCCAGGTCGCAGCTCCACACCGACGCCGTCTCCAAACACCTCCCATGGCTTCTGCTGGAAAGTTGTTCTCCCTGAAGCGCCGTGTGCCAGCGCTCCCCACCGCAGACAGACTCCGAGTTCCAGCGCAGCGCTGCCCATCCGCCTCGGAGTGAGCCGAGACCACTCCTCAGCCCTCGCCCGGCTGCACAGGGAGCTCAATTAACTGCAAAGCATCGAGAGCAGCTAGAGAGGAACCACAGAAACACACGGATCCATCCGAACGCACAGGCTCATCCCAGGGTACCGGCTCAGCTCAAACCAAGTCCCACTGCTGCCTATTGCTGTTCCAATCGCCTCCGTGAAAGGAGGCAGCAGAGCCCTCAGCCTCGCTCCGCATCACGGGGTGCCACCACGGCGGTGACACGGCGCTGGCACCGCGGTGCCTTGGGTGGCAACCGTGCGGGAGATACGACGACAGCGCTCAGCGCTGATGCTGCTGCCACACACTAATTCTCTCTTCGCAGAACACTGAAGCTAACACTGATAGCTTGGAAAAGGGGGGAAATGGGGGGGGAAAATGGGAAAAAAAGGGTTTTCAACTGTAAGGAAATTTTGCCTAAACGCAGACAGTTTGGGATTTTATCCCGTGGTTCACAACACAGCACCGCAACCACAAAATATCTGGTCTTCCACTAAAGCACCACAACCTCAGCTCACGCTGCGCGGTGCTTCTCACCCCGGTGCACAGGTCAGGCACAGCCACTGCGAGCCAGCATCCAGCCCTGCTTTTGTTTCCCTTCAGTAGCTCTGCGATCCCAAATCACAGTTCCACGAGCTGGCTGGGCAGTGGTGAACAGGCTGAGCCTTGCCGGGGGATCACTCCGGCCTCCAGATAAAAAACTGCTCTTAGAGAATTTGATGTGAGCAAGACAGCAAAACAAAGGATGAACGTGGCCGTCCTAGAGCAGGGCTCCTATTTCAAATCTGGGCGTCTCTCAGTACCAGGGTCCCCAGGTCACACCGGCAGGAGGCTCACCAGGCAGCGAAAAACACCAAACACAAACAGCACCTTCAGACAAAACATCTGAGAAGCTACAACACACCGACCGCAGGAATACCGGGGAGCCGGACCGGAGCGTTTCCCCGGCTCGCAGCGCAAAGAGCCGGCGCGGTGGCTCCTTTCCATCGCTCTGGCTCCCCGGAATGGGCTCCGGGCTGCGGAGCGCCGGGATCGGGGCACAGTCGCCCTTCGGGGCTGCCCAACGCGACCGAGCGCAGTTGTGAAGCGCAGCCCTTGTCGGAGCCGGCGGGAGGGCACCGGCCCCGGCCCCGTTCGCAGGGAGAACGAGCTGAAAACGACCCCGGCGCTCTAGCCCCGCACCATCCCACCAAAAAGGCCGCCCGGGAAAGGCATGGACATATACACAGGCTGTGAATAAAGCTCTTTGTTCGCCGGGCTGGCGGCCCCTTCGTCCCCCCTCTCCTACGAGCGGGATTCAACAGATCGCTCAATGGCCTCTTGTTCTTCCCAAACATCCCGGACACGGCACCCTCTCCTACGGCCATGTCACCCCGTGCCGCCCCACGGACACACTGGAAACGTGAACGGCGTTAACGGGGGATGTTTGAACCGAGGCCATCGGACACGAGCGCAGGTCGCTGCTGCGGCTCCCGGGCTCGGTGGGGAGCGATGCCAGGCTGGGTGGGGGGCTCGCCCATCGCACCGGGGACAATGCACCCGAGGGTGCCGCGGAGGGAACCCAACCGACCCCGCTCGGGAGGGCCTCGTTAGCCTCATTTAATTACGCCCGCTCCAGCCGCAGCGCCCGAGACGGGCGATCGCCCCCGAACGCGCCCAGCGGGGCGGGGGGCGAGGCTGCGGCAGGGCCCCCGCGGGCACCGGGGGAGAGAGGCGAGGAGAGGAGAGGAGAGGAGAGGAGAGGAAGAGGGGGAGAGAGAGAGGGGAAGAGAGAGAGGGGGAGAGAGAGAGGGGGAGAGAGAGAGGAAGAAGGAGAGCGAAGCGTCGCGCAAGTTCCACTCAGATTCCAACAGGTTCCCCGCTCCCGCGGGGGTGCAGCATCCCCGCGCCGCCGCAAACACCGGGGGGGCGGAGGGGGGGGGGGGATAAAGGGGGCGCGCAAAGCAATTAGTTTTTAATTGCGGGGCCGCTGATGACCCCCCGGGCAGCGGGAGAAGCCGCTTCCATGGAAACCGGCAGCGGCTGCCCGCGCCGCGCCGCCACGCGCGGGTGAGCCCGTCCGCCGCTCCCGCCGCCGGGGGCGCCTCCCCGGGACCACCGCGCGCTCCGGGCACGGCCCGGGGCGATGGAGGGCGGGCGCGCCCCGGACCCGCCGCAACCGGGGCTGCCCGAGCGCCGCCGCGATCCCCGAGGGCGAACCCCCCTCCCCGCGCCGCCCGCCCCGGTACCGCCCGTCCGCGGGGGGCCGCGTCCTTCCTACCTCTGGGGATGATGGCGGCGGCGGAGAGGAGCAGCAGGAGCAGCGGGAGGAGCCCCGGGGCGCCGCCGCCGCTGCCCGCGGGGCCGCTGGGCTGGGCGCGACCCGCCATCGCCGGCACCTGCCTCGCTCTGCCGCCGCCGCGCGCCGCCCGCGGGAGATGGCGCGTCACGGGGAGGGGACCCGGGGACACGCCCCGCGCTCCGCCCCGCGCCGGGCCGGGGGACGCGGGCGGGGACCCGAGCGCGGCGGGCCCGACCCCCGGGCGGGCGGGAGCGCCATAGCGGGGCCGCGCCCCCGCACCGCCGCTGAGCCGCGCGCCGCCGCGCCCGACCCGCGGCTTTCACCCCGTTGCCAGCGTTCCCCCTTTCCAGGGTCGTGCCTCCCCTGCCCCCCAAAGCACCCTCCTCCCGGGGTACCACCCCAGCATCCTTCCTCCCGCGGTGCACCCCCGCCAGCGTTCTCCATCCCGGGAACATCCCCCTCAGCATCCCCCCCGTCCAGCAGAGTGTAGTTTCCCCCCGGTGTCTTTGCCCCCGCGCTGTCCCCGTTCATCCTCCCCGCGGGACCGCGTCCCCCGGCCCAGCCCGGGCGGGCCCCGCGCCGCTGGAGGCGGTGTTGAGCCTTCGCGGCTCCGGGGGAGCGGAGAGGCCGGAGCCCACGAGCCCCCCGGCGGCGGCGGTCTGGGCTCCGTAACCGCAACCCGGCAACAAACCCACCTTTTCTGCGGATTTTTCGCCCAAGCAACGAATTTAAATGGCGCAAATTAACACGTAAAGCCCCAGAATTGCCCCCTCCCACTCCCCTGAGTGCTTAGTTGTACCGTAACACACTGCGAACGGAGCGGCCGGGGTCACCGGAGGATTCATCCCGCCCGGGAAGGGTCCAAACTTTCCTCCTACCCACAGCACCAGGAATAGAACCGTAGAATTGCTGACAATGGGTCCGTGCAAGCGTTAATGGAGCAAACGCAGAGGATGTCAAATATTCCCAACCTTATTAATTAGGTTATTCCAAGTTAACCTGAGGCAGGTGAGTTGTCAGTTCAACTTTATCATCCCAGATTCTGCCAAACTTGAGGTTAAAACCGCCCGGGGCAAGCACTGAGTCACACTGTGGGGCTAGAGAGAGCTTTCACCCTTTGGAATGCGAAACCAAGCTGGTTTCACACCGAGAAAACACAAAATGCTGCTGCCTGGGACTTGGTTTGGGGTGTCACCCCTCCCTGAATCCCTACCTCACCATGCCACTCTCTGTCTCCCATGATGACAAGCCTTTATGCTCCACAGCCATGCCAAACATCTGTTTCCTGCTCAACAAGCAGAGTTTTGGGCCACCATAACCATCACAATTCCATAACCAAGCCAGCTTCATCCCAGTTGGTGAGAAAGCACTTTTCTTATCCTGGGACCCCAAATTCCCTCCTCTCCAGGAGGACCCCAGCTCTGCTAAACACAGCAGAGAAGCTCCATTGGCCGCTGTGCCGTCCCACATCCAAGTATCCTGTGTCTGCCCCTAATTACACAGTGTAGCCCCCCTGTGTGATATCACACATTACAACCTGCTGCGGCTCAGACATCAATTGAGAGACAACCTGTATTAACTAAACAGGTTTATAATAATTCAAGTATTCCGAGGGTGAGGACAATAAGTAGTAAGAAATACAATTTGCATAATAAATATCAATATCACAACAGCTAAAGCAAGCCATGACAAATTATCTGCTGGTAAATGGCCGGGAGATTACAGAATGCAAATTGCAAATCCTGAACTCTAGGAAATGACTTCCCTAACCTCCCGCGTCTCGTTCAGCAGACGGAGAGGGACTCGGGATGGACTCAAACCAGCGATGTTCCTGCTGGAGACATCTTAGTGCCTTCCATTATGCATCAACTTTCATTTCAAGAGGAAAGCGATTTCCTCTGTCCTGGAAGCTTAGCCTCAGATTATTTGTCACAGAGTGTTTAGCAGTGATGCTGCTGCAGCGTGAGGCCTGCTGGCAGTGATTGAAAGCTGTATTAAATCAAATCACCGGCAGCCAGGGACAGCGCGGAGCCGGGAGCGGCAGCGCGGGCACGGGGGCTGGGGGGTGAAAGACCACAAAGACTGACCCGACCCACGAGCACAGTGGGTGTAATCGAGGGTGTTACAGGACGAGGTCACTCCCTGAGCCCTGCTGGCCAAGCGGGGACTCACTTTGAGACTCACTCTCGCCAGGGATGCTGGAAAACCCCGTGCCAGCTCTGGAGCAAGGCATAAGGCTGTGGCCCAGGGAAAACGCAAAGGCCAGCAATGCCTATGGATGCCACTCCAGAACTTTGCATCAGGGTGAGGACAGGAGCCAGTGACAGAGGAGAGCTCCCAGACTCTGCTCTGAGCTGCTGGCAGTGAGGGCTGAAGTGCCGCAGCCCCTGAAATCGAGCTGTTCCCAGGCCACCATCTGCAGCTGTAGAGATGCTCACACCAAAGATCAGGTTTCCTTGCCTTGACATGGGTCGAGAGTGGCAGGAATTCCTCCTGGGAGCCTCACCCATGCCACTTGGAGACCCTTCCCATGTGTCATTCTGGCTCCCCCCGCTGCGGTTTAGCACATCTCAAAGACCAGATGGTGTTTTTGCATTTTAAACCAAATAAGCCATTGTTTGTTAATTCAGCTTTTAAATCAGAGCAGAAATGAACTTAAAAATGAGAATTCCAATCTGTGGTATAATTCCAGAGACAGAGCCAAGCCCCACAGTTTCAAACACAGAGAGAAAGGCAGGAAAGGAATAAAGGCGACTTGTGCTCTACCCCCATGTGACACAGCAAAGGACAGTGCCTTGGACATGCTTGGAGTGGCATTTGGAAGCAGGATGAAGCCTTAGATTCATGGATGAGCACAGTTGCTGTCAACACATTGGGCCAGGGATTGGAGCAACCCCGGTGCAAACTGGCCCCAGTCCTTCCACTGCCACCATTGGGAACAGTCTTAGGGGACACAACATCACTCAAGGGGTGGCTAATTACGAATAACTGACACTAATTACATCCACTGCAGAAGGAGTTATGGTAGAAGCTGTTTCCGGATGGGATTACAAAACCAATGATCAATTAGTTCCCTTTCCTTAGTTTCACAGATGGACAAAGGGAGCCGAGGTGCTGTTCCCTACATCCATGTAAGAAGGGAAAAAGAGCCTGCAGCCACCCAAGGTTTCCCCCCTAGAAAAGGGTGATCCCGCAGAACTCGTGCAGGTACAGCAGGAGTTGCCATTCCTGCGTGGCTCTTTGAGCCTCACATTAAAGGTGTTGCAGAGACCGCGACCAAACCGCTTCCCCCACGCCTGGCAGTGTTTGTTCTCTTGCCATTTTTCTGTCAAGAGAAATAAAACAGTTGTCGATCTTGGGGAAAGTGCTGGCTCTGAAATTTTCAAAGAGCTGCATGGAACTTTAGCCACACAATTCACATGAAAGAGGCGCGGGGCTAAATCCTGTGTAACTCTTTGAAAATGGAGGAGTTTTGTCAAAAGGAGTCTACAGAAGAAATAATCAAGTTATAGCATTTCGGATTTAATGCCTTGCCTGAAAGACATCTCAGCGCTTGCTGGGTGTGCCATGTCCCCTCCTCCAGCAGGCCCCCCCGGTGGGACCACAGAGCATCTCCTCATACGTGTCCCCAGCCTGGGGAGTCCGGAGACACCTCTCTAAAGATCAGGTAGAAGTGCAAAGCCTAATTTCCAGTCTGTCACGCGCTGTGACAAAGTTGTCATTGGCCACGCTCTCCCTCTATAAATTCAGGGTTTAGTTACAGCACAAATCGCTCCCAATATATTTTATTTATCTGCCTTCCACTGCAATGAGCAACGAATTTGTTCAAAGTTTCCAGAGGTAAAACGGAAGCTGAAGCTCAGAGCTGTGCCAAGGACAGCGGGAACGTGAGGTTGTCCAGCTCCATCAGGGCTGGGAGCTCTGGGGGTTGGTGCCCAGTGCCAATCACCCAGAGCAACGGTGTCACCTCTGTGCCACACCTGTGCTGGGCACCCGCTGCAATCACCGGATCTTCATGCAGAATCTGCACAATTTACCCCAGCCCAATACCCACTGGATATTCCCATTAGTCCCTTTCCTGCAGGTGTGGGGGGGCTGTTTTTAAATTTTGATTTTTGTTTCTAGAGCTAAAAGATTCCATTTAATTATTTTTGAGCCACGAGTGTGACAATAAAACGCAAAAGTCTTTTGATTTTGGAGCAATCCTACTGAGGATCTGAGGGGCTGTCATCAGTGCAGCATCAGTCTTCATTATCTGATTCTTTTTTCAATTGGCTGAGCTTTACAGAGCACACGGCTCTTTCAACAGGATGATAAAGGGGTATTTGAAATAAACAGAGAGAGTCCCCAGCCGGCGAGTACCTCGGATTGCTGCGGACTGTGACTTAATGCTAACTCCTGTGAACTCCAGCTTTTTATCTTTTAATAAAAAAGCCATACAGATGGGATTCTTTGCTCAACTAAAACCTTTGTTAAAAAAAAACCAAACCCTAAGGAACAACAGATACTAAAAGTATAAAAGTTCTCTCTGAGCAAAATCTCTTGCATGTATTTATTCAAGACCTCCCAAAAAAAAGAACATTTCCGTGGCACTGATGGCTGATGTGTTGCTGTCCCAGCCCTAAAGAGGAGTGGGCTGGCTCCAGCTCTGCTCACACCAAGCTGGGCTGAAAGACGCTGCTCTGACTCACCCCGGTATGGGGCAGTGGTGTTTCCCACCCTGGGACACCTGATTTTACCCAAAAGTCTCATTTTTGCCCCAGATTCAGCCTCGCATGTTGGCACAAGTTGCTGCTACAACGATGTCATTTAGTGCCTGGTAAGGTGTAGGCACCAAACACTCACTTTCCTCTCATCTCCAACAAGCACAACCAGAAAAGTTAAAGCTCTCCAGACTGCTGAAACAAGATGAAATATTTTCAGATGGTTTTAAAGAAACCAGATTATTCCCCAGCGTCAGGGCAAAGCAGGGCCAATCCAGCCAGCCTGGCTCCCCTGCCAGCCTAACCTTTTTACTGCTGGAGAACGAGGAGTAAGCTACAATTCAGGTTATTTTTTAATTTTTTTTTTTTTTAAACACGTATCTAATTGAGAAAGGAAAGGGACAAATCATTTTACGCTCTTGCATCATCCTTCCTGCAGATGAGTCTCTAATGCACTCGCGCCATAAAACGCAGGAACTGTGCCCTCTGCATGTTGTTGTGACAAATTTCAAATCAAGAGGGTGCTTGAATGGGATTTATTACAATTGGAAGACAAGAAATGGTAATCTTTATGAGCCAATGACACAGAGCCTTATAATAGGAGAATGAAGTATCATTTTAAATGTAAAGCAAATTAGATTACTGGGGTCAAACCCTTCTACAGAGACATCATGTCTTCAGAGCGCCTCGCGCATTTGACATCCTCTTTTCAGGTTTCACATTAGCATTTAAGTGTTTTTTAAGTGTGTTTAATATTCTTATAGGAGAAAAGTGCCTGGAGAAGTCAAGACACTGAGATCACAGGGAGGGGAGGAAGGAAGACATCAAAATAAGCGCCAGGGAAGTCACAGCCCTGTGTGAGGAGGGCTCCAGCACCACTGACACTGGTTCAGTGCAGTCCACTCATGAACTCAGCCTGTGTTCTACAGCAGGGCTGGGGTCAGCTCCACTCACCATCCCAGCACACAGGTTTCAGTGTCAGTGTCTGCTGGGAGCAGCCAGGGACACTCTGGCACTGCCAGCCCAGCCCTGTGCTCCAGACAGGCACCACAGCAAATTACTTGGGGTTTTTTGTTTGTTTGTTTTATATAAGCTGCTGGGAGAAAAAAAAAATCCCCCCCTTTGATCCCATCAAAGGCCTTATCTTCCTCACCACATGATGTCTCACGGCTGTTGTCTGCCTGCCCCACCTAAATTCCCAAAAACCCAGCTCCATCCCAGTGGTGCTATTTGACCCTGGGTTTTGGAAAAATGCAAAAGGTGCAGAAGCAGCAGTCACTGGTTCACCAAATCACAGTACAGGGTTTGAATCTGGTAAAACATTCTGCTCCTCATCTGCATAAAGTCAGCTTCATAAAGTGACTTCTAAGCACACCAGCAAATCCAGTAAAACCATCCACTATAAATACACTGCTACCAGCAAAGGACTGCTTTTCCTTCTGGTACCTTGCTCCTGCAAGAGGCAGCAGGTCCGGAGCCAAAAAATGAGGCTGAGATGATTACACCAATGTGAATAAACACCTGAGCACACAACGCAAAACCGGGGCTGTTCCTCTGATTTCAGAGACTTCACGTCTTAATCATCTGTCAACACCACACGTACCCGAGCGTGGTACAGAGGAAAGGTCTCCCAGAAGGGATCCAAACACCGCACATGAAAGGAAGAGCCTTACTTAGCCTAGAGGGAATTTCAAATGAGGTTCAGCATTACTGCAGCTCTCCCTGTCAGGAGCAGTTAAGGTTTTCATTGACTCCTTTTGTACCAGCCGGGCCCGCTTTGAAGATTTCGCAAACATCTTCACCTTCAGCTCCCATGTGCGCGCTCTGGCTCATTCCTGGCATGGTGATAGAGCTCCAAAGGCACGGCCAGGGCTGGGACCCAGCTGCAGCACGTGCTGGGCAGCAAACAGGAGTTTACACTCCTGCCCCAGGAAAGCTGCTCATCTCAGCAGACAGGTCAGGTGCCAAGACAAACGCTGCCAGAGGGTCAGAGGAAGAAGTGGCTGGCCCTGGCACGCTGCTGGCCAGGGCTGACAGCCCAGGAGCATTCCTGGTGCTGCTCCAGGACACGCACCAGGGTCACCAACCCCCTCAAACCGGAACAGGGAGACTCTGTTGAGACTCAGTGGTTATCTCTCCTCTCCTTTCCACCTGCCCTTCTGACCGGGGAGCATCCTTCTTGTTCATCACCAGAGCCAGGCTGTGGGCTTCAGCACAGGCTGGGGAGAGAGACAGTGGCTGCTACAGACACATGACAAGCAGGGAAAATCTCGGTGTGCACCTTCCCTGAGGTGAAGTGCAAAGATCTCACAGGGGTGCTCACAAAACGACCCCAAACTTATCTTCGTAAGCAAAAGACTCCGCCTGACTGGGGATTTGGAAGGGCAGACAGGGGGAGGCTGATCTCCAAATGGACTCTGGGAGACAAAAAGAGTGCTGTGCTTTCCAATGGGATTACTGGGCTTGCCGGCCACCAGCCAGGACGCTGCAAACAGCAGCACTTGCGGGTTGCCGTTGCAAAGCTCCTGCCATTCCCTGAGCTGGACAGATGAGACCCAGAAGTCCCTGAGCACAGCCACCCTCTGCTCAGCATCCTCCATGTCCTTCTGCCCTGCTCAGCTCCCGGCAGCACACGCAGGCTCCGTGCATGGAGCCATTGTACATAAATACACCACACATGCAGACGCACGCGGGGTTTTAAACACGCATCTTAGCCTGGTAATTGCGGGGCTTTTGTAAGCTTGTCTCAACTTGCCGACAGCTACAGAGGAAAACATAATTCGTTAACTCTACGCGAGTATTAAAGAACAAAGCTGGAACTCCCATACAATTATATTTTATCTCAGAGCAAGGTGAAATCATTAGATATTAGTGAAGTGCAGTGGCACAAAAATGATCTGTTAGCGGGGGTTCATTACATTGTATTTCCAGAGCCAGGAAGATCAATGTGTTCATGCATCATGAATTAGTCTCATGCCTTCGTCTTCGCTACTCTCCGGAAACCCAACATGATCTATCGCCAGCCATACATCATTGTTTCAGCATCGCACAGCAATGACAAAGCTCCAGTTTCCACTTGTCACACTGACCAGCTGCATTTTTCTGCACAAGAGACAAAAAATGTCGAGGAGGAGGAAGAGGGTCATTTCTGGGCCAGGCTTCGCAGTAAATTTCAGCCCTTCAAACCTCTCCTGTTTCTGTAGATCCATCACTTTTATAATCTGTGCCTAAACTTGCTTTCCTTGCTTATATCCAAAGCCTGGAAGAGCTGAGGGAAATTGAAGGAATAAATCCATTAAGGGATTCTGCTGAGCGCTTTCCCGCTGGTGCAAAGCTCTGCCTCCTTGGGTGCCTCCTCTGGGCTTGTGCATGGAGCAGAAGGGTTCCCATCCCTCAAATCCATTTGTCCTTTCCCCCTCTGAGTCAATAGGAAAATATCACTTTCCCGAACACCTGTCAGTGCGAGCTCTCTGGAAGAGCCTCTTCTGCTCTTTCATTGTTCTCCCCTCAGACACCCAGGCCAGGAGATTCTGCCTCCACCTTTCCTTACCACGAGCCAGGACTAAATCCTCTTTTTCCCTGCTGTCTAATCCAGTCAGAAATTTGAGTGTTCCTTTTTCCCTCTTGACCACAGAAACATCCACAGCTGCACACTGCAACTAATGATGCAGAGACAGGCAGAGCATGGCAGTTGCTTGGCTTCTCCCACCTCCAGCACTCACCACCCCCTTCCCAGGCCAGAGCAGCCCATGGACAGCCCATGACTCTGATGTCCCTTCACCACTCCAGAGCATCACTGTCCCTATTTCACAGGGCACTGAGCTGGGGACTGATGTGTTCAGCCCCACAGAAATTAAGACAACACCTGGGTCTCCACCACTGCCACCTTCCTGCTCCAGGCAGAGCAGGGGAGCTGTGCCCTGCTGGAGAGGTGGGTGGGTGGGCAGGAGGTGCCTTGGCACTGCCAGCCCCCACCACGCAGCCAGCGCTGCTTCTGGGCACGCATGGACCAGGCTGAAGTGTTTGTTTTTTTAAAACCATTGATCAGCACTGTTTGAAACATGACAGTGTGCCAATACTTCCCTTGTTACGTGACAGATGACTGCGCGGACCCAGGGCTAATGCTGCTCTCGCTCCTTATTATTCACTAATGCTCACAAAGCAGCTGACAGTGGGCTGAGCTCTTTAGGGCAAATCGTTTCTTTCCTGGCCTCGGGTGCTTTCAAGGCAATGATTCAGCCATGGCTGGGGGGTGCAGCCCCTCAGAGTCCATTTGGGTTTGTCTGAACACCTGCCCTCCCCATCAGGAGGGAGCTGCCGATCCTTCCGAGCCCTCTCCGGAGAATCACAGAATGAAAACATCCCCAGGATCATCGAGCCCAACCTGTGACCAATGCCCACCTTGTCCCCAGCCCAGAGCACTGAGTGCCACGTCCAGTCCTTCCTTGAACACCTCCAGGGATGGGGACTCCACTGGGCAGCCCCTGCCAAGGCCTGACCACCCTTTCCATGGGGAAATTCCTGCTGCTGTCCACCCTGAGCCTCCCCTGGCCCAGCCGGAGGCCGTTGCCTCTCCTCCTGTCCCTGTTCCCTGCGAGCAGAGCCCGACCCCCCCGGCTGCCCCCTCCTGTCAGGGACTTGTGCAGAGCCACAAGGTCCCCCCTGAGCCTCCTTTGCTCCAGGCTCAGCCCCTTTCCCAGCTCCCTCGGGAACTCTCCAGCCCCTTTCCCAGCTCCCTCAGCCGGATTTACTCTCCCAATCCTCCCAACCACCCCACGGTCCTGCCCCTGTCCCAGCCCTCGGCGGGACCGGGCAGAGGCTCCTGGCCGGGGCAGCCGCTCCAGGGCTCGCCCTGGCCGCGGCTATTGACGGCTCGAGCGGGGAGCCTTTCAGTGCCTCTTTGTTGGTTTTAAACAATGACTGTTGCCAGAGCTATTTTCGCTTCCTCTCCCCCGCTTGCCCCCTCCGTACAGCGCTGGAGCTCTTTTTTTTTTTTTTTTTTTTTTTTTTTTTTTTTTTTTTTAAATCAATGGGCTCAGATAGCGCCGTACTCAAAGTGACCTTTCGAATCCCAGCCGGAGCCAGGTCAGCTTAAATTGTGCTCTCCGCCCCCGCAGAACATGAAAGCCTTTTCATTCCTGGCTGAAGGGCCGGGGAAGAGCGCGGCTGTTTTGAGGACATCCACTGTGAGCCCAGGCCTGGCATGAACAATAATCGGTGGCTTCCTGCCCTCGGCGGCAGCATCTCTCTGCCATGACCGGCACCATTATCCGCTGCATCCTGGTTTTTTGGCCACCCTATTTCTGCGCTTGGAACGGCAGCTGAGATATCCAGCTGAAATCCTGACACCTGAAAGCACGTGGAAATCCAGACAAACCTGAATGTTGTCTCCACGGGGGGGTTGGCAAGCATCCCACCGAACATGCCTGGCAGGGAAGCACAGCTCTGAAAGGCTTCAAGCCTTTGCAGGGCCCGCAATGAGGCAAGTATTTTGTCTGCTGGGGAAACCAGAAACCTCACTTTCGTGCCCTCCAGTCCATAATTCTCAGACACACCACTAAATTCGGGCATCTGCCTCAGCTGCTGCACCACAGAGCATCGCACCATGAATTATACAAGCCCAATGGATTCCCTCTGCTCCCTGTTTCCAGGTTAGGTATTTTCCTCCAGCAAAGAGAAGGAACAGAGAGAGGCATGCCATGCTCAGCACAGGCAGGAGCATCTCCTCTCACAGGGAAGTAGGAACAAATTGCTTCTATTTCTTGAAACCTCTTCCCAGGTGTACTTTGCCCTTTCCGAATGGAAAGGGGAGTCAGCTGGGCTCTAACAGCGCTCTAAATTCCCCTCTGTTATGGCACCACAGACAGCCCGTATTAAACACATTCGACTACAAAGACGTTCCTTAATGGAAATGGCCAAATATGCTTTGCCCAGGCTGCTCTCCTTAGGGAGCGATATCTCAGGGCTCTCTTACCCCAGCCTTGTGCTGCCCGTGTCCTCCTGTGCCGCCAGCACCAGAGGGTCACACACATGCTGGATGTGTGACTGCTCTGAGCATCGCCTCAGCCCTTCCCTGGGATGCTGTGTCAGGCCAGCTCGTCAGCACTCCAGCATTAATGCACGGGCCAGAAATGCAGGGAGCACAACGGAAAATGAGCAGTACTGTACTGATGCAGTTTGGAAAAGCTGTTTGTTCTCTACTGTAAGCATCCTGCTCTCCCAGCAGAAATCCATCTTCTGCTGCCTGATTTTTTGCTTCATATTATTTCAAGAAGATGCTCAGCATCTTTTAGCATTTTTACTTGAAAGTAAGGACCACATTGGTCTTTCATACTCAGAGCTTAAATGGGTAGCTTGCTAATTATTTACTTGACCACTTAGGCTTCTAATATCTGCACACACATTTCAATTTTTTCATTATTGGGAATTAGTCAAAAAGACACTGTGTCACTACAAAAAATCAATGGCTTTGATCATATTTCCTTTGCCACTATTGAATGTTTACAATTTAAACAGTATTAAATTACAATTGGCTTCAGAGGTCCAGATCTTATCTGGTCTGGTTTGCTTGGCAAGTGAAGGGGTCACACAGTTAAACTCAAGGCTCCTTGGACTTGATCCCAGCCAGCTACTGATAAAGAAAACAAATGTTTTAAAGATAAGGAAGAGGCGGGGGAAAAGCTGATCCTCAGCAGGTATGGTGAGTTGTGGGCATATCCCCAGAAGTTGCAATGGCTCCAGTGAAGAGGAGCTGGCAAGTGATGCCTCATGGAGATGAGATGGCTGCTCCTGCAGGGTGTGTGTCCCTGGGAGCAGGGGGACAAAGCCAGCATCCCTGGAGCTGCGGGTGCTTCATGATTCCTGGGTCCCTGCACATCCCGCTCCTTGCATACCCTGACCCCAACAGGGATCCTCCAGGTCGAGCAGAGGCCCCACCAGCCACCCCCACCCTGCTCAGGTCCCCAAGGGGCCTGGGAGGACCCTTCAGTGTGACAGTCAAAGCACTCACAGTCAGGCTCTGAAGTGGCATCACACAGAGATGCAAACCCTGCTCTGGACATTTTATCAGATTCCAAAGCCTCAGGGAACACAAACCACAGCACAAGGTGTTACAGGGCTCCATAAATATTTAAAAGAACAAAAAGCAAGCTCGGTTTGACAGGGACCTGGCTCGCTGTGACTCGGCCCTCATCCTCTCCTTTGCCTGGGCTGGGATCCTGGCCACCCTGCATGTTTTAAATTAATATCCATGACTCTCCTGCCTCCCCTGGCAGCACCTTTGCTTCCCAGTGAGTCACAGCAGGCCACCAAGCTGGGATAAAGCCCTGCCTGTGTATCTCACGCACCTCTCCAGCCTATGTATGTGGCTTTGTCTCCACAATGATTTTGTGGAGAGACATGCACAGGCTTCTCTTTCCTCTAGAGCCTCTTCACAGGCTGATTTGGACTGAAGGGTGGAGGAAACAAGCTCGTTTTTCTTGGGCATTGTGTTAAAAATACCTTCACCTCTGCAAGAAGCAGCTGCTGTTCCTCACCAGCATCTTTCTCTTTCAGACCGTGGTGCCCGTGGTTAAAGGGACAAAAGCACACGGATAAATTGAAGGGACAGTGCTGCAAGAGAGCTAAATATAAGTGCCCCAAGAGCAGTGTTTCCCAATTTGAGAGTTGTTTGCTGCTGGATTTCTACTCCCCTGACAAAAGGTCTCTTTCACAAGCCTCCGAGAAAGCACCAGTGAGCCCTGGGAGCACACGGCCAGTGGGGACGAGGACTGTGGCTCACAATGGCTCCTCTCCCAAGTGCCAAAAACCAGACACATTTCACTGCCCACGCCTGGGAACGCGGCTGCACTGCCCTAATGAGGCTCAGTGTGGGCTGGGTGGCCCCAAAAGTGCCCCAAGCTGGCGAGTGAGACGAGATCAGCAAACCTAAAACTTGAAGGGTTTTTAAGCGCTTTTGACTGGACATTTTATTCCTGTGTAGGATGCATCCGAGAGATCTATTATGGCTGTCAGGCGAGGCTGGGGCTGCAGAGGAAGAGTTAAGTGATGCCCAGTGACACTTGCTGTAATCAGATTTTCACACTGTTTGAGGATATACAGTTCCTGAGCTCCCCAGCTGTCCAGCCTCATAACCAAACACATCTCCCAGCACGGGCACGACGCTGCTGTAACTGAATTCCCGAGGAGGCCTCGGAGGCCAGCATCAGCCTGAGCGGACCCAGGAGCACCCCAGGGCAAGGCTAATGCTGTGATGGAAACCAGGGTGCCAGAGCTGCTCCCCTTCCCCTGTGCATCATCTGTCATCGATTCCAGTGGGGAGGGCACGGCCAGCTCCACATGGGAGTGGGGGAATGTTCTCCTCAGCACAGCCACCAGCTCGCACCCCAGGCAGGGGATGAGCCCGGCTGCAGCCCTGGGACAGCTCATCTCAGGGGCCTCAGCCACTTTCTGAAGACAAGAATTTAGGAAAAAACCTCAAATCCCCAAGTCACACACAGGTTACTGGGGTTTTTCCTTCCTCTCTCCTGGACAAAGAGCTCACTGGAAAACAGTAGTTATAAACCACACTGTGACCCAACTTGTGCACACCTGAGAGCTGGAACCCTGACTGCAGGACGAAGCCACCACTGAGCTGGTGCCTGTGCTCCACTGAAACAGTGAAGCCTGGCAGCACTGGGCAGCCTGGGGCACCTGTGGGGATGGCCAGCGGTCACCGAGCCCTGGGCACGAGGCACTGCACAAACACAGGAGTGCAGCCCAGAAAAGGACGGGGGCACACGCAAGGATGCACGAGTCACTGGCAACACATCCCTGCTGGTGGTGCAATAAAGTACATAAAGCCCTTATTTTTCTTAATTATTCCTGATATTTCACCTGTCATGTTGTCAGCTTCCTCTGAGAGCAACGATAAATAGTGCTTCTCATCTCACACCCTCAGGGAAAGCTTGCTATTTATTCCTGTGATGGGCAAGACATCATGACTAATTAGGAAAAATGGGAGCCCACTTGCACCCCAGCAGGAGAGGTGTCATCAGCGGCTGCTCTGGGGGAGACGGGTGGGTTTGGGCTGTGGACCTTCAGCAGCTGCCCCCGAGGCATTTGGTTGCTGCAGTTTGGGAGAGGGGAAAGGTGGAGAAGGGATTCCTCCATGCCCCAAGGATTGAAATTGCAGAATGAATGGATTTTCCACCAGGTAAGTGGTCCTAAGTGGGCAGATGCATTGTCAGACAGACTGCCCAAGAGATAAATTATAAAGTTATAAAATCAGGGTGTCCCTCCATCCCCACTCAGCCCCTCACAGACCCACGGAGTTCAGCCTCTGCACTCCCATCATAAATCCCAGCCAGCAGTGCAGTGCCAGGGGCGGGAGGATTTACTCCTCCTATTCACCTGCCACCACACACACTCCCATCATAACAAGGTAATGGAGATCAGCGCTGCAGAGGACAACTCGTGGGAATGGCAAACACATCAGATTAACAGTAAGGAAAATTACTTGCAAAAAATGCGGAAGTTGCTGTGGCCGCAGACAAGAACAATGCTTGCTGTAATTCTCAGATCTGCACTAAGAGCAGAGGCAAGACAGCCTCATCCCTTCCCTTCTCCCACCAGAGCTGGATTCATCCTAGTGAATGTCCTAAACGCACACCCAGGGGTGAAACCCTCCTGTAGATGCAGAGACGAGGCTGGTGCTCACCAGTGCCAGCACAGCTCCCTGGGGAGGGGGAAGGAGGCCCCCACACCCCCAGCCAGTCACAGCATCTGCACAGCAGCCAGGGGGGAGCTGGATGAGTCTGTTCCCGGTGACATGCGGCGAGGGCCGGGCAGAGCTGGAGTCTTTATGTTGGGAAAACTAATGAGCACAAAACTCCTCTTGTCACTGTCACGTCAGTGAGCGCCGGCGCGGATTGTCGCAGCCTGTTCCGCACTGTCATGTCGGGTGAGAGTTATTTGTTTGCAAGTTCTACCTCTGGGCACCAGCCCCCTCTAAATAAGCTGTCAGAGACAGCGGCGGGTGGGAGAGGTGCGTGGGGGAACCTCCTCACAAATCGATGCAAAATAAGAGATCTCAACCGGCAAATGTCTTAACCGGGAGCTCAAAGCAGGCGCAGGCAGCCGTGGGGAGCAGCAAACCTGGAGCAGGGCTCCAGCCCCGCCACAGGCCCAGGAGCACGAGCTGCACTGGATTGACTGGGAGAGCGCCAGCCCCAGCTACGGGGGCGAAACAGGGCACAGCAAACTCCTGCGTCAGTGCCTCATTTATCCAGGATTTATCTTGGCTAATGTGCCAAGGCTGCCAGATCTGCTGCATTCCCACCCATCCTGCTCCGGGCTCCCAGCCATGGAGCGCTCTGATGATACAGAGCTCCGTGGGGATGAGCACCTTCTCCCGGAGCCACAGGGCGGGGAGGGAGGAGAGGTGGATGGGACAGAGCTGGAGATGGGCAAAGGAAAAGGTGTAGTTTCGTCATCAGCCTGTCTTCCCAAAAGCTTTGGTGCAAAAGAGCCGCCTCTTTCTGCCGGGCTCCACAGGCACCCGGGCACCCATCCAGGCGGAGAGCGATGCGGGAATGTCGCTCTTTCCAGCCATCGCCGAGCGCCAGCTCGCACTCTCTCCCTCTTTTCTCACGTTCGTTTTGGGCTCAGCGCTGCTTCCCATATGCCACCAACATTCCCCATTCATAAAACTCAGCACCTCGCTCACGTCTCCGTAGAGACACTGTTTATAGGAAGAGCCAGGCACCAAACCCTGCCTGCCAAGCACATTCCAGAAACCAGGAAGACTCCAAGAATTGTGAGAAAATATGGAAATGACGTCTTCTGGAGTGCAGGTGGGTGGAAGCCAGGAGATGCCCTCTTGGGCTCTGGCACCTCAAACTGGGCCAGCATTGGCCCCATTCAAGATCAGCTCACTGCCTTCCCTCCTCAGGGGCCAGGAGGGAATTTGTCACCTTTGGCACAGAGTATCCAACCTGTGCTCAGAGCATCCCACAAGCAAAGCTCCTGGAGCCTCTAGAAGGTGAGGAAAAAGTTTCTTTCCTTAGGAAGGGGAGCAAAAAAGGAAAAAAAAATGAAAATACCAAAGCACCCAGCACCCCAGACATTTCTTCACTCAGCAGGGACTGGGGGAATTCCTGTTTGCAGATACAGTTTCTTACAGCAGGCCGGTAAATTAAACTAAAGCTATTTACTCTGTATTTACAGGCTTACAAATAAATCTCAGAAAACAGTTTAGCAAGAGAGGCAGGGGGAGGAAAAGCATTTTCTAGGCCAGATATAAACAAACAAGGCCACAAACTTCCTCAAAACTCCTTGTTAGTGCGGGGGGAGGGGAGCTGGGGGTTGGAATGGTTGGAATAATGCAGAGCTAGGGAGAGCAGCATTCCTCATTTGCAGGTAACAGGAAAGAAAGAACCGAAGTGGTGCCGTGTGAGGGAAGAGCTCCACCGATCCCACATCTCCTGCCTTCACTGACTGTGGCACCAAAGCACAGCATCACCACACGGCAAACAGACCCATCCCAGAGCCACTCCCAGGGGTTTAATGAGTTGGGAGCACATTTTGCCTCTTCAAGGAACACAATTGGCAGGCACCACCCATTTTAGGTTATTCTAAATTGCACTGAAGTTTTCTCCTGGGTCACCCTCAAAAGCTCCAAGGCAAAGGCTGAGGGTGCTACTCATTTATACCCTTTCCACCTCTGCAGAAGCCAAAGGAGAGATGCTGTGAACAGCTCGAGCACCATGAGATCCCCACACTCTCAATAAGATTTTTCTTTCCAGACGGAGTCTGGCATTGATGGTTACCAGGCAAGAAGGAGCGAGCTTGGCTTTGGCACTCACTGCATGACCAATCTCTTCCGTCAGGGGGAACAAAGACCCAACCAGTAACCCCACCCCAGAGCCAGAAAGCCAATGCACATACTCGGGGCATGAGGTAATGAGCTTAAAGTCACCATCTATGTAATGAAGCTCTCTTTGCTGGTGAAGCATTAACCAGGGAATGTATGGCCTTCCTGACTCCTTTTCTCCTGCATTCTTGGGTTTCCCAGGAAATTCAAGATGAAAAGCCCCATTTCAAAGCCACCGTTCCCAGACTACACCTGGAGTGCAGGCAGGTGACCCCACGGTCACAGCACATGCTGTCAGCACCCCTCAGGTAACAGCACATCCCCTCTTCCAGAGATTGGATGAGGCCGTGTCAGAGCCAGCCCTTTCTGAAGCCACACACCAACCTCGCCACTGTTCACCCTGGCCCCCAACTCTGAGCTCTCCTTTCTGCTGTGATTCAAACCAGGGCAGCCAATTCCTCCTCTTCTCCCACACCCAAACGTGCTTAATGCCATGTCCAACACCTGCCTGGGTGTCCCCTACATGACAGGAGCGATGTCTATCCCATCTCCAGCTTTTCCTGCAAGAAACCCCACCACACCCCTGCTGCAAGCTGTGCCCCAAAAACCTCGGCCCCATCTCCCCCCTTGATGTTTTTGTGTGAGTGCAAACTCGGAGCTAAATCAATCCTTTCCCAGCGCTGTGCACCGGGCCGCTCGCCATGCCCTGCTTTCCTTTGAACCTCACCTGCTCGGAAATAAAGAGCTTGGACTAATCTATAAAAATATTTTGGATGCTGTGTTCAGCAGCTCTGGGTTTCTGCTTTCTTCTTGTCCTCCCCGATTGACACAGGTGTCTAAGAATAGTTTACATTTGATACGGGTATCATTAGTGATGATCTGGCAGGCGCTGCTGGTGCTCCGCCGTGTGCCCGGGGAGCCGGCGCCGCTTTCAACCTCCGGCTCCTTTGTTGTGGAGCGCGGGCTCCGTGTGGGTTACGGAGCTGGGGCTGGCGGGGGATGTTTGCTAATCAGGCTGGTGGCTGCAGCGAGCCGGTTTGGTGATAATTATGCTCCGGTAGAGCTCTCTCTTCAGGCAGCTGTGGTGCAGCTGAATCTGCATCGCTGCCGCCGGCACCGGCTGGGTCTGAGCTGCGGAGCTGGCAAAGCTGGGAGATGCCAAGGATGGAGCTGTGGCTCCTCACACCCAGAGCAGGGCTGGAAGTGCTGCAAGCAGGGGGAAAGATGGGGAGCAAGGTGATGCCTCTTGCCCGAAGTGAGCCTTTCCCCAGAGGAAGATGGGAAGCAGAGGGAGCTGACTGATGGCTCCTGACCTATGGCATTGAGTCCATCTGTACCACAGACTTGGTGCCCGCGGCTTCCCTGGATGAGCTCAGCTCATTCAGTAGCACTAAAGAGCTTGTTAAGCAATCCCTCGGTTTTCTGCTGACTTCTCCAGCTCTTCTAGATGGAGGCAGAGCTGGCACCCATCCTGAAATCCCAGCATCACTCTTGGCTCCCTACTCCCCGGAGCACCGTTAGCCCCGTGCCTGCCGCAGCTCCCTGCAGGGCCAGACGGCCGGACAAGCCCCTCTCATCTCCCACAGCCTGGGAGGGCAGCAAGGGACCAAGAGGACACCACACGTGGGTCTTCAGTCGTCCCGTGGGAGGGAGAGCAATGACCTCAAACCCTTCAGCCCTGGGGAAAGAGGAACCGGATCAGGCCCGATCACAGGCACTTCCAGCAGGGACATCTCAAGCTGGAGCACACAGAGGGAAGAAATTAATGTTTCTGCAGGAGACTAAGCAACAGGCTCAACAACTCCCTGGATTTTCCTCTTCCCTGGAGTGGTGTGTGCGGAATGCTGTGTGCAAGGAGCAAGGGCCCCGCACTGAGCAGGCTGCTGGAGAGGTTGTAATCCAAGCTTAAGGACAAACAGCTGGTGATTAAACAACAGATGGGAAGGAGGGAGAAGGGGACAGATTTCTTCCCCCTTTCCTGTTGTGGTTTTTTTTTTTTAATTTTTAATCCGTTCCCCTCTCAGACAGAACGCAGAGGAGAGGAAACCCCCCAAACACACTCTCCAAAGCAGAGGAAGGGTTTAATTTGCACAGATGTTCGGGAGCAGAGAATTTCCCACAAAGTGTTACAGTGTTTGGGGAAAGCACATGCTCAAAATAAACCCCTTCCTACCTCTTCCCAGACCAGAGATCCCCAAAGCTGTAAATTCTTCCAGGGAAAAGATCAGGAAAGAATCTGGGCTGGCAAATAGTTTGCCCCAAAAAGCCTGGCTATTTCAGCCCTGATGCCTCGTCTTTCCAGGGATTTTTAACTTTCAAGTGAGTGCAGAAACCCCTTCCTCAGCATCCCAGAAAAAAGGATCGAACTCTAAAAGAAGCAGGGTGCCATAAAATGAGAGCTGGATACCACACTGCTCCTCTTCCCCACAGCCCTTTGGGATGTCTCCCTGCACAAGAACAGCGGGGAATAAAGCCAGGGATGGTTTTAGCTTGGGTTTTCTCCCTTTTCTGCAGAAAGAGCCCTCCTGTGCAAATGAGCACCATGATAAAGTATGCAAGACAGGCTTCCCGTTGGAAATGGGAGATTACAACCGAGGGATCACAGGAACACATGCAGAAAGCAAGGCTGCTGCTTCTTCCCCAATTATTGTGCACTCTCGGCTCTATTTTGTTGACCTCGCACATTTCAATCAGGCTCCAGCACATTCTGCCTTCACCTGCTCTGAATCAAAACCTGGAGGGCTCAGATCTCCCTGCAAAGGAACCCTTTGATAAGCTTGTTACGGATGCCAGGCAGCTCTGGTTCAGAGGGAGCTTTTGTACAACACCATTGCAAATTTATGTCGTCACCCGAGAAAGTTGCGGGATTTACTTGGCAGCGTGTGGGAAGGCGAGGGAGCTGAGACACTCCTGATTTGCTTCAGCAACAAAGGGCTGGAGAGGAGAAGAGCACTCCCCAGCAACCACGGCCAAGGGGAGAGCTGCTGAAGCCGGATCCAACAAAAAAAATAGAAGAAAAAATCAAAACATAGAGGAATTGGGGCACTCTGTGGAGGGTTAAAGCCAGAAACATATGGCACTGCCACCACATTTGGGTTGTCAGGCAGCCAAGGATCACTGTGGCTGCTTTAAAGACTCACTCACCCACAGCCAGGGTGTTCAGCACTGGAGCTCCAGGAGCGCTGCGGGGGCTCCTCTTGGAGTACCTGACACCCCCTGGGCTCCCCGCTCACCAGGTGGGACCTGCAGGCCCAACACCCCCTGCACCCACCGGCTACTTCAGAGAGCTTCTCCTCTCCAGAAGCAGTCTGTGCCCCCCACTGATGGCTGTGCACTCGGACACTTGGAAGGGAAGGGCTATAGCTGCCTGGGTGCAGCTTAATTATAGCTGTGGGCTGCAGAGGGTCTAGACAAGCCCCATCCCACGGGGTTCTGCTCGAGCACTCGGGAACTCTCCCGCCTCTGCTGTGTCCCAGACAAAGCCGGCTCATTTTTCACGCACAAAATTGTTCTTGTCCATCTGCACAGCTCCACAGTTACCGGCCACTTTCTCCTGCTGCTTTTCATCTCTGTGCTAAAGCTTCCCTGATATTTCAAGCTGTTCCCCATGCCTTTCCTCAAGGTCTCTCCGAACACGTCCCTTGCCCAGTGGCGGCGGATTTAAGCGATGTGACGGAAACCTACCACACACCGTTCCCTGCTTTATCCTCTCAAGGAAGACAGCGTGGCACAGAGCTGGGTTTAAGAAACCATTAGAACTATTCCATCCTGTTTTCCTCTCAAAGGCAGCACAAGGTGTTTTATACTCCTGGAACATCCCCCTGCACCCCTCCCTGGCTGCACTGTGCAGTGTCCAGTACCCTCCCTCTCACCCACGAGGGGCTGCAGTCCCGAGTGTGTCCCCATCCCTGCCCTCTGCACCTCTCACTTTGCATGGTAGAATTTATTTTTGTGATGAAAGCCCAAGCTGGATTTTGTGTTTTTCCATGGTTGTGGCTGTTACTCTGCAGAGCAGTGAGGGAATCCAGCCCCTCCGGCACTAAGCAGAATAACCCAGTGCATGCAAACTCCGCAGGGTAATTGGAAACATTTGCTGCTGCCGCTCTGTGGAAGCACAGGGGCACCAGGAATGTTTTCCTTCTCCCCCAGGTTTGTTTCATGGAGCTCCAGCACCCGAGGCTGAAAGAATTTAGCAGAGTTCATGACCTCTTCAGCCCCCAAACCCAGCGGTTCAGGCATTTTTGTGTTCTGAGTTGTCTCTTACCTGAAGGGACTCTTGTCTTTCAACCCTGTGTTCAAAGAACTGCCGAATCCATTATTGAGCTGAAACCAGGCTGTCTGCTTTGAGCAGTGAGTTATCCCTGGACTTGTTTGGAGCAGATAATGATGATAAACCCGAGCATTGGATTCACACCTGTATGCTCTGGATGGAGCTAACACCCAATACCCTGCAGGTAATTTTGGTAGCCTTGCCCTTGTCCCTTATTCCACCCCCACCCAGCCCAGTGACCACGGCAGTCATCACCACACTGCTCTTTTCTCCGCTCCCACATCTGGGAGCCACCCCCTAATTTCCCATGGCCATGGATGAGATGATGGGGTAGAAGCGGCATCAGAGATTACAGCTAGCAGGCAGCACGGGGTTGTTTTGTGCAGCAGGAGCATGTTCTGATCCAGGCGGGATGCTCCGACCCACCACGCCGGAGAGGCGACAGCTCTCTGCGACACGGAGCCCACACACACCACCAGCAGCACCGAGCTGAGTGGGAGAGGTTTTCCAAACACAGCATTTCCTCTCCAGCCACACCAGCACCTCAGGGGAGCGGGCACGGTGCAGGGTGGGAGCCTCATCCATCCATCCATCCATCCATCCATCCATCCATCCATCCATCCGTCCGTCCATCCATCCATCCATCCATCCGTCCGTCCATCCATCCATCCATCCATCCATCCATCCGTCCATCCTTCCCCCAGCACCGCCGGCAAAGCTAAAGGTTGTTCTGTGCCTCAGCCCCTGAGAGCAGATGGAGCCAAGGCAGGATTGCGTTATTTCTACTGTACTGCAGCAGAGCTGAACTGAAAACTGTAATAAACCTCTTGCAGAACGTCCCTCAGCACAGAGCAGGGAGAAAGCAGCTCAACACAAGGGAGCTTAAGGAAGCTGCGCTCTGGAAGGTGAGCCCAGCTCTGCAAAGCCAGGGCCTTGGGCTCCCGATCACACACACTTCCACCAGACTCCCTATAATTTCCTGCTCTGTACTACTGCGAGGTGTAGGACCACATGAGGGATAATTCAGCTATCGCTTCGCTTGGCCCTGCTGAATGGGCAATATCAGGCTGCAGACACAATTAAAATCCTCAAACATGTGCAAAGCCAGAGACAATTAGCTCGTACTCCAAAATAACTTTGCCTCAGCCACAAATGAACATGCCAAAGTGCCAGAATAAGTCTTGAACTTGCAGATGCCCCTGCCTGAAATTTAAACCCGGCTTTCCCTGTTCTCTCCACCCAAAAACCCCGCTCTGAGCACAAGAGAAGGCATTGCCAAAGCCAGGGATGCTTCAGTAAACGAGATGCAGGAGCCAGCGGATCGTTCCAAGTCCTCCCCCGAGAAAGCAAGCTGCTTGCAAACAGATTTGCAAGTAGTGAGGGGGATAAAAAAAAAATATATCTGCCAAGTTACTCATTCAGGAGACATTCAACGCAGCCAAAGGACAAATCTCTCTACACTCTGCAACATGGCGCAAAAAATCCTCGAGTATTTCATCAGAGGCGGATGTGACAGCCATCAGGAGGGCAGTCCCTGAGCTCTCTGCCCAGGATGGCACAAGGGGAACAGGACAAAGTGGGGCTGGAAATGTGAGAAAGACTGCTCTCCCTCTGTGCCCCTGCTGCTGATCAACCACCACCAGCTTTGCCCTCAGCAAACCTGCTCCAGCTTGTCTCAGCTTTGTGGCAGTGCCTCCAAAGTCCTTGTTCAACCTCGGGAACACCTGAGCAAAGCAATCACTCCAGATGCAATCTGGATCGCCCTCCCGGCCCAAGGATGGGAGTTTATTAGGCTGCGGCCCACATCAGAGTTATTGTGCTGTATTAAATTTATTGGTACTATCTCACCTCATTAAATGCTTAAATAGACCTGACAAGACAGAAAAATGGGACTTTAAAAAAAAAAAAAAGAAAAAATGGGAAGGAAGCTGATGTTCACATGCTGGGAGTCACCTCTAACGCAACAGCCTCCGGAGCGGACAGGGAAGAACGAGGAGGGAAGGGATGTTCTACATCATCAGCACAGCTGACATGCTCCTTCCCAGAAAACCCCGAGAAAGCTCTTGCATCACTCCAAACTCCATTGCCCTCTCCAGCCAGAGCAGACGGTTGGGATGAGCAGGAATGAAGGGAGGAGACAGGATCCATCCCATCCGTGCTGTTAAACTTGGCTCAGCCTGAACAGGACAGGGCTCTGCTCTGCCCACCTCACACCACGCTTGGCTCTGGTTTAGGGGGACAGCTCAGCCTAAGGGCTGTGGGAGCCCATTGCCCTGTGCCAGCGCTCTGTTCTGCTGCTGCTGCTTCATTAATTAAGCACCAACTGACTGTGGGAGGCATTTATTACAGAAGACAATCAGCTCCCAAGCAGTTAAAGGTCAGCGAGAGGCTCAGCCCCTCAGCTGGGATTTACACACACCCCACCCCTGCAGTCGGTGTCCAGGGAAGCACCATCCCGAATCCCCGGGCACACACGGAGGTGACAGCCCCTCGCCGTGGCCGGACCCGTGTTTGCATGTGCTGCTCTGGCTTTCAGAGCCAATCGCGGGCAAAGGGGCCAGGGAGCAAGGAGCTGTTATTTCCCCATTCCAGGGTTATTACAGCTACAGAGGGAGCAATGCCCACTGACTGAAGCAATGAACCTCTGCTCCCCAGCTGGGATCTGATCCAAAACAAGGAGTCAGGACAGGAATTCCTGCGCCCTGAGGACTGCGAATGGCTCCAGGCATCACCAGCCCCACAGCGCAGGGCAGGACAGGCAGATGAAGTGCCCTGTCCTCATCGCAGGCAGTCTGCGGCTGGAGGGAGCCATGAATTCCAAGTTGTGCATCCCCAGACAGTGCTCAGCCCGCTGGAGTCTCTTAAGGAAAAGATGCACCTGAAATCTTAGGAGCGAGTTGTCACACAAGTATTTTATCTGCCCTGAGAGAGCCATCGCTCACTCGAGCAGCCTCCGCAGCGCCCGTCCCTGTGCCAGGCACTGGGAAATGCCATCCTGAGCTCCAGCAATGCTCCTTCACCAGGCAAGTGTGCTCCTCAAAGACCAAACATCTCCGAGTTCCTGGGACAGGCCATGCAAATCCCAGCTAATTGCTATCGGGTGGCCTTTGGCACTCCTCAGGTCACTCCCTGCCTTTCCAACACACTTCAAAGTGACTCCGGGCCAGTGCCTTTTGCTCCCGAAAGGAGCTGCAGTTGGGAACGGGTTGCTTTTCCCACAGAACTGCTTCACTCTCACAATGACAGGGAGATTATCTGAAGAGACCTTCGCTCTCATTTAACAAATTAAATGACTGGATTTTTCATGAGTTCAGCATCTGAAGTACTACGCTGTTTTTGAAAATCCTGGCTGTAAATGTCATCACGCTGGGCCCTTTAGAAAAACCTGACTGCAGGAATGGCTGGGAACCTTTGAAACCCAAATCCTGCGCTGCTGAAGCGCTGACCCTAAATCGATCCTATTCAGGAGCAGACACCCATCTTTGGACGTGAAATTTACTCTCTACCTTCATTTTTATTTAAAGTGGAAGCATTACAAAAGGAGGCAAATAATGAAAGAGTTGAGCATCCCTTTCCCCCTTGTTTCTGATCCAACGGCACCGAACGAATTTCACACAACCAGGTCCCACATCCCACATCCTCCTTTTCCTTCTTGGAGCATCCATGGGCATGCTCTGACCCCCAGCAGCGCTCACCTTTCCCAGGACAGCTCCGAGGGCACTGAGCCAAGGCTGTGACACCCTTAATTAACACCATCACAGTCCCTGTGTAAAGCCAGAGCAAGGACACAGAGGATGCCCTCTCCTCTGGCGATGCTGAGCGCTCCCTTCTCCCCTTAAAACAGGCCGAAAGACCTACACACAGCTTGCTCCTCCCCTTTCCACATCACACGGAGCACACAGAGCTCAGGCCCCGCTCAGGAACTGGTGGCGTGGGCAGCTGAGAGGCCAGAAGGAAAATGCAAAATAAATACAGAAATAAATCCCTGGATAAAAGCCAGAAAGACCAGCCTGCCTCACACTCCAGCCTGTATTTACAGCCTTGCTCCCAGCTTTGCAGTTGCTGCAGAGGGTTTAAGGGCTTTGGGCAGGGACCAGCGTTATGTGCACACGAGTGCTGCCCAGCAAGTCCCAGCAGCGGCCCCAGCCCACCATGCCCAGCAGGCTTTCCTCTGGTTTGGCTCCAGCTGCTGAACTTCCCTTTCCAGCAGGCTCAGATTGCAACCCTGGGCTGGCACTGCTCACTTCTGCCTTCCCAAAGTGAGCTATTCTTATCTCTGCTGTCTCCATGTCCTCAGCCAGGCCCAGGAAGCAGCTGATGAGAGGGGTATGAAGCAAACGGAGCCACGTAGGAGAGCAGAGCCCTCACACCTCCTCCTGGCTTGGCCAGTGACCTGTAGCAGCACCTCAGAGCCTCCCCTGCCTTGCTTGTAAAGCTGGCAGAGCACTGTGCTACGTTAGAGCACCAAAAATCAGCATCATTCCTGCTGTGGCAGTTCCAGAAGCACCCTGAGTGTGGGGGAGGAGGATGCTGAGAGCCTCCCTTCCTTTCCCCAGAGAGGCTCCCACAACACAGCCCTGGCCCTTCCCCTGCCTCCACACCCACCAGCCACCCTTCACCGGGGCACAGCATCGCACCAAAACTACACCCGAGAGCACAAACCCTCCTGTAAACCCACAAATTTAATATGCAGAGAGCGAATTCTTTAAATAGAGCCCTAAAAGGCAGCCACATGCTGCAGGAAAAGGGGGAGTTCGGCATATCGAACAATAATAGCAAGATATTATCAATGTAGAGCTGTGATTGTGCCATATAAAAAATAAAATACACACTGGTTAATCAAAGAACTACAGACACTTTTAAGTAATCCCAACTCTGGCTTTGCATAACTCCATATACCGCCAGCAGCACTCCTGTCGACCACAAGAGACCATCATATACATCAAAAATTCTCCTTTAAATTTATTTTCTGTAAAGATTGGTCTTTTGAACTGCAGTGGTGGAAGCTTAAGGGTACAAAAATCTGCCTTTTTTGTCTCTCCCTCTCGTGGAGGATGCTGATCTGTGGGGAAAGTGCTGCCACAAGCCTCTGTGCCTTGTCAAGATACCCGTCCTTTTCATGGATCACTTCTTTTATCAGCCACTTGATTAAGACATTAAAAGAAGGAAGGTGAAGGAAGGTTGTGCAGCAGGAAAAAGGCAGCAAGAAGCTTTCTCCCCCTTGAAGGCTGCATAAAAACTGCCTGCTGTCCTCCCAGCTGAGCTTATTGGGGAGCTGAAGCAGCATCCACCTCTGGAGCTGCTGCTCCTGCCCCTGGCTGGGGCAAAGAGCCACCAGGACCGGGCAGAGTCGCTCCAGAGGGAACAGCCCCAAGAGCAGTGGCTGGGATGCTCTGGGACAGGTTCTGGCTCCAGGGGCAGGATGGTGGTACCCTTGGGAAGGTGGTACCCTTGGGAAGGGAGCTGGCAGCAGGCTCCTTTCCAGCCCTGGCCGTGGCTGGAAGGTAACAAAGCCATGGGTCCTGCTGCATTAGAATGGGAACGGGGGGGTTACGGTTTCGTTGGCCAAAAGTGTCAAAAATAGTTATGGCCTTAAGGCACAAGCATGGCTGGCTGGAAGCCCTGGGGGTTGGAGGACTTTGAGCTCAGATGTGGGATCTCTCTCAGAGATAAAAGTGGGACATCACTGCCTCGACTTCCCTGAAACCCAGCTTTATATGCAGTGCTCTTACACTGTCAAAGAAGTTCATAAAAGTTAAATTAAATACTTACACTTCCCCTGTGAGACATCAAAGCCCTCCTTATTGTACCGGTGGGGACACCAGAGGTGGAGGCAGAGCCAAGCCCAGCATTCAGAGGTGTGTTTGAGAACATGCACCAACACATGCCCGATATAAACATCGTGTGTAGCTGAGGCTTTCATGTGCTCTACAAAGCCTGGAGCACACAAATCCCTGCTCAGTCCCGGGCGTGGTACCAAAGGCTTGCTAAAAAAAAATCTGTTTCAACTTTTTTGTGCAGAACATGTTTAGTCTGGACAAAGAGATGAAGAGATTTTCTTTCACAATGACTGGGAGGCAAAGGAAGGGTTGCAGGAACGTCAGGCCTCCCACCGGCTGTGAGCTGCCTGAGCACCCACCAGGAAAACCAGCCAGCCTGGAAAGCAGCAGCGGGATACCCTGGGAAGCCCAGCCTGGAAAACAAGCACCAAGCCAAGCCAGGACTGCAATGAGGCAGCACCTGGCAGAGACCCCCAGCACAACCAACCACATCCAGCCCCAAGTCAGAGTGAGGGATATTCTTTACTGAGGGGGCTGAGGCCCTGGCACAGGTTCCCAGAGAAGCTGTGGCTGCCCCATCCCTGGAAGTGCTCAAGACCAAGTTGGACAGAGCTCTGAGCAACCTGGTCTAGTGGAAGGTGTCCCTGCTCATATCAGGAGGTGGAACCAGATGAGCTTTAAAGTCCCTTCCAACCCAAACCCTTCTATGACAGCGCCAGCAGCACTCCCCGCTCCCCATCTCCTCTGGGGAAAGCTGGGAGAAGATTAGGGGGTGGGTTCATTTATGGAAATCTTGGCTCCAAGTCCCAGTGGAGGCTCCAGACTCCCCGGTGTAACCAGTGCATTACGGGGGGAGGAGGCGCATCCCTCCAAACGTATTTACTGCCTTTAATAATTCATCCTGGCAGACACAGCCCAGATCGAGCGCGGTCCCTCGGAAAGCAAAAGCCTTTCCGACTGCATGGATTCGGCTAATGTCTTCATAAAAGGTTCTCAGCCAGACCTCCTCTCCACATCAGCACCACCAAAGGAAAACTAATAGCTCCAGCTGGCACTCGTTGAAAAGTCACTTAATATTTCACAATGCAGGGAGCTTTGTTTAATGGGACGCGTTGTTTTTCCCTAAGCAGTTGGAAAACCCCTTGACATCATATTAATAATGTCAAGTTTTATTGGCACTCTGATTTGAAATGATATTAAACTTTTCAGACTGTCTCGACTGAAGTAGGAAGCTGTTACGATGCAGACAGTTTGGATAACTGGAAAAATAATAGGTCTTGTCAGCCATGGCTTCCAGACTGCAAGGGGATGCTGCGAAAATCAAGGAACGGGCATTTATTCTCTGTCCTGTGTAGAGATGTGATTTCTGACTATGGACACTGGCTGGGTGTGGGAGATGCCATGGCCAAGGGAACAGGAGTCACCGCTGCAGCAGCTGGAATGCAGCACAGCTGGGTGTCCAGAACCTCGTTCCCAAGCTCTGCCACTGAAGCAGAATGAACTGAGGGGTTGGTTATGCCCAGAAGGAGCTGGACAAGCCCAGCAGTGCTCGGTCCGTGAGCCACATTCCTTCCACACACACCTGCAGTTTGCTCAGGCACCTCCTTCCCCACGGCACAGCTCTGCTGAACTGCCTGCGGTGGTGAGGAGCTGCACAGGGAAAAAATAAGTCACCTAAATGCACGATAAACTAGAAACTCTTGTATTATTTTCATAGACATGCTTCCAGCTTGCCTGCTGTCAAATGACTCTTCATTACCAGTTTATTCTGGGCCACTGCCTTAAAGAAATGCAGTTTTGACAACCAAAGGCTGCTCGCTGCACCTGAAGGATGGGATTTTAAATTGCACCTTTTCTCTTGCATGACATGAAGTGGTGATATTGTAACTGGGTTTCTCGGGAGGCTGGAGCAGCCCCTCCCCAGGTCCAGTCTGCAGCCTCTGGAGCTGATGGGATTTACTTGGCTCCATTAAGACGGTGCAGAATGTGCTCTGGCTGCTGCATGTCAAACAGCTGCTCTGAGCAGGGGCTGAGCCTGTGCCCGGTGAGCTCACTCAGGGCATAAATCGTCCCTACGCCACCTAATAGGCCACTCTGCTCCTCTGAACCTTCAAATATCTTCACCAGAGCTCAGACTGACTTTCAAACCAGCTCCCCCACAAGGATCAAGCAGACACATGGCCCGGCCCCAGAGGGAACCTCCCTTTGCTCAAGTGCTTATTTATGAGTTCATTTTTGTAAGGCCATAATGAGTAGCATTGCAATGGAAGGTACGTTACAGATGCAGCTTGGTGGATGTCAATCCACCAGGAACTGCCCCGAGGAGCCCCCACCACCCAATCCCTGCCTCCCCCTGACATCCCAGCCCTCCCACAGCCCCAGAGCAGCAGCAGTGCTGTCCCCAGATGCCCTGCACACGGCAGCCGCTGCTCCAGCCACGGTAGCCTCTTGGCTGCCTCTCTGCTGGCAGTGGGTGGCTTGAAAAGGCAGCCTCTCATTTTGATTATTTCCCACAACTGTGCTGTAAATCTCATTTCAATCATGGTTTTCCACTTTACCAGGTGAATAGCCCTATTCTTGCTGACAGAATAGCCAAGGCGGAAACTTGAGCTGTGTGTGGGTAATTTACAGGACAAGCTCAGCTTCACTCATGCAGATTCTATCCTTTACTCTGTGTCAGATTTTATCAATTAACAATTAACAGTGTAATGGACATCTCGTAAACCCCCTCTTTCCAGTGACGTCTATTCCAGAGCCTGGAGCTGTTTGCTTGCTGATGTGCTGCCCTTCCCACTGCAATGTCACCTGCTGTTCCCTGCATCCCTCCTCTCCACCGCCACCTCCTCTGGGGACCACAAGCCACCAGCCCCACCGAGGGTCTGCCAAAGCCAGCACTGACACCCCACAGTCACTGCAATTAGTCAGAAGGTGTGAGAGAAAATGGGGTGCGAGGCCAGTGGCCAAAGACCCAGGGGCCCACAGTGTGTGGGTCTGAACACATCAGGAACACGAAATCCCAAGAGCAGAGGGCAAAGCAGGCACTACCAAACACTCTCCACAGCTCTGTAAAGGAGGCAGGCAGCGACTGCTCCCAGGGATTTTGGGACTGATAAGAGCAGCATAAAGGTAAGGTCCCAGCTTACCTCTGGCATGCCATAGATCATGCATCATCCTGCTAATTGGAATGCACTGCGGCCTGCAGTGTCTTCAGGTTTATATATAGGCTCAGACACTATTGTTAGCAAATTTATACAGCCACACTCGCCGGCACTGTGCTGCTCCAGAAATTAAACAAACTCGCTCTCAGTGGGAGAGTTATAAATAAGTGACTCGCCCACTCACAAGGCTGATCCTGCTCCTCTCCCAGCAGACACAGAACTCCTCCAGCTCTTCCATGCAGGATTCAGCAGGAGGGTTACACGGAGATCTCCCCTCACTCCCAGCTGGGTACAACTGGCACAGGGGCTCCAGTGGGAGCATCCCCGCACCCCTCAGTTCTCCAGCTGCAGCAGAGCGAGGTGGCAGTGGGTTATCAGCCCAGTGCCACCCCCAAATCCATCCCCCAGCTCCTCCAGAGGTGACAAGGTGGGCAGATCCACCAGCAGGACCCTATGAAAACCACAGGGATGTGCTGAGAGGAATCAGCTCATCAGCACCAAAACCAAATCCATTACCAGCAAAGTTCAGCGTATCAGAGTGACACAAGAGAGAAGTGTTATTAAGAGTCTGAGGTCAAGAGAAATTACTGTTATTTGGTTTATTTAAAGCCTGTTAGATGTTGTTTATCAGGGCAAAAGTTAAAAGTTCATATCAGGTTGCCAGAAGTGAAGAAGGGATTTTCCCAAGTGGCTCATGAGGTTCAGGGCCCAAACCGCAGCACTTCCAAGAGCATTTCTGGAATGTCATTAACATGCAGCCCCCGAAGGTCAGGCTGTGCTCAAACAGCTCAATTTCTGACATTAAACTTGATGTCACTGGTCTGTTTGGAAATCTTGACATATAATTTCAAATTAATGACTCCCCCAAACCTCCACATCTGCCATCAGCAGCTCACTCAAACCTGCCCATTTGTACATCAAACCAGGCAAACAAACATTTCTGGTTATGCAGATGAGGTTCCATTCTCCTGGAGAACCACAGGCATGAGGCCGAGCGTGCAAAGTGGGGACACAGAGATGAAAACATCATCTGAAATTAAACTAAGTGCAAATGAAAAGAATTTTGCAAGTGCTCTTTAAGTGCATGAAAATGTAACAGGGCCGAGGGCTGTTTGGCTTAAGAATGTAATAAAAATGCTTGACTTGCTGAATTTCATTCTACTTGTGTGTACAGGGGATGAAAACACGCCTCAAGGAAGTTCTTACTGGGGGTGGATTTTTTTTTCACCCCCACAGCAATATTAGAAAGTGTTCCTAATTATCATCCTAAACAGCAGCATCTTTACTGTGGAACTGTGTGCCACAAGCCAGAAGGGTTTCGAGAGAGAAAACAGCCCCATGCAGGTTCTTGCAGTAATTCAGCCTGGGATGAGCGTGGGGGCCGGTCAGCCCCAGCAGCACTGAGCACCCCTCAGTCACACACGGGATTTGGGCACCCCAAGGTGTTCCCTTCCTGCCCCGGGACACCCGGCTGCCTCTGCACAGGCCCAGCCACAGCGTCTGTTTCAAGAGCCCCCGACCTTTAATAATCGTTTCTGCCGCTATCTGAACACTTCCTAATTCATCCCCTTCTGTCCCTGAAAATCTAAATCCTATTTAAGTTAATGCCCTTCATTTTCATTTATAAAGACAGATACAAAATAATTATTTCCTATCTCTGCTGTTTCCTTATCTTCTGTCCTAATAATTCCTCACTGTCTCCCTTTCATCATCTGTCTGCCATACAAGAAACTTTTCTGTTAGTTAAAATATTCTGTGTGTTCGTTTTCCTCCTCTTTCATATCTCGCTGCTTCTCTCCCCACCTGCCCTGGCTCCCCCCTCCCCAGCCTGCCCCTGCTTTTCATGCTCACCCTTCACACTGATTTTCACATCTCTGCTGTTTGCATTTCAGCTGGCAATCGCGTATGCAAATCCCGGCATCCCACCTCTTCAGGCTCTGCTTTGATATCCCCTCGCCCTGCCTGGCTGCGGTGTTTTGCATCGGCATCCGCCCGTTCCAAAGGACAGCCCCGTCCTCACCCTGATGAAAGCAGCGAGGCGAGTGGGAACAGACGTGTCTCCTGGTGACAATTTGATTAAAAGAAAATAAAGGTGTTTTGTGTGGGAGACCAGCCCTGCCAACACCAGAAGAGCGAGCCCCCATCCTCCAGCGGGCAAGGGCGCGGGGTCCTTACGGAGCTCACTGGCACCAGATCCCGGAGACAAGAGGCAGCAGAGCTGCAAAGAGATGGACCTGGCCAGGGGCCAGCAGAGCAGGCTCAGCACCCCCCAAACCCACTGCGTTGGCCTCGGCATCCCCAGAGCACCGGGGCCCCTCTTTGGGCTCAGCCCAACACTGTCATCGGTGATTTCCAGCGACTGAGCATCCTCCTTGTCCTCTCATCCCCATGTCCAGGGCAGCCACGGTGCCCTGAGTGCCCTTCCCTGTGCACAGTCCTTAGGCAGAGCCTGTTGCAGTCGTGAGGCCAACACCCTCCAGACTCACAGTAATTACAAATACCAGCTCTAGTGAAGCCAAATCACAAATCCAACAGCCTCTAAATCGACACAGCAATCCCTCAGAGCTGGCTTTTGGGGGGTACCTGGCAAAACACCTTCCTGAAAATGTTTGTACTTGCTACATCCCATCCCATGCCGACACTAATAAAAGTTTGTTGTGTGTGTCCATATACATTCATTAAATCCCTTTTCTCACTCTCAGCCCTCGATGTAGCCTGTCTGCTCTTCTCCCTGCATGGTGAGTTTGCTCTCACTCTGGCTGGAGAGTGTTTGTGTGTTTGCAATCAGAAGGAATGGGAGCGTAAGTGTTCAAAAATTGACAGCGGAGCTCAGAGCAGCCGAGATGCCCAAATGCATTTCCAACAGCATTCCCTGGGAATGGCTCCAGCTTCACCTCTACCCTCAGACTATGGAAAATGCTGCATCCTCAGCACCCTACATGCCCTTTTCCAAAACTGCTCCAGCTTCCCAAAGATGTTAAAGTTGACTCAAAATCATTTAATCATGGGCAGAGCTGTAGGGCCCTGGTAATAGCTCTTGGTAACCACGTAGCTCTGGCCAGAGAACAAAGAGCTCTGTCTAACGCTGTCTAGCACAGAGCCATCGCTTCTGATAAATAATTTTGACTAGTGACTCATCAGCAGCCTATGCAGGAAGTATATATTTAAACCTGTGCAGCTTAAACAATTGTTAAAGATGTCAGTTTATCATGCAGACAGTTTTTATTGAAAGAAGAAGGAAAAATATCATTTTTTAAATTAATGAGAGCAGACCTTATCTCAGCTGCTTTTACTACACTGTATTTTGGAAAATATTCTTTCATTGTTCACAATTGCTTCTCTTTGTTGGACCCACATGCTAGCAGCCACATTTCAAAAGGCTTTACAAACATTAACCAACAAAACCTCAGTGCTGGGAGCTGCAAAAGTAACAAGCGCAGAAAGAATAATTCACCTGCCTGAAGTTACATTAAATCAAACCAAACGCACAAGCAGTGCCTGTGTTTTGGCTGCCCTGTGGTAGCCAAAGCTGTTCATGTGCTGCCACTCCGGTTTTCCTACCCCAGATGCTGCAGCCCCCAGTGCCCTGCTGGGAGCGCAGGGCACAGCCAGGACACCCTGCCCCGCTCAGAAGGGACCATTTCCCGGCGTGTTTTACCCAGCAACTGGATTATTTATTTTTTCAGCTGCTCTGTCAGATTTAGGGTCAAAGGTGGGCACTTCCCCCTTCCTCCAAAGTCCCTAAATCACTCCCACTGCTCCACGGAGGACCTTCAAAGTCCATATGGCTCCAAGCATCCGGTTACAGGCTTTGATGAGCTTTATTGCCCTGGGAGAGGCGAGAGTGGCACCAGCACCTGGGCAGGACACCTGCTGCCCGTGGCTGCTCCAGGGAGCCCCAGGGGTCAGCGGAGATGTGGGTGAGGTGGCAGTGAGGCACCAAATGCAGCTCCATATCCACACAGGGAGCAATCTGGGAGGGAAAAGCCAACCCTTGCACCATATGGGATTTTAAATTAATCCTGTCAGCTCAGCTAACGGGGCTGCCAACATTACAGACAGCTCGCTGAAAGCTCCTGCTCCGTGGTGAAGGGCAGGAAGACTTCTCCAGCTGCTGGCACTGCTGCTGGGATGGATCCTGCATCCACACCCCTCAGTGCCTCAACCATCCCCACCACAGAGCAGAGCCCAGAGAGTCAGGGGTGATCTGAAGGAAGCATCCTTATCTCAGAGTTGTCCGGGAGCCTGACAGATCTTAAAAAATGAGACTCTGGCTTTGGAATGGCAACTGCTAAGAGGAGGCAATAAAAAGGCAATGGATGATCTGTAAGGGGTAGAGTGGGACTTCTGTGCTGTCTCATAACACACAAGAAGTGGGGCTTTCAATAAAAACAGACAGGAAGAACATCCAAGCAGATAAAAAGAAAAACTTCTCCAGCACAGTAATGAAGTTGCTGAAGTTATTGCCAGAGACAATAAGGACAGGAGGGGACAGGCAGGACTCCGAAGGGGCTCCATGCTCACACAGCTACCAGGAGCACCCAGGCTCCTTGAAACACACGGTGAAATGATTCTGAGGAGCATTTTAAACCTCATATTTCATGCTGAAGAGCAGCTTGGACTATAGAGAGGCCGGGACGAAGCCTCATGCATGGGACAGATAATGACACACTTATTAATTTGACCTCAAGTTTTGCGACTGAAGCGACTGCGAGAGCAGCACAAGCCCTGCTGGGAACCGCTCATGATGGACCCCAAATTGGTGGAAGGGGAAGGGGCCAGCAGGTCTCGGACCCCCACTCACCACCCACCCTGAGGAAGGGGGAGCTCCTGCTCTTCCCTCTCCTCCCACCCCGAGAGCGGCTCAATCAAGCCCTAATGGACCAGCGTGACGCTGGCGCTGATGAAATCCGTGCAGCCGTGCGTGCTTGAAGGGCTGAGAGAACTCTTCAGCCAAGTCCCCGCTGTGCTCTTTTCAGGAGAGGTCCTTTTAACTCGCTGCTATTCCCAGACCATCGCACTGATTTAAATGTTAACACGCTCTCCAGGATCCAGGCACCTCCTGCACGTCAGAGGCACAGGGAATGACGCCGGAGCAGCCGGAGCCGGGCTCCAGGGGCCCGAGGCTCCCGTGGCCGGCCCGGGGACAGGCAGAGCATCCCGTGGGAAGCACTCGCTCCAGAAGAGAAACAGAGTTGCCGATTTTCAGTAAATAACGGCGATATTTACTAAACACCTATTGCAAATTGCAACAGCGATCAGAAACAAAGGCGACAGGGAGAAAAAGCCGCTCAGGAAACAGCCAGGAAATCGTCTGGGGAATATACTTGGAGATTTGAGAAAGCTTAAGCCTGGGACACAAATCCCTGTGCTTTGTCCGTGACAATAGGGGATAAAGGCTGGTGTAGTTCACCCGGCTGTGATGGAGGGATCTGGCTGCTTAGGGCCAGCTGCAGAGATACAATCTGGCTGCCGATTGCCGGGGTTCGCATCCCTGACAGCGGCTGCGGGATCAGCGGCCGCGGATTTTCTGTGACAACGCAGGGAAAAGCCCTGGTACAATGTAAGACAGGCATAACCCGAATGGACAAGGCTGTAAACCCTGCTTTTGCTCAGACAATGGGGTTTGAAATAGCATAGAACGGGGCAAATCCCAAATGTAGACAAGCAAGAGGAGGTCAGGAGCTGCCTGCTCTCCACGGAGCTGGGATGAGCTCCCACGAGCTGTTTGGAGATGGACACACAGGGCAGGGGATCCACTGAGCCACCCACTGGCACCCTGCTCCAGTCCTGCCTGCCTGGAGTGCGCTCGCAGGGCGTGGAGGGAGAGAACAAGGCGTGTCACGGTCTGGAGCTCTGCAGCCTCCTCTCCATGCAAGATTTCCCTGTCTCTTCCCTGCTGGTCTCTGCAGCAGCACGGAGCGCCTCTGAACAAGGCTCCCTGTAATCCATCAGAGGTGCTGCTGCCCATTCATGCTCCACAGGAGCTCTGCCTCTTCGCTAAATCCCTCAAGCCACCTCCAAATCACCTAATCTCCATCTCCGCCACCTCCCTCTCTTCAGTGACCTTCCTCCTCACAACAGCATCTGTAGGCTTCCAGATAACTCCCTCACATCCTTATCTGCAAGAGGAGTTTAGCTGCTGTCCTGGCACCGTGCTCACACAGCAGAAGGGACATGCAAGGCAAGCACCAGGAGGGCCCAGAAAGGGATGGAAGAGCAGCAGTGTTCCAGCTGCTCACCTGAATCCCCACCAGCACCTTTGGTTTCACACTAAGAACAACCTGCAGCACATCCAATTGTCAAAGCCTCCCAGCAGAGGAGGCCTTGGCAGCAGCTGCACCAACCAGTCAAACCAGTCAGCAAGAGCAGGGTTGCTACAATCAGGTCCTCCTCTTGTCATGCCCAGAGCTGTGTCACCCTCCCGGATCTGTAATGAGTCTGAGGAGCAGGCAGACTCTCCCAGAACATCCAGTGCTCCCCACACAACACATCCACTTACACTGATGGCCATTCCAGCGGCCGTGACACCTCTAAGGCTGAGAGCAACTGATCTATTAAACTTGAAAGATGTGTGGTTTCCAAACAAGATGGAATTCCCAGGTCTCTTATAACCCTGCTTCTATTTCTAACAGCACAGAGCTTCCCTCAGAAGTTTCCCCACTGGAAACAGACACTGTAAAGGAGACAGATGTTGGTTCTGCCACACTAACGAGGAACGCTGGTGTTCCGGGGGCGGGAGGTGAGGGCTCGTTCCTCCCGAGGAGCCTGCGGGGTGCAGAGCGGGGGCTGCAGCAGAGGGGTTACTCAGAGGTTGCACACAGCCTCTGTTCAGTGCTTCAGCCTGGCCTCTCTGCAGCTAATGAATGTTACAGGAGGAGAGGCTGGAGGGAAATGGAGCAGAAATGCAAGGCTGCCATCTCAGATATTGTCTGCCTCTCCCCAGACAGGCTCACACAGAGCTACAGCAGCAGCACCTGCGGGAGCAGAGGGCAAAGGGGGACCTGGCCAGAGCGGGCACAGGTGAGGGACATGTCCCAGCCTCAAAGCTGCGCCCACATCCACTGCCACGTGCAGAGGAATCCATTTCCAGCCACAGTGACTGAAAAACAGAATGATGCTGAACTTTCTGTTCACCCTCTGCTGAGGCAGAACCCCAGCTCTCACCCTGGCCCAGCCACTGGCATCCCCTGAACCCTTTCAGGTTTCCCATCACACTGGGCCTGCACCAAAGGCTCTCCCTGCCCCCAGCACTCCCCAGCGTGCAGCAAGTTGCCACAGCCAAAGGAGATTAAACGATGGGCTCGGGATCACAGAGGGAATCTGAATGCTGTCCCCAAGCTGCTCCCCTGCTTCCCCCACCAGCTCACCCTCCTGCTCTCCCTGCAGCTCCTCACCCTGGGCACGGCTTTCCGACAGGCAATCACAACATAGAGGCTCTGGCATTTTCTTAGAACACCTCAAATTGCTTTTTTTACACCTCACTGCTCGGTGCCAACCCCAATTCGTGTTATTTGTGCATTTGCTTAGAGAACATTATCTGATCGGTCACCCTGCGAGAGAGAGGCTTGGGAAGAGGCTGAGGCTTCTTCCTGTCATCAAAGCAGGTCGGGAATGAGGGAATCCGTGAGAATATTGTGTAAAGCAGCCTCCCCATGCACACAGGAAGGCCCTTGCCAGGGTCTCGGGCACAGGATGGCAGCGCCCAGGACAAGGGACAACATCAGGGCTCCGTGTGTCTGCTGCTCCCAGCTGAGCAGGGGCCTCTTAATGGGAGAGAATAAAATTGGCACATTTCTGTGCATTCCCTCTGCTGGCAGAAGCTGGAAAAGGCAACACCCAAAAGCCTCAGGAAGATGTTGGGACTTGCAAAATACACCTAAATATATCTGTATTCCCATCCCTCTCCATGGCACATTGGCTGCTCAGTGGGAACTGCCCCAGAGGATAACACAGACAGCTCACCTCCCTCCAAGCACAGAACCCAGCAAGCTCCATCCACGAAATCACATGGACTAGCCAGTTTGGCTCACCAGCATGGAGTGAGGGTCCCTGGGCCCCCCAGACCCCACCCCTTCCCACTGTCCACATCAAACCACCACCTATCAAACAGGCACCTTCTTGGGGAAAAGATGCCAGAGCCACTACAATTAATAATTCCGTATTAGCCCATCCCTCCAAGCTGTTCCTGCCTCACCATCTGCATGTCCTGAAATGTGAGGTTTTAGTCATAAATGCTGGGCCTCGTTTTGGAAATTTTTAAGCTGTTTTGCTTCCATTACCTGAACAGATTCCAGCTACTGTATCCAGGCATTTTAATTCCCTCAACTCCACCACGAAATGGCACGAACTTCACAATACACGGCTCTGGCACGACAGACACCGAAGATTTCATCATTCCAAGGAATTTCCTCCTTCCTCTGACTAAAGCCAGGTAGCCAGCAACTCAAACCTGGGCTGAAGCACACCGGGGCATGGGGATCTTTGCAGAAGCATTTTGGGATCCATGCTCAAGAAAATCAACTCATTCCAACTCCCATATTGCAGCCACAACCCCTGATGCACCATCAATTAAGAGCAGCAATAATTACAAATGGAAAACTGCAGACCTCAGAGCAGATAATGTGTTGCCATTAGATTAAGTAGTCATAGAAATCAAAAATAAAACCTATACTTGGGCTAATTAAGCCCACTCACCATCTGATTAAGATGTGTTGTGATACCATGGAAAAGCACCAAAGAGCCATTGTAAGCAAACCAACACCACCGGGTGTCCATGTCACACTCCCTGGCAGAGGGATAATTGATGTGCCCAGCGGCACGGCCATCAGAGCTCAACTCCTGCTCCGTGCAGCAGTGTTTGGGGGGGAAATAAAAACAGTCCAAACCCCTGCCCTGGTCAGTCCCACATTCCTGACCTTGCTGACACAACTGAATCAACCCCCACATTCATCTGACTCAATCATCCACTCAGTGACTGTGGTTGTGCTCCCCAGCATCTCCAGAGCCACTCAGTGTTTGCATTCAGGGCCGAAAGGAGGGAATAGAAAGAACGACGAGACTTGCAGATGTGGCAGCACATCAGGTAAGTGCAGGATGGATAATGATCCTGAAACTGGAAATGTGATCCAGGGGAGCCCAGAAACTTGTAGGGTGCTGCCAGGAAAACCTGGAGAAACCTGGGGTTACTGATGGTCACAAAATGACCATGAGTCAAGAGCATCCCAGCAGGATGCACCCACTGCCACACCCCACAGGACACGGAGGAGCTGCGCTGTCCCCACGTGCTGTCACAGCACCGAGGCCACCGCGGGGTCTGCGCCTGGCCCAGGGCAGCTCCCCTGAAGGCTGTCATCTGCTATCTCCTTTAAACTCCACGTTCCCACGAAATCTGTTTATGGAGGATCCACAGAACAAAGACAAAAGGGGCATGACAGTGAATTTAATGAAATATTCCAGGATTGGGTTTGATTATTTACTCAGAAAGGACTCCAAGCTCCGGGTTCCAGGTTTGGTTGTTACTGTGGAAACCAGATGAATGTGGATGTATAAAAAGAAAGGGCTCATCAATTAAATCATTTAAAAAGTGAAATGAAGCCTTGGGAAACACAACATGACAGGTTGTTCTGTGTTGAGGATTCTCTGTCCCGAAGCTTTGCTCCAGGAGGCAGGAGAACTCCAGGATCGCAAGCAGCAGCTCCCGATAACAACTTATGGGGAAGCAGCGGGCAATATGCTTCCCAAAATCCCAGGGCCAGTGGAGCAGGAGCTTGTAACTGGGCAAAAAGGTCCAGGCTGCAGAGCCCTCACCCTGATTTTCAGCCCCTGCATGGCTCTGGATTCGCTTGATAGGTGTGGGTTTGTGTCTACCTCTTAAAGACTCCCTGATCCCTCCTGCTGCCTTCCTTAACCTCTGCAAAGGGCTCCAAAACCTTCTGGTGCAAAGAGGTGTAAAACAGTGCAAAGCATTATTCAGCCCCCCCTCCAGCCTGCCGGGGGGATTGACAGCTAAACCACTGCTTGAAATGGCAAATCTGAGGAAATGCAGATGGAATTTGAGGTCAGCCCAGGATTTACGCCTCATCAGCATTCAGCAGTGAGGGAAAATCAGCAAGTGAGGGTTATCAGGAGCTGGGAAGGCCCCGTGCCACCTGTCACCCTCCCCTTGCAGCCTGGCAACCCCCCCATGCCCATGGGATGAAGGGCCACCATCCCTGCCACATCTGTCCCTCTCGGGGTGGCTCAGCCAAGTCCTCCAGAGGGGAGCAGGGAGGGGACTGAGAAGCCTGTGGTGGTCCCGGGGCACCGGGACAGCCGGGATGACCACCCCCATCTCTGCAACAAGAGCCCGGGACCCCAGCAGCTGCTCAGGGCCCTTCTGCCCTGGCCCATTCCCAATTCCCAGCAGGAATTCTGCAAATCCCATTTGCTCCTGCACCTGCCGTGGCACCAGGGGAGGGAGGGCAGCTGCTGGACCTGCACGAGGGGTTATTTGTCTCACCTCGCAGAGCAACGATGTGCTCAGAGGAGCTGAGGGCACATCTGACAGCATCCATAAGGTTTTCTGTCACACTGTCCAAAGGATATTTCTTTGCTGACCGAGCACCACCACCATTATTTAACAGCGCCAGAAGATGGATTTCTGTTTGGTTTCCTCCTGCTCTGCTCCCCATCCTCACTCATCACAGCGAGTCCAGCCTGCCCAAGTGAACTTCCCCATCTGTCACAGCAGGGTCAGGGGAAGATCCACACCCCCCGTGCCCAGCTGTCAGACCAGACCCCAAAGAGCAGCAGGGGGGACAGTGCCAGCAGCGAGCAGGTACCCTGACCTCAACTCCAGCGCCTTCCACGAGTCTGAAGGGAAGGTCAGCTCACACCCAAACCCCTCAAAATCTCCTTATCAGAGAAAGCTGGGGCATGAACCACCCCCAGGAAGGGGTTCAGCTGCCCAGAGCCCCCAGCAGCACCCAGAGCACAGACATCCCTCCCCCAGGAGCTGTCAGAGGAGGAGGAGGAGCTGGCAGCCAGTGCTCTTCATCGAACAGTTTAAACATTATTGATTTTTCCTACTGGCTGGCACAGAGGCCCAAACCCCAGGCAATGCAGACATGATTAAAAAGCAGTCTCTCCTCAGACAACTAAGACACCATTCTCCTCCAGCGTGGAAGCAGCAGATGGAAACTCAAATGAGCTGCTGGGTCAGCTTTGTTCCCAGCCAGAGGAGATGAGGGGAGTGTGGCACCAGAGCATCCTCACCTGCCCCCTCCACACAGCAGAGAAAGATGGAGAGGATTTACAGCTACACATGAGCAGTCACAGCTCTCAATACCGTGCTGAAAAACTCCCCAGCACCACGGCACTAAAGCCAAGAATACCCCAAGCACCTTCTGACACACACTCTGCATCAACAAACGACAAACCCTGAGCGAGGAGCAGAGGCAAAGCGGTGCTAAAGGGATCAGAGGCTGCCCAGCCCCGGGACCTGCCCTGCCAGCTCACTCCCTGTAAGCGTGACGGGCTCGACAGGGCTCAGGGAAGGATGAAGGGCTCCAAAGGGCTTTTCATGCTCCCCTGCAGGAGGGTCACGCTTCAGGATGTGCTTGTAAACGCCTAAGTCCCCTGGAGCTGCAGGAGCCTAAGCCAGCTCTGCATGTTCTGCATTGCTCCTGCCCTGAGCACTCCCGTGTTCCGACATCCAAGTGAGCTGGAGGCTGGGAGCTCCTCCTGCACCTGGGAAATCTGCTCCAAAACCTCTGTAACCCTCTTTTCCCTGCTAGAGGATCAACCTGACCTCATTCCTGGCCAGCCTGCAGGAGAGGCCAGGACAGTGAAGCATTTCCCTTTGCTCAAAGACATGAACTTGTTCTAAACCCAGCGCAGTGCTGAGCACGGCAGCATCACCCACAGAAATTGAAGATGTGCTTTAATGGCTTTGATATCGATCTGAAGATGGGGATTTTGCCTTTGACATTGGAGCTCCAATGGGAAAAGGAAAAAGGCAGCTTGTGTCCAAGGGCGAGGCTCCTGAGCACCCTCAGCTGCTGCTCGTGGGTGCACAGGTGCCACGATACACAGCACACCTGGGCTCTGGAACATGGAGAGCCACCACAGCGGGGAACAATCCCCTCTTTAGGGCCTACACCCCTGAAATGGCATCACCCGAGTTCTGCTCCTCAGTCGCAGTCTCAGACTCTTTAGAAAGCACTTGAGAACCATCCCAGCAGGAACGGTGACCGGGCAAGCTCAAACCATGTGGAGCTGAGGCCTCATTCTCTAAGCAGCAGAAGAACAAATCCTGAATTTACAAAGTGGAACCCCAGCTCAATATCAAAACAGCCCCTGAGCTTTGCGATACCCAAACACTGATGGAAAGGATTTAACAATCTCATATCTCTCCCCAATAACCTGGAGCTTCAAGAGAATTTTCTCTTTTCCATTCCCCCAACTTCCCTAAAGAGAACAAGCGAGCCAAAGCGACCAGCCTATCAGGAAATCTTGATGTACTTAAATAAGAAAGTAATTAAACACTTTAATAAGGTGAGGGGGGTGCAGGAAGGAAACTGCTAGAGCGAGCTCAGGATGACCTTAAAGTCTTCCACTACTGTGGCTGAGAAAGTTCCTATTTGGCAAGTCTGGCTGACAACCACAGCACCAGCACCCAAACCTCACAGAGCTCAGGGGCAGCACAGAGTGCACAGAACCTTCCCCAAACCAACTAATCCCACCTCTTCCCCGCTGGCTACTCACAAGCACTGATTACCCATCCTTTGGCAATGAGAAAAGCCAAGCCAGTGCCCAAATAATGCCCTCCCTGGGCAGCAAAGTTAAGTGCACAGACCTCAAGTGTCCCGAGAGGGTCCCGGCCCTCGCTGCTGCCTGATAGCCACCCACCTCACGTAATAATAACAACAAATCTCTTCACTTCCACGGTACTTTAACAAGAGGACATCAAAGCCCTGGCGGACTCAGAAGGCCCTGTGCCACCCTTAACAAGTACATTTTTAGTCTCAGTTTTATGGATGAGGAAATTGAGGCTAGGAAGTGGAATGATTTGCCTGCACAACGGAGGAAAGGAAGAAAAGCTGGAAGGAAAAACACAGGCACTGTCTCTCAACCCCTGCCGAGAGGAGCCCCTGGGGAGCTGCCTCCCTGCCAGGGCTGAGCTCAGACCACCCAGCCCCTCTTTGGGTCCACAGCCAGCCCTGGGAGCTTGGAGCACTCTGGATCCTCACGGAGCCCTCATGCTGAGAGTCTGAGACACGGAGCAGAGGCCTCTGTGCAGCGATTACACGGGAAAAGGGCTTTAACAACCAACCGCTGCACAAGGGTTATTTGTTCCTGCATCAGCCAAACACCGGGCTGGGGACCTGGAGGCAGCAGCTGCTGTTCTGTGCAATTCAAATAGGCCCCCAAAGAGCAGGCCAGAGGAGGAGCTGCTCCTGCCCAGCGCCTGCTGCGTGTCCAGCCCAGCCAGGAGCACCCCTGGGTGCAGCCAGGGCAGAAGGGGAGGTTTTACAAAAGGCTGGGCAAGAGGAGGGCAGGACAGAGGTGACCCAGGGCAGGGGATGGCCAGGAGCATCCCTATCCCCACGCCTGGCACAGTGAGGCTGTGCAGGGCAGAGCATCCCAGCCCCTGCTGGAGCAGCCTCATTGACGAGCCTTGTCATCGTTCCTCAAGACTAATTTTTTAAAATTGCAAAATCTTACAGAGCTATTAACCTCAAAAGAGTTTAACATATGGCAGCACGAGTCTCCCTCTTACCCTAATTATAAGGCTTGCAGTAATGGGGCTGTCTTTTAAGTTACAGCTGCTATGCTTTTGGCTTTTCACTAACATTACATCCTATTAAGGAGCTACATTTAATGCATGCAAATTGCCAGAACACCGAGTGCCTCGGACCAGCGAGGGGATGCATTTAAGCAACAGCAGCATTATCCCAGGGTCAGGCTCACCCTGCTGAGAGCTCCCTATGATCCATCAATCAAACTCCACTCATTAATTAACTAATTCATTAAGTATCTTCCTAGATGAAGGTTCTCCAAGGCGGAACATTGTGTTGACAGCGACGTCCTGTCAGCACTTAGCAGTACAAGCCCCGCTCCGAGCCCAGACACCCCAGACTCACCTTGGCTTCAGCAGTGCTCCACGACCTCAGCTCCCCAACCCCCTTTTATAGGCGCTGCAGCTGCCACCCCATTGCCACCAGATTGCTCTGCCCAATCTGCCCAGCGTACCCCAAACGCGCTGTACGAGGAGAGTAAAACCCGGGCTTTTTCAGGAACAATGATAAAGTTTGAAAATAAAAAAAAAAAAAAGTAATTAATTAATTAATAACAAAGGGTTTGGAGCAGCAGGGAGCGGAATGGCCCCCCTTGGCCAGTGAAAGTGCTGCCACGGGGCCGTTTCCTGCCAGACACAGCCCAGAGCTGTGCTGGGCTTTGCTGGGAATGGCACAGCTCGGAGCGGGCCTGGTTGCTGCTGGAAAGGCTTTCCCGGGGGAGTTTTTGGAAAGCCTGCCCTAGCAATGAACGGCATTTTCCTGCTGTGTAAATAAACCCACACCAGGGGTGGGAGGGGAGCCGTGCTTGTGTGGGTGCTCCCCAACGCCCTGTGAGGGATGGGTGCCCCGGGACCCCACCCCACTGTCACCCCCTGCCCAGGGAGGGCCCCGAGCACCCCTGCAACCATTCCCTCGGTTCGCCATGTTTCTGTTCTGGGAGCACGGAGCACCACAGCCCTGGCTCCAGCCCAAGGACTAATTTACTTTCCCAAGCCTGGAGTTCAACCAGGCATATTAAAACGGAGCGGGAGCCGCTGCCAACCCCCTGGTCTAGACAGGGGCTCCGGCGCGTCGCGCTCCCGTTTCCTGCAGCTCCCAGGGCTGATGAAATCCAGCCACTCCAGCCTCCCCCATCCCTTCCCCACTGGGCTCCCACCCTCCCGTGGCCGGAGGAGAGGCCGTGCTGCGGCAGCGTGTGGTAATGGTCACCTCTGCAGTGGCTCCTGCTCCCTGAAGAAAAGCCTCCTGGCTTCAGTGCCACAGGCTGTAATACTGAAAATGGCTGTAAATGTGAAAAATTGGCACATTGTAGTCCAACAAGACAATTTTTGAATTGCTGCATGCAGCTGTGCAGTTCGAGATGCGATGCTGCCTGCATCCTAAGCTGGGAGCTGGAGTATCTGAGATAAAAAAACAGTCTTGGGTTGGGGTTTCCTTTTTGCTGGTCAGGAAGAAGGAATAAGAGTGACCCCAGAGCACAGATCACTGCAGGCTGAGGAGCGGGTGCTCAATCCACAGAACAACCCTGTTATTTGAAGAAGAGCAGCTTTTCTGTGAGGCCTTTCTGCCTGTGTGCTCTGAAGAGTCAAAATTCCAGAATAAATAAATCGTGGCAGGATGAGATGGTGAAAGAAAAGAAATTGGTATCTGGAGGAGGGGGAAAAACAAACCCTCATTTAACCAGCCATAAGGAACTACTTCACGCCTCGTTTCTCCTGGCGAGCAGGGAGTGGGGAGGGTGTGTGGATAATACCTGGAAGTCAGGAGCCACACTTACTGTAATGTGCTTCTTCGGGGAAGCCAACAAGCCCGGCTCATTAAATTTTAGTGTGATCTTTGTAGCCTTCAGCATTGTTTGATTAAAATTTAATAACTGATTTGGTGGCTTTTCCTGGAGCCTCGTCCATCCCACTGGCAGCCCTGGGCTGCAGGTGGCTTTGGGGGGCTGTGGAGTAGGAGGTGTCAGGGTTAGTTTGCAGAGTGGGGCTCAGGAGAAGGTTCTTCCCTCAGAGGGTGCTGGGCACTGCCCAGGCTCCCCAGGGAATGGGCACGGCCCCGAGGCTGCCAGAGCTCCAGGAGCGTTTGGACAGCGCTGCCAGGGATGCCCAGGGTGGGGTTGTTGGGGTGTCTGTGCAGGGCCAGGAGTTGGACTGGATGATCCTTGTGGGTCTCTTCCAGCACGGGAGATTCCAGGTTTCTATGACCTGAAAGCCCTGGCAGCGAAGCCCTGTCCCCTGCCGGTGGCCGTGGTGTTCCTCAGCACACACAGGTGCCAGGCTGGGAGCACCACCCGAGCTCCGGCTGCGTGGAAACGCTCTCCGGGAAGCTCCGGCTCGAGCTGAACGAGCAGGATTTTGCCGAGGTGTCTGTGTGTGCATTGAAATAAGGAATGGCCCGGAGCTGTTTGTCTCCAGAATTTAATGAAAGGCTTTGTTTATCGCAGTGTGAGTGCTGTGAGCTCTAGGTGTGGGTGATGCCGAACAAACAGAGCTCCCTTCAGCATCCCCCGGCCGGGCTTCTGCTCACACGCCCGGCAGCGCAGGCACAGCACGCTCAGGTAAAGCTCAGCTCAAGGTCCTTCACAGGGTCACCTGGTCCTGGGGGCCACGAGCCACCCTGCTGGGCAGCTCTGGGTGAGGGGCTCGGGCTCTGCAGTCGCCCTCCTCCCCTGTGTACCTGAATCCCAGGAATGGGAGGGATGTTCTGTGCACCCTGAGAGATCCCCTCTGATGCCCTTTGCAGGCTGGCACTGGCCCTGGCCCTGGCCCAGCGTGGGATAACACCACCCTCCAACCCTGCCACCCCCTCTCCATGGCATGAGGCAGCTTGCCACGTTCTGGGGTGTTTCAGAGAAATGGGAATTTGTCATTGGGAGGGTGAGTGCTACCACAAAGCCGCCATCCCTCAGAGCCCTGCAGACAGCCTGGCACAGCCCCACACCCCCCCAGGACAGCACGGCTGGACTGGTCACTGAACTGGCAGCCTTTCTCTTGACCTCCTTTTTGTGGAGCTACAGTGAACCTTTCTTCTCTTCCCCTCCTTTTTTTTTCACTAAAAATCTGAAGCCATTTCTAGTATTACAGCTTTTGCTGCATAAACCAGGGGGATTTTCTTCAGGGAGCAAAAAATTGGTTCCGAGGTTTCCATTAAGTGACATTAGCACAGCACGGCCTCTTCCAAGGGCTGAGCTCGGCAGTGAATATATTCTAAAAGAAATGGGGTCTTTGCAAGGCCCGACTTCAGTGGAATTGGGCTGCAACAGCCCCATTAAGCTGCTTTTACAGTGGGGCATGGGAGCTGGCCTCTGGAGAGCCTGGGGAGGGTCAGCCTGGCACTGGGATGGGACTCTGCTGGCATTGCACAGGTTTTTCCTCCTGTCTGAGGAGCCCCAGGCCTGAGGAGATGAGGTCTTGGCTGGAGTGTGCCCTGCAATGGGGTCAGCTCCTCAAGAACAGCCATCAGCCTCTTCCCGAGTGTCCCCATTGCTCCATCATCTTCAGCAGCATCCCCACTCATTGCAGGCCTTTCCCTTTCCCTCTCCCTCTCCCCGGAGCCCCGCTGCCGGCGGGGCGGGCACTGCCAGGGAGGGCAGTGATTGACACCATGGTGACGATGACGTGGCTTCACCTTGGCACAGCAGTGATTGTGCCAGACAGAGCTGTTTAAATACCACCAGACAGAGTGCTACTCACAGGAAAATGAGACCTTAAATGTCATTATTTGTGTCATTATTAATAGCCCCTAATTGTGTTCTCTAATCATCATGAAATTATGTTAATATTAATATTCACATCAAAACTGCCTAGGGAAGGAGAAGAACTTTTTTTTTTTTTTAAAAAAACCAGCCCTACTCTGTGTCAATCCCCATTAAGGGGAAACACTTGCCTGGTGTGCCGGAGATATGGATCACTGCAGGGAATCCTCTGTGCCTCCGAGCCCTGGGAAAGGCTCTGCCTGCTGACATCCAGGGACCTCTGACACCCTCAGACCCCATCACTGCTCTGTGAGGAGCTTTATTTCATTCGGGAGTGCTTCCAACAAATCTGCTGGAAGGAGGGAAGCCAGATTCTTTACTTACGCTGGGAAATCTCAAAGGTGCAGGCATATAGCAACATTTTGTAGCGTCACTGGATTTTGGTACATGTTTTTGCTCTGCTGAGTTTATTCTTTTAATTGTGTTTTTCCCAGCACGAAAATCCACCCGAGAGAACAGCAACAGTGTGAGCCCACCACAGAACCCTTTGGAAAAAGCCTTCCAAAGGCTTTTTACTCATTAACTTCAATGACTGCTGCTCAAGAGCTGAGCTCTGGGATACTGAGGACATTTGGCACCCTGGACCATCATTACAGTTTTTTTAACAGCTCCCCTAGGGCCGCATTGAAGCCTTTACCTCTCCACGGCCCCATTCCCCAGGTGATGCCTGCCTGCCACGAGCAGCAGCCTCTGCCCCCACCACCCCCTGTCCTGCCTGTCAGATGTCCTGGGTGAAGGACAAGGAACCATTTTTTTTCTGGAAAGAAACGGTAATCAGAAGAAATGGCTTTCTCTGCAATTTTTTCCATTTTCCAAGCAGCTCTACTTGCGAGTACCCAAACGCCTGACTTAATAAAACAGAGGTTTCAGAGTGGCAACTATTATACCTCGAGTTAAATATAACTCAGAGCTTGAAAATAACTTCAGAACACACGCACAGGGAGCTGACAGGGGGATGGTTTGGAGAACAGCTCCAGCAGGTCCTTCCTGGGTGTGGAGGCAGCTTCCCCTGCCTTCCCTCACCAGCTGCACTGCCAGGCCCGGGCCGCCGCTTCAAATCCCCCTTTCCCTGGGGGTAGGGGGAAGGAAGTTTGCGAAGGTGTTTAACACTTCCATGTGAATGATTTTTCCATAAAATATTAATGACGTAGATATAACCTAATTGAGTCCTTAGGGCAATAACCTCTGACAAAACGGCCCTGATTAGGAGATAATTGACTGTACAGAATGGTGGTTACAGAGCTTAATGTTGGCAAGGTCCATTATCTGGGGATAACGACCCCCTTTTGCCAGGTGCCAGGGCCATTAGGGGGGCTTTTGGGGGAATAAATCCTTCCTTACCTCTTTTGTCCAATACTTTGGAAATGATTCTGTTATCCTGTGATTGGATGGGGTGTTCTTGTTCTGGTCCTAAGTGCCCTGGACAAACGCAAAGCACAAGAGATGGTGTTTTCCCCCCAAACCAAACGTTTTCTCTGCTCTCCCCCAGACCTGCACGTATAGGGACATTCAAGAAAGCATTAATATAAAATACCATTGACTTCAATTTATATTAATACACTGTGCAGTGAACTGAGGTGGCTGATTCACAATCCTCATCAGATTTCAGTGCGCCGGGTAAATCAGCTCCCTTGGTTCACTGTAGTTTAATTATGAGCAAATTGCAAGTGAATTAAGATAAATCGAATTAGAACCACTCTAATACTGAACAAAAACGCCCACCGAGGAGTCTGTGGAAGTTTAACTACTCCACTTCGAGAGGTGACTTGGGACACATTGGCCAGGCACACACCGACTCTGGGGCTGGAGCAGGAGCTGGCTCCGAGAGGTTGCTGCCAAGTGGGAAGAGCAGCAGGAGCACGGCCACTGACCCCTGGCAGCTCCCTTGGTCCGGTCCATGCGGCCACCGGACCACAGGACTGGCCGCTCTCAGAGCCAGGGACCAAGCCAGAGCAGCATACGGGAGGTCGAAAGTAGGGGAGAGGAGGAGCTGGAGCAGACTGCTGCGACACAAATTGGAAGCTGGGGTGGCTCTTTCTTCTTCTCCTTCTTTCTTCCCTCCCAGGGAAGTGTCATTTGTACAAATTGCCCGTCCGTGCCAGCTTGGGAGAGACCTCACAAGGGAAACCTGGAGCCTTCCCCGCTTTTCATGTGAGCGGATGCCCCTTTTATTTCTGAGCAAGGAGTAAGTGGAGAAGAAAGGAGCTCCTGTCAGCCTCCGGGAGACAAATTGCTTCCTGCAGCCAGAGGTGCCTCCGCTGTAACAGCCGCCCGCTCCGGAGGTGAGCCGAGCTGCCCCCAGCCTCCCCCCTCTCCCCAGCTCCCGCCTTTTAAATGGAGCCCCGATAGGTAACCAGCCCCCGCTTTCATTTTTATCTGGCCAGGATGATTTACTGGGCCGCTGCGTGGAGGCGCAAGCTCGGCAGGAGCAGCGCGCTGCCCAAATGGAATGACACGGGATGCCCGGGGTTAAAGACAGCGGCCGTGCCCCCGTGCGCTGCCTGCGCCGCTCGGATGGGCTCTTATCTCCCCGGGCGCTCCCCTCCCGAAGGCAGGTGGGCAGAAGGGCCGCCGGAGGATTGCAAGCCATAAAGTTATTAAAACAGCGGAGGCAACAAAGCGGCGCAGCTTCCCCGCTGCTCTGACCTTTCCAGAGGGTGAAAGGTAAAAACACGCTCTATAAAAACCCAGCCCGAGGTTTGCGGTTGCTGCCGGAGCTCTCGGAGCGGCTAATTAAACGGGAGGGGCAAAGCCGCAGAGAAACTTCCAGCCAGCAAATCAAAGCCCAGCCTGGCAGGGAGCGGGGGCTGCGGGAAGGACACCCCTTTTCTCCTTTGAACCTCCTTTTTTGGGGAAAAGTGGGAGCGGGGCTTGGCGTAACCCGGCGGCTCCATCCACAGCCCCTAATTATCCCCCCGAACTCAAAGCGTCGAGGCCGGGAGCCAAAACACAGGGAAAAGTGCTGTTCATGCAGAGCTGCACGGGCAAGCGGCGCATTCCCACACTCCACCCCCAGTTCTGCTGGTTTCTGCCCCAGTTTGCTCTGGGCTCTGTGACCCCCACCCCGGGGCGATGGAGGCGGGTGCACCCCATATCTGTGAGGTCCCCACCTCCTCCTGCCTCTCTGCACAGACACATCCCCTTGTCTGATTGATCTGTGCGAGCTGTCCGCCTGCCCCCCGTCGCTAATGGCCTCATTAGTTAGGGGGAAAGGGCTGCTGAAGTCAATTTATGATATGGAATAGTGAAAAACCAGCAAAATCAATAATTCTGCAGAGTCAGGGGTAGGCTGGGGGGAGAGAGAGGGCCCAGGGGTGAGTTCAGGTAACCAATGAGCTTAAAAGCCCCGTTCCCCGCATCTGGCCTCACGTTCCATCCCTGCTCGGCGGCATTCCATTCGGATGAGACAGCCTGTGCTCACTGCTCCCGGTCCTCCCCCGGCCTGTACCAGCAGAACCCCCCAGGCTCCTCTTCCCCCGTGGGGCTGTGGCAGCAGCCGCCTCTCCAGGGACGGAACGTGGTGCCCAGGCTGCCCCTGCCACATCCCGAGGCTCCAGAGCTCACGTGGGGAGAGGGCAGATGTGCCAAGAGCTTCCTTGGGTCCGCCTGAGCTGGGAAGAGGCAAATCTGATGGAAGTGGCTCAGCAGTGTCCCTGTCAAAGACATCCTGTAGCTGTGTGAAGGCTCAAGAGCTGGAGCCAGACAGGTTTGGATGAGTCAGGCAGTGGGAGTTATCCACGGCAGGAGTGATGGAGGGTTTCCTGTTCTGGGGAGGCAGCAATTCAGGGAGGGATTTGCTCTTTTGAAGCCTGCTGGAGTTCATGCAGGAGTTAATCTGGAGCAGCCAAATGTACTGGGCTGTGCACAGAGGGATCCCAAAGGTTCCCTCTGATCCATGATCCAAAACCACAGGCCCCCTGTGGCAGGGGCTGCTGTAAAGCCTCTTGCCAAATTTCTCTGTTCAGTGGTAATTCCTATTATAGCTGATTTCTACCATGTGGCTGCACACCCCGTGGTTTACAGGAGCGCTGGAAGAGAGCAAAAAATAGGAGTTCAGAAAAATACCGCAGAATGGTGAATGTGGTTTTTTGAACTTTCCTCTTCAAATTATGGCAACAAGAGGAATCAGAGGATGCCCTCCATGGCCACCCTGGCTCATGGCCACCCAACCATCCTTCCTCCCACCCAGCCTGTGCTTCAAGGCGCACACACCTCAGTTCCATTTTCCCTGTCTCGCCGTTGTTTTTCCCGAGTATAAATTTTGCATTTCTAGCCTGCTTGTCATATTTCCTACCGGATTGGGTGTTTAATTAAAATCATAATTAAAATTGATCTCCTCATTAGCATGCACCTGCTCTGCTGCTTGCGTCCTGGCATTTAATTATACGCTGAAGATGTCAAGTCTGACAGGCGAGAACGAGACCCCGGCCGGTAACCCCTGACAGGACTTCCCAGTGACAACATCTGGATACCAGAGCCCATCTGCTGGAACGGCCTCGGTGCCGGACAGGGGGACATGGCCGCTGCTGGAGCTGGGGGCTGGCAGCCCCAGGGGTCAGCGGGGTCTGCACCCCAGCAGCCTGCACACCCACTCTGGAGATTTTTGGCATGGAAATGCGTGGGGACAGTTTCCCCATCTGGTACAAACCTCTCTGTACTCACTGGGCTCCCATCAGCACCGGTGTTGAGATCCAAGCCAGCCTGAGATCCAAGTCTGCTCTCCTCTGGAGAGGCCCAGCAGGCCGGGTTGCTCTCCCTTCCGTGGGGAAAGGAAAGCTCCCCTCACCTTGCTTTGGGGTGGCCATGAAGGGAATTATCCAGGTAATTTCTGGTTCTGAAAGTGCATCTGCTCTTTTCCCTGTGTGCCAGGCAACAAAGCTGCCAAAAGGCACTTTTGGGGCTGTTATCCAGGAGGACTTTTATTCCCCTGCACTTTAGAAGTCTCTCACTGATGGGTGTAGGTTCAGCGGGATCTGTGAAGCAATGAAAGCTGACATTGAACGTACTGTCCAAATTTAAGGCTCTCCCTATGGCTCCCTGGGGACCCAGCATGTTTGGAGCCCGGGACCTGTCTCTCCTCCTGCTCTCGGCGTTGGATGGGGCTTGGGCAGTGCCGAGCAGTGTCTCCAAAGTCTTTCCACTGTGGAAACCCCAGCTCAGCCACTCCGAGTGGTGATGCTGCTTATCAGCAAAGTGGCTTCCAGTGAAGAGCAAAGAGGAGAAGCCCTTTCAGTCCCCTCCTGTACAACTGCTCATAACTGGTTCTTGTTCCTGCCCAGCCAGGAGCGGCTGGTGACACCCAGCACTGCTCCCACCCGTGTCAGGGACAGGCTGCGGGAACAACACCTCCAGGTGGAGTTGCCCTTACCTTTTTATGGCTCCTTTTATGGCTGAGGCCATCAAATGCCACATACAGAGACCTTTTTGCCTGGAGAAGCTGGGACTGGAGCTGAGGCTGAAGGTTTACTGCAGCTGGGCTCCCTCCTTCGGGAATACTCTGAGTGCCAAAGTGGGGGAACACCGTGGGTGCTGTGGACACGTGGGAACACAGAGTCACCTTTGCAGCAACGAACTTCTCATGTGGCCTGAGGGTGAAGTAGAAATGTTCCTGGCTGGCTGTAAGGACAGGAAGGGACCCTTTACAGTAACAACCATTGCAATGTAAACCCAGAGCTATTAAACCCCACCAAACCTGGCAGCAGCAGCCGTATGACCACTCCTCAGAAAGGCAGTCTGGCCCTTTAGGCATAAATAAGGCACTTGAACATTATGAAGAGAAATGCACAAGCATTAATAGCCAGACAGCAACACAGCATCCCATTGGGAACGTTATTTATGAGGCTGTATTGTTGCCAATCCTGCTGGGAAAAATCCTGCTGCACGAAACGAGATCCGGGAAGGCTGCAGCGTGCCTGGGATGGAGCAGGCTCAGCCACGGCAGCGGGACCAGCACACGGGCCGGGGACACAGCTCCAGCACTGCCTCAGCACAACAGAGCAGGGCCATCCTGCCAGACCCCAGGTGCTTCATTTGGGCACATTCTCCATGATTTTAATGAGATTCTTGCACGAGTAATGATTCATCAGCCTGGAGTACAGGCCAGGGAGAGCTGAAGCGTGGGCACTTGCCAGGCTGTGCTGGGAGCGGGGCCGTGGTGCAGGGAGCAGCCGGACACCCCCTGTGCTGCTCTGGGAATGGGCACACGAGAGAAGCGGGGCCTAAAGAAACATTTGTCATTTGAGTTGTAATTACACAATTACGTAAATGCATGATATTAGTAGTCAAGAGCCTGGAGTTTTCATTAAAGAGTCCCTTAAGTAAATAAACATTTTCAAGCGATTACATTATTGGGATGAGATTTTTTTTTAAATAAAATGTTAAGAATTGTGCAGGATGATACTGGAAAGCAAGGTGGAAAACCAAACCAAACCCAAACTAGTGACTGTCAGGGCAGCAGGTGCAGGACACGTCAGGCTCTGCAGTGGTAGCTGGTTTTTGGACCACTGCTCCCAGAGACACGGTCTGGACACGAAGGCAGTGTGAATTAGAGGAGGGAAAATACAATTCAGCTTAATTTTAAGAGATACCACTGTGGAGAAGGCACATGAGGATGGCAGTTGCAATGGAAATACAGAATATAAATAAATATATGTGTAAAAACAAACAAAAGCCCATCAAAACAAGCAAGAACCAAACCCAATCCCTGCATTACACTCAGTAATTAAATATTTATCAGAGCAGAGGAAGTAAAATCCATTTACTGCTTTGGGCCAGTTACAATCTTCCTTTTAAAAATCCTTTGCAATTAGTTCATTCCTCCCTGAGAGACAAGAATGCTGGAATAGTCTCCAGGTCCATCCTGAACAAACTGTGGAACATTTTCTCTCCTGATTTGTGTGTGTGCATGAGGGTTCCAAGGAACTTGGAGCAGCTCAGACCTTCCCGCTGCATGTCCTGAGTGCAGGGTTACCACGGACCCTGCGAGTGGGAGGGATTGCCCTGGTGTTTCCCATTAATCCCAGTGGAATCACCATGAGCACGGCTTCCTGTATTTCCTTTATCCTCGGGAAGGGCTCCAGGGAGCTGTGTCTAAACAAGACAAATTGATCCAAGCTCCTTCCAGTCGGATTTTGGGGCGAGGGCTGCCACTGCTGCCCTGTGATGCCATCTGGTTCAGGATTCCTGATTTAGAACACAGCTTTGCTCCTGTCCCTGGCATTGCCCATCCCTTGAGGAGCCAAACTGTAGGATGTGCCAATGCCCAGGTTCTGTGTCTGCCAGGGGTTTATACAACACAGGTGACAAGGGGCACAAGATCCTGCTGGCACCAGGAGTGAGGGCCCAGCCTTGACCCCGGAGCCCTGGGAGAGCCCCCGCTTCCCCTCCGTCCTCCACAGCCCAGGACGCGAAGCGCCGTTCTGGAATTTCACATTTGAGATAATTACATTAAGGTAATTGCCACTGCAGCATTATTTCCCATTCCTGGGAGAGGCTGAGAGGAGGCTGAGTGCATTGTGTCTGCGTTAGCAGATTAATAATTACAGCCCTTCGGAGCAGCGCTGGTTTGTATGGATTCACAGCTGCCGGATCATTACCCGGCACACTTGAAGACACCCTATAGGAGCACAACGCCGCGTGCTGCACAGTTTGCTTCCTCTGCTGCTGGGTCCTGGGTTTTCTACACTTTCATCAGACTCACAGCTTGTAAGAAATAGAAAACATTTACAACCTGAAGCAAGCGAGCTCTGGAGCTGCGTGGAGCGGCGGAGCGCCGTCGGGGGTTCTCTGGTGAATGCCTTGGGAAGGAAATGTTCAGTCCCTCGGAGGAAGGCCTTACCCTTCCCAGCGTAGCCTTCTCCTTGGGACGCTCTGGGTGCATGTGGGACTTATCCCAGCCCAAAGAACTCCCCATGACAAAGGAGATCTGTGGAGATCTTCACCCACTGCAGAGCCACCACCGTCTCTGCAGCAGCTCTGTTTGCTGCAAAATAATTTAGGAGAGGGAGCAGAAGGCTCCTGTGGCCTATTGAAAAAGATGAATAATTTAGGGAAGCTGGATGAAATTATGGAGCAGGATAACTCAGCCTCACGAAGAGGATAACACACAAACTCTAACAATTCCATAGCATGAGGGAACAGCAGCTGTGTCCCACCTGGCAAAGCTCATCCCCACCACAAACCTGAACAGCATGGCATGGGAACCAGGCAAACTGGGAAGAGGACACGGATAGTTCACAGAGGGAATCGCTCTGTTTAGCTCTGCTGCCTGATTAGAGCAAATTGAAAAATAAAATCATTAATTGTGAACAGAAAATTAGATTGATAAACTGATTTGTGTTTTCACAATCCAGGGTGTAAGAGGGCAAAGAGTTCGCCTGAAAGCAAAGAATTCTGTCTTCCCTAATGGTGTCTCCTTCATGTATTGATCAATGTCTGTATGAAGCAAGCATCTCATTTAGGACACAAACAATATTGTATTTCTTCTGCACCTTGAGGGATTTCACAGGGAACTTTAGCATGGAGCAAGTGCCAGTGACTCAGAGGTGACGCAGTCAGGAGAGCAGACCAGGGAGAGGACATTGGTTATTTTGGAAGGTCAGTGGGTATGAGGATGGATTTGCACATCTATCCCTCCATCCATCCCTCCATCCATCCATCCATCCATCCATCCATCCATCCATCCATCCATCCATCCATCCCTCCATCCATCCATCCATCCATCCCTCCATCCATCCATCCATCCATCCATCCCTCCATCCCTCCATCCATCCCTCCATCCATCCCTCCATCCATCCATCCATCCATCCATCCATCCATCCATCCATCCATCCCTCCATCCATCCATCCATCCATCCATCCATCCATCCATCCATCCATCCCTCCATCCATCCCTCCATCCATCCATCCATCCATCCCTCCATCCCTGCTAGCATCCCCTGGGCATCTGACCCCAGCACCTCAGGGCAGGCTGCGCAGGACCACGAGCAGGGTGATCCCAGCATGCTGGCAAAGCTCAGGAAGCACCTGCTGAGCGGGGGGGGTTCCTGTGCTGCCAGTGGCTGCCCCCTCCCACCCCAGCAGCTGCACTCCCAGCTCCCCCGCTCCAGGGCAGCCGCCTCACAGAGGGACCCGGATCAAGCTCTAAGCTGGATAAGTCCTTGTCGGAGGCACAAGGCGCCTGAACAGCCTCATGGCTTGACCTCCGTACATTGGAAATTATATTCCAATCTCTCTACAACACCCAGCGGAATACCAGGACTGAACACCTACAACCACTCCGGCAGGGAAAGAGGATGACAGCTACATCTGTAATACCCAGCAGAGCAGAGGAGGCCGCTTCCTCTCGCTCTCTTCTCTCCCATTTTTACATATGCAATTACAGTGCCGAGCGTTATTTGGATTTGCCTCCGCAGCTGCTGCTGTCCTGCAGCGTGCTCCAGCCAAATTACATTTCCGAGATGACATTTCCACTCACAGCAGCGCAGCCCGGCTCCCCTCGTAACGGCGAGGAGAGGGACGCGATGGCTTTAGCATTTGTTCTTCCAAACAAGAAGGGTTTGTTCTTCCACAGGCAGCAGCAGCGCCGGCTGTGAGGGGCCGGCTGGCTCTGCCCTGCGGCTTTCTGGGGAGCTCGCCGGGACAGATCGCTCCCAGCTGGAGAGCCGGGTCAGCGGGAGCTGCGAAATAATGGGAGCTAATCTGGCTGTTGAATTTATTAATTCCCATTTACACTTCTCTATCTCCTTCCCTGTCCATCAAGGCTGATTGCACCAAGCTTACTCCCTCAGCAGCCGATGCCCTCTAACCATTGCCGTACCATCACCAGATCCTTATCAGCTTTTCCACAGCATTAGGCTAATGGTTTGATTCAATGGTCTTAAAGGTCTTTTCAGACCTAAACGATTCTAGGATTTTAGGAATTATCATCTTTAGCAGAGCAGTCTGCCATCAAGGCACCTGTAGGGAGGGCTTTGCCGTGCTCATCACCGCGTTACCTTTCCCTGCAGCCACACTAATTGCTAACCCTGGGCAGGAAAAATGTATTTTCCTTACTGTCAAAATGACAACCTCTAAACAAATCCTAAATCCTGTTCTGTGCTTCCAGCAGTGTTTTATCTTTCCGCTGCTGTTCTCTTGAGATTTATGCCTCATGATCTGGAGGAACCTGCAGCATCCATCCCTACCTGTTTCTTGTCTATTTAAGTGGCAAGGGCTTGTCAAGGCACGGAAGTTTCATTGATTTACTGTAAGATGCGGGATCAGGCTGCTGGAGTGAATCCCTGGCTGTACTCCCGTTCGGAGGAGCTCCTCTTGGGTTGGCAGAGCCCAGTCAGGCACTGAGTGCACCAGGACCGGAGCACCCAGTGCCCTGGAGGGGGAAGAGGGCAGAGGGGTGAAGGATTGGAGTTGGAGGGGTCTGTGATTGTGTCTTTGGCTGAATCCCCAGAGCTGACCCTGCGAGAGGAATGGGGCCTTGTCCTGTGAAAGTGTCCTCAGGCTCCGGGATGCCCTGGAGCGGAGGGACTGGGGGATAAGCGTGTGTTTGTTTGTTTTTACAGCCCGTTTCCGTTCAGGTGCACGGGCCCCATTAAAGGAGGAGCAGCCTGTAAATCGCTGCTGCAGTGAAGGGTTATGTCTCCCTCGCTGCTGCACTTCATCCTGCACAATCAGGGAAGGGATTTGTCCTGGCACAAGCTCCTACTTTACTGTGGAAAATGAGAATGGAATCACATCCCTCCCGCTCTTTCCAGGCTGGAAAAGGGGTCGTTGGGCCCCGGGAGCTCAGACGCTCCAAGAGCTGCCAGGAAGCTCCAGCTCCACGTGGGGAGGGACGGGGCAGCACCAGGATGTGCTGGAGATGGAGCGCGTGGACAAGCAGTGCCAAGGCTCCACGGATGTGTCTCATCTCCGAGCACGGAAGGGGTCAGGAATCTTGAGAACTTGTGCCAGTAACAAATGATTGATGCTGTTATTCTCCAGGGTGTGCTAAGAGAGAAGATTTATCATGGTCCTGAAAAGGCGAAAGATGTGACAGGAGAGCTCCTGCCTGCTGGAAAAGGAGACATTTAAACCCTGAAGTGTTCAGGCAAGATGGATTTGATATTCCTGTGCCTTGGACTATCAGAACAGTGCCCCCCTCATCCCTTCCCGTTTCCCATGGCATCTTCCTTTGGGTCAGGGATGCAGGAGGATTCTACAGCTGCTCCCAACCCTTCTCAGTATCTAAAGTGCTGGGAGAAAATTACCCCGAGGTCCTCCAAAGAGAAATTTAAGCAGCAACTTGATCCTCTTTCTGTCAAACTTCCTGGGAAAACTCCTCTTTAGTTCAACAGGAGATAGATAAAGTGTATTATGGTTACCATTACACATAAACATGGCCAATTTGGTAAAATTCATCTGTGCCGAGTCCCGTCCCTGTGCAGGGAATGAATCAGGGTAGCAGCTACAGCCCTGGGCTCCCAGCAATCCCCCCTTCGATAACATAAACAGAAAATTGGAAGGGAAATGTCATCTCAGTGAGTTCATTCTGAATCACATGTTTGATGAAAGACTCTTTATAAACCCTTAAACTGCCTAAAGCCATTCACCTGAAAAAAATGTAACATTCCTCACAGGAAAAGAACAATTAGCAATACAATTAGTTTTCTGAGAGGCAGCGATAAATAATTGAATTTTTTCTTTGACGGGAGGGATGCACTGACAGTTCTCAGCTCCTTGTATTGACAGCAGAGGAAACGGCCCATGAAACCGGTCGTTTGCGGAGAATTTTGATCTATCAATTGCGAGAGAGGAGAACAAGAGAAGCATGAAAGAGCAGCTCGGCTGTCAGACGGCAGCTGCAGCCGCTGCAGCCTGGCTGGGCTGTAACACAGGCAGGCAGGACCCAGGGACGCTTCCAGAGGCTGTGCACATCTGGCTGGACACTCCGTGCTCCTGTGGGTGTCCACAGCTGGCTCCCAGCAGCTGGGATGGAGGGAGTGAGCTGGGGCGCCGTGAACGTGCTCCAAGTGGCTTTTGGCCAAACTACCAAGCTGGAAAAAGCCCGAGAGGCTTCGTCCCAGCTCTGGGCCAGGCAGATGTTGAATCACTGCACTGGGAACAGTCACACACAGCTCTGGATGGGGATTCCACAGGGGAGGGGAGGGAGAGATTCATCTCTGCCATGGAGAAATGAAGCAGGACCAGCAGCGCAATTTTCAGTTATGAATTTGTGATCAATACCCTGTTCCTATTGATTCCCTGCTCGCCATAATGAACTGATTAGGGCAAGCACAGCTGGTGCCTCTCAGCCGGTGGTTCTGGCTGGGCACAGGGCAGCCACCGGCTCTGCTGGCACAGCCAGGGTCACCACATGGGCAGATGTCACCGTGGGGCTCCCTGGCTGTGTGTGGGTGACAGCCTCAGGCTTAGGCTGCAGCCGACACGAGTATCGGGGGGACTTCTGCTCCTGCCTCCCACCAAACATGTGCTTCTTCCTGGCAGTGCATCCCAAGCAGGAAACAGCCCTTTCAGACCTCACAAGGACAGGCACAGGGAGAAAGACCAGTCTTTTCAGCATCTCTTAAGCATGGGGCCTTCTCCTCCTCTTTGTTAGTGCATTTGTACCTGCTCTCTCTGCTGCTTTTCCTCAGCTCTCATCCTTCCCTACTCCTTCCGAAAGAGGAGAGTGAAAAATATGCCTGTTGCCCCCTTAACTACTTTCCTGTGAAATTAGAACTCCCATTGGCTGACCCTGCTGTGGCTGAATCTCAGCCTTTTCTCCATCAAATCCTTCCTGCAAAATTTATTGGGTGGTGCAGCATTACCCTCATAAAAAGGCAATAAATGGCCCTGTTTGCATTACACTCCATAATGGCTGTAACCTCGTGGCATTCTTGCAGAGCCGCCTTAGGAACAAAGGGGCACAAAAGAAGGCTCCCAGAAATCTTTGGGATAATTACACTGCGGGAGTGCTGGAATCTTTAAAATCATTTTAAATCAAAGGAAACCCGGATTTTAAATCTGAGGTTAACAGCACTTGGGACACTTGCGAAACTCCTCAGCCTCAGCAGCTTGCAGCATCTCCTTTGAATCCTGTGTGAGGACGATTCTCCTTCCTTTCCTTGTATTTCCCCACTTGTTTCAGGAAGCTGGCAGGTTCCCAAGGCCCATTCACCTGGGGAGTACTCCCTATCGTGGAACCCCCTGAGGGTGCAGCAATGGGGGAGCAGAGCCAACCTCGGCATCAGCCGACCTCAGACCACGGCTGTGGGGACAGGCAGGATGCTGCAGGTGGATCTGCAGGTCTCCAGGCTGGTGCGAAATGCACAGGAGATTTTGTTCCCTGCTCTAAGAAGCCGGGAAGGAAGAGTTCTCCTGGATCACGGTGGAATTGATTACTTGCAGGATGACCAGGAGAGCCTTCCTAAAACATACGGTCTCAGGCCTCTGTTTGTCTGGTGCTGGTCTGCAGCTCGTCCTTCAGCCCATCTGCCACCACCTCCCCCCGTCCCCGGGGGCTTCCCAGCAGTGCCGCAATCCCCGGGAGCAGCAGCTCGGGTGCTCAGGCTCTTCCAGCTCTGCTAACACTCTGCTGTTTGCCCGACCTGGCAGCCTTTTATTGCTCTTTCAACGGCCCCTTCGAAACATTATGGCTCACTTAGAGTTTAGGAAGGCAGCACTTCGGAAGTGCGGAGTTTGCTGTTTCAGCCAGGATGTGCATTACTTGTCCCTCATTTCTTTATTGGCTAAAGCAGTTTTATCCACTCCGTGGAGTTGAGTTATAAAGTGGAGATGTAAAGTCACAGTAGAGGAAGAGTAAAACAGGGCTGGGATAAGGATAAGGGAGAGGAGACAGATTTTGGCCCGGACTGTGCCGCAGAGCCCCCGCAGCCCTGCCAGGCTGGGGTCACCACTCCCAGGTCTCACCTCCTTCCTGCACGTGCCCAGAGGAGCAGAGCACAGGCAGGGACACAGAGTGGTGACAGAGGGACAGGGCTGTGCTCAGCCCCTGCCTGCTCACCTCAGCACAGTGTGGTCCCAGCTAAAGTCAGCCCCTGCCAGCCAAGGACTGCGTGAGAGTGGCCAGCACCAAAGCCAGCACAGGGACTGGATTTCTCCCCACCATCCCCGGGGCAGGGCTCCCATCCTGCAATTCACTGGGATGGGATGTGGAAATGAAAACAAAGAGAGCATGAACACAACAGCTCGCACTGCTCTGCGAGGCCGGTAATTGAAAACTCCTGACGCTAAACAGAAATGAAAATGTTAATGGCAAACACCCAGAGCAAATATATTCCATATGCAGAGGATCGCCATAGGCTGACAAATACAAATGTTGCCGTAGCTACAGAGGGAGCAAAGGCAGAGATGCTGCTGCAGAAGGAAGGGGCTGCACTCCCTGCTCAGCACGGAGCAGCTCCCAGCTCCCGTTCCTGCCGCTCTCCTGGCCAGGACAGCACCTGCAGCTCCCAGAGCTGCCGTTCCCATTCCCATTCCTCACCTACACACCCTGTGGCTGGGAAGAGGCTGGAACACGGTGAGGGAGCCCTGACCCTCAGCCCACTCAGACGGGACGAGCATTCCCCTCTGACCGACACCTTTCCAGGAGGGAAAAACCATCCGGGAGCCGCATCCATCAGCGCGGGCACGGGAATGACTGCACTGCTCGCGGGAGGCACGCCATAAATCCATCCTGTGAGAGTTCCCAAGTCGGAACAGGAGGTAGAGGGTAACGACTTAAGAATAATACACAGAAACCCAGCAAGAACTCAGAATGCCTGGTGGAAGCCCAAGGGAAATTAGCCTAATGCTCGGCAAATGTTGGAGAGCGAGGGATTACTCTTCCCCCAGCCCCGCTGCTGCCACCGAGAGAGTTTGCAGCACTTTGTCATTTATGGCTGCAGCTCTTTATGGCTCTGGGGGTTTTCATAGCCGGAGTGGTTCCTCCTTGCATCCATCTTTGCTGTCACAGACAAGGAGATTGGTGCTTAGGGCACCAACCCGGGGCCTGACAAACCTGGACTCGCTTCAAACCCAGCTCCTGGGCAGCTTTGCCATAAACCCACAGTAAAAACCAGGGCCATAGCACCAAGGCCAGCCCTGCTCACAGCCCCCAAACCCAGCCCTTGGGCTCACCTCACTCTCTGAAGATGCAGGTAAAGCTTTTTGGAACTCCTGGTGGCTTTCCTTTCCTTTCCTCCCCATTTTTTCCCAGACTTGCAGCCTGCCTCCAAAGCCGGCAATGTTCACACTCCTCGGGTTTCACCACGAGCATTCCTTCCAGCTCCATCTGTGAGCCTTAATTAGTGAATTTACTGACAGAAACTTTATTAATGCAGCATTTAGCTCTGCTGGCAGCATCTTGCGCCCTTCAGAGCCTCCTGTGCAGCAAAACACCGGCTCCCAGGGCCTCTGGGGGTTTTCCTGCCATCATTTCCCCTTCTGGGGGCCCAGGAGCACCCACCCTGTCCTGCTGCCCTCCCCTCACTGCCTGTCTGCAGGGAGAGTGGGATGCACAGCTCTGCAGGGAATATACACACGGTGGGAGCAGCAAGGATGAGCCTGACAGCACCTTGGCACCCACTTCATCCCCACCAGAATCAAACCAGGGCCCGAGTCCCCCGCTCTGTGCTGTGATCCCACCCCCATCCCCCTGCCCACGTGCCAGGCACACCCAGAGACCACCTCTTGTAGGACAGACCCCACAAGCAGCTCCCCCAGGAGGCACAACCCAGGACTCCTGCCACATCTTCCCTCTCCTTTCAGTTTCTTTTCTCCTTCTAGTTGTTTTTTTTTTCTCAAAGACATTAACCAGATATAAAAGTTAAATGTGAAGTCGAAACAATAAGGCATGGAAATAGCAGAAATAACTTAATTAAGTTTTTAAAGATTTCCATGCTTGAATAAATTAGCCTTCCTGCAAATGTCACAACAGGCAAAAAAAAATGTGTAATCAATGGAGCACAATGTTACTTTGCTCTTTAGTTAAATGAAAGCCCCAGCAGTGTGTTCTCCAAGCTTCCCTCTCTTCCTCCACTCTCCCCACTGCATCTTCCCCACACGCCAAGCTGCTCTGGGGGAAAGGCTCCAGAAACTCCAACACCAGCTTTTCCCTGTGCAGGCAACAAGCTGAGAGCTTTGCTTTGCTCTGCTCCCCTGAAGCACCACAGGAAAGCACCAACAACCACTTCCATGTGCTGGTGAGGGAGGGAACACTCCGGATTTGTCAATTAGGCAAAAAAAAAGGCAGAATCAGCAGGAATAACATGTGTTTTTCACTGGGGAATATGCCAAAGCTTCCCAGTGCCACCCAGGTCCCTGCCCATCCTGCTGTACAGAGAACGCCATTCCTGAGGATGGGAATTTATTGGGGAGGGTTTGGGGGAGAGCAAGCAGGACAGGCAGGGAGATTAAAACACTGACACAGGATGGAAGCAGAGGGAATTTTGGCTTGCCTGTTCTGGAAAAGAAAGACGAGGCAAGACATGCAAACAGTCTTCAAACATTTAAAGGAAAGCTCTGAAAAGGGAGAGAATAAACAGGTTTTCATGTTTGCTATGAGGATGACAAGATAAACATAAACTGCAGCAAGGAGCATTCGTGTTCGACATCACAAACGCGCCTCTGATGCCGAGGGGAGGCTTTGAGCGGCTCCGTGAGCGCTGCCAGTGGCACGGCTGGGTCCGTCCCGGGGCCGGAGCTGGGGGCTCTGTGGGACATCAGCAGTGACAGGCTGGACTGTCAGGAGCAGGTTTGGGGTCATGATGGAGCCCTGGAGCCAGGGACAGACGATCTGACCTCCCGGGCTGATGGCCCAAGCCCCTCTTTTGCAATATCCACTGGAGTGCAGCCAGCAGGCAGTGGTGGGAGAGCCGGGAACGGGTTAAACCTCGCTGCTGAGCCCACAGCTCCTGAGCCTGCCTTGCCTTTTCCATCACGGCCAAGAATTGTCAACTACTCCATAGCAGAAGCTGACCCAGGGCACCCCCGTGTTTAGTGTAGGGCATCACATGGGCTTTAAACAGTCGATGCTCTTGGCTACTTCAGCTGCGTCACATCTGACCCCTGAAACGCAGGGGAGCACGAGGCTTGATGGCTTCTTCTCCCTCCACTCCCCCAAGGGCTGGACCTTCGATAGGGACACACAGTGAGCTTCCAATCCCCTTGGATAATGATAAGGGTGAGCAATTGAGCTGCTCTCTGCTCCGCCAGGAGCTGAATCCCAGGCTGGCAGTGCTGCTGTCTGCAGTGTGACACACACTTTATTAGAAAGTGAGCCATTGGAAAGTATTGGAAATTCTTCTAAGACCGTTTTGATTGTCCTCGAGGAATCAGTGGCTGAGGCTGGAATGCCGGGAGGACAAAGGCGGCTGCCAGATGAAAGTAAAGAGAAAGGATTTCTCCTCTGAATCATCAGCCAATTAAATTTTCAGCACAATAAAAGTGGAGGGCAAACTGTTCCACTAATGGCTCTCACCAGCTGATCCCATTACCAGGAGAAGCCGCCAGGCTGGCAGGGCCCCGAGGGGGGACACCGGGGACATCCAGGAGGCTGAGGAGCTGCAGGGAGGCTCAGCAAGGCTGGGAGTTGGGCAGAGAGCAGGAGCACGGGGTTATTGATCCCCACCCCTTCAGACATGAAACCACCTCTACCTACAGCCTGAACCCACTGTCTTTGTGTCTTCATCGTGTTGGAGGAGCTGCGGGGGCAAGGCTGCATAGAATTACTGCTTTTTCTTTTTTTGCCCAAATAGTGTTTAATTTGACTGGAAATGAGCTTGCACAGAGCCATAGGAAGCTTTGTTTAACTTGAAAGAAGCAACCCTTGCTGCATTGGGTCCCATGTCTGATCAAGAGACCCGTTCTGGGTTTAATGACACGTCCTGTGTGCGATTGGTGCCACCACGGGCTCACAGCGAGGCACATGTCCAGGCACTAAAGAGGATTTTATTTATGGTTCTTGATTCTTTGCTGAGCTAAAAGATTTGCAGTGACAGAAATTTCTGCCCTTCACCCCCTTCAAGGCTACTGAAACATATATATGATCTGAAGAGGGAAGATGGATCCTCCAAGTCCTCACAGGTCGTTTACCAGCAAGACAAAAGCCTGGAAAGCTCCATGTGCTGGTTGAAGAGAAATCTCCCCTCCCCTTGCAAAATTTGGGACGGAGCATTGTTACTAATGACCTCCTTGGATCCGTGCCCAGGATGTGGAGATATCATCTCCCGCTCCCAGTAATAAGGTCACAACTGATCCTGAACAAATGGCAAAGTTATTTAATAATTATTTTGGAAGGTCTGCTCATGACCTTTCAGCTCGTCAGGGTAAGTTGCACGAATTTATCACCGGTACCACGTGAAGGGGCTTGATTATTTGAGTTTTCCTGGCAGGAAAACTGGTTTTCCCCCATTTTCTGAGCCATTCAAAGTGTGCACCAGCTGAGAATACAAATATGATTCCTGCCCACAGTGTGATGGGGTTTTGCCTGGTGTTGGGGCCATTCCTGAAAGGGCATCCAGCACAGATTCCCACTGAGGCCGGTGGATTTATTCCCACACACATCAGTCGGGCAGCTGGGACCCCGCTGGACCCCAAAACAGGTCCCTTTAACTCAGCATCCCAACACCTGCTCTGCAGGAATCGCTTCCCAGTGGATGAGGATGGGATTGGGATGGCAGGAGGTTTGCTGGAGAGTGGGAGAGGCCCCGTTCCCACTCCCCCAGGACCTTGGGAGCTGCTGCAGAGTCTCTGGCTTCTCCCTTCAGGGAAAGCTGCCCAAAGCCTCTTACAACAGTGCCTGGAAGCGCCCCTTGGCTGTCCTGTTTGGATAACTGTTCGCAGGCAGCCTTGCCTTTCATTTCCTTAATCTTAAATTGCATCAAAAGGCAGAGATTAGAGGTAAAACCTCAATAAAAGACGGAACAAAAGCCTCTGCCCACATTGGATTCTCATACCCAGCTTTGCTGTGGTTTTGTTCTCCTCTTGTCTGACAGGCTGAGTAGCCAAACCTTAAAAAACTGAAAAACCCCCTAAGATTAAAACACTATTTAGAAAAGGCCATGCCAGTCTGAAATCACCTGTGGTTCATACATTAAACATCAAATGTATGCTAACTCTGAATTATGGTCATGAAAAGTAAATCCTTTAATACCATTTTCTGTGTTACACGGGCTGGAGCTTAGCATTAAGAGTCCTGGTTTTTCTCGAGCCAGTCAGTGGGGTAGGACTTTCCCAGCAGGAGTTATCCCTCCGCCCTCGGAGGGGTTCAAAACTTCCCACCCTGGGAAGGAACACGGATGCAGGAGAGCAGAAAGCAGGAACAGAAGCCTTGGCCGCGCGGCCTGGCCCTGCTGCCAGCTCTCCCAGAGGTTTCCCAGGAGCTGTGGCAGCTGTCGGGGCTTTCTGGCTGCTGAAGTGGATTTGCAGCGCCAAGGAGATGATGCTCCTCTCTCTCCACTGTGAGCGAGCAAAACGGTGCCAGAAGGAGAGGAGAGGGGAGAGAGGAGAAGTCCCGGTCCCCCACTTGCACAGCCCTGGACCTGATGCAGGAGCATCAATTCCCGGGCTCTCCAGGGTGCTGCAGAGGCGATGGATGCTCCGCACCCATCCCTAGGAAAGCAGACAGAGAGGGAGTCTGATTTGATGGGGCAAGGGCCGGGAGCAATTTGATTTTGGGAGTGTATCAGCTTTGTATTGCATCTCCTCACTGAAGAGCTGGGTTTGCACTCAGCAGCTGATGGGCAACACAGCAGTGAATGACACATCCCCCGACTGCACTCCTGTCCTAAAATAACCGCAATTAGAGGAGAGCAGAGCAGCAGTGACAATAAACAGGAGTAAATCAGAGTGTCAATGTGAGTTAGCCAGCCAGGCATCCTCCTGGGTGGCAGCACTTCCCAGAAAGTGGTGTCTTAAAATGGAAAGGGGAGAGACCAATCCCCACGCTGAGCAGTTGGAATTACCCTCTTAGGACAGAGGAACCTGTTGCTGCTTTTATTTCCAACTTCTCCTGAAAGTTGTCAGAACTAGTTCTGCTTTTCTCTTCTGGTTATTTTTCTCGTTATTAACATGTAAATAAAGCACCCCAGGAGCGTTCCGGCAGGCGGAGCCCAATCCCGGGAGGTTAATTTATCAGCTCCGGACGAAAGCCCCTTCTCACAGGGCTGCCTCATATTCGGTTTATTGTTTTCTCCCATTCTTGGAAGTTCCCCGGGGGTCCCTAGGGCACTTGGCGAGGCAGAGGGCCGGCGGGGAGGTGACATTTCAGTGTCCCGGCTCTGTGGCTGCGGGGACCCCGCACGGTGACCCCGGAAGGCAGGAGCTGCCGGGCAGCATCATCCGTGTGCCAGCTTCTCGCCGTCCCCTGCTCTGCGCTACAATTCAATTATCTCCTTCCCATCCGTTTCACCTTGAAGGCAGCACAGGCGCTCCCCAGCACAAGCCGTTTAAAGCTGCCGTGGGCACAACAGGACAATTTTAACCTTCATTCAGCAAATCGCTCCTCATACGTTACATTTCATAAGGTCCAAATGGCCCGTGGATCTTCCTGTTACGTTTTCCCGTCTCCCAGACACGACTCCGGCTTTTTTAACCCTCACTTTGGAGGACCCCCGTGTCTCCTCCCCAGGCGGGGACCTGGCTCCTCCCTAGCTCAGCGTTTCTGACTTTTTGTTTTGTCACCCCCGCTCTCCTCCTAATGAGCTGTTAATGATCTGACCATTACCTATGCAAATTAGGAGAGTGGATGCAGAGGATGCTTTTTACCTGGAGAGAGAGGCTGCTCCCAAGCCTAGAGATGATAAATCATGCTGGTGTTTTTATTAAACTGCCGCCCTTGGGGGACCTGCCTCTGCCCAAACCCCCATCGAGCGGCAATCAACACCTTCCTCCGAGCGGCCCTGGGCGGGCGGGCAGGGAGCGCCACATCTACCCTTGGCTTAATTAGGCAAACAAAGCGTGGTGTCTAAACACCCCCGGCGGCCAGAGCCTGCCCAGACGCGCCTGGTTCAGCGGACACCCCCCTGCCTTTGGGAAGGGCCGCGGGATGCTCGGACAGGCTCTGGCACAGGGATGGACAGCCCAGGTGTAAATATTGCCTCGGACATTGATGGTGTGGTCACGTCCCTAAAGGACCAGATCCACCCCGTGCTCACACTCCCCAAACCTCACAGCCCCGTGCTGGGGTGCCTCCGGACCACCCCTGGGCACTGAGCACAGAAATGATGCCCAGGCACCTGCAGGAGGATTAAATCTCAGCTTTCACGGACCTTCAAGCCTGGCTGGGTGATAGGAATTAATCTGAAAAGCACTTATCCTTCCTTTTCTTTTTGTGGGCTTTAATTAAATATCTCTTTGTTTGAAGCAGCCACTGGTGGCCATGAGCTCTCCTGAGCTTTATCAGTGGCAGCAGGGAGATAACTGCCCACAATCTCCCCTGACCTTTCCTCAGCTCACAAGAAATGGCATTGGGTGGCTTCACTCTTCTATTCATTCTTTCCTGTTATCTTCTGCTTTTTCTCCTCTCTGCTGCTTGCCAATGGTTCCGATAGCGACTGAGTCACTACCAGAAATATTAAGAAAAGACCCTAAAATATCCCTGGCAGTTTAACGGCCTGGGAAGCAGAAGGGCTTGTCTGTGACTGGCCATCGTAAGCCATGGCTGAGAGCAGCAGGGTCAGACTTTAACGAACTGTTGAGAATTAAACAGAAGGAATGAAACTGAAAGGTGCCCCGGCGGCTTGAACCGAGTTTAAAGCAACTGACCTTTGGAGAGAATGAAACAATTGCCTTCCTTAAGTGTTCAAGGTTTGTTTTTTATTTCTCCCTGCGCAGCCTGATGCTCCTGGGATGAGTGCATGTGGTGGCCAGAGCAGCGGTGACGCAGGAGCTGGGGCTGGGTGCCGATGCAGACGGACACGAGAAGGTGATGCCCTCTGCATCGGGGCTTCCAGAGCTTTCCTGAAGCTGTGCCTGGGCAGAGGGGCTGGCACAAGGGACACCGTGCTCTGCCCATAAAAGCATTCTGAGCCCCTCCTTTCTCCCACACCTTTCCAGGCCCAGCAGCAAATTATCAGCTAAAAATAAGGCTGGTCCCAAGAAAGGCAGAGCGGGAGCTGCATCACACCCAGCTTACAGTCCCTCGTGTGCTGAGCTCCATCTCTTACCAGCACAGAGATCAGAGCTGCACGTGTCCCCTTGTTGTTGGGGACCCCGACAGACCAGCCGAGGGTCCCGCCAGGGGTGAGGGAGGACAGCAGCTCCAGCTCTGCCACGTGTCCTGCTCTGCTTCCCACAGGCGTCTGGGGATGACAAGGACACTGAGCAAAGTTGGTAAAATACAAACTTCCACTGAAGCTCTCCCTCAGCATGATGGGTATCGGCAGCGGCGCAGTGAATAAATCCATTTTAATGGAATTATCCATTTCAGTTCCCAACTTAATTGAGCTTTGCCCTGTAACTTAGCATGAGGGTGCCTCTCTTCATTAACCCCATGCAGGCTGCAGAGTGTTCTACGGCCACTCACACACGCAGCCAAGGGTTTGTTTGGGAGCTGACACCTACGTGACAGGATTTATCCAAGATGGAAACCAGTGCTGCTCTTGGAGCTCCCAGCCTGCCTCCACAGCTGGGAACACCACACATGTGCTGCTCCCCGGACGGAAAAGTTGCTCAAGCTGACAAGTTTCTTCCTCCAAGACGGAATCTCGCACTCTCAGGGGTGGCAGAGCCCAAGGAAGCCTGTCCAGCTCCTTCACAGGCAATTGAGGATGTGTGGTTTAATTAACTCACCCCAAATTCCTCCTCTCTCTCTCCCATTTCTGCTATTAATGTTTTTGTCCATCTGATAACACTCCATTGCTAATTCTTTCTGGTTTTATAATGAACAATGCCGTGATGAAAGGAAGGTTGGCGGTGCTTCGGGCAGCTTTTCATTATCCGGCTGAACAGGTGACAGAGTCTCATTCCCTTTCTCTCCCCCTGCACACCCCACCTTTCCTCAGCAGGTACCTGAGGGCTCCGCCTGTCCCTCTCTGCTGCCCAGCGGTGGAAGCAGGGACAGGCTGCCCTTCCCCACAGCACAGACAAGATCAGGGTGCACAGGAGGGCTCCCCAACCCCCAGGGAGGGGACAGCACATCCGAGGAGCTCAGGGAAAGGACGTGCTGGCACTGCCAAGGCCAGCACATGGGGTCTGGCACAGCCAATAAATCCAGTATTTCCAAGGCTGCACACACACAGCAGCGCAGCCGTAAATCAGAACCAACTCGCAGCAAAACTTTCTTCGGGTGTAAATAAATTGCTGTTTTTACAAAATGCTTTGGGTGCCTGGAATACTGATGCAGCAGCAGGGCACGTGGGTCAGCTGGGAGCGAGCCACGTGAGCCCACGCCATCCCCTGCACCGAGGGGCAGCTCCAGGGGGATTCTGTGAGGGAAAGACCAGGAGGTTTCATCAGGAGTGTGACCCTGACAAGGCACCCTGCACTGTACCTGCCACCAGTGCTCAGGTGGGGAAGCTGAGGCAGGGGATGCTGAGGGGTCCAGTCCTCCTGTCCCCGTGGCCATGAGGGTCCAGCCCCCTCCTCAGCCCCCTCCAGCCCCTGTCCCAGCCCAGCAATGTATTTGTTTTCCTGCTGTAAAACCTGAATGGAAATGTCACGAGGACAATCACCATGGTGACATTTCAGCAGCTCCATACAGAGCCATGCAGGAAATGAATTTCAAAAATCCCTATTAAAAATAGAAGGGCAAAAACAATTTTTCTGGGGGAAATTTGTTCTGAGAGAGCGTATAGATTTTTTTTTTTCAAAGGAAAAGGTCTCCAGAAAAGAAAGTTTGAGGTGTGCTGGCTTTTTAGGGCTTCATTTCTTTGTGAAAGAACAGACCTTTTCCAAGAGGGATTTTGCTGTTTGATTTTTGGTTCAGCAACTAAACTTAGTTGCACCATTTACCAATTTCTTTTTCCCAGCCCGGCTGCTGCTCCAGAGGATGATCCCAGCCGAGGGTTTATTCTCCAGCCAGCACAGAGCTTGGCAAGGCCAGGAGAGAGGCGGGTGATTATTTCAGTCCCTTGTTCCTCCGACTGGCTGGTACAGCACAAAAGAATGCTAATGCTCGTGTCTTTATGAAAGCACTCGAGTTCATCAGCTTTGCAAAGAAGAGAAATTAAATCAAGATTTAATTGGGATATGCATGTTTTATTCATGGTACTATCCACAGGAGAAGCCAGACAGCTGAAGGTAAAGAGGAGGGGGGGGGGAAATCTTTTGAAAAGTTGTTTCTCTCTGATTAAATAGAGATAGTTTCCCACTTCAAAGGGAGGTCTCCTTTAATGTATTTTAAATGCTCCAATGTGCCATTCTGTGCAGCAGCGTGGCAAGGGCAGCACTGGCCCCTTGCTCTGCTCCTCTCCACAGCCCCTGGAAGGGAGCCGGTGCCCCTGGAGTGCCTCCTCCGGCAGATTTTGTGGCATCTGGGATGACCTGAGGGTTTCAGCAAATGACTGGTCTTGTCCCCTCACTTGTCCCCCAGCACAGAGGTGGTGGTCCCGTTGGCTGCTCAGGGGAGCCCACGTCAGCCTGGGCTGCAGGGCACAAGACCCTGGGGAATGTGGAGACTGGCAGCTTCTGGAAGGCACCAAAGGAGGGAAAACCCAGCTGGAGTTTCCACGTCCACCTTTCCAAGTTTGGTGTCTGGGGAGTGAATTGTTTCTGCCTCCTCTGTGGCCGCACCAGGAGGGGAGGGTGGATTCCACTGCTAGAGCAAGCCTTCCTCTACTTCCCGTATTTTCATTTCTCTCCATTTGCAGGACAGCAACAGGTTCCAGCTCTGATGTAGCTGATGCAAAAGGCCGTGTGTCTCTGCTAGGAACGCTTCCAGCCACCTTTAGGGGCCAGCACGTTCAGCCAGTGGGCTGAAGAGCAGTTTGTGGTGCTGCTCCTCCTCGAGGGAAGCTGCAGACGCTGTGAGAACAGCTCTATTTTTCTTGTTACTCTCCTGGAGTCAGAGGAGAGGCAAAGCCAGCAGCAGGACAGGAAGGGGACGAGGGTGACACCAAGGTTTCCAATCTGTGCTGGAAGCCTTTCTCTCTCCTGCCTTTCGCAGTGCCTGGGTGCTGCTCCATCGAGGCATGCGAGAGCTGTGGCTTTCCCAGGGGTGCTGCAGGCATCCAGCAGGAACGGGCCAGGGGGCAGGGATGCCACTGGAGCAAGGAGTGGGAAGCTGGGGAGTGCAGAGGAGGAGAGAGGCCAAGGGAGGGTGGGTGCCACGAAAGCAAGGATTTAAGGACACAGGGAACTTCTGGTTTGCTTTTCAGATTGAAATGTGTATGCGAGGCACTGCTAGATAGTGGTTGTAAGGGAGGAGGGGATCTGGCAGCAGCACTCGTATTGCTCCTGGTGGGAATTTTTCTATAAAGATCCGATTGTTCAGCAACGGCGCATGACAAAAATACAATTGGAAAAGTGGGAGAGAAAAAAAATAAGGAAGAAAAGAAAATCTTCTCTGTAACTCGTGCCCTTCAGAAGCAGCCCCTGTCGCATTCGGTGCTTGGTGGAGCCGCCGCTGCCTTGGGAGCCTCAGGTCTTTGTTAAGAAAAGGACACAAAGAGAAACACGAGTGCTCCCGAAGGCTCATTATTCAAACTGCTCCAGACCCGGCATTGCAAGTGCCGGTGACTTTGGAAGATGAACAATCTTATCTCCTGGGTGAAAAGGACCATTTGTTGTTCGATATCCGGGAGAGAAAGCTCACAAAAGGCATGGGAGGAAACTTGGAGAATGTCGGAGCCAAACTTGCCGGGAGATGTGCGAAGGAGCGAGCGACGCCAGTGACCGGCACAGGGATTCCCTGGAGAGGCACAGGCCAAAGGCGGCCAAAGGAGGGAAGGGAAGCTGAGGAAAGCTCAAGCTGAGCATCCTCCCACACTCCCCAGAGCCAGAGCCCAGCCAGCGCCTGTGGCGTGTGCTGGCAGCAGCCCTGCCCGGCTGTCCTGGGCTGCCTGGGGATCTGCAGGCGAGTGTTTGCCTTTGTCACTTATTTATTTTGGACACTGCAGTGCCAACTACCTGCTCAGCAGGGCATGGAGAGGCTGGATTTTGTGTAGCTGGAGCACTGCAGCCCAGGTCTGGGCAGAGGTGAGAACTCGTCGTGGGCACGGAGCTCATCGCACCCCTTTCCCCCTCCTGAGCAATCTCTTAATGATAAGTCTCCATGGTTTATAATTACCAGTTTGACAAGTTCATGAGTTGTCTGTTAATTATTATAATTAGCTCTGGCTGAGTGAGAATGCAGCCGTTCAACAACAATATTAATGATGGGAAAACTGTTATCAAGAATTAACTACAGCGAGCATCCAGGAAGGGCTCCCCCTGCTCTCCTGGCCTCCCTCGTGCTCAGCTCAGCCCCAAACTGTCCTGGAGAGTTCAAAACACTGGTTCTGGTCACAGGAATGGGAAAGGGGACCCAAACTCTGGGCTGCCTGAAACAGGGTCAAGATTTGGGCCAGTAGAGGAAATCATGAGGCTGCTGCAAAACCACAGAGGCTGCAAAAGCACAGACAGGAGCAACATCCCGACAGAGCAACATGAGAATCAGGCCCTGGGAATCTCTCTAACCCCTCTCTATTTCACTCAAGATCCTGTGATTGAATTCCTGCACAAGCCTTTCCTCCTGGGAGGGCGTGGCATGAGACACAGGCCTGAGCAAATATCAGAACACTTTCAATTTTGGGCACCCATAATTTGCTGAGAAGAATGGGTTTGACTTCTCAAACACAGCACGATCCCACACAGCCCAGCAGATCTCAGCTTCCCACCTCATTTCCAGTTCAAATGCATACAAAATGTTTATCTGAAGTGTAGGAGCAAACCTAAGTGGGGGCTGGGACCCTTCTGTGGGAGGTGACAGGGACAGTCCCAGCCTGGGATGCACCAGAAGCCCTGGAACCGTGACAGAGATCAGCCACCCCACAAACCCCTGCCCTGCCACAGCCTCTGTCACACAAGGAAAGGACCACGGCCTGGACCTGGTGACCTTCAGGGATCAAAAATCAGGCTCTGATATCCCATGGGACCAGTTGCCTTCTTGGAGCCAGGGAAGCTCCAGGTTTGCTGGGAAACTTCATTTGCTTTTCAGACAAGAGCTTCTGCACACCACAAAACTCCATTTCAAATACTCACAATCTCAAACACAGACACAGTTATTTATTTTTTTTAACTGTAAACAGGTTTTGAAGAAAAGATCAAAATCAGAGCGAAACATTTTGAAGCTGTTGGGATGAAGTGCTCCACTGTACCTGATAGGAATTTCCTGGGAGTAATTTCTATTTGAGGGGTTTACATTCGCTTTTACATCCCAAAAGAAGAATGGGGGGGAAAAGGTTGAAGTCACAAAGATTTTGGTGGGGCAGCACAGGCATTTCCCACCCGCATGGGCTGAGGGATCTGGGATGGGAAGGGTCAGGTCCCACAGCCTCCCCTGGCCAACCACTCAGCATTCCACCCCTTCTCCCTGCTTTCTCAGCAGCATCTGTAATGCATCCGTGGCATTCCCCAGGGAAAACGCTCCTGCAAACACCTCGACCCTGCTGGCAGAGCGGGGAAAGGGCCCCGAGGAGCCGGAATAGATTTCACACGAGGAAATGCAGAGCTGCCAAGGGGAGATGGGGCAGGGCAGGTTGTGCTCCCGCATGGCAAGGATCCATTTCCTGCCCGGGGAATTGTTAAAGGTTTTGCACCAGGCAACAAATAATTTTGAGCAGAGGAATCCCTCTCACTTTGTCCTTGCAGGTAGACAAGTGGAGCAGGAGCCTCGGCGCTGGGTTCCTCCCCTCCCTCAGCCTTCTGGGAAGCTCCTTTGAACACTTACAACATCAGAGCACAGGGCCTGATTTGTTAGACAAGCCAGACTTTATTATTTTTTTAAAAGGGGGATATTATCTCCTGCCTCCAAAGGAAAGGGGAAGAGGAGAAAGCCGCTGATACAGAGGGGGGAAGAGACAGACACAGAACCTCATTATTAAACAAAATAAATAAAATATACTAGCAGAAAATGTATCTTGGCTTTATTACTATATTCTGTCCTCTAAATATTTCATTTCCAACTGATGCCCAAGCCAAATGGAAAATTTCAAGCAAAACTGTACTACTTAGAATATGCTTAATTATTGATTCAGCCAGGAGGGAAAAAGAAGAAAAAAAACCTGAGGGGAAGAAAAGGCACTGAGCCGGTGCTGACTTCTTTTTAACCCGTGCAGCATCCCACCCTTCCTCCTGTGGGAAGGGATCTCTGGTGCTCTGCTGGGGGTCCCTCCAGCAGGCATCAGTGAAAGAAGAAAACACCTTGGTCATTGTTTTTCCTTGGCTTTTCCCTGCCTGTATTTACCTAAAAGCCCCTTTTAATCAGTGTAGGTAATTTTGGGGAAAAATCTTGTGGTCATGAATGAAAGCTAAAAATGTGGACTTGGAAAAGCAGCCAGAAGCTGTTTGTAATTCACAACAAAATGTAATTCACAAAAAACCCCATCAGTTCAGACTCTCATTCCTGCATGCCTGTCGACGCCACCGACTGTATCTGTTTTCCATCTCCTGCTCTGGAAAGTGAACCACCTTCCCGAACCCAAACCTTCTCATAGGCTGGTTTCTCCGTGAGACACAGGGATTCTACAGGCACAGGAGCTGCTTTAACCCTGGAATCAACCTGAGCTGGAGTTTTCCTGCCACCTTCTCCCTCCAGCCTGTCCCCCTCCTCTTGAGGATCCTTCAGCCCCCCTTATCCCTGCCCTCTCGGGAGGCTGAGTGCTGCAGGAGGGCCCCCAGCACCCCAAGGAGAGCATGGAATGGGGGGGCCATTGCTGGGGGGTCACACACAGGGCCTTGAGGAGCATCGTGATGCCCAAAGGATGCCAAACCCACTGAGGGGGGACACAGCCCACTACAGAGCAAGCCACACACTCAATTAGGAATTTCACTGAAATTTCAAATTACAGCCCTTTGTTTTTTTTATTTTTTTTAAGCGACAGAATTATGCCACGTTAGAGAAAGTGACAGGTAATTTGGGACACTGAGGATTTCTCGGGCTCTACACTTAATGGGGAGTTTAGCACCAATTCCTCTGTAATTTGCACTTCTGAGAAACCACATTATTATAAAGTCAGAAATCTCAGGCACTTTTAACTCCAAGATCTGCCAGACTGACGATGACCAGGAGCTGAGGAAGCCCGAGTCCACAGGTCACCCATTTCAATATCTGAGGCTGGGTGGCTTCCAAAAACGGCCGCTCCAACGGCGGAGCCGAAAATTGGAGGTGACATTCAGAAGTCTCTGAAAATTATAACCCTGACTTCCTCCTTGAAAAGCTTATCTGAATCCTGGCTTATCCTTTGATGAGGTTACTGAAAAAGCATTCTGCTCAGAGTACTCGAAAGATAACAGGCAATATATGTGAGCCGGTGCGCTCCTCCCGGGGGGAAACACTATCGAACTCCCGGAGCATGGGACACTAATTAAATGGCCTGAATCATGCTGGACACTCAGCTCCTGGGTGGTTTGGTTTAACTCCTTCCCAGCCTTCCACACCTGGAGCAGATGGGCATGTCCCTCACACCAGGCTCCAGGAGGATGTGCTCCCGTGGTCAGGCGTGCTCCCAGGCATCCCACTGCATCCTGCTCCAGAGCCCTTCGTGGGAGACAACAGCTTTCCCTGATCCCCAGCTACGGGGAGAGCATCCTTAAGGAGCTCCCCAAACCTTCATTCACTAAATAAATCCCACCTGCAGAACCAGCTCACTTCTCTCCCTGGGAGATGCTGAGCTGGGGCTCTGCCTGATGCTGCCCATTGGTAAGGACGTGGCAACATTTAAATTTTCATGGAAGCTGAAGGAAGTGCTTGGATTTCTTGGGTGCTAAACCCACAGCTGTGAGCAAGGGTCTTCCCAAGCTTTGGGAAAAAAGGGAACATGGAGACAAGCGAGAAAATGATGAATTCAGTAACGTTTAATGGTCTGACAAAGGGGCAGGGGAAAATGATCCCACTCTGCTTTGGAGGGAAAATAACCAGGCTTCCTTTAAAAGTTCTGCCCTCAGCACAGCAGCCACAGCCACATTCCCAGGAAAATGGGAAGAACACCCTTGGTGGGCAGGACCCAGTGCCAGGGCTTGTTCCCAGGCACAGCCACTCTCCTCTTCCTCCTGCCACAAACAGCTGTAGCTCCACCGGGATGCTCCTGCTCTGCCTCTTCCCTGCTGAGCCTGGAGCCCGAAATGCAGGCGAAAAGAACGAAACTGTTTTAATGGCGTAATTTATTTTAAAATGAGCTGTCTCTGCGTGCTGCCCCAGCCCCCAAACGCCAGTAATTGCCGGTTGGTTCCCTGCCATCTCCCTGCCAGCGCCTTCAGCGTCTCAGGCGCTGCTGCGCGAGATTAGCGGGGAGCATTTGGAGTCCCTCACATCAAAGGGATGGAAAACTGGAAATTTAACAGAACGTATTATGCAGGTGAGGGAAAAATAGGAAAGTCCCGTTAAAAATGATGGCTCATTTCTCCTCTTTCTGGGGCAGGGCTTAAAGGAGCTGGGGAAAAAGCCCCAATTTAAAGAGATGCAAGGCCCAAAAAGCCAAGATGTGGAAAGAAGAGGGAGAAGTGCCCAGGCTCCCTGCAGGAGGGGAGCAGAGCTCGCCTGGGATGGGGTGGGAAGCCTTGGGTGGCCTGTGGCAAGTCTCTGGTGTCCCTCTGAGAGCAGTCCCACATCCCACACTGGGTCCTGCTGTGTCAATAAAGAGGGAGGGAGAAGGGGAGATGAGAAAGGAGGAGGGGAGGATGAAGTGGTGGAACTGAAGGGTAGGGAGATGATTTTGCAGTCACCAGGGACACACCCCTGTGGTTAACACACCCCTGGCCACTTGCTCTGGCCTCACTGTGCCGTGGGGCTGCTGCCCTGGGGGCTGTGCAGGGGCAGCAAAGCCCAGCAGCGCCAGGGGAAGCATCCAAAGGGCCTTCCTTGAAAATGCTGAGCACTATTTCCACAGCCCCTTAAACAGAATAATTCATTAGTCAGCTCAGAACAATCAATACCGCCGCCAACAATTTATACACCAGCTCTGTTTACCCAGCAGACCCTCTTTGATAATATTATTTATGATTCCAAATAACTCCATCGGTGTTCAATAGAGCTGGGAGGTACCTGGGGGACCGGGGCACAATCAAATTATGAAGACATATGGTTTACTCAGCGCTGGAAATGTTCAACTGCATTTCATTGCTGCTCGTCCTGCCGCAGCACCTTCCCAAGCACTTACACGGCCTCCTCCAGCTCGGCTGCTGAATGGGAAGGCTTCTTCAGGGAGAGGCTCTCGCTTTGCTGATGGAGAGATGTGGCTGTAAAGGGAATTTTATTGTGCCTGTTCCTGCCTGCGTGCAGCTGAAGGACACGCCGAGCAGCTCAATGCATCCCAGGCCACCGCGGCAATTAAACCCCGGCGTTCTGGGGCTGGCAGGGAGCGGCAGAGGCAGGGCCAGCGCCAGCCCGGAGTGATGTGTGAGCAGCACGGCACGCTCGGCAGCTCCTGCCTGGATTTATGGTCGATGCACGGACTGTGTACTTTTTAATAAAGCGCTTCTGAAATGCCCACGGAGCAGCCAAATGCTGAGTCATTATTATCGACGGCGCGGAGCCTGCCGGGGGGGCAAAGCCAGCACTGTGCTGTACTGCTCTATAAACTCCAGTCCTCCCTGCAGAGAAGCAATAATTAATCAGACAATGCATGATATGTAACAAATTAAAAAGATAAAACTTCCCAACAAAAATGATAGGACTGGAGAGATGCTGTGCTCGGAGCGAGCTGTCCCTGCCATCCCATTTCCCATGCTCCATCGGCACATAACTTCCATGGAACACGGGCTGGGTCCTGCCAGCCGGCTCCACAGCCCCAGTGGGGCGTTCCAGAACGGAGCACTGGCCACCTGGCTGCCCTGGGCAGAGGGAAGCCAACATTCCATGCTTGTGAACGTGTCCTGGAAGCTCCTCCCTGCACTGATCCTGCTCGTTCCTGGCTTGTGAATAGCCGAGACTCTAAAATAAAGTGATAACAGTTATCACTGTGGAATTACAGTTTCTGAGAAAATCCCACCAGACTAATAATTAAAACAGAAACTAAAGATTCTGACAACCCTGGATTTCTTCTCGGGTTTCAGCTGTTTCTGCTACACAATTCCCTGTAGGAAAATCAGAATTTTCCTTCCATAGCAAACCCAGACACTTCAGGACACATTTCTGTTCCCCTTGCAGCGGAATGGAGAAGTGAACAGTGACATTTCCTGTGGAATGGAAAGAAAAGACATTCTCAACTCAGAAACAACAGGGGTTTCACTTCCATCTCCCAACGCAGGCTGTGACAAGGATGAACTCCTGGCTTCTGGTGGGAGCATCTGAGACTGGGGAAGCTCCTGAACTTGGGCAGGACAAACAAGACGTGGCAGATCTCTCCCTACAGCTCCTGAGACAGAAAGATCTGGGATCAGGAGAGTCACAGTGTGTGCAGAGAGGGGCGAGGATGGGTTGTTGAGATGTTCACCCCTCTGACCATCTTCGTAGTTCTTCTCTGGCTTGGCTGTAGAAGGTCCACATCTACCTTCCCCTGGGGACTCCAGAGCTGGATGCAGTGCTCAGGCGGGGTCTCACCTGAGCAGAGAAGAAGGGGAGAAGGTGTGAGAATGTTTCTGGAGTCAGCCTTTGCTACCTTGACTCCGGGAAGATGAACACTCCTCTCTTCCACAGTCACCACCCTGCCCTTCAGTGCTGAGCTGGGCTCAGGTCTAAGGAGGCTTTTAGGCTGTGCACATCACACTGTTTCTGTAGCCTAAAAGGAGGTGTTTGGATTTCTATATTTAGTTGTCCTCACTTCCTTTCCTCCTTGACATTTATGAATTTTAGATGTCTTTCACGCTGGGCCTCTGAAGGGCGTCCTGGAGAGATGCGTGGTGGCCCCTGCGCTGCATCTCCTGGTCCCGCAGGGATGTGGCTCCGGTCATGTGCTGGCCTGGCCAGGGCTTGCTCAGGGACCATGGGCACTGCCAGGATGCTCTCCAGCCTTTAACAGGCGTGTGGGGCTGCCACTTGCTCTGCAGCTGCCAGAGGGAGGGAAGGGGAGGGAGAGATGTCTGGGAGCAGTGGAAAAAAAACGAGATTACAAGGGATCAGGGAGATGCTGTTAAAGTACATGGCAACTTACAGATGAAACAGGCAGTGGCTGCCTGGAGCTGAAGGCAAATTTGGCAGCAGACTTGTGCAGGAGACTGTCATGGAATAGCCTGGCTGGAATGTGGGTGGGAGGGGGACCATGCGGACCCCGCAAGTGCACCTTGTACCAGCTGGTTGGTTTGGGGCACCACTACCCTACCAATTAACCCAACCATTACCCTAACCACTACCTTAAACACTGCCTAAGCCTAACTGCATCACGAGGGGCGGTCCAGGTCAGAAAGATGTAGGAGCAGCAATGCTGGGGCCCTGCTGGGATCGCCTTGCCGTGCCTTTTCCAGCTCCAGGCTGGACATGCGAGATGGAGAAGGGGGCGAGACCCCAGTCAGATCCTTTCCAAAAGCCCAAGGGACTGATGGCCGGACTGTGGGTGCATCCCTGCTGCCCATCCTCCGCCTCGGCAGAGCCGTGAAGGTGCAAGAGGCCTCATGTGCAGGGACAGGCAGGGAGCCAGCGGGGACTTTTCCGTCCCCAACCTCCACAGAGATGGACACCTGTGTCCCTCCTCTCTGCCGGGCCATTTTTAGCAGCCGCAATTATACCCTTTCAATCTATGTATAAATAACTGGAATTCCGGGTAAAATGTCGGGTTGCTTGATTTACATCCCCAGTGAGCCGATAAGGTTGCAACAAGGATAAATCACGGCAGAAGTGCACACTCAGAAGATCTCAGAGGAAGAGAGAGAAACTTGTGCCCCCCCGCTCTGCCATTACTCATGCTTGTTTGTAAAGTGGCCAGGATAGTTTTGGCATTAAACAAACATTGTGCGATTGCCCAAGTATTCCATCATTGTCCTAAGTGCCCATGGAGAGTTGCAGGAAGAAGGCACTTGTTTTTCCTGCCTGCTTCTGTTTTCAGGCCACCAAGGACAGAGCTGTAGAGGAGGTTACTGGATGGGGGCTGCTGTCAGGGGTCCCGGTCCCATTGCCCCACCGACCCCCTGGCCTCTCCACCTCAGGCTGGAGTTTTCAGAGGCAGCCGTGCAGGACCCACTGAGAGATGGGGAAGGTGCTTTGGTTCCCCCAAACTCCCAGCCCTGCAGCGTTACCTGCGGCCGCTGCACCTCTGCCCAGCTGGCAGCGTGGTGGGGCTGCAATGGGAGACAGACGAGCTCGTCCCGGAGGTTTTTCAAGTGGAGATTAACCACTGAGTAGGCTGTTTTTATTTAAGATGCCATATGTCTCTTCCCTCTAAATATCTCTTCCATCAGATACCGCTGTGATTCCCACTCTGCCTCCCAACCCTGCCTTTGAGACACTACTGCAAACACTTCATAAAACCGTGTTAGATCGGAGATGGGAAATGCTTTGAAGCTCCTTCTGCCCCCTCCCTGCAGACGCCAGACCTGACGCGTGCGCAGCTGCCCTGTCCACCCCGCAGCGTGGCCGGGGAGGGGACACTGCTCCCAGTCCGGGTCATGGCACCCATTTGGCTCCCACGACTCATTGGATTATGCTGCAAAATCCCTTCTCTGCCTGCAAAAGGGGATAGCAGTGTTATCCTCTTCCCCTGCTGTGAGCTTCAATATATCAAGGATTGTGAGGCACTTAGTGCTATGTAAATGGGAGACGTATCAGCTGTGCCTCAGATAAATGAATTTCACTTAGATTGATGGGTGTGAAGCACTTCCAAAATTAGGCCTATTCTTCTTAAATCAAACAGTTTCCCCAAGCCAGTTCAGCTCCATTGATGTAGAGGAAGTCATCAAGCTGCGATTCATCATCGAGCTCAATCACAGACCTTCAACATGCTGACCCATTGTGAGCTTCCTCCTCTGGGCAGGGGGAGAGGAGTTTGGCCAGGCACAGGAGGAGCAGGACCCTTCTCCTCCATGCACAATCCATGCACAAGTCATCCATGGCTTGGGCTGCAAACCCATGTGCTTGTTCTGATCCTTACACCGCACTCTCTTTATGCCATTAAATGTTCTGTAACATCACAAACGTCATTTCATTCAGCCAGCAAAGAGTAAATCCTTCTTATGCGTAGGAGCACCACCAAACTGCAGCTCGCTGAGTAACTCTGTAGTAAAGCCCACCAAGGTGTTTGCAGCAGCTTCTTTGCCTGCATGGTGGGGCTGCCACCCATCCCAACCTCAGGGGATGCCAGAGAGGACTGGGTCTGCAGGCTCCTCCCTGGGCTGGCAGTTCTCCTCTTCCCTGTGCCAAAGCCGAGCACCTCCTGCCTGCAAGGATCTGTCTGGTGTTTATGCGCAGAGCAGCTCAGCTCTCTCCAACTTTTTAACTGCAGATAATCAACAAAGCTGGGCAAATAATTTAGCGCGTATAATTTATTCTATGAATTTTGATTCTTTGCCCACAAGCAGCTTGTGCTGCTCACCAAGGTATTGGTGCTATGAAATTATGCAGGGGAGATGCTGCCTTGGCCCAGGGCTGGCTCAGCCGGCTGGCAGCGAGCAGGACACCCTGAGCACAGCAGTGATAGTCACGGGCTTGTCCTCCATCAGGTGCCTCGCTCGTGTGGCATTGTCCTGCTGGTGGCCTGGGAGGAATCCGACCTTAGAGGGCAGCTAAGTGTTGTTAGCAGGAACTGTCCCCACACACCGAGGATAGCGCTTCCCAGTCCCCCATCCAGGATTAGGCATCCGAAGGGGAGGTACAACGACCCAGCAGCTGAGTAATTGTCAAAACGTGGCCGCATCATCCATATGTTTGTACCAAACTGCCCCATACTGTCATTAAATGAGGCTAAATATCCCTAGGAGCAGCAGTAAGCACAGCTGTGCTGTTTTTCCCCATTGGCAGTGGAAGAAGATGCTGCTGCCGCTGCCGCCTCATGCGTGGCCACCGTGCCAGTTATGAGCTGGCCCGAGATTCCGATGTGGGAGCTGAAAAGTGTTTTGCAGCTGCTTTGGGCCGTGTTTGCAGCGTGCCTCGTGTCTGTTGGGCCGGTTCCTCCGCTGGGCTTGTGCTCCTGTGCTGGTGGTCAGACACGGGGCAGCCACGGGGACACGGCTGTGGCCACACACAGGCAGCACGTGGCCCTGATGCTGTCCCCAACCTCTGCTCCGCTCCGGCCGCACATCCAGCCGTGTCTTTGTGTCTGACAGGTGCTGGAAGAGCTGAAGCAAGTTTTCATTAACAGTTCCTCCGAGGTGGGAGTTAACGTGTTTGTAGAGAGAATGCGCGGCTGTAAATCATCCGGGGGCCCGTCCCCATCCCTGGCTGTTTGCCACCGCCGGCAGCAGGGCGTGCACGCGGCTGTCACTCCGTGGATGCCCTCCATCCCCTTTCTTTATCTCCTAAACATTGCAATCTTGTCGTCTGCAGCAAGAGCTACAGCCCTTCAACTTAAATGTGCCTGCCAAGAAAAATGTTGATTTTTTGCCTCCACCTACCTTCAGATATCTGATTAATTCAATGCAAGGAGCAAGGAATTAAGTTGGGGGTTTTTTAAGCTGAATACAGAAACATTGATGTAGAAAACCACTGTGGCTCTTAGAGCTGCCTGGTGACTGAGACAGCCTTAGAATGCATTTAGCTTGACTTGGCATGCTGGCTTTGAGGAGCTAAATGGAGAAGTGAACTAATCCCAGGTCTTAATGAATAATGTTCAAATCCAACTTTCATTTTCCAATGCGTCCATACATTCAAGAATGACTCACAAGGTGTTTGTTGTGCAGTGGAAGAATAGCCAAGCTGGGAAGGGTATTTTTATGTGTTTGTGAATCATTGTATATGATATTTTCCTCCACTGTGCCTCTCTGTCCTGGCAGTTTTCTGCAGAGAAATCCATTCAGCTGCACTGGAAATGTAGGCACTTTATAGAAAATCTTTAATAGCACCAGCACAAATGGATGGCTCTTATTTCCTCTCTGCAAAGTGGCGATTTGCAAAACCACTGCTGACAAATAGTTACCCTCCTCCCCAAACCATCAAAAAAGACCGATGGAGCCGCCTCCTGCCCCAGTGGGTCGGGCAGACCCTGGCACAGGGACAGGCACCTCCTGCCCCCCGGGTCTCTGAAGCCACATACGTCCATGGATGGGGACGTGGGAGCACTGGGGGATGTGGGATCCCACAGCCTGCGGCTCCTGCTCCCCACGGGTCGATGTGGGAGCGCACTGACTGCAGCGTGGGAGCGGGCCCGGGCGAACACATGGCTGCACAGGTGCCAGCGTCTATGCAGACACATATGGGAGAGACAGGGAACCGCACGGATCCTTTCCAACTCGCTCCATCCTGGCTCCCGTGCCTGTTTGTTTTCTGGTACACTCGTCTTGCTGGAATTTTTAACATTTAATTAGTCGAGCCAGCTGCTTCTGCTTTGCAAAGGGTTGGGCAGTTCTGCCTGGTTTCAAAGGCAGGTTTCTTTGTTCCCAGGATCCATCCAGGCTTCGGCGGAGGCACGGAGCCCAGTCCCCTGATCCCACTGCTGTTCCTCTGAGCACCGCGCTCCCAACGCTGGATCCAGGGACATGCTGGGAGCTGCATGGTGCTGCCAGCCCGGGCTCCAGCCTGGCTGGGACAACAGCAAAGCCATACGTCACCTCTCTCTCCATCCCTCTCCACTGAATTGGAGCTGAGAGCAACGTTCTGCTCCACACTTTATTGTCCCTTGGAAACGGGATGAAAACCAGAGGGCTCACTGAGGAGGAGAAAGGGGCGCAGAGGCTCCGTGCCGAAGGGCTGAGGATGAGCATCTCTGGGCATTGCCACACTCCCTTCCCGAGCCAGCCCTCCCCACCCGGCCCTGGCAGAGCCCTCCCTTCTTCCCCAGTGCCCACCCAGCCCTGGAGGAGCACGGAGACATCGGCCCCATCCAGCAGCTGCAGGAGAGCCCATGGATTCTGGGGCAGCTGTGATTGCAGCCTGATTATCACCACCGCTCATGAGAACACTTCTAAGGCGTTTGCTTTCAAAAAAAGTCAGAGTGCCTCAAATGTCAGGTGTCAGCAAAGCCTTTCTGCAGCCTCGGGCGCGCTCCCCTCTCCCGCTTCGAGTGACACAAAGGCCCCTGCACGATTCTATTCAGCCCAGATACCATCGCCAGCCTTTAAAGCTGAGAGAAGTTTGCCTGAAAATAGAGATGTGATCTTTATTCCGATCGTTCTAATCATTCCTTTTCCCCCGGGAAATAAATTTTTAATTGTTCTTATTCTTCCATAACACCTTTGAAGTGCTTTTACATTCAAAGTCCAGGACAGAAGAATACTTTAAACTTTCCAATTTTCAGACCCTGGCAAACCCATCGCTTCTGACATAAACAAACAAAGCCCAAACATGTTTAATGAAACAGTTTCAGTTTTCAAAATGAACGATTTTGTTTTGATCAAAAAGCCATTTGTAGCTCCAATCTCGAAGACGTTTTCCCAAAATCCATTTAAGCCGGCTCTAAAAGCCTCTTTGCAGACAGAGGTGTGACGTAGGCTTGTTTGCCAGCCTGGATTCACTTCCCCTCATTAGAGCTGCCAGAAGTGAGACCTGGGTTTTGGGGGGATGGAGACCTCCTGTGCTGGTCGCAGGTGATTCCCCTGATGGGGGGGGGGGGGAAAGCAGAGCCTGGAAAACAGCATCCAGGAACCCAAAATGTGCATTTTCCCTCTGCTGGGAAACACCGGGGAACAAAACGGTCATTTTCTCCCATATCCCAGTCCTTGCATATCTGACCCCGTGCGGGGATTCCGGTCCCGGCCGCACCTCCTGCAGCTGCCCCATTCAGCTCTGGGCTGGGCCCAACAGCCGTGCTCTGGATGAACTAAAAATTCATTTCTAGCAGGCGCTGCCTCCGAAAGTGCTGCGCACGCAGTTGTTGCTGCCGGCGAGCTCATTAGCACCGCGACTCGCCCGGAGCCAGCGTGGCGGCTGCTGAGGGGACACGAACGGCTCCCACCCGCCCGGCCACGGGACAACAGCCACCTTCCGAGGCCGGGACACCAACACAAGGCAGAGCCGAGGAGCCGGCGGGCTCTGCAGGGCGGTACCCGGGCTCGGGAGGGGTAGAAGGGCAGAGAAGTGCAGCAAAATGCAGGGGGTGTTTGTGCAGCAGCAAAGCTGTGACCTGTTGGAAGGAACCAGAGCTGTCCCACTGCCAGGAGGAGCATCGCCCCCCTCTCGCTTCCCCGGCCCTGCATCCCTTCGAGGACCTGCAGCGTTATCCCTGCATGAACACCCGAGAGAGTCCCGCGCCTCGCCCGTCCCTGCAGCCGCCTGGAGAGCTCCAGCCGTGGGGCGGGGAGCATTTCCTCCTCACCCATCCCACACCTCTACTCGACCCTCGGTAATCGCCCTCCGACACTGCCCCGGGGATGGGCGGTACCCATGGAGAGCCCCCAGCTCTCACCGGTGCCTGCGGCTGTGGCAGAGCGATGAGCATCATCCCCCCCGCTCGCGGCAGAGCCATGAACGTTGTCCTCCCCCGGCTTCCCAAACGCAGCACGAGCTCAGTCCAAGGTGCTGCCTCAGGCTGGTCATTTTGTCGCTGCAGGGCTACACCTTGTTATCACTCCTCTGGCACCACTACCCTTCGAAGTGTCTCAATAAAAGCGGAAAGAAGAGCAGTAAAGTCTTGTGGAAACAAATCCAAGAGGGTTTGGCAGGTCTGACTTATGGGAAGAGATGAAGGAACTGAACACACTAAGACAGGACACATGTACCTCCTGTGCTCTCCATCCTGGGGCAGTCCCATGCTCCAGCTGTGGGGACAGCGGGATGAAGACGCAGGCACGGAGCTTTCCGGCTGAATCCATCTCTCCCCAGGCAGACAAACAGGTTGCTTTGAGGGTTTTTTATTTCCTCCATCACAGAGCAGCCATGTGCCTTTGATACCGAGAGCCTTTACACACTTTGGGAAGCAATTCCGACGTGTTCTATGGGCACAGGGAGATAACAGAGAGCTCTCAAGGAACCCTCTGTGGCAGGGGAAGTTCAATCTTTGTGGTGCATCCTGCACTCACCGGGGTCTGCGCCTCAGCATCCCACCCACTCCTCATTGCTGAGGAGCTTGATTACTCTCGCTGCTTTCCTGTGCCTTCTCTCTGATGAAGCACTCGGGGCTGAGAAGCAAAACCAGACCAAAAGTCAACCAAAGCCCTTGCCACAAGACAGACACAAATATCTGGAAGAAGGGCCTGCTCTGACTCCTGCAAGACAGGGAGCAGGCGGCTGCTCCCGCACAGTGCCCACGGGCAGAAAGGCTCTGCTGAGCTATTTTTAGCCCCAACATTGCAGAACAAGAAGCAGCTCCAGGCAATTGTCTGTTTTCTTTCTATTTTTTCCACTCCTTGTCTCTTTTCTCAGATTTATCCCCCGGGAGCCAGGGCAGAAGGGCTGTTTCAGGAGGAGGGGCTCCATTTCCTGAGCACTGGTTGGGGACATTCCAGCCACCACCCTGGGGCTGTACCTGGTGCCCTGCGGGATCACGGCCACAGAGCAGCCAAATTGAGCTGTTTCTCTTTCCAGAGCACAGCATTGGAGGGTGGTGTCTCACACCGAGAGGAAAACCCACCCCTGCTCCTGCTCTGCCTTCGGATGCAGCCGCAGGTGGAAGCGCCCAGGTGAAGGTCACCTGTGGGCTGGAATGTGAGAGCAGCCGGGGCCGGGGCCGGCACTTCCCGCCTGGAGCATCCCCATGATGCTGAGGGGCCATGGGGGATTTGCAGGGAATTTGGCTGCTCTGTGCAGTGCCAGCAGCATTTCCGTGCCAGCTAATTGCATCCACATTATCTCTGGTCCAAAGAAAAGCCTGATTTGAGCCCCGTTTCTATGGGAAGTGGCATTGCTGATGCACAGCCGTGCACACGCTTTGTACCAGCCTCAGACGGCACGGCTTGACATGAAACAAGCCTACACAAAAATAAATTGTATTGTATTTAAATATTCCTTAAGTCATTTTAATGTATTTAAGTCTTAATTCATCTTCTCAAAGTCCCTTTTCCCTCCACTAATGTGATGTATTTGACAGAAAGATGAATGACGTTATTAAAGAGCCTCTCTGGCAAATTTCAGTAATAAAATCTCCCCTTCCCCCCCCGCCTCTCTCCTTTGCACACACGCAGACCTCTGCTTCCCTCATCCTCACAGATCATTCCTGGTTACTGAAAGGGACTCCAGAACATCTCCTGAATCCTTCCCGTGTGGATTATTTAACCTCATGTGCCCATGCCAAGGGGTAGGACCTGGCTGTGCTGTGCCATGTGCCCTCGGTGACATTCCCAAGTATCCAGGTACCCTCCTCACCCTCACCAGGACCATCAGCCAGCTGGTGTGAGGCCGTCAGGGGCCACCCTGCCTGAGCCCGACCTTCCTCCACACCATCCCCACACAGACACCTCCGAATTTACACCCTGCTTCCCCATTCCATCCTGATTTATCATTTCCAGCACTCGGGAGAAGTCACACACATTAATCATTCCAGCTTTTAAACCATCCCCCTAAATCATTTCTCACACTGGGAGCCATTTGCCCCCAGCACTGGGCAGCCCTTGGATGCAACTTCCAAGCTGGGATGGGTGGACTCCGTGCCCCATCCTCACCAGCACAACCACAGCTCTGACACCCTGTGGAGGGAGGTGACACAGGGAGAGGCTTGTGAGGTCACAGCTGGCTGGGGAAGAAGGGGAATCCCTCTGTCAGCATGATCCCAAGGGCTGGAGGGAGAACCCTTTGGCTCAGGCAAGGAAAAGGCACCCTGGCCCCTGAGTTACTGTTGGGGTAAGCACAGCACATGGGCAGCCTCAGCAGAGGGGATCTTGCTTGCTCCCTGCAGCTCAAGGCCTGGAATATCTCCCGGTGTCTCATGTTCCTGGTACGTGAGGGATTTTATTTCCCAGGCTTTTCCCTTTGCAAGTTTTGCCCTTTGCCCTGAACAGGAGGAATTTTACTAACTTTATCTTTCGAACCCCAGCACACAGAGGAGAGGAGAATAAAAGAATGTCATGACCTCCTCCATCTGACCCGAGCAGCAGAGGCAGAGGCTGCATGCTGGAATGCTCCCATTTTTGCCCAGGATGTGTGGAGTGGCAGCCACAGAGCTGCCAGAGTCCTGCACTGGGGTTCCCAGCTGGGCTGGAGGCTGGAAGCAGCAGCACGTCCTGGGGGTCCCACCCTGATCCCACAGGTCAGGGTGACAGAGGGAGATAACAGATGAAAAGGGGGATGGCACAAGCAGCTCTGTGCCACTGAGGGATTCAGGGTGCCAGGCTGGAGGGCACAGCCACGAGCTGCCCCACAGGAGCCCCAGCATTGTAGGATTCCCATGGAGATCAGGCGCTGCTGAGGCACCGGGTCACACTGGGTGAGACCAAGGCCAACCCCTCTGCAGAAGCACCTTGTTTGCAATAAAGACAAGATCTGCTGCTCTCTGGCTGTTTAGACTCTCCAAAGCTTCAGTGATCTACCTAGACTGGCCTCAACAAGCTGAATTTCTGCTCCAGGTAGTGCAGCTGCTCCTCGCTGAATAAAACATGCGCTCACGCTGCTGCGCCCCGAAGACGAGCTCTGAGAAACCTTTTATTTCTCTCTCTATTCATGCACACGCTGATTTTTTTGGCAAACGCCTGCAAAGAGGGGCCCCACTTGTTGTTCCTCTCAGGTTATTCCATGCAGGGAACGACGTTGCTGTTTTCCTAAGCTTCCTATCGCTCGGGAGTGCTGAGCCACCAGTGGGTCCGGCTCCGTGCTGCCTTCCCAAGGGATGCACTCCCAGCGTGGAGCCACACGGGGCTGGGATTGCTGCTGTTCCCAGGTGGTCCTAAGTATCAGGGGAATGACAGTGATGGTGGCAGTGCAGCTGTAATGCAATGGCCAGAGCAGGCAGCTCCGGGATGGGATGGATATTCCAGCCCTTGCCTGTCTCCGTGTGCTGGGGGAGCAGCTCGGTGTTCTGGGCAGTGTTTGCACAACCACACCCCCAGGACAAACATTATCCCTGTCCTCTGAACTTGCCAAGGAGCCTGAAACCCCTGTGCAGCTCTGCAGCAAGAGAGAGCCTTTCCATAAACACGCCGAGATCTGTTTGGCATCTGCTGCCGTAATGACACAGCAGCTCATTACAGCCTGTGACATCCCACTGTAAACAGAACACTGTGCAACCCTGTAATTTCGGGAGCTAGATCAGGTACTCGTGTGCTTTGCATAATCCAAAACATAGTGGCTTTCAAGCTGAGTTTTCCTTTTCCTTTTTCTTTTCCTTTTCCTTTTCCTTTTCCTTTTTCCTTTTTTTTTTTTTTTTTTTTTTGCTGGCTTTCCATGTCTTCTCTTCTGGTTGACATGGTTACAGGATCCTGAGGATGGGGTAACAGGAGATACATGGGTTTGGGTAGACTCAGAAACCCACTGATGCCTCCTGGAAAAGCAGGAAAAGCAGGTTGCTTTGAGACAATTCAGGTGCTTCGTCTTCTTCCATGTCTCTCCCTCTGTTTCTTATTTCCGAATAGAGATTCACATGAAGACATCACTTTCTTTCCCGAAGCCTTCCACCCACTGCTGCCTTTTCCCTGCCCAATCTCTTAATTCTCCGCTTGTGCCATCATCATCACCTTGCTGTGACTCACTACTCTGGCAGAGGAGACCCAGGTGGGGACAGAACTGGTGGTGGGAGTGAGGGCTTACAAAAACCAGAGAGATGCAGGCAAAACTGTTCCTAAATTGAATGTTTTTCACGGTTCTTGCAAGCAGTGTCTGCAGTACTTTGAGATTATTCTCTCCCGGGGGGCTTCATAAAAGCCGTAAATACTCCAAATAGCTCTCAAGGTTGGCCTTGTGACAGTTCAGTTCCCGAGAAAATTTATGCTAATGTGCTGCTCTGTCACCATCCGGGAGCCCTGGCTGCAGATGCGTTTGTGCCTTCCAAGGAAAGATTTCAGATCGTGGTGTTTTGCTGAAAGTTAAATACATCCAGGCTTTGAAGCTGAAATCGCCTGGTAGTGGCTCCCTTCCACCATATCCCATCTCCTGGATTTGTTTAAAGACTACAAACCCACTTTTCCAGGAGCTCGAAGTCCTGCTGGGGGTGGATGGGAATGGGATGCTGCGCTGGGCAGCAGCACAAGCCCCTCCAGCCTGCTGAATTCCAGTTAGGATCTGTTTGCACCAGCTTTCCCTTTCATATCCATGGAGCTGAGGCCATACACCTCCAAGTCTTGCAGAAAGCAACAGAGACAAGGCAGTTCTGGGAGTGGGTTTCTGCAGGAAGAGGAGCAGGAGGGTGTAAATGCCATGGCACCACGGCTGGAGCACAGCACACCCTCAGCTCTTTGCCTTAACTGAGGCTGCAGGCACTGAAAGGGAAAAGAAAAAATCAGGGAGAACACACATGGAAGTGGCAAAGCCCCGGTGGATTTGGGGCTCCTGGAGGTGGCCCCACGTGGCTGATGGAGGAGCATCCACGGCTTCTCTTCACAGCAGAGCTCGGGGTAAGGGAGTGAGCAGAGCTGGGTCCGAAGGCAGGGCCAGCCCGCTCCAGAGGCAGCGCAGCCATGGCTGTGGGGATGGCCTCGGAGGAGTGGTGCTGTCACCACACCAGGAGCCCAAGCCTGAGCCCAAAGCTGGAACCATCATCCCTTCTGAGATGGGTTTGCAGCTCCCCTTGGTGGAGGGAAGTGGGGGGACAAGGGACAGCCTGCCCAAAACTGGGAAAAGGACTTCTGGGCTCCATGGGCAGAGAAGTCCGCACAGTCCTCCCCAGAAGCCATTTTACCAGTCCAGAAGTTCAGAGGGTTTGGGGATCCGTCCATCAGTCTCTGTGTGGGACGCTGTGTAGGGCTGTCTCGGTACTGTGGTTTCTGCAGTGATCCAATTCTTCCATCCTGGTGAGAAACAGAAGTGCGGAGGTTGCACGGAATCCCAGTTCCCCCAGGAACCGCTGCTGGGCTCAGCTCCACAGCAGGGTCCTGTTCAGGGGGCACCAGCTTTCTCCTGGGGTCTGGATTAGTGCTGAAATTCCTCTCTCCCCCCTTCTTCTGAAGTGTCCTTTGCCATCAGCCCCCGTTACTGCACATGATTGATACTTGGCATTAGGATGTACCGGGAACAGGCGCCCATCGCTCCGCTGGGATGAGACACATCCATCAGAACTGCAAGAGCCAACCCGGCAAGGGGGGAAGGGAAGGCTGGGATCCCACCAGGGATCCTGCTGTGTCTGTGGGTCTGGGCAGAAGGGGGAGTTAAAGGTTTCCAGCAGAGGAAAAAAGGCTCCAGCAGAGGAAAAGCTTCTTGTGAGGGTGCAGCTCCGCAGCTCTGTGGGAACAGCACCCTGTGCCACAGGAATACCTGTGCCCAAGGGAAGATCTGGCTGCAGCATCCCACCAGGGCCAGACTCTGCTCTGGAGCAGACCCAGGAGTGCCCAGAATTAACAGATCTGCATTGATTCTTTGTTTAGCTTCCCATTTATTACAGCGCTGTGGATAGAGATTAACTTCTGTTGTTTGGTATTTATTATTGTTTCACCTGCTTTCCAATGGCAACCCAAGGTAAATGAGTAATGAACCACGAGCTCTGCCTGGCTGTGCTGTGGCTGCAAGGAAGGCACCTACCCTGTGCCTCGGATCCCTGGGATCTGGGATGCGCCTTGGATCCCTGAGGCTCTCCCTGAACCCAAGCCCACAGCCGGCAGGAGTCAGAGCGGGCCAGCACCTCCCTCCCCAGGCAGATCATTAATAATCATTAATATGCATCCCTGCCATGCCCTCAGTCACTGGTGGAAGTGCTGATCCTGATCGATCGGAGACGCCTCGGCCGAGCTCCGCCGGCTCTGCTGGGCCCTCACGTAATAAGTGCAACCCTCTGGGAAGAGGGGAATTACTCTTGACACTGGGATTATATCTCTGCCAACAGCATCAATATTCTATTAAAGATATGTGATAATATAACACTAATTGCCAATCGAGGGCCATTAAAGGCAGCCTACAAACAGCGCTTCGATCTCACCTTTCAGATTAAAAACACCGCAGTGATTTCCTGTTCCTCGTGCTTTATTCCTGTGTTTTCTGCCCATGCATAATGCAGCAATGCAAATTGCCAGCCGGTGCCCAGACAACTGCTGCCTTCCCCTGCCATCCAAGGGTAAAGGATTCCTAAGCCTGGAAGGAGGCAGGAAGGACATAAATCATGTCCACAAGCCAAGAACGGGGTGAGGGGAACGTCCTCTCCCATTCCCATTTGGCCAAGGGCCTAAGGGCAGCATCACAATTGGCCATGACTTAGCATGGGGGGGAAAACACAACTTGTGTGGGAAGAACCAGGAGCAGCCCAGCCCTGCCAAGGTCTGGAGATTCCTCACTGAGCCTTTGCCTCTGCCAGATCAGCAAGTCCCCATCTCCATAAGGAGAGCTTAATGAGTTACCACTCCCTCTGCTCGAGGCTTCAGTGTTTCCAGGGCAAGAACAAGCCAGTTTGGGTCTTCCAAGGCTTCAGGGCTTGGAGACACTGGCCTGAATTTAAAGATGTTTTTTATTCCTTGATTTTTTCCTAAGGCTATGGAGGGCAGACAGCCTACGCCAGAAGTCACAAAGTCAATGAATTTGAAACAAAGAGCGTAAACTCCAAAAACCTCATCCTGCAGGGGCAAAGCCACCCCTGCCATCAAGCCTCAGTGCCCAAAGCCTCAGAATATTTTGCAGAATGAGGGATTGAAAGACAAAACCAGGTTCCTGGGCATCCCCACCTGCAGCAGGCGCAGCCCCCTGGAGATGGAGCTCCTGGTGAGAGCAACAAGAGCATTCCAGCCAAGGAGGGAACACTTTCCAGAAGAGAAGCAGGAATCAGGGCTGCCTCTGCTCCCAGCTGCCGTCAATGGCACGGTGTGGCTCAGCAATACTTCCAGAGCACAGAACCGAGGAGCTTGTGTGAAATAAATGTGCAGTGATGGAGCAGATGAGCCTCCCTCCACAGGATGCAATGGAGGATCTGCATTGCCCACGCTGCCAATGCCTCTCCAGGGCGGCCTCAGCACAGGCAGCTCCCCAAACATTTATTTCCAGAGGTGCCAGCTGTGCATTATTGTAAAGACACACAGGAATATTCTCTCAGTTCTACCAGCTATAGATTGAAGCCGCAAAGAGAAATCGTCTGAACCTTCATCTGATCAATCTTGTCAAAACATGTTCATTTAATCCCTTACAAATGAAAGGAAGATGCATTTAAAATGTCATCCTTGGGGTCTGGGAGCCCCGTTCCTATAAATCAGTCAACCCAAGTAAACCGTGTTATTTAGGAGCTCTTTGATAGCAGACGTCAGAGACATTTTTAAGCTATGCACACAAGGTTTGCATCACCTCAGACGTAGAATTATTCGCTTTTCCCTTTCGTTTTACCTTTCCATGACTAAGCACCAGCACGGGGAGGGGACGGATGCGCGGAGGTCGCACAGGGACACACAGCTCCCAGGGAAGCAATGCAGGGTGAACCCCAGGACTGACAACCTCACAGATGTGCTGGCAGGGACGGGAGACGTGTCAGGCGATGCCTTCCTCAGCCCTCACCTGCTCGTGCTGCCAGTGCCCAGGTGTGCCCCAGGGCACAGCGGTGCCAAGCGCACGGACACACCGTGGTGCCACCACCCCCAGGAGCAGCAGCCGGGGAAAACTCAGCTGCCCTCGCCCACAGCAAGGTCACTGCTCTGCAGCAAGAGCAGAACTCCAAAAAAAGCAATCTGGGAACATTTTCTGTGCCGCCTCCAGGAAGGATTGACCTCGCAGCCCTGCCACGGGCTGGGGAGAACTGGGAGCTGCAATTTTCTTTGCACCGCTGGGTGAGGAGCTTCACCTCCTGAAGCTCATTTAGCTCCTGGGCTTGGTACCCTGCAGCCTTGCCAGAGGTGAGCTGTGAGGCAGCCCTGATATCCCTGCAGCTGCCCAAAGGAACTCACAGCACTTCCCACAACTAGAGCCCCCCAAGTCCGATTCCCTGGGGATCTGGGCTTGGGCTGAGCTCTTTTGGGCCACCCCCCAATGTCCATTTAGCAGTAAAGATGTTTGACAGCTGTGACAATGGACAGGGATCAGTTGGGTTCTTTATTGGTCCTGAAGGTGCTTATATTTAAAACAATTTGTTAGGCTCCCCATGATTTACTGCTGCACTGGAAAATGGGGCTGAGTATTGATTCTTTGCCTTTTCTATCACAAATGGGTGTAATGTTTTATAGTATGTCAGAATAATAGCAGTGGGCACTTTATCAATGTCAAATGTTAAAAATGAACAGCTATTGTGATGTAGGAGATTAAATATGAAAGCTTGATGGGTATATAAAAGCAAAATGGCAATAATAAAGGGATTTTTTATGTTCAACTCGTTGCTCTCCCAAAGCTACCTGGGGAGCTATTAGAACCAATGTGCTGATCAGTGACACATCACCAGGGGTTAAAGGATGGCGAAGTGCTGGCTTTGGTTCCCAGGGAGCCTTTGTGTTGCCCAGCTGGTTCAGGGGCCAGAAGTTGAATCCTGTCCTTCCCTGCCAGGACTCTGCACAGTTTTGTGTTCTCTGTGTTGTGTGTAAACCCAAAGCTTGGAGCTGGGACACGCATCTGGCTTTCCAGAGCCAAGAAGCCTCCCATGGAGAAAGACACAGACACGACAACCCAGGTTTGGTGCAGAGGGAACTTAAGGACTGCGAGGCAGCAAAGCCTGAGGGATTCAGGACATAGTGCAAAGGGACCCCCCTGGGTGATGAGCCCAAAGCCAACCAGAAAATTGCATGTTTCTCACTGTTCCCACACTCCTGTAATCCAGACAAGCAAATTAATTGCAGAGTCACTTAATGCATTGACTGGATGAGATGCAGGAACTGATGCCAAGCAGTTGGCGAGGACACGACCCTGGGACCACAGCAGGACGCAGCTCCCACTAAAAGTGGTTGGCAGGATGTGAGCTACACCTACATGGGATTTTTTAGATTCACAAAGCGAAGACCTTTCCATGAGGACATCTTCAAGACTAACTAGTCCTTAAATTTTTAACATCTGAAGCACAAGCATCTGTGCCTTTGCTCTGCACCCAGCACAGCCTGATGAGCAGAGCTGGTTTCAGCTGGCTGCTCCAGCAGCTGTGCCAGAGCCCGCTGAGCACAGAGAGGCAGAAGAAGCTGTTTCAAGAGCAGAGAAGAGCTTCCTGCAGCACAAGTGCGAGGTGGAAACCTCAAGAGGAGTCTGGACTCGGTGAGCAGGAAAGAGCCTCACCTCCATGCTCAGCACTGTGCTCACCTCGGGGCTTCCTCGCTGCCCTGTGGTCTCATCCAGAGGAATTGCTGCAGGTCTGCCAGCAGCCACCTCTCTGCGGCCCTGTTATCTAACACTGCTAAAAATAATCCTTCCTCGCTGCTCCTGCCCTCTCTGCAGCACTCAGACCTCCCCTCAGCACTCAGGGCCCTGGGGTGCCCAGCACCAGCCCTTTTATAGCCATGGCAGGGCCTAATTCCTGCCAGCCTGCTGCAAACCCTGCTCATGGCAAACAGCTGGGCACCTCCAGCAGCCTGGGCTGCCCCAGCCCATTAACACCATGGATGGGATGCAGGGTGTGCCATGGATGGGATGCTGGGCGTGCCATGGATGGGATGCTGGGTGTGCCATGGAGGGGATGCAGGGTGTGCCATGGAAGGGATGCAGGGTGTGCCATGGATGGGATGCTGGGTGTGCCATGGAAGGGATGCAGGGTATGCCATGGATGGGATGCTGGGTGTGCCATGGAAGGGATGCTGGGTGTGCCATGGAAGGGATGCAGGGTATGCCATGGATGGGATGCTGGGTGTGCCATGGAAGGGATGCTGGGTGTGCCATGGAAGGGATGCAGGGTGTGCCATGGATGGGATGCAGGGTATGCCATGGATGGGATGCTGGGTGTGCCATGGAGGGGATGCAGGGTGTGCCATGGATGGGATGCTGGGTGTGCCATGGAAGGGATGCAGGGTATGCCATGGATGGGATGCTGGGTGTGCCATGGAAGGGATGCAGGGTGTGCCATGGATGGGATGCTGGGTGTGCCATGGAGGGGATGCAGGGTGTGCCATGGAAGGGATGCTGGGTGTGCCATGGATGGGATGCTGGGTGTGATCACCGCCATGGCAGCAGCTGTCAGCAGCAGCACCAGGGTGGGAGCCGGGGGTTTCAAAGCCAGTTTCTGGCAGGGTGACAGCTCTGTGGGCTGGCAGCTCAGCTCAGCTCCTGCGTCTCGGCCCAGGAGCAGAGCCAGCACGACGCTGTCGCTGGCACGGCCGTGTGTGCTGCAGACAGAGAAGCTCCCTGAGCGCGTCCCACCCGATGCCCCGCGGGGAATCAGCTGCTGGGGCCGGGGTTTGATCCGTCCCCTGAGAGCTCCTGCTCCCCACGACAGACAAAACAGCCAGAAAGAGGAAGGAAAAATTCCAGTACTCGAGCACTACAGGCGACTCCCCCTAGCATCATTAATGGTCTCACCAAGAAGCACCAAAAAAAGCCTTGTAATTCCTGAAGCCTGGACTCCAATTAATTTTTTTTGAGTTGTCGTAAGCAAGAGGAAAAAAATTTGCACAGGCAGGACAAATGTTCTCCTAATTACCTAAACACTTTATTAACCAACGCTAATTAAAGCATTTCTTGGAGTCTGACAAATGTCTGGAATTACTCAGTTTAGAAGTTGGTTTTGTCTCCCGTAATTTATACAGCGATGGAAAGTTGGGGAGGGGGGGAATATCTTTCAACTAATGTTTTTTTATTAAAGCTGACAGCAATAATTAGTTATTTGCTACTAATGGGGTGGCCCCTGGAGGGAAATTTGCTGAGATGGATGGCTTGGGCTCATGCCAGCAGTAATTGGTCTGAGCGTGGTCAGGCGCTGGCAGGGTGTCCCGAATGCAGCCGGCACCGCGCTCCAGGCCCTGCCTTCCATCCCGGCCTCCCGGAGCCCCAGCAGCTCTGCAGATGGAGCCTGGCAGGAATGGCAGCAGGAAATGAGGCTGGAAGTTGGGAATTGCAGCCGGGGGTTTACAGGGAGCTCCCATTTCTCTGGGAATAAGGGTTTTGTGTTGTGCCACTCCGGTGGACAGTTGCTGTTGAGTATAAGGGATCCACAATAAAAATTTCATTTGTTTTGTTCCAGGGAATATCTGGTTGTGTTTTTCAGGGGCCAGTGCAAAAAGCATTGGGCCTGGATGTAAAGCTGTGCCCAATTATGAGGGAAGAGAAGGGAAGGGAAGGGAAGGCAAGGCAAGGCAAGGCAAGGCAAGGCAAGGCAAGGGAACTTCTCCTATTGATGTTTAATGCTGAGCACTTACCATGAGCTTTTACCTCTCTGTTTCTCATCGCTGGAGGCAACTGACTACAGCTCTTCTTAAAAGTAGGTTTCTGGTTTCCACAGACACAGACAAAGCCCCGATCACGGGAAACTAATGAGCTCTGCAGGTTCAGAAATCAGACTGCAAAGAAAGAGGATCCAGATTTTCTTTTCATCTCCTTTTTTTTGAGCTTGACATATAATTTTGAATGCTCACGTTGTCAATACCTTTTGTTTCTCATCCTTCCTATAAACTGCAAATGATCCAATTATAGAGTAAAAGGAGCAGAAAAGGGGGAAAGCAAGAGGAATAGAATAATCTATGGGGGAAAGAAAGTAGCTGAGATGAAAAGCTAATGAAACAACAAATCCAAAGCAGTGTGGACAAATTAATGGGGGTTTGGAGTCAGACAGGGAGGGGAGGGCAAGGCAAGGATTCAGGTCTGTCCCTTGGCCTCCTGCATCTCCACCTGGTCCAGGCTCCCTCCCTCTGGCTGACTCCTGAGCCCCCACTGGGTCCTATCACACAAAGGACGCTGCCCTGGCCCCTCCTGCGGAACAGCTCAGGCCACGCCGGGTCTGTGATCAGGGATGCCCTTCCGCGGGCTCAGACACATCAGCCCTGTGCAGCCTGGCATGGAAAGATCTAATTTCCTCCTCTTTTGTTTCCCCAAGAGGGAGAGGAGAAACGTGTCACCGGCTGAGAAAGGCGCTGGGACTGCGCCGGGGGAGAGGTTAAGTGGGGAGCCCTGACGGGAGCGTTAACGCCGTGCTGTTCCACGGCAGGGACTGACACTAAAAGCCCCGGTTCCAGACAGGGCTCAGTGTCAGAGCCGTGGAATGAGGTGTTTCACACTGCCCGGCCTTGCTGGCACCACCACAGCTTCCCAAATGCTCCAGGCTGGGCGTTTTCTCTGGGCTCTGGCCGTGCTGGCAGCCCCGGCACCCAGAGCCCCTTTCCCAGCCATGCCCACACGATGGGATCCCAAAGCCTCTCCACACCCCGAAACCTCTCATCCCGCACTTGAGCCCCAAACCACCTGCACGGACCCAAAGGGCACCGTCCCACCCCATGGCATCCCTGCCCACAATCCCAGGAAAGGTGCATCTCCCCTTCCTCCCCTTGCTCTTCACTCGCAGGCCTCCCAAGGTGGGACACGTGGGCACAGCCTCTGGGCACTCTGCTCTGGGTAGATGGACCTACGGGAGCGGTGCCTTTCCTACGGCAGGGTCCTGGCAGCTCTCGCATTAGCTACAGATTCCTGCATTCCCACCTGGGAAAGCCTCGCCATTCCCATTTCTCTCTCTCCCTGGAAGATGCCCACTGGGGCAAGAGCAGAGTCCATGTGGGCAACCCCTGGCAAAGCCCTGACTGCATCCCGGCATTCCCAGTGGGAACGCCATGCTCCAGCTCCCTGCAGGCTCCCTCGTGCTGCAGAGCCCTGGAGACACCAAAAAGGCAACTCAGGAGCAAAAAAACCCACTTTATTTTAAAGCTTTTAAGGGAATATTGTGAAGAATGGAAAGGGGTTTTGATCTTTCTTTTTTCCCCAAACTAAAAAAAAAAAAAAAAAAAAAAAAAGCTTTTAAAATAAACAGCTGACAATGTCTCTTATTTGAGTAATTCTTTGCCAGCAATAAATGTGTCACTCTAAAGTGCTTTATTTAGAAATAAAAAACTGTTTTTCTTTGTAAAGTGCTCCACGTTACAGCAAGTTACAGACTGAGAATGAAATCCTCCTCCTCTTGCCACATCCCCTCCCCGTGAGATACATTCATATATTCTCCTATAATCTGATCTAGGTTATAAAAATATAAAAAAAAAAGAGAAAAAATAGAGAGACATCTGGCTCTCCCCCACATCTGACATTTCCCTTTATGCCTGGCTTAACTTTTTTATGACTGCCTGGGTTCGCTTCATTGGAGAATTTCTCCCTTCAAATGAGTTTCCTGTTTTATGCTGAAATTTTCCTTTAGACAAACCTGGTAATTTTTCAAGTTAAAATGTGTATGTTTTAAGCACTTAGGAAGTTTAAGGATCCGACTGACGGGGACATAAATCCCAGTTTATTCACGCTGGAGTCCCTGTGTCTAACTGATCCTTTGAAAAAAATAAAAAGAGGAAAGAATGAGCCTGGCATATTTTTTACTTGTTTTACAGTAGGAAAAAAAAAGCCTCAAACTGTCAATCCAGTGAGTAATTTATTAGTGCCTGCTCACACTTCCAAGCCTTTATGTGCTAATCCAGGGAAGGCAGCACTTCCTCAAGCATTAACTTGTTTAATAGGAGATGAAGAGGGGGCTGATGGGGTCTCCCTGCTTTGGGACAGCTTCTCCTCAGGGCATGGATGGGGGTGCGTGGGGTGTTCTGGCTCTGCCCAGGTACCGTGGCATCTCTCCCACCGCCCTCATCCTCCCTTCAGTTCCCTGTGGACATCTTAGAATGCAGGATTGTGTCCTGGATGTAGGCAGGATGAGCCCTGGGCTTCGGTAATGAGGAGGAGGAAAAATACACAATCAAAAAAGGCAGGAAAATAAATGACCAAAGCAGAGCAGGGAAGGAAAACCTGTCATGCCCTAAGGTGGTGTTGAACAGTGTCTGCAGGTGCCTGGGCCCGCAGGTGGGGGTTTGGAACCGCGGGTGACACTGTGTCATGTCCCCAGGAGCACTGCTGGCCGCGCACGGGAATCGCTCCTCTGGGCCCCTGTGGGAAGGGACGCCGAGGTTGGGGACTCTGTTTCAAGGCTCTGTCCCCACAATAAGCCCTTGGAATCCGGTTAAAGCTCATTTCTGAAAGGCCCTGGAAAAAGAGAGAGAGGCAAAACTTCAGGGAAGAGCAAGAAGCCAGATTTGGAGAGATCTCCTCCTCCTCCCCCGAGCCTCACTCAGAGGCTCTCTGACCACCCCAGCGCCCGAGCCCCCTCCTCTGCACCACCCGAGACAGACACCGGCATTTCCCCCTCTCCATCCTGGGGCTGGAGCTGGAAGACATCTCCATGGCTGTTGGCTGGTGAGCTGCCTGCCAGCCCGTCAGCAGAGAAATCAGCATCCCCTTCCCTCCAGCTAATTCCGCCCCTGGTTCTGGGCAAAAGCAGCTGGGGAGAGGCTCTGTGTGACAAACACACTTCCATCTCCATCTCGGTTCCTCCACTGGGAACAAGGGATATTTACTGCTGAAGGCTGGGGGTCTGGGAGGGCTCCTGGATCCCCCCGGGGGCTCCTGCATCCCCCTGCCCACTGCAACGTGGCCTTAGGAGAGAGCAGCGGGGGCCAGGGGGACTCAATTCCAGCACAGGCTCAGCTTTCAGGTTCCATCCAAATGCCTAATTAAATTTTCAGAGTGCTAACTGCTCGGGATCCAACACAAATAGCTGCAGAAGCCAGAGGGAAAGCAGGGAAAGAATGGAGCGGGGTCGGAGGGAGGAAGGAGGGAGACACCTAAAACAAATAAATTAATTAAACAAATAAACAGGGAGAGAAATAACAAAGGGAAAGTAAACTAAAAGCAGCAGCAGCAGCCCTGGCCGCCAGAGCACTCATTAGCTGCGGGAAAGGAGGGAAGTGTCTCGCTGTCTGGGGCTGTCATCCTTCATCCTGACGAGCACTTAGGGAGTCGCGACCCCTTTCAGCATCGCCATACAGGCAATCAGCCCCTCGCATCGGTCACCGCCGCCGCGCCGCATCCCCGCCTTGCCACAGGCACGCTCGGAAAGAGGGACATTATATCCCCGCAGAGCAGGGATGGGGGAGGCTGCTGCCCACGCCGCCCCCCCCCCTGCCTGCAGCTCATGCCAGGGTGGGCAGGGAAAAGCCAGCAGCAAAGGCAGGAGCTGCCGAGCCGCGGCTCCGCCCGGTGCCCGCAGCCCTGGGGGTGCCCCCGGCCCCGCGCCCCGGGAGAGGCCGGGGAGCGGCACATCCATCCGTGCGCATGCCGAGCTGTCAGCAAACACTGAGTGCAGCTGCGTTTAAAGGGAAAAAATTCACTGTCGTCTGCCAAGGAGGAGCCCGGGAGCGGTTTGTGGCGAGGGCAGGGGCTGGGGGTGGCTGTGACCCCCGGGCCCTGGGGAAGGGGGATCGCAGGGGACCCGCGGAGCCGGGCGGGGAGCGGGGCTGCTCCCGGGGCACCGCCGGCTGCCTCTGCCCAGCTGCCCCCGAGCGCTGGGGTAATCTGGAGCACGGCTAATGCTGAGGGAGGCTGAGCTGCAGCCCCGGAGCGTCGGCCCTGCGCAGGGGCTGCTGCTCTCTGCCTCTGCCCAGCGCTGACATCAGCGCATCCCTGCCCGCCGGCTCGGGGTGCTCGTGGCGAGAGGAGGAGGATACGGCAGTCCTGGGCTTGTTCCAGTCAGGTTCACCGTGAAACAGAGCCAGCAGTGCCACGGTTCCCTCTCCGTGAGCCGCAGCTCCGAACACACCGAAGCACCTCTGGATTTCCTCTGCAAACATTGCTTGTTCTGCTGGACTGTTTGCTCCTCTCCAACACAGGGGAGATTTGTCCGGGTGCTTCAACACCTCGAGAGCAAACAGTGTGTAGTTATTTAAGCAAAAAAAGCAAACACTTCTTCCACCGAAACGTGAAGTTAAAAAAGACAAGGGAAGAAAGGGAATTGCCTGTACCCTGTGAGAGGATGCAGAGCATCAGGACCTCCCTGGCAGTGCTGGGACAGTCAGCTCCGTGCTGGGGCAGCTGGGGCAACGGGCAGCACACAGGTCTGACTGGCTTGGCCACACTCGTGCCCCTTTTTGGGAACCTCTGCTTGGTTCCATGCCCTGGCATGGGGTGTCACAGCCTCTGGGCAGGGCCACCCCGAGGCACCACAGGTTCAGAGCCACTGCTGCTACAGTTCAAACCTTTAATTTTAATTTATTTCTTTCTGTACTTTCCCTAAAAAGAAACTGAACCTCTGTTTCAGTTTCCACTGATTCCATAAAGGAATCTCAGTTACACTGGGAGTCCAATTTATTCTTTTCTATGTATTCATTAAATCCCAGGTTGTTACTGCACTATTTAATGGAATTGATGGTGTAATTAAGCTACAGGCAGTCACTAACCACCAGAACCGTCAGGGAGGTTTAGGATCCTTTACTGCTCTGTTCCCGGTGTTATATGGCTCCTGGTTTCATAACGATGACTCCAGCCAGTTATACCCAAATATCCCCCAGCCTCTTCAGAATGAGTCCAGATTTACCCCAACAAGCCTCAGCTTCAGGTTTCATAACGTGGGAATGACGATCTCATCCCACTGCTGGGGGCTGGAACAAGGGGAGCAGTCTGGGACAGTTTGCAAATCCCTCTGAGGGTCACCAAAGGAGTGAAGTGTTGCTGCTCTCCGGGGCATCAGCTCCACAGACATGAGCAGCTCTAACACGTGTGCGAGTGCCTGACCCCATTTTCACTCCTATTCAGGGAACTGGATCCAGTTTGATGCTGCTGACAGTCCCACCCAGCCTTCTGTCCTGTGCCAAAATCCTCTGTTCTCCCCCACAATCAAATCTGCTCGGGTCCCTTCCCTCCTCACCAAGGGAAGCACAAACCACAGACAAGGGCTGGAGCACTTGCACCGTCCCCATGGGCAGGACAAAGGCAGCGCCGAGGGGCTCAGAACCGCCCCAGCATTGGGGCGCCTCCCTCCTCCTGGGCTTGAGCACCCCCGTGCTCCACCAGCACCTTTGGCTCCCAGCAGGCACGGTGCAAACCCCCCAGCAGGTAAATACTGCCCGCTGGAATGTGCCTGCGCTGGGAGAGCCAGGATTGGGCTCTGTCAGCCAAGGAGGAGATGTCCAGCTCCGGGTGGCGGCTGGAGCAGAGGGAAGCTGGTGGGCAGCACCCACACTCCACAGGGACAGCCACAGCTCTTCCCTGCTCCCTGCCTGAGGCTGAACCTCCCAGAGGCCTTGGGGATGGAGGTGAGGCCATAATAACAACTGCCACTGCGTTCAGAGATTGCTTCGGGAGCCTTATCTGCCCGGAGATATCAGCATCCGATCACACGGTAATTACCAGGCCAGATTTGCACTAATTGGCTCTCTGGAGTAAAGTTACCTCCGATCTGCGTGTCCTGGGTGCTCAGCAGGCAGCGATTTACAGCCCAACAGGTTCTCTGGGATGATCTAACAGGGATTAGCTGCAGCCACCAGCCAGGGAGACAGGGACCCTTGCCAGACGCACGTCTGCAAGCTTTAGGGAAAAGATATGGCTTTTTAGGGAAAAACTGTGTCTGTGGGCTCTGCCACCATCTGTGCACAGCCCGGGTGTCCCTTCAGGTCCCAGTCTGTTGATGGCCTGCCTGTGGGTGATGTCTGGTTTGCATAATGGGATGATACAATAACGTGGTGGCTTTTACAAGGGGATGGATCCAAAGCAGGGGTGGGTGTGTTGTGGGAAAGGATGGCTCCGTGCCTGCCTGCAGGACAAGGAGGGCTGGAGTGGCTCCTGGGGAGCATAACCCCATGTCCCAGCACTGAGGGAAAAGGGTCTTCAGCCTTGGAGGCTCTTTGCCCTCCCTTGGTGGCCAGTTCTGCACTGCTCCTGCAGCCACCCAGTAGAACCAGCAGACCTTATCCCCACCAAGGTCAGCTGGTTTCTTCTGGTCCTCCCCGGTGCCCTTGCAGTGACCAAATGCCATCTTTTTCCTGGTTTTTCATCTGTAATACCGTGTGTTTCGGAGGGCAGGTATCTCAAAGGCACCCCAACACGAAACCCACTGGTTAAACATGGGAAATGACTTCTGTTTTACTGCAGCTTCAGCTGAAAAATGGAGACCGAGGAAAATCATGCAGAGCAGCCAAGTTAGGGGTTTTTTTTTACTATTATTTTATAAATCAGTTTTCTTTACTGAAAACACCTCAGAAAATCTCCGAATCATCACCTGGGTGATGGGAGTTGGTAACACGGAGAGGGGGCCCTTCTCCAGGGCAGGATTTTTAATAACTTCCTCACCACAGGAGGCTGTTAGAGAATCTCAGCTGGAGGATTTTTTTCACCCAGCTGGATCTTGCAGTCTTCTTACATCATTAACTCACTGAGATAATTTCTGAAGAGGGGTTTGTTAGGAGTTGGTTTGATTTCCTTCCTGACAAACCTTCCAGGTAAATCTCGGTGCTTTTTTTGTTTTCCAAGGGAGAACAAAGTCTCTGATGTGACAATCACTGTGTCCTGCCAGACCAGCACACTTGTCCCAGGGTGAGGAACACTGATGACAAATTCTGTGGCTCCTTTGGGGCAGCAAGGGCTCAGCCTGGTGGATCCTGGCTGCTCTGCTGCTCTCCTGGAATGCTGGAGTGGTCCCGGCGGGATGCGGTGCCAGCCAAGGCCCCAGTGCTGGGGCAGCAGCAGCAGCTCGGAGCCTCCCAGTGCCGTGTCCTGCTCCTCAGCTCACGCTTCAATTGGCAGGTTGGAGGCTGAGAAGAAATGTTTCTTTCACAGCACATTACCAGCAATCACAGTCTTTCTTTCTTCTTTATATCTAAAGAAATCCTCGCTATTGCCAGGGCCAGAGGTCAACACTTTCCTTTCTGCTGCTCTCACTGCCACACGTCTGCTCTGCTTCTCCTCTTCCAGAGCTCTGAAGTTTGTAACAGGTTGGGGTTTTTTTTCTTATCTTCAGCTGAGCACTTGGGATTTGATTTTTTTTTCTTTACACTTCCTTTCAAGAGCCCTGCAAACAAGACTCCAGACTCTGGGACTGTTTGGGCACCCATCCATCTCCTGAACCCTGTGAGTCTGGCCAGGGTTTGCTCTACCAGAAGTAACACAAGGCCATATTTTAAGTCCATAGCAAATTATTACCGGAAAATGACCCTGCAGCTATGAGTTTCCCAGGTAATCCAACTGCTGCTCTTGCATTGCTTTTAAATGAGTTGCCTTTTAATTCTATCAAGCGCTCGCTTGATCTCACGGCACAGGAAAGGATAAATATTGCTCCTACTCCAGGAAACAAAGTGGCTTTGGCTGAGAAAATATGCCTTGGGGAAAAATTGGTCTGGCCTGGCTGTTATGGATGACACAGGTGGAGAGGGAATGGGGAAGTCTCTGTCAAGGGCTGCTCCCCTGCACGCCAGGGCCTCCCCCCATGACTCATCCCTGGCTGAGGGATGACTTAGGAGTGACAGGGGAAGCCGATCTCCATTAAACCCAAATCGTTTGTCACTGTGCAAGGAGCAGTGACAAGGAGGACAATTAGTGCGAGCGGGAGGTGATGTTTATGATGTGGAGCCGTGCCCATTAGCCAAGTGTTTATCAGCTGGGTGTTTGCCCATCCCTGAAGGGCAATGAGGGAGTTTGGTAGGGTCGGGGAAAGGCCTTGCCATTCTTCTCCAGAGCCTCAGCTTTCATTAAAAAGATCGTAAACGTAGAATAATAAAGCAGTTTTCTGCTGTCACTTGTGGCAAAGCCATCCTGAGGCAGCTGATGCCACCTTTGTTTGCAGAGAGCTTGGGCCAGGATTCCCCAGATGAGGAGAGCCAGAGCCTGGGGTGGGCAGGGGATGCCCCATTTGTGGGTGGGGGTTCAATCACTGGATTCTGCAGTCGTAGCCGCCAAAGAGCGATCACACTGTCACTGCTTCTAATGCTCTGGCAGCAAGGGGCACAGGAGGGGTTTAATTTCCTTAAGTGCAACCTCATTTTACAGATTTGGCTCAGAAAACGTATTTGTCCAAAGCAGAACAAAACCACGGGGTCAGCACAAGGAAGAACTGTGAGAGCACAGGGCACCTCCTTCCTCCCCAGGAGCCTTGAGCCACTTGTCCCCACAGACCCACCGCTGGCCTTCGCCACCTCACGCAGTCCCTCCCTTCGAGGAGCAGAGGAGTTGCCCGCATTTGGCACAAGCTGTCATCCTGCTCAGCCTGAATTTCCCTTGTGCCGAGGCGGAGACCTGGGCTTCCAAGAGACATGTCCCATTTTCTGCTTTCTGCTCTGGCAGAGCCAGGAGCCCGCAGAGAGGACATGCTGGGGTGTTCCCTGCCCAGAGCTCCACTCCGGCAGCCTCGCGCCGGGCTCCTGCTTGTTTTTGCTGTACCTGTGGGTGGATGTGGAGCCTTTGATCATCCGGGATTACTGCAGCATTATGAGCTCCCGAACAGCAGCGGCTGCTCTGGATACAAAAGTGGGTCATGTTCGGTGCTGTGCCTGTGCAGGAGCTTTGATGCACAGGGAAAGGGGCAGGCTGGGACGGAGCATGGAGGGATGGGCTGGGGCACGGCTTGTGTGGGGCAGGTTCAGCTTCAGGTCCCGGGAGCTTGGCTGGGTGTGCTGGCAGGGCTGCCCGGGGACTGAAGGCTCTCTGTGGAAGTGGAGGATTGCCTGTTTCCAGAGATAAGGAGGAGATGTGGGAGATGGAGGCACGACCAGGCTTTTCCGTGCCCGGCTCTCAGCTTCCTCCTCTCCCCAGCCCTGCAGAGGCGCACGACACGGGAGCTGCCGGCAGCTGGGAATCGCGCATTCCCTCAGATGTGTTCTGCTGCTAATGAAATCATGTAGGAGACATCGTTCCCCGTCACTTCCAGTTACACCCCCCGTGCCAGAGCCTGCCAGCATTCCCCTCCTGCGTGAGGGTAACAAACCTCTGCTAAAAAGAAAGGCCATTAATAATAATTACCACAAAGAAGAAAAAAAACCCTCTCTCTTTCTCTCTCTCTTTTAATGAGTCCTGGAAAAAAAAACTTTCTTAATTGAAAAGCTTTCTACCTTGGAGTCAGCTCCAGCACTTCAGAGCAGCCCAGGCAGCACCAGCAAGAGAAGATGAAACAGAGGGATGGGTCAGACAGTGCCTGACAGGGGCCAAGGGACTGACCTCAAAGCCAGGGGCACACAGACACCATCACTGACATTCAAGGAATGACCAACAAAGCACTAATTGGATTGGAAGGAGGCGGCAGGTGGCAAGAACCAAGGGGAAAACAGCCTTGGAGCAAACATCATTAGGAAGAGAAGTTCGGGCGAGGAAGAGGAGCTGGTCCTGACCGGTGGATCCAAGCAGAGGGTGCCTCTTGGAGATCCCCCAGCACTGCCCACAGCTAGGATCAGCGGGCTGGGGCCTCTCCTCCTGCCTCTGCAGGGGCTGCAGAGGCTCAGGGGATGATGCCAGAGCAGGGGAGAAGCCCATGCATGGTGTGGGAGGATGCAGGTGGCTCCCTGAGCACGACCTGTCCCCACAGGGTCTTATGCAGAGCCTGTAATTCAATTCTGAGCAAAACTCATCAAGGGCAGGGAGTAATCTGCTCTCATCTGGAAGGGGCCGGAGGATTTATGAACCCGCCTGTCTGGTGGTGAAGTGCCCTCCTGGTAAATGCTTTGCTAAGCGTGCGTTCATCTTCCTCCCTGGCAGCAGCCGTGCAAGGACAGGCTGTGAGAGCAGGAGAGGGAGCAGGGAGGGAGGGACAGCAGGGACAGTAACCTGGCTGGATGACCACTCTCCATTCCAGGCCTGGGTACTGACCCACAGGCTGACAAGGGGCCCCAGGACAATTAATTTAAGCCGTTGCTCAGGAAGGCCGAACGCCGCGAGCCATCCGCACGCCTGGCACCAGCTCGTTTTCATTTCTAGCTCAGAACTAATGAGCTAAAGCTTTATCAGCTGGCAAGACAGGCCCCACTGCTGGAGCATCCACTGCCCCCTTCCCAACGGGTCACGGGGAATGGCCACGGACACATCACCTCTAAGCTACGAGGGCTCATTTCCTGCCGCGCTCATGCCCGTGCGGGGTGGCCGCTCCTCCTGCGGCGTTCACAGCCTGGCAGCAGCCCAGCCCTGGGCAGAAAATGCTTCCACGGAGGCTTGATTGATCGCCTCACATTTGGCTACCCACCCACTGGATTAATGAGCCGTGGGATCCAGGATGTGGCAATGTGCTCTTCCCAACGGCATCTCTGCCCACAGGTGACCCAGAGGGGATGCTCCAGCCCCTGTGCCTGCAGTGTCAATGCCCCTCCTGCTCCCTGGGTGCTGTGCTGGGGAGCTGTGAATGGCTGGCACCACTCAGGACTCCTTCACAAAGCCCAGTATATAGAAGATAGGAAGATCCAGCATGAGCTCAGCACCTGGACACTCTGGTGTTCCTCTCCCACCCCTTTCCACACTTCCAGTTTTTGTGCCCTTGCTCAGTACAAGGGCACAGCCCAGACAGAACTACCAGAAGCCCAAAGCACCCATTGCATTATCTTTATGCAGGCAAATGTTTTTCTCTGCCAACACCCCCCCGCTGCACTGGTCCTTGAAGCAGCTCCACAAATCTGACATTATCATCGTTGGGATAAATGATGTAAGGAAGAAAAGGGATACAACAGTCTGTGTCAGAGTTGCCATCAGGCTCTGCCTCCCAAATTGGCTCAGAGAAATTAGCAGGAAGGAAGGAAGGATCAGACAAAATGATAAACCCGCTTACCTGCTCATTAATTTAATCTCTTCTTTTTTCCTCCCCTCTTCCAGCCTTGTGGTTTCTGTAACTGTAGTGAACAGCAAAGTCCTAGATGAAAGGGAGAAGACGTCTGGAAGCACAAAGATTAGTTTTTAGGATTAGCCTTTGATTTTTTTTTTTTTTTTTTTTTTTTTTTTTTTTTTTGTCTTTGGGTTGTGGTGATTATTGCTGCTCTTCTCTGAGCAATCCTTCTGGGTGCATCTGAGGGAGCCCACGGGCTCTCCAGCAAGTTCTGGGTGTTTTTCAGAGGACACAGCAGCAAATGTGCATCAGCCCCTTCTCCCTTTCCCCCCGCCACAGCTGGAAGTGTTCCCCTCAGGCAGGCGATCCAGTGGCTGGGAGTTTGCAGGGATGGCAAAGCCATTCCTAAATCAGTCAGGCTTGGATTTATGAAGCCAGACCTCGCTGGGGATGGCAGGAAAGCCCTGGGGCAGGAGGGCTCCTTCCTTCAGCACTGGAATGTTCCTTCATTTGGAACAGCTTTTTCCTGTTGAATTGGGCTTTTGGGTCCCGTCTGGAAACCAGGCCAAGCCCCAGAAGGAGGGCTCGGGTTCTGGAGAGGAAGAACCAATGCCAGCTGTGAGGTGCCAGGGGCAGTGGATGCAGTGCCCCAGCAGACGAGGAGAAGAGACCTGCACAGCCCCACAGTGGCCAGGCAAAGCCAAGCACCACCAGCTCCTCAGCTTTTGTTTAGCCAACACTCTTGGAGAGTTTCCAAAGCCAGCACCAGAACAAATGAATGAAGCAGCAAACCCTACTGAATTTCCTTCCTGAAAAAGCAACCTATTTCCTTGCTAAGGAAAACAACTGGAGGCCATTGCTGGGAGCCTGGAGCAGCACGTGCCCAGCTCAGCCCAGCTCAGCCCAGCTCAGCTCAGCTCAGCTCCCGTGTCCTCGTCGTTCTCCTGCTCCCTGAAGCAGCGGGAGCGCGGCACCGGATCGATGGAGCATCGAGACGCAGAGGAGGCTGTGCCGGGCTCAGAATGTGATTTATGATCTCACAGCCAGGCTCAAGTGCTGCGGTTGGGCTCTGGCTGTGCTGGCACTCGGTGAGCAGCCTCCAATTAGGTGACCCCCCACGTCTCCCTATTGATTTTGGGGGGAAGGTGTACTTTTCTCATTACGCCTTTGGCAGCAGCGCCAGCAAGGCTGGGGTGGGAGGCCCTGGCAGGGGAGCAGCTCTGGAGCGCAGTTCAGGGATCTCTGGTGGCCTGGCAGGGTGGGGGGGTGCACACAGGATGCTCACCAGGCATCCCCCTCCTCTCCCAGGGCTGGGACAGATGGGCACCGATGGGTTCCAGTCCCCCTTCACCACCTTCACTGCTGCTCACCATGTCCCCAGCTGCTCAGGGCCAGGCTGTGGTGTCACCTCTGCTTCCACAACAAGTCCCCCACTTTGAGTCTGGGAGCAAAAAGTTCATTTCTCAAGCAATGCTGCCTTCCCCTTGCTCATTAAACAAAGGAGGGGGAAGAGCCTGAGAAGACAGAGCTCCTAAATTGATCAGCACAGTTTCCTAACGAATGCCCTTTATGTTTTACATAATAATATAAAGCTTTTTTCAGAGACAAGGGCCTCCTACATCAAAGATCCCGCTCTCCCACTCCGAACTCTTGAGCCCTTCTCCTTGGAATTAATGTGGAAAAACCTAAATAGAGTTTGAGAACAGCTCAAGAGCACATCTGGAGCAAGGAGCAGGGCTGACCCTGCTCAGCAGGCGCCTTCCTTTGGCTGTGTATGCTCACAGAGAGAGGTGGAATTGCTGGAGCAGCCACGGTGACCAGGGATGGGGAGCTCTGTGTCCCTCTGAGCTGGTATCACCCCTGGGAGAGGTGGCTTAGAGAAGGGTGCTTAATTTGATTCTGCAATCTCCAAGTCGGTGCCTGGATGCTCTGCACCACAGGCTGTGCAAACACAGTGGGACAGGCCCCTGTGCCCGTATTTACCCTGCTCCCAGGCCAGCCTGGAATGCTTTGGGAGTTTAATGCAGGGTAATGCCAGAGGGCAGATGATCAAGGGCATCCACAGCAGCCCCACCAGCCCTTCCTTAGCTGCTGTAGGTACAAAGCTTTGCAGTGAATTTGACACGTGCAGGACTCAGGAGGGCTGAGACAGCGACAGCAACATCTCTGGAGCAAGATCTCCGTGGTTTAGTGGAGATGGTGCTGCTCGGTCCCAGGCTGGAGGTGACCTCGATGATCTTGGAGGTCTTTTACAACCTTAAGGATTCTGTGGCTCTGTGACCTCTCCAGCCAAGATGAAGACTCCCACTACTTCCCATTCTTCCTTCTCAACGTGTGGCATCCTTTGGGAGCGCCTGGCCAGCCCCAGCTCCTGGGGACCGTGGCTGTGCTGAGCTGCTGAGCCCACTCTGCCCCATGCCGGGATCTCTGTGCCTCGTTGTGGCTGGATGAGCTCCACCACCGCTGCTCTCGGCTCTCTGCAAAATGCAAATTGCTGCGCTTGACCTCCCCGGGATAACGAGGGGAAACCTCCCCTAATTAGCACTGCAGTCTGTGGGTGAGAGAAACCAAATGTTGACTGTAGAGCGGCTGCACTTACTGTAAATTCCAACATATGCTGTGGAAAAACGCCGCCCAAATAAGGCTTGGGAAGCACGGGGTGTTTAAATAATAATGAACACTCAGTGCTGCTTATCGCAGAACACAGCGCAATCAAGGCAGAGCTGCGGTGCTGCGTCCTCCTCCCTGCCAGGACACTGTGAAGGGCCAGCAGTGGAGGCATGGGAATCCCCGGGACACAGAGAGGCTGCAGCAGGAATTCCAGGGGTGTGTGCAGGATTTACAGGCATTAGAGACAAGCCCCGTGGTGTCCTTTGAGGGGACCCTGCGGGACGGCTACAGCAAGGACTTGCAGCTGGTGAGGTGTTCTCCAGCACTTCGAGGTTTCTGCTGGTCACTTGCAGTAGTCCAAAGCATGTAAAATATTTATTTGCTCCTAATTAGGTGTAATTACCACTTAACCTGGAGGAGGGATATACCCAGCATGCCCGGCAGCTCGATACACTCGCAGCTGAACAGCTCCACCACAGATAATTAAAAGAGAAGGGCTCCTGCCTGGCTGGCCTCGGCAGCCGAGTGTTTGTTTTAGTGAGGAGAACCTCGTGTGCCTGAGCTCATCCCAGGGCTGCTGGCTCCTCTCAACGGTGCCCGAAAGCCAAACCGGCCTCATCTCACCTGCAATTTCCATGTGATTATTCCCTCCTCGGTAATTCAGCTCTGGCTCAGGCTGTCCTTCCCTTGCCCGTTTCCTGCCTCCAAGGAGACCTGTCCACACCGCTCCATCCCATGGGATCGGGCTCATGCCTGCTCCTCACTCACTCCTGCTGCTCCTTGGAGATCTGGGAGGGTGAGAACAAATTGTTTATAAGATGCCCAATTAACATTTCTTCAATCAGAATCATGTCAGGAAAAAGAAACGAGCTCATTCACAGGGCCATTGCTTCCCTGCTGTCGCTGTGTCCTGCACAGACTACGAGGGATCACTTCTCCTGTCCATGTTGAGCTCTGCCTGAGCCCCAGCTCCAAAGGGACAGCAGCATCACCCACGCTGCTCCCTCTTCCATCCCCCCTCCTCAATGACAACAGCAACAGCTGCCTGAGTTTCAAGGACTTCAACATGTTTGGGCAGAGCTGTGCAAAAAATACTCATTTAGACCAACGTGTGCACACAGCGGCTCGGGGAAACTGCTGCTCCCTCCCTGCGGCAGTGGGGTCAGAGCAGCCCGTGGAGAGCCTGGCTCAGCCAGCTCCTGGGCATGTGGGAGCGGCTGTGCCACCACATTCCAGCCCTGTGCCACACCAGATGCTGGTCTCCTCCCCTGGGATGTGACACAGGGCAGGGGATGCAGATCCGCTCCCGGCGGAGCGTCAGGTCCACGCTGAACCCTCGCTCCGGGACACCCGGGCAGCCCCAGCGCTGCCAGCGCGGCCCTGCAGGACAAACCCAACCACCAGCTCATTCCAGGACCAGATGCTGCCGACAGACAAAGGGTTTTTAACCTTGCTGGACCCAATAAACAGCTGTTCTTTCCCGCTCCCAGCCATCAATCACAGCTGACAGCCTTCCCCCCATGGTCGAGAGTGTGCTTTTCACCTTAACTCCTTAGAAGGGCTTTTTCACCAGTTGGAAACTCATAAATACCACTTTGCAAGCCCAGGTAGGGCTAATGATGGATGGCTGCTTCACAAATATGCCAGAGGCTGTGACCTAATTGTCACCGAAATACTTCCTGATTAACTAATAGATAAAACCCAATTAAAACTTCTGCTCTTCCCAAAGTCCCTGGCACCTACTATTTCTCCCCTTCTCAAACTCTGTCTTAAATTAGATCTGGCTGGACTGCTCCAAACAGATGAGGATGCTCTGTCCACCACTTTTCCTCCAGCCATTGGGTCTTTCATGGGAGTCCCAGTGGGTCCAAGAGGGATTTGCAGCCAGTCACAGGTGTAAAATTCCCCGGGAGAGATCCTAGAAATGAGAGGATAGTGACAGCAGGAAGGGCACATTTTATTCCCCCTACTTTACCGGTTTCTTCCTCCACTGAATAGAGCTGCTGCATAGAAAAGCTACTTTAGCACATTTGCTTTGATGTGCAACAAGTTAATTACTGTAATAGGTTCATCCTTCTCCCCCAGTATTGAATTGTGTAGAACATCCATATAAATTGTCATGGAGTTCCTCATTTTGACTCCATTTATTCTTTAAGCAGCCCTAGCAAGAAGCCTGCAGAAGGATTTGTTCCAAATCCTATGTACCAGGTGTATCCACTATTATTTGCTCTCCTGATACTCATCTCGATCCATCTTTGGAGGGAGGGGACTCGTGGATGCCTCATCCTGCAACTGCTGGGCCAGGGAGCAATGCCAGGGAGCACGAGGCTCCAAAGCCCACCTGGCTCCTGGGAACCCTCTTCCAGCTGCAAAGGAAACTCAACTCCTCATCTCCCGTTTTCAGCAGTAACCCCTCTGCCCAGGGGGTGGATCCTTGGTCCAGCTCAGCATCTGGAGCAGAGCTGCATCCCCGTGTCCAGGCAGCTCCTGGCTCACCCAGCACTGCTCTGGCACACTCTGACCCCAGCCCGGGACCCCCACACCCCTCCTGAGGCAGAGCAGGGAGCCCCTGCAGCACATTGCTGAGGCCAGGACACTAAACTGTCCCATTTTCCCCGATTTCCTGCTCTTGATCCATCTCCACAGGCAGGATCAGCTTGACCGGGCTCATCGCAGCGGTGTAACCTCGGCAGCGCCGCTCCCGCGGTGGCACCGCAGGGGGAAATTGGGAGGAAAATGCCGAAGCAGGGAAGCTCTGAGGCTGATGCTCCGTGCGAGCCGGCGCAGCGGCCCCGGTGACCTTCCCGGCCGCGCCGCAGGAGCCGGGGGGCCGAGCTTGCCCTTGCGCTGCTCTCGGTGCCAAATGAGCCGCGGGCTCCCGGCAGGTCCCGCACCGCGGGCTCCGGCTGCCAGGCACCGGCTGCCCCCCGGCAGCCCCGCTCTGCCCCTGCCCGGCTCGGCGGCGCGGCCAGCGAGGCTGTTTGCTGCTTTACACAGGCTATCATGTGCTGTGCCACAGCGGGGGACCGAAAATGACTTTATAGTTATTGTTCCTCAAATTGGACACCCCCTTGGAGCTTAGATAATATGAGATGAAACAGCCTGCGGGAGGCTGCAGTCAAGTGGAACAGTGATGGAGGCTTTTTTTCCCCTTCCCAAGAAGAAACATTCCACCTATTTACTTCTCCGGCACCCCTCCTCCTCCTCCCTGCCAGCCTGTTGAGCACAGCCACACCTGGCAGTGCCAGGAAACTGGGATAATATCCCCCACAACCCGGGACGCCCACATCTTCCAGGAAGACATGCCACACGCTGTGATCGGGGAATGACAGCGAGCCCTGCAGAGGGATGGCGAGGGCGAGCGAGGCTGCCGCGGCTCCTCACTCCATTTCCCAGGGAAGCGGGGTGTGCGAGGGAACGCTATTACTGGCACAGCAGAGCCATCATCTCGTGTCATTTGGCTTCACAGAGCCAGGGTAGCCATGCGAGGGGTGCAGCAGGGAGATGCTGGAGGGAGCGGGGAGGAGGCTGCGAGGTGAGAGTGCAGGGAAGAGGCAGAAATAATGAGGGATTCGGGGAAGGTGGATGTCAGGGCTTACAGCCGTGCACAGGGAAGGCAGCTTGTTATGGAGAAAGGGGGAGCAGAGGCCTGGAAAAGAAAGGAAAGAGCATCCAGGAGCAGAGAAGTTCACAGAAGGCTGCGCGCCTCTGGCAGGGAGGGAGCAGGGAGGCACAGGACAGGGATGGGCCTGGGTGGAGGTGCTCAGCCTGGAAAAGAGAGCTGGGGACAGGCAGGAGGGGACAGCAGCATGACAGGAAGCACTGGGAGTTCGTAAGGATCCCAAGCCTCCAGGCACGTGCCCTAAAATCACAGAGTGGAAGAAAGACATAAAAATACAATTCCAATAGTGGTGTTTCTTAGGTTTCCCCAGAGGCTGGGCACTGGAGGGTGACATTCCTGCCTGGCAGGGAACAGTCCTGGGAGGCCCACATGAGCACAGAGATCCGAGCACGTCCATCACCCCCTTTCTTGCAGGGCACATGGAATTTTTTGTGTTTTACAGGCACGTTGGAGGTCAGGAAGAGCCACCAGCTGCTCCTGACTGCTCTCTGTGCTCCTGCAGCCCTGCAAGGGGAGCGGGTGGTGATGGAGGCAGCAGAGGGAGAGCTCCAGCTCTGTTTGCCTTTTCCACAGCAGATCTGATGATTTAAATTAGGTCTCGATTCTTGTTTAAATTATAGTTTACTGTTCTGCGCCCCGCTCAGAAGTGAATTACCTTAAGCAGCAGTATTAATAACACGGTTATAATTAAGCTTCATTACTGTAGGCAGTTTGCTGAAACAAATTGCTGCTTCATTATTATTATGGCACCTTTGGTAAAAAGACATTTCCCCAGAATGCGACCTTGATGCTTTATATAGCAAAAGCCAGGAGATGATAGAGATGTAAGGATGAATTAGCATCTTTTACTTTCTAGATCAAGCTCATTAAAAGGAAAGCAACTCAAGTCAAAACCAAGCAGCCTTGATGGAAATTTTAATCGGAGTGAAATGGGTAATGAATAGGTTTGAACTTTCCCTGACATTTTTATGGCCATGCCTTATTTGTATTATGCTTCTGCTCAAACATAAATAAATAAAGCAGGGGCAGGGTCGAGGGTGGACAGGGGAGCGACTGCAGAGCCTGCACCGAGCTGCTCCTGCTGCCACCAGCGCCGTGTCCCTGCTGGAGCAATGCTGCTGGTGGGAGGTGCAGGTTGTGAAACCACTTCCCCATCCCTGCTCACCACCTGCCAAAGAGCACAAGTCACTGAGACCAAACAGCTCCTGGGCAGAGGAGCGCTGGCTGTGCCGTGGGTGCAGGGCTCTTGTCACCCTGCGGCACCCAGGAGCCCCCAGCTAAACGCAGGGACCCCCAGGAGAGCTGCTGCACCAACCTCCCAGCATCCATCACAACTCAGAGAGACATTAATTACTGCACTGTAAGCACCCAGCAGCTGGAACAGGACATTACTGAGGGATGCAAATAGGTATTTAGAGTCTAGAAAAGTAAAGGCAAAGCAGTTTTGGAGGAGATGAGATTAAGAGAGCCCAGAGAGGAAACATCAGCGTCAGTACATCAGAGGGGTGGCTGGCGGAGGGGACACCCCCCGAGCAGAAACACTCCTGAAGCACATTCAGAGCTGGGGGTGTTGCTCAGCTCAGCCAAAGGAGGAGACGAGACCAGCTGGACTAAAAACTGAATTTTTCTGATTGTTCCTGCATGCAAAAGAGGGCCCAAGGCCCAGCAAGTGTGGCCTTCCAGCACCTGAAGGGAGACTACAAGAAGGTGGGAGAGACTATTTACAAGGGCCTGGAGAGCCAGGACAAGTGGAATGACTTCAAGCTGAAAGAGAGTGAGCCCATTCTTTGCCCGACACCCTCTGCACCCTGAGGTGATGCCCATGAAGTGTTGGCTCTGCCCTGTGCCCTGCAGCTCTGGCACTTTGCATGCACAAAGGCTCCTTCACTGCCCAGGAAAAACAAAAACAAAAAAACCCCAAAAACCTCCCGCCAAAAGCTAGCAGTCACCCCTGGAAACCTTGGCACAGCTGCTCTGGCAGCATCTGCATCAGCTGGGGCTGGTTCCCAGGGCCATGAGGGACCTGGGAGAGCGCAGGGTCCCACCAAGGACCCTTCAGTCCCTGCTCCCCTCCGAGCAGCCCCGGTGAGTGACGGCTCGCGTGCAATTAAACCCCGCTCCCCAAAGGTCACCGGGAACAATCTCCCTGCCCGCTGCTAAACGGGGCCTTTCCTGGGACTCGCCGTGACCTTTCGGATGACAGGAGGCAGCGCTGGCTGTGCCGAGCTGTGCTGGGCGTGCAGGGGCGAGGGCAGCGGCACCCGGCGGGGCGCAGACCCCCGGCCTCGCACCCGAAATGCTTCTGTGCACCTTAAGTTTGCCCTTCAAACACACGGAGCGGCAGCTGGGGTCCCTCCTGGCCCTGCTCTCGTACCAGTGTGCCCAGGCCTGCAGCCGCAGCAGCCTGGGATCCTCTGGTGGGGGTGCTAAGCAGGCTTTAAAAATAGATTTGAGTCCCCACGGTCTGCTGGGACGTTCCCAGCATCCCAAGCTGACAGTTCAACGTTACATAAGAGCCACCCTCTCCGGATTGCATCCGAAATCGCTCCCCTCCCCACACATGTGTGTGTACACACACACTCATTAAACAAATGCTGGCTATCAATTTCTCTGAGTGCTCCCTCTGATAATAGCTGTATTTATAATTTAGCATCTCTGGAAGCGGTTCAAGTATAAAATCTATTATGGGTATTATGATATTTAATAACTGTGGTTTATTTTTAAATGCAATAAAAAATAAAGATAAGGAGATGTGTTTTAAAGCCCCCTCCCGGGCTCTGAATCCGTCTCTGTCACCAACACGCTGGGTGACCTTGGAGAGGTCGCTGATTCACTCCAAGCTGGAGCTTCTGGATTGTAAAATGGGGATAATCACAGGATCTGCTGCCCGGGGTGGGTGTGAAACCCGTTCTTAATTTATGTTCATCGAGTGATTTCAGCTCCCGGGATGGAAGGGGTGAGCTCTGGCTATGAGGGGCAGCTGGACCCCTCTGATGTGCCACAGCCAGTGCCAGGATGGGTCCCGTGCCCTGGGGTGCACTGGGAGAGGGGATGAGGGAGCGATGGGACCAGGGTGGGACAGGGCTGTGCTGCACATCCCCGTGTTCTCACTCAGCCCTCGCTCGCTGTGCCTGAACACGAGAACATCACCCCTAAATCACCTCCTGGGCTGGCCAGACAGACCCTGGGCCTCCCCCGAGCTGGTGGGATATGGACAGGCAGTCCCTGGATGATGGGAGCAGAGCATGTGGGCTCCAAAGCAGCCCTGTGATCCCTCCTGAGCCTGCAAGGGGCTTCAAGCTCCCCTGCCATCCGTCACTATTATTGTGTTTAATTAATTTATTATTATTAGCAATGCCCCTTTCTGCTGACTGCCCCCATCCAGCAGCCTCCCACCCTCCCAGTGCAGAGTGGACAATCAATTTGCACCCCTTAATCAAATTTACAGCACTCTCCCCCGAAGTCAGCCTGTGAGGGACGGTGACTGCACGGTCCTGGAGCAAATCACCGCAGGTGATGAAAGAGCCCATTCCAGTTAAGCAAATTACGAGGAGGCGGGCGATGTCCTCAGTATAATAATTCCATGTGAATTATTTATACGGAGTCTGCAATTACACTGAGCAAAACAGTGCATAAAGCACACTTAATTATCCAACCACCTGTTAGGAGCACCAGCGCAGCCGATGGCAGCTTCCCCCACGAATTCCCCCGCGGAATCCTGCGGGAAGGGCGAGCCAGGGACCCCGCCGGGAGCGTCGGGGCCGGGAGGAGCCGGGAGCAGTGGGGCTCAGCCCCTCCGAGCCCCAGCCCCAGCAGCTGGAGCGCTCGGGGGCATTCCCAGCATCCAGGAAATGCTCCTTTGCAGGTCAATTCCTAATGTTTATTTTCCCGCTGGAAAGGTCCTGTTTAGTTTTTTAGCGTGGTTGGTGGTTGTTTTTCTAAGCTAATGCCTTACAGAGAGCTTTCAGTGAAAGGATTAGCTGCTTGTGTTAGTCCCTGGAGACTCTCACAGGGCAAACAAACTCTCCTCAGCGGAGATCCCAGACAGGAGTCAGCCTCAGGGAAGGAAAATCCCCTCTGCTCCTGCCTACTCCCACTTCACTCCTGGACAGAGCTTTACTTGGTGATAACTCCACTGTTTTGGCAGTCCCTGACCCAGCAGCACATGAGCTCTCGGCCCCTCAGAGGCTGGGCCACTCCTGAGTGCTTAATGGAAAAGAAACGAGTGCTTTTTCTTTAAAGATTTACCACGTATAAATGTATGAGAGTATTAAAGGCAACAATTAACTTTATTGGAAACTTTATATTCTCCAGCCTCATTAGGACTGCCAACAAGATCTATTATTAGTATTACTATGCAGATAATGTAATAAAAAGGGTATTTAAAGTGGATACTTTTGCACTGAAATAAAATAGCTCTTCTCTGGTGTTCTTTCTGCCTCTCTCCCTTTTGCCCTGCGCTGCATCAGAGACATGGACCGAGACCCAAATCCTTTTTAATCTCTTTTCCCAAACTCCCAGCCAGCTCACTGCCCTGGGAAGGAGCCAGGGAGCTGGAGTGATGCTCCCACCCTGCCTTTACTGCTGGAATGAGCGCAGCCACCTCTGGCCATGCTGGTGAGTGTCACCAAGCTGGGGACTGCAGGAGGAGGGAGAGGAGGATGAGGAGCTGCTGAAATTATGCTGCACAGCGACCTCACAGCACAGGTTCAGGTCTAGAAACTGTCATGTTTCTGTAAATAGCCCCAAGTACTCATTAGAGCAGCAGGGACAGAACAAAGGACTGACATGTTTTTGCCAAAGATGACCCTGATAACCCAAAAACACTGTCCATGGGCAGCTGGAAGGGGAGTGATGGAGGTTAAGAAAGTGTTTGGTGGTATTTGGCTTTTTGCAGCAAACCTGGGAGCTTTGGAGGGGGAAAGACACATTCCATCAGCCCATTTATTTAATGGATCCCTTGGTTCTGTAGGGAAAGGTGTCAGTAGAGAATTCCTCCTGGCCCAAGTGGGTTCAGAATCTGGTCTGGCTGCCCAGAGGGAGGGTTAACAATGCTGAATTTTTTCCTGTTTTTAAGACTCATCTCTCACCTCTCCCACATGTTGGAAAAACGCCAGGGAGCAGAGGGTGCCTTGCTCAGCACCCAGCTGGGGACCCAAAGAATCCATTGGAGCTGGCTGGAAGGGAGAGCTGCAGTGAACAGCAACATTTCAGCTGACATCAGTGTCCAAGGAACCCCTGCATGGAGCGACAGGTCTTGGGTGACATGGGACACGGATTGCATCATCACCAAAGAGAATCTGTTCCATTTGTGGGTTTAAATTTTCAGTAACTGTTGGAGCAGAGCCGCTCTCGGCTCTCAGCCGCTCTATTCACACCCTGCTGCAGCAGGAGTCCCCGGGGCAGGGGATCCAAGTGCCATTTAAACAAGCTCTTTACTGATATTTGTGCAGGGCAGGGGCAGGACGGCTCTGCCTCAGGCCCAGCTTGCACCCATCCCCGGGATGTGCTCAGCATCCTTCACCCCTGCAGGAGCCAAGCCCTGGCTGTGCCCGGGGATGCCCGGATGGCAGGACATGGGGCAGAGGGTTTGGCTCCAGGATCCAGGATGAGCAGTTCAGCCCAGAGGGTCCCTCTGCCCTCCTGCCCAGTGCCAAGGTTGGATGTGGAGGCTTCTGTGTCCTCCCTGAGCGGCTCCAGCTCCCTCCGCTTTCCATCACCTTTATTACACCGTGCAGTCTAATTAACAGAGACGAGTCAAAGGACCCGAGAGCAATGATTGTAATAAATAATCTCTTGGTGACCGTGGAGTTAATATTCCACCAGGGTCTCCTCTTCGCCTCCGGAAGGAAAGGCAGAGAGGGAAGGGAAATGAAGCCTTGCAGTGTGGTGTGGAGCACTGCCTGGGGGAGAGCAGCCCTCCTGCAACAGCTTCCTGCCCCTTCCCACCTCACTTCCTCCCCAAAACTTGGAGCAATGGCAACAATTTCTCTGGCAAAGCTTTGGCTCGGCATCCAGGATCTGGGATTTAGGGATCCTCCAGGAACTGTGAAATGTTGTGAACATCAACGTGTGCCAGCTCATCTCTTCCAAAGGGATTGTTCCAGAGGGAACAGGACTGCCACATCTTGGACTGCCACAGCTCTCTGCTTCTCACTCCAGACTGTAGCTCCCAGCACAGCGGGGTCCTGTTCCCACATCCATGGAAACATCCACAGCTCTGAGAAGGAGCAGTGCATGGAGGCACTGGGATCACTGTTCTGCTGAGGACAAGTGGCCTGTGAGACTCCATCCTCCCTCCTCCTTCTCCTCCAAGGGAAGTGGCAGAGGATGCTCCGGACACTTTGCTACATCCCTGCACATCCCTCTTTCCTGCAGAGCTCTGGCTGCTTTCCCGGGAGAACCCGCGCTCCCCGCGAGGCTCCGAGGCTGCTGTGGGACCCCGCGCCAGCCCCGAGCAATTATCCATGGAGAGCTGGGCTGTGCTGATCATTTGTTAGCTCCGCACATATCCCTCCTAATTATAAATCTCAGCTGAGATTTGCATTTTTATGAAATGCTTGTGCTGGAAATCTTTATAGAAAAACGCACATATTAATTCCATCTAATCTCGGTCATTTTGGGTTCCGTGAGGAAGCGTTTGCAGGGAGCTCCAAAGCCAACAGCTCTACTTTTGCAGTTTCACCAGAGCATTCCTCCAGCTGGAGTTGGACATTTATCTCCCGAGTCAGGAGCCGATGGAGCCCTGCAGAGCCTCCAGCCTGCGCCTGGGACACTCAGCCATGGCCATGCCCTTCCATGGACGCTCAGGAGTCTGTTTGCTGCAGGTGTGGGGTGGAGGTTCAGGAGTTCAGGAGCCACCCAGCCTGGGCAGGACCCCCCCATCAGCGTCACTGCGTGAGCCACGTCCCACTCTCCAGTTATTTTCTGTTTAATCCACGGCAGCGCCTGGAGAGGCTGAAACCCAGCGTGTGAGGCCTTGGCATCTTGTGCAAGTGACCTTCTCCCCTTTGCTGGGGACTCCTGAAGTGGCCCTGTCCCAGCTGAGGCTCAGAGACAGCAATCCATCAGCAATTTGTATCTCCTTCAGAATGCCTTTGTCTGGAGCCGAAGGGGAAGCAGATTAGCTTTTTCTCCCTGAAATATGGCTGTGGGATGCAGGGGAAGAGAGAAGGCAAATAAGCAAAGCAAAGTTAAGCTTTCTGCACAGAGCTGGAGGCTTAGCAGCACAGATTACAGCAGCAGGTGAGGAGCAGCCCTGGCCTCCGCTGTGTAGGCTGCAAAAATCCTGTTAAAGTGCAAAGGAGGGTTAGCCACAGCTCCCGGTCCTGGAACGGCTGAGCTGGGAGACACAGCGGGCTCAGGGATGGCGCAGGAGGAGAGCGCCTTGGGACAAGCTCGAGGAAAGGTCAAGAGCTTTACTTCTTGCCTTTAATAATTTATGAGGTGACCATCTTCAAAGGAAGTGGTGCCAAGGACAAAACCACGTACACGGAGATGTCACAAACTGGGCAGTGGGAGGGGGGTCCTGGGAGCGCCGTCCTCTGCGCCCTCCTTCACATCCAGCCCCCTCAGCACCCACCCAGCCTGCCCGTCAGGGCAACAGATGCCCGTGAAGTTTCTGGCCATTAGCTGCTAATAAGAAACTAATTAGCTAATTAGTCAGCATTTGATCCTTTGAACTGGGTTCTGGGGTCTGGGTGAAGGCAGTGCCACCACCACCACTGACCTTCAGGGAGGGACACTGCCTTTGCTCTGTCCCCAGGGCGAACCCCTCGCTGGTGTGTGGCCACAGCGATCCCGGGGGTGACACCTCTGCAGGTGTCCCCTGCACCCAGGACAGACCTCGGGGGGCAGTGGGTTTGGCACGGCACGCCCTGCCCTGGCCATGCCATGGCTGCCAGAGTGGCAGAGGATGCTCTCAGACCAGAAAATTCTCACCATCCTCATCTTCCTGTCAGCGGCACATCCTCGGATCCCAGCCCAGGCTGTGCCGGCACTGGCTGTTCCCTTTCCTGCAAAACCGAGCCAAAAGTTCCCTTTTTCCTAAAGAAAACCATGCCGGAGGCCCCCCCTCAGTTGCCCCCTGAGCCACACGGGGCCGGGAACAAATGCGAGGGCTTTCCAACCCCGGGAAGTGCTGCCCAGCTGCGGATGTACAGGATTGCCAGATGAGCTTTAGAAAAGCAGCAGAAGTTTTCCAGCTTATCCACAACGAATCTCCGGTCCCTGCGAGGTTTGTCCTTCACTAGGAATTAGAGACGAGTTTCCAGTGCTTTCCTGCGCCATCTGCCCCAGCCGTAGTTGGAATGCAGGGTTTTACTCCGGCAATCAGTAGGTAATCCTGTCAGCATCGCTTAGAGAGCCCGGCTCTGTCCTGCCCATCTGATGCTCAGTGCAGCAGAGGGAAAATCACAGCTCCCTCTTGAAAGGAGGGGAGAAATTAAGGTTGACTTTGGCACAGGAAAACAAGCAATCCAGAGATGACAGTGTGCCACAGGAGCTTAAAATAAGCATCAACTAATTCAAACAAAAACAAATCTGCATTGAAAACAGCCTCTTCCCCAGACCACATTCCCGCTTTAAAGTGCCTTTGAAATCTCCCCGGCGCATTTACAACACGCTCCCCCTCCGCTACTCCCGCTCGAGCTGCTTTGCTGTTTGCTGGCAGGCAAATGAGGGCTGAAGCCTGGAACGATGTTTTCTTATTAGTGCACATGCAAATACTAATAAATAGCTCCCCACGCTGCGCTGGCTCCAGTGCCCCGTGCTCTGCCCCCGCTCCCGGTGCCCCCTGCTCCATCCCAGCTCCTGGCACCCCGTGCTCTGCCCAGTCCCCCTCCCGCAGGCGGGTGAGGGCAACCTGACTTTCAAAAAGCACCTCACCACATTTATTAACTGAGGGCAAAACCCGGCTCTGCTCTACAAGGGGCATGACCCCGGCTGAGCTTCAGCAGCTTCAGCTCTGACCCTCCTCATCCCAGCTCTGCCGAGGTGAGGGGCTGCCAGCCCTTGCCAGAGCAGCTTCCCCAGCAGCAGCAGCAAGGAAGGCGTGCAGGAAATCCAGCAGCCATCCTCTGGTGGAGCTGACAGAGCTGAAAACCAGCACGGCTCATCTGCAAATGGGGACACTTGGGCTTCCTGGCTCTTTGGTCCACAAGGGCTGCAGTGTCCGAGCTGGTGCCGCTGTTTGCTGGGCTCTGAAGGGAGCCAGGGTTGGCAGAAGCCACCTGGACAGGGCTTGGAGCAACCTGGTCTAGTGGAAGGTGCCCTGCCCACAGCAGGGGGCTGGAATGAGATGATCTTTGAGGTCTCTCCCAACCCAAACCATCATGTGATTCTGTGATTCTATGATTTTCCTTGCTAGCTCCAGGTTTTTGGAGCAGATTATGAATTGTTTGATATGGAATTTTAAATGATCACTTAAGTAGCTAATTAGCTCATAGCAACTTTGAGCAACCTGGGTGTAGTGTGTATTTAAGTGTTTAATGCCTTTTTTTCCTCTCTCTCTTCCTTTCTAATTGGCATTTAATTAAAAGAATAAATAAAAAGAAGAAAAGCAGCTTTGCCTGGGCTGCTTGGGTTTAAATATTAAACTCCTTGGGTTTAAATATTAAACAGTTGCTGCAGTTTGGGCCCTGCAGCTGAGGGGAGGCAGAGGGGGCTGGCACAGGTCCCCAGAGGGTCAGACCACGTCCCCTGCTCCTGGGTGGCCAGGCAGCACCTCTGGAAGCATCAATGCATGAGGAGATTAAAAGCCCGCCTGTGTTTGCCACAGAGGGTGAAGAACTGCCAGGAAAAGGAAATGTCCCGAAGTTTAACTTTGCACATCTCCATTAGAGTTTGGGTGGATTTGCTGCCAAAACCCAGCTAAAGCCTGTGTTTTTTGCCTGCCTGTGTATACAGAGAGCATTAATGGGGCAAAGTAAACCCAAAGTAACGTTTGAAAGCTGGAAGATGAAAGTAGATCACAGGGCAAGGATCAAACAATCTAGAACCACTTCTGAGCCTTTTAGTGCTGCGGATTATTAGCATTTGAAAGTGAAGAGCATTAGTGGAAGCAGAGGATGGGGGTCGAGGGCAGGAATTTCTGTTGTGCAGAGAAGTGAAGCAAGGGACAGTGGAAGAGGAAGGATGCAAATGATCCGGATTAGGGAGGGTCCCAGCCTTTGCCAGAGCAGGCTGAGCTCTGCACTGGGGCAGTGGCCAGGAGGAAGGGGACTTGTGAGGCAAGGGCCCTGCCCTTCCTTGGCTTTGGCTTCTTGGCATGGACCTGCCTGTCTGCACTGCCCTTCTGCCGACCCACAGTCCCAGTAATTGAGTGCAATTAGGCCTGACGAGCACACGGCAGGGCACTGCGGGCACCAGACACCCCAACAGCTGCGGGTACTCAGCCCTGTGTCTGAGATTTCAGGTGCTGGGTTCTGAGGGAGGGGGAGCCAGTGGTGTATCTGCAATAAACAGCAAAGCTGCCTGTTCCCAGAGGGACTTGCTAATACAGGAGATTGCTCAGTGCAGTGCAACCACCCAAGGGCTCTACACACAGCTCTGACTAAACTCCCTACAAAATCAATCCAGCTTTTTCACCACTTTTGACAGCGTGTTCTAATATTAATCTGCTCCCCTTGTCAGTCAGCTCTGCTAACAAAGGCTCTAATGATCTTTAACCAGGCACAAGAAATACTACACAGGTGGGTGGATGGTTCCTGCGTTCTTCCAGATGGAAAAATCCCACCCTTTGCATTGGTGAGGGACTTGTGTTGCTGCCAAAAATAATCATCCTGTAATTATTATCGATAATTAAATGACGAAGAAGCAAAGAGCAGCAGGGCAAGGCTGGGCCCAGCTGGTGAACACCTTTCATCCCTCACATGCCACAGGGAGGGGTGGGCAAAGCCAGGGTTGGCCTGAGGAAGATGCTGGGGAGGAAAAGGCTCAGGGCCTGGCGGTGCCAGTGCCAGCGTGACCGACAGTGCCCGGAGGCACAGCAGGCTGATGAGCACCCTGCTGCCTCCCAGGCTCTGCATAGCCTCGGGGGAAACCGAGTCCTCTCAGGGAACATATGAAGCTCCTGCCCTTCTGATCAAGGCTATTCCCTTTCTCCTGCGGAGTTTCCACGTCTCTGCCTCTGACTCAGGGTGAGCTCATCCCTCCTGACAGTTCGACAGACACCTCGCCAGAGCCTTCGCCTCTCCCTCGCTGTAATTAGGCAGGTCCAGAGGTGTATGGGGCCTGGCTGTGCTGCTAGAGGGGCTGAGAATGCTCTGTCCCCCTGCCTGAGTGACCACTGCCCTCACACCCAGCCCAAACCCAGCCCTCCATCACCTCCACAAAGAGATTTGGGTACCGCTGCCTTCCCACCCACAAATCGATTCCTCCCAGCAAGGTGTGACCCCCACGGGGCGGGGACTGCCAGACCTCATTTGGAAGTGTCGAACAGGCTTGGTTTGGTGATAGATGTGTCTTAAAGTCTAATCACAGACTGTGGCCAGACTTTTCCAAGCAGAAATAGGTGTTTTCTCGCGTGCCTGCCCTTCCCTCGCGCAGTCACAGGCAGCTGCTTGCCCCCAGCCTCTGTGGAACATCCCTCACCTCAAACAAAAGCATCACAATGGACACGGGCGAGAGCTGGGCTGATTTCAGCCCTGGCCAGTGTTTATTTATTTAGTTTTATGCACTAGGGGATGTGGTTTTTTACCAAGGAACCTCCCGGGTTTGTGCAAGGCACGCAGCTCCTCAACCACCTCCGACGCCAAGGCGGCTGCCTGGGGCTGGAGCCAGTTCCTCAGCCTCTCCCGCCCTGCCGTGGTTTTGCTGATGTTTTGATGACTGTGCTGCTGCGAGGGCTCGGCTGCCGGGGGCTGCTGGCTCTGCTGACCCCCAGCACCGGGGACACCAGAGGTGGCGGCTGCTTCCCTGTGCGCTCTGGTGAGGGGGACATTTGGCCCGTGCCAGGGACACGAGCAGGGAATCCAGCTCCCCCTGCTCATGCCTCCAGCCCTCCCACTCTCATTCCAACCTCGGGCAAGGATAGGGCAGATTTTCCAGCAACATGAACACTGCTGAGCCCTGCGGGGCTGAGCGAGCACGCACGCCTTGGCAGTGCTTCAGTCAGGCAGAGAAGAACATTGAAGTGAGATGCTGGAAATTGGAGAAGGAAAAGGGATCGTGATCTGAAGTGATCTGGTGGTTAAAAAGCCGCCCAGGATCAGCCAGATCCTTCCCTGGGCTTTGTTATATAGCAAATGGAATCACAAATACTGAGTCAAAATTAATGTCTCACAGGCATCACTGGGAAATCACAGCAGTATGGCCTAAGGAGTACCTTAATGCTGGAAAAGGAGTTCTGGGCAGGATTGCACTCGCCAGGATGTTACAAACAGGTGCAATGCTCTTCTTTGCTTCCCCCTTGACACAACGCCTAATTATGTATCTTGTGATATGTGAACGCGCTTGGAAAATGGATTATCCTCACCAGCTGCTCGCCGCCATGGCAGAGCCTTCCCCAGCGCCTTTGTAGCAAGTCCAAAGTGTTATTATCCCCCTTTCCTGTTCCAGGAATGTCATGGGGAAAGGATCACTCCGGGCAGTGGGGAGATGAGCCGGGCTTTGAGAGCAGCTGGGCAGAGTTCTGCCAGTCAGCCCAGCTCGGGAGTTCCAGTGGTTTGAACAAGGCTGAACAATTTTGTAGCTTGCCTTGTTCAGCAGCAGGATGGCAGGAGGGAATTCGGGAGATTTGCAAACCCAAAGAGACGACACACTAAAGGAATTTATCTCATCAGCCTGGTGGGAGGACCAGCGTCTGCTCCTGCAAGCCCCTGGGAGCTGACCCCCTCCTGAGGCACAGCCCTCCCGAGCCCCGGCCAGCCCCAGCCAGCCCAGAGCAGCGTTGGTTACTCAGCAGCAGAGGAGCCAGCTTCTGTGTCCTCTATTTTTTCAGCACTTGGCATCCCAGCGGGACCCCGGGCGGGAGCGATCCCATGAGCATGGCATGGCCATGGCCCTGCCCCGGGATGTGGGACACACAGCCAGCAGCACCCATCACTGCCCTGCCCTGGGACATGGGACACGCAGCCAGCAGCACCCATCACTGCCCTGCCCCGGGACGTGGGACGTGCAGCCAGCAGCACCCATCACTGCCCTGCCCTGGGACATGGGACACGCAGCCGGCAGCACCCATCACTGCCCTGCCCCGGGACGTGGGACGTGCAGCCGGCAGCACCCATCACTGCCCTGCCCTGGGACGTGGGACACGCAGCCAGCAGCACCCATCACTGCCCTGCCCCGGGACGTGGGACACGCAGCCGGCAGCACCCATCACTGCCCTGCCCCGGGACGTGGGACGTGCAGCCAGCAGCACCCATCACTGCCGTGCCCCGGGACGTGGGACGTGCAGCCAGCAGCACCCATCACTGCCCTGCCCCGGGACGTGGGACGTGCAGCCAGCAGCACCCATCACTGCCCTGCCCCGGGACGTGGGACGTGCAGCCAGCAGCACCCATCACTGCCCTGCCCCGAGACGTGGGACACGCAGCCAGCAGCACCCATCACTGCCCTGCCCCGGGACGTGGGACGTGCAGCCAGCAGCACCCATCACTGCCCTGCCCCGAGACGTGGGACACGCAGCCGGCAGCACCCATCACTGCCTCAGCTCCTGTGCCCTGCTCCTCCCCGGGGCACTCGAGGACCCGTCCCCTCGGTGGGCTGGCGAGGACACTCGTTAATAAAGCACCACTCTCGTCATAAAGCACCCCCGGCCCTGCAGAGTGGGCAGGGCGCCGTAATGGAAGTTTCAGCTCAAGCAGCAATGACTTTGACCGTGCAAAATTACACTCTATTCTGGCCAAATTAACTAGGTAATGCCTTGCATTAGTGTAAAATCCTCCATCAAACCATGAAGGCTGCCGTTAAAACCACTCAAGGCCAAAGTGTGTGGTGGTGGGGGAAGAGGGCTGCTTGATTAGAAGGCCGAGAGGAGGATTTTTCCGCTGCCTTGCACCTCATGGGCAAAGCAGGGATGGGAACTCAACCATTTGTGCTTGGAGGTCCCAGGCCCTGCCTGGCCCTGCTTGGCCTGGGGGGTCCCAGCTCCCTCGTGCTGCTCCTCCTCGCTGTGCCCCCACTCCCGCCGCCTAACGAGGATCCATCGGACACACAAGCAGGGTCCCCAGGAGTGGACAGCAGAGCAGGCCCCTCTGGTAACATCGGGCAGCATCCCCTCAGCAAAGGGAAAGGGAAGAAACTGCAGAAGGACCTATTTGTTTTGCAATTATGGCTGAAATAAAAACTTACTTGGTCTGATTAGGCCTCTCTGAGCATGAGAGCCCTGCAAAATAAACCCCACTTCACTATCGAGGCCTGTGCGAGTCCCTCTTGCACTTTATACGTTTAAGTGAAAGTGTGGAAGGTCAATTTACTATGTAAATTTTCACAAATTTGGCTAAGCTAAAATGATTACTCTAATGTCTATGCAAATTAGCTTAATTGATAATGACTTCTCTGGTAATTTTGGGGGGGGGGGAATTATTCCAATTGTGACAACCCTCTAAAGCGTTTCTTTGCCCAAGAAAGAAATGATATCTTGACAAATTAAAGAGAATATAATGAAATCAGATTAATTAATGCTAAGACCAATTAGCAGGCGCAAAGAGAGGGAGAGATTTACAGAAGCAAAATTCACTAGAGAAAGGCTACGAGAATTCATCACCTTTCAAGATGTTTATATCCCTTCATTTTCTTTGGAGCAATGAGTTCTTTGCCAAGACAAGCGCTTGGCTTTGCCAAGGGAGAGTTTGGACGACAAGAGGGGAAAGGAACAGGTCTGAGGTGATGGCACTGAGGGATGAGGGTGCAGGCGGAGCGGTGCAGGCAGAGCAGTGCAGGCAGCAGACTGGCAGCACCAGACCTCCGAGAGCTTTTTCCTGGCACCAGCCCAGCGCCCACCACAACCCCTGACCCTGGCACATCCCGGCCCAGCCTCCCACAGGGCACGGGAAACATTAATTACCCCAAAACAGGAGGTGGCGGCACCTCCAAACGCGCCCAGCCACCACTATAAACCTCACACGAAGCCATAAAAATAATTACCAGCAACACCGTGTGTAATATCCTTCTGTGTCATCTCTCTCCTGTTGGTAATAAAGCTCCCTAACACATTAACTGCGAGGGAGGGCCCGTTATTCACCCTGTAATTAGACCGTGCTGCAAAACACTTCCTGTGGAAGGTGGTGTGGAGTGGGGGAGGCTGGGGAGCGCTGGGGTGTGACGGGGTCCCTGGGCGGGTGCTGGGGAGCTGGAGAGGTTGGGAAGAGGCACCCAGGGAGTCCCCCAGGATCCCACTCTGGGAAACCCCCAGAACCCTACACTGGGACCTACGCAGGACCCCCCTGGGATCCATGCTCTGGGATCTCTCAGGGGACTGCATTCTCCAGCCCAGCTCCATCCCCTTCACCCACTGGGCATGCACAGAGCCCGGCTCACACTCCCAAGGTTAAGACTGGGGGACCCCTCTGTTTGTAGAAAGAACTCCCACGGACGTCAGGCTGCAACCTGTATGAAAGTAAATTAACTTCACTTTTAAATCCAGTCCACAGCCCTCATCTCGCAGCCCTGCTCATCCCCTGCTGCCCACAAACACACTGGTCCCATAAATGCCCTCTATGTCTTTCCACTGGGTTTTTTTGGCCACCCTCTTTTCTCTCTCTTTTTTTGTCATTTTGTCACCTACAAAGACAAGCAGCAAGAAGGAGGCAGAAGCTGTGCCGTGATCAGCCGCAGCAATCGCTCCTCGCTCCATTTTCCTGGGCGATTTGTTAAACTTTAAAACATTAAAGGCAGGCTGGGGGGGCTGACGTGTTTTTTTCAACTTTGTCTCTCATTTGTTAATTGTGCTCATCAGTGAAAATCATTCATGGCAGAGCCAGGGGAGCGAACAAACCCGAGGAAGGAGCTGATCATATGCAGAGGAAGTAACTCAGATGTGAAAATACTTCAGCCAGGGAGATTGCGCTATTTATTCACACAAGTGTCCCGCTGTGCTTCAGAAACGCCGTGATTTAATGAGGTGCTGCAAAGGTGTTTGTTATTATGGAATCCCATCCCTGGTTACTCTCTGCATGAGCTGAGGAGAAGCCCGGCAGAAGTTCTGGCTCAATGCCTTATTGAGGATTAGAGAATCACAGGATCACTGAGGTTAGAAAAGACCTCCAAGTTCATTGAGTCCAACCTGTGACTGATCCCCACCTTGTCACCCAGACTAGAGCACTGAGTGCAACGTCCAGTCCTTCTTTGGACACCGCCCTGAGCAGCCCCTCCCAAGGCCTGAGCACCCTTTCCATGGGGAAATTCCTGCTGATGTCCACCCTGAGCCTCCCCTGGCACAATGTGAGGCCGTTCCCTCTCCTCCTGTCCCTGTTCCCTGGGAGCAGAGCCCGACCCCCCCGGCTTCCCCCTCCCATCAGGGACTTGTGCAGAGCCACAAGGTCCCCTCTGAGCTCCTTTTCTCCAGGCTGAGCCCCCTCAGCTGCTCCTTACAGCACTGACTCTTTAGACCCTTCCTCAGCTTCATTGTCCCTCTCTGGACCCACTCCAGCACTTCAATGTCTTTCTTGAAGTGAGGAAAGAAAGTGAGATTTGGAGGCTCTTCCCTGCTGCTCCTGATTCCGAAGCGCCTCTTGAACCCACTCCAGAATGATCCACTCCGCAAGCCAAGCGAAGCTCGTTCAGCGCAGATGCCGAGCGCGAGTCACGGAGAACTTCGGGAGGCGTTTGTGGTAGCAGATGTTCCTCCTCTCTGCCATGGATGGAGGAGCCTGGTGAGGGGGGCACGGGGCAGCCAGGGCTGGTGGGCTCTGCCCAGACAATGCCCAGTGCCTGTGGAGGGGACTGGGGGCTGAGCAGCCCCTTGTGCTGCCCCAGATCCACCCCAGGTGCCACCGAGCCTGGCACAGGGATGTGCATCCCCACCTCTGGCTCACCGGCACGAGCATCCCTCCTCTCAAGTTGCTGGAGCACCACTATTACTCCGAGGCCAAGCAGCGCTCATTGAGGATGTCTTCCAAGTTTCATTTTCCTCTGTAATGGAAAATGCAAGAGAGAGATTTCAGCCTGTGAGCCCTTCTCTGAAAAAACAAATATCTTTCCAGCGCTGGACAGCCTGCCAATCAGGCACAAAATTGCCGGCTTCTCTTTCTCCCCTGAAGGAATGCCTCTGCATACAAAGATACCAGGAAAACTTCAGGGCCACAGGATAAAAGGCCCTTCTCTGCCTTTCAGAGAGTGATTTGCAATGCATTGCTTCAGCATAATTTCCCACCTCCAGCTCTCACAAAGGAAGCTCTGTTGCTATCTGAGAGTTTAATAATTTCTCTCCCCTCCACCTTGCATTAGGAATGCATCTTCCAACACCTCGGCTCCTGCTCTCCAGCTGGGCTGCAGCTCTGCCTGCGCTCTCCCTCTTAGGTAGAGCTAAAGTGGTAATAAACCCACAGCCTTAACATTCAAAGGACATCTTGAGCCCGGGAGCAGGCGGGATGCTCGGCTGGAGGATGGACGTGGCACGGGCAGCCCTGGGACACCAGCCCTGGCACTGAAACGAGCCCCCAGGAGCTCCATCCTTCGGTCCCACCACAGGTCCCTCTGCAGGGATGTGGTCTGAACAAGTATCCCTCATCCCAGGGCAGCAGTGGTCCCATCCCCATGGCATCTCCCACATCCCTGGTGCATCACCCAGGACCAAGCTGGCTGCAAGGTTTGTCCTCCTTGGGCTTTGGGCTGCACCAAGCAGGTCTGCAGAGTCCTGAGAGGGAACTCATCACCATCTGCATTCAGCCCGGAGAATTTGCATAAGTTATTCCCCAAGGCCTGCAGTCCCCGCAGGACAAATTCTTTATCCATTTAGCCAGGAATGCAGCTATTAAGAGCCTGCAGACATAGAGCATTTGCAAAATTAGTTCAAGAGGCTCCAAATAATCCATAAATCCATCTGTTACATGAGCCACATCTGATCATCTCTTTTCCCTGTAGCTTTCCAAGGGGAAACGCTACAATTCCTTCAGCAATGGCAGCGACCATTTTGTGTGTGTTCAGGCACAAACCCCCCATTCCCCAGGATGGGAAAGGTGAATCAGGAGACACCGCTCTGAAATCTGTGTTGCTCCTCAGCCAGTGCCCACGCAGGGACCTCTGCATTCCAGCATGAAATAAATGTCTCTTGGCTCCCACTCACTGGCGCCTGACCCTTTTATATCCAAACCCATGCAAAGGCTTCTCCCGCGCCAGGCAGGAGCATTTCCAGAGCCGTGGGGAGAAGAAGCTGCTCCATTATTTATCAGCACAGTCCTACAAAGTTTGGCCCCAGCCCCTGGGGAAGCGAGGTGACTGTGCCACTTCGCCGCTGGGCACTCCTGGCAGCCAACCAGGGCATGGACCGTTCATTATCCCTGGCACAGATGAAGGGACAGCCAAAAACAGGAGTAGGAAGTGCTGGTACCCCCCCTCCAGGCCCCCACCTCACCACCACCTGCTGTGGAGGAGACCCCCGTTCCTTGGAGCCCCCGTGCCCAATGCAGACCCCAGTGACTGTCAGTATTTTTTTTGGGCACAGTTTGGCTCATAGCACAACTGTACACACATAAATAATTCAGGCCACTAAAGGCTGCTGCGGCGGCGACTTTCCAGGAGATTTAATGTTCCCGTCCCTCATGTTCCTGCCACAGCAGAACAGAGAAATTACAACTGGATCTGAAGGAGCAGGTTCCCCTCTCCAGCTCCTGGGCTGGGCTCACCCTGGGAGCCGTGGGCAGCTGATGGGCAGCCAGCTATGCCAGAGGCTGCTCCGTGCTCCTGCCCACTCCTGGGGCCTCTCCTGCAGTCCTTGACATTTCCCTTCTCAAGGGGCAAGTCCCTGGTGCATCCTCCCAGAGTAATTGTGAAATTGTTATGGCTGGTGTTTTAATTTAAATTGGATGGAGAAATGTTGTACTGCGGCTGCCTCATTTGCTATGGATTTTCACTTAACCAAATTGATTAGTCAACCAACTAGACTTACCTTGGAAGTTGTAATCATTCATTATTAGATCTAATTTTCGTGTCGCTCCCAGACTACGCTCAGAAATGGAAGTGCAAGGACTTTAACGCAGTCTGGGTGGAGCGTCTGAACCCTTGGAGCTGTCACCCACCGGCTGCCTGCTCAGGGCATGATGCCAGTGCCAATGCTGCATCCCATCCCCTTCCTGGGATGCAGGAACAGTGTCCAGGCTGCTCAGGAATGACCATGAAATACAGCAGCAAAGACATCCCTCCCGTGGCTTACAGTCCAAATGAATCAGTGAAAGGAAGGTAACACATCTTTCACCAAAAATGTGTTTCCTGACATTCAAACTCTCCTGCTTGCACCAGGTCACTCACAGCACACGCTGGGTGTTCACTGGGTGCACAGACGGGCCGGGAGGAGGTGGGGGACAGCAGGGACAGATCCAGCCCCACGGGCATTCCTTGGGCTCTGCTCTCCACACGTGTACCTGGATCTCTGGGCAGCTCTAATTGCTGCCAGGCACCGCAGAGGCCACTGCCTCTTTAAATGAACAGGCTGCATGCCAATTAATACCTTTAATTAACAGAGAGGACTTGCTGGAGGCACTCGGACTGGCTCTCCCAGATGGACTCTCTGCCTGTTGGTCTGGACGGTGCAGCACTGCCAGGTCAGGCTGCCCGGGACCCGCTGCCCAGGCACTGCCCTTCCCTGCCAATTAAAATGCCTGCGAGGAGGAGATACCGCTGGTGGACGGACAGAGGGACAGCGAGGGACACGAGGGACAGCGAGGGCCAGCGAGGGCCAGCCCGGCCTCCCGCAGACCACGGGGAACGCACCAGGACAGGCGTGAGCTCCGCACCTCCCGCCCCAGCGACGGCGCGGGCGGAGCGGGAGGAGGCAGATCTTTATTCAAGGCGATGTATTAACGTCTCCAAAAGCTTTTAGCGGAGGCCATTATCCCCTGCCCCGGGGATCGATGCGTTTTAATTCCCTCCGAGCTATTTGTTTGCCTTCGCTTCTGTTTTTCAGATGCAGGAGCCACCTTTAACGAAACGAGGGAGCCCTGCGAGAGAGGCGCCGCTCGCTGCCTCTTCCCTTGAAACTACTGGAAGTTCATTTTCAAAGCAGGGCAGTTTTCTTGGAATCGATGCATATCAACCAAAATCAATAGTTACTTTACGCAGATGGGCCGAGACACCTCAGCGATAGCACTCGGTGCCATCGGTATCCAAATCTGTGTGGTTTTCAACAAGTCAATGCATTTAAGCAGCTGCTACTCTCTTTTCACTTAAAAACAATCTGTCTGTAGATGAGGCAGTTCCTGGAGCCCACTAATATCCCTGGCAATTTTGGGACTGCAGCTCCCCATGCAGGGAGCCCTGCCCGTGCCACGCAGACCATGGATGCTTCTCCCAGCCCTTGATTTAGATCACACCAAGGCGCCCAGCCCCGCTCAGCATCCCACGGGGGACACGGCGAGCTGCTCTTGCCATGGGCTGCTGCAGCCGGGCGTCCCTTCCCTTCCTCCAGATGCCGAGAGGCTCGGCTGGAGCCCCCTGAAGCCCTCGCTGCTGGTGCTGCCCGTCGGGTGCCCAGTCCCCCTCTGGCAGGGCATCCCAGCGGGCCACGTCCTGCCCGCCGCTGGCTGTGTTGCCATGGAGAAGGTTTCTGTGCCACCGGTTGACACAAAGGAAGCCGCGCTTTCCCAAGCTCGCCTGGGATGCAGCGCTAACGAGGAGGAGGAGAGCGGGACGAGGGCTTTCGTCCTGCCTTCCGTCCTTGCAGGGAAGGGACACAACACGAGTATGGACAGGTCCCGCAGCTCAGCCCTCGTCCCTTCTCTCACCCGCACTTCATCCCAGGGGCACACGAGTGTGGGGACCGAGCAGCAGCTCCGGGGCGGGTGACACCCGGGCACTGCATGGCTGCCCCCGCCATCACTGCAGCCCGTTCGGGTTCATAAATTCTCATTTGCTCTATAGCGTTTGATTTTTGAGCGTCTCCCAGACACTTCCTCACTTTACTACAATTGATGGGATCATGTGTAATTTGTAAATGATGTTAAGTGAGGTAATAACACTCTGGGAACCAAGTGAAACTCATAAATTATTAAAAATTACTGCCCTGAAATGTTACTACTTTGCTTTTGCACCTGACTGATGGCTCACGCGCTGTCTTCTCTGCCCCCAAGACCTTCAATCCCACTCTTCTCCATCCATTACACCTGCACAGAAACCCAGCGGGGAAAGCGCGGGGTGAGCCAGAGGAGCAGCTTAGCCAGCACTTTCCTCTGCTGAACTTTGGGAACAGCACTCCAGAACTCACTCACCTTCCCTGAGACCTGCCCGGGAGGCTCCTGCTGGGTTCAGAAATCCTCTCTGTGGTGTGCCCAGAGCTCTTCCCATCGGTACAGCTTGACTGGCATTCCCAGCTGCCCCGTCCCCAGCCAGCCCAAGAGGGAGGGGCCCTCCTGCTTGATGCCCGTCGTGGTCAAGCACTGGAGACCCCCATAACAGCCGCTGAGGTTTGGGGTCCCCTCCCTGCTGCCTCCCATTGGCTGCACGGCAATGCCACAGCGGCATCACACCCTGGGCACAGCAGCATCCCTCTGCCCTGCCACGCAGGGCAAGGTGGCACTCAGGGCTGGCTGGACACCCCTGGCAGTGCCAGGGCTTCTTGGGGTAATAGGATTTTTCTGGAAACTGCAGTGAGGAACCGGTGCCAGCTGCAGCAAGAGCAACAGTGGGAGGGTTTGCTCTCCTGTGCAGGCAGAGCACAGCTCCACTGCTGCTCCCAGGCCATGGAGGATGCTGAGGGGGATGCTGGAGGCTGAGCTGCCCTGCTCCTGGGCCATGAGGATGCGGAGGGGGATGCTGAAGGCTGAGCTGCCCTGCTCCTGGGCCATGAGGATGAGGAGGGGGATGCTGAAGGCTGAGCTGCCCTGCTCCTGGGCCATGAGGATGAGGAAGGGGATGCTGAAGGCTGAGCTGCCCTGCTCCTGGGCCATGAGGATGCGGAGGGGGATGCTGAAGGCTGAGCTGCCCTGCTCCTGGGCCATGAGGATGAGGAGGGGGATGCTGGAGGCTGAGCTGCCCTGTTCCTGGGCCATGAGGATGCTGAGGGGGATGCTGAAGGCTGAGCTGCCCTGCTCCTGGGCCATGAGGATGAGGAGGGGGATGCTGAAGGCTGAGCTGCCCTGTTCCTGGGCCATGAGGATGCTGAGGGGGATGCTGGAGGCTGAGCTGCCCTGCTCCCAGGGAAGGAGCATGCTCATGCATTTTTCAGGCCGAGGGCTGCAGCCCGGCCCCCCGCAGACATAATGACTGCACTGGCCTGGATGCAGAGCCGGGCTGGGGGAGCAGCTCCTGCACTGGCGGAACAGACAGAGCCCGGCGAGAGCTGGGCATTACTTATAATTTAACTTATAATTTGCTACTTGAACCCGGTGGTTAAAAGTGGTTGGATGCCAGCAGGCCTTTGGAGGAAGGAGCAGGATGGGAGAGAGGAGAGCACAGTGCTTCCCACTTCCCAATCCAGGGCACTTGGAAAACCTTTTGCTGAGGTTCTGACCCATTTTGCATGGCAGAAGCCATCTCCACCCTTCCTAAAGGAGGCAAAATGTCAAAATACAGCCCAGCAGGCTGTGAAAACACAGAGCCCATTGCTCTGCACTGCAGCCAGAGGCAATTTGGGAACTCCACCGCGGATATGGATCGCAGACCCTCTGCAATGAGAGGGGAAACCAGACTGGGGCAGCTTCTCCCTCATGCTCCAGCACCCCAGAGGTGCTGCCCCATCCTCACCCTCTGCCTGGCTGCAAAAGCATCCTCCAAATGAAATCCTCAGCACAAGGGCTGCTGAGGGGAAGCACTCGGATGAGAGGAGAAAGCGACTTCCAGAGCCGGCAGCGAGACAGGGCCCAGGTTACTATAAAAACGTTTTGTCAAAACTTTTTCCCTCCCACAGAAAACAAGGTTTTCAATCAAACCCGTTCTGGCTGAAAGCAATCTGCTTCCTCTGAGCAGCTTTCCAGACCCAGCAGCTTGGGCCAAAAACGTGTCACTTCTAAGCCAGCACTTTTCTCATTTTTCAGCAGATGATTTTTCACTTTCAACAAAGTCACAAACCATCCCCTGACTGGCACCAGGCAGGTTACAGAGTGCAGGCATCCAGTGGGATGTGATAAGAGAGTAGAGATATCCCTCTTGCAGCTTCTCTGGCTTTTCCCTCTCTTTCCTCCACATATCTCACCAAAAATTCCCAGCATTCCAGAGCAAGAAGAGCTCACCTGCCTCTGAGGGGAAAGCCAGGATGGGAAAGGCAGGAGAGAGCTCTGTGTCTGTCCCCAGATCCATCCTGCCAGGTGTGACAAGAGCAGCAAACACCCCGGGGCAAAGACCCGGGCACCGTGGAGGGGGCAGGGCGGGGCTGCATCCTGCCCACTTCACCCCAGCCTGCTGGATCCATGCAGCAGCCCCTGAGCTGTCAAATCCTATTTTCAGAAGCAAATTGCTTTTATAATTAATTTAATTACTATTTACAGCACTGAGTTTTTGTATTGGCTTAATAAACGTAATCAGGTTTCGCCCTCAGCCTCCTTCCCTACTCCTGCTTCTTTCCCTGAGTTGGGCAATTTGGGGAGGGGGAAACCCAGGCGCAGGCTGAGTAATTAAAGTTTCAGTTGCTGTTGTTAATGGTACACGTTTTAATTACCCGCAGACTGTGACCAAGCGCTCGTGTGGGCCGTGGCTGCTGGAGGAGGAGGCAGCCCCTGCCCCAGCCCCAGCCCCAGCCCCGGCTCGCCCGAAGCAGAACGGCTCCTGCCAGGGCTGCTCCCTCCTCCCTCAGCCAGGAATTGTGCGTTGCCATGGAAACGGGCGGATGGGGCAGCTCACCATCTCCTCGTGCCACTGCTGTGGGAAGAGCTGTCAACTGCCCCAGCCGGTGCCCCCCAGCCCAGAGGGGACCCCAAGCCTCCACCCCAAACCTTTGGAGCACAACTGGGCCATCTCCCGGAGCCGAGGAGCGCCTCATCAGCACGGGCACCTTTATCAGGCACGCTTGCAGCCGAGTCAGAATGATCCCGCCTCAGTCTGGCTGGAGCTGTGTTCCACACCCCCTGCTGATTGGCATTTGTTGTATCACCTCCTCTAAATTTTTATTAATGAGGTCCCACGTCAGCTCTTCCTTTACCTTGTCCAGGACTGCTGCCCTCCTGACAGGCCTTTAATTACCCACATTATCCCACTGACTCCTTGGAAATTCTGCCATGGCACGAGGCTTCCTGGAGCCCCCCTGGACGGGACACCCAGAGAGCTCCGTGCCCGCTCCCGGAGCCGCTGTGCCAGCGCCGTGCCCGTTCCGCCACCAGCAGCTCTCTGCCAGACGCAGCCAGCGGGGCTCTCTGGCCTGTCATCTTATTAATTCCTAATTTCCAATTTGCAGGAGGAGAGAACCTTAGCCCTCCATCTCGCCAGCCCAGCAATCACAGCGATGAGCCAAGTATCTCTGGACAGTCTTTAATTTATTTCCCGGCGCACACGGACACTGCTGAGAGACTTGATGGCACCAGCTTAAACATAATAAATTACTCAAGTATCAGAGATTAGTTAATAAAGTGTCAAGCGCCTGTAAAGTGCTGCTTTGTCAAAGATACAAAATATTCCTCTGTTTCTCGCAAGATAAATAGCTCTGACGGCGGGAGGAGCGCCCATCTCGCAGGCCACGGCTGCCTCAGGAGCGGGTGCTCCCGGCATGCAGCATCCCTGCCCCGGGAATGGGCACTGGACCTGTCCCACACGGAGAGGAATTTGGTTATCCCAGTCTGTCCCCATCATGCTCCCAGCTCCGGCACCTGCCCGCTCACCAGCACGGCCGCCTGCCCTGCCGACACCCTCCAGCCCCAAGGACACGCACCACAATCCCTGCCCGAGCTGCTGGAGTCCCCCGGCAGCACAGGAAACCTTCTGCTACCTCCAGGACCGAGCCAAATCACCGTTCAGGCTGAAAATTCCCTGTGACTGGACGCGGTTTGGAGGACATCCCAGGCAAACAGAGCGGAACCCGGGCCAGGTGCCCGCGGCACGGGCTGCTGGGAGCTGCCAGCCTGCGCACCGTGACCTGCCCAGGGCTGCGGGTCCAGGTGAGGGGAACACGGCACTGAGTGCCCAGCCCTTCCCCACGACTCCCACTAATTCCAGGGATGCCGTGGGAACCCTTGGGCAGAGCCAGCACCTCGCTCCCAGGGGCAGCATCCGCTCCCACAGCTGGGCACAGGGTCCCCGAGGCCCCGAGAGATGGGCAATGAGATTAAACAGTCTGTTCCCAATGAGTGGTGTGGAGGCTGTGCAGGAAAACAGAGGCATTGGCAGCTTCGAGGGGTTGATGTAATGCCAGAGTGGAGCTCACGAGGTATTTCTGCCCTTGTGCTGCTTGATTTAATTACCAGAGAACAGAAAATGTGGCTGGAGAACGGTAATTACAGAGTGAAGGGGGATTATTTGGGGTAAAAATGTAAAATATTCTCCAGGAAGCTCTGGGGAGCCCTGTGTGATCCCCAGCACCGTCCAGGGCTGCTCCCACTGGGCCGGGCTGGGGGATGCTCAGGGCACTGATGGCTCGAGCTCTCCCTCGCTTCACTGCACGCCGGCAGCCGTACCGGGAGGAGATAAAAACCTGAACGAGGCTTTCAGATCCCCCGTGTTGTGACCAGGAATCCGCGGGTTGTGTTTTGGCTTTTTCATCGCTGTGGAGCTCCGTGTTTAATCCAAACGTATGAGCGATTTCACAGCGCCAAAATCGCGGACCCGCTTCCGTCCGCCTCCCTCTCCCTGCACAAATCTCCCTGGCTCCCGGCCACGCCCCCCGCCGAGGCAGCTCCTTCCCTCCGTCTCCCTTGGAGAGCGACAGCGCTGCCTTTCCCTTGTCACAGCGGCTCTGTTTATCCCATTGGTGCCGAGCCCGCCGCCGCTGCTGACTCACACAGCCGGAGAGTCATCCTGCTCCTTGGAAATAACTAATGAGACCGAGGGTTTCGAGGGAAGTTTCCTTGACAGGCCAGGCTCAGCTGCTGGAATCACATCCCTCACCCTTTGCCTGCCTGGGGCTGGTGCAGGGACAGAGCCCAGCCCTGGGGGTTTGCATGGGACAGCATTCCCACGGGCTCATGAACAAGGCTATCCCCCTCACACAGTGCTCATGCTGTTTGTATACAGTCAGTGGGGACTGTCCCAGCCTGGGAGACACATTTCAGGTGCCAACATTCCACCTGACCAAGCAGACAGCTCAGGATATCCCAAACTGCTTCCAGCAGTGCCCACACACGGCGGCAGAGCATAAACCACTCATTCCATACAGGCCGAAATAAACACAGGAATAAACACGGCCTGAGACTCCCACAGAGCTCAGTTCCGTCACCATCCCACACCAGAGCCTGGGATGGGGACAGGGACGGGATTCTGACACTGCTGTGACCGAGCACAGCCAAAGCCGAGTTCAGCCCCCTGTGCCTCTCTGCTTCCTCTCCGGCTCCGCCGGCCCTGCCGTGTTGCTAAGCAATGGGAAGAGCAAACCCATCCTGACCTGATGCAGATAAATCCTGCTGGGCTGGGCGGCGGTGCCTCGGCACACGGACCGTGGGTCCCCAATCTCCCTGCGCCCCTTGGAGCCCATGCTGGGTGCCCCCCCTTGCCATGGGTACAGGGCCCCACTGCCCAGGCAGTGCCATCCCTGCTGGCTCTGCTCCCACGCACCGAGCCCCATCTCCTCGGGGCTCTGAGCTCCCTGCGTTCGGATCAATTGGAGCATTGACACGGCTGCGCTGCAGATCAAACCTGCCAGCCCTGTTTACACGGTGTGTGACTCCCAGTCAATAATCCTCGTTGGAAAGATCTGGTGTGTTTGCTCGATACAACCTGTGGGGCTGAGGAAACCACCAAGGCTCAGAGAAAAAAACATTTTACACAGGATTTCCTTATTTAAGCCTCGGCACAATAACAGCGGCATTTTCCTGCTGCTGTTTCCTGCCTGGCACAGAGGGGGAGCGGTGCTGGCTCACAGGGAGGGTCCTGCTCCTCAGGAGCATTAATCACCTGTTACGGAGCGGTGCCTGGGGACAAGGGACACAAAGGGAGCCAGGCACGGCGCTATCCCACGTGGAAAGGCAGAGGGTGGTGAGTGGAAAAACGCTGCTGTGTGTGCTTTACACGAGGCCCTGACTGAGAGGGTGAGGCGGCACAGCCGGGGAGCCCGACTGGGATCCCTGCCCTGGGCTCAGCAGCCCTGTGCCCAACGGAGGGAGAGCTGTGCCAGGGAATCCCTGTGTGGGATGGCAGTGCCGAGGGGCTGGGGAGCCCAGGGTGATTCCTCCACAGTGCATTCCCCTCGGGAATGGGGAGCCCTGCCCTACAGGGGCCATCAGGCTCCGGAGAAGCTGGGACAGAACTTTCTGTGTGCACAGCACCTGCAGGGATGGACGGGTTATTCAGGAGCCAAAGGAACATTCCCTCGCTGCTTCAGTGCTCTTGGGAAAATCTGGTCCAATATATGCAGGCGATTAATAGGATAGCAGAAACAAAACCAACCAAAAATCTCCCCAAAGGCCAAACCAGGCCCAGACCAGGTGAGTTGTGTGTCAATAACTCATTGAGTTATTCTGGGAGGAAATCTCTCTTTCCAGGCACTCCTGCACAGGGCCTGACCCTCAGGAAATGCCAGGTGGGGATTGCTTCCCGCAGCAATAATCCCAATCAGATTAACAAGGTCCCAGATCAGATTAGCGCCAAAACATCCTCCCGTGAAATCCGGAGAATTCCAATCACATTTTTGACTAAACTCCAGCCAGTTAGGCGAGGATCTGTAATTCCCTTGTGTACATCTTTGCATGCTTCAGTAGAGTTTGTGGAGTCTATTTACCACATCTAAGACCAATTTCCTTCCCTTCAGTTGCTTTGAAGATAATTGAAGGTCCTTGCATCGTCTGCTTTCGAATGTAAAAGCCGGCTAATGTCGAAATCGATGCTTCCCAGTTAATGCTGCCTCTCCGGCGGCATCGAGCGCTGTGTAACAGCCCTGGCTGACTGGATCAGCAGATCTTGCCTGCCCAGGTGCTTTGTTAATCAGAGCAGGCTGGGAGCGAGCCCCGGACCCTCCGATAGCACTGACTCTATTGACTTGTTAAGTTGAATTAAATATTTAATAGCGCACTTTGCAGCTCTGGGGTGGTGCTGCTGAGCCGGGACTGTCCCTCTGCCCACAGGGCAATCCCGGGGATGCTGAGGGTACCAGGTCAGTGCCCCAGCCTGCCACCATGCCCTGGGCCCACAGGAACAGGGAGCCAGGTTCTCCCAAGGCTGCGATGGGTTTAATGGGAAAGATTCATCAGGAACTGTAGTGACAGGACAAGAGGGAATGGCTTCCCACTGCCAGAGGCAGGGTTAGGTGGGATCTTGGGAAGAAATTCTTTCCTGTGAGGGTGGGGAGGCCCCGGCACGGGCTGCCCAGAAAAGCTGTGGCTGCCCTCTGTCCAAGGCCAGATGGGATGGGGCTTGGAGCAATCTGGTCTAGTGGAAGGTGTCCCTGCCCATGACAGGCATTTGGAACAGGATGAGCTTTAAGCTTAAGCAGGGAAAGAAATCCTCTGGAGGTTTGGAAAAGCTGCCTTTGGGGAGCTGAGCTGCCGTAAAACCAAAGCTTTGATGAGGAGGAGGAGGAGGAAGGACCCGAAATGTCAGGCTGGAACAGATGGAGCGGTGCCACAGTCAATAAAACGTGTGACCCACGTGTGCAGCTGGAACGGGGCTGGGCTGGGGTTTAATTCAGGGACTCTCCCCGTACCTGTCCATGTCCCTCCCAGCACTGCACAGCCCCACAGATCCCCCGAGCCCTCCTGCCCCAGCCAGGGGAAAACCCTGCTCAGCACCAATTCCCACCATTGTCCTAATCAATCACTCATGGGGTGCCCGAAGCAGCCCCGAGCCCCCCGCCCCCCCTGCGCTTCCCGGCTGTCGGCGCACACCGGCGCGGAGCTCCATTCCTTTATAACTTCCATAAAGTTTATGGCACGGCAATGAAAACTCATTATTTCACCTGAGCCTGCGGGTCATAACGAGCCGTCGGGCACTTTTATGAGGGGCTGTAACGAGGGCCCCCTCACACAACCCTGCAGAGCCAGAGGGATGCACGGCAGGGGTTAGGGTGGGCTGGCTCCGGGGATCCACACACTGCAGGAAAACCGGCACCGTGAAAGATTTGGGGAGGAAATTCCCAAATTCAGGTGTCGCTTCAGAGATATCCCATAGAGCAGGTGTCTGGATCCCTCTTTTCACTCTCCTCACTAGCAGGGCAGCCAGATCCTGGCATCCCTCCCTCCGAGCCATCCCAGCGGGCTGCACCTCTTCCCTGCCTTCCTCCAGAGGATGAGGATCATCATCCAGGAGCTCAGTGAGGGGAGGAAATCCCGGGAAATGCTCTGCATTGCTGACAGGCTTTCCCATCCAAGGGCCTTCTCCCCACCAACACTGGGAAATGGGGGCTCGCGAGTTCACAGTGTGGCTTCTGCTGGTCCAGGAGAGGGTCTTGGTGGCATCTGCTTGTGAAAAACGTGATGCTTTTTGGGAGACTCTTAGAGGGCATTAGGAATGGCACCAAGCTTTTCCTGTTTCATGTTCCAGGTGCTCTGGAAGGTGGCTGCTCCAGCCTCACCTGCAGTGGGAGCACCGAGGGGTCTCCAGCCTGGCACAGAAAGCTCCTCACAGGAGCAGGCAGCCTTTCCCCTCTCCCTGCCATGGCATTTGGGATTGCAGCTGCAGGCAGAGAAGTATGCAGGAAAGCTCCTGAACACAGGGAATACATCTTTGATTGAGCCCAGGCCTGACCTGGATCATCCCGCATTTGTGGGTACCTGTTCCCGGCAGGAGCATCCTTGTCCTTGTACAACTAAATTAGGTTTGGGAAGTACAAACACAGTGTGGAAGTTAATTGTACTCTAAAAGACACTTGGAATCGGAAGATGAGTGCAGCTTCCTTTTAACTAGGGAGAGGATCCTGCTGGAGCTGCCGGAGCTCCCTGGAAGCCGTTAATGTTTTAACAGGAAAGCCGGGGCTGCCGGAGCCTGCCCTGGGCTCTGCCGCCGCTGCCGCTCACCCAGGAGCGTTCCCCATCCCTGCTGTTTATAAACCAGGACACGAGTATGTAAATGTCTCCCAACTCTTATTTATGGTGTGCTGGCGGCAGCCTGCCATAAACCCCGGCACTGAGTGTCTGGGGCAGGCACGGGGGAGCAGCAGAGCAGGACAAGGCGAGGGAAGGGAATCCACACCAAGGAACACCAGTGCTGATGACGGCACCCAGGAAGCGAAACGTAAAAGGTGCTCATTCTGCCGCTCCATCCCTTCCAGGGCTGTGGCTCTGGGCACCCCTTGCTGTGGCAGAGCCAGGCAGGCACCAAAACCAGGGAATTACAAGAGGCTCAGCTGGAGAGGCGCAGGGGGACAGCCTGGCCTCAGGGCTGGATTTCCTTCCCTCCGGGAGCCTGGGATCCCTCGGGAAGCAATCCCAGCTCAGCCGAGGAGCCTGGGCTCACACTGTCCCCTTGCCTGCCCTGGGATCGGCCGCCCCATGGCTTTGGGGTCCCTGGGAGTCTCCAGAACCATAAAAACATTTTAACCTCCATCTTCTCCTCCTCGGGCCAGCGAACAGCTGCTTAACAAAATGGATCTGCACACGGCAATAATTTTGCTGCATTACTTAATATAGCTCTCGGCTAAAGACATAATTGAGTTGGTTCACTAATCAATCTCTCCATAAGCAGAGATTTCATTTTGGGGCCCATTTATAAGTAAAAATAATAAAAATAGAAAGCCGTGCTAAAAAGCTGCAGCAACAGGGCCTGGGGATCTGGGGTCCAGATAGTCTGAGCCTTTCCTGGGAAGGTACTTGGAAAAATTACTTTGGCGGGATGCAGCTCCGGAAAGCAGCAGCAGTGGCCACTGCGGAGCCCCCTGGTGTGTTTTCCAGGACAGAGGAAGTGGGAAAAATGAGCGGGATGTTTTTTGGGAAGGCTGGCACATGGAGTTGCAGCTGTCTGGCTTTATCCGGGTAAATGTGCTTTTCCGGGACACGAGGTGCCCAGGCTGGGGCCGTTCTGCAGGAGCAGAAGAGTCAGACACGCTCCCTCCCTGCCCCAGGGATGGGTCCCCCGCATTCACACGCCCAGGTGGGGACTGGAGCCTGCAGGAGCGAAGCCGCCGCAGCCCAGCCTGCTCTCGGCAGCTCCACATCTCCCTGTTCCCCTTCCCGCGGCACACCCCGCTCCCAGCCCGGTGCTCCGGGCAAAGGCAAGGCAGGCAGAGCCCGCACAGCTCCTGCTGCGACCTCCCGGTGTCCCGCCGCGAGTGCCGGGTGCTGCGGGAGCCACTGTCGCACACGGAGCCGACAGCGACAGCCCTGCCAGAGCCGGTGCTAAAAGCTTCCAAAAATAACCCCCGAAGCATCTCTGACTCAAGCGTCTAATTCAGGCGAAGGATTGATCCTCCTCCAACTGTTGTTTCACGGTGTTAAAAGCAAGATTGATTGTAAATTTATGTTGTAAAAGTGCATCATTATTTCGGCGCATTAATGCAGCGCCTTTCTGTGCAAATTGATGTTATTTTTATGATGTTGTTTATGGGCTTGAATAATCGGATTGATTCTTAATTTCTGAGGCGCTGTTGGGAACACAAGAGGAGACTCCAAAGGCAGACTCCATCCCGGCATGGCCACGCAGGACTGTGGAGACACCGGGCTGCATCCCCGTGCTGCTCCTTCCATCAGCATCAGGGATGCTGGACCGCTGGACCACAGGAGCAGTTGCCATGGCAAGAGCATCCCTTGGGGCCAAAATACAGATGGTGGATGTGCAGGGCCTGGGAGCATCCGTGGGGATGGGCTCCTCCTCACACCCCTTTGGGTGGCTCGGGCTGGCTTTGGCCAGAGCAGGTGTGGGATTGCTCCCGGAGGTTCGGCAGAAGGGGGACAACAAACGGCTGGAGGCAGCAGTGGCTTCAAAAGGCACCGATGGTTGCAGGGCCAGTGCCTCCCTGTAGCCAAAAATCTCAGCCTTCAGATATTCCTGAATCTTCTGGTGCTGGCAAGGATCCTCCCACCCAGGGATCCCCAGCCAGGTCTGGAGAGAGGGAGCACAGCTCTGCTCCCCACCTGTGCCAGCTCCAGGGGAAGGGACAGAGGGGTCACCGCTGCAGGAGCCACCCCCTCGCTGCCACTGATTTCCAGGGGTACAAACAAACCCTGCCGAGCTGCCGGCCATGAATAATTAATTCCCACGTGCCCACACCCAGATCTCCTGGCTGGGGGGCTGCTCCCCTCCATTTCCTACCACCTTTTCCCTCCACCACCACTCCCAGCACAGATATGACAGATAAAGAGGGTGAGAAGCCTCTGCTCCTGCAGAAGAACTTTGTTATGAGGCCATTTAAATCATTCTAATTACTCCAGAAACACACCATTAACTTTGCCAATGAGGTCTGCAGAGGGGAGGAAGGGAAAAAAATAATATATATATGTGTGTGTATATATATACACATGGAATGTGTGTTTTGCAGCTCACAGAAATAACGCAGAGGAAAAAGAAGGGCAGGGAGAAAACAAGCAGCAGCACAATGTCCTGACATCAGGAATTCAGAATTCATTAGAAAAGCATTGATTGCCACAGACTGATTTAGCACAGAGCGTGATTCCGGGGATACAGTAGAGCCTGCAGAAGCGCATTGTAATTCAGAATTAAAAACCAACAAGAAATAGCAGCACTGCAAGGAGATACCCAAAGCACTGCTCCCACTCCTGTTTCCATCCTGGCAGGATTTTGCCCTGCTCGGAGGCACGACATGGACAGACATCAGATGGGACTGCCCTGGCTGGGGAAAAATCAGCTTCTGCTTCTCAGGATCAGCCCAGACCTCACTCTGTTGGAGGCAAACACCCCTCTAGGGCCCCGTGTGCCCCCTTTCCGGAGAGCCCATCCCTCCAGCACCCCTCAGCACCCAGCAGGCCGATACTGGCAGGAATGAGTTGGATTCAGGACTGATGTTGATCACTGGATTTCAATTCCCTGGCTTGAAACTAGATTCCAGCCGCTCCTCTGCTTTCATTTGTGTGATACTGGTGCAAAATGAAACTAGAACAGAAACGTCCCACTTCACCAGTCATTTTGGGGTATTTCAGTTGAGGCCGGCCCCTGTGGGGGTCGTTATTTCCTGGAATGCCCCCACATCCAGGAGGCAGCTCCAGGCTGTCCCACAGTGCAGGGCAGGAGATGAGGCTGTCACCTGCAGAGGGGACACTGCATCACCACTGCTCTTACAGACACAGCTCATCCATCTCCAGGTGATCTCCAGACGCTCCCAAGGGTTAGACATGAGGTTCCCTGCCCACATCCCCCGGCTGTGCTGGGGCTTCCAGGATGTGGGTAAGGGAGGGGAAGTGGGGACTCCTTTCCCTGTGCCCCCACACCCCACAGAGCCCGGCACTGCTTGACTTTGGCACTGTGTCGGGCAGTGCCAATTCATACCTCACATCCTCACATCCCGTTTCCAGCCCGGGATCGTGGGGTGTGCTAATGAGCATCATTTCTCCATGCGTTCCTCAGCTGTTAATTACTTCTCCCCTGCATTCCGCATCCCACTGTTAATCACGGTGCAGTTTGGCACCAGCACACCCCGGGGCTGGGCTGGCAGGGCCGACCCTCCTGCCAGCTCCCGAGGCACATCCCGCCTCTGTCCGGGGCAGGGAGGGATCCAGAGCACCGAGACCGAACCTCAGCATCCAGCCAGAACCAGCATTAGCATTGAACACCTCGCTCCTACAGTTAATTGTGACTTTAATCAAGCAAAAGAAAAATCACAGGGGTTTTTAAAAGTGATAAAAAATATGGAGTTGTTAAAATAATAGTTTCAATTCCATAAAATCCATTCCTTTTTAAGGAGGGCAGAAACAAGCTCCCTTTGATTGTGTGAGGAGTGTGGAAGGGGACAGCCAGGGCCAGGGCTGCAGGCTGCTACGCTGGCTTTAATGGACCGGGTGAAATAAAGGGGACAAAATTCCAGGGAGATTCACTACCCACTCCTCCAAATGGCCCAGCAGAGCCCATCCAGAGCACCTGGCCACTGGGTTATCCGTTCCCTCCTGCCTCCCGGATCCCATCGGCCTCTCTGCATCATCCTGAGTAAGCCAATGTTTTGCTAAATGGAAAACCGGGAGATCTTGGATGTGAAGCGACACTTATTTATCCTTTTACCAGACGGTCTAATGAATAATTTCATGTTTGCAAAAGCTCATGTTGAAATTTGAAGACAAGAGATATATTGCCAAGGCGGCTGGGAGACTGCGACATTCATTTTGTGCTGAAAGATTTACTTAAAAATTAGATTTTACAATTTTAATGCCTCCATTCTTTTCTTTAAATAAGCTGTGAAATGCAGTTAATTAGACTTAAACCCTAGAAGCTCAGACATTTGGGCTGCAGCATCAGCTACAAAAGAAAACGCTCTTTTTCACTTGCAAATTAAATCTAAATTTATTAGGTGGCAAAACCTTCCTTCTCCCACATGGAGCCCTGGAACTGCTGGGATGGGGGGCCAGGAGCAGGCTGAGGGGGTTCCCCCAGAAAAACCCATGGGGTTCCCCCAGATGTGCACAGGGAAGGAGGAAAAGAGAGAGGGAGGCAGAGCAGGCACAGGGGATGGGTGATGGGCTGGATAATGATGGAGAGGAGGGGGATTTCTGCCCCAGCAAGGACAGAAGCTCCTGGCAGCCCCACAGCAGAGTGAGGCTCTCCCAGAGCATCCCCACCTCGGAAGGGCTGGAAGCACCAACAACCCAAAATGAGGAGACGACACCAACCGCGATAGCTCCGTTCCTGAGAGCTCCACCAGGGTCTGCCTTTTGTCCACCTGCAGCCACCTCCCGTTCCAGGTGCACTAATTCATTCTCCAGGAGAAGCAGGTAAATGGCAAAGACCCCAATAAATTCATCCTTGGCAGTTCAAAACCAAGGCGGGCACCAGGAGGGAGGGCTGGCGCCAACCTGGCTGCTCCAACCCGGGAAGGACCGAGCACGGCTCATTCCCAGGTTTGTTTTCACCTTTCACGGAGCTCCAGGGGGCCACACCCCCTGTGCGGAATAAATGGCAGCACAGCTTGATTAGCCCTGCCTAAATTAATTTTTCACAGGGATTTTTTTACTGGAGGGCAAGAAGCTGCAGGTTTGGGGAGGTAGCCCCAAATGAGAGAAGAGGGGACGCGAGTGCTCTGCTCTGCCAAAGCCCTCAAAGGAGGAAAGAGGCCCTGTGGTCACTGTGATGAATCATACCTACATATATATTTATATTTTTATATATTTATCTATGTACACACAGAGGAGAGCCCCGTGCACGGGACCCAGGCAGCAGCACTGGTGAATTCCCACCAGTGCAGGGGGTCAAGGGTCTCGTGAAGGAGACGGGAGAGCAGGGCCCCGGGTGACAACACAGCGTCTGTGGCTCAGCCCCGGCAGCCCTGCGTGTGTTTAAGCAGCAGCCAGCTCTGGAGAGGCACAGCGGGTAATTGGGAATAGCCTCAAATAAAAAAGGCATCTCAGGGCCCTGGGGGAAGTCTGTTAAAACACGGAATTATGAATGGTGTTAAACTGTAGAAGACAAAACGATGTCTCTGTTTAGATTCTGAATTTACAGTAAATACCAAGCTCTCCCTGTGGCTGCTGTTGTATTTATTAATGTTATTTGAACGCACCATAATGCCCATGTTCAAAGGGGCCGCCAACAGCAGTGACAAATCTCGCCCAGGTGCCTCCAGGAAGAGGCTGCCCAAGCCCCAAGGGCTCCATCCCACCCAGAGGCTGAGGGGCAGCTCTTCCTCAAACCCTGCCTTGGACAGGAGACCCCTGGGTCCTGTCACCTCCTGCCCACACAGCAGCCACCTCTCTCCGGGGTTTCGCCGACGTGCCAGAGATGACAAAACACAAATTGCCACGAGCGCCGCGTGCCCAGGCCGCATGCCAGCAGCGCCCCGATACCGGCAGCAGAAGGATCTCAGGATAATGGGAGCCTCTTCATCTTCGGTGGGGCTGGGTGGGAGCGACTGCCTGTGTGCAGCCTTCCCACCACTTACGGGTACCGCCTGTCCTGCTGCCGCCAGCAGCCGCTGCCTCTGGCTGGCGTGGGCTGTGCCCCCCCAGCAGGGAGAACGCCAGAGCTCCTGACCCTGGAGCAGCGGGGCAGGGCATGCGCCCACCAGCTGAGACCCACCTCAGACCCACCGAGGAATCCCACCTCAAGGGCGAGCTGGGTCAATCATCAGCAAAGCCACCAGGGGTGATTAACCAATTAATGCCTTTGGTCCCGAGCCAGAGAGCAACTGGTGAATGAGTGCACTGCCAGGGCTGCCACGCTCCGAGGGAAACACAGGGTTATGTGCCATCTGCCTCCCAAGCCCAAATGGTTAACCAGGAATATTCATTCTGTTCCTATTAAGTATAATTACCGCCTAATCTGTAGGAGCCTTTTATTTCTCTATAATTACAGGATATTTAACAAATAAGCTGGGGAGGGTGGAGCCGGCAGGGATGGGGCTGGGTGCTGGTGTCAGAGCTGGGACTGGGAGCAGATGCCAATGGCACCGGGATCCAGCACTGGCTGTTTGCTGTTCCCAAGGGCTGGCTGAGAGCCCACACAGGGATGGCTTCTCCCGAGGAGGAGCCTGGGTGGGAACACCCGTGCCCAGGACAAACCCCGTGCCTGGCCCTGCAGAGCTGTTCCCTCGCCCTGGGGCACATTAGCCTGGTCATATTTATGAAGCTCTGTTCCAGGGATCAGAAGATAATCCCTGCCTAATTTACAGCCCTGATTTCCCCCTTGAAGAGCCCAGCTATTTATTTAGCTTATTTATTTACTGCCTCTCTCCTTCCCTTGCCTGCTTCAGCTGCCTGAGCTGTGGTGGGAAGAGGCTCCATGGGCTTGGCACGAGCTGCCAGCAAGAACCTCGCTGTGCAGAGGGGCCTGGGATGGACCCTGTGTCCTGCACCCCTCATCCCATCCATGCCCACCCACACACCCTCAGCTCTGCAGCATCACACGGGGCTCCCAGCACACCCAGCCTTGGTTTGGAGCAGCCCTGGGCTGTGGCTCTGCCTGGAGATGTGCCCTCACTGTGCCCACAGCCATTACCTCACACAACTGAAGCACCTTTGGCCAATTGCTGTTTTAAAGGAAAAAAAAATCAAAGGGATAATTGCTTAATTTAGAGTGATTTATTCCATTAAGTAACTCTTTACCATAGGCCTTTTTTAGATGTTCAAGTGTATTTTTCATTAGTGCTGCATAATAAAATAATTGCAGGCATAGGATGGGATTTCTCCCTTTTTTCCAGAAAACTGAAATACAGACAATCTCCCCTATTTTCTGCCCTTTCTGCTCTTTCTGACAGGAGTTGGGATCAGCCAGGAGTGACAAGGGGATGACTCCCTGCAGATTGGGGATTTCCCTGTACCCCTGGGTGAGACCCCCAGGGGCTCCTTTGACCCAGCTGCGTCCCCTCACCGGGCAGGTGGGCACAAGGGTGCCAGGGGTGCCACCTGAGAGCACGCCCAGGAGATGGGACACTCCAGTGTGGCAGACAGGGAAACACCTGGTGCAGGGACAGGGGCGAGGCTGAGGATGCTGCGAGTGGACAGCGGCTCCCCAGGGGCAGCAGTCCTGCTTTGTCCAGCTCCTGCCCTCCCACCGGGCACAGGCACAGGGGGTGTTTCGGGTGTGAAACACCCCCCTGGTGTCCCCAGCGCGGCGGGGACAGGCTGCAGGGAGCGCGGCGAGGGGGCTCCCCGGTGCCGCCGGGACCCCCGGCAAAGCCCGTCCGGCCCTGCACGCAGCCGAGGAGAAGGGAAGGAATGGGCTGAGCTCCCCCTCATGGCTCGCAGCGGCAGCGCCGGGATGCTGGGAGGACCGGGAGACGCTGGGAGGACCGGGAGATGCTGGGAGGACCGGGAGATGCTGCGGGACAGGGGGATGCTGCGGGACAGGGGGATGCTGCGGGACTGGGGATGCTGCGGGACTGGGGATGCGGCTGTGGTTCCATCAGCCCTGTGCTCTCGCCCTCGGCCAAGCAGAAAAAGGGCTCGAACGGCACCTAAACACGATCAGGGCTCTCCAGAATCTCCAGGCAATTTGTACACAACAGGGAGCGAGAGGCAAGGAAGAAACTATAAACAAGACTGACTTTTCTGGGTGCTTCCAGGGATGCAGGAGGTGCATCCTGGCAGCTCCCACTGGGGCACAGAGATGTGCCCGCAGGGCGGTTTGGCAGCAGCTTGGTGAGGGCCCTCCTTGGGCACGGCTCTGCCGTGGCAGCCAGGGCATAGATGGTGCCTGTCCTTGCCCCTGTGCCCACTTGGCATTTCCGGACCGTCCCACCCCCCTGACCATCCCTGTCCATTCCTCCCTCCCTCAGTGCTGGTCCTGCAGGATCACACTGGAGCAGAGTTAGAACCGAAGAGCACTCAGGTCTATTTTGGAAATGCTGAAGCATTTGGGGGAGCTGATAATTTTTCCCTCCACATCACCTTGACCAAGGCCATTTGCCACATTCAGTCTCAGCAGTGTTGATCCTCCTCAGAGCCAGTGGGGAGCTCATTTGCCAGGTGTTTGGAAAAACACCCAGTCGCCCACACCTTCAGCCACCAGCTGCTTTCCAGAGTACACCTCGTCTCTGTCCCTGGTTCCCTGTCATTTATTCTGGGAAAAGCTGCCCAGCTGCATCCCCAGGGGATTGGGCAGGACAGTTCTCAGGATCTGGGCATCCCACAGAAAAAACCTGTGGTTCTGATTCTCCCAGCGAACACAAAGAGGAGCAGCAGGCGGGTGCTCCATGGAGACAGCCTCTCGGGAGCGGCTCCCGCATGCAGGGAATTTAATGGAGTTGTTTGTTTCCCGGGAACTGCCAGTGTCAGGTGGCATTTGAGGGGCTGGTGTCTCAGCCCTGCATTAGTTTGCATTAACTATCCAGGGAAAATGAGAAATCCCATCAGAAGGGAGAGATGAAACCCCCATGGAAGACCCAAGACACCACATTCCTCCGCTGGCAAGGGGCAGTGCCAAGCATCCAGGAGCATCCCAGGAGCACCACTGAAGACAAAACCAAGATGTTCAACAGCAACTCAAGAAAAGAGCAACCTCCCTGTATCCCCTTCTCCTCCCTCATTCATCACCCTCCCATATGGAGAGGAGTTTTATTTTAGCCATCAATTTATTTCCAATCTGAGGCCGAAGCACAAACCCACCGAAGATGCCAGGGCTGGGAATACAGAGAGGAGCCACAGTGGTTAATAAAAACCTCCTGTCAAAGTCCATCGGACAAGAGATCTGCTGGAGAGAGGCTGCAGGACAGCAGCGGCCACAGCAAACATCCCTCCTCCTCCTCCTCCTCCCCACGGCCACCGCCGGGGCCTTTCAGCAATGGAGATTTATTTATTTGCCTTCCGGATCGCCCCGGCTCACCTTGGGAAGGCAACAAAAGCTCGCAGCAACAATTTATAGGGAGATAAGGCGGAGGGGCTGGCAGGGAGGGCCCGGCGTGGGGAGCTGTATTTCTCGGGGAGCCGTACCCTTGCCGGTAAGGTCATGTTGCAGCCGTAGATGTTCTCTGGAACAACAATTACTCTAGATAAGAAAAATCTAACTGGATAAAGGGACAGCTAATCAGGAGACTACAAGCCCCCGAATTGCTCAAGGAATCCTTATTGATCTGAACAAGATATCAAATGTAAAATAAAGGATTTTGCTAACTCCACAGGCTGCTTCAGCCCCTGCAACCTGGCACTGGATCAGCAAGCGGAGGAGCCGGCAGCCTGCAGCTCCTTTCCCAGCAGATATCGCTTGGCTGCCCCTTCAAAGGCAGAAGCTGCTTTTTCCCCCCACTCCAATCTCTCCATAAGCTCCCAAACAGGGCAAAAGCAGCAGCCCCTGGAGAGGGTCCCTCCTTCCTGTGCTGTCCTCGGAGAAGGGGCCTGGCCGTGGCTGCTTCCTCCTGTGCAGGGACACCCCCAGGCCCGGGTCTGCCCGGCCAGCTGTGGCTGTGTCCTTCGGGGACCAGAGAGGATGCCAGTGTTGGGGGGTCACCGCCTTCACACCAGCAGGGATGTGCTCACAACATGGATCCTGCTCTCAGCACATGCCTGGGGAGGGAGCACAGCCCTGGGGAACATTTTCCAGCACCCAGACCGGAAGGGAGCAGCTGGGATGGAGCCAGCCCACTGTGCCCAGGGCTCCAGAGGCAGCTGGCAGTGAGGAGCGAGATGGATGATGCCCTCCCAGCCCTGCGGAGCCGCGCTGGCAGCCCTGAGTCATGGCTGTGAACCACGCGCTGCTCCTGCAGCCATTTAGCAGGGGAGTTGGTTTATGCTAAACAAACACCGCTTGATTAATAAAAGCATATTTATGGAGGCTTAGCAGCTCTGGTAGCAGAGACAGGGCTGGAGATGGTGCCAGCAAGGCGAGTGCTCCTCGTTTCAGAGCTGCCCAGTGGCAGAAGGATGGTGCTGGTGCCAGTCCCAGTGCCAGGAAGGAGCCTGCATCCCCCTCTGGAGCAGCACAAGGAGCCACCAACACCAGAGCAGGAAATGCAGCATTTTCTTCTTTCCACACACTGTTTGCACCCAGCAGTTGGCTGGCACCCAAAAAGGAGGTGGCAAGGGACAGCAGTGTCCCAAGGAGCAGCCAGCACCCGTGGATGGGAATGGAGCAGCACCCTGGATCTGGCCCTGCAGGCAGTCGCCCTTGTCCCCGGTGTTCCTGCTGACAGACAGGGCTCAATGGCGGCTGGGAGAGCTCCTTCCTCCACCAGCAAACCCAGCTTCCCTTCCCGCCAGGCTCTGCTTCCTCCTGGTTGGGGCTGAGCAACGGCAGGAGGAGATGCAGGGAGCCCCCCGGGGAGCATCTCTCTCCCACTTGTGTTTTGATGTTGCTATGGTGATTGCCGAGCGATAAATCTTGATTATTATTGCCCGGCGCTTTCAGCTGCAAGCAAAGGCAACCTTTCCCGAGCCACTGGGGTGCCTTTGTTCCTGCTCTCCACCCGCTCCTGGCTTTCCTGCTCTGAGCCCTCCCTCGCCTGGGCACTCACACTGGGCAGGTTGTGCTCCAGAGAGCTGGTGCCCACTGTCCCCATCCATCCTGAGCTGGGGGCATCACGCAGGGCACTGGCAGCCCCACCTGCAGCCAGGAGGGTTAAATTCCCTGGCACCATGTCATGGCCCAGACAGCTTGAGACCAGCAAATCCTCCTGCACCCCGGATTCACATGAGCAACCCCAGAACATTTTTGTGGGGCTTGTCCAGCTCTAATCAATACCCTCAGAGCCCAGGAGAAGCTGGGGAGTCTGACGGGCCGTTATCAGCTCTCCCGCAGCACCTGAGCACAGGTGATGTCCCCCTGGGCCTCCACCCTTCCAGCCAGCTCTGGAAATGCGGGCTCTGGCCCCCAGAGCACGGCCCCCCCTCCGGCGCGGGCTCCGCTGTCCCTCCCAGACAGATGCCATTTGCAATGTATATTCTGGGCTCTGCTTTCATCTCAGTCCCTTTCGTATTTTGCCAGAATATTTCTCTGTGTAATTTCACCCAGGGGGAAACAGGCGTCTGAAATTTTGCTTTTAAAATTCCCTTTCCTCTGCATGCCCGGCTCTCTCCCATGCTGGCTCCCCGCTCCGCGCCGGCACAGCCGCGACTGGCGGTAAATCTATAAGCCAGCTCCCTTCCCCTTTGAAGTGCACCCGGCGCTGCTTGGATTCCCTGACTTCTTGCTCCTTTTATCTTCCCCCCTATTTCACTTGTGGATATTCAGATCCGCAGATTACATTTGTCTTCCAAAATTGCTTTCTCGGTCGGTAGCGCCTTTCCCCAGCTCTTTCTTGTGGGGTTTGTTCAGCCACTTCTGCAGACCTTCCCGTTCCTGCCGGCTCTGTGCTACGGTGACGCTGAACCCCTGGCCGAGCCCGGATGCATCCCAGGGATCAGAGCCCACATCAAGCTGGGTAAGAGCAGAGGAGAGCCCAGGGATACCCCAGGATGCCCCACTATCCTTCAGATTCCAGCAGCGCCTGTCAGGCATTTCGGAGGGGCAGGGTACTATGGGAAGATTGAGCCAAGGGCATCCAGACAGATCCAGCCCTGGGTCCAGCATCAAGGGAAGATAATCAGGGCTTCATGTCCCTTCCAGGAAAGTGGATGCTTCTGCTACCTCTGTCCCCCTCCGCAACCCCCCAGCTCCCTTTCATCGACAGAATCAGTAACTGAATTGACTCAGAACTCTGGGCAGGTTCCAAATGTCATCCCAGGTGCCGACAGAGTTCAGGATGAGCACCGGACAGAGGAGCAGAAGGAAGAGAGAAGGGGCTGCCCAGGGACCAGCCCTGTGGGTCGGAACACCCAGAGAAACTGCAGCGACAGCCAGCCCAGCACTTCCATCCATTTATCAAAGCCCCAGCAGTTCCTCTTTCGGGGTGAGCAAAACAATAAAACACGCTGAGCATAGAGAGCAGCTCCAGAACACTGTATTAAACACGGGGAAAAAAATAAAGTGGGGACCTGTTGGCTCATGCCATCTCTCCTTCTATATCAACTGCCTCGCTCCCAGACTAATGGTGTTATGTAGACTGTTATATTGGCTCTTTGCTTTACAGCACTGTGCCTCCACCCCAACGCTGCAGATTTATTCTCCTCTGCTCAGCAATAAGTTGCCACATTGTCCTCGAATGTCACTTTGTGCACCACAATGCCGAGCCTGGTGCCAGCCCTGCCAGCCATTCCAGGGCTCACCGTGCCCGGGCACCAACCACGGCAGAGGCACAAACAGCCCCCGCCACCACCGGCTCCCCAAGTCACCTTGGGCCAGTCACTCCCCACCTCATCTCTTGATCTCCTAGTGTGTAAAATCCTCCTTTTTGCAAAGTAAACACCTGTCAAAGCCAGGCAGGAGGCCCCAGCCTGCGCCCCGGGGTCTGGCAATGCAGGGAAAACAGGGAGAGGGGAACCAGCATGTGAGAGCACCCCAAAACTGAGCCCCTGAAAGCACAGGCCTGTGGTCTTGGAGCAGGAATTGAAGTCCAGAGCTGGTTCATCCCCTCCCATGTCCCCAGAACTGAGCAGAGCAGGTGCTCCCTCAGGAACAAGAGTTTGTCATCTGCAGGGTTATTGGCAGCTGTGCCAGGACACCTTGCTTCAGAGGGATAAATCAGTTCCTTCCTCCATTTCTGACTTGTCTGAGCGCCTCATTTAAACATTTATCAGAGGGCACGGCCTGATCTCCCTCACAAATGGGATGCTGGGGGAGCTGACACACCGGGATTGCACAAAGTTTTGTCACCCTGATGTTTCCCCGTGTGCTCCTGTCGCTCCTGTGACTGCTGTCTGTTCAGCAGGTGTAACCATCCCTTTAAACACTGCATCTGTAATTAAAGATTCATATACACCTTCCTCAAGGAGGGGAAGGGGGAGAGATGTCTTTGAAGCCGTCTCACAAAGGGATGTCACTGAGGGGGAAGGGGGAGTGTTGACACCGCAGCAATCGCCGTGTGCTGCAAGGGTTCCCCACGGCGCAGGCAGCTTCACCTGCCACCACCCCTGCACCAGCCTTCCTTGCCTGAGCCCTGCCTGACCCCTTCCTTCATCCTCTTCCCTCCTCCAAGCTCCCCGTGGCTCCAAAGAGGGGATTTCTGAGCACCCTCCCCCAAAGCCGTGCTTTTGGCCGGCATCTCACTGAGGCTCAAGTACCAGAAGCACGGAGATGAAATGGCAGCTCGGCAGCACGGGGCTGGCTGGCGCCTCGGGCAGTCTGTTTGGATGCTTCCCTGGATTAGCGGAGGCTCTTGACGCCCTGAGCCGGAGCCAAAAGCTCCTCTCAGCGCGGAATGCTGCGCACCGGGGGCTGCCAGGGGAACGCGCAGGGAAAAGCAGGTGGGGCTGGGCCTCCCTTGGTGCAGGGAAGGGCTGCAAACCTTAGGGGAGAGGATTTGGGGTCCCCTCCATTTGGGTACGGAGGCAGGTGCGGGCAGGACTCACCCAGAGCTGGGTGGTTTGGAGGATGCCCCGGCACAGAGCGTGTCTGTGTCCTCCCTCGAACGGGAGCTGCAGTTCCCCCATGGGGTGCTCCATCCCCGGGTCAGACACACAAACAGCCTCGCGTGTGCCCAAGGGGTCAGAAACAGAGCGGTTTGAAGTGCAAGGAGGAGGGATTGACAGCTCGGCTCTCTCAGCACTTGGCACAGCTTCCCCCCGGCAATTCCCTCGGCACCGCAGCTCGGGAGGGTTCCGGGAGCGCAGGGTTGGGGGTGTAATCCCTAATAGCTCACACTAATTCTCCACGGGCAGAAGGGCTGCGGCAGCTCGATGAGCTCGGAGATAAGGAGATTATCTTGTCCTGCAAAGAGGAGCACCGACCCCTGACTCGCTGAGCCTGAGATTAAGGCTGAATTAACCCCCAGAAGGGGTCTCTTGGCAGAGCTTCCCCAGCCCCTTCTCCCCCATTAGGATTTGTGAGGGGGATGGAGCTACTCCCACTGGACGTTTTTGGGGAGATGCACTGTGTCCACCAGCCTCAGAGAGGACAAACAGTGCAGGCAGATACTCACTGAGAGCATCCACGTGCCCTGGGAGCGACTGAATTACAAAAACCCAGATAGATGGACACAAAAAGACAGACAGAGAAGTAAAAGAACACTGAGACCTGTCCTTGAACCAAGAAATCCAGAAGCTGCTGGATTATGTGAGCAGCCCCCGGGCACCCACCTGCAGGGGAAGCGTAGCAGACAAACCTGAAACAGCAATGCCAAATATCCGAGGGCTCTGGAGGCAGCCCTGGGAGAAGGGACGCAGCGGGCCAGGTGTGCTGTTCCATTTGTGCTTGGGATCAAAGCTGGGTGAGCTCACACAGTTCAGGTGTTTGCTCGGCACTGAATTGTGAGTGGATTCAGCCACTCAGAGGCAAAGCAACAATAAAATTGTCCTCAAAGGATGACTTCCAACCTCCTCGGATTTTTCTCTTTTCCTCTGCTTTTTATCATTCACAAAAGATTAGAGATAAAAGCCTGAGGGAAGGTGACTGAGTGCTGGAGAGAGGGGCAGAGCTCTGCCCTGAATCCCTCGGACCAGCAACAGGTTCCCCCCATCCCATTGTCCCCCTGAGGCTCCAGGGCACCCAGCTTGATTCCAACCCGTGGCATTCCACTGCCTTTCCAATACATCCATCGCTGCCAAGAGCCCCCCCACCCATTTCCAGAGCCCCCAACCCACCAAGGGAACTTATTTCATTCCACTTTCACCTCTGCCCACCCGGGGCTGAGCTGGAGGAGGAAAACACCAGGTGGGAAAAACCCAGGAAGTTTCTCAACACCGCTGAGCACGTTGGTTACAGAGACAGATACTTATTTCTCTGAGCCTGTGACAACCCGAGCCAGCCTTATCTGCCCTGAACACTTTGTTGATCAGACAGAGAAGCACAGCCCGGGCAGCAGAGCCATCTTGGCACAGCACAGGGAACCGCCGGCGGGTCCGAGGTGCTGTTCAGAGACAAGAAATCACCTCGGAGTTCAAAGGCTGGGGAAGGAGATTGTCACCTTGGAAACCAGCCCGCCAAGGCATCATCAGCTGCCCGGCCCAGGGGGATGCTGCCCATGGACCAGGAGGATGCTGGACACTGACACCGAGGGTCCCACACCAAGTGCCGGCAGGGAGAGGGAGGAATCTCCCCAGGAACAGCAGCTCCAGCAGCAACCTCAGGATCCGAGCCTGGTTTAAGAAGCCGCTTCTCATTCACGGCTGTGAGGAGGGAAGGGAGGGATTCACAGGCCTCGGGGTGGGTGCATCCCTTCTTTTTCCCTTAAACACACGGATTGCAGATCCATCATCCACTTCCATGAGCAAAGTGTCTTTCAGAGGTGTTTTGCCTGAGTGCTACGGGCAGTGCTCATAAGGGTTTTTTGCAGCCCTCATTTACCTGTGGTTGTGGATCACAGAAAAGCCCTTGAGCCGAGCAAACTCTGAGCTGTGTTGGAGTGAGCTGGATGGGGGCAAAAATCAGGATATGGCTGATGAAAGTCAGAACTACATCCCTTGGCTTCCCAGGGACATTTTGTGGGGGCACCTCTGAGCCCTAACATTAAATTTATCTTCCTTTCCCACAGTAACAAAGCACAACACGGATGAAAGTATTTACAAGCCCAGCAAAACTCCCCTGTGGAGTATTTGCAAAGCATCACTGTCAGCACCATGAGGGCAGAGAGGTCTCCACGTATGCAGTGATCAGCGGATCCCAGGCACCCTGTCCCCTGCCCCGGGAACACCACAGCAGCATCGCCACCACAGGGGAGACCGAGACTGAAGTTAAAAGTTTTCTGGCTGGCTTTCCCCCGGTGGGCTGATAGGAATCATCTGCTGGCACGGAGCCTCGGTGCTGCTGCTGCCTTTGCTGTGTGTGTACATACACAGAGACACAAACGTGTTTATAAAATCCCCAACTTGGAATTGATGATGCCTGGTACGAAGCAGTTTGTCACCTGTGCTTTTATGATTACAGCAACTAAGGGGAGAGAGATGTCCTTTCAGATAAGCGTTGGAAGGGGGAAAAAAAGGAGCTTTCAAAGGGTCTTTGTTCTCTTGAAGTGCTCTGGCTCCCGAAGCCGCAGATTTCTCAGAGGAAGGGGAGGAGGGAGGATTTAAAAACAAAATGCATCCTCATTTTCAAACTGTTTCACATTAGCACTCATCAATTATAGAATTTGCCTTGACTAATGTTTCAGGCCATTATATTACCCTCTATGTTTATAATTGGATCCTAAATTAGGATTAATTCTCAAGGAAAATGTTCTGAGCTAAACAGGTGATTTCTCTCTCTGGAGCTCTGACAACGTCCTCATTACCCAACGTTTGCTTTTTACATCGATACAGAGAGACCAGAAACCCTGAAGGGCCTTTCACAGGTCACCCCAGGCTGCATTTTAAGGGCCAGGAGCTGGTGGGGACCCCCCACGGCTGGTGAGGATGGGAGAGCCAGGCCCTGGAGGGTGTTTGGGGCTCTTACACCTCCCAGCAGCACTGCGGGGGACACGGGATGGCACGGGGATGGAACTGGGCAGTGCTGCTCCACACCCCTCTGCTCCCAGCCCTCTCCCCACCCTGGGCACACCAGGGCCCTTCCCTGACCAGACACTGAGGCCTTGTTATTATTTATTAACCAGTCAGTGTGTGCTTAATAGAAATTTCATTAGGAGCGTTCAGTATAGATAGTCACCGGCCCAGAACCTACAAGTAATTATGTTTAATTATTATGCCGGTATGTTTGGAATAACGATAGCTCCCGAGCACCAGGATTAAGGAACAAAGTCAATTGGAACAGGAGCTATTTATTTTTTCATCTTAACAGTTCCCCTCTGCTCTTAACTGTTTTTCACATTTCTCAGCCATTGGTAAAAGTGCCGGAGAGAGACACCACGACACGGCCAGTCCTTCCCGTGCCAGCAGCTGTGCCAAGCAGGGAGCTCTCTCCTGGCACAGCAGGATGCTCACCCACGGGGCAGGGGGGGGTGGGGGCCCAGGGGGAAGCCAGGCTGGGGTAGGACACCTGGCACATCCAGCTTGGCTCTCTGCAGACCCAAACGCAGCCTTCTCACACACCTTTCCTGGAAACACCAGGTATTTTACCCCAAAAAGCAGCCTTCTGGACAATTTCCTCTCCCTTCAGAGCACAGTTTGAACTCCCAACCCAGGACTGGGATCTCTGCCTTTTGACTTCCAGATAGGAAAGCTGCCCCAGCAAAGGAGACACCGAGCAGAAGCCTGCAGGCAGCACCAGCCCAGCACGGCCCCTCAACCCTGCCAAGGGCACCCGCCTTCCCCCGGCCTCCCCAGCTGGGAGCCGGGAGGAATTAGAGCATTTGGGAGGGAAAACAGAGCTACAGAGAGACACTGTTGAATGTAAATACCAGTTAAATATGCATTACCATATGCCCGCGCCTTCGCGGTCTGTTCGGAGGCAGCGCCAGCCAGGGAGGGGATGCAGGAGCAAAGAGCTGGAGGCTCAGCAGAGCGAGCTCCTTCCCTGCCAGCCTGGCACCCCAGCCTGGCACCCCAGCCCACGCCAGAGCCCACGGAAATGAGCAGCTGTGGACCTGCTCCTGCTCTCCTGCCCACCTCCCTGCCCAGGCTGAGCCCACCCAGAGCCCGGGCACAGGACCTGCAGCACTCCCAGCGAGGGAACCCCGGCCAGGGAAGGGGTGAAGTGGTTTCCCCCCGGCACCACGCAGGTGATTGCGACAGCAATGCCTGTGCCACGGATGCCATCCCTAAAGCAAGGGGCGTGATCCCCCACCCAGCGCTGCCCCTGCCTGGGCACGGGGCTGCGTGCAGGCAGAGCCCAGATGGCAACCGTGGCTGCCTAATTACACGTGCAGATGACATTAGCCAAAAAGGGCCGATCCCGCCGGGGCTGCGGAGCGCATCAGCCAGCCGGGCTGCCGGGGGGACAGGGATTACGCAAATAGGATAACGCGCTCGCAGGCGGTGCTGCGTAATCCCAGCTTCCCTCTGCCCGGGGTCCCGCTGCCTCCGCCTCATCCCCTCGCCCCGGCCCCACCGCTCGCAGCGCTTGGCTTCTGCCTCCGCCCCGGGCACGGCTCCACTCAATCCGTGCGGGTGCAGCAGGAGGCGGCTCCGGAGGGAGAGTCGGGGTCGAATGCTGTGAAAGGGGAGCAGGAGCGGTTTGGGGAAGGATTCAGCTTCTCCTTGCCAAAGCAGCCGAGCCCTGCACCGCACACCCAGGGGATGAAGGTGGGATGCAACAACGCTTCCTGCCACCAAGTCTCCCTACCAGGTTATTATTTCATGTTGAAGTGTCAAGAACACATCGAGCACCACGAGATCCACAACAAAGTCACCTGGATCCAGTACAGCCTTACAACACAGACAGGGGTCCCCCCGCTACTTCCCCACGTGCAGTGCTGCTCCTGGGATCCCTCCCTCCAGCTCCATCCACCCCTCCAGCAAAGCCCGGTTGCTCTTAGACACAGGCGATGGGTTTCTAACAGAGCACAGTGTTTCTCCAAAAGCCCATGAGTGGTTATTTTGGTGTCGGTGCTATAACAATGCCCCCCAAGGTCCCCCACCAAATCCCCACGTGCAGGATCCCCATCCCTGTCCCCAAGTGCTGGGCCAAGGGACGGAGCTGCTGCCTGCTGTGGCAGTTCGTGTCTGTAGAGTGAAAATACTTCACAGGGTTACACAAATAAACCTTTCCTGCCTCAGTCTCACTTTTGAGAGGTGATGGCGAGCAGGGAGGAAAAAAAAATACACAAAAGATAGACTGCAGCAGCAGCTCTGCACCTCTCCCCAGGGAGGGCCGTCCTTAGAGAAGCTGTTCCAGGGAAGCGAATTGACACAGGCAATTACCGGGATGTCCAAAGGAGCCGGCCAGCGAGTCCCTGCAGCTCAGCAGCCGCGAGCAGACAGCTCCGAAACACAGACACAGCTTCACAGGCACCGCGCTCTGCCGCCGCCCCAGAGCTCTCAGCCCCGGCTCTCACCAGGACTGGACGAGGTTCCTGAGATCAGTGGATGCCTCGAGACAGACATGGATGTCCTGGCTGGCACTCGGTTCTGCTGGAACCGTGAGAGATGTGGCTAAGGCCCCTGATGGGATCGATGTGTTGGAAACCCAGTGGGACCGGAGCAATTCCCACGGGTCAGGCAGGGATAGACCAACACCCGAAGCATTCCTGCCTCCAAAACCAGCACCAGGCACAGGGAAGCTGCACCTGGACCCCTCAGGGATGCAGGTACAGCTCTCGCATCCTTTAACAGACACACAAAGCCCTTCTTGGGGGTGATCATGCATTGCAAAGTCCCCATCGCTGCTGCCACAGGGTACCTGACACACCAGCACGGGAAGGGCCAGCCTGGATGGCATTTCTAGGTGAAAAACAAGGCTTTTCTGGCTTGGAGAGCACTGCAGTGTTTGACCTCGCTTTGTTCTGCTTCCCTTTGCAACTCTCGGCAGTTTTTGGCCACTCTCCAGCTTCTCCAGCCATTTTTCATCTCTCCGCTCAGCAGCGGGCTGGGCCAGCCCAGCAGCTCCGCAGCCGTAAACCTTTGGGATGAGCCGGGGGCAGGGGGAGCGGCCAGCCCTGGACACTGCTCAGGGGGCCCAGGGCAGGCAGGGGGGGCTTGTCCCACCCCAGCGCCTGCTCCCCAAGCTTTTGGCAGGGACACAGCCAACTCTAATTGCAATTTCCATTCTGGTGGCTGCGCTCTGCAGGCAAAATCGGTTCTGTCTCTGTAATGAGTCACTCCTGAATATCAATCCACGCAGGGTAAAATGGAGACAATAGCTGCTTACATGCATAGTGAGTTAATTATGAGCATCTGCTATTAATCTTGCTATCAGACTGCTAATTGCTCCTTCTCCTCCGCAAAGGCGTGCTGGAGGTGAACTGGCTCTGCCGCCCTTCCCTGGGCCCTGGCTGGCTCCCACAAGAGCTCTGGGCTCCTGGAGCTGCAGCCAGGACATCATCCCCAGGGACAGGGTTGCTCCCACATCTGCAGGCACCAAAGAGGCTCATCCCAAAAAAGGGGAGGATGAGCCAGCCAGCAACCCGGGTTCTGGCTGAAGGGACCCCCAACAGGCTGGATGCTGTCGTTCATGGGGGGCAGAGGGGCACAGCACGGGACAGGAGCCACTCTGAAGGGTGCCAGGCTGAGGGAAGAGCACTGGGAAGGTGGAGGGCAGCTTCCCCCGGCAGTCACCTCCGCAGGGACCCTGTCAGCCGGGAGCTGGGAGCCTTCTGGGGGGAGGCAGACGTGCAGGGGAGATGTCGAGTTGCACTCTCGCAGGTGAGGACTTGACATCTCATGTGTAATGAGGAAAGAAAATGCATCAGGAGCATTTGGGGAAGATGACAGCAGATCAGAACTGCCTCCATCTCCCACAGATTTATTGTGTCAAGCAGTCACTCAGGGAAGTGGCAGCAGGCACTGTCAGCAGCCTGGCCATGGCAGGCTGGAGAGCCCAGCCCTTTGATCCGGCGGCTGCTCCGCGATGGATTTAGACAAACTCCCGGTGATTGCCTAACAGGAGAGCAGCTCACACACCTCAATTAGCTGTGAGCAAGGTAAGAGCCCGAGCTCATCTCATTAAGGAGCTGGCTCGCTTCCCCCACAGCGCACGAACGAAGAGCTGGTGGAGGACCCTGCAGTGGGAGCGATGGGGATCGGATGTGGGAGGCACTGACCCCCCCGATCCCAGGCCACATCCTTGGTGCTTGAGCAGGAAGGCAGCCAAGGCCACTTGTAGCCTCTACAAGGCTCTTCTGGCTGAGAAAGGGGTTGGGGAAGCTCAAACAACAGCTCCTGGAAAGGGATGCTCAAGGCCTCATCAGCATGTGAATAAATGGGAGATTAAATCTGAGCCCCGAGTATTCACTGAGGGATGTAGGAAATGTTTGTTCCTGTGTTCTGAAAAGCCTAAGACAAAAACAAACCCGACACAACTTCCTCCTCCTTGTCCCCATCCCCATCCAGCCTGGATGGGTGCCCTCTGGTCCCCATGTCTCCTCTAGCCAGGAGACTCCCACTGAAGGAGCTGAGGCCCCAGACTGAAAGCTTTGCCTCCAAAAGCAGAGGTCCAGGTGCCCTCCAGCCCACCGTGCCAGCTCCAGCCCTCCCTCTGTCAGCGCTGCCCATGGCCCAGAGGCAGCCAAGCCTCTGTTCATCCCAAATCCTGCTCTCCCACACGCAGTCAAGCCCCGCGGCCTGAAGCCTCATCGCCCTCACACTGCAGAGCTCCGCCGCAGCCAGCTAGCAGCCGCCTGAAAGGGAGGGAATTCAGGATATTTTAAGACACTTGGAAATCTTCCGTATCGATTTCCCCGTCTCAGTAATTAGATGTAGCGATTAGACTCTCTTCCACTACACGGCGGGGCGGCTCCGAGCGGAGCTTCCCGGCAGTGTTTACACCGGGGATGCTCTCGCAGCCTCATCCTCATGCGCAGCAAACAGCCCAGCTGTGTGACCGGAGGCACCTCCCCGCGAATCTGGCACCGGGATGCGATATACATAATATATAACAACCGTGTTTATCAGACGGTAACACATCGCAGCTGCTGGTAAACGAGCGCGCGAGCCTTGAACTGCACGGAAACTTCATGTATTATTTAAAATACTTTCCCAGGAATCCTGTCAAACCAAGCCCAGGCTGTGCCCATGAGGATCGCGGTTGGGGGCTGCGGTGCTGCCTCGCAGTGCTGGTGCCTGGCACGGTGCCCGCCTTGGCCGGGAGCCGGCACCCCACTGACTCCATCCCTTCCTCTGGGGAATTTTGCCAGGCGCCTCCATTCATCTGTCCCTACAACAACCCTCCCACATCCATGGATCTGCAGGTGCTCTCCACGCCCAGGACCCACCAAACCAGCCCCATCTCAAGTTGTTCCTGCCTCGTGCACCGCACGAAGCTGGGTGTTCCCAGCGCTCCTGCAGGTGGGACATTCCCCCACCTGCCTTGCACGGATGAGGATTCAGCACCAGCTCCTCCCTGAGAGCTGCAGTGGGCACAGGAAATATCAATCCCTGCTGCTGCCCCAGCGAGTGCGGCCGTGTTTGCTCAGAGCCAGGATAATTTGGAGATTGCTCTGTAATGAACAGATGATGAATGTTTCAATATCCAGAACAAGGAAAGCAGTGGTGATCTCAGGTGGGTAAATCAGAACTGTGGCTCTCCATGGACATTCACAGCTCCCCAGCAGAAGGGCAGGCCATGAAGTGAAGCCTTGGAATCCGATCCCAGGGAATGCTCAACAGAGCAATGAGTCGGGGAGAGAGATCATAGAATTGCTTAGGATGGAAAAGCCCAAGCCAGCACTGCCAAAGCCACCACTAAACCATGTCCCCAAGTGCCACATCTACATGATTTTTAAATCCCTCTGGGGCTGGACAACCCTCTCAGTGAAGAAACAGCTCCCAATATCCAATCTAAACCTCCCCTGGCACAATCCGAGGCCATTTCCTCTTGTGCTACTGCTTGTTACCTGGGAGAAGACACTGCCTCCCACCTGGCTGCACCCTCCTCTCAGGTAGCACAGGTAGATGGTGCCAAGCAAAGGACCTCCTTGCTCCCCAAATCCCACCAGGTTAGGAAGATTCTGCCACAGAGCAAAGCAGCTCAAGGAAAGCTCAGCAGCCCTCTCCCCTCGGACCCTGCCTGCCTCTGCTGGCTTTCTCCCCAGATTTTGGGGCTGCAGCTGCCCAGGTGCTCTTGCTCAGCAGGAGAGCAAAAGACAAATGGTTTAATATGTGCTAAATCCAGGCTCCAGCTTCACCACTTCCTTTTGTCTGCTTTCCTCGCAGTATTTCCCAGCGTCCCAGACAAGAATGAATGCAAGGCTCTCATTAAAGTCCTGCTCTGTATCGTGCACAGGGGTCACGGCGGTTTGCCCCACTATCTGCATTTTTAAAGGTGTTTCAAATCCAGGCTTGCTTTTTCCTTGGGAAAATAAAAGAAACCCGTGTGCCAAACTGGAATAATCCATCCTCAGCTGCAACTGAGACGGAGGCTGCTGCCAGGGCCAGCAGGAGGAAAGGATCTCTCTGCCAAGCTGCATCTCTGCTCCCTGCCTCTGCTTTCCCACCCACAGATGATGATGCTCAAGTGCTTCCCCAGGAGCAGAAGGCTCCATCCCTCCCTGCCTGTTATTCTCCGTTCCCTGCAGCAGCAGCCGCAGGGTGCAGCCAAGGATGGATTAATCCCAGCCTCAGAGGCATTTCCCACAACATCCACCTTCCCCTGAGCATTGTGACCCATTGTCCCTCTGCCCCCAGTGCTGGGGTGGCATGTGAGTGGCCAGGGTGACCTCAGCCAGGCCCTCAGCCAGGGCTCCCGTCCATTCCAGCTCCTCATTCCCTTATTGCCCATTCAGCCACCCACAACAGCCTCGGACCTCTTTTTGTTCAGGGAAATAAAAACTGCCATAAATTTATGTACTTAAAGGATTTCTCACCAGCAAAGAGCCCCTGGAGACTCCCATTTTGCGAGAGTGAATCTCACACCTAATCACAAAGTGCCGCTATTTGCCGTATCTGCGATGAGGCAGCAGCTCCGTCCCGCCTTTCCCAACGTCTATTTACCAAATCCATTTGCAAGTCTAAAATTTAATCAGCCAGGTTTCATCTTGGAGGCATTAACATTCAAACGGGACTCACTCCCAGGGATGGAGCTGGAGTAAACCGGGGCATTGATAGCGGGCAGCTCCGAGCTCGGGGTGCAGTGATTTACTCTCAGCCTGGCACCAGGCGGTGGCAGGGGCAGGACCCCCCAATCCTCATGGGCAATGCAGTGGGGGTGACACAGGAGCATCCCCATCCTTCCATGTGAGGGACCCCAGCAAGAGCTCGGGCACAATCAAAGCACAGAGCGACCCCCTCCTAAGAAACCCCACTGCTTTGAGATAAACCCCCTAGAGCCCCAAGGAAATCAGCTCCAGGGGGATGCAGAGGAGCTCTTCCCAGCACCGTGCTGGCAGCACAGGCCTCAGGGGAGGGATTCATTAGGCAGTGCTCATAAAGCATGTTTTATGGGCTGCCCTGCTCATTGGGATGGACAGGAGGGCCCCACTTGACCTCGGGGGAAAGAGGAGACGGATGATGACAGGAGCCAGCAGTATTTTATCCCGGCCAGATTAACGGGCCCTGCAGAGCAGCCGGGCTGCAGGATCCACGTAGCTCAGAGGGACACTCCAACACTGCGGAGCAAAATCCAGCAGCTTCATCAAAAGTAGGAACACTGCGCCTCTTGGGGAATTCCATGGGATTTGGGTGCACAGGCGGCATACCTGGGCACAGGTATCCCTTCCTGGGGACCAGCATCGCTCCCTGGGGACTTCAAAGACAGACACAAGTTTCAGGCTGGTTAAACCTTTTCCTCTTCAGCCAATCCCCACTTTGTTAATCCCCCAGCTCCCTGCAGAAGAGGAGGGACCTGGACAGGCTGCCCCCGGGTGCCACACAGAATCCGACATCACAAAGTGACCTTTCCCTCTCCCTGCACCCAGCCAGGGCTGCAGCACCACAATAAAGCCCCTGCTCGGTGGAGGTATCCAGGAATCACGAAGGCTCCTTTCATTCCCCCCACCTCTCTCTGCCTCCAGCCCTGACAGATTTTAATTATTTGCATCACTTTCTCACGTATCTCATTAAATTTGCTCTGGTGCCTCTTGCTGGCACCTGCAGCAGGAGCCAGCGGCACTCAGGGCCTGCCAGGGCTGAGCGGTGCCTCCGGCTCTGTCCCACTCCAGGGCTGTCCAGGACACTCTGAGCTGGCAGTTGTGCTGCAGAGGGAATTATGAGGCTCTCGGAAGTGTGCAGTGAGGGCAAAGGTGACACAGTTCATCCGTGCTCTGGCCCTGCGAGCAGGGATGCTCCATCCAGCACGGCAGGGTACCAGTCCCGCAGCAGCCTCTCCCCTCTGGAAATAACCTTTGCTGGGCTTTATTAGGAGCCATAAAAAGCAGGCGAGGGAGTGTGAGTGAAGAAAGGCGAGAGACATTATGTGTCTCGCTCTGGGAGCCTGCAATGGCTCCGACGCCAATAAATAAATAACAGAAGAAACATTCCCCCGGGTCCCTCTGACATATCTAATTGATATCACCAGGGATCTTCCATGAAGCAAACAGGAATCTAATCTATGGCCTCGCACAGACGAATGGAAGCAGCAGGGTGGCTGCCACGGAGCCTCCCACTCCTGACAGGGAAGTGGAAACCAATTCCAGGCAGCCCAGTATCCCAAAAACAAATGGCAGGCCTGGCAAGGCAGCAGCTGCACTGGCCTTGGAGAGGAGCTCCACTGCAATTCCTGGGAAAAATATAATTTTCCAGAGATTCCACAGGGGAAAGAAAGGAAAAGCAGGGGCCAGAGAGGAGGTGGCACCACACTGGAGTTTTCCAGCTGCCCCCAGAAGTACTGGCACAAGCAGACAGCGGTGCAGAGGGCTGGCTCCCGTCTGGCACATTGTCCGTGCTGCTCCGGAGCCGTGCCTCCACAGAAATGCCCTCAGCCACCTCAGCTGCCACCTCCCACCTTCCCTGTTTAATTAGCTCCCTCCTGATGTAGGTAATGGAGCTCTGGAACTCTTAAACAAAGATTTAATCAGCCCCAGCTCTGCACTGGCAGCATCCAGCTCCCTTTGCTAGATTGGTGTGAAATCCAGGGCCTCCTCACTGCTAATGGCTGCCAGCATCCCGGAGTCCCTGGATAGTCCAGCTCCAAGTCCTCTGGACTCTTCTCCACGCATCAGAGTCGCCCGGGTCATTGATTTTTAGCATCATGCAAATGGAGCTGGCGGGGAGCTGGCAGCTCCAGTGCATTATTATTTAGGATGGATAAACTCTTATCCCGAGCTCCCAGCACCTTGCCGAGGCCAGGGGAGGGTTTCTGATTTATCGTGATTGTTTTCAGCCCAGTGGAGGAATGGCAGCAGTGAGGGGAGCAGGGACAGCCACTTCCATCACCAGGCCCTGGCAGCACAAAGGGTGGCACCGGCCCCAAGCCCTCCGAGGGGCAGAGCTTGTGACCTCCATCACATCCACTGGAGGTGGGCACCAAGGCAACACCTGACACGTGGCCACTGCAGAGTGTGGAGCAGCCACTGAGACACGCAACCCCCCCAGTCCAGCACCAGACACTCCTCACCGAGTCCTGACACACCCAGACGGCACCAACCGCACCGGAGCCACTGCTGAGCTGGGAAGAGTCTCTGCCAGTGATGGTGGGTGGAGAAGACGCTGATCTCTGGGCAGAACACAGCCACCCACAGCCCCCACCAGAGCCCTCTCCCAGCCCAGCCCGCTCTGCCCCCGCCGGCAGCTCCTTCCCGACCCGGAGCCGATTGCGGATAGATTGGCTGCCGGCAAACGGCAATAGCTTTGCAGAAAACCATCTTAATAAGTGCATCTCCCAGCCAGGGGTGAGGAGCAGCAGCTGAAGCGCCGGCGTGGATGTCAAGTTACAAATGAGACATCCAACTGCTTCATTTATTAGAGGGAATCAATTCGACTTTTCATATTCACCAGGAGCTGGAGGCAGGAAGGACCCCATCAGCCGCCGGCACTCAACCCCTGCGCTCCAGCTCGATGCAGCGCGGGGAGAAGAGGGATTGAGGAATCTCTGGCTGCACAGCAGTGCTGGATCGCACTGGTGCTGTGCTCCTGGCCCAGGAGAGGAGCAATGAGGAGAGAATTCTCCTCTCCACAGCCCTGCTGGAGGCCACTGCAGGGAATGGCAGGCAGAAGAGGGGCTGTTCCATGGGGATGCGGCTGCCTTCGCACCAGGGAGCCACGGCTCTGCCCTTTAGATGAAGCCAGCGGGCTCTGCGTGTGTGTGAACATGGTTTAATCCCCCAAGAGCTGTAATTGCCACTGTGCAAAAATATTACAGGTCACTGGAAGCAATTTAATGATAATAAAAATTAGAAAAAAAAACCAACAGGAAATGAAGCAGCTGCCATCCTCGATTTTCAGGCTTCTTTATCATGCAAAAAGGGCCCGTTCATTTCTCCACAGATATTTAACACGTCTGCAACTGCAACAGAAAGGCCTCCTCATCCTGCCCCGCACTCCTCATCCTCCCCTGCACCCCTTGGGGACGAGGACCACCATGAATGCCGTGCCAAGGGGCACCAGGAATGTCCAGGCTGTGCCCTGCCTGGTGCTTGGCCAGGTAAGTCCAGAGCTTCCAGATGAAAAGGTAGCTGGAAACCCCTCCATGCAGCACAGGAGTTCAGCTGGTGAGTTCTTACGTCAGGAGTAAACTCACACAACCCTTGAGAGCACAGAACTCAGGACTCACTGCTGCTACTGGAGAGAAACGTGACGGGTCTGTTTATCCGTGCCCAAAAGTCCCTGTGACAGAGGAGGAAGCTCTGAGCAGGCAGTGGCACAGCTCAGAGCCGTGGGGGTGGGCAGCCCCCCAAACAGGGAGTTTGCATTGCTGGGAGAGCCACACGAACACGTGAGGAGCAAACCCTTGGGTCGATGCCGTGCCTTGGTGGGCTCCTGCAGCAGCCAGAGCAACCACGACAGGAAAGAAAACTCCCTGTGCCCAGCATCCCTCCAATCCTGGAAAACCACAGCTGGCTGCCTGGGCAGGCAGGGCTGGTGCCCGAGCCCTCTGGAACAGGACTGCAGGAGCCTCTGGGACGCAGGAGCACAGCCCAGACACACAGCGGCAGCTCCCGATTTTCCGGGAGCGTGCTGGAAGCGCCTCTGCCCGCCGTGCTGGGGAGCAGAGGTGCTGCTTGTCCCTGCCTGCGGCTCCCTTCACCAGCTCCTGCCACTCCGCTGTCCCACCCAGGGCCAGGGAGGAGCACGAGCAGTGTCTTGGGGCCCTTCCTGCCGGTGCCACGCCAGCACTTGTCACAGCCAGCAATGGCGACACTGTTATTATACATGGCCTCAAAGCCCATTCAAGGCACTGAAAGATGAATTATGTTTCATTTATATCAAAGAAGCAATCTCAGAGCCCATTTGTGATCAAATTTGCTGTCAGAGAAACTTTGCTTTATCTCATTACATCTGATATCTCTTGGCTTCTTGTCCTTGAGACTATTAAAGTTTAATGTCAAATTCGAGATGAAATGGAATTGTTGCTGTATCATCTCATCAGGACCCCGTGCGCCCCGTCCATCCTCACCATCCTGACAACTCATTACACCAGGGCAGCTGGGGAGAGGAGGATGAGGGAGGAAGGCCCCGTGGGTGTGAGGGAGGGTGAGCACAGCACCCACCAGCGCCTGAGATGAGGCATCAGGGGTGTTTGGGGGACGAGGGGCAGAGCCTTGGTGAGGGCTGGCACAGCCACTGGCCCGCTGTGGAGCTCAGAGCCACAGCCCAGGCAATCCCAGGCCTGGAATCCATCAAACATGCTGCACTTTGGTCCTTTGGAGACTGAGCCGGGCCCACAGCAGAGCGAGGGTTTGAAATGCAGAGCCAGGCTGGAAAACAGACCTCTTTGAGGTGAAACATCCTCTCGGAATCATTTAGTCTCTCCGCAATCCTGCTTCCTGCAAAGACTAAACACCTTTGATGATCAGCTTTAGTGGGCTCCCAGGAGAGTTCCCTGGAGCCAGCCCGTTCAACCTCCTGAAAGCGCCGTGCAGAGGGGTCTGCCGGGTCCAGATGAAAGCCAGTCCTCCTGGGCTGATCCACGAAAGCATCCAGAGCCAACACACGGCAATTTTCCAGGAAAATAACTCCCAGGTGCTGCTCTCCCCACCTCTCCAAACACAGACAGTGTGGTTCCTGGCAGCACTGAGAGAGAAAGGGCAGGAGAAGAGCGGGGTGTGGGGAGGGGGGACGCTGGGAAGGACGGGAAGAAGCAGTGACTCCCCAGCTCCTCTGGACCCCACAGATCCCAGCGTGGAGACACGGGCTCAGGGCAGAGAGCACACTCAGGGGGGAGGACTCAGAGAAGAGACAGCATTTCCCTGGAAAATCTGCTTCTGAGAAGGAGTTATTATCCATCAGGGAGAAAAAAGGAAAAGCGCGATCAGAAACTTCCCGACAGTCACTCGCACAATGTCAAAGCCCACTGCAAAGCAGGCGAGAAGCGCAGAGCCCTGATGGGGCAAGTTCTCCAGGTACCCTCTCGTTTTCAGGTGCCCAACCTTCGACTCTCTGGCTGGGAATTTCAAAGGAGCCGAGGGACACAGAGGCACAATTCCTGCCTCATTGCAAAAGTCTCAAGGAGTTCAGTCTCTGCAGATTAACAAAGGGAAGGTGATGAGGTGACCTGATCAAAGTCTTTAAATACCTACACAGAGAACAAAAAAAATTGATAATAGAGGGTTCTTCAGTCTAACAACAAAGGTGGAAAAAAAACCCCAGTGCGTGGGAGGGGGAGCCAGACGAATGCAGCCCAGGCACCAGGTTGAGGGGGATGAAACATCGGGAGCTGGGCAAGAGATCTCAGCAGCTGGAATGTTGTAACCACTGCGGGGTGTTTGGGTAGGAAACCTCGCCCACTAAAGGAAAAGTACATCAGAGAACTCCTCCAGTCCCTGTTACACAGGATGGACAGCCAAAAGCAGCCACTCTCCAGCTCGATAATTTTTGGGAGGAGCTATTCCTTGTGGAGTGCTGGCTGACCAGACCCCCTGGGGACATCAATCAGGACACCTCTGTCCCCATGGCTTCAGGCGCTGGTGGAAGCCAGGCCAGAGCCGAGAGAGCTGGGCCAGACCCAGGGGCCGTGTGGCTGGAAGTGACGCCGGGCCTGGGGCAGAGAATCATCGCAGCCGTGCCCCAAGCCCCGCGGTGCCGGCCCTTGCACGCAGCTTCCTGGCCACATCAGCTCCTGTGGTTTGTGTCCCTGGGTCAGACCCTTTCCCGCACACTCTGCCAGTGCTGCCAGCGCTGAGAGAGGCAGGAGAGAGTCCAGGGTGGGAAAGCACGGCTCCAGCCAGCATCTCCAGCCACCTTTCCCTGGGGGAACCGGGGTGTGTGCTGGTGGATGTGTGTAACCATCCCCAGCGAACACCCGCCGCAGCTCTGCCTTCCAGCCCGGCTCCTTTGCACCGGGAATTTAACAGAGACATAAGGATCCACCGCACGGAGGGAATTCCCAAGGGAACAGCAGCCTTATGGGATCATCACACACGCTTTAGGAGCGGGATCCCACAGGCACCCAGCCCAGCCCCGGATCTGCAGGCTCCCTCCGCCCGTCTCCCCGGGATTACCGCAGGAGCCGGCACCCAGGGCAAGAGCTGCCACAGATAAACACAAACTCCTTTCTTCAAAGTGTCAAGCGGCTTTTCCAGCCTGGGCTAAACCTCTGGCATCAATAGCCACTAAACACATCATCATCCACACTTAAAAGAATCAACGGCAGCCTTCATTAGGGCAGCAGGCAGGGGCCGGGGCTCTGCTTTTGTGCTTTTCTGGGTTTAATGGGTTAGTTATGGCACTTTCAAAATGAATGAACTCCGAGCCCAGAGCCCCCAGCTCAATTGTCAGTTATTGCTGGCAGTTTATCAGCATTAACTGATTAGGCTCAGGATGATGGATGCCCCTGCCTGTGCCTGGTGCGGGCCGAGGAGCCGCCGCCTCTCCCTCGGTTCCTCTGTCACCCAGCAGTAATTGCCGGCTCTAATTCCCCACCGCCACCACCTCCAGCAGCAGCTTTTGTTTTCATCCTCTCGCAATCACAGAGAAGTCATAATAATAAAATAAAATTCAAATGAGAGGGAAGCTCAGCCCCGGCAGAATTTAATTGATGATCATTACACTTTGGAATCTAAACTCTTTTAATTTCATTGTGTTTCACAGAGATGAATTATGAAATTACGGCTGGCCAATTACTGATCCTGCCTCGGCTTTGTGCGCCTTCCCCACTCCTCCCGCCCCTCCAAACACCCAACTCTTTTCTTCTGGAAAGATTGGTGGAAAAGGAGAAACACTGCCATTTATCCCTAGAGCAGCTTCCCAGAGAGGAAAGGCACAGAGTGGGGAAAAGAGAAGGTGTTAAATCCATTGGTTCCCAGCAGGAACTGGGGATGGTGGCTCCTATGGATTCTCCAGCATATGGATTGCTGCCAGCAGGCAAGGAGCATCCTGAGGATGCCCAGGGGTGCCAGCACAAGCCTCAGCACCCCAGAGGTGGCTCTGGAACAGCTGGCACTGCTCTGCAGGGACCCCGCAATGGCTTTTCCAAGGGGCTGTCACAGAGGGAGGCTTGGAGAATCAAGGCCACTCTCAGCATGGTGACACAGGAGCCCCACGTACCCACAGCCCTCCCCAGCCGCCGGCCCCAAACAGGCTCAGAACCCTCTGATGCAGCCCAGCAGACACACAGCGCATCATTCCTGGAATCTCATCCAGGGAAACTTTCAGGAGAGCTGCTCCTCAGGGCCTCATAAAGGCTCCATGCCTTAAATTCCTCCTTGTTTTGTTTTGTTCGCTGCCAGGATTTTGCTGAAAGCAGAGCTTTGCCTGCTACAGGAAGGGAGAGACGTGCAGACACTCACAGGTCTCTCCCACACTGTCTGCTCTGCTCAGGAGCTCCTCCACAGCACTTCCACACAGCCCAGCACCCACTGGGAAGGGGATCAAGCTGAGAAAACCCATCCCACACCCCAGCTCTGTTCCCTCATCCTGCACCTCAACCACCTGGGCACAACTCAAGAGCTGGTTTGGAAAATCAAACAGAACAGTGGCTGACAAAGTGGCTGCAGCGCAGCCCAGGCGTGGCTGCTCCGTGGAGGCCCAGCACAAACTGATCTCCTGCTCTCACTTCCAGTGGGGTTCATTACGGAGCTGTCTCCTCTTTTGGGCTGGGTTTGCTTTTTTCCCCTAGGGCTGAACGGGAAAATAAAGCCTTTTGCAAAACGTCACTGGAAGAAAAATACAGGCCACCACCAGAGCCCCACCAAATAAATAAATAAGTGGAAAGTGATAAATTTTGGCTGTCTTATAAAGACAGACCAGCATTGCTTATCGGCCATGATGTGACCAGATAGCTGCCTCAGAAAACAGGCACTGGCCCCTGGGTAATAAATGAAAGCAATAAAGGCAAAGTGGCTCCTCTGAGCAATAATTGAGCCCCGCGGTGCCAGTGGGAGCCGTTCCCCTCCGCAGGGGCTGCCCCCGGGAGGGCTGCAGGGGTGGGGGTACCCAGTGCCTCTCCAGGGAGGGTGCTGCTGCCCAAATGCCACTCCCAGCAGGGAAGCTGCTCCCGCTGCCACCCAGGATCACAACGGGGAGCAGGAGGGAGCCCAGGGCTGTGCCTCTCCCGATAAACATCCCCGGAGCAGTTTTCCTTAAAGAGGTGTCTATTTAGCACCATTTCCGTCACAAGCGGCTGCTTTGCATTTCTTCTGCCTTTATTAAAACTGATTTTCTATTTGCTCCACACAAGCCGATCTGATTACATTTCCATTTTCCCCTGAAGAGAGGGTCTCACTCTCCTGAGGGAAAATGGAGATGGGGCTCAGCCCCCCCGCCCCCCGCTCGAGGGCTCTTGTGCCAGGAGCGGGGCTGAGGACCAGAGCCGGAGCTGCGAGGAGCTCTGCTCTGCAGCATCCCGCAGCTGTTTCCATGGGGACACGGAGGCAGCCATTCGCAGGCCTGATCCTGCCTGTGCCTGCAGAAACACCAGCCAGGAGCCATTTCAGCCGAGAAGGTGGGTTTGCCTCGCAGAGAGGCAGCAGCAGGTGAATCCAGGCAGGAGCCAGCAGGAATATCTGTCTCTGCGTGCTCCCCTTCGGGCTGGAGCTCCTCCACACCCACCCCAAAATGCAGCTGGGCACCACCAGCCTTCCTGCACAGAGGCTTCTCCTCCTTCCCCCTTGCTGCTGCCCATATTGCATCCCCACAGGATGTCTCCTAAACTCACATCCCCGTGTCCCCAGGGGGGCTCGGCTCTGGCAGCAGAGGGAAAGATGCCGGCGAAGCAGGTGCTGATAAATAGGTCAGCAATTCATCCCCCAGCACGACCTGTCGGGGCTGGCACGGTCCTGGCAGCACCGTAAGTGACATTAGAAGCCACAGCCAAGCACAGGAGCCCTCCTGCTTCTGGCGAGGGGACAGGCCAGCAGCAAGGGCTGGGACAGCCATCGCATCCCTGTGGCTTCCAAACCCCCTTCCAGCCACTCTGGGATGAAAAAACAATGAGGAGTTTTCATTTTGGATAAAGATTTTAAAATTCATTTAATTAGAAAGCACCCATTAATGTCCCTGCCCTCTGCAAGGCTCAAGGCTCTCTCTCCAGCTCCGCCTTCCACTCCTCACCAGCCTTGTGGAAAGCCATTACCAGGAAGCAGCTTTGAAGTCCCAACTTTATTAAGATTGATTCCACCTGCCTCCAGTTTTGACAAGTCCAAAGCAAACACGCAGGGCCACAGGGAGATTTGGTAATAATTACCATCTTTAATTACTACTAAAACATCAATTGCTCTTGTTCAATTAGTATCAGAGATCCAGGCATGGCAAAATTTGTAGCACAAAATCAGCTGAAAATTGATTTCTGAGCACTTAACACAGATCCCAAATTGCAAACCTGATAAGGGGCCCTGGCAGAGCACGGGCACCAACAGGGAGGGATCTCACCGATGGAACAGCTCCAGAGCAAGATTGATAACTTGTACACCTGCATCGTGTACCTGGAGCAGGAGGAACTCGTGAGGGGAGTGCAGGGGAGGGGACAGGCTGTTGACAAGGACAGAGGCAACTGGAGATGGAACCACAGGTGATCCGTCGCTGGAAAGGGGGCACAGCTCCTCCCCTCTCACCAGGGCAGTGCCACCCACCATGGTCATCACAGGATCACTGAGGTTGGAAAAGACCTTCAGGATCGAGTCCAGCCTGTGCCAAATCCCCACCTTGTCACCAGCCCAGAGCACTGAGTGCCACATGCAGCCATCCCTGGGAGGACTCCACCAGCTCCCTGTGCAGCCTCTTCCAAAGCCTGACCCCTCTTTCCACGGAGAAACTCCTCCTGATGCCCGACCTGAACCTGCTTCCAAGAAAAGCACTGCCAACCCTTGGAGGACCCACAGCCAGAGCCCCCCGAGCCACTGGAGATGTCCCTGTCAGGGAGGGAAGAGGGTTCATCTGTTCTCCAGCTGCTTCCCCCGGATATTTGCTGCCCAAAGCCCGGCCAGGGCACAGCACAGCCATTACCGTCACTGCAGATCACCGTTCACAGCAGAACATTCCAAAACTTCACTCCAACATTACAGATTCACAAGCAGCCAACACTTTCCCTTCCATCCCCGGTCAGGAAGAGGAGGAGAAAGGCCCAGATTCCTCGCCCCCTGCACGAGGGAGCAGCTAATTGCTGCAGCAGTGGGCAGAGCCATTTGCATAATGAAGCGTGGAAGGGATGTTTAGCTCATGTATTTTTTAGAAGGTTTATCTTTCATTTTATTTAGCTTAAGAAGGGCACGTCACTCAAACCCAGCGGTCATTTATAAAGACATTTCCACCGTGCCTGTGCAGAGCTGTCTCCAGGCCTAAGTGGCTGCTCTGACCAGCCCCGAATACTAATGGGAGCTGCATCCACACAGGAGCGAGGGATGAGGAAGCTGTCTCCAGCAAACTCCCTTCCCACTATCCCCATGTGCAGAAAAATCTCCAACTCCCCCCTTGTGAGTAGCAGGTTTCTCTCTTCAGCCTCCTGAGCACCATCCCCACGAGAGAAATGCCAGGGCTGAGGGAACAGGTGCCAGAAGAAACTCACAGGCAGGTGGTTTCTGAGGAAAGCTTTGAGCTGAGGCTGCTCGTGGGCTTGATGCAATTTAGAGAAGCTGCCTTTGCTGTAAGCAGGGAGCAAATGAGTCCTCTGGGCCCTTCCAGCTTGTCCCAGATGTGCCCAGTGCACCTCTGCGGAGGGTCTGGGACTCTGCAGTACCCGAGGACCACCCTGTCCTGCTGAGCAGGAGCCACTGGCACCAGCCAGGCCCTGGCACAGCACCTCTCACCAGCTGCTTTTCCTTTCGCTCCAGAGCCCTGCAGCACCCCACTGACTGACCAACGCCCTCCCCAAAACTTCTTGTGGCCCAGCGCTTCCCCACAGCCAAAGTCAGGACCTTCTCTCACCAGACCCTCGAGCCAAGCAGGCAAACAACTGGAAAGTCACGCAGAGCAAGCAGCTGCCCACTTGTTTGGCACATTTCCTCCTCTCTTTCATCTGCTCCCCCTCCCACACCCACCCACAGCTTAAAAGGAGAAGCTCAGCCCAAGTGCTGAAAGCCAGAAATCCGCCGTGTGCCTTCATCCCTGCCACAGGTGGCGCCAGGGACCTTCTCCACATTGTCCTTGCTCCCACACAATGCAGCACCTGTTATTCCTCCCACACTCCCTGGAAGCAACCACCCACGGGCTGTGCCAGGGCATGGTGACGTGTGGCAGCGCTGTGTCACTTGCCAGTGTCCCGAGGTGGCCCAGGCACTGCCCACTCCTCCAGTGCCTGGCGCACCAAGGCAGAGACCATTTAAACACACGGAACAGAACAGGGCATTTGCAGCGTTGCAGCTATTTCCTGGGCACCACTCCTGCCCAGGCAGGGCCCACACTCAGGGCTCCACCTCCCCACCCCACCAAAACACACCCAATTTTCCTTTTACACAGAATTTCCACGTTCTTGGATAAAACTTGGGGTTCCTGCAGTGGTGTCTCCCAGCAGCAGCACAAACAGCGTCCACGCAGCACAGATCCTGCAGCCCTGGGCTGCGAGGGGGCCACCCCAATTCGAAAGCTCTGGATTAGCCAAATTATCCCCTGGTCCTAAGGACAAAACGCAGCTCAGGGTGGCAGCAGGACTGGCTCCCACCTGGCAGCTCCTCCCCAAGCTGAGGAACCTGGCACGCACAGGTGCACCCGAGCTGGAGACAGGGCTCCAAACTAATTAGCACATGCACAGCCACTCATTACTATTATTACTATGACATTATTAATTTCCCCACCTCTCATCTGCAGCTTTTCGGTGCCTTCATTTCAATCTGCTTTAGCATCAGGAGATGGAAATTAAACCCAAGCATTTATCCCGGAGTCACACAGCCCCCTCCCTCCTCCTCCTCCCGTTCCACTGCACCCACTTCCCGTGCACCACAGGCTCCCAGTGTTCCCAGTTTGGGTCAGAGTGGGCACCCCCGGCCCCATTCCACCCCATAAATGGGGATTTGTTAACTCCAAGGCTGCAGCCAAACAGGGGAACGGGATGCAGCCGCTGAGATCTATTTGTTGGGAGTCATTAGCCACTCTGGGCGATCAATCTATTACCATAAACTTAAGCTTCCAGATTCTTTCATTTTAAATGAATTTTCACATCGTATTTCCAAACGAGCTCTGCCTCCAGTCAGCTCCCCTTTATCTAATAAAGCTATGCAAATATTTTGTTATATTTCAATGAAATATGTCAAAAAGTATTACCCAGTGCATTATCTCAGCATCAGGGGGAGGCTCTGGTCCCTGCCACGGGCAGGCTGTCACTCACCGGGCCCTGAGGTGTCCCCTGCCCCACTGCCACCCCTGTGAAGGTCACCTGGGGCAGGTGGTGCTGCCGTGAGCCCAGGGGGGCTCGGGGGGGCAAAAGGGACCCGGTGCCATTGAGCGTGTGCTGCCCTGCGCTCCCAGGGCACAACGTGGGAGGAGGTGGCAGCTCCCCCTGGCCAAAGGCCTGGGACACCTGGAGGAACACCTTGGTGCCTTTGATGTGCAGCAGGAGCTGTTCTCCAGCCCTCCCCTCGACTCGTTATTGCCAAAGGACACCATGTGCCAACCTCCCCCAGCCCCCCCTCCCGATCTCAGAACTCGCCTTTATAGATTTATTTTTTTAAAAGCACTTTTATATTTTTAATTGGTATTCTGCAAACTCAGAGCCTTCCCCAAGGAGCTGGGATGTTTGTCTTCAAAAAAGCCTTTCTTTTCCCAACAAATTTTTTCAAGTACAAATTTTGCTGGCACGGATGAATGAGCTGCCATGTGCCCCCCGTGACCTGCCTGGCTTCTCCCGTTCCCAGGCTGGGTGTGAGGGGGAGGAGAGGCAGCAATGCAGCATCCTCCCAGCAGTGAGCCCACCACCCCCTGCCCTCCCCAGAGCCCCAGGCAGCTCCTGCCAGGCCCAGGGGTCTGGATCCCAGCCCGGCAAAGAGCCACCGCTCCCCCTGCTCCCGCTCTCCTGCGCTGGCACCAAATTAAATAACTGCAACTCCCTTTTTATTCTCCATTTGACAGTAACGTATTGCAAATGCAGCTGGTTTTGACATCCTAATATTCAGGCTTGTATCCCTTGGGATAAACACGTCATCTGTTATCTGAGCAAATGATTTGTACCGGGACAGCAGGGAGCAGGGAAGTGGAGCAGACAGGCGGAGCGGGGCCGGGGCAGAGCACGATGCCCAGCCCAGCTGTGGTCCTGACCGCGGCTGGCACAACGTCCCAGTGTCCTCTCCCACCAGCAAAGGATGTCCTGTGCCCTGAGCATGGGGTTAAACAGCTTTTATCTCTCTGCCCTGGGCCACATCCTTCCCAGGGAAGTGCTGGCAGCTGGGACACAGGGCACGGCTGAGCGCCCAGGGTGGCTGCTGCCATTAGCAGGGTGGTGGCCCAGCTCTGGCTCCTGTCCCTCCATGAGCCCTGCCTGGCTGCCTGTGACCCACTGGGAAGGCAGCCAGGACATCCATGGTGCCACACAGCCCACGGCACGCGCTGTGTCCGGCCATCCAAGGGCTGGCGTTTCCCTGAGGTCACTCCCACAATGTGTCTGTCAGCAGGCTGATTTTATTAGGCAGGATCTCAAACGTGTATTTCCTTTCAGTGATGAGCAAATTGGAAGGGTCTCAGATCTGTTTTTCAGGCACCTGTAGTGAAAAAAGGCAGAGCAGGACTAAATTCCTTGTAGAGTGTTACGATCTGTGTGAGAAAACGACGGGCACAGGGCTGGGAAAGCAAAGGGATCCATCTGCCGTATCCAGCGGGAGCCTGGAGCAGAGGGTGGCTCACAGTTGGTCCTCCCAGGCCGCACACCAGGGCTGGGCAGTGGAGTGTCCTTGTTCATCTGTACAGAGCCATTGTGGCAGGCACAGGGCAGCTGGGAGCACTGGGAATTCCAGCTGTGGCTTTTCCTGTGCGTGCTTCCTTTCAGACTGTAGCAGCTCCATCCACTCACCATTGCTTCCCATGGACGGGTTCACAGGGCTTAGGTGATATAAAACCCCATTGATTGTTTTGCTCTGTTTTGTTGTTTAAGGAATAAAAGTGGTGGAGCTTTCCCAGAAATCCTTTGAGCAGCAAGACACAGCTGTGGCTCGGGGCTGAATGCAGAGCAAACGTAGGGGTTTATTTCTCTTCCCAACACAGCTCTGGACTTGCTCTGCAGAGGAAAATGATTGTGGATGTTATTTAATCAAAGGCAGGAGCCGATTCCTGACTATCCGACCTCCTGCTGCACTTGATAGCCGCCCTCCCACCAGCTCTAATCCAGGTATCCGTGTGGTGCCCCCAGCGCCCCGCTCCAGCTCCCTCACCTGCAGATCTACCTGTACCTCCAGCCTGTGCCAGTGCCAGGGGCTGCAGGACCTGCTCCCGCCTGGACTCCTCATCCACCAGGATATGGTGCCCCTGGACATCCTGGGAGCTGCCAGGCATCCTCAGCCCAGGCTCCTCCCAGGGACTTCAGGGCGTAGATGATTTCACCCCAAACTCCCCATCCTTCCACCCCACACTGCCACCTCTCACCTTTCCCTCCCCACCAGGCACCAGGCTCAGAGGGGGGAATTTGGCATGAGGCTTGAAGGTTTATGTTAAAATCTGCAGGAAGAGGCTTGGTGCCCGTGAATATTCCGTAGGAGGAGATGGATTAGTGACTGAGACATATCTGAAGGGATTTGTGAGGAATTATTTATGGTGGTAACAAGTAAGCACTCATTTAGCTTATATTATACATTATCCAAACAAGGCGTTGAGCTCTGGAAGTTAAGGCAGTAATGCCACTCCAAATTAAATTCATCAGTGCCTTAATTAAGATCTATATTTAGCTGTTAATTACGGGGAGCGGAGCAGAGGGTGAGATGCTGCGCGGGGAGCGATGCTGCGAGCAAGGAGCGCGCGGTGGGCGCATGGCAGGATGGGGTTTGGGAGGGAAAAGTGAACTGGAAACCCCGGGAAGAGGCGAGTGGACACGGCTCCCCTCTCCTGCCTCCCCTGCACCCACCTCATCAGTGGCTACAGCCGGCTTTGATCCCAGAAATCAAACCCCCGTCTGATGGGTGACTGGGTGTTATGCTAATCCGGGTTGATTGAGCTGAGATAATTACACTTCATCCAGGTTTCCTGGGAGTTTTGAATAAATATTGATGCACAGCTGTCCCCCCGCTCAGGTACCTGTGCTGGAGAGCTCTCGGCCTGCTTCGGGCTTGCCTTGGGCCGGTGGATGGGCTGGGAATGGGACCAGTGGTGGGGCAGGGGACACCGGTATCCACCAGTGGCCCTCCTGGTACAGGCGTCACATCCAAGCTCCCTTTCAAGGCGCTGTGGGCTCATCGTGCCTTCTCCTTATCCAGAACAGCACAGCACCTGGCCAGGAGGCCCTGCCTGTTCTCTCTGAGGTGCAGAACCTTCACCAAGGTGTCTTCCAGGACCATGTCTGCCCAGGATGCTGCGGGAGAGGAACTAGGACCCTGGGTGTGCATCCCTGGGATGGGCGAGGGGCAGCTGGAGCCTGTGGCCAGGAGCCATCTGAGCTGCCTCGGGAGCAGGAGACACGAGAAAACAAGGAAATCAAATTATACATTCCTGGGAAGCATTTATAAGCTGTGTGCATTCTTTAATCTTAATTAGAAATCTTAGCAGCTCCTGCCGGCTCCGTAATCAACGCTGGAGCGCGGCTGACCCCCATCGCTCTCACCTTGAGAGTCCGGAGCAGGTACTGGAGGAGGGAGCTGGGGATGGAGCAGCTCCGTGTGCCGGGGCAGCCTGGGGGTGCGGAGCCGGGATCAGAGCGGAGCGGCGGGGAATGATGAGTGTGCACTGAGCTCTAATTGAACGGCCCCCACTGACAATTCCAGCGGTCCCTGATCATCGCCTCGCTTGGCTCAATAACATCCCTGATTGCAATAAATGCGATTTCCTGGTGCCCCGTGAGAGCGGGCAGCGCGGGGGGCAGCACCGGGCACTGACACAGGAGAAAACAGATGCCGGTGCCGCCGGAGAGCCTGGGTTTGCTGGAGAACTGGTGGCTGAATGGGTGCTCCCTGGCAAACACGCTGTCCTGTCCTCATGCCCTCACCACACACCGTCCTCCTCCAAGTCGTTAGCGGCGGTGCTCCCCGGCTCTTCATTAGTGTGAGGATAAACAGCCGCTCGTTTGCTCACCGCCGTCCAGCTCGAGCTGAGCAAACTTGGAGATGGGCAAACAGAGAGCTGCTGGCCGGGTCTGCAGGGTCACTGCTGCGAGAGAGCTGTGCCAAAAACCCCGCACCCCGGCGGGACCTGGGCTGTGCAGGACGCTGGGCTGGGGGTCCCCCCGCAGCAGCACACAGCCCCCTCTGCACCCCTCCAGCTCAGCCCTGCAGGGGGTTCTGCTGCTTCCCGTTTGATTCTTACACCGGGATCACGCACAGGATGTTTGGGGAGGGGGGCAGGAGGGGCTGGCAGTGCCCCCGGCCGGTGCCTGCAGCAGTGGTGGAGAAAGGAATGCAGTCCTGCCTCCCCCATCATCCAGGGGGCTCATATGTACCATCATTCCCATCTTTTGGATGTCTTCCAGGGTTTTTTGCTCTGCCAACCCCTTCCCACTGTGAGCTGCGTGCTTCCCAGCCCAGCCCCTGTGCATATCTATATATATTTATATATTTATGTGTGTGTGTGTATGCAGCAGGCACATTCCCAGCGAACACAAACAAACAGAGCTCTCTGTATTTGTACACAGAGGAGGAAGCACTTCCCGCCTGCCTGCACTTCCCCAGCTGGGTGGGAGCGGAGCTGGGGCAGTCCCGGTCTGCTGGTCACCCCCAGTGGGGACTGGTTTTGTAGAATCAAAGAATCCCAGACTGGTTTGGGTTGGAAGGGCCCTTAAAGCCCCTCCAGTGCCACCCCTGCCATGGGCAGGGACACCTTCCCCTGTCCCAGGGTGCTCCAAGCCCTGTCCAGCCTGGCCTTGGACACCGCCAGGGATCCAGGGGCAGCCACAGCTGCTCTGGGCAGCCTGTGCCAGGGCCTGCCCACTCTCAAACAATTTTTTCCTAGTATTTTTTCTCTGGGAGATCCCACTGGGATGGGCTGCTTCGATGCCGTCATGGCTCTGCTGGGCACTGGCAGCTGCTCCAAATTCTACCATTTCTTTCAAGCCTGGGAGTAAACAAAGCAGTGCTAATAAATGAGAGGCACCATCCCGGCACTCCTCGTGTAATTGCAGTTATTTAATAACCTCCTAGTGACTTGAGCAAGGCAGCCAAAAATCCTTCCCTCCAAGGGGACAGCGCTGGGGCGCCGCATCCTGCATTGCCGCTCGCAACCGCTAATGAGCAATAAAGGCCGAGTTTTAGCAATAATTAAAGCTCCCAAGGGCTCCCACGTCCTCGGTGCTGACTGCAGCCACCCCGCATGGGGAAGGGAATCAGTGCCACCCGTGCCACCCGTGCCATCCCTCCTGGGTCACGGCACAAGGTGCTGGCACGTCCATGGCTGCCAGAGCATCGTCCCCGTGACACCCTGCCCTGCCAGAGCCCGGCTCCCCCCGGTTTATTTTATCAAGCACCCTCAGCACAGGCAGGACTCGCAGCTCTGATCTGCTCCATCGATCGGATCTCTTAGAAACTCGCGGACTAATTAAGTGGTGTCCCTCCCTCCCTGCCGGCCACAGCCGGAGCGCTTTGGGGAGGGTGAGCAGGACCCACACGGTGCCACCCTCCCTGGTGTCTGCAGCGCCCTGTGGCGTAGGGTGTCACCAGGACCCCCCCGGGCATGCCACACTGTCCCTTCCAAATGGAGCAGGGCAAGGCGGGATGATTTGCTGTCATCTCTGCTTCTGGTCACGATAAAAATAAATAAATAAGGGGGGAGAAAAATCCCTGTGAACATGAGTAATGGCCCAGGAATGAGCAACCCGAGATAAAACTGAATAATAACATGTCAAAAACTACACGATGTGGGTTTTTATTCCCCAGCGGAGTTTCCTTCCTGCTAATCCATCACTGTAGAAGATGCAAGATTACTGCTTTCACAAAAAACTCCGGGAGATAAATGTGAGTAAATTAGGGTTTATTATATTATTTAGGGCAATATAATTTTAGAAGTTCCTTTATTAAATTATTTATGCCCCTGGAGGTGGCTCAGCTGGGCAGTGGCCCTCTCTGGTGGCATCCCCTGTGCCGGGTGGCCGCGGTGGTGGGTGAGGCGGGGACAGCGGCGGTGACAGCCATCGTGTCCCGTCAACAGGAATGCCAGCCCGGAAGGATCCATGGAGCACGGCCCCGCCTGGCTCCTGCTCTGCAGCCCCCGAGGGGCGACATCCCTGGGACAGCGGCAAGGGGCAGCAGCCCCCCGGGCCCCCCCGTCACCACTGAACGCGCCACACGCGGACGTGCCCTTGTCCCGCTCCTGCTGGCGCTTAAACAAGGAGTCAGGCGCTTTTCTGGAAATTGCAGCAAAATTACAGCCCCATCCATAATGAAAGGCTTGTCCTCCGGAGGAGAGGCTGGCAGGAGCCAGCCGTCCTGCTGCAACACGAATGTAGCCTGTATTTAAATGCGGCGGCGGAGGCTCTCGGCCCTGTGCGGCCTCTCCGTCAGCGCACGGAGAGGTCAGGGCTGGCAGGGAATGAACGGGGCCCCCGGGACCGGACAGGTGAGGCAGGTAGGGACAGCTGGGCTTTGTCACGGCGGAGAGCGGAGGCTGCGGGCAGGAACTTAACGGAGCAGCCCCGCTCCTCTTTGCCAGGACAGCTCTGGTCCCCCAGGCAAGCGGCGCCGCCGAGCATCCCGGACTGGGAGTGCCGCGCATCCCGCGGGAGCTGGGCAGCGCCGCAAGGCAGCAGGGCTCCCTCTGGCCCTGGGCATCCATCACCCACGATTCCCAACTGGCTCCCAGGTGCTGTCGAGGGACCGGGCACGGCTCAGCCCGGAGCAGCGAGCGGAGCTGCCAGGGAGGGATGGACGGAGAAACCCTGCACCGGAGGCGAGGACACGGAGCCCACCGTGCCAGCAGCCCCGCCCCCGATGGCCTCGAGCACCCGGCACCAGCCCCGCGGCCGCGCCCGCTCCCAGTCCCCGCAGGCACCGGCACCGGAGCCGAGTTCCCGGCCACGTCAGACCCGCCGTGGGCTCCTGAGCGCCGGGAGCTGCCGTGGCATCCCTGCTCGTTAGCTCCCGGCCCCGCCAGCCGGCTAACGAGGCCGGAGCTGACAGAGGAGGATTACCCGCTCCCAGGAAGCCGGCGTGATTGTGTTTACTCCAGAACCTGGGCCGATTTACTTGTCGGTGCGCATCATTAATCTTCTTCTACAATCCCTTCCCCATCTGCTCCCACTTTTTAATGAACTGCCACTTGCCACACTCAATAAAATCAACGCTTTCCCGGGATCGCAGCAAGAGGGGAAGCAAGAGGCAAGGCAGGGAGGGAGGGATGGAGATAAAGAGATGCACTTTGCTTTGGGAAGGTGTTTTCTCATCTGCATGGGCAAACAGAGCAGAGCAGCTCTCCCTGATACACTTTTGGCTGCCTTGCCCCGAGCCAGTCACAAATAACCACATCAGACTGCGCCGAACGCGAGCCGTACAATGCTGAGTGTCAGCCCAAGTTTGATCCCAGCTCTGCTGTTCTACACAATTATTTTCAGCGCATCAATACTGCAGGCGGCACCGAGATTGTAGTTTTCCAGCTTGCTGGCAGCTCTGGGGATTCATCCGATATCAGGCTATTACCTTCTGATTACTTTCCTTGGCAGCCAACCCGTTTGGAGCTGGCAAATAAACAATAGGGAAGAGTGTGATGGGGAGCTTAGCTTTCAAATTACACTTTTCAATCATTTGTCACACCAAAGGTATAATGAGTGTTTCATACAAAACTCAAAAGGCTGCAGGGCTGGTGGGGGGGCTTCACTTAATGTGGAAGCCGCCGGGCTTGGGTGGAGCTCAGAAACTTCATTTCCATTTCTCGGGATTTTTGTTTGTGGACGCAGCCAGCCCAGCTGGGCAGGTCCTGTTGGGAAAGCTCTGTGCTGGGGGAAAGAGCCAGAAAGCCCCGGGCAGGGGAAGGACGGGACAGATGCCATCCCAACACACCTGCAGGGACCTCCCTGTCCCTGGAGACAGCGAGGATCGCTGCACCTGCCCTGATCCCTAAGCATTTTTTCCTTAACATTACTTGGGATCAGAGAACCTCGTGTTAATGTGGATCTAATGCAGAAATCCATACGAGCCATTGGATACTAATTAAATGCCATCATTCTATTGATATCCTCAGTGTTTATTGCTCGCTGCAATTAGCGCCGAGCCCTCACTGCCGGGGCACTGCCCCTCGCATGGAGCATCCCCTGCCCCCTCCCACCTCCCGCCCTGCACGAAGTTTCCTGCGGCAGACTCGGAGAAGAAGCTGCTTTGGGAGTCAGGAAGCTGCTGCCTCGCCCTCAGCATCCTTCCCCGAGCTGTTTCAGCCCTGTCTCCTCCTCAGGCTCGCAGTCCCACTGCCCACATGTCAGACGAGAGCAAGGAATAGAAATCGCTCCTTAAAGTTCACAACCCGTCACTCTGGCTTTCAGAAATACAAGCAAAAATGGCAAAGCAGTAGGGGGAAAATCCATTTCTTTCGAGATGATCTTTCCCTGGAACATGTCCTGTTGATCTGCAGTCAGGGAAAGGCGAGTGTGTTTGTCTGAGATAGGGGAATCAGATCTGTCTGAACTCTCCTCTGCTCCAAACTCCCCCCTTCAAAGGAGCTTGTATAAAAAGAAAAGCCTTGAGAGAGCAATCTCTCCTGTTCCAAGACCTTTCCTTTGGGAACGTGCCCCCAGAGGGAGGACCAGCCCTCCTGTCCCTCTCCTGCGCCAGTGGAAACAGCGGGATGCATCTGGCAATACCCCCGGCAGTGCGGGCAGGACCAGGCTCTCCCCGGCTGGTTTTGGGCTGGATGCTGTGACCCCAGAGGCACTGGGGGTGTTTAGGGCAGGATTCTGTGACCGCAAAAGCACGGGGGCCACACGAGGGACTGCAGTGACCTGTTGCATCCCGCTGTGTGGCTGAGCTGAGCACCTGGCAGGAGGCAGAAAGAGCCTTTATTCCTACAGGGATAAAAGAACTTCGCAGGGACATCTCTGTCCCACACTGCTGTGCTGGTACCCCAGGAGCTGCAGCAGCCAGAGACAGCCCATAGGGCCAACACTCACAGCATCCTCATCACCGCAGTGTCACCAGGGGCACGGCCAGTCCCGGCCTGGTGGGAGCCAGGCTGCCATCGAGGGGGACACCGCGGCCGGGGACACCGCGGAGCCCTGCGGGCCTTACCAGAGCCCCCAGCTAATTGCAGCGGCGTGGGGCGAGCGGCTGCGCGGGCTGCGGGTCCTGCGCCGGTGCAGCAGTGCCACCTCCCGTCCACGCCGCGGGGACAGCCCGGGGCTCGCCCACCCGCGCAGCCCCTCCGCGAGTGTCCCCCCAGGGCTCTGCGTCCCTGCACCGCTGCCGGGGGTCCGCTGTGCCCGGGACATCCCCTCCAGCACTGGGGGCGGCCGGACGCGGTGCCTGCGGGGTTTGGTGGCCGGTGCTGCTGCCCGCGGAAAGGGGACACTGCGACGCGGCTCCCCGCTAGCAGGAAAAACTGGAGAAAAATAAACACTTCGTCGAAAAGAAAGGGAAAACCAGCAGCGTGACCTATAAACATCTGCTCCTGTTCCCTCCAGTTATTGCAGAGAGAGAAGCCAGAGATATTTCAGGCTGCTCGTACATCTGGGAAGGGGTTTGGGGTTTGCTTGCTTCCCCCACCCCCAGTCACTCTCCAGGCTGTATGAAGCGAAAAGCCCCGCAGAAAGGATTAGAGTTAAACCTCCCTGACATTATCTCGAGGCAGTGACCCTAAATGCTCGCCCTGAAGGGGTGTGCCGCGGGGGGACCTGCTGCGGGGGGGTCTGGAAGGACTCCGAGCCCCTTTCTAGCCCTGGGGAGCCCCACCGTGGCGAGGGGACAGGCACCGCAGGACTCCTGTCCGGGGCTGAGCCTGCTCCTGCCCCCACAGCTGCGACCGCAGCCAGCAATAAATGCTGTATGTTCACGTTTGCTCTCCAGCTGCCCGGATTCCCACCAGGATGAGCAGCTCTCCGAAGGCAATCCCCGCGGGAACCCATCCCGCCTCGGGGGAGCAGCCCGGGGTCTCCCCGAGGGCCGCCAGCTCAGCCAGGATGCCCTGAAGTGGTCCTGGATGCTCAGCCCTGAGTTCTGGGGGAATTTCTCTGGAGAGAGGGTGCTGCAAAGTCCTGCCTTCCCTTTAGCCAGGTGTAAGCGATGCTCTCCAAGGGCGGATGCAGTGTCCGGATGCAGAAAGGTGCGGGAGAACTGGCAAAGGCCGTGAGGAACAAAACCCAACTGGTGAACAGCATCGGGAAATCCCGCTGGGAGCTCAGGAGAGGAGCGGGAAGCGGTTGGTGTAACCTTGGAGACGGAGACAAGGAGCCCGAAGCGGAGGGAGCGCAGTGCCGGGGCGGGCGGCGGCTGAGCCGGGAGGGGAACATCGCAGAGGGGCTCGGCGGGGGGCGGGGTGGGAGCCCCTTCCCAAAGCTGGAGGGAGGGCCCGGGAATGGAGCCCGTGGAGGGCCCGGAGGGGCACAAAGCTGTTCTGCAGAGAACCCGAGTCAGGAGGGGGAGCAGGAGGGTGAGGCAGGTGAGACAGCGGGAGAGAGAAGCGAGGTGGGAAGATAAAGGGAGAGAAGCGGGGAGGAGGTGGTGGTGCAGGAGCAAGAGAAAAGATCGGATAGGAAACAGGGAAGAGCACGGATAAAAGCTGCACCCAGGCCGCTCCAGCCACCACACGACAGCCAGAACTGTCTGTCCTGTGAAGCCCTGTCCGTCTGGATAAACCCTATCCATGCTCCAGAGGAAGCAATGGCTGCAGTTCCCTTGGAACTTGGGCTGGCTTCTGCTTCTCTTACTTTCCATCCACCCCATCCCACTTCCTCTTTGCTCTTTCCCTTTGGCACAAAGCTCTTTGCTCAAACCTCCAGATTCCCTCCTGCCTGGCCCCCAGCTCGGCATGAACTGGGCACAGCCACATGTCCCTTGCTCTTCCCTGGAGGGAGCAGGAGCCCAGGGAGCCCAGCCACTTCCCACCAGCCGGGTAAGGGACACCTCGGGTAACGCAGGGCATCAAACAGCTGCAATTAGCTCTGATCTTAATTACACACAATACTGATGAGCTCATCAATTTAATCTAATTAGTCTGCAGAGCTCAATTGCCTGTCCCTTTTTCTTAAATAATGTGCTATATAAGCTTATTATTCCTTTGGATACAACCTGTTCACTCTCACGATCCACCAGCCAGGCACGCCCAGCCCGGCCACGTGCTCCTGTGGCACCTGGCACCGTCACCTCTGCATCCCTCTGGTCCCCAAGGAGTGGAAGGTGCTTTCCCGAGGGGCTGCATCCCCACACCATCCAGGCTCTGGAAAACCCACCAGCTCTGGACAGTGGTTGTCACACCCAGGGATCCCAGCGAGGCCCCGGTGCCTCAGCCTCACCCCCAGAACCTGCCCTGGCCCTGTCCCCAAGCAGGGATCAATGAAATCCCCTAAAAGCTCATAACTCAGAGGTAATTATAAGAAGCATCAATTACCCAGCGATGCAGGTTTCATGAATTCAATTAATTTGCATAGTGATCGATTGAGGCAGGGCCCCCGGGGCCCCGGGGAAGGGAGGACATTGTTCTGCACACCATTGATTCCACAATGTAAAACCAAAGCGCTCTCCCCTCATTCAGAGCTGCTCATTCAGCCATATTAACTTTCAGATCATTTATTTTTGTATGTCTTTCAACTCTGTTTGTTGCTATCACACAAATGCAGAGTATTACATTGTAGAGAATAATTGAATCAATACAGTCATGGTGCTCTGGGTCTCCCAGGCCCGCAGAGCGCGGGAGCTGGCGGGAGCCCGCGCACAGCCGGGGAGGGCTTGTTTTAACCTTTCCAGTTATTAAAACGCCCGTCTGGCTCTGGATTAACTTTCTGCACCGCGTGGTTGTTATTGTTTCGCTGGGATGGGAGCGGGAGATGCCGGCGCCGGGAGGAATCCGCGGAGAGGCTGCTCCCGCTCCCCGAGCATCCCAAGGCTCCATGTCGAGGTGCAGACCCAGCCAAGCCCTCCTTCCCCTCGCTGTCCTTCTCCATTGCAAGCGGCCACACGCAAATAAGGGCCTGGGAGAGAGGAAGGAGCCCCTTGAAATGAAAAGCCACCGCATAAAGGAAGAATCCTTCAGATTGAAATGGCTCTGAAAAGAGACGGGTTTTAATTCTGCCTCCCCTCCCACTGGGATATTAGACAGCTAAATAGCAGCGCGCCTGTTTCCTTCAGATAACCGGCTCCCAATGAGCACCGTAATTGTCCCCGGCCCCTCTCCGGTGCCGCGCGGAGCAGGTCATTTACCGCCCGGCACACGCAGCTAAACACAAAATCCATTTTCCAAGGGAAATTTCTATTCTTATCTGGGCTCTGCAAGAGGGTCGCACGTGGCCCCTGTTAATTGAAGCTTTGATGTTTGTTGGAGGAGGCCTCTGATCAGCTCCGCCAAGGGCTGAGCCTCCACCACGCGCCTGCACCCACCACGCCAGGCACTGCCAGGACAGCCACGTCGGGAAGGGAATCCTGATAAAGAAGGAGGCAGCGTGTCCTCTCCGCCTCGGTGATGAAGCTGAAATGCCCCAGGGCCACCTGCCCCCAGCCCCAGGCTGGTGGCCCAGGCACACCCAAGTGTCCACCCAGGGCGCTTGCCGTGATCCGGTGTCTTCTGAGTGCTTTGGCTCGTTTGCTGCAATATCCTCCAGCAAATCAAGCATCCCCTTCTTGGGATGTTTTCAATCTGTTTTATGTTGATTTTAATTAAAGAATTTGAAACTGAACAAACAGTTCGTAGCAGGTGGCCATACGAGTGTGAAATAAGCAAACTGTTCTCTCTGCCGCAAACCCCACCAGTAAATTCCTTCAAATTAATCCCAGCCTCTGAGAGGCTGCCGGCTCTGTCTGAAGCAAGCCAGGCTCTGCCGTTCTCCAAATATTTGCCTTCATCCCAGTGCCAGGAGCTGGGGAGCAGGGATGGACAGAAACCATGTCCTCAGCAGGGATGGTGTCCACCCACCTACACTCCCTGAGGGCAGGAGGGTGGATTTCCCACTGGGAAAATACTGCACCATGGATTTGGGAGTGGCTCCTGGAGCCTGGCTGCACTCTAACACCACCAGCATGAACCCTAGCCAACACAAATCCATCCTAATCCTCCTGCTCCTCCAGGGCAGCACATTCTGCCCAAGCATCCTTGCTCTGTTCCAGGACCATCCTCGGCAGCCAGGAGCTCCTGCCGTGACCTTGATGGAACAGAGGGAAGGGCCCCTGCCCAGGTAACAGTCTCTGCATATTGATGGCCCCCAGGGAAGGCAGAGGTGAAGCACAGATGCCCACAAGCTTTTCTTCCTGTAAGGCTGTGCCGGAGATAGGAGGGGAAAGAAAAATCGAGGGAGAAGTAACGCGCACACGCGCACGCTCCCCTTCATCTCGCACTCCTGCCCTCGCTCAGAAGCCTTATCAGCATCTGTAAGAGATCACGTTTTGCCCTCTGGAAATGCGAGCAGAGAGGAGCTGCCAGCTCTGTTGATGTCCTGGGTTCCATTTCCTGCCCCTGGCCCCTTGTGCCCTCAAATCATTTGTGTCTCCCCCCTGCTTCCCACCTCACCCGCTCTTCCCACTGCTCCAAGCACAGGCAGGGAATGCACAGATTCCCTGTCACTCACTGTCCCCCACCCCAGCCTTTGGTCCCAACTCCATTTTGGGGAGGGAAGCAACTCTCACCTCACCCCAGCCAAGGAGCCACCAGGCAGGAGGCCACCAGCTGCCCACTCCTTTCCTGGCTCAGACTTGTGCATCAATCCCTTTTCCCCCTGCAATGCTCAGAGCATGTTTAACATCCCACCTTTCCTGTCTGCCCTCCACGGTGACCCAGAGCTGGGACTCGGGAGCTGCGCTCCTGGGAGCCCATGTGCGCCCACGCCAGCCGAGCTACCCGGATAATTACAAGATGTTCACTTCCCTGGGATTACCGACAGTTTTCCTTCCCTTCCCCTCAATAAATATGGATGCACAGCTGCTGCTAAACAGAACCAACAGCAATAAAGAGGGGCAGGATGCAAGCCGCTGCTCCCAGTGCTGCCACTGTCCCGGCTTCAGGTGGGTTGGAGGCAAGGGGGTGGATCGGGATTTTTCTCCCCAAATGCCAGGCTCAGGTGTCTATGAAGACAAAAGAATGCTAACAAACACCTGGGGAAGAAGATGGGATTTAATAGAAAATGAGGCAGCGCAGCTTCTCCTGCAGCCTCGCCCCAGAGCCTGGAAGGAAGCATCGAGATTAAAGAGTTGAACACATCCCATGAAGGCACCACGGGAATGCCACATCCCAATGCTTCCTCCCGGCCTTTCAAGGAAAGGATATGCTCTGCTCCATTTATTAATCTCCTAATCACTAAATTAATTTCCATCTCAGCTACAGCACGCTCGGAGTCTATTAGTAAATCCTGGCCTGGCTGCTTGGCAACTTTTGTTGTAAGATTCCTATTAGATCATGTTTCAAACCGGCGGAGATGGAGCAGTTATTATCTTAATAAGTCCAACATTAAAGGCACGGCAGTGGGGATGGGAGCACTCCCGCTGCTCGCAGCTCTGCATCCAGGCACGCACAGCACACCTGGATGGATCCCACTCCTCCCACCTGTGGAGAGCCCACCCTGCACCCCGAGCACCCTGGGGCCGGCTCCGTGCCCTGCCGTCCCGCTGCGGACCAGAGCGGGTCGCCTGCTGGGCTTCATTCCAGAGTCTGAGGCTGTCATTCCGTGGAGGAACAACCAGAAATGTTTGCTCACTCATCTGTGAACTGATTTTTGTCCAACCCGTGGCACAGCCCCTGTAGGGGCAGAAGGGGGCACGGACAGAGGGGCGTTGGGCAGCACGGGCTGTGGAGGGGCTCAGGGCCAGCACCGGGGGCCACAGCGGCACAGGGGCATGGGCAGGCCCCGTGTGCCCCCCGAGCCGGGCAGGAGGCTGTGCCAGCTCTGCAGCTTGCCCGCGCCGGCCGCCCCTCTCCCCCCGCGCTGCCGCGCCGCACGCCGGCTCCTCCGGCTCATTGGCGTGAAATTTAATTTGCAGCAATCAGCTGGAGGTGAGGCAGGCGCTGAATTAGCTCGACGTGGTGCTCTCGCCTCCGCCCAGGCCCTCTCCCCGGCTGGCAGCCGGAGGCACGCGGTTTCCTGCCTGTCCCCCCCAACCCCAGAGCATCCCAACAGGGGTCACCCAGCCAGGGCCGAGCTGGGGACTCGGGATCAGCCGGAGCTGCCGCGCTGCTCCCGCCTGGATCCACGAGCGCCGCGGAGGGTGAGTTATGGCGTGGCTGGATGCTCACATATTCTGATAAGGAAGAATAATAACTTGTCAAAGATATATATGATATGTGTTTTCTTTCCAGACAGAATATATATTGGGATAATTCATCAACTCGGCCTGGCACTGGCCAGGAGAGAGAAAGAAGAGAAAAAGAAACTCAATAAAAAGAAGTCAAGGCAGAAAAACCCCTTGGCACTGAGTGCTGTCTCCCTGCAGGATCCCTCTGCTCTGAGCTGTGTCTGGCAGGGACTCCTCGGCTGCTCCACTGGAATCTGGACTGCATCCACAGGGATGGTGTGCCGTGATCACCACGGTGGGCTGGAGTCAGCCACGTCCCCAGCCATGCTCTGGCTGTGAAGGGGAGTAAAATGTGAGTGAGAGAAACACTGGTTTGGGCCGGGAAGAAAACCAAAGCCCCAACTCCCCCAACTGCTGCCAAACCCTCCCAGCGCATCCCTCCTGAGGAGGAGTGTGGCACAAACACCAGGACACAGAGGGATGAAGGCTGGCACATCCCAAACCAGCACACCCAGGGACCGTGGGAAGATGCAGAAGGGGTTTGTAAAGTGATTTGTCAACTGACAAGCAGAAATATATTACCAATTTAGGCCTGTGATTTGCCTGCAACATTTTTATCCTTGAGATGTTGTTGAACAGATTAAAGTGTTGGCTTTGATCCAAGAATTTGGATGGAAACATAAATATTGCTGGCTCTTCTCCTCCTGGCCAGCACCAGCCCCAGGTGAGCATGCCCAGGGGTGCAGCCTGGCCATGCCCACCCACATCCCACATCCCTCCATCCCAGCACCAAGGCAACAGCCCCAGGAATGCCAGGACAGCAGGGCAAGGCCTGGAATTACCCTGACATTCCATTTAGTAAGAGTTTGGTTGGACCTGCCGATGTTTTAATGCTGGTGTAGAGCACGGGCTCAGCTGGAGAGTGCAGGGCAGATTTCGGATGCACCTGGGATGTGGGGGGCACATCCCAGGTGCAGGATGTGCCACTGGGACAGTCCCACCCCCGCAGCCACATCAGCCACGGCCCCGCACGGAGCTGCACCAGCCGAGCACCTGGAGCAGCGCGCAGAGATCACCGCTCTGGGTAATTTCCTGATGCAGAAATATGCAGCAACGTTCCATTTCCAGGCAGGGAAACAAATGAGTCTCTCCTTGCTCCCCTCTCCTGTTTTCCCCTCCTTCCCACCCTCATTTGATCCCACTCCATGTGGCAACATCAAACGAGTGTTGAATATTTTAGCTCCTGTAAAATATTTATATTATAACGCACGGAAGGAAATCGGTCGCTTCCAGGCCATGTAAACATATGCCTGGGAACAGCTGGATCCCTGGCAGTGCCGGGAGAGGACGGGGCTGCACAGCTGTTGCATTCCCAGGTATTTAAAGCCCTGAGAAGCCAAAGCATCACGTGTGGGGCAGGGCATGGAGGACCAGGACCTTGGAGCCCAAACCTCTGCCAATGGCTGCCCAACCCTGACCTTACCACTCACCCCCAGGCAGCTCCTCTGCCCTGTCCCAGAGAAGGGTGGGCAAGGGGGGTGCTCTGAACCCCCAGAGGAGTGAGGGGAAGGCGAGGGCCTGCCCTTTGCCCAGTGACTGGAGATTAATTGGGGCCTGCCATTAAAATGTCACCGAGAAAATTATTAAGTTAAGGTAAACCACTTCCACGCGTCAAAAGCAAAGGCAATCAGTCCCAGGCATGTCCCCCTAGGAAATTATGTGGAGTAATTAATCAAAAAGCTAATGAGAAATGTGTTTTCTTTCCCAGCCTAACACCACATCATATTCTTATTAGCCAAGGTTATTACAATAGTAATCATGCATGCTCCGAGTTCAGATTGGGTTTTTTGCTCCACTGCCACCAATTTAGAAAGCCATTAATGGGAAAGATAAACCCCGATACACAAACCAGCCCTTTGTGTTTGTGTGCCCACGGGTGCTCCTCGCCACACACAACCTGTGCCCGCTGTCACACGCTCCCTGTCACCCCATCCCTGCCCACCACGGTGCCCAAACCAAGGAGCTGCTGGGGTGAGGCTGCTGGATCCCCTGGTGCCCTGCTCTGCTCTCCCAGCCCTTCCCAGCGTGGAAATCAACACCCAAACTCCAGCTGATGTTCTCGCTGCACACAGAGATGGATTAGGGAGACAGGGAATGGTGTGATTTGTGAGCACCTGTTCTGGTGCTGCTCATCCCTCCTCCAAATCTATCCCGCTTATTCAGATGCCCGGAAGGACCCCAGTTATTCCATAAATCTGGCTGCAAGCAGGTAATCTGCTGCTACAATGGGTTCCCCCTGGGCCCAGCTCAGAGCACAGCCACCTACCAATCTCAGCAGCCCTAAAATGCACCGTCAGCAGCCAGCACAGGGAAACTGGCCCTGCTTGATATTCAGCATTAAATAATTCAGCCCCCACAGAGAGACGGGGGAGAAGAATGAGCCTGACAAAAGATATAAAGATTTCCTATGCCCTGTTAAAAATGCATTGACCTGATTAGCTCACTGGCAGGATGCTGAGCAATGCCAGAGCCAAGCAGGGAATCCCAGTCTGCAGCGACAGTGGCACGGAGAGGACCTTGGCAGGCAAATCCCACTCTCGAGAGTGCAGCAGCACCTTCTCTGCTCTTTTTGTGTGTGTCTGCTTTCTTGCTAAATCTCTTTTCCCTGCTTGCACACACGTGACGTATGGGAGATGTTGCTGCAGGAGGGCCTTTCCTTCACAGAACCACAGAATCATTTCGGTTGGAAAAGACCTCCACGACCATCAAACCCAACCTTTGAGCGATCACCACGTTGTCAACCAGACCAGAGCACTGAGTGCCACGTCCTGTTGTTCTATGTCCTTGGCCAGGGACATCCCACACCTTCCCTGTGCAGCCCCTGGCAGCTCCCTCGGGGCTCTGTGGGCACAAGCCCGAGGGTCAGAGCCCCCCACCTGCCCCAAGGGACCCTACTCTGCCCTGAGCAGCCAGCCCCGAGCCCCCCTGCCCCTCTGCCTCCCCGCCTGCCACGCTGCTGAGGAATCCCCGCAGCCTCCCAAGGATGTTTGGCAGCTCCGGCTTTGATGTGTGGATTAATGAGAACTGACACCGCTGGAGCAGAGCCTTCAGAAGCCCAAAGGCAAGGCCCGGGGCAAGACTGGAGGGGACGAGGCTCTCTGAGCGCTCCCTTTGATTGCTCCGTGCTCGGCTTCGCCTCCTGGCAGCGGGACACGCCGGGGTTGTGGCAGGCACGGCCGGGCTGCCCGGGGCTGGGTGGCTTCAGGGGGACGCGTGGCCGTGCCCAGAGCCCTGGCTGCTCCCGCTGGGCACCGTCCCTGGGGCTGGATTCGCACAGATTCGCAGGGATGTCCCACGGAAGCCACCCACGGCTGCCCCCTCCTCGCTGCCCACCTGTGGCACAGGTGAAGGGCACAGAGGCTCACCTGTAGCGCTGGAGATCCACTGGCCAGGAAGGGATGCGGTGTTCCCACGTCCTCTGCCTGGAACGGGCCTCTCCTCCAGGCTGGAGACCTCACTGAGCAGGGCTGGATGTGGCCAACGTCCCGACACAGCTCCGGGAGAGAAAACAACCACATCGCCATCCACACACCCCGGAGAGCGGCTGCAATGTAATAAACTCCCTCCTAATCCTCTAACTGAACAACCTCCAGGCATAAACCTCGCTGGGATCCCAACAGGAGCACAGCCGGGGGCGAGGAGCTGTTTGTGCTGAGCGGGATGAGGGAGGATGAGGAAGGCTGGGGCTGGAGCCGCAGCCAGGAGCTCCAGTTCCTGCTGCAGTGGCATCCCCGCTGCCAGCATTGCTCCCCAGGGCTCTCCCAGTCCCTCATCGATGTCCTCATGGGAAGGGGGTCCCTCGGGGGGTGGGCAGAGCCCCGGATGCTGCAGCGCTCGGAGCTGGGCCCTCTTTGCCTTCAGCAGAGAAATGGAAGAAATCCATTAGCTGCTAATTACACACGGGCCAGAACACTGCCGGGTTATTACGGCTGTAAAGCACTCCACAGTTATAATCTGGAATTCCTGCTGTGGGGTGTTTACTGGAGGAGCAACACCTGATTTACAGCAGGGCACCAACCTGGCCCCGGGAGCGGAGGTGCCCTCAGGCAGAGGGTGCTGCCCTGGGCCAGCGCTGCCACAGCCCCAGGAACAGCCGAGGTCTCCAGGGATGTGGCCATGGGCATCCCCGGAGCAGGTGGGCATCGCTCCTGCCAGCCCTGCAGTCCCTGTCCCCACAGCTGAGGGGACCAGGCTCCGGGCACTGCCATCCTCACCTCCTCCACCCCACAGGAGCTGCAGCTGCGGTGTTGGGAAGCCTTGGCTGATGAAGTTATAATTCCTGAAGTTCCTCCAAAATGAATATGGATGCACATCTGCCTCCGCTTAGGTGTAACAAATTGGGAGAGATTGTGTTAAATTATGCCGAAACCGTGTCCACTGCCAGCATCCCAACTATCCCAGGCACGGAGCGGCCGTGGCCTGGAGCTGTCGGAATCTTCCGCAGGCTGGAAGAAAGAAATGCTGCAGAGTTTTAATTCTTCATCAGTTTAGTGCAGTGAGGGTCCTCCGCAGACTCCTGCTCCTAGGGAGGACAAGCAGACACTTAGGGAGACCCCATTCCACAACGGGGACACGGTGCTGTCCCCAGGGGTGGCCGCAGGAGCACTGGAAACTTCCCATGCCCCAGGCGTGCAGCCGAGCGTGGCTGAACCCTGAGCCCCATTACCCAGGGCCTTGCTCTACCCGTCAGATAACGCATCTAAAACATGTTTATTTCCATCCAGGCTGCTTCTCAATTTGATTATTTATCTCCCGTTTAGCCTCTGACAGATCAAAGGCTCGGCGGAGGGGAAGTGGAGCTGGGCTGCGCATGAAAATGAGCCTTGATACATAATTAATTAACATAAAACAGTTTCATTAGGAGACGGCGTTACATGGCTGTTTGTCTTAAAAATTTAAGCTGCGTAAAGAGCACGAGGGAAAACCAGCCTCGCTGCCAGCCCCTTTCCTGCTGCTGCCCATCCCAGCCTGGCGTGGCTCCCGGGAGCACCGGGAGGGGCCGGAGCGTGGCCCCCTCTCCCTGAATCGCGTGCGATGTCTCCTACCCTTGATTATTAATCTGTTTTTAATTCTATTAAGAGATAGCCAGGAGAAAGAGTATCAATTTTAGATTAACAAGGTTATTAGCACTTAATTATGTGAGGTGTCTTTGTAATTGAAAAGGAAAGAGGAAGCGCCATAAATATCCCGGCCCCCGAGCTCCTGGGGGTTTGCGGGTGGCTCTTTATTCACGAGGCTGTGGAACCATAAATATTAAATATCTGCTGAAAAAAAATTACAAGGCAGAGAGAGGATGCCCTCTGGATATTCCGGCGCCGAATGTTCTTGCATTTACAAATATTCATTAACTGGGATCTGCAAAGTTATTTCCACCAAGACTCGGTGAAGGAGGAAGAGAGAGAGAGAGGTTATTGAAAAAAAATAGAGTCTAGAGTAAATATTATTAGTAATTTTTATCTCTGCGTGTCCCTAATTATTCCATAATTAGGGAAAGTGCACATATGCATATACAATCACTAACCTGCCAGTGTCGGGGATTCTCGTTCCCAGCCCCGCTGTGGGATGGAGTCGCCAGGGAAAACTCCTCTCCCCCAAAAAGCACTGGGGGTGTCTGTGCCCTGGGGGGACCCCGCTGTGTCCCCATGCCCAGGTGCTCCATGCTGGAAGCCCGGGATGATTTAGGGAGCACCAGCTCTGCTGAGCACCCGCGACCTGGAGCCACTGCCGGTTAGAGAGACATTAAATGACAAATCTCAGCCTCTTTTTAATTAAAAAATAATAGAACTCAGCGGGAAACGGAGCAGTAACACAACACTGCCAAAACCCACTTTGCAGGAGCTGTTAAAAAAACAACAGCCAAGAGGTGAGGGGAGAGGCCACACTCACCTTCGAGGGGACAGGGGACAGGACAGGCAAGGGTGGCCGAGGGTCCCCTCCTAGGGCCACCCTTCCCATGGGCACAGCGCTCCCAGGACAGGCGGTGTCACACCCCAGGAATTAAGCTCTTAATCTGAGCTAAACACATTACCATGAGCTCATCAACAAAAATCTAATTACGCTGCGCGAGGCCAGGCTTAATTGCTTGTCCTTGACACGAGCAGGGCCCATGCAAGCCCAGGAGCCAGCGAGAGCCTGGGACTGGAATTATCCTGCTCCCCAGCAAAAATGTCAAAGGAACATGGGGAAAAAATATGGCTGTGTAATTTGAGCAGTGAAACACCAGACAAATCAGCTGGGTAACTGTTGGGGGGAGCTCCGAGGGTCATTAGCAGGTACAGGAAACACTGCTGGGATCCCCTGACAGACTCCAGAGGGGGACACAGGCAGTGGGAGGAGCACAGGGACTCCAAAAAGGAGGGAAATGGCTTAAACCCAGCTTTTCTCACAGTAAAGACGAGCTGGAGCAGATTCTGAGCCCAGCCCAGCCTCCCCCAAGCACCACTGGGCTCCTCGTTTGCTGATCTCACTAATGAGGAAATCGGGATGCAGGAGGTGGCTGAGCCCCACTGCCTCCCCCGCACGCTCCTCCCCGACTTATCACCAGTCACAGGATGTTTACAATCATTTTTAATTTGCGCAATTATTAATCATTTTTCTATCTGTCTCATTTGCATAATAATTACTCTGCTCGCTGTTTGCCATGACTGTGAATGACAGTGGTTTAAATTAAATTAAGATTTTAATATTCATTTTTTTGGGTTAAAGCTAATCAAAGTTGCTGCTCGATGCCAGGACCGGGGCTCTGCCCTTCCAGAACCACTAATGAAGAGATCCAGTCCTGATGTCACTGCTCCATCTCCATCACCCCGCTCATCCCAGAGGATCCCGCAGCGTTTTCCAATTGCTTTGCTGCCAGAACTGCTCAGACAAGGCCACAGCTGGGACAGGAGATGTGGGATGCAGAACAAGGACACAGGGACAAACCTGACTCCCTTCTCCCCAGGCAGCACATGGGGATGGGAACAGGGAGGGAGGTGTTCATCACCTGAGCCCCTCCTCACCCTCACGGGTATCTCTTAAAAATAAAATATCTAGTAATGAACAAATAACAGATGTATAAATCCAGCTTTGTGATGAATGAGGAGGTCTCCAGGGTAGTACCTCTAAAATTTTAAAACCCCAGCCTTCAAAATCAGCTGCAAGAGCAGAACCTGATGCCGTTTTCAGGCCCTAGGCACAGCATTTTGTTTAGTACCAGCACTGAAAGTGCTTTGCCTCCTTAAGAGCAGCTTACAGTCCCGACTGTGACACGAGCCAGCTGCTGGCATCTGTGGCTCTGCGAGAGCAGCCACTGTCACCAAGCAGGTGAGGAAGGTACCGGCATCCAACTCTGCTCAGGAGAGCGAATCCAATCATTCCACAGCAGGTTCTTTACATCTCCAGCAGCACTCAGATTAAGTGAGAGCAAAAACGAGTGTGTCAAGTGGAACTGCACTTGTCGAGGCCGCAGCTGCCTCAGGTTACAGGGGGAAATGAAACAGGGCCTTGGCAACAGAAGGGGGAAGCACAACTGGGAGCACCTGGCTGAGAGCAGGCTGGAAATGCGCTGCCACCTCACACCACCACCCCCCACTCCCAAACCACCTCCCTGCCCAGCAGGTGCAACAGGGCTGGGAATGGATTACCCGCCTTGGAAAAACCACCACCACCACGCAGAATCAAGTAAAAAAAGAAAGGTGTTATTTACAGGTGAACACACCGATTCCAGGGCTGCTGGAAATGTTGCACAGGGATAAAAAACAGGGGAAGTCCCAAGAGTCTGGCACTCCAGAGCAGACTTTGCTGCTATCCCCCCCACCCACAGCACCCCCAGAACTGGAAAATCCCTGAAAAGAGCGATCCTGCCCTGCCCCTGCCCACTGCTGCAGCCAAGGCATCTCCATGGAAACTGCTGCCTGAATTTCATCCCTGCTCCCTGGGACCTCAACAAGAACAACTGTATTTATTTCCACAAGTGCTTTCTGGCACACAGGGATTAAGGGAAGCTCTGCCCAGCCCCCAGCTCTGAGACTGACAAATCTGATCACAGGAGAGGGGTTGTTACACTTCCCACTGGAGTGAGCCCCAGGCAGCAGCGTGGGGGAAGTGCCGAGATCAGCACCAAATCCAGAGGGGTCTGGTGGGACCAGCAGCTCCAAACTATGAGGGAAGCAATTCCAGGTCTTAAGTCCTAATTCTCCACTCATTTACTTCCACTAGAAACGGACCCCTGAAGAATTGCTGAGGCTCCTGAAGATCTTGGTGCCCAATGCAGCACTGCAGGTCGCTCTTCCAGTGCCAGAGCATTCCCTGCTCAGTTTCCTGTTTGAACAGGGTCAGGAGAAGCTGAGTTTGAACTTCCCTGCACGTTGGTGACTCTGGGATCTACAGGGCACAGTAACTACATAAACTTAACAGAAGTTCAAAGTTAAACTTAACCTGAGCTCTGGAGCAGACTGACCCACTGCATGAGGGTAATTCGCCCAAGCCCAAGCATTCAGCAGATTTTCACCTGAGATTTAGGACACCTGAAGACTCGGAACTGCCCTCAGAGGTCACAGCATTTGGCATAGAACAAAAGTTTGTTAGAAAACAAACGAGAACCCAGTGGCCTCCCCAGAGAGCTGGAGGCTCTGGCTGACAGGAAGATCCAGCCTTGCCTCTCGGAAAACGGTCCAGGGGGATGCTGAATGCCGAGGACAGGGCTTGTTCCAGAGAGAGCAGGCCATTCCTCACGGCTCTGGCCGCGGGTGGTGTCTGTGGGTCACTCCAGGAGCTCTCACCTACATATCCTCGACGCTCCACTTGTAGGCGAGCTCCTGCACCGCCTTCTTGTTGGCAATGCGGGCGAAGCGCTGCTGCTCGAACCCGTTGGACCTGCAAAGGGACACCCAGTGACAGGAGCTGCTGGGCAGGAGCTCTTCTGAAGCCACAAAACCTCCTAGAGACGCTGCAAGTTTTCCACTAATTTACTCTGGCTCAGTTTCCATCTTGATCTGTGGTTACCAACAGCTGATGCCTCCCAAGTCCCTCACATCCCCTTGTCCCTTCGGTCCCATCACCCATTTGTAACTTAACCCAACTGCCAACACAACCTCACTCATCCCATAACTGGGAACCTTTACACTGTAAGCTCCCCGAAGCAAAACCCCTTTGTTTTTGCTGTTATTCCACCAGGAACAAGTACCTGTCCACGCCATCCCAGCGGTGCCCAGGCCAGATGTTAAACCTGTTGAGTGGAGGTGCTGGTCCCTTGTACCTGGGTTTTTCTGGAACAGAAAGAGCAGAACAGCCGTTTTCAGCACAGCCAGGTGGTCACATCCTCGCCCACCCAGGAGGTATCTGCAGCTAGGTACAGGCAGAGAGCCCAGGCTCCTGACAGCCAGCTACAGCTGCCAAAGGCTCACTTGGACACACTGCTGAGTTTTCAGTCACCAGGCCCCACCGTCCCAGCTAACACCTAATGGTAACTGTTACTGGTAACAAGCCAGTAACTCCAGAGACTCCAGGAAACCCCCAGGACACAGCAGCCTTTGGCGATGTACTGAACAGCAGCTGCATTTCTGCACTGCTGAGGCCTTAAACCACACACAGGTGTCATTCCAGAGCCAAACCTTTTTCCTTGTTCTCCTTGGCCTTCCTCTTCTTGATGAGAGCAGCCATGGGGTCTCCTTCCCTCTCCTGTTCCCTTAGCATTCGATCCAGGTCCTGATCATCGATGTAACGGGCCAAGGGCTTCTGCATCTCCTTGATTGCATCCTCCACATTCTGCTGCTGCTGCCTCTCCTGTGCCAGCCTGGAAAACACGCAGTGTCACCCAAACCCAAGCCATCATTCCCTGGCACTTGTTCAATTTGCAGGATGGGTCACACCCCTGAACTCCCACTGCCTGTGCAGCATTCCCAATGCACCTCCAGCAAAGGAGGGGGTTCTGAGACACGTGGAACACACGCTGGTCCCAGGCTCAGCCTCAGAATGAAGGGAAATGCAACACCACCAGTCTGGCAGCAGATCCAAGCTAAAACCAGGAGATGGGAGGCCCAGGGACTGTGCTTAAGGGCCCCTCTTACTCACCCTTTTCCCCACTTGGCATACTGCTCTTCTCTCTTGGACTCTGCCTCAGCCTTCAGCCTCTGCTCCAGCTGCTCCTGGGCCAGGTTCCTCTTGCGGCCGGACTTGTCTCGGAACACGGTCTGAGCGTTCCGGGATTCCTCTGTGGGGGACAGATGTCTCGAGTCACACAGTTTGGAACATTTTATCACCTCCAAACAATTCAATGACTCTAACTGTGACTTTCCTTTTGCTTGTCCTAGTCTCTCAAAGAGCCTGTCACCCAAAGCCAGGCAGGATCTCAGCTCGTGCTTTTCCCTGCTGCCCTACACAGATCCTGAGCTCTCTGATTATCTAGCAGCTCCTTCAGACTCACAGAGGAAAAGCATTTCACACTCCCTGTGATTTCCCTGGCATTGCTCTGAAATCCCCATGTGGAACAGTGACCCCAGCCAAGGCTGCCAGCAGCACGTCCAGCTGCAGCTCCACAGGGATGCTCCCCACCAGCATCCCAGTGCCAGGGCCTGGCAGAGCAGAGGAGGAGAAGGGGAGCTGGGGCTCGGGCCGGGGCTCGGGCTGTGTTCCCACACTCCCACCTTCCAGGTGCTTGGTGCTCCTCTCGTGCTTCTGGAGCTCCTGCTTCTCCCTCCGCAGCACGTCGGCTGACACCAGCCCAGCTTTGGCCCCGGATGACATCGTGTTAGCCTGCAAAGCACACAGATCCCACGTTTGCAGCTGGCTGAGAGCGGGGCAGCCAGGGAAGGCAGAACGAGGGGTGACCCAAACCACAGGGACGGCCCTGTTAGAGCCACTTGTATGAAAACTTCCCCGATTTGTCAGTCATTGGACTTCCACAGCTGGAAGAGAAAGAGGCAACCTTTACCTTCTTGGGAGAGCCCTTGGTATCCTGGTGATGTGGGGAGTGCTCTGGGGGACTCCGTGACCTGTGCTGGTCCCTTCCGGCAGGTGAAGTCCGTCCTGGAGGAGATAAATCAGAGAGTGAGGATTTGCTGATTCCCTCTGAGACAAACATGCTCAGGGAATCGCTGTGGACACGGCCCAGGCTGCACCAGAGGCATTCCAGCTTGGGTTAACTCCTGCCCAGCTGTGAACAGCCAGAATGACAAGATCCAGCTGTGCCTACAGGGACGGGCACCTGCCACTGCCAGCTGTGCCAACAGAGCACCAGCCCACAGCACTCACCTGTGGCAGTGTGGCACAGAATCAGGGGAATGCCCCAGGCACAGGGGACACAGCGTGGGACACTCACCTTTCCTTCGGCTCTTTTTCCCACTCGGGGACCCCGGCTTCTCTCTCCGAGGTGACAAATCCTGACGCTGCTGCCGGGGAGGGGACAGGTCAGGGGTGTCGTGACGCCGTCTCCTGGGAGGGGATGGATCTGGGGTGTCGTGACGCTGTCTCCTGGGAGGGGATGGATCTGGGGTGTCGTGACGCTGTCTCCTGGGAGGCGATGGATCTAGGGTGTCACGACGCTGTCTCCTGGGAGGCGATGGATCTGGGGTGTCGTGACGCTGTCTCCTGGGAGGGGATGGATCTGGGGTGTCACGACGCTGTCTCCTGGGAGGTGACAAGTCTGGGGTGTCGTGACGCTGACGCCGAGGTGGAGATGGGTCAGGAGTGTTGTGACGCTGCCGCCGCCGGGGAGGTGACGGATCTGGGGTGCCAGGACGTCGCCTTCTGGGAGGGGATGGGTCAGGGGTGTCATGACGCTGCCGTCTCCTGGGAGGTGACGGATCAGGGGTGTCACAGCGCTGCCGCCGGGGAGGTGAAGGGTCGGGGGTGTCGTGACGCTGCCTTTTGGGAGGTGATGAGTCTGGTGTATCATGACGCCGTCTCCTGGGAGGTGAAGGGTCAGGAGTGTCGTGACGCTGCCGTCTCCTGGGAGGTGACAGATCTGGGGTGTCACGACGCTGCCTTTTGGGAGGTGATGAGTCTGGTGTATCGTGACGCTGTCTCCTGGGAGGGGACGGGTCAGGGGTGTCGTGACGCCGTCTCCTGGGAGGTGAAGGGTCAGGAGTGTCGTGACGCTGCCGTCTCGGGGGTGAGAGGTCCAAGGAGCCGTTGTGTTTCCCTCCCGGGGGTGAGGGCTCTGGGGAGTCGTGGCGCTGCCGCCTGCGAGGGCAGAGAAAGTGACAGTGAGATCCCTTTTTGTTTGGGGAACCCACACAGCTGGTCAAGGCTGGGAACGGCTTTGTGAACGTGGATTCATTTGGGTTCTGCACCCCTGACCCGCAGCACTGAGCCACAGCCTTCCCAGAGCACATCCCAGAAACCCACCAAGGCAGCCTGGATCCCAGAAGAGCTAGAATTTTAAAGTCTCCACCCTCACCATCATTCAAACTGACAAGGATCATCACCCTGACCTCCCTGGCAGTGACACAAACACACAGAGCTGCCAGTCCCCCACCCCAAGCAGGGGGTATCCAGAAGGGAAAGTTGTCCACAAGTGGCCACATTTTTCAGCAAAGCACTTGGAAAGCACAGAACCAGACAGTCAAACCTGAAAACCAGAGTGAACCAGGAGCAGAATTCCTGGTTGGAGCCCCCATACCTCGTGGCAGACTTGGCAGGTCCCGAAATATCCGAACTCTGCGAGTCCTCATTCTGGTCTGAAGGAAAACAATCGGGATCACCGTTGGTAGGGCTCTGCACAGCTCAGCAGCCCCCCAGCATCTCAAGGAAAGTTTTTTAGCTGGTATTATTTTTAACTTGCATCATTGTTTGGAGAAGCCAAACACTAGAGAGTGAGGGAAGGGGCTGCTCTCACCTCCTAACAGCTTCCATTTGGAGTTTGTTCGGAACTCTTCCATGAGCTTCACTTCATCGGGGCGCTCATCAACGAACTCTGCCACCTGAGGACACCACACCGAACAACAGGGCCTTACCAAAAGGCACAACTCCCACCTCCCTCCTAGCACATCCACTTCAGCCCAGCAATCCCAGTCCCTCTGCCTTGTTCCAGCAGCTGGTTTGGAGCACAGAACCACCGTGCTGGCCCTTGGAACACACAGGCACATAAAGAACAGGCTGCTTTGACCCGCAGGGAGCTCACTCATCCCTCCAGAGCCCCGAGCAGGAATCTCACCCATGGCTGAGGCAGAACCCACCAACAGACAGGGCAGGGAGAGGGGCTTTGGCAAGTTCTTCCCAGAGGGAGACAGGAGGTGACCTAAGAACCGATTTAGGGTGTGAGACCGCGTGTAACGGGACTCGCCGCTCACCACAGGCATGTCCCCTTCGTCCTCCTCCTCCTCCTCCTTCTCCGGGGCGGCGGCGATGCTGCTCCAGCTCACATCGTCATCCACGATCCGCATCCTGGGAGCGCAGAGAGGCGCTGCCGTCAGCACCCGTCAGGAACGGGGGGATCTGCGGCGGGGGAGCCCCCGGGAGCCTCCCGGCCCCGGGGAGGGGCTCGGAGGGAGGGTTTTGAGAAGGGATTTCGGGGGAGATGGGCGCGGAGGGGAGCCCATGCCCAGGCACCAGGGAGAGTCGCGCCTGCCGCCCGCTTCCCCGAGACTCACCCGGCTCTGCCGGTGCCGCCCGGCGGCTTCTTCTTGCGGCGGCGGCGGGGCTGGGCGGGCTCGCGGGGCCGCTCAGGTACCGCCGCAGGTACTCGGCCTTCGACACCCCCGGCGCCGCCATCGCGCTGTGACGCAAAACCCCGGCGCCGGCAGGAAGGGGCGGGGCCTGAGCGCGGCGGGAAGGGCGGGGGCGGAGCCAGGCACGCGCGGGGATGGGGGCGGGGCCGAGCGGCGGCTGAGGGCACGGACGGGGCGGGCCGAGCGGCGGCTGAGGGCACGGACGGGGCGGGGCCGAGCGGCGGCTGAGGGCACGGACGGAGCGGCGGCGGCGGCGGCAGGAAGGGCGGGACACGGAGCCAGCAACAGCTTTATTGGGGAACCGCCTCCGCTTCCACCCCCCGGTCCCGGCACATCGACACCTCCCCCCAGGGGGGCCCTGAGGCCCAGCCCCGCTGCCCTGGCCGCGGGAAGGCGAGCAGAGTCCTGGTCCCACACAAGTCCCGGTCCCTGCGGCAGCTGGGGAAGTGGGCTGGGAGGGCTGCGCTGCCCCCGCTACCGGCCCGAGGCCACCTCTGTCTCGTAGCCCTCTGTTCTCATGTCGTTCAGGCCCAGCTCTTCGTTCTGCTCAAAGGTGCGCTCGTAGCGCTGCACGCGCAGCTCCGGGTCCTCCTCCGGGGCGTACACGTTCTGTGGGGACGGGGAAAGCTCCTGCCCTGCCCTCTTCCCACGGGCAGCGCCCAGGCAGAGCCCCCACCAAGCCAGCAGTGCTTTCCCTGCGCTGGACAGAGCCTGCAGCAACCTGCAGCTCGTGCCCGAGCTCCAACGGGAACCCTACCCACAACATGTTCCAGGGAAATAAAATCCCTCCAATTGCTCAGGGAGCACATCCCGAGGGCCCAAGGCTGTACCTGGAGGTAACTGTTGCCTGCAGGGTCATCCATGATGACGTGAGCCTGGGTCTTCCCCTCTATGATCTGTGGGAACAGAGCAAGTCCAGCCATTAAGGCTCTTGCTAATCCTTCAGCGCTGCTGGCACCAGCACAGAGCACGGAAAATCCAGGGTAAACTCACGTCCTGCAGCTTCCCAATGAACTCCTGCAGCTTCCCTGTCCTGCTGGGTGTGGAGCTGTCTCCCAGAGTGAAGGGGTTCTTCTCCACCTGGAAGGGCAGGTAAGGCAGCCAGGCCCCCCTAGCCAGCACAAAGAGGAGGGGAGGGGGCTGAGCCCCCCAGGCTGGCCCAGGGCCCCTCACCAGGTCACGGATGTCCTTCAGCAGCCCCTCCAGCGTGGTGAACTTCCCCCCCAGCGCTCCCATGCCCAGCTCGAACTCCAGCTCTGGGATCTCCACGCTGCACGTCTCCGACTGCAAAGGTGAGCACCCCGTGAGCTCCACGCAGGGAGGGCTGGGCCCCCCTGGACTCCCCACACCCTCCACAGGAGGACGGGGCAGGTCCCCAGGGCACTGCACCTTCAGGATATCCCTGGTCATGTCGGAAGGGTCCGTAATGCGGAGCGTGATCCTGGTGCCTCGCGGTTCGATGGCTCCTCCAGACTTCACCTGGGAGCACCCGGCAGTGAGCTCCACTGTTCACACTCAGCTCACACCACGATGCTTTAGCAGGGTTTGTCCCAGCAGCCCAGAGGCCACTCCAAACCTGGGACCGTGGCCTCACCACCCAGCATAAAGCACCTCCTGACAGTGCCCCCAAATCCAGTTTCCCTCCCAAACAGCCCCATCGGGAAGCAGAGCTCAGGGGCAAAGGCACAGAACACCACTCCCTTCCCCTCTGCCCTCTTTCCAGCTCACCTCATTGGTCCTGTGCCCACAGGAGTCACAGTTGGTGGCCATGATAATCACTTCCTTAAAGTGTGGGATTTCTGGAGCAGGGAGTCAAGGAAAACCTCGAAGCAGCAGCCAAGGGATGGCAGGAGCCCACTGGGAGTTGTGAGCAGCCCTGAGACAGCCCTGCACCCCAACAGGCCCTGCTTGAGAGAACTTACTCGGGCCCGTGGTGCAGCAGGGAGGGCCCAGGGCTGTGCAGTGCCCGTCACCCCCCGGTGCAGCCCCCGGCCCGTGCCCACCCTCGAAGGATACGCACTAACTTCATGTTGGTGCTGGCCGGGGCGTTGCACTCGGGGCAGTTGGTGTTGAACTGCAGGACCTGGGGGAGGGAAAGGGCAGCCAGAATGTCCCAGCCAGCCCAGGGCAGCTGTCCTGGGCGTCCCTCAGCACTGCAGCATCACCCACCTCATCTCTCAGGTCCTCGGCAGCATCCCGCGGCTTTGCATCCACCTCCTCTCCCTGCAAGGGAAGCATTAACTCCTGTTCCCCGGTTTGGGGTCCCCCAGGGAGGCAGGATTGATCCCAGTCACCTCCAGTCCCAGCAGAGCAGACTGCTGGGGGCTCCTCCTGTAGTGAGTGACCACCAGAGCCTCGTCCCTCTGCGGCGCGTGGGGGTTCTCCACAAAGCTGTTCCCGGAGGGATCATCGAGGATCTGCGGGAGAAGGGGGCCTGAGGGAGCCGTCCTGCACCCCTCACCCAGTCAGGGCTGCCCTTCCATGAGCACTCACAAAGGTGAAGGGGGAATTGACTTCTTTCAGCTGCCTCAGTTTCCCAATGAACTCGTCTATTTTCCTGGCCACCTCCTTGTCGGTCGCCTGGAAGAGGACACGGAATCGCAGAATCGTTGGAAATAGAGAACACCCCCCAGATGGGATTCAGCTGCTGCAGGGGCAGCCCAGAGCTGCTGACAGAGGTGACCACGGCACAAAGCAGAGCCCCAGCGCTCTCCCCACCAGCCCTGTGTGGCACCACGGGGCAGGGGATGGACATGCCAAACATTTGCCATCCCTGAGGAGCTTCCCCTTACCCTGCGGGCGGGCTGGTCCTGCTCCAGGCCTGCCACAGCTCTGTCAATGATGCCCTCGATGGTGGTGAGGACTTGGCAAGGGAAGGACACAGAGGTGACAACGCTGTTACCACAGCCCAGCGGCACCCGGGAGCCCCCACACAAACTGCTCCCATTTACCCACCTCCCTTCTGGCTGAAGGCAGGGATCTCAAAGTCCAGCTCTGGAATTCGAGCTGAGGCACAGTCGGTCTTCACCACCTCCCTGTTCATGTCCTGCACACACAGCCGGAGAGCAGCCTCAGGATCCCCAATAGATCCAGGGGCTCCCACACACGGGGGTCCCAGCGTGGTGCTGGCTCCAGCCCCCCTTCCCTTAGGACTGGGCACATTTTGGGCCTGGAACAGAGCGGGGAGGTCCTGCCCACCTGGCGGGAGGCGACGGCCAGGGTGTAGCGCACACCCTGCTCCTGGATCCTGCCCGCTGACTGGATCTCCGTGTTGGACCAGGAGCAGCTGTCGCAGGAGAAGGAGCTGACGATGATCTCTTTGAAGAAGGGGATCCTGGTGAGCAGGAGCCGCGTCACTCCCTGCGGCAGCGAGGGGCCTCGTGGGAACCCGAGCCAGGGGCGATGGCGCCCGGGCCCTGACAGCACCTCCCAGCACAGGCAGCCCCCCGCCCCCACCGCTGCTGCCCCCCAAACCTCCTCGAAACGCCCTCCTGACCCCACTAGTGCCCCCCACTCCAACACCAGCTGCGGCCCCCGGCGGGTCCTTCCCCGCTCCTGCCCCTCATCGCCCCCCAGACCTCTGTACCTCCCACCGACCCCTGTCCCGCTCCTCCCCCCGACCACTGGAGCCCCCCCATCCTGGTGTGTGTCCCCTGACCCCCACAGGCCCCTACAGCCCCTCCCTGAACCCCCCAGACTCCTGCACGCCCTCCTTGGCCCCCACAGACCCCTGTACCCACCCTGACCCCCGCACACCCCTGTCCTGCTCTCGCCCTCAATTCCCGCAGGGCGCTGCTGCCCGGCCCCCGGGGCCCCTCACGTTGCGGAAGCAATTCATGCACAGGGACTCGATCTCTGCGGGCTGCTGCTCGCCGTCCTCGGCGCTGAGGGGTCGGAACAGGGATCCCCCGGGCCCCGCGCCCGGCCCCGGCCCCGCCGCCGCCTCCATGGCCCCCAGCGCCGACATGATGGTGGCGCGTCACGTGGCGGCGCGGGGTGATGACGCACAGGTCACGCGGGTGCGGCGGGTCACGTGGCGCGCGCGGGCCGCGATGGCGGCGCCTTTATTTGGGTTCAGCCCCGGAGCCGCCCCGGCCCCGCCGCCCCGCCCGGCCCCGCCCGCGCCTCCCCGGGCCCCTCCCCGGGGCCCCTCCCCGCCCCGCTCGCTCAGGCTCAGCGCCAGGTCCCGCCACAGCGCGTCCAGCCGGGCGCGCAGGTCCTCCAGGGGCGGCGGCGGCGCGTCCAGCGGCTCCTCGGGCGGGTCCGGGCGGGCGCTGAGCTTCAGCCGCATCTCCTCCGTCTCCTGGTCCAGCGCCCGGGTGAAGGCCTGGATCTGGGCGTACGTGTCCTGCCGGAACTCCTCCACGCGCCGCTGCACCTCCCGCGCCAGCGCCTCCCTGTAGCGGCCCGGGGGCGCCGCGGGCTCCCCGGGGCTGCCGGGGTACAGGCTCAGCTTCGCCTTCAGCTGCTCCAGGTTCTTCTGGATCTGCTGGTGCAGGTCCCGCGCGTTGCGGGTCAGCTTGGCCGACAGCTCCTGGATGTGCTGGTTGAGCTGCTCGGGGCTGGCGCGGGCGTGCGGGGCCACGCTGCGGTGCAGCTCCTCCACGTTGCGGTGGATCTCGGTCAGCAGCCGGTCCGTGTACGGGTGGAAGATGTCCTTCACCTGGTCCGTGTGGAAGGCGATCTTGTCGGTGTAGTGAGCCATGAAGCGCTGGAGCTCGTCGGCGCCGTCCAGGAGCTGCGCCGTCACCTCCCGGCTCGGCATCAGGTGCCGCCGGAGCTCCCGGGCCCGCAGGGACACCTGGTCCAGGAGCTCCTCCGTGAACGGCTGCAGCTGCTGCCGCAGGTCGTCCAGGTGCTTCCCGACCTGCTGGTGCACCTCGTCCACGTACGGGGACAGCTTCACCCTGAGGCTGTCCAGCTCCCTGCGGATGACCTTGCGCAGGCTGTCCGAGTCCTGGTAGAGCCGCGGCTGGAGGCCCCTGTTGAGGGGTGACAGCTTCTCCAGGAAGTCGCCCATGTAGCTGACCCCATCCTGAATGCTTTCCTTCAGGTTCCTGCACAAGACAGCCACCAACACCCCCGAGTGACCACAACACCCCTCTGTGCCCCACACACCTCTGATAAAAGCTGCCAACACCCGCCAGGGCCCTTCCTTTGAGTTTCTCTGTCCCCAGGGGGAGAAAAGCAGGGCCCCGGGTGTGCTGGTGGGGCCTGGGGGCCCCGGAGCGCTGTACTCACATGATGTCCTTGCCCAGCTTGCTCTGGCCGTGCTCCAGGCTGTCCTTGTCACCCGTCAGCTGGCTGAGGTACTCCCAGAAGCCGCTCTGCGCCGGCTTGGCCGGGGACACTGCGGGCAGGAGCTGCGGTTGTGGTGCTGCCCACCCAGCCCTGCTGCCCCCAGAGCCCCGTGCCCGCACCCACCTGGGCAGGTGGCCAGGAGGGAGAGGAGCAGTGCAGCCTTCAGCAGCATGGTCCGGCTGCAGGAGAGACAGGAGAGGAGCCGTCGGCTGCTCCGAGCGCCCGCGGGGTGGTGGTGCCTCTGCTGCACACCCCCTCGCCGCTGCCTGCAAGGGCCTCGCTCCTGGGGTCCGCTGTGACACCTGGAGCTCCCCTAAAAACACCTGGGGTTCCCCATAACACCTACGGGTCCCCGAAACACTTCGGGTCCCCCGAAGCACCTGGAATCACACCCAGCTCCTCCAGCCACACGAACTTAAAGCCCCCCGCCCCTCACCTGGCTCTGGTCGCCTCCCGTGTCCCTCCCGCCCAAGCCGGCCGCTGGCCGCCCTTATATAGGCCCGCGGGGAGGCCGAGGAGCGGGCGATAAGGCGGCTTTGGTATGGGAAGGCTTTTTGGACCTCACTCCGTGTAAACACAACGTGGAGGTCCGAGCATGCTCCGGGGAGGTGACCTGGGGGCCGGTCACCTGACTGCCCGCTGCCCCCCGGGCTCGGGGAGGGGGCTGGCCCTGCCCCGCAGCCGCTCTTTGCATCCCGGAGGGAAAGCCGGACGGAGCTGCCGGGGTGGTGCGAGGCAGCAGGATGGGGATGGGGATGGGATGGGATGGGATGGGATGGGATGGGATGGGATGGGATGGGGATAGGGATAGGGATAGGGATGGGGATGGGGATGGAGACAGCGGCTGCAGCTCCTGTCGGGAGGAGAAGGGAGCCTGGAGCCCCGGGAGGGGTGCGGGAGGGTGAGCCCGGCCCGGCTGTGCCGGGGAAGGCTGGGATGAGCGGGCAGGGAGCACACCTTCCCCTGCGCGTGGCTGCCCGCCCCCGCCGGACACCCAGCCCGCCGTGCTCGTATCCTTTCCTTTGCAGGTTGGTTTTTACCGGGAACAAACCAGGGCACCCTGGGGCGGGGGGCGAAGTCCGGCGCTCCCGGGGTGAAACGCCGAGCGGTCGCCAGCGCTGCTCCGGCACCAAAGTCCGCGCGGCTCCCTCGCCTGGGCCGACACGTGAGGTCGCTCCAGGCAGCGCTGGCCGTGCTTCACCTCATCCCGTCCCGTCCCGTCCCTTCCCATCCCATCCCACCCCGGGCTCCTGCCAGCACCGCGCCGCAGTCCCCCTTCCCTCTCCCTGATCCGAGGAGCTCCCTTCCTGTGCGAGCCCCACCGGGCTGTGGGGACGAGGTGTCAGTCACCCACCCAGATCCCCATCCCTCACGGCAGCTGCTGCCCCACCACTGTGGGGATGTTTGGCCGCATCCCGGGGCTCTGCCCCTCGGCAGCCACCTGGGTGCCCCCCGCTGCTGTGGCACCCCGGTGTGATGAGGTGACAGCGAGGCCCCGGCCCTGTGCTGGCCCACGGGCTCACCTGGCTGCCACCATCTCCAGACGCCACAGAGACTTCCCGCCCACCTGACCCCACCTCTGCTCCCTCTCCCTGGTGCCCGAGAACCCAAATTCGGGGCGATGCTCCCTCCTCAGAGCAGCTGAGGGTGCCCCAGGTATCCCCTCCCAGGGCAGGACAGCAGGATGCTGTGGGAAGGAAGGACACAGACCAGCACGTGCATCACAAGGAGATTTATTTCTGCCACAGGAAGTGGCCGGGAACGTTTGGAGTGTGTGTGGATGGCCGGCCGGGGCGGCTTAGTTCTGTGGGGGTGGGACGGTGCTGAGGAAAGCAGCCACCTTCTCCCGCACCTCCTTCTCCAGCAGCTCCAGGTGATCCTCCACGCCGGCAGTGCCCGACTCCAGCTTCCCGCGCATCTCCTCCAGCCGCTGCACCAGCTGCTTCCCGAAGGTGTCTCCGAAGGGAGCCGCCTGCTGCCGGAAGGCCTCCAGCGTCTGCCCCACGCGCTGGTCCAGCTGCTGGGCCAGGAGAGCCAGGCGCTGCCGCAGGCTCTCGGCGTCTCCGCTCGCCGCCTCCCGCAGCTCCCGTGCCAGCGGGCTCAGCTGGGCACGCAGCTCCTCGGAGCTGGCAGCCAGGCGGGTGCGCAGCTCCTCGGCCGCCCGCTCCATCTGCAAGGTCAGGCTCTCCAGCTGCCGGTTGAGGCCGTCCTGCACCTCCTGGGCATAGGGGCTGAGCCCGCGCCGCAGCTCGGCCACGCTCTGCTCCACCTGCGCCTTCAGCTCGTCTGCCACGGGCGACAGCCGCTCCTTCAGGCTCTCCACGCCGCCGTCGATCTGCTGCTGCAGCCGGTCGGCATAGGGGCTGAGGGAGGCCCGGACGCTCTCGGCGTTGTCCTGCAGCCGCTCCCGCAGCTCGGCCGCGTAGGGCTCCAGTGCCCGCTGCAGCTCCCCGGCGCTGCGGTCCACCTGGGAGCGCAGCTCCTCGGCGTAGGGGCTGATCTTGGCCTGCAGCTGGCGGATGTTGGTGCCGATCTGCTGGTGCACCTCGTCGGCGTAGGGCGCCAGCTTGGCCTGCAGCTCCTGCAGCTCCCGCCGGATCTGCTCCTTCAGCCGCTGGGAATCCTGCGCCAGCCGCGCCTGCAGCTCCGTGGCAAAGGGCACCAGCCGCTCCTGCAGGTCCTCGGCGTAGGCGCTGACGCTCTGCAGGTTGCTCTTCAGCAGGGTGCTGGGGAGAAGGGACACGTCAGGGCCTGTGTGCCCACATCTCCAGGCCCTGCCTGGCACCCCCTGGTCTCCCTGAGCCCCCCAGCACCCCCGAGGCCCCCAGCACTGCTGCTCGGCTCACTTGAGCTGCTTGCTGATCTCAGTCTGCTGCAGCTGGTCCACCGTGTCCTTGGCATTGCTGCCCAGCTCCGTGAAGTACTTCCAGATCACGCTGGCCACCTCGTCAGGGTTCACATCAGCCCGTGACCCTGCAAGGGTTGCTGGGATCAGCGCTCGCACAGCCCCATTCGCCCAGGGACATCAGGTCCCCATCACTGCCCCGGGGCAGGACCACCCTGCTGGCACCAGGGACCCTCGCGCCACCTCACCTGAGATCGCAAGGAGAACCAGGACAAGGGCGGCTGCCTTCGGCGCCATCCTGAGTGCTGGGGACTCCTGTGGGAGCACAGAGAGGAGGTGAAGGAAGCTCAGGGACCAGCAGCACTCCAGCCCCCTGCCAGAGGTGATGGAGACCCCGGCTTTCCAGCCCCTGCAGCTGCTCACCTGTGCTGCCACGGCCGCGGTACCTGCGGAGCCGGCAGCTCCCAGCACTATTTATGCAGCCTGAGCACCCCTGCAGCTTCCACGCGGGCTGTGACACAGCGAAGGCGTGGATTTTAACGCGGGCACGGACTTTAGCACGGGCGTAACGTGGAAGTGCCTGACGTGTGCACAGCCCTGACATCACCCGCAGCCCCGCCAGCCCCCAGCGGGGTGACAGGGGCAGACAGGGGATGGGGGTACGCAGGACACACTGAGCCCCTCCTGGGGGCCGGGGCCCTGGGCTGAGGGACACCTCGCTGCTCTGTGGGATGCAGCAATGGCCCCATCGGTGCTGGCAGTGCAGTACCTGGGGTGTGTGGTTGTGGGATAGGTGGCAGCGGGACAGGACACGGGTTCAGGGGGACGCTTTGATGGAGCTCGGGGGCACACGAGGCTGCGCACCGGCAGCAAGGCATCGTTCCTTCCCAGTCCAGGCTCCTGGAGGAAGCCCTGGCACAGGGAGGGGCCAGGACACTGCAGGACACCGACCGCAGCCGCACGGTGCCTGGGAACGGAGCTGGGACCGTGCGTGTCCCTGGCGCTCTCGGCTCAGCCCACCCGCGGCCCGGGGGCAGCGGGAGCAGCGCGGCGTGTCCCAGCGGGCAAAGGGCAGGGCGCGCAGGGGCACGGACCAGCCCGGCAGCGACAGTGGCAAGGTCCGAAGAGCCTCGCGGTGCCCGAGGGCGCCGTGCCCGGGGACAGGGCCGCTGGATGTCACCCTTGTGCCGCGTGTGCCCACGGCCCCAGGGCTGTCCCCCGCCGCGGGCACCGGGCTGGCGGCGGACACGCGTGTGCACACGCACACGTATGCACAGGTATCGCACACAGACACGCGGGGCCCCAGCAGGCTCCGTCCCCGCGGGATTTCCCAACTCCTGGCCGGACGGAGCCCCCCCGCACCCCCCCGCGCTCTGCCCTGACCTTCGCACAAATCCCCCAGGGCGGCCGTGGGGAGGGTATAAATTGGGAGCCCGGGGCTGCCCCCGCGTCACAGAGCCCGGCACAGGTGAGCGGGGACATCCCTGGCGAGGGTCGTGCTGGGAAGGGGACGGGGTCGGTGTCGGGACCCCCGGCGCTCCCCTGCTGCCCCACACCGTGCGCTCCGCTCTCTCCCCAGCCATGAAGGCGTCGCTGCTGTTCCTGCTCGCCTGCACGGCCGTCCTGGCGGTGGGAGCAAGTAAGGGCCAGCGGGGCCGCGCAGGAGGAGGGGGTCGGGGCTCAGGGTGCTGGGGGCACACACGGGGGGCACAGCCGCGGGGCCCCGTCCCCCCAATCCCACCAGGCTCGTGCTTGCAGGGGCCAACACGCCCGAGGAGCCGAAGGCGCTGGTCCAGAAGGTGCAGGAGCTGGCCCAGAAAGCCACGGACATGGCCAAGGAGGCCTTCAGCAGGGTGCGGGAGTCGGAGGCGGCGCAGCAGGCCAGGTGCCCCCGAACCCCGCCAGCCCTGTCCCTGTCGCTGTTCCCGTCCCCCCGGTGGCGGCGGGGAGCCCGGCCAGGGCCCCGCGCTGACCGCCTGCCCTCCCTCCCCTCCCCGTGCAGGCAGTGGCTCTCGGACAGCGCGGAGCTGGCGAAGCAGCGGCTGGTGTGGCTCAAGGAGCAGCTGGCGGAGCTCTGGAAGAAGACTTCGGCCGCGTAGTCTCTCCGGGGGCTGCCCGGGGGCTGTCGGGGCTGGGTCCCCCTGACTCCCACCCGCTGTCGTGGTGCTCTCAATAAAGCGGGGCTGAAGGAAACGCTGTGGTGGCATCACTGGGGGGCTGGCAAGGAGGAGTGTGACCCGCAGGGAGAGGGAGGCCTGGGACAGACACCAGCACTGAGGTTCTCACGGCCATGTCGGGGAGCCCAGGGTGGCAGGAGCCGGTTGCTGCTTCCACAAGCTCCTGCAAATTCAGTGCCACCAATCTCCAGCACCCTGTGTGCGGCTGAGCTGGGCTCAGTACAGGGCGAGCCCAGGGCACCCCTCACCAGTTCCCTGTCCCCCCACTCCCTCTGGGTCCCCCAGTACCCCCAGCTCAGAGCACCCCTTGCCCCCTCCAGCATCCACTGCAAAGACTGAGCGAGCTCCAATAACTTAAGTCAAGTTTATTTGACAAAAGGGAGGCAAAGCTGAGAGCGACGCCGGGTCGGGGAGGGAATTCTAGGGGAGGAGGGGGTCTCCGGGGAGGACACCCTAGGGCTGGGCTGGCCCGGGGCTCCTGCAGCCTGTCCCCAGAGCCCCCTGAGGAGAAGCACCCGGGGCAGGGCAGGGAGCACCCGGGGCGGCTGCGGAGCGGGGCTGGGGTCAGTCCCTGGCCACGCTGGCCGGCAGCTCAGGCCACGGTCTTCTGGAGATCCTCCAGCAAGCTGATGAAACGGGCCTTAAGGCTCTCGGTGTAGGGGGTGAGGCGCTCCTTGAAGTCCTGCATCAGGGGCGTCATCTTCTCACGCAGTTTGCCGAGCTGCTCCACCACCTTGGCCTGGTATTCAGCGGCCTGGGGGATGCCCTTCTCCCGGATCTCCTCCAGCTTCTGGCTCAGCTTCTGCCGCAGCTCATCGCTGAAGGGGGCCACGTTCTTGCGCAGCTCCTCGACGTGCCCGCGCAGACGGTCCCGCGCCTCCTCAGCCACCGGGGTCAGCTTCTGCTGCAGCAGCTCCACCTTCTGCTTGCTGATCTCCTTCAGCTCCTGGGCGAGGGGAGCCAGGCGCTGGCGGTACTGCTCCAGATCCTCCGTCCACTTGGCAGAGAACTGGTCCAGGAAGGGCTTGATCTTCTCTTTCACCTCCTCCAGGTCCTTGGTCAGCTCCTGGCGCAGGGACTCGGTGTCTTTCAGCCACATGTCCCGCACCTCTTTGTAGTAGGGGGCCACGTCCTCTCTCAGCTTGGCGGCGGCTGCGCCCAGCGTGTCCAGGTTCTCGCCCAGCTTCAGGCTGCGGGAGGGGAGGGAGGTCACACACGGTGCCCGGGGTGCCCCGCCAGCCCCCCGCCACACACCTCCCACTTACTCCAGCTGTTTGCCCACGGCGGAGGCCTCGAACTGGGCAATGGCTTCCTTGCCGCTGGCCTTCACTGTCTCCAGGTACACAGTGAGCATGTCCTTGAGGCGTTCCAGGGGTGCCTGGGGATCATCGTGCTGCCAGAAGGAGCGGGCCTGGGTGCCTGCGGACAGAGTCGGGTGTGCTCAGGACACATCGCTCGGGGATGGCTCCAGCCCTGCCGGGGACGTGCCCGGCTCGGGAGAGGACCAGGGAGTCCCTCGGCTGCAGCTCGACTCGCAAAGCGCTTCGGAAACCGGCGGCTTCCAGCAGCGCTCGCGTCAGGCTCAGCCGCCCCATCCCTCCCGTGCTGCTCCATCCCGCGGGGATCCGCAGCCGCTGCCGCCCCGTCCGGACCTACCCGTCAGGCAGAGCAGGGCGAGGGTCAGCACCACGGCTCTCATCTTCGCGCTAGACCTGCGGGCAGAGCAAGAGAGTTGGGCGCGGGCAGCCCCGGCAAATCCAACCCCGGCGGGGGCTCAGGGGTCCCCGCCGGGGCCGCGGGCGAGGGGCACCGCTCTGTCCCTGCGGGTCCTGCGGAGCAGCCCGGGCTCTTACCAGCTCTCTCTGCAGCTGCTGCTCGTCCCGTCTGAGCGGCCGGGGCTCCGCCGCCGCTATTTATGCCGGAGGGGCAGTTCCGCGGAGATAAGCCAGCGCGGCGGCCCCGGAACGCGCTCCCGGCGGGCGATGTGGCGCGCAGGGTTCAAGGATCGCGCAGCACCGGCGAGGAGCGCGGGCTTGGCAGGGGCGGCGAGCAAACAGGAGCTCCCCGCGGGACGCGCCTCTCCGGCCAAGGAGCTGTTTACGCTCCCGCTGACCCAGATTCCGGCTGGCCCTGCGGCCTTGCCGGGGCCCCTCGCAGCCCCCAGGGATTGGCCGCCAGCCCGGGGACAAGGTTTATTCCCGCAGGGATTTGGCCGGCCGTACCCGGACCCCTCGCCTCGGCCGCGGGTCTGTGCCCCGTCCTTCACCGGGCCGCTCACGTCACCCCCTTTTCCCGCTGTATCCCCAGCTCAGAGGTCCCGGGAGCTGTGCCCCTGCCCGCCCATGCCAGCCCTCGCTGGGGACCCGGGCAAAGCGAAGGCTCAGCTCAGAGCAGGCACCAGCACTGGCACGGCCACCTCAAAACCCACCTCAGCCCGAAGCAAGCCCAGGTGCTTCCCTGTCCCATTGCCACCAGTCCAGGGATCCACAGGAATCGAGCGCACAGGGCTGAGCCCGGCCTGGTGAGGGGAGAGAGGGGACAGGGAGAGAGGGGCCATGTCCCCAGACGGGGCCGCAGGGAGTGTGCAGGGCTGGCAATGCTAGCGGGAGCTGCTACAGAGGAATGATGCTCTTGAATGGCATCAGCTCCCCGCAGCCCCAGCCTGTGCCAGCTCGCTGGGCACCTCACGGGCATCGCGCGGGTGTTGCCACCCCATGTGCTGCAGGTGCTGGAGGCACAGCTCCCTGCGCCTCCCAGACTCTACCCACAGCTGGAAAAGCCCCACTGCAGCAGATGCCTGGGCAGGGTCTGATCTGCAGCACTGCAGTTCCCCACACCCGCAGGGCGAGTCAGACTCCGCTGGGCTCCGGCTGCAGGGGGGGCTTTGGGAAACCCAACCAGGGGGGCTGCTGGAGCCTGAGGGAAGTGACAGCCCCAGGGATGGACTGGGGACACAGCAGCTGCCACCCCCTGAACTTTGGCGTTGAGCAACAAGGCAAACAAGAGCCCAGGGAAGATCATAATCATGTTTTATTTGTTATGATCCCACTGTCCAACTAATTGACTAGTTGCAAGTGACCCACAAAAAAATGGACTGAAGATTTACTGAAACGGTTTTTTTTTTCCTGTTCGTTTTTAGTCCAACATAAATGAGGAAGAAAAAAAAAATACTTCTGACATTTCCAAAAAACAGAAATAATAGCAAAGTATATTAATATACATTCAACATATACTGCGCGTATTGATTACTACAATACAAAGCCATGATAAAAAAAGTGTGGTACTGCGGATGGCACGGTGACGGCCCTGCGGGGCGGCTGCTGCGGGGGGGCCCGGCGACTCTCCCAGGATACAGTGTCATGTAAACAAAAGGAAAACGAACCAAAGGGACAGAGCAAAAGGCTTTCAGCGTTTCCCACCCTTCCCGCTCGATCCGGCGGGCTCCCCGCGCCCCCCAGCCCGCCGGGGAGGGGCCGTGCACGGCCGGGCTGCGGAGCTCCCCTCCGCTCCGGTTTTCGGGATCGCAGAGCCGTTAGCGTTGTTCTCCCGGAGAAGGGGAGGCCGGGAAGAGGCACGGGCTAAGGATAGCAAAGTCACCTCTGCCGTGCTGGTTTCACACTTCCTTCTGTGCAAAGTCAGGAGGGATGGGTCGATGTTTCCTTTAGTTTTAAAAAATGCTCCAGAAAAATGTCAGTAAGAAGGATCCGAGCTGGAGCTTGTCAAGTCCCAAAGGCAAGGGTGACACCACGTGCTCCTGAGCCCCGGGGGGGGGTGGGCCTCCCGCTCTATCCACCACGGAAAGGATGGAAAAGGGACAAAGAAGAGACCTCTGCACGTCCCGACTGTATAAGGAGAATTACCACTGTCGCCACTGGCACGAGAGAAAACCAGTCACAAGAACAATGTCGTTAAAAGAAATAAAATACTTTGAACAAAAGGTGCAAGTCACAATTCATATAGAACAGAATCTAGTTAAAAATTTCTCTCAAACAGAAATTCCTTTTGCCTTTTATTAATAACAATAATAATAAAACAACATTTACCAAAAAAAACAATTCCTACGTGATCAGGAGGAAAAGCGAAGGAAACAAAGAAAAATCCATCTGCCCTACATTAGCCAGGAAAAGAAAAAACCCCAAGTCGTGGCGGATTTGGAAAGTAAAGGGAAGGGAAGGGAGGGCAGGGCAGGGGTGATCCTGTCAGCACCCCGACACACGAGAGGGAACAGAGCAGACAGAGGTGAGACAAGAAGTGGATTGCACCGGGGTGGGGAGGGCCCCCGCCAGCGCTGCCAGGCCCAGACCCCCCCAGTGCAGCGGGACAGAGTGGAAGGAGAGCGTGGCCTCCATCCAGGAGCAGCTCCAGTCCCCTTGGACCTGCTCAGGGCAGGCTCCAGGGAGGCTCAGCCCGGTGTGGGGCCCCAGGCAGGCCAGCCCCCAGAGCAGCCCCGGTGCCGAGGCCGATCCTCCGCGTCGGGCTCAGGGCTCTGGGTGTAGCTGGAGTTACAGGCAAGTGTGGCAGAAATTAAAGAACCCAAAGGAACGACACACTGGATGAAGTGAGGATGAGGAAAGGGGCCATGGTATTCCAGTTAGTCAGAAATACTACGGCAATTTGGCGCAATGCTGCTAGATACTGTTGGTTTAAAATGGACCTTTTCATTTCAAAGCTGTACACAAACCCTGCAAGAGAGAGAAACACAGATGTTAGAGGACACCAGAATGGTGCATCTCTTCCCACAGCCCACCAGCATTGCATTCCCAGGCCATTCCTGACCCTGCCCCAGGAGAGAGACCCCGCCATGCAGAGAGGGTCTGAGAGCAGCACAAGCCTGGAAGGAGGGATGCTGTCCCTGAGCAAAGGGGGGACAGCAAACAGCCCCAGCACAGGAGCTGCGAGTGGATGGTCCCAACCCCAGCACTGGAGCAATGAGCAGGGAAAGTGACCCATGGCAGTGAGGCCATGGAGGCAGCCCGAGACGTGGTGTGGAGAGAGGACACACGGATACTCACTCCCTCCCAGTTACACCCCTGCCTGCTCCATCCCAAAGGGCACCTCCGGGTGCTTGTAGCTCAGCAGGACGTCTGTGATACACGTCGAGGGGTAGCAGGAGGTGTTGAGGTGCTGGCTGCCATCGCCCAGGTTCGGGTGCTCTTGACCTTCCAAACTCTCCCCACATTCTGTAAGGGCAGAGAGGTGACTCAGCACCTCTCCCTGTGACTCAGCTCCCTGAGGAGCTGCCCACATCCCCCCGTGCCACGTGGGCAGCCCCAGCGCTCACCCTCGCCGTCCCTGTCGCGCAGCTGCTGACTGGCCATCAGCGACGACTGGCTGAGCACGGCGTCGGACATCCGAGCAGAGCTGAGTGCTTTTCCTGCCATCAAACTCATTCCAGGCAAGTTATCCAACTGCACCTGTGGAGACAGCAGGACACACCTCAAGGGGAGCTCAGGAGAGGATCCTGCTGCTCCCCATCTGCCCACAGACAGTGCCCAGGGAGCTTCTGCAAACCTTCAAGCGAGGGTTTGGAAGGACAAGAACTGTGCATCAGGCACAGCTTGGGTGCAGCCAGTGTCCCCTCAACAGGAGAACGGACTGAGGAGTCCAAATCCCTCTGAACTAACGGAATCACAGCATAACTGGGGTTGGAAGGGAGCTCTGGAGATCACCCAGTCCAACCCCCTGCCAAGGCAGGGACAACTGGAGCAGGTGACAGAGAAACACATCCGGGTGGTTTTGGGATGTCCCCAGAGAGGGAGACTCCAGGCCCTCCCTGGGCAGCTGTTCCAATGCTCTGCTACCCTTCACAGAAAGTTCTTCCTCGTGTTGAGGTGGAACTTGTTGTGTTTTAGTTTCTGGCCATTGCTCCTCGTCCTGTCACTGGGCACCACTGAAGCAGAGAAGCTGCCATTCCCCTCTACAACAGAAGGGAGCTGTAGCAAAGCACACATCAAGATCTGGGCAGGACAGTTCCCAGCAGCCCAAACCCCACAGGGAGCAGAGCACTGAGGTCTGGGCTACCATGACCAGCTCCTTCACAGCACTGCAGGACCCTGAGCTGGGCTGGGTGTGTCTGCAGAGCCCTGCAGAGCCAGGCCTGGCTGTTTCACTGGAGGGACCTGGGAGGCAAAGGCACCTACGTAGGCATCATCGCTGTTCTGGATGGTGTGATGTCTCTGCAGGGTGCGGGGCCGCGGGTGCTCGCTGGACGAGGGGCGCACGGGGTAGCCCAGCCCGTTGTGGTCAGGCACCTGCATGGCTTGGCCGGGGGAGCTCCTGTCCATGCAGTTCCCTACGATGGACTCTTGAAAACCAGACAGGACAGAAAAACGACAGGTTAGTACAAGGAACCTGCAGCTCCCAGCCACGTGTGCCACTGCAGAACTGAGATGTGACACCACACACAAACGCTTCTTGCTGGCACAACAAGGACAGGACCCCCGGCTGCTCTGGTGGGAGTGGTGCAGCACCAGTGCTCCCAGTCGCACTCACGCAGGCTTCTCCCTCCAGCATTAATATCCCAAAGGATCCCAATGCTAGCTGCCTCCTATCAGCTCTACAAAAGCAGCCTGAAGCTGGAGGGACTGGGGCAGGAGCACAGGAACCAGGCCCTTTCCCACTTCTGCCTTCCCCTCGAGCCCGAGCTCGACCCCCACCCTGCCCACATCGTTACACAAGAGCCAGGGGAGCCTCCAACACGGGATGCCTCCAGCAGGGCCCCTTGGCAATTGTAAGCAACATAATCCTGCTGGAAGAGCCGGCCAGGATGTTCACTTTTATCAGATGACTTCTCCCTGCCCTCCCACAATCTGGCTGCAGGAGCACACGAGGGTTCTGCCTGGCAAAGTCCATCTGCGCTGCAAGCTCTTGTGACTGAGGGCAAAGGCCACATTCCTATCAGGCAAAGCCTCTCGTCATCAAGTACACGATGTTTTGGATGAAGGCCTGAGCCGTGGAGGAGCCTGTCATCGAGGCTGAGCTCGCTGAGCGCGCACCCCGCCGAGCACAAACACCCGACGTGGCTGCGAGCGCTGGGGAGCTGCCCCGAGGTGACACAGCTGCAGGTACATCCCTCAGAAAGCCAGAGCTTTCCCAGGGCTTTGGCCAGTGGGAAGTGATGTCCTGCTGTGCTGGGACACCGCACAGCCCAGCTGGCACTGCAACTGCCACAAAACTGCTCCCCAAAGAGATCTCACAGAATCCTTGAACATCCCCAGCTGGAAGGGACCCACGAGGATCATCCAAGTCCAACTCCTGGCCCTGCACAGGGCAGTTCCAAAACCTGTCCACAAATTTAGCACAATCCAAGAGAGACCCCATCCCATGTGGTCCCCACGCCGCTTGCAGGCAGGTGAGCATGGATAGCACAGCTAGGACACTGTTCCCCGTGCCCTTCCTCCATCAGGAATGTGGCATTCCTGCCAGAGCCCTGTCCCAGGGCAGTCAGAGATGCAGCCTCCCCCTTCCTTTGCACAACCGTGGGGTTACGTGCGGTTAACAGTCAGCTTTCCCGGAAAAGCGAGAAGGAAAACATGAGGTAACAGATGTTAGCGGATCAGTGCCACCCACACACTGCTTGGGATGCTGCTCCAACTGTGGGAACAGTGGTTGGGGCCAGCAGCCTGCTGCTCCAGCTCCACAAACAGCCCCGGCCCCAGTCCCTGCGCTGCGGGTGACGAGTTCCCTCAGCCTGGAAGAGGCAGGACCCAAAAAACAGCTGCTTCCCAATGCCAGCACTGCAGTCTGGGGATGCTGCTCTGGACCAAGGGACAGACACCCCGAATTCACACCCTCAGCCCCACAGAGGAGAGCCTTTCATCCCCACATCCTTTGTGTCACTGTGGCATGTGACACTGGCACGGCGCTGCCGCCAGCTCAGCCCCCTCCGTGCCGAGCCCAGGCAGGTTTCCCACGGGCAGCACTCCCAGCCTGGGACGGCTACGTTGGAGCAAAACTGGAGCAGGGCCGTTCACAGGCAGTCCAGTCACATCCCGAACAGATTTGGTCGGCTCTCAAGGTCCCCAGCTGCCATCCCTGGCAGATGCTCCACAGACATCCAGAGCTTTGTGATCGGCATCAGCACGCGCCCTTGGAAGCGCAGACACTGGGAAAACACTGCTCCAGGGAAAACACATCTGGGGAGCTGGGGCAGGGAGAGAGGATACCCCTCAAACTGCACCCTCATTACACAGTCTAGGGAAAATAGGGGGAAAAGCCAGGGAGGTAGGATTTGGTGTAGGTTAATTGTGGGAAATCCCAGGTATATAGGATTTGGTGTAGGTCAGTAGTGGGAAAACTGAGTGATGTAGGATTTGGTGTAGGTCAAAAACGGGGAAGCCCAGGGGTGTAGGATTTGCTGTAGGTAAGGGAAGCTTTGAGGTGACTCTGCCTGGACCTGAAGCAGCGCAGGCCTGAGTCCAAGTGGGTTATGGAGGCCATAAGGAAAATGGTACAAACAGTTACATCCCAGGACATAGTTTACTACAAACAGCCCTGTCAGAAGGGCTTACACAAGCCTATTTGTAAACATTTATTTGCTTTTACTCATTTACAAGGCCTTGCAGTCTAAAGTCCTGCTCCCTTGTGTAACCAGTCCTCGCACCAGCAGTGTAGGGGTTGAGATTTGGCTTCTGACTTCATCAAATCTCATTGTCCCTCTAACGGTCTACAGTGACAAGATTCAGACTTGTGATTTCGTACCAAACACCCCTCCAGAGCTTCCAACCCCCACTGAGCCTCTGAGAGCAAACACATCGGGAATGCAGAATTCAGGAGGATTTCAGCACAGCCCTGCCTTGTCCCTGCCCCCCGCCCACGCTCTGGGGGGTCAGGGCTTGGCAGCCCCGCTCAGCCCTCCGGGCCAGCCTGTTCCAGCCTGGTACTTTCCCAACAAACCCGTGCTGTGTCCCTGAACAAAGCTGGGCCTCCTGTGCCCTGGACACAGCTCCTCCGCAATAGGGCTCTGAGTGCCAAGGGTGCGCTGGCGGCTCCAGCCCAGCACCCCGAGTCCTGCAGGGAATACTGATCCTCCCGCTCAGCCGCTCCTCAAAGCCCTCCTAGCGAGGGGCTCAGAGGGTGCTTTTCCTGCAGAGGAGCCTGTAACTACAGCTCGGGCAGGAATGCTCTGACAGCGCAGCGCTGCCAGAGCAGCCACCGAGGAGCGAAGGCACAGCTGCTTCCAAGGAGCAGGGAAGGTCTTCAGAACCTAATGGCAAGTTTAAACTCACTCTCTCCAGAATCCACCCTTTCCAGTTCAAGCAGGGATAGAATCCTGCTGCCACTGCTGCTTCCCAAAGCGCCAGAGAGGCTGCAAGGCTGCTGGAGCCACAGGACACTGACCAACACTGTTACTGCGTGTGTTTGTGGGAGCTTTAGCAGTGCCTGGACTCGAGGGTCTGTGCTTAAGAGCAGGAATAAATGGATACACTGCTACGGCTGGGGTGTGCTGGCAGATGAGCTGCTCCTATCCCGTGTTTACAGGGGATGGGGAACATCACCAACAAGAATAAATCTGTGGTCACCATGCAGCATCCCTGAAAAGATGGGAGCAAGCTGGGCCCTGGTCTTTACCTGCCTGCAGAAGGAGGTCAAATTCCCAAGGGAACAGCCCATCGGGCTCCTTCCTTACTCAACTCTGTTTATTACAGAGGCTGTGCCTGCAATTTACTTCAGGCCACAAAAGCCAGAAAGAATCTCAGTAATTCCATGCTATGCAAAATATGTCAGGAAACCCTTGGTGTGCCGGGTGGATGGTGTCCTGGGCAGGAATGTGAGTGGCTGGCACGGATGGACGGACACCTGGCCTGCATGGGCAGCAGGGAGCCTTACCTCTGCTGGGCACCTTATTCCTGAATCCGGGCGTGGGCTGATGCCTGTACTGGTGCGTTCCCAGCTCCTGCGCGGGATTAGCAGTTCCTAGCAAAGATTCGGGGTCCCCGTGCCCTCCTGCGTTTACAAGCAGAGGGGTCTCGTGGCAACCTTTGGTCAATGTGTTTGAACTCTTACTGTCAGGAAAGCTGTCCCTGTTTCCCTCGCAGGCGCAGTCCTCCTCCATGCTCTCCGAGTGGAACAGGGCTGGCTGGTGTCCGTATCCCTGCGGCGGTGGCACGGACGCAGGGACCTGCTGGATACATTCTTGCGCCCTGATTTTTAAGAGATGTTGGGGGCTGTTCTGGGGGTGGTACGTGTCAGCACTCTGATAAGGCAAAGACAACGACTGGCGCTCCGAGAGGTTCTGTCCCATGCTGGTGCCCATACTGCCAGCATCCCCTTGACTCATATGCCTGAACAACTCTTGGAATTCTTGCTGCTGCTGCTGCTGCTGCCGCCGTTTGATGAGCTGTGCAAATTCTGCCTGGGGCAGCCGCATGTCCGTGTGCCCCGTGAGCGAGTGCCGGGGGGAAAGCAGTCCCTGGAGGATGTGCGGTACCTGCTGGTGTCGGCTGTAGTCGGGAGGTGTCGGGGACAACAGTGCCTGCTGTAGTGCCGATGCCGTGTAGTGCTGCTGCTGCTGATGTGCGTTTGGAGGGAAACTGGGGTACTGGTCAAGCTGCGGGACCTTCAGAGCTTGCTGGGCTGCAGGGAACCCGACCCCTCCCGACGGGCTGTAGCTGCTGGGGGAGACGCGGGGCTGCTCCGGGAACAGGTGGGGGTGTAAGTGCACCTGGTCGTAGTTGGCGGGGGGATACCTGTTCACGTTCAGACTGCAAGGACAAGGAAAAGGACAAGTGACCGCACTGCTCGGCGGGAGCCAGAGCTGCTCCTGCACGGGAGGGGCTTCCCCAGGCACGTGGGACGGCAGCCCTGGCCTGGCTCAGCAGCTCCTTCCCAGCGACACGGAGGGAGCACGCACAACCCCGAGTGGCAAGGACACCACGTCTCATCCTGAGACTCCCCCTCCCTCCCTCGGCAGCGCTCCCGAGCCGGGAGCAGGCAGGGAGGGGCCCGTACCTGTGCGACTCGGCGCTGTCGGCGCTGAGCTGCTTGGACAGCTGCCGGTGGCCGTAGCTGAGGGAGGCCATCAGGTTGGCGCGGTGCTGCATCTGGATCTGGCTGGCGCTGGGGCTCAGGGACATCCCCCGCGCGTGGGACGCCAGGCCCTGCCCGCCCACGAGGCTGCTGCCGACCATGTCCCCGGGCTCCTGCACTTGGATGGTGACCTGCTGGGGCTGCGACTGCTGCTGCTGCAGGGCCAGGCACGTCAGCCCCATGGCCGGGGGAGGGGAACAGTTACCCGACTGCGGGAAGATTGTGTTGTGGGATGGCATCCCTTGGAACTGGGACTGGGAGGCAGCACCTACAAGGAACAAAGGCCCTCAGCACCCCTGCCAGCCCAGGGCGAGGCTCGGGAGTGAGATCTGCTCCATTCCCTGAAGTGCTGGACAGGGCTGGGATTAACCTGTGAAGGGCATCCCTGCCCGTAGCAGGGGGCTGGAAAGGGATTATCTTTAGGGACCCTTCGAACCCAAACCAGGCTACGATGCTGTGATTCATTCCATGACTCTGGGCCAGGCTGGGAGCCCAGTACGTGCCCGTATGGGTGCTCTGTCATGCTGTGCCAGCGTGCAAAGGTCACAGCCAGAGCCCCTTGCACCAAAACAGAAACTCTGCGGAGCTGACAGTGATTTGCATAAACCCGAGAATATCAGCCCTTCCTCCCCACCCCCGGGAGCGATAAGTAAGGATCTTGTGACAAGGAACGCAACAGCACATTCCAGCTGGCAGCTCTCGATAACACCGGCCCTTGCTGCCAGATGGAGAATCTTTTACATCATCAGCAAACTGTGCAGGGCCTGGGCTGGGGAACAGAACCGTGGCACCCCCACGCTGCTTCCCCAGGGTTTGATGGGATCACACGGCCCTGCCCAGCTCCCAGAACTGCTTACCATGGGGCTGGAGCACGCTGCTGCTCACGGGGGGTGGGCTGCTGTTGGGTTGCCTGAAGAGATGGTTGTTGGGGTGGTTCGGGGGTGGGCTGGATGGCTGGATCCGTAACCTACGCAGGGAAACAAGCACCTTCTCACCATGCCTGCTCCTTGTCAAGATGCTGTCTCAGCTGTGAGAACTGATGCCAAACGCTGTTGTCTTGTTCAAAATAAACACCATAAAGCCCTTGCTGGGGATCCCAAGGTCTCTGCAGATTGGCTTCTCTTCTGAGAGCCACCTCACTTGTCCAAGTCACGCATGGAGCGAGCATGACCTGGTGACTACCACAGAAATCTGGGGACAAGGACACTGCAGGCTCACCTCCTGACTCACTGCACCTGGTCAGACACCCTGCTCTCCCTTTCCTGTAACTCAGCCTGCCTCACCTACAAGTCAGGGTGCTGAGGGCAAGGAGGCTGAGCTCACCAAGGGCCTGGCAAGCATGAGAGAAGCATGAGAGAGCCTGGCTGCTGAAGTGGCATCTTCAAGCCACTCAAAAGGCAGGACTGTCAATCCTCTGCTCAAAGCAGGTCTGTCCCTTTGAATCAGATTTCTCTGCTTCTGAAGTCCTTCAGACAACCCAGCTCAAAGGACCAGGCACATTCACCTGGCAACTGGCTGTGCCATTCTGACTCCACAAACTCCAACTCAGCCTGGCCTCTCGAGTGTGTCAGCTCATCCCTGGGCTTCAGGAAGAGTAAAACCCAGAGCTGTCCTAAAGCCATTTCTTTACCTCTGAAGCTGGTGAGTGAGCAGAGCTGGCTGGTTTTCACATGGAGCTTGCAAGGGTGGAGATGGCTGGGGAGGCCGGATACAGTCCTGAACCAGGCACCACAAGAAAACAAGAAGTGTTTGCAGTCAATGTCTCAGTCAGTAAATTTAGAAACACTGCTGGGTGAAGCAGGACATGTCCAGATTCACCGAGTGTCAGTCCCTGACTGCAGCCCTGGCTACCACAGCTACCACAGCAGCTGTGCAAACATCTCTGCTGAAATCCTTCAGCCTTCCCGCTACAGCAAGCCCAGCAAACTCCCCCTCCCTCAATCCCCCCGGGACCTGCTCACGAGCTGTGTCTGCAGCAACACAGGGAAACAGAGCTAAGCCTTCAGCAGCTCTGGCTCGGGCTCCACTACCTGAATCTGCTGATGAAGAATCTGATGGTGCTGCTCCTGCTGGTACAACATGTGCTGCTGCTGCGTCTTCTCCAGCGTCCTCTCGTCCATGTGCCCACCGTACATCTTCTGGAGCTGCTCACACTCCTGCAAGGAACCCAGCACATCCCATAAATGACCTTCTGGTGCACAGCACCCTGCTGTGTGCGGAATGCCACGCTCTGCAGCTCACCCCCCTGAGAAAAGCTGGCAAAGAAAGCCCAATCCATTTCCTTTGACAGAATCAGGTGTGCAGTGAGATGGCAAAAAGCCAGGAAAGCAAGGGGTGCACATGACACCGAGCTGGCACCGTTGTGTCCCCTGAATGCAGGCAGCAAGCTCTGCAAACGACACTTCAAGGTGAGGAGAGCATCTCACTTGTGCCACGCTGCAAGGGGAAAGGCCTGTCCTGGGGCCAAATCCTGCTCCAGCCGTTGGCAAGGCGTGCCTGGCTGCACAGGGAATGTCCCACAACACACTCCAAACTCTGGTGGTAGGAGCTGCCCTTTCCCGGGACACCCTGGAACAGCCCCAAAACTGCTGCCAGAGGAAATGTGGGAGAACAGGAGCTGCAGTCTGACAGTGCTGGGGGACCCTGCAGGGACAGGCAGGACACCCACGGGTGGGCACAGCATGATGGTTCTCCCCAGAAAAGAGGGGGCAGGAATCCCCCCCAGGTCCCCAGCTAAAGGCGAACAGCTCGTACGTCCAGAGGACACTCAGGGTTTGCTGCAGCCACACAGAGCGGGAACAAACCCTCAGCTGCAAAGTCCCCACTGTGCCCCTCAGACTTTCCTTTAAGGATTCCACTTTTGCTTCCTGAAGCAGCAAGACCAAGGCAATAAGAATTCCTCGTGGAGGCTGTTTGGAGGACCCCCACCCCTCTCTCACCTGCTGAAGCTGTTTGATGCTGCTGTTATTGCCCATCTTCTCCAGGTGGGCTTTGAAAGCCTGGATGCTGGCAGCCCCGTCGGAGAAGCGCCGGACCGGGGAGAAGCGCTCGGTGGGGAGGTGCAGAGTGTTGGAGTCCTTGTAAATAGAACTGAACACAGGGGGAAGGGGGTTAGTGACGTGACACCAGCCAGAAAACAAACTCCAGTACAGACATTCCATTTCCACCAGCCTCCCAGCAGCCTGGATGCTCCACACTGGGCAGTCAGAATGGGCACATCTGAACCAAGCTGTGCCCAAGGCACCACGAGCACTTCCCCTTCACAGTGAGGTTTCTTTGCCATCAGAGGGAGCCAGATTTTTTTCAGGAGCTGTTTTCTCCCAAAGTTGGGGTTCCCCCTTATCCCTGCCCTGCCATTAGGTGCCACCTGTGTTATCACGAGCAGAGATAACCTGGCATACACCCGTCACAACGTGCCCCACAACAAACAGCTGGGGCTCTCTGCCTGCCCTCACGGCTTCCGGGCAAGTGCTCTCAGTGGAACCTGGTTTCTGTGCAAATCATAGAATCACAGAATGGTTTGGGCTGGGAGGGACACCTTCCACTATCCCAGGTTGCTCCAAGCCCTGTCCAGCCTGGCCTTGGGCACTTGCAGGGATGGGGCAGCCACAGCTTCTCTGGGCAACCTGTGCCAGGACCTCCTTACCCTCACAGGGAGGAATTTCTCCCATCAGTAAAGGATTTCTTTTGTAAAGATTCTGCAAATGCCATCTCCAGAACCCAGCAAGCAACACTTGATGCACAGGCTCCAGCAGCAGCCTTTGTCTGTGAGAAGGTCATGGAGATGTGGTCTTTACAGCACCTCTGACACCAAACCCAGCAAGAGCCCACCTGGCTGCAGCTGGAGTGGTCCTGAGCTCCAGAGGTCACTCTGAGGGCCTGTTCCAGGCTCCCCTTGTCACACAGTGACTGATGCTGGACCACTTCCAGCAGGCTGGGTTCAGTTTTGTCACTGTCTCTGCCTTAGCAGGACATAGTTCAGCTTCCTTCCAAGGAAAGAGCTGTGCTCCTGCCTTTTGATGCCATCCCATCCATTATCCTGATCCATTTGTTCTCCTGTTGCATTGATGGAAGGCAGAAGCTACAGATAAAATCATGCTGAGGTTTTGAAACCCGTGTGGGCAAGGCAGAACAGCTGCACTTCCCTGTACAGCTGTACTTCAATTCTGCTTTCAGGTATTTAACATGACAAAACCAGGGGCTACAAAAGAAGATACATAAGATGGCTTAAAATAGGTTAAGGGCTAAAATAAAACCCAGCTGCTATTCAGTAATGTGGTTTATGTACACAGCGACTGCTAATTTCTGTGCCAGGTATGTCATGGACTCACTGTGGGACACTCTGTTTAGACCATGGTCAGATGAAATTTCCGTGATTTCACAGGAAAAACACAAAACAGGCTCACAGCACGTTACAACACCAAGAGTGGAACAAGCAGATACCTCCCTGCTCATGACGCAACAGCCTCAGGACTCCAGTGCCAAGAGACAGAGGTGACACCAGCATTATTTACAGGGTAAGTGTGTTTAAAGTCTTGTAAAAATTCCGTTCCTGCTGTGTGTGAGGGACCCGGCTTACCTTTAGGATTTGCAGCAATCCTGAAAGCAGGACACAGCACATTCTGCTTGTTTTGCAAGCTGCACTCCTCTTCCTATCAAGCTGTGGGCCCTAGAAATTTTTCCCCTCCTGCTCTTCCCATCCCCCAGGCACCTCTGAGGGAGTAACTTGAGGACAGAGAGGTGCTTATCTTGGTTTTCCGGAGCTCCAGCGTGGCACTAGCACTGTCTCAGTCTGCTCAGAGTTCACCTGTCCCTGCTGATTACATCAGTGCTCAGCTCAGCAGGTCTCTGGCTACCATAAAAAGGGCTTTGTCAAGCCTGCCAGTGTGAGCTGCCTGAGGGGCTGAACACCAGCACCAGCCTGGCCTGGCAGCCACTGCTTTCCCAACAGGCAGCAAACTCCAGTGTGCAGCTGGTTTGCTCCCAGCACAGAGGGGTCAGAGCACGTTTAAGTATTTTTTAAGAGGGTTTTTTTTATTAGGAGGAATTTAAGCTCTCCCTGTGGCATTAGCATCTCCGGTTGGCTGCTGTGACAAGGACTTTGTCACATAAACACCTCTCCATCAGGACTGTCCCTCCCATACATCCTGAGTGTGTTTAGATCCGATCCAAAGGTTCCCTCTTTCCCAGACATTGTGATTTTTGTTTTCTTCCCCACCCAGCTTCCTTTGCTCACATCACTCCTATCAAGGATGAGAAATAAAATTACTCTTGAGGAGCTTTGCAAAGAGACTTTGCAGTCAGAACACACAACTCTGGTGCAGAACAGTGAGGGTTTTAAGCTCTGCTGTGGATGACTCTTGGTGCAATCTTTTGCCTGCATCTGCCTCCAAAAAGGTTCTGTAGCAAGTCTGCTGCCTTGATGCCTACCATTACACAGGGAAAAGCTTTCCTCTAAAAAAAAATAGCTTATTCCCAATATTTCTGTGATGGCAGCCATTCCAGCAAATCATCTCCAGCCACAAAAGTGGGACTGGACGGAAGAGCCAGCTGATTCCTGCTGGTCCCTGCAGGCAGGGAGCCCGTGCCAGAGCGGTCAGACACCCTCTGCTCTGTGGGTCTGCTCTTTGTCCCTGTTCCTCCTCCTCCTCCTCCTCACCCCTCCCTGCCAGCGGGATGTCCTCAGTGCTCCGTTCCAGGCGCCACCTGGGCAGGATTCCTGGCGCAAGCTGCCCGGCCGGCCGGTGCCGTTACTCACCGGTGCTGGTCGGGTCCCAGGTGTGGAGCCCAAGCCCGGGGTCGGAAGGACTGCTGTCCTAGCTGCCTCTGCAAGTCTGGAGGGATTTCAGCTGTAGGGTTGGTCATGGCCAGAGTGTGCCTTTTTGACCTATTTGCCAAGTATCTGCAACAAGCAGGAGCACATTTTATAAGAGACTGATGGGAGTACTCCGAAAACAGGGAGTGTTAGATAACCCAGAGAAAACGGGAAGGAAGAAGCTTGTGCAGTGCTCAGAACACACCACGGACACGCTGCCCATGCCCGTCACAGCACTGGCTCACCAGTGCTTTGGGACAAGTGTAGTTTCAGCTGCTGGTGCTCCACTGCCAGCCTCGGAAGGAAAGAGGAGCCGTTCGCTCTCCCCAGCAGGAAAGCCACGTTTCACCTCAAGGGGAATGCTGGTATATCCCTTTGGGAATACCCGGGAGACCACCTGCCCTCAGCGCAGATTCGCCCACTCGAGCAGGTCTGCCTCTCTCTCGCAGCCCGGGGAGCCAAGGCAGAGATAGCCCAGCAGGAGCTGGGCACAGAGAGGAGCTGCTGCTCCTGCCAGGGGAGCCTTCGCTCCTCACACCGACCCCGGGACACCCCGGCTCTGGCCGCCAGCAGGGGAAGGGTGCGAGGGGCACCCCAGGCTGCCCGAGGAGCAGGAGGAAGGGCTGGGCTGAGGCAGGGCTGTGCCAGCCCGGTCCAAGTGCGCCATCTAGTCCCTGCTCCGCTCCGGGAAAGTCGGGAACGGCCCGGGATGCGCAGGGAACGGGAACCCGAGCAGCGAGAGAGTCCCTCCCTCTGGAGCCACCAGCACCAAGGCTGGGCTTGCCTCTCACACCAGAGCTGGGAGGCAATAGCTTAAACAAAAGCCCGCTCTGCACTGGAAAAGAGCTGCAGGACTCCTGCAAACCCCCCAAAGACCAGGGAGGGGGAACCCAGAGCCTCTGCTCCGGCGAGGATGCGAGGAAGGGCCAGGCAGTGCTGAGAGCTGCTGCCTGCCCTGCTGTTCCTGGCACAGCCGACCCAGGGCAGTGGGGCCGGCAGAGAGGGGGGTGAAGCCCTTGCCCAGGGCTGGCACTGCACCCAGAGCTGTGCCCGCTCAAGGCCGCTGGGATGAACGCCTGTGTGTGAACTCAACCCTTTCTGCTCCTGTGAACCAGCAGCGAGGCAGCTCTGGTAACCAGCCAAGGACCACCTGGCCAGTGACACCTGCCAATTCTCACCTTTGCTCTTTTCCCCTGCAACTGCCCCTGGGAAGCAGAAAGAGCAGCAAGCGATACAGACTTGCCCAAACCCAGCCTCTCTTTGCTGCTGAAGCCACTGAAGCAGAAGAAGCAGGTTAACAGTGCCGTGGTGCCCCGCCAAAGCCCATGCCATTAGCTGTTTAAGAATCATTTGATGCAGACAGGGAAAGTTTCCCAAAGAGCTTTACTGCTGTGGTTTGCTAAGATCATTTTATTTCAGCCCTCCAGGGAACAATCCAATCATGAGCTCTAACAGCGTTTCGGGTGGAAGAAAGTTTCCCAAAGCTCAAAGGAGATATGACTGTTCCCTGGAACAGAGAGAAGACTGCGCTCTGCTTTCAAGGTCAGATTAAGGAGGGCCAAAGCTGCTTGCTGGTGGCTGCAAACAGAGTATTTGGGGCACTGTTCTGAGAAGCTAAATATTTGCATCTGTCCCTGATGTTAACGCTATTTACCCTTCTCCTCTGATGACTACTGACATGTCGCAACACAAGGGGGTGGAGAACAACACACAACCTGGATGGTGCTTTTTCAAGGCCATCTGGTGGAAGAAGAACATGTGCTATGAAAGAACTAAGGGCAGCACCGTCAAGAGCAGCAAGGGGACCTCTGAGTCCAAGGGGACTTGGTTTTCAGTGGGATCTGAACATTTCAGTGCCTTGCAAAACACTGCACAGGGGTTTCAAAATGTTTCCAGCTGAGCTAATGCTTTAAAGGCTCAACTGAAACCTTCAGGTTTAGAATAGTGAAAATCTGCCCAGGTAAGATGTCCAGGCATCCCCTTGCCAAGAATGAGATTCATCATAGCCAAAAAGACCACCTGCTGTCTGAGGTGCTGTCAGAGGACACTATCGGCCCTAAATTAAAACTTTTCATGGCTGTTGAGGCTATTATTGAGGCTACAAGTAGACTGTCTAGGCTGAGGTAGGCAAAAGGAGTCTTAGTGCACAGTCTGTCACTGCTCACACCCACTGTTCCTCAGGAGCACTGAGAGGAGCAGAGCTGGCCAAGGCTCTGGAGCAGGATCTGCATCCATCCCAGGGTCACCCTGCCTGCAACAACCCCCAGTCTGAACCCTTGTGAGCCCCTGCGGAGCCACTCCCTTACCCAGGTGATGATCTGTACAAAGGGGGGATCCAGAAAGCTCTTCCAGTTTGAGGTAAGAAGCAGGAGCACCCACCACACGTAGTGCCCAGCCGGTTAGCAGAGAAGAAACTATGCAAAAGCTACTAAGAAAATGTTAGCAAGGCCATGGTTAGTGTGTTCATGGACTGAGAAAGTACAAGCACATTCTACCCACTTCCTACAATGTGTTTGGAGCAGACACAGAGAACAGAAGTTCCCAGCCTGTGCTAATAATGTTTTCCTTATCGGAGCAGACTATTTTAAGGCCTAATGCTAAAATTAGCAGCTAGAGGTAACCGTAATTCCAGCAAGCTCACTTTGTTTGAGGCATCAGAGTTGGATGTTTACTGCATGTCTTGATACAAAAGCTGCTGCACTGGCACCCAAGGCCACAGAGGAGATCCTCCCACCTCCAGCACTCAGCAGGGAGGGGAATCCCTCAGCACTCACTTGGCAGGTTAGTGTGGATTGCATGCTGGTGCACACTAAGCAAAGGAATTTAGCAGTTCCAAGAGTTTCTGGAGAACCTACTGCTCAATCAGCTACCCATTTCAGGGGAATCCAGCTTTGCAAGCACCCAGTAGTGCCAGAGGAGTAACTGCCTAAAGTAATCAACACCCACAGGAACGGGAGAAGTGTTGGGCCTTCGCTGTAAAATCAACACTGGTGCCCTGATGAGGTGGCTGTGTTTGAATCAGCTCTGGAACAGCCCAAGGTGAGCCTCGTGGAGGTAGGAAGGGCAAATGTTAACAGAGTGGGAGTTACCTCTGCACAGCTTCCTGATCCGGCTCCCCATCGGAGCTCTCCTCGTCCACAGGGGTGACAGCTGGGACAGCCTGCAGAGAGAGAAGTCACAGTTCCAGAGGACACCCAGCACAGTCCCCTCTGCACAGGGGACACCTGATCTTCCCAAACAAGCTTCCACAGGGGTGTGTGTTGGCTCCTCTGCTGCACCAAGGAAACCTGGCCAAGAAGCCCTTCCAACATTCCTTCCCCAGCCCAACTGCCTGGGCAGGGCTGCTGCTACTCGGAGAATTCATTGATACAGATGCACCCAGGGAGTGGGAACACACACAAATGCCCAAGATGGACACTTGAGTTTTCTCATGGGATGGACAAAAGCAACCATGAGAAAGTGCACAAACACCGTCAGTTCCAGAGAGGAATACACAACCCCACCTGCCAGCTCCAGGAGAGCACAGCAAGTCCTGCAAGGGGAACAGGGGAACCTTTGGCAGCAAACAGGCACAGCCCTGCAGCGCCGGGCCTGCTGTGACCTGGGCACAGCCACCTCTGCCTGCGAGAGGGGATATTTTTAAGCACTCTGCCTTCCCTGTGCTACTCACTGGCGTCATGGTGACGAGCGGCGAGGGGCCCCGGGGCCGCTTGAGCAGCTGCTGCGCGTGCAGCTGGATGTTGGCCCCGCCGTCCGACGCCCGCCGGCCCAGCGGGCCCATCCCGTTCAGCAGCTGCAGGGTGGGGGGCTGCAGCAGGGACTGCTCCTGGAACAACACACAGCACCGTTACCCGCCCCAGCCGCAGCCCCAGGTCACACACCAGGAGAAGACAAGCTCTCTGGGCTTCAGGGATGCCATCAGCATCTCTGAGTGACGTGGGGCAGGGACAGGCAGCGTCAGTGGATGAGCAGGGTTTAACTCTGCAGCTCCCTGTGCACTGCTTTAGCTGCCAAGCAGGCTGCAACCTGCAGCTCGAAGCCAGGCAGCACAGTCCTATTTCTCCCCAGCCCATGTATTAATTTCATATTGCACTGCTCTTTCATTCTTCAGCTTTTTCACAGGATCACATGATGGTTTGGGTTGGAAAGGACCTTAAAGATCGTCTCATTCCAACCCCCTGCCATGGGCAGGGACACCTTCCACTATCCCAGGTTGCTCAGAGCTCCATCCAGCCTGGCCGTGGACACTTCCAGGGATGGGGTATCTGCAACTTTTCTGGGCAACCTGTTCCAGTGCCTCACCACAGTAAAGAATATTTTCCTAATATTTGATCTAAACCTACTTTAGAGAACCAACTGGAATCATACATAAAGAGAGTAATTCTTGAGGCTTATGGAGTCCAAGGAGTGACAAACAGAGCGAGCAAGTGTGAGCACAAACACCCCTCCCACCTGGCAGGGCACAGAGCACAGCAGGGATCATGGGCAGTACCTTGTACTCCAGCTGCCCCGTGGGCTGCAGGTTCTGCCTGGGCAGCACGTTGTGCATGAAGTTCACATTCGGGGTCACCTGCAGGAACGGAGCCTGAGGAGTGACACGGGGGAAGCCAGGCAGGAGCTTCTGCAGGTCTTCCATGACTTCCGTCCTGTGCGATCACATTCGGAGAGGGGAATCAGCCGTGATGTGAGGAAACCCCTCACAGACCCAGTACATCCAGCTTCCCTTCACAAAAAGCTTCTTACTGCTCTGGAAAACGGTCACACAGAGCAGCCAAGCCACCCTTTGGTTTTATTTGTCCCTTTTCCCCCTCCACGTTGAGATTTGCCAGAATTAGCTCTTGGCATTAACCTTAGTGGCATTTATCACAAAACCTTCACCTTGGACATGACAGCAGAGCAGCTCAGGTGAGACACTTGCCTTGACCAAAAGCATGGCTTACCCAGAGCTGATGAGGAAGAGCAGGAAAAAAGTACCTCATCCCCATCTAAAATACTGACCAAGCTGTGCAAGGGGACTGGGACCTTTAAAGGAACACCCAGAAGGACCAGAGTCACATGCTGGGAGTAGATCTCCAGGCTAGAGCGCAGTACTCACCGTGGGTCAGCTACTCCCACTGTGTGCCTCCTCATGGAGAGGTAGCGGACCAGAGCCTCGGGTGATGGCTCTTCCCCTTCATCACTGTCCAAGTTCATTGTTCCATCAGTCTGGGCAGGACAAACATCAGAGATGTTGAAACACAACATGAGGATCAAAGGAACGGCTTCAATGTGAGCCAGGAAAAGAGCTTGCAGGGGTCATGGGGGTGTACCTCACCTCCACAATTTGGTTCTCAGGGTTGATGAGCTGGACTTGGGGCACGTTGATGTTCATGGTGTTGCCTGTCTGTTCTGTCTGCTGAGTGGAGAGATCAGGATCAGAAGACACAAACACAGCACTGCTTTACAAACACTGCAGGACTAACATCAGCCCTAAGCACGTGGAACAGGGAGGTGACCCTGGAGCCAGTGAAGAGCTGTTTATTCTCAAAGAGTTGCCTCGTTTACCCCCCTTCTTCTGTTCAGGCAGGGTGAGCATCTCCTCTGCTTCCCTTATGACCTGGCCTCTCCCAAAGCAAGTGCTCATTGCTCCAACAGCAGCACAAGGTGGGGAAGAAGCATCACACAGCAGCCCTGGGCTGGGAACTCCAGCTCCCAGTAACTCCTTCAGCTCCCTCCCCTCTGTCACTAAGCGAGCAGGAGACTGTCTGAAGGGTGTTCAGCCAATGCACAAACTGTTCCCAACCTCAGGATTAGGGTACCCTAAACACACACCAAATTCTCAGACGAGGAACATTACTGACACTCCAGCCAGGATGTGGGCACCCACGAGCAGTCTGAGTCTCGCAGGTAAGGGACTGGCTGCCCTTGCAGGGCTGGAAGAACACTGGCAAAGGGGATGTACCTGGATGTTGGCCGAGGTGGGGAAGGTCATGGTGCGTGGGATGCTGGGCGAGGGTGCAATGCGCAGGTTCTTGTGCCTCTTGAGGCGGTCGCAGAGCAGGCTGTAGATCGCGCTGTAGTGATCGTACGCGTCGGCTCGCAGCGACTGAAAGGCAAACAAGAGCGGTCACCCTTTCTTGAGCAGTGATAAAATACATTTTACACTGTGCTGGGGTTGCTCAGCTGCCCCCAAACACAGCCCCTGATCAGCAAGAGGAGCAGGCAGGACACGCCAGGCCTCACCTGCACCGTGCGCTCCTTGTCCAGCCCCATGTCTGCCATGGCCAGCAGCACGTCCTCATTCAGCGGCTCCAGCTGCCTCTCGGTCTTCAGGTGCTGACACTCTGCTATCAGCTGTGAGGGCACAGGCACAGAGTCAGGGCTGACATTCCCAAAGGCACACCGGTGAGTCACAGCACTCCCAAGAGCCCCAGCACCGGGCTCTGGCTGCAGCTGGCGTGAGGTCTGATGGCAACCGATCCAAAATCCAGTGCCCCAAGTTCCCAGTGCCACGGGGGAAGATACAAAAACGTACGCAGCTAAAGAGTGATGTGGAAAGCAAGGCCAGGAGACACAGAAAAGGGAAAGGCCACGCCTGGAAATGAGTGTTCCCAAAGAGCAGAACCAACACTGCAACACCACGTGCCCAGAGCCTGTTTGAGTCACCAAGAAGACCCCGCTCCCTGCTGCTCACCCTGTCAAACTCTGCATCAGCCTCCCCCAGCTTCATCCACTTGTGTTTGCAGATCTGCTCCATGGAGAGCCTCTTGCTCGGGTCCAGCACCAGCATGTGGCGGATCAGGTGTTCGCACTCTGCCAGGGAAGAGAGGCCGGGTCACCCGCGGGAGGGACACGGCTGCTGCAGCGTTCCCTTTCCAAGCAGTGTGCTCCCCTCTGGGAAGTCACCTCACAGAAATACTGCTTCTCTTCTGCACTTCACTCCTCTTGGGTCTCCAGCATGCCACACTGCTGCAGACATGGATTCCCCTGTGCTAGGAAGGAGGGAAGCCACCCTGTGCCTCCCTGTCTTGACATGAGTGGCTTTGGGAGGTTGAGAGCAAAGCCCTTGAAGTGCTCACTGTGAGTGATTTCTCCATCATGTTACACATGTGCTGTCACCAAGAGGGACTGCTGAGGCTCTCCTGCTTAGGCTGGGATCTAAGTTTGCTTTGAAAGCACCACGTTTTAGCAGAGTTTTCTGCATGGAGAGAACCTCTTCCCTAAGTAAGACAGCAATCAAGGAAGTTTTTGGCTGGGAAACTCCACGCAGAATTATTCCTTAACCTGACAGCAGGCAACCAAGTACCTACACATGACTCTGTTAAGCTGGTTTTATATGAAAATTAATCACAATTTTCACACCCCAGATTTATTATTAAAGTGCTCAGAAGTGTTTTTGCAGCAGCAGGACACAAACGCTCGTCTCTGACGGGGCTGTTGCTGGAAATTCACGCCCCACAATGCCGTAAAAAGCTAAAACAGGAAGAGGTGTAGTGAAAGCCCCTGTGTCCCCAGCTCCCTGCCCCCTTACCTGTGGACATGAAGAAGGGGATGCGGAACTTGCCGCTGAGCACCCGCGCGCGCAGGTTCTGCAGGGTGCTCCCGTCGAAGGGCAGGGCCCCGCACACCAGCACGTAGAGCACCACGCCGAGGCTCTGCGCCCAAAACAAACGCACGTCAGCAATGCCAGACGGAATGAAAATCCATCTCTGGGCAACTCATGCTTTTGGCACCTCCCCGCAGGGAAAATACAGGATGTAGTAGCCAGAAGGCAATTTTGGAAGTGTTTCTTTGGAAAACACTTTTTGCTGTGTCAGGACTTTTCTCCAAGACGTGAACTGAGCACTCGGGAAGCAAAGCCAAACAAACAGAGCAAAAATCAGATCAAAGTCAGAGAGAAAGAGGCTCATCACGTACCCAAATATCAACCTTTGGCCCATCGTACTCCTTGCCTTCAAAGAGCTCTGGAGCAGCATAGGGAGGACTCCCACACCAGGTTTTAAGGAGCTGGCCAGGGGTGAAGATGTTGCTGAACCCAAAATCTGAAAGAACAAAGAGAAGCGATGAGAGGAATGCGATTCACTCCAACTGAACAAACGGTATTTCAGTAACTTGCTGAGTCTGGTAAAGTCACGTACAATCCTGTAACGGGTAACTGGTACACAGACACCAGAAATGGAGTTACTGACGTTGGAAAAGACCTCCAGGGTCATCAAGTCCAAGCTGTGACCAATCCCCACCTTGTCACCAGCCCAGAGCACTGAGTGCCACGTCCAGTCTTTCTCTGGGCACCTCCAGGGGTGGCGACTCCAAACCTCCCTGGTGCCCTGAGGTCTGGGCAGTGCCAGCAAGGACAGAGTGCAAAGGGAAAAAGAATGGGACTTTTGATTTGTCCAGAAAGCACTACAGAGGCTGAAAACTTTGGTTATGGGGGATAGCTCTACAAACAGAGTCAAATCCTTCTCCAAGAGCAAATAATAAATCCTGAAAGAGAAAGGTCTTCACCTCACATTGGCTTATGTGGGCACTAATGGCATTCTCTGCTAATTAACCTGCCTGCCCCTGGCTCACAGCTGGGAACTGCACTGCAAAGGGCAAGGAAACCAGTCTGGATCCAAGACAAGGGAGCTGGTTCTGGTAAAAAGAAAGAATCTTCACTAAATTTCCTTCCTTTTTTTCACCTCAATTGAATTGAAGCAAACACAGCTGCAGAGAGGAGTTCTGAGGTGTCCTCAGAAGCAGCTCCACCAAGGACCAGTGCAAGGTTATCTGCAAGTGCTGTGCCTCTGTTTCTGCCAGAGATGTGCCAGCAGGGGGACAAGTGACATTAATGCCCACGGACAGGGACCCACGGCAACGAGGCCATTTCTCATGGCACTGGCACCAGCAGCTCCTCGCAGCAGGGAGAGCAGGGAGGGCCAGAAACACTCAGTTTGCAAATTCTGACTGATTAAAACAAAAAGTGTCATGGAAAAAATACACAGTAGAGCTGCAGAAAGTGGGAATCTCTTTCTGGTGAATTTTGCCTCTGTCACCAGTCGGAACAGCAGCAGATCTGGGGTGATCCACAGCTGAGGGGTGGCAGTGAAACACAAGACCCCAGAGTTGTGGGAAAATTTGACTGAAAAATGTGTATTTTAATAAATGTATAGAAATGATAAAGAATATTTGAGGTGCAAAGGTACAAAGGATTTTTTTCCCCATTTCTTGAAATAAATACACATTCTGCTTGAAAATTCATCTTCATTTTTATCTGCTAATTTCTCTTTACAGCCCTTTATCCGTAGCCATCCAGAAAGCTTTGTTCTCCTAAATCCTATAAAAACTACATGTTTTTTCTAACACATTCAAGATCACCCAATATTACCAGTTAATTACCAATGAATTACCAGTTCCACATGGAATTCCAAGTGAAGATCACCAGCGACGGCCAACACCTCCGTGCCAGCAGCAGGCAAACCCCACCAGCACTCCCCAGAACGCACTAACTGGTGAGCCCGTGCTCCCTCTCGCTGCTTTCCTTACAGGATTTTCCATGACCTAATTTCAGGTGACTCCTCTCCTCCTTTGCACAGCGCCTGCAGAACTCAGCAGCCCACCTGATGCTGCTCCTGCCAGCTCAGCTCCAGGGGGGCACAGCCGAATTACTTCTTCCCATCCCTTCGCAGGGAGGAAATTCTCACCGTGGAGATGATTTATGCATGTGGAGAATACCTAACACAGCCTGTTCCCGTGGAAACACCTGGAGTACAGACCAGGCTGCTCCGAGCCCACCTCAAAACAGAGCAGAGATGGTAAATGTTCTTCGGAAGCACTGTGGTATCAAAACAAGGCACGTACACACTCCTTGGGTTTTTGCTGTTGGCAGTGAAGCCATCTAAACCTCCAGTCAGCCTTTGGAGGACAATTCCAGGGAAACAGCACACAGCTGCACAATTGCCTTTTCCACCTCTGCAAGCTTTTGAGCTGCTGTCTCACGTTCAAAGCAGGATGTGTAACAAGTGCCTGAGTTATGGCCACTGGAGCCGGCAATAAATGCTGCAGCACTGGATGTATTTCCCAACACACAGCATTTGTATCAGGTTTAGACATAAACTCCTTATGACTGTGGAATTTTGGCACTTCCCATATATTGAGCAAGTTATCCTGGTTTAGTTACTTTTATTTGTCCTTGTAAGTACAGGAGTGGGCTTTGAGCACCTGGGGAACCACCTGTATTTTCCAAGGAGCGCACAGCCGGGAGCAGCCCCGCAAAGGTGAGAGGCCCGAGGTGTTCCCCGCTCTGCTGCACAGGTCACAGCGAGTGTCAGCAGCAGGGGCAGGGCTGTGCCATTCCAGGGCTGTGCCATGCCAGGTCCGTGCCATTCCAGGGCTGTGCCATGCCAGCTGGCAGCACCGCGGCCTCGGAACAGACACGCAACAGCTGCCTCCTGCACCCTCCTCTGCTTCCTGCAGATTGGTCGGCTGGGAAACTTCACCCCTTCCACATCGTGTTGAAATTCGTCCAGGGATTCACAGCTCTTTTGGACAGGGAGGGGAGGTGGGGAGAAGGGAAAATGCAGAGTCTGTCCTTAGGGAACGGGGCCAGCGGGTCCCAGAGCTCCCAGGATCTCAGGATGAAGCCTCTCCCTGCGGAGAGCTGTCCCTCCCGGGCTCCGGGCACTCAGGCTGCTGGGCTCTGTGGGGAGCTGCAGCCAGGCAGCTCCACTGGACACGGACACTGCTCCCAGGCTGGAAACGGTTTCCAGATCCCACCTGCGCTGCGGGACTGAGGTCAAGGCTGGGGAAAACAGCAGGGCTTTAAAATCCCAAAAACAGTTCATGGGAGGATTTGAAAACCCTGGAGCGACTCAGCACAAAATCTAAACCAAACAAAAATACAAATTACAACTTAAATAAACCTTCTTAAAATCTATGGCCAAGGAGATGCATAAATCCAAGTCCGCAGGGAGCAATCAGGTCTTGTTCCACAAACAGATGCAGAGGGAAAGAGGCATTTTTGAACAGCAAGGTGAGTGACAATGATGTGATACAGGGAAAATATTTAAGAGAAACATCTCTGCTACAAAACAGTGGATCCAGTCCCTCAAGTTTCCTTGGAGCAGAGCTCGAGGAGTGGCTTCAGTCTCTGCCCAACAGGGATTTCATCCTCAGGAGGGGAAGGAGCAGCCGACAGACGAATGCAAAGCGATGCATAGATCACATTCCTCTCCGAAACCATACCCCGGGAAGGCCGGGGTGTTTAGCAATCATCAACTCCTGGCTGAACTCTCCAGCTGGGAGCACAGGGAACACAGTGCCAGCAGCTACTGACTCAGACTCTGAGAAGGTACACTGGAGAAAAAGCATCCATGGGAAAAATGAGAGCGAGGGTCACAGCACTGGGATCTCGCTGTTTACGGAAAAATAGTGCAGCAGCAATCAATCAAAAACCAACCCAAACAGGGGCCATCAGCGAGACCAGCAGCACTGCCCACCCCAGGGCTGCAGGCTGAGAGCCGGGACCTGCCCAATGCCAGGCAAGGGATTTAAAGCCGCAAATGGACGTCAGGAGGAAAGTGACAGAGAATCTGCACTGATGAGAGTCTGAAAAGCTCCAAAGTTTAAGTTAGACAAAGTTAACAGGTTTGGCAATGAAGGTTCAGCTGGTTCTCCACCAGGGTAACTGGTAGGTGCATTTCTGTAGCATTTCTCCTGGGAGGTCTGGTGTGAAGCAGATCTGTTGCTATCACTTCTTTTTTTTTTTTTGCTCTTGAAACAATGGAAGAACTGGTGTCAAGTCGTAATTGATGAGTTATAGGGAGAAAACTTAATACTTGGAAAATCCTATACCATAAATCAGCTTTTCCAGGCTACTTTTCAAAGCACTACAGCATCTTCCTGCCAAGGCAACCACTGCCACCACCAGGGCAGGGACTATCTCCTGGAGTCATTCTGGGAGCACAGATTTGGAAGGAAAATAGTTTCCAACTCCCTTAGATAAAAAAAGGTTTCCACAATTTCCAGACCTTCTCAGCCTGCTCATGTGGACATTTCTCCAGCAAATCCAGCTGAATTCCAGTTTCCACCTGGGTTAGTTTTTAACTTCTCGCTGTTTGCCAGGCACCCTCCCCCTCCACGCAGAGCGGATTTTTCCCGTGAACACAAGATGGCCTCAAACCATTAGTGCAGCCTTTGCATAAAACACCAGAAAGTGCTGCTCAGAGACCTCCCCAGCAGCCTCTCCCTGAGCTCCACAAGCTCCCCACTCCTACTCCAAGGAGCTGCACTCCCGCTTCATCAGCGATGCGTCTCTCACTTATCTCCTGCTCCCAGAACAGTGAGGAGCAGGTTATCATCCCTGTGCCAAGGAGGACGTGGTTCACACTGTTAAGCACCAGAGGAAAGTCCATGAAGTCCATCTCTCCTCCCTATTCCTTCCCCGCTCCCTCCTCACAAACAGAGTACGAGGGAAGCAGAAGAAATTACTGATGATTTTACCACAAACCGCGTGTTGAACTCTAATCTAACACCTCTGGATGGTACACGAGAGAACAGCAACAACGAGCTACAGTTTCCTTTCTTCAAGATGCTATCGAGACAGAGAAGTATTTCCCACCTCCCAGAAGTAAAATTGTTCAGACTGAAGAGTTTTGTAGCCCTCAGCACTTTTTAAAAAAAAAAGCAAAAAAAAAGTTACAAACCCTTGCAAAAGACAACGAGCTCCCCCAGGAAGTCTGTTAGGAAAGGGGGCAACCAAGTGCTTTCCAAAGGTGCTCTGCTATGCTCCAGGTTCTGGCAGAATTAAATGCTGAGTATGAGATCTTCTACTTCCAAAGCCCATGGAATGAGATGACCAGGGCAGAATCACAGAGTATTCTGAGTTGCAAAGGACCCACAAGGATGGAGTCCAACTCTTAAGTGTTAAATCTTGTTGGTTCAATTGGTCATAATCCCACCAAGCCCAATGAAGTCAAGCCCAGTCAGTGCCCCCCAGAGCTCAGCCAAGGCTCAGTCTCACGGTCAGAGCACCACAGATGTGCAGCTCTGTGCTAGGTCAGGACAGAAATGCCCAAGGAGGAAGCTCTCTGGAAAGGCAGTTAATGACAAAAAAATCCCTGCAAAACTCTGGGAGCAGGCAGTGAGGGCCCGTGTGTTCAGCTACTTCAGCTTCTCTCCCTGCAGGGAATAAAACCCCACAGCACTGAGGCCGCTCTGGCTCTGTCACACCACATTGTGAATGATTCCAGGAGTGCAGTTTCCCCTTCACTGCTCCACCGTCCACCTTGTCATCCCTACTTCGCCATTCCTGCTCTCTCACCTAGCCTGACCTGCTTTGAAGAAGCCCTGAACCAGCAGCAGGACTCAGAACAAGGTCAGTTTTGTGACACTGTCTCACCCATCACCCAGAGGAGTGAACGCCACAGTGTCTGCAGCCTGGGAAGCCAAACCTGCCTTTTTTTCCTTCTTTTACTTTGCACTACTTGAAGAGAGATATAAATCTCCTGGCTACAACCTGGCAGTTTCAGCTCTGGGCAGCAGGCCACACAGAAATCCAAAGCTTCCTTTAGCTGCACCGCGTTTCCTTCTCCCTGAATACCTGGAAGCAGCCAGTGCCTACATATATTAACTCCTGAAAGCAGCTGCCTTCCTCCCACACCGCTCAGCTTAGCTCACCTGCTATTTTGATGTTCAGGTTTGCATCCAGGAGGAGATTTTCTGCCTTCAGATCCCTGTGGACTATGTTACGACAGTGACAGAAGTTGACAGCAGCCACAATTTGCTTGAACTTTCTCCGGGCTTCCTTCTCGGCCATGCGCCCATGGGCCACGAGGTGATCTGTGAGGTGAAGGAGAACACAGGGTTATGGACACAGCGGCTTCTCATGCTCGTGGAGAGAGCTGGGGAGGTAGGAACAGCGGGGTACAGTGTGGTTTCCAGCTCCAACACCAGACATGGAAGAGGCACAAGCAGGGATCAGGCACACCACTGCCAACCCGTCCCTGCCTGGGCTGGCTCCGAGTGAAAGGCTTTGAAATTTATTTTATATAGAGGACAGCTGAGGGGATGCCTGGAAAATCAGAACTGTTTTGTACACAAGTGTGAAAGGTCTTAAGATCTCTTTCTATATCAAAATATAAATGAAGCTTTTGCAGCCTTTGCCTTCAGCCAGATCCCAAGCCTTGTACCACATCACCTTGAGAGGTGCAGCTTCCTGGCCACGTGCCATCCTTCCTTCCCCTGGTTTTTCACAGGAAACGTCTCTTTGGTCTAATATGCCTCGAAGATAACTCCTGCTGGAACCAGCGAGGTCCCAGGTAGCCACAGCCACAAGCAGCTGCTCACCTCAGCTCTCCAGCCAGCACAGCCACCACCAGCTGCAGGAGGGATTTAACATCCTCCCTCTCCGTGGATCGGTGCAACAACATCCTTGCGAAATCCAAGAAAGCATTTCATTATAAAAATGGAGCTGGCCTCCACTACGGAAATCTGAGCACTCCCAAATATTTTGCTGAAAGCCTGTACTCTCACTCAAAGGTAGTGTTTGTTGCCAGCTGGGCTTTCCTTGGAAGCCAGCACTGCACACACGGACAGGAAAAGCCTCTCCAAGAGATCACAAAGGCAGGCACACAGCAGTGACCCAGCTGAAGTCAATCCACTTAAAACCTGGAAGCACCAGGCTCACAGAAGCCACTTGTCACTGTCCCATGAGTGGGGATGGACAGGCAGGAGACAGGCAGCAGAAAAGGCACAGATAGGAAGCCTCACTTCAGGAGGTTGTAACTCCTTGGTGGGGCCATCCAGTTGGCCTCAAAACATTTCTGGCCAAAATTAAGCTGAAATGATTCATGTCCCTCCCTGAACTCCATTAAACTGGGGGCTCAACACAGATATCTCTTCTTGAAAACAATAACAACAAATCACTTGTGCAGGTTTCTCATCAGGTGGTTGTGTTTTTCCCCAGTCACCCATTCATTAAAATACCTGTGACATAATTGACTCACAGTAAATACCAATTACCAAGATCCATCAAAGCAGTTGTGCTGCTCCTGACTGCACAGCAACCTACTTCTGCCTTTGCCCACTCATGTTGTGCAACAGACTTGAGGTGTTTTTCAAAGAACTTGTCAATTAACTCTTATTCATCGGATAAACTTACTCCATAAGCAAATCTGAACCAGGGCTGGAGAAGGAAAACCATCACCAAGTCAAATCTGACCCTCAGCTCGCTCGCTCGGCGAAGCAAAGTGACCATCTCAAATTCCCCCATCGTATTTCATTCAGGTATTTGTGTGGTCATAAATTTGTTACTCTAAGGAGACTGACAGCAGAGCACAGCAAGGGTTGCTCCAATTTAAGCCACTGATCAACAGGTAATAGCTCAGCTCCTCAACAAGGTCATTCACACCTTCTGCTTCGCTGGGATTTGGGAGCCAGCCTGTCCATACAGCGAGTGCCCTTGAAACAAAGCACAAGGCTCCAATCTCTCAACAATTCCCGAAATATTTCAGCCATTCTCCTGCAGGCAAGAAAACAAACCCAGCTACTGCAGCAGGTGTCTTTCTGCAAGGCTCTCCTAAGTGTATTTTTGCCCAAACCAAGCTCAGCAGTCCCGGCACAGCCAACGACACCCGCCTTCAGTCCTGGCATTTGGGGCACCCCTGCCCTGTGCCTCTCACCCAGAAAACTCTGCTGCCCCTCTGCCCAGCCAGTCCTGCTTAGGCTGCAAAAAGCCCTTTTTGAGTTAGGCGTGAAATTTCACTTTTCATGAAGAGCTGGGAGCGGAGGCCCAGGCTCTGCACGTAGGCACCGCGCTCCGAGCCCGCTGACATTTCTGCACCAGCTCCAGAGGAAGGACAGAAACAATGAGGCTACAGAATACTTCACATACCACCAAGGGCAACTGTATGCCAAAATTAACCATTGAGAGCTTAGTCTGCATAAACCTCCCATGCAGTGGAGGTTACAGAGCTGACCTGAGCGTTGAGCTGGGAGCCAGCACCCTGCTCTGAGCGTGCCAGAGCACCCAGACCCGCGGCCGGGCCATGCCAGCGTCACCGCGCTCCTCGGTGCACAGCGATGCTCCCCTGGGCGTCTTCCAGAGAGGAAGGAATGCATCATTTCATTGCACAACGCTTACAGACATCAGTCACTGCTCTCTGTACTTATATGAAGCACCTGATGCTGCTCTCTGTGTTAAAAAAACAATCCAACCCTACACTGAAGAAAAATCACCTTCTGGTTCAGAGAGCACTGACACACAAGTTTCCACTCCCCGCTTCTGGACAGACGCCTCTTGCTTTTAAGCTGCTTTCTGTCTGGAAAACAAACGCTGATGAAGCTTCACATCTCCTCTGTGTGGTGGATTAAGTCACATTTCCAGTGAATTAGGTGATCTTGTGATGTCAGAAGCAGTCTGACCTTCTAGAGATGGGCACCACAACGTTGTTTAGTGTGTCTGCCCAGTTCATGCTCACAGAGCTCAGGTCAAGCGGGCGGGCAGTGGGGAGACAGGGCAGACGTGGTAACCACATGAACCAGATGGTAATTTTCTAAATTTCCTGTGATTTTTTTGTTAATCAACCAAGAACCCATGTTCAGTCAGTGAGGACTGCAGATTATTTACAGTTTTCATAGTAAACAGCTGAAATCAAACCAGATTTTTAGACTATATTCCATCTGACCTCAAAAAAGGACACTCGAGGGACCTGGAACAGAGACCACCCTATGTTTAAAAGGAGACATTCATTTCTTCATAATGTCAAACCAGCGACCCAACCACACGCAAAACACGGAGAGGGACAAAAATAACAATTTACATTTGGCTGCTCAAGCCCACAGCAAACCCAAGGCCTGTCCCTGGTCCCTGCGCGCCGCTACACAAACAAAGTGAATTATCAAACCATTTCCAGTAAGAGATGAATCAAAGGCTCTTACGGCACAGCTTGGCTGCTGAAGGAGTGCTCAGCCCTTTTACTGGAAGTTTGGATAAACAGGTAGCACAGCCCTCCCAGGTGCTGAGCCGGGATCCTGCAGAGCTCACACCGACAGGGACGGGCCAGACACGCCGCCAGCGGTGACTGACTGGGGCCATTTAGAGAAACCACCGCTCTTTCAGCTGACAATTCTGACCTCTAGCACTGCCTGTGTAATACTGACAGCTCTACGGTACGGTTCAAGCCTTGGGAAGTTCTGAAAGCATCAGGGAAGCAACTTAAGATGTGTTCCTTACAAAAACTTGCCATTCACAACAGCACAATGCTGTAACTCCGGTTCTATGAGGCTGCCCTCAGCCTTACCCTGGGTGTTGGGCATCCAGAAAACCACAGCTGTCAGTCCCCCTTACCCTTCAGCACTACATTTTAAGGCCTATGTCACGCAGGTGTTAGGACATGACCAAAAAAAGTTTAAAAAGACTCAGCACAGGCCAATTTCACAGAGAATCCCCAGTGCCCAGTAAGAGACACGGTGACAGTGGCTGCACTGCCCACACACACCTCACACACCATCCCTGCAGCACATCCAGCCGTTCCCAACCAGCCCACCTGCCCTAGGAGGGACAGGCACTGAAGCTCCGTGCAGGGGAGGTTTTACCCAACAGGAGAGCCCAAGCTGCCATCGACTTTGTTTCCACCCCACGAGGACGTGAGACCCTTCAGCGCTGGAGATGCGAGGACTGCAAGGAAACCTTCCCAGAATGGGCTCCTGTTTCCTCCCTGCAAATTGCTTCCGCTGCTAGAACAAAGTCTTAATGGCTCCTCAGGAAACTCTGAATACAAAAAGCTGAGACTTGAGTTTCCCCCTCTCTGCTCTTGCACTGAGGGCAGTGCCCAAAAATCCTCAAAACTGGGTAGAGGCACGACCTCCTGGCTTGGGTCTGGAGAAGGCTCACACTGTTAGAGAGCTGGCTGCTCCCAGCTATCAGTGAGGATAAAATGCTGGGCAGCAACATGGAAATTAGCCATGCTAATGAGCTGAATTTACTACAGCATAAAATCTTTCAGAAAGCAATTAGGTTTTCACTTCGACTCACGCAGAAGGCTATTTTTGTAACCAAAGAATTCATTCCAAGTTTGTATATGAGCTTGCACATAGCTCTGGATTTAAAAAAAGATGAGCCCATCTCTGCCAAATTCAACAGAAGAGGGAGAAAAAGTAAAAAGAGATTTATATTTTTCTGTGGTGATACACACCCAAGCTAACCCCAGGACATGTGCAGGTGATTTTGCTGGGCATGGGAAGGTGAATTTCACAAGCCTTTGGAACTGCTGAGTGTGTCCAGCACCATGATTCACATTTGAATAAACAACTGGAAGGCTCAGCAAGTCAGTTTTTCACCAGGAAATCCACACTTCCCAAACATCAGCTGTCACTTGCTTCCCCTTCGGCTGTCACCTTCTCAGGGAGAAATCCAAAGGACATGGACAACATTGACAAGAAGCCATGGCAACCATCTACAGAGGTACTGAGGAACTGGTGGCAGTTTGTAGTGGCTGGAAACCAGCACTTTGCAGCTTTTATTTTCCTTAATTTGGGACTTGCTTCACTAAAAGCTTCATCTTTTATTACAACTCAGCTTCTCCTCCAGCGAAGTGAGAAGTGAAATCAAAAGTGAATCTTCTGCAATGACTGACGAGGACAGGGAAAGTGCTCCCAGGAGCTGACAGGCCACGTGTGACTGTCCTCACTTCCTTGATTGAAGCTAATTCAAGCACACAGGATTTTCCCCCTTTTTGGAGACTCACACTGGCAAAGCCAGTACTGACCAATGTTGCAAAATCCTGACTCTGTCACCCAGCACAAAATTCCAGTGTATAAGTGAATTCCTATTTCTATAAGTTTTGCTATTGTTCATCAAACAAATTAATAAGTCAGCCCACAGTCCTTTCAGTTGCACTGCACAGACACTTTTCTCCCTTTCAAGAACAGCTCCTGTGGTCAAGAACGCTCAGCCAAAACTCTCTGAGACAATGGCGCTTGAAAGGGATGCAACCAGAGCTTGCTAACATAACATCAGATATCAAAAAGAAAAGACAAGACATGGTTTTGAGCACAAAACACTCCAGAACTGCAGGACTGCCTGTTTCTTTGAAAGCTACAACAGTTCCACTACCATCAGCAAGGTTCATATAACTTGCTGGGAAGCAAAGCATTCAGCAACACTAAAATCCAACTGCATGACTATTTCCAACATCTTTAATCCCAAAGTGAGTATGAAAGAAGAGCAGCACCACCTGTCAATGAAACCCAAAGAAGAAACAGAGGTTATGGGGGTTATTTTTCCATCGAGTTGGTCTCATTTATTCCCTTACTCCTCTTGTCAATGGAAAGTTTGCAGGCTGAAGGGCACCTCTTGGCTGAAACAAGAGAGTGTGGCAGCTATTTTCAGTTTACTGTAGTTGACCAAGTGCATTATCTGATTAAAGAATGCAATAAATGTACTTACCAAATATTTCCCCTCCACTGGCATACTCTGTCACCAGATAAATCATCCGCTCTGTCTCCATAACCTGCACACAAGGACAGAGAAGTGACACATAAGGAGACTGCTGAGTGCAACAAGAAACAGCTCTAAAACCACCTTTATTCCTTCTGTAACACGTGACTGCTTTCATCAAATCCAAGCTATAACCTTCCCGTGCTTTCCAGAGCCATGTGGAGGAATGGACAGCAACTGGGGACAGTAAGGATGATACAGCAAATTTCAGGCACTCAGTCTGTAACTACACGTAACACTTCACCTGCACCTTCCTCCTCCTGTTCTGTTTCTCCTCCCTTTAGTGTTTGCTTCCTGGTCTTGTCCTGTTCCATCAGCCTGGGAGACTTCTCAGGGCTGCTACCCTGCTCTTCTCCCACCCTAAACAAAGCCAAGCCGCAACTGTCACCTTTTGCAGTATCACATCAAAAGCTTTAGATGGAATAAAATAGGTTTCAAAAGGTTTTTTGGCTCAAAAAACACAAAAGGTTTAAAGAGTCGGTTTGCAAAGAAGCACTCCCTGAGTACCTTGAAAATGCCACAGTCCCTGCAAGCATCTCACACATGGTTTGGCCAAAGTAGCTAAATATTAACCTCTGTCACTCCTACTCAGTTTTAACTCTCTGGAGTCCAAATAAATACTCGTATCTCTCAAGCACAGGTGGAAAACAGAGTCCTTTACTCCTCTGCTCCCATTTCTCTGCTGCACCCTCCTCGCAGAGGGGCACCACCAGGTACCTGTGTAAAAGGGCAGACCACGTGGCTTCTGCCTCTGGGGGTTTTGTTTGCAGACAAAAAAAAGTCAAACAAGCTGGAGAACAAGTCTGCAAACAACATTCAAAAACAAGTCTGCTGCCAGTATTGATCCCCTTCCAGGAAAGGGCTGAGCAGATCAGCAGGTTCTGGGGGCCACAGGGAGCTGGGCAGGGAGAGGAGAGCCCTGTCCTGCTCCCGGGTGAGATTTAATCCCTCCCTTGAAGTGAGAAGGGGAACCTGCATCCGGTTTCAACAGGGAAACTGAGAAGCACACAATGGCCATAAACAAGTGGCAGGAGGCCAGCCCACAGCGGAAGCATGATGTCCCAGAAAAGAGAAGGATTAGCTACGCTTTCCCCCTGCCCCTCCAATCAAAGCACTTTGAGGCCTCGAAAACATAAAGGACTTTCCCAGTTCCACGTAGAAGGAATGGAGAGATGACTCTGGAGAAAGTGCTGCTGCACAGTGTGGAGTCAAGGGACGGAAACTCCATTGCAGAGTGCTCCTACCTGGTACAACCTGATGATATGTGGGTGGCAAAGCATCTTCATGATCTGGACTTCTCTAAATATCTTCTTCAGGTTCTCTTCATCCAGCTGAGTTTTATCAATGATCTTTATCGCAACCTGGCAGAGGGGAAACAAAAGAGAAGTTACTGACCCAGCTGCATTATTCACACACCAGCTCCCTGCACCAGGGCTGATATAAACCCCAGCAGGGATGGGAATGGGGGTAATGTCAGGCTTCTAACAACTGAGGTGTTTATTTATCTGTTTTAAACCAGAAGTGCTCTTTAATGCTACACTAGTGCAGTTCAAACAAGTCTAAGTGCTTCCAGTCAGCTGCTCTCCAGTCTCCAAGGTTTTCCCTCCACCTCCCTGGTGCTGGCAGCTCCCAGCTCCTTTGAGCATGGACTGTAGAACCATCAGACTCCAAACGTGGAGACACTTCCATGCTAAGAACCACCTGTCCTCGAGTTCACTGAGTGCCCTGTTTCATCCACACACAGACAATAAGGAAGGGAATCTTTTCCAGAATGCCGGGATGAGCAGGAGAGAAAAGGCAGAGTGAAACCTTGATGGAGAAAACAGCTGAGAGAAAAAGCTGCTCTGCCTGGCAGAGGAACATCTGCCTTGCTGCTTCTAAATCAAATTTCAGCCTTAAATATCTTCCTTCCCACCACGAAACACCCCTGCGAGCGAGCAGCTCCAGTCTTGGGATTTGTGGGATGAATTACCATCCCCCAGCAGGTTTTCTCACTTGGAGATGGCTCTCCCTGGGAAAAGAACCGCTTTTACAAATCCCCTGGTTGCTTTGCTGGGGAGCCTAATTTACACAAGTCCTGCCCAGGAAGGCTGCAGGATCATGCAAAGGCCTGGGGAAGGGCATGCAAAGCAGCCCCGCCGCGAAAACCGCTGAGGATGCACAGCCAGAAAGATCTGACACAGAAATGCTCAGCTTGTCCCACACCCCAGACCCCAGTGGGGACAAGGACAAGTGCTCTGTGCACAGCAGCGTGCCAGGACCACGGGCACAAACCCACAGGGGCACACGACCCAAACACACGTCCCTCTTTAGTGCCAACCCCAAGGCAGGGCTGAGGGATGCTCTCACAGGCACAAGCACAACCAAACAAAAGGATCTTTAGATCCTTTAAGGGAATCTTTCTTTAAGGGAACAATCTGAAGCACATGAAAATTAAGCCCCATATTTTATGATCAAATCCCTGCCAGAGCAATAACCGCCCTGCATGTGAGCAGAACCCAGCAGAATCCCGAAAAGGCACCCAAGTACAATAAGCTGTTTCTTTCACTTGAAACCTTTAATTCAGAGCGCAGGAACGCTTCCAGCCTTCCAAGTCACTGAGCATGCTTCCTACAGCAGCACCGGCAGCTGAACGGCAGCCAGGTCTGGCACTCGGTGCTGGGAGCTGCTGGCAGGAGCAGGGCTGGAGCCGAGGCACGAGGTGAAACAGCAGCAGGGGCTGCCAGGCACCAGGGCTGTGATTAACGGGGTGCAGAGCCGACCCCGCCGGCAGCCCCGCGACGAGCCCAGCGCGGGACACGCGGATCTGCGCCGCACAGATCCAAGCACAGCGCTCAGGAGACGGCTGGGAAAGTTTAGAGAGTCAGAGGGGGACTGGGAAGCACTCTGCACATGCTTTTCACCCAGGGTTTTCCTGCAAGAACGGGCTTTTGTAAAGCTTGAGCATAAACATACATAAAAGCTAAGAGACGCTTCCTCCGAGAGCAAAGCCAAGATGTCTACCCAGAGACATGAGTCATTTTCAGGCCCAAAGACGTAAATGAAAATCCACAGATCTGGAGTATTCCTAAACTCCTTACTCATTCCCAGCTCTGTATTTGCTCTAAGGAAATCTCATTTCCCAGCTTAATTACATGGCTCGAGCTGACACTCTCAGCCAAGTTCAAGGTATGTAGAGCATCTGATTGCACCCAGCTTGGTCAGTAGGGCCAGACACAACAGAACTGGATTCCTCTGGCTTTCCCTGATAACCCAGGGCAGGGAGGACCAGGCTGCCACCTCCCCTGTCCCCTTGTGACGCTGTGGGATTTACACGTGGTGAGTGAAACTCCACACCCAGAAGACACACAATACCTGGACTGGGAGCAAAGCAAGACAAACAGCACTCAGGAGATGTTCTTCTTGTGAAGGATCTCATCCCGAGCTCAACCAAGCAGCCCCAAACCCACACCCACCCTCAGGAGTTACGCAGAGGAGAGACCTGAACGGGTTTCTTCCAAATGTTTTCATTCCACACAAATGCCTCCAGCAACTCATGCAACATGAAAGGCAAAAGTCTCCTGAAAAATCCTGGGGAAACCACCTCGTGCTCCGGTTTCAGGAAATGCAGAGCTTCCTCAGACCAAGCGAGGGTGGAAGTAGGAAATCCCCTCTGCGCTGGGCAGCAGGGACACGCAGGGAATTTCAGGGATGGGGGCTGATGTTCCACCCAGGGCTTTGCAGGGGAGCTGCAGTTGGTTTGTTCCAGAGCTTTGCTGTTTGGGTTCTTTTGGACAATCACTTTTTTTCCAGAGGGAAGGACTGGTTTAAAGACTTTCCAGAACAGACCAAGTTGGTTTCTCTGTTCCTGCATTTCCTAGCTGGCTAATATTCTCCCTTCCCTCGAAAGATGATTTGGGATTTCAACAGAAAAGAGTCTGGCTGAGGTCCTCGGGTTGCACCAGCCAGACTGACTCCATCTAAAGCTCAGTTACAAGGAATGGCCACAATGAATTCAGCCCTTTATTTTATTTTTTTCTTTATTTATTGGAGATGACAAACTGGAGAAAAACAACCAAACAAAAGATCTTTAGGATCTTTAAGGGAACAATCTGAAGCACATGAAAACTAACCTTCCTGTCTTATGATAAAATCCTTGCCAGGGCAATAACTGCCCTGCCTCCAAATATAAAAGAATATTTATTTATTATTTATGCAAAAAGAATCAAGTTTCAGGAGTTAAAATAAACCCGAAACCCCAAAATCGAGTGCATTCCCTCATGCTTACAAACATGACATAAAATAGAGAGCAAGACTAAACATCATTAAGTAAAGCACAAATTCAGGCACAAGCATAAGTGGAAGAAAACCATGATCTAAATTCTTGAACAATGAAATACTCTAAAAAAGGAGTCTGAGAAATTAACTATTCTTTTATCAGAAGTTAATGAAGCTTACAGGCAGGAGGATAAATGCCAAGCCTGGAGCATGCATGCTGCTACCAATTAACAAAATGTTCCCACCACTTGTAAACAGTTCATTTATTCCTTCTTGCATCCAAGGAAAACTTGCACTAGTAATTTGAGGAAGGAATTGTTCTTTGGGAGAAATGGCAAGTTACTAAAAACAATTGGTGGAGAGCAGGTAAGGTGTTCAAACTGACACCTGCAGGCCGCAGTGGAGGTCCCTGCTCTCCGGAGCCAGGTGGCTCATCCATTGTTTTTCCAGATTTTTCTTCTCCTGGTGCACTTCAGCTGAACACTGCTCTGTATTCCTGTGGTCCTAAAGCTGTGCTGAGTATATGTGCACTCCAGGCAAAAGCCTTGTGGGGAGGAGTGGAAATTTCAACCACATGAAAGCAAAAGGGGTAGTTGGGAAATGGAAGGAGGGGTACCGAAACTCTGGATGGCTGAAAGGGAGCACTCAGTTATCCCTGATAGCAGCACGTCCCACTGCATCCCACGGGAAGTCAGCAGGGACAGAAGGCACATTTCCAGCCAAGGCAGCAAGACGGCTCCCGTGCACCCCAAAATGCTCAGAGATGTGAGCTCCTGGGGAGGAGCCCAGGCCGCCCCTCTGCCCTGAGCACCGACCACCTCCTTCAGCCCAGCACATGAAGCCTTGACAATTCTTACTCTCAAACTCACAGGATTCTCCTAAAATTCCCCAAGTGTAACATAAACAACATTATAAATTCCTATCTTGCTCTGAGATACCAGATTTTCAAATCTGGCAGCCACCAGAGCTAAACATGCCAAGGTGAGGGGATCTGAAATGAGGCACAAGGCTTGAAATAGGAGAGAAGAGAATATCAACCAGCAGGAGTTAAAATTTACGTGGACATCTTGTTTCTGAGCTGAGTGTGGATAATAATCCAGACAGACTTCCTTGAATCCATAGTGCCCTGCCGACAGGAAGGGAAATGAACTGCTGGGTGCCCAGGCGGATGGGCAGGGAGAGGACAGCCACTGTGCCCTGCACTGCTCCAGCTGCTTGAAAAGGCTCTGAGAGGGAAAGAGGTGGAAGCACAGTCTGTTTTCAGTGGAAAGGAGCCACAGGACACTGCTTCCTTTTATTCCTGTGCTGTGAACAAAAGAACAAGCCAGAGACCCTGGCCTGGGCTAACATCTCCTCCTTCATGTTATGCATCTGCTTGGATCTAATTGTAACTGTAATTCAGTGATAAATAAAATTTCTTGCATGAGTGATCATTCCATAAAGAAATCACCTTTTCCCTTTCAGTTCAGTTGTTTCTGCAGTGGCCTGAGTGAAAATCAGAAAACCCCACTTCTTTCAAAAGAAGCCCATGTGCTCAGTGTGATCAGTGATCACTGTAAAAGTGTAATTATGGCAGTGGCATTCCTGTAAATCAGCACGGATCTCCTCCATGGAATGGGAGCCAACAGATGGCACCGGCAAACCGACTGCATTGAGAAAATCAACATGTTTATTTGGGAGCAAGACATTTCCTAGAACTGTCCCGGGGAGTCCTCCTGCTCCAGATTCCTCCTGGAAAACGTTCAGTAAACAGTCACTGGGTGTCTTCTGCCATGGATAGAGGTGTCCCTGCAGCTCGGCTCCTGTGTCACTCTGAGGGCACGTGGCAGAGTGCAGCCACAGGGAGAGCTGTCACCAGAGAGGGTCTCTGGAATAAATGAATAAACCTGGAGAAGGCTCATCCACCCGAATTCCTCCTACATTTGCAGTTGGCAAAGGAGCCCCCTCCTCTCCGTCCACGGCAGCCTTACTGCGCTGACAACGTGAGCTGTCAGAGGGGCTGACAGGGAACAACTCTTCCCAGCTGCTCCTGCCTGCCACAAACACTTGGGAAGCTCAGGAACACGGCCTGTTTGGATTAAGCAGCTGCTGGAGGGGTAAAAATCACTCCTGTAAGCAGATACCAGAGCTGCACAGGACCTTCAGGAGAACTCCAGGAGCAGAGACCAGAATTACAACAGAGAAGGGGGAAAAACAGGGATAAGGAAGTACACACTGGAGATACGTATATGAGCCACACACAGAGGCACTCAACTGGCATATGGACACACGGCTGTGATAAAAACACAACGTGAACTCCAGGCTACTGCAGGTCATGTCCCTTTTCGAGAGCTCAGCTGGGTGGATGTCACTCCGCAGCAATGCCGCGCTTCCGTATGGACACTCGGATGGCAGAGGCACATGTTTCTCAGGCAAGCTGTCAGCACAAGCCTGCTGGTGTGTTTAGGGTCACTAAAAGCGAGCTCTCTCCATGCAAATAGGCAATTTGTACAGTTTTTAGTCATAAGAAAGTGCTCGACAAAAAGGAAGCACTGACACTGTCGATTCCCAGACTTCTCTTGGCAAGCTCATGGGTAACACATCTCCTCCTCGGAACTAGCTAACCATCAGAACCTACCTAACTAAAAGTGATACAGCAAATAAAACTAGGCCAGTCTGCAGCAACATCAGTGGCTTTTGGAGGTGGCACAAATGCAAATATTGGCAGCAACTGAAAGCAGGAAACTGTGGACGAAGATGTGCACAGAGAAGCTGCATTTGCTCAGGAAGGAAGTTCTCACCTTGTCCACATCCCTCTGCACAATCAATGCAGGGACTTGTGTCTTGCACAAGGTGAAGAAAATACTGATGGTGTTACAAGAAAAGTCAATACATCCAAATCCTCTTGGCCGGCTGCAACGTTAATACCCGGCTTGTGTGAGCGCCGTGCTCTGCCGTGACCTTTCCCTGTCCCAGAGGGAACACAGCCGGCATTGCAGTGGCCAAAGCACAAACCCCACATTCACATCTACGGCTCAGAGAACCAGCTACGCCCAGGTAAGAGAATCTCATCATTTTAGGGCATGTACAGCAGCTTACAAATGTCACAGGACAGGAAGCTCATCTGCAGCACCCCCAAGGATCCCAGCCTTTACCTGTGCTGAATTCCTCCTTTTCCAGTCCTGGATTAACCCTGTGCCAGCAGCTGCAGCTTCTCTTTTCCAGCAGAAGCCATCAAAAAGGTCCAAGAGGTGAGTGCCCCCTACTTGAAACTTGCTGCTTCAGAGCAGGAGCCTCAGTGCCAGTTCAATGGTGACCTAATCCCAAATGCAAACTCTTTCCTATTCTGGAAGTTGCAAGGGATGACAGGTAAATTCTGTCCTGTTCAGCCACAGTGAGGGAGAAATAATGCTCTGCAAGCCACGAGAAAGCTTGGTCACATTGCTAGAGCTCTACTTGCCACACTCACCTGGATGCCAGGTCCCAAACCCTCCTGGAGAGCTTCTCCTCATTATTTCATCACCTGGGGCAACAGCGGGAAACAACAGAGAGACTCGGAGTTACCTGCCCTGGCTGACAGACACTACAGCCGAGCACACTGAACAGCATCAAGGGCTTTGGGACTGCAGAGAAAGGCACGGGAAAGGGAGCTGGAGATGCCAATTAGATAAACAAACCATTCTGGTGCATGAAGAACCTCCCGCTGCAAACGGGAGGTGCTGCGAGGGCGAGCTCCATGAATCATCACCTCAGGCTGCAAACACAGACCTGGGAAGAGGCCGAGCACAAGGACAGGCCACAGTACTCCACACAGAGCTGGGAAGAGCATAGCCAGGATGTATGGAATTACCACATATCCCCACAAAACCTGATGGCTGCTCAGCAAGTGCCCTGGGCTTCAGGCTGACCAAGACTCAGAGGACCAAGCAGTGATCAAGGAGATCAGCTATCTACAGCTTAAGCACAGGAATCCCTTAAGCTACACCACATCTAGCCTTTATCCTTCTTAATGACATCATTTCTAGAGCTTTTTCAAGTTCTGGTCAGACAGTGAATCTCCTGGTCCCAGCCAGTGTTGTCTTTTTCTCCTGGGCTACAGCAAGAGACTACACGGGGCTGAGCCGAAGGCAGAGCAAGTCTCAGCACAGCAGACTGCAGGTAGCCACACCTAACCACCTCAAACACAGCACGGGATAGCCACACCACTCCTGTCTCCTGAATTCCACCGGGTTCACACTGTGCCATGTCTGCATTCCCACTGACCTTGCTGTCTTTTCATTTCGCACTCTGTTACAGGAGAAAACCCCTCCAGCCCCAACAGCTTCAGCTGACATTTATGCCAGTAATTTGTTTTTAGTTCAGAAGCCTTGTAAAATTCCTGTAATGCTTCCCAGATGCAAGGCTGAGAACTTCACAGGAGTCGGAACGTGAATTAGAGGTGGCATGGAAAATTATTTATCCTGGTGAGGGAAGGGAGCAAACCACACCAACAAATGCCAGCCTACAGCGAGTACTGCTACACTGAAATACGTCCACACGTCCATCCACAGAGAGCAGACACCAGGAGCTGCATGCCTGGGAGGTCACTTAATCAAACTCCTCCATACCTGGACTGTAAATGCAGAATATCTAAGAACGAGTATTAAAAATCAACTTAAGCCAAAGGAGAAGAGGCTGAGGTAAAAGGCAGGTTGTAAAAGCTCCTGCTTGTAGCATTAGCAGGAATTCTAGTGGGATGTAGCAGGGCAATGCTGAGTGGAAGGAATGAAGGCTCAGCCCTGAACATGGCTGTGGTGCAGCCCCACGCTCTGCTGACAGTCTGCAGCGCTACCTCCATGGCTTCCATGCAAATTAAAAGCACTCTTGGCACTTACTACACAAAGACTGCACTTGATAATTAAAACCGGTTTTTAAATGCACTTAAACTAGTGCAGAAGCTCATGGAGGTGCATTTAAATCGATGCAAACTGGTTTACTAACAAATGTGATGTGAAAAATCAGAGCCCGGTCACGTAAGCTCGACTGTTCGGCCAAGGAGGCTCAGATCCAGCCTCTCTGACAGCAGATGGGAACGCTGCAGTTCTGCTCTGGCCTGACTGGACTCCTGCTTGAGCTCCAGCTCGGCCTCCCAGCCACCTGCAGACAAGCAAAGCCAAGAGGTGAATCAAAATCTGAGAGGCCACTTGCCCACTTTGGTCTCCTTCCAGTCCAGGTCGCCTGTTCAAACCACTTTCTTAATTGCTCGCCACTCAATTCAGGCATTGCGCCTAAACATCCCATGAAAACAAATAAAGTTCAGTTTACCAGCACCTTGAATACCCATTTGTCAGTATTATTTCAGGAGATGTCAGCTGAACACTGCAACTGACCTCCATGCAGGAATCTGACTCCAAACCTCTCCTGAGATTGCCACTGAATCATTAGAGAATCCCAGAATCACTGAGGCTGGAAAAGCCCCCTGAGATCATTGAATCCAAGCTGTGCCCAATCCCCACCTTGTCCTCAGCCCAGAGCACTGAGTGCCACATCCAGGCCTTCCTTGGACACCTCCAGGGATGGGGATTCCACCTCCTCCCTGCGCAGCCCAATCCAATACCTACCAGGAATTTGTAGAGAATGAGAGGGTCCCCCCCGAGCCTCCTTTTCTCCAGGCTGAGCCCCCCCAGCTCCCTCAGCTGCTCCTCATGCCTTGCTCTCCAGCCCTGGAGAGAGTTGCTTAGCAGCAGAGTTTTGGAAATGTAGTTGCACGCAGGAAGAAATCTGTGACAGCAGGAGATGCATCAGGAATGCTGCTGTGGAACAGAGCCCCAGCAGAGACTGGCCCTGAGAGCAGAGGGGCCACGAGACACGGAGTCGACCTGCCAGGTTTCATGGGAAAGGCCTGGCTCAAACATCAAGACAAGTCTTTAAAAAGCTGCAGGATATTACAACAAGCAGGTTTTGAAAGTGTTATACAAAGTTCCCTGGATTGTCATTTTGCTCTAATTCAGTCGTGACCTAAAAATGTAAGTGACAAAGAAAAATAGTGATTTTCAGGTACAGAGTGTGCAGTCAGAGGCAGGTTTGAATTACTGGCTTATAAAATACCAAAGCTCGGAAATAAGGAAATTTAGAAGCTGGTGTGCGTGAAGTGATGTGTTGAGAACACACTGTACGTTAGGGTTTGGGTTTTTTTAAGCAATACTTATCATGCAAAGAACACTACTTGGACCAAGAGGTCTCCTGTGAGGAGAGGGAATACCTCACCGCACTCCTGTCTAACGGGAACGGGGTACTTGCAGCACAAGTTAAGAGTAGCTATTTTTTAATGACAGAAAGTGGCTTTTTTTTAAGGACAAAGCCAACACATGCAGCAGGAGCACCCTTGGCTGGGCTCCCCAGCCTGCCATGCACCACAGAAATCCTCCTGCCCTAAACTGCAGGGAAAACACCTGGCACTGCACCAGGACGTGCAGCACAACCACAGAGTCATTTGGGCTGGAAAAGACTTCCAACATCATCAAGTCCAACCTGTGACCGATCCCCACCTTGTTTTCCAGCCCAGAGCACTGAGTGCCACATCCAGCGGCACCTTGCTTGGACACCTCCAGGGATGGGGACTCCAAACCTCCCTAGGTTAGCCCCTTCCAATGTTTAACAACCCCTTCTGTGAAGAAATTCCTCCTGATGTTCAACCTGAACCTCCCCTGGTGAAGCTTGGGGCTACCACGTCCTCTCATGCTGTTGCTGGGTGCCTGGGAGAAGCTGCCAGAGCCACAGGGAGCCTTTGCACCGGCTTCCAGTTGATTTCCTGAGGCTCCGTAAGGGTTAAAGCAAAGGACTTCTGGAAGATATTAAGCACCAATGTCTTGGCTTCCCTTCTGCAAACAGCAACAAGCTCCAGAGGAATCTGTCATCCCATATAACAATCCCTTTCACTCAGCCCCAGCAGCCTGTTCCCTGCTCCTCGCACAGCCCGAGCGCAGCGGCTCCGTGCTGGGTCCTGCTCCGGATCCTGCCCACATTCCAGGGAGGAGGCCGGGCTCTGCAGCGACGCCGGCATGCACAGGAGCTGTAACGTGCACGTACGTTGTGTGCAGCCACACTCATGAGTGTAACAGCTCCTGGGTAAATGACAAGGCTGCAGGAATGTTAAATATCACACTGGGATCACCACACAAAATCGAAAGCAACAGATAAGATGGAAGGAATCACTATTCCTCTTCATATGCCACCAGGTCCATTTGGGACTATGGGATGCTGGGCTCTGAAACAGACTTGCACCGATATTTTCCGAACCCTGTAAGTGTTGGCTCTTTTCTATACCGAAGTCAAACTAGTTGGATATTCAAAATAAATCAAGAGCAACAGCCACACACTTGCAGAAAAGGAATTTTTTCCCAATATCTAAGATTTCAAACGTATAAAATGCCTTTTTTTCAGTATTTATAATTTCAGATGCATCGAGTGCCTGCATGTGGATCATCCTGCTGCTGGTAGGGACTGCAAACACTGCTCCCTTGCCAGCACCTCTGAGACCACAATTAGGAGCTGACACCATCAGCTTCAGTTCTAGGATTATTTTCAAGGTGCCAATTGCATGTGGGGCACACTGAGCTGGAAGGGGCCGAGATTTTGCCAGGCAAGCGAGGAATAAAGCAAGATGCCAGATCTAGATGATACACTGGGGAATTTTTAGACGCTGCGTTTGCAGCAGGAGCCTTTGTGCAGTTTGCCACGATCAGATGGCAGTTTCTATGGGAACAAACAAGCAGTGGCCCTGTCACAAGATGTCTTGTAGAGACACCGATGAAGGCACTGAGTCTCTGGAAAGTTTCTCATGCTGCAGTGTAGCCTGGCAAGGATGCTCCAGGTCGGGTTATCAGCTTGGGAGGCAGAACTATCATGATACACCCAAAGTATTTTCAGTACAAAGTCAGTGCAGTTGTTACACTCAAAATTTTGAATCCAGTCTTTGTGTGCACATAAAGCTTTGGAAGGCTGCACCCTGCCTCTCAGAGACTCCTCCATCAATAATGATGTTTGTTACGTGCCACAAAACCCAGTCACTGGAGTCTGTGTTTGGCTCCAAAAGCAATAGAAATCATCAAACTAGTGAGACACTATTTTTTAACTTCAAACATCAGAATTTTCATCAGTCACAAGACTACAGCAGAAAGCAATTTTCTTCTCAAAACCACTGCTTCTATTTACCATCCCCACCCCTTAAGTTAATTAAAAATCCTTCAATTAGCTGATTTAGGGAGGGTTAATGTTATTGTCAGGAAGACCGGTTCCCCTGGGCCTGAAAACAACTGTGGCTGCCTCCAGCCCCCGATTACACAGAACATTTTCAGACTCAAAGGTTCCAGAGTATCACCACCCCTCACTCCAGAACTGTTATGAAATGAAGTGGAAATTTTTAGAAAGAGAAGCCAAAAGTGAAACTGTGAGGAATGCAGGCTTCAACACATTAACCCTCAACAACCAAGATAAACCACATCCAAGACATGGAGAGTCCCTTCCTCACCCTCATCTTGCCCATGCTTTGCAGGAGAAGCAAACCAAATTGTGCCAGCTTTAGTACCACGAATTTACCCCCAGTTAGATGGGAGAAGCTGCCCCCAGCTGAGTTTATAATGGCACAAAGGAAGATGAAAGCAGCTTGGGTCAAACCATAAAATCTGGCTTAAAATAAACTGATGTTCTACAGCAGTATTACCTGAGTGAAGTCAGAAATTCTCTCACTTTTAGCAAGGGATAATCAGAGAATCTCATTCCAGCTTGCTGAGGACAAAACACCCTTGCAGTCATTTCCACTAAGACCTCCCAGTGATGTCAGAACACAGGACCTGTCTCTTGGAACTTCGGGAAGTTTCTGCTCCCCCCAAAACCACAAAGATTTGCTTAAAATTTGAATTTGTTTCATAACAAAGCAAGCTTGACAGAAGAATCTTCCACAGCAGTAACTGCACAGACCAGCTTATTAAAGAATCACCTTTCACTTGGGCACAGAACTGAATTACACCACCAGAGAAGCCTACAAGCCACTTCCAACAAGAGTATCTGATTTCCCTTATCAGCAGAAATTACTTAAACCCACAGATAACACGCTCAGGAGCTGAAAACCTACTTCAAAGCCAAGGCATGATCCAGCCCCGGGCTCTCGGGGCCGTGTGGCACAGCGCGGTGTGAGCAAAAGGGCACCCAGCCACTGCCCTGTGCCAGGGGCTGCCAAAGCCGCCCCAGGAGCCTGGCTCACAGGCAGGGCAGCGACCTGTGACAGAGGCTGGGTGTCACCTCCCGGCAGAGGACGGACCTCGTGCTCATGATTCACTTTCTGCACTCCGAGGAGTGAATTCAGCTCTGGATGGGGCAACTGGAGCTTCCCACTAGCCACCCCAGCAAGGCTCCCAAATGTCACGCGTGGCCATTAGCCCCAGGTTGGTGACAGCACGTGGCAAAGAGCCAAAGATCAAACAGCAATGGGTGCCACTCTGCTTCCCGCTGCTCCATCTGTGCAAATCAAACTCGTTCTGGTGCCAAGGCAGCACCAAGGGCTCAGGTGCCCAGAGACAGCACCAGCCCGGGCCCTCACATGTGACAAGTAACCATGGCTGTCACCAGCTCTCAAAGCAGGGGACAATGGAGTATTTTTGGAGCACAGACGCTGCTATTTTGAAAGCACTTCAGCACTGTAGTACCCAAATTCTAATTGTGGCTGCTGCTTTGCTTTGCCACCATAAATCCTGTTCCGAGGGAGTAAGACAGCAGCCAATACATGAGCGTAGGCATTGCACAACTGGGCTTCTACAAGCACTTGGTGTGAAGAATAATGTTCTTAAAAGATTTAATTTCTAGGGAATGTTTAAATACTGAAGAGTAAACACTGACTCAGAGACGCACTAAATACAGGTAAATGCAGCAGGGGCACGTGGAAGCAAAGCCACAGCCTGGAATTCTCTCAATGCCTCTCCTTGTACATGGGAAATTCAGGGCCCACAGAGGACAAAGCCTCTTTTATATGTGCAGAAACTGCAAGAAAACAAAAACCAAACAAATACAGCCAACCTACAGATCCGTTTGGGGGTCTTAAACCAAGTCTACAGCACACAACTTGGCGTGTCTGAATTTTGGGTATTTGAGCCGTTCCACACGTACAAAGCCCAGGTCAGGCAGTGAGTACTTACAGCTCACGGGACCACTGAGTAACAGCAGCACAGAGGAGATGGGCCCCTGGCCACCACAAACGCCTGGGGAGCCACTGTGCATCTCCGGGAGTGCACCAGTGCCTCTGGCCAGCACCGCTCCCCTCCACACACACACACGCACCAAGCCCAAAATGCATCACTTTTCCCTCATCACAGTATTTCCTACTTCTTCCAAGCAGCAGGTCAGGACTCATTGCACCAGGACACTGACCACACGTTTCCGTGTGCTTTCAGCAGAACAAAAATATTTACTTTCACAAGCACAAGCTGATGCGCTACTAAATCGTTTCACTCAGCCTAGACCTAATAGTCCAGTGAGAGCCATGTAAAAGAGCTACGTATTAAGGTAACTCTCCAGTTCCAGCAGCCACAAAACAGAGGTGTGTTTTCCTTGTCCACACAGCACACGGCACTTTCTGATCCCAAACTACCCTTCCCAAAGTGCAGCAGGAATTAACGCTGCTTGCCAGCATCCAGCGGGAACCAGGAGTGCAGAGCTTCCGAGCACGTCACGGCTTTTGTTAACCCCAGCTGGGGCTCACAAAACCTCTGTGACTTCAGGAACAGCACAGGTCAGTCCCAGGGCTTTCCCTGACCTCTGGGGGCTGCCCAGAGCCTGCCCGCCCCTGTCCTGCTTCATGTCCCAACAAAGCCCAAACCACTCTCAGTCAAGGGATTTTTTGCCTTCTCAGAAGGGAAAAGGGACCATAGATAGTTCTCTGCAAATTTGGCAGGCCATGTGGGAACTGATACAGCCAGGGTGGGCAAGCTGGAGCCAGGAGAAGAGTTTTGGCTCCTAAATGAGAAGCCTGAAAAATTGGAAGTGGCGCTCCATTTGTTTAAATTACCTTCTGAAACCATGCTCCATATGTGGGAATAAACAGTCACTCTGGTAGCCCCAAACACAACCAGGAGTAAATTGTTCCAAGATGCACATCTGCACTTACCAAAGATCAGACAGAAGGGCTGCCAAGGCAGGGCTTCATTTCCCTTACAGGATTTTTTTGGTTGTTTTAAGAACTCTTAACTGAGAATGGCAGCCCAGAAAGGTGCTGTGCATGGACAGACCACCATCGTCCCTGCCTCAGCAAATAAAGGTCTCAGTCTGTCCCGCTGCCTTGCAATCACGGAATTGTCTAGGTTGGAAAAGCCCTCTAAGATCAGTCCAATGACACTGCCAAGGCCACCACTAACCCATGTCCCCAGGTGCAACATCTACATGGCTTTAAAACACCTCCCCAGAGATGGGGACTCCACCACTGTCCTGGGCAATTGTGCCAGGGCTGGACAATGGTTTTGGTACAGAAATCTTCCCTAATATCTAAATCTCCCTTGGCCCAGCCTGAGGCCATCTCCTCTCGTCCTGTCCTGTTCCCTGGGAGCAGAGCCCGACCTGTCACGGAGTTGTGCAGAGCCACAAGGTTCCCCCTGAGCCTCCTTTTCTCCAGGCTGAGCCTCATCCTGCTCCTGGGGCTCCAGACCCTTCCCCAGCTCCACTGCCTTTCTCTGGACATGCTCCAGCACCTCAGTGTCACTTAGCAAGCAGTTTTTTGTTCTTCTGCACATCCACACATAACCACAATAAAACTCAAAGTCTAGATGCAACTTGAAGTGACTCTTTCTTATCATAAGGATGACCAGGGTCCCATCTTGAGGGCAGGATGTCCATCCTGGAGTGAGCCTGCTCCATCCTTGTGAACACAAAGCCAGGTTTTTCACACACAGTTTTTTACACGGCCCCAGAACTCGAGTGCTTTAAAGCCCTGACGCCTGGGCTGTACAGTCAGAGGGGACTGCAGCCAGCAGCTCATACTGTATGGCTATCGGATGACGTGCCCAGTAAAACAAGCTGCTGCCTTCTAAACCTGGAGTATCACAAGACCACTACATAAATGTCAGGCCCGGCAGCGCCCGCTTGCACCCAGCCCCGCAGCCAAAACACAGAGTGTGCCCTGAGACCTGCAAGGGATTAAGCACAGACCTTCTGCATCGAGTCTTCATTTGAGATTCTGCTTTTCTGGGGATGTGCACATTGGTCAGGGCACGTCCAGAGCACATCTGGCGTGCCTGGAGTAGAAGAGGTGGGAAGTTGATTTAACAAGCAACTGACCAGTCCTGGGCAAGGGATTTATTGCAGCTGTACAAGAAAGCACGGAAAAGTGCAGCAATCCAAAACCACTGCCTTGCTCATTCACACTTGGTATCAACAGTCACCCAAATTATTTCCTTGCTTTTGTGTCCAGGGAAGGGAATGGAGCTGGGAAGGGGCTGGAGCCCCAGGAGCGGCTGAGGGAACTGGAAAGGGGCTGAGCCTGGAGCAAAGGAGGCGCAGGGGGCACCTTGTGACAGGAGCGGGCAGCTGGGGGGGTCGGGCTCTGCTCCCAGGGAACAGGGACAGGAGGAGAGGGAACGGCCTCAGGCTGGGCCAGGGCAGGCTCAGGGTGGACAGCAGCAGGAATTTCCCCATGGAAAGGGTGCTCAGACCTTGGCAGGGGCTGCCCAGGGAGGTTTGGAGTGCCCATCCCTGGAGGTGTCACTCAGTGCTGGACTCAGGACTGGACATGGCACTCAGAGCTCTGGGCTGGTGACAAGGTGGGCATTGGGCACAGCTCGGACTTGATAATCCTGGAGGTCTTTTCCAACCTCAGTGATTCTGGGATTCTGTGAAATATTGAGTGCTTGGCCTCAGGAAGCCGATTTACACCTCAACTGCATTCTTCCCCCCTTAAGCATTTTTAACCCTTGAAGAAACCTGCAACAGCTGAAACACTACAGAAAATGGTGATGTTAAAGGAAAAAAAAAGAAATTAGGGCTGGATAAACGTTCCTGAGCACCAACCCTTGCAAGTGACTGCAGAGCCGTCCACGAGAGCTGTGCAGCTCTGCTGAGCACATACTGAACCAATTACACAGGAGCCTCCCAAGACCCACACAACCTCGGGAGCTATCACATTATAGATCCTTATGTAAGGCACAGTGACGTAAATCCAGGCTCCCTTGACACACGGAGGGTGCGAGATGAGCGAGCCTGCAGGAATTTCAGATCATATTTCCCATCTCCCCTATTCATTCATTTGTATCATTTGCCATGACCTTGCTCTCCAGGGACATATACCACCAGAAGGAGATAAATGAGATTTCTATTAATTTGAACTATAGCAGCAAGAAACAAAAGGCGCTGTCTCACCAGGCTGATTAGTATTTTTTCTCTCTTTAAAAAAAAGGCTTATTTACCAACTGCAGGAGTGGCCATACTAACTGATGGCTGCTCTCAGTGCCAGCAACCAGATCAGCTTATTTCAGTTCAATCCCAGCACCAGGATGCAGGAGGACGTCAGCCACCAGGAGAGAGGAGACCCTGCATGCCCAGGGATTGCTTTTGACTTTGTTCAGAGCGTGCAAGAGGAGCACTCAGGCCAGGACTGCTCTCCACAGCCTGCGTGGAACATGCAGAGTCTTGCTCCTGCTCCAGCCCAGCTGGGTGAAGGGCTGCTGCTCCCCAAACCACAGCATGTGCTGTCACCTTTCCAGAAAAATCACCCTCAACAAGGCACCTGCCCTGGGTGTCTGCCCCGTGCAGTTCCAGCTGTGCTGAGCTGGGGTAGTGAGGAGAGGGAAGAGCTGAGTGGAGCCAGCACAGCCAGAGATTTGTGTGGTGCAGGAGAACTTTTGTCTCTGCAGCAACAAGCTCTGTTGTGTTAGCCTGACTTTCTATGATTCAGGTACAAAATGAAAATGAGTTTCTATTCTAGCACGTACCAAAAATTCTGTAAATGCAACAGCTGCCTCAGGAAAAACAAGAACTTTTCCCTGGTCACAGAATGAGTCTCACAACAAATGGGGTATCTGAGATAACTATAATGGTCCAGACCCAATATGTGCACCTTGTAAAGAGCCCACAAGGCTGCTGGGGAGCAAGTCACTGCCATCAGCAAGGCTCCACAAAAACAGGTCTCCTACAAGCCACAGCTTCTATGCACCACATTCCTCTGCTCATTCCCAGACACAACCAGCAGGCTCCGAGGTCAAACTACAAAACCTGCTATAAAGTCATTAGCTGCACCCTCAGATCACACAGCCCGTGTATCCTGGAGAGCTGCAAAAGACAGGGCCACCATTCCAGCATGATTAACAACTTGGAAATGCTTAAAATTAAAAAAACCCCTCACATTAAGACAAGTGTTTCAATAATAGTTTCACACCCTAACACGGGTGAATACAGCTGCAGGGCCAGCTCACAGGGGTGGTGTAGCCAAACTGTTCAATGGCCACAGAGGTGACCAGAGCCAGGGGGACATCAAGGTGCTGAATGTCACCAGAAGAGCAGGACACGAGGTCACTGCACACATAACACCCCGATGGCTGGGCAGTCCACAGCTACCCATGGGCACAGAGCATTCCAGCACTGCCCAGCTGAAATCATTCCCAGCTTACTGTTCAGGAACAACTACTCCAGGACCGCAGCTCAGCAGTGCAGAGATAAACACCCCCGGAAACCCGCCCGGGAGCGGGCACAGTGCTCCAGGAGCAGCAGGACACGGCTGCCAACGAGCAGGACAGGCAAGCAGCTCTGAGATAAGGTGTACACCGAGGGCAGTTTCACAACAACCAAGAAAAAAAACCGACCCCACATTGGCAAGTCTTGAGGAACAGCCTGGAATTATCTCCCTGCAAACCTTCTGGGATCCACTCATCTCCACAACCATACCACAACCACCCCGGCTGTGACTCTGGCAGCTGCGAGGCTGAGCTGTGCTGCTCACACAGAACATGTGCTGCTCACACAGAACATGCCTCGTTTCTGGGCAGCAGCTCTGCAGGCTGCGACTCTCCTAGGAGCAGCTATCCAGGGATGGAACCAGGAACCACTGCAGGGATGGCACTCCATCACAAATGGGCACAGGCAGCTACAGAGCCCCAGGCACAGTCCCACAGCTAAATGCCAAACCAGCCTGGAAGCCCAAAGAGAGCTACAGAACAGCTGTCGAAGCAGAATGAGCGGCAGCACAGCACCTGAGCAGGTGAGGATCAACCTGCTCCCACCCCGAGCCTCTGCCCGTGCTGTCCTGTCCTTCCCCTCGTGTTCATCAGTCCTGCTCTCCGAGGGGAAGCTGGCGAGCTGAGGGTAAACAGCTCTGCTCAGTCCCTCTGGGGAAAAAGAAAGAAAAAAGCTTCCCAACGTCACTGAAATGGAATGTGAGGGAACCAAGTGCACTTGTAGGGGAAGAGAAAGGACAGCCTCACACTCCAGCCTGTGTGTAACAGCACTGGGCTGGGGAAGGCACACACGGAGCATCCGACAGTGCATCTGCTAAAGATCCCTTCAGCTCTGAGGGTCTGAGGAGATATTTTGGTTCATAGAAAAGTTATGTTAATCCAATGAATCATTTGATTGGAATGTACAGTCATCCAGTGCAATGGAAAATGTAGAGATTCAAGTGTTCAATGTACGCATCCAGCATAAAAGGTTAGGGTAACACTTCTTCCAAAGGCATTACTCATCCCTGCCTCGGCTGCACATCCCTGCAGAGGTGTGCAGGAAGGAGGATGAGCAGCATCAATAACTTATCAGCTGCAGTACAAAACCACTAGGTAAGAGCCATAAAAAGCAGAAAGAAAGACCTAAACCATCCCCTAATGCAAGGAGTCTTTGTGCAGCAGGGCCACCTCCTCATCAGGGCAGCTCCGAGCGGGTGACACGAGCTCTACCCCACTCTCACGGCACCCCAAGACATTCATGGAATGGTGGGGCTCGCCCTTCCACAAGCATTATGAGAAATTCCCTGCCTCAAAGAGCTGAAGTGCTGTAGCTATTTACCTAAGGAGAAAGAAGAGAATAATGCAAAAGTCTTGGTTGAAACCAGCAGGAATTCTGCATTGCACACAGGCTTTCCTGGGCTCCTAAAGCTGCACTCCAAAAGAGCATCCAGTCACAGATCAGAGCTTTTGCAGTGGCTGTTTAAGGACATGATTTTATGGAGATGAAGCACCACAGCAATCCTAAATACAGCCCATTCTTCACTGGGTAGGGGTTTATTTTACAAGGCCATGACATGTTATGATGTAAGAGGTAACAGCACACAAGCAGATGACTCCCTCACACAGCTCGTTCTGCTGGAAGTCTGGAAGATAGGCAGCGGATTCACCCCGACAGGAGGTAAGCTGGATTCTCTCCCATGCCACACACCCTCCTCAAACCCCTCCTCAACTGCACTCGGCTCTGCTGAGAAGTAACGCAAGGAAAAGAGCATATGGATAGACCCAAAGCTATTCTGAATCACTGCTGGCTGCCAGCAGACATATTGCTGTCATTAGCCTCTAGCTCAGTCGCAAGATTTGTTTCTGAAAAGTCTTTGAGCCAACAGATTATATAAAGCTCAGACCCTTCCTCTTCCACACGAGCTGATAGTCTCCTCACGGGGTGACTGGTGTTTGTGAGGAAAACACAAACTCATCCCTGCACACACGAGGATGATGCAGCTAATCAAAACAACGTCCCCGGCCAACAGGCGGTGTGCTGCAGCCAAAGCTGGCGCTGCCAGATAATACCCAATGACAGGAGCATGGAATAGAATCACAGAATGGCTTGGGTTGGAAAGGATCTCAAATATCATCCAGTTCCATCCCCCTGCTGTGGGCAGGGGCACCTTCCACTACCCCAGGTTGCTCCAAGCCCTGTCCAGCCTGGCCTTGGACACTTGCAGGGATGGGGCAGCCACAGCTGCTCTGGGCACCCTGTGCAGGACCTCACCACCCTTCCAGATCCTGCAAGGTGCTGTGAGGTCTCCACATAACCTTCTCTTCTCCAGGCTGAACATTCCCAACTCAGCCTGTCTCCATAGGGGAGGTGATCTTATCAGCTTCGTGGCCTCCTCAGGACTTGCTCCAACGGTTCCATGTCCTGCTTCTGTTGGAGATCCCAGAGCTGAGCACAGGACTCCAGGTGGGGTCTCACGAGAGCAGAGGCACAGAACCCCCTCCCCAGTCCTGCTGCCCACACTCCTCTGGATGTAGCCCAGGGCACCCTTGGCTTTCTGGGCTGCGAGCACTCACTGCCAGCTCACGGTGAGTTCTATCATTCATATTGATCCTGTTGAGAAAATCTGCAGAGATCGGAGCTTATTTCCCCTAAACCCCCCCACACGCTCCTCCCCTGTGCCGGAGCCTCTCCTGGTACCGGGGTCACACCATTCCCTGCCCCAGCACCTTCCCAGCTGTGCTGCCTGACCCGGCAGCCCCGCGGAACCGGCTCATTAACTCACAAGCACTTGGAAAGAACTGCAGGTTACTGCCCAGGGTTCTCTATATCTTTTATCTAAACAAAATGCTACAGGACCAGGCTTGTTTGGTGCAACAACGCCCTTGTAGGTTCTACTCGTGGTAGCAAGTGAGCAGTTCGTTCTGTACATCTCACCTGGCTACCTTTTGCCATCTTTTACAAACCAAGGCCTGAAAAAATTAAAATATATTCAGTCTTCTGAGCTGTGAAGGAAAGAAACCCTTTTTGGTTTCTTTATTAATATATAGCAGGACTGCCCCCCGCCAAATTCTGATAAACTCTTTGTGGTTTAAGCTTTACTGGAAACCAGGCTTCCTATCTTGCTAGTTTTCCATATTACTCTTGCTCATTAAGCAATTTAGATACTCAAGTAGTAAATCAGAAGTGAAAGGAAGGTTCTTAATCACCAGATCTAAACAACACTGGTTTTCGTCACCTCGTAACTCCTGATAATCACCATCTTCTGGTCCAAGCAGTCTCACACACTGTATTATCTTTACACCTTCAGGTGTCTGAAGGAGGTCAAACAAACACACTTTAGTTTCCTTGTAGAAGACTGGTAGTACTCCTGTGGGTGGTTAATACTCACAGTGGGGTGAGGTCTGTTATTTCACTAAGTTCTGGTAACTCAGCTGTAAATAACCACCGTCCCTGTCCTAAAAACAGTCTAAAAGAGACAAGGCAAGTGCAGAAGGTGGTGAGGCACAGTCAGCCAGCCCAGCACAGCCACCAGTTACTCCTCAGTAACTCACTGCTGCTCGAGATGTGCTTCATCCAGCAATTCTCAACACAAAATACATAAACAGTCCCTGGAGCACAGATGGAAGCTGATCCCTATCCCCTCCCAGGGGAGTTCCCTCATCACTAGGCTACAAAATCATGTTCCCTCTTGCCTTCAGCCCTTTGATGATACAAATCTTACGTTCCTTCCTACACAGTGCCCCAGTTTCAACATGAGAGGCAGAGCCTCTCCTCCCTCCTCAACCGGTAGCTTGAGGATTTGGGCACTCTCAGAACTGGAGTCAGGGTTGCCCCAAGGCTTGAGGAGATGCCTCACCTGGTATCACACTAAGTGCCCTTTCCCAGCTCCCTTTCACTCACCCACAGGGTACAGTGCTCATCTGCCACTGAGGACACGGGTGCAGACGACCACAGAAGCACTGACCTTCCCTGCCCATGGATTTGCTCTTCCCATGAAAGCAGGATGCTGGAGGAAAAGGTCAAGTTCTTGACGAGCAGAAGTCATTCAGTTTTTCTCCTCACAGCAAATCGCAGCTGTACAACAGCGTTTTGCCACAGGTTTTTTTTTTCAGGACTCCCACCCTGACTGCTCATGACTCTCCTGTACAGCTGGTGCTCACACAGCACCTCCTGCCCCTGGTCTGCCTGGCCAGGCCCCAGGGTGTGCTGAAGGGGACAGGTGAGCTGAAGCCTCTCCTGATCCTCCCTTGCCTGGCTGCACAGCTCAGTCCAGTGTCCCGTGAACGAGGACAGGGAATCCCCACTCCAGGTATGAGTGAAGTGCAGGCAGTTCATGCGCTTCAGGTCACAGAAGCAGCGGATCTTGTAGCTTGAATTATACTTTAAAAAGATCCAATTGAAATTCAAGCTCTATCACAGCCTTGCACTGCAGCTTCCCAGAGTCCTCCAGCCGTTTGTTCTCTCCAGGGAAGACAGATAGGTTGCCAACCAAGACTGCACTGTGGGATTAGCCAATGTTTATGAAGTGCTTTAAAGATTAGAAGTGTCACCTATGTGCTAAATATTTCTCTGGCACTATCAGCTTGAACAGCACCCGAGTATCTTGTATCTCCTCCTGCTGATCTCGAGCTGGTTGCCGAAGGCGTCACTCAACCTGACTTCCAACCACAGCGCTTGGCACTAATGCCAGGGGTGGTTTGAGACATATCACAGGAGAGGACAGAATCAAGGAACCACTTAAACCCTAACTTCTGAAAACTACTAGCAGAGTAATGACAGTAATATCACCAGGAGAGGCTCAGGGATTTATGCTTTTACAACATTCTCATACGTGTGTGTGAGATGGAACACTCTGGCGTGAAGCCCAACCGTGCGAAGAGAGGAACTCGCCCTGCTCACCCAGATGGAACTGGCTGGGCAATGGCATGAAAAGGTACTTTGTACACATCAGCTTGATAGGAGCTAAATGGATCCCAACTCTGCCATTCCCCTCAAAGCTTTTGGCAATGCTCTTGCAGTACCTGGATTAAGAAACCGAGCAGTGAGTCTGAGCGTACAGGACAGCAGCACAGCACTGCTCAGGCCCTCTGTGCTGTACACACACACACAGACCAAACTGCAGGGGTACACCTATTTTCCTACCTTTCTTCCTCTTGTTCCCATCTCTCTTCCAGCTAGAACACAAGCAGAGACTGTGTCAAAACCTTTCTACTGATATCACACAGAGCCAAGGTGTAACATTCAGCTGGAGATCTGTGTTTCCCATTCACACAGCTTTTGTTACCCAGATCCCATCCATCCTCTGAGGACTTGCACTGCATATAGATCTAGAAACATCCAAAATACAGAGCTCAGCCTTCCCCTCAGCCTGCGGGTTTCACCAACAGCAGCAGAATCCAACAACTATTATCAAACAGTCAAAAAATGAAACATTCAATTCCAAGAGTTTACTCTGCACTGGAGAAAGAGAAAAACAAAGCTGGAAATCCCTCACTTTATAAACAACAGCTCCTCTGAAAGCACTGTCAATAGGAAGTTGTTGCTCTAAACTGTGTACACATTTGGCTCACAGTTTGCCAACAATGAGGAAAATGAACTCCACGGAAGGATTCCCACACTGTGAGCTCAGTGTTGTCACCCGAAATGGATGCTGCCAGGGCCAGAGCAGCAGGACCGTGCCAGCAGGAGCTGATTTGCACCTTCCTGGCCTTTGGGAGGGCATTTGGGGGAGGAATCCCTCCAAAAGATGACAGGGTAGGAGCATGGCAGGAGGCAGAGCACAGCTGAGGTGACAGCGCTTTTCTCACACAACTTTAATGGTTTCTGTGTGACAGACGGAGTGGAGCCCCAGCCAGGAGCCTGCTGAGCTGCCCTGCTCGGGATAGCCCCAGCCAGGTGTAGTGCACATGGGCTGGGCTGTGCAGGTCGCTGTGGCTGACAGCTGCCTCCAACTCGAGGTGACTCACTCAAGTCACACATCATAAACACTTCTTACTCCAGCCCTGAATTAGGAGCACGGGGCTCTGAGAGCTCAAACAAAGCTCCTGTGACACATGCCATTACTGCAGAGCCGCTCTCAGCCTCTCCTGAAACCAAAGGATCAAAGCAAACAGAAGACTGGAATTGCTGTTCAAGATCTTAAAACACATTTAAGATAAGAAAAAAAAGCCTAGCTAAAAATAAAAAGCTATCTTAATCACCATTTTAATTGGGAGTTGATACTCCTATTCTAACAAAACCGCTGGAGCATCCATCCCAGCACTGAATCCTAACACTCAGGTGCACAGCTGAGGTTTGCACCGGCGAGGGGCAGGAGGCACCATGGCAGAATGCGCAGAGCAGCCTTTGTTCTGGGACCCGGCGAGGAAAACATCTGCTTGGCCCAAAGCACCGCTCCCTCCAAGGCGATAGGATCTGACCTCGGAGCACAGGAAGCAAGCTTTGTTCCAGGCAGCAGGGAAGGCGGTGCTACCACACCGGCGACTGCGCTGGGTCTGGGACTTTGGAGAGCTGCAGGTGGTAAAACAAGAAGCGTTCTGCTGCTCACCTCAGACAGAGCAGCCGGGGTGCCTCTGCAGAGCTGCTCCTGTTTGGACAAGCACGTTTGCTCTGGTGACTATTTGAATGATGACTCACTCCAACAAGCCAGGGCACCCTACCACACGCAGCCCCGAAGTGCTGACTTAGGGCTTGGGATGCAAATCCGGCAGGAAGCAGCGCTTCCCGACCAGGGCCACCCAGGCCTGGTCACTGCTGCCATTACCCTCCTTCAGCTGCAGTCCCAGCCTGGATGACGAATGCAAAGAGAAGATGACAAGAACAAGAAAATTGTATAAAATACTCTTGCTCTTAGAGCATTTCTAAAGTTGCTTTTTTTTTCTTTTAATATTCGTGCTCTGCAAAACTGCCAGCCCAATTGCGAGTTCTCTGTGTGCCTCCGAGGGGCTCGGGGCAGGCGGGTGCTGGGTACCTGCCCAGCACCCTGTCCCCGGCTCAGGAATGCTGCCCAGCACCCCATCCCTGGCTTGGAGGTGAGCCCGTGGCCACCCTGCTGGTGGCACTCCTCCAGCCACTTCCACTTTTGTCTCCCCAAGCATGTGAGAGTCACAACCCGTGATGAGCCGGGCAGTAATTGCTGTATCGATTTCAACGCTCCTCCGGCCGGAGCAACGCCTGTAACTGTAAACCATAAACCTTTTAATATCCTGCTCAATTATGAGGAAAACAACTCCTGAGCAGCAGCACGGCGGGAGCATCATGCAGGGCCTGCTGCTGAGCCTGGCTGGGGATGGCCAAACCACGCGTTGAGAGACGCTGTTGGGGGGACAGAAGCACAGACAGCCCTTCCACGTGTCACTGGCAATGTCGGTGCTCTCAACCCTCTTTGTGCCGACCTCACCGAAGAGCTCAAAAGGCTGGAACACATGGAATGAGAAGGCAGATAAGCAAACTGATGGTGTGCCATCAGAACGTGACTTAGTGCTCGTGCAGCCTCTGGGCTGCTCACAAATCCAAGAGAAAGAGCTGAAGAATTGAGCAGCTGTGTCTGGGCACTGTCACACAAGGCAGACTTACAACCTCTCTGTTATTTACAAACAGTTTCACAGAAAGGGAAACAATCTGAGTGAAAACATTCCCATCCACTGCAGCCTTTCAAAAGCACAGAATCATAGAATATCCTGAGTCAGAAGGGACCCATGAAGTCCAACTCCTGGCCCTGCACGGGACAGCCCCAAGAATCCCACCATATGCCTGAGAGCGTTGTCCAAACACTTCCTTGATCTCCCTGCACCCTTGGGGCTGTGGGCACTTCCGAAGTCAGGTGCTTTGGTGACATAAGAATGAGATCAGCAGAGCACGCTTCTAATCCCCAACTCCAAATCCTGATGTTCATCACCTTACCAGCCCTTTCCCTAGGACAAGGGGCAGGTTTGGAGACACTCAGCCTGGAGCAGGCTCCCACCTTGCTCTGTGCAGACCCGACCCGCTTTTGTCTCGCTGTGCTGCGAGCCAGCTGGGCTTTGTTGCCATGGTGAAAGCTTTGACACGTTTAGTTTTCCCACTAATTTCCTGCTGCACTAAAACTGCTGCTTTGCACCTCACTGCCATGGCACAGCACAAGGAACCCCAACACCCTCCAGAAACGAGGAACGGATCCAGCCACTGCTGGTCACTGCCAACAGCACTTTTCTGGGCAACTTTAGTTACACCTCCTAAATATCCTAAACCCATCAGCCTTTAAGCCCTACAAAAGTTCAAGAGATTTTACCATCATTCAAAAGGAACTAGACAATTCAGTGACGTCATAATTAGGGGCTGTATCCCACCCTTACCTTAAAAGAAGGTGGTGCATTTCAAATCCCAGACTGCAGTCACCAAACCACCGCATTTTCCTTTGGGTTCACATGAAGGGACCAAGTTCATTCCCGACTGTGTCAATGGTAAGTGAAAACAAGGATCCAGTTGTGTCTGTGGAACCAAACTGGGACCAGCAGCACACACACACAAGGAAAAGCAGAGACTAAGGCCCACACTGTCAGCTGATGACTCAGAAACTGCACAAGCGCCCACTGAGTGGGAAAATACCTATAGTCAGCCTTCACTTGTCATCTTACTGTGTAATGGGAGTCTCAGCTTGGATGAAAAACACATGAATATTTTGTTCTGACTAAGCACAGGTTTCCCCGTGTACCTCAGCTCTGCCAGGGCAGTGGGCACACGACACCCACGCTGCAGCAAGGGGGAGGGAGCGACCGTGGTTTCCTTCTCCACCAGCTCTGCACTTTGTTTCTAACATAAACCAGCTGAATTAACCAACAGAAAGGAAAAGTCTTTGGATTTTTTTTTAATCTTACACTTCCTAGAGCAGCTCAAGGGGAAAAACAGCCTCTGTGGAAGGCAAGTATTAAAATCCTTGTACAGAGAATGAATCAGAATGATTTTTATTGGTTTCCAATGAGACTGTGCTTGAAAACAAACAGTTGCTGTACGAGTGACAACCCCCTCACTGTGTCAGAGAGATGGGAGAACATAGATGGCCTTTGTAGAGCTGAGAACATGCTCCTTCATGGCTGCTGGGGAGCAATTCGATTTCACTAATGGTACATTTACATGTGCAAAGAAATAGAGCACAAGCTAAGCTGTATCATAATCAGTTTGCTGGGGGAGTCCTCCGACCTCCAGAACTGCTGAAAGCAGGCGCAGCTGCTCCAGCCTCGGGGTGCACAGGACACCGGCTACAACAGGAGCTTCCCGCAAAAGAGCACCGTTGTCTGCCGGCCACCTGGGAATGAGAGAACCTGCCATAAATCACCCAGCACATGATCCTTGCTCTGTCCAAGGCAGGGCAGAGGCCGGGACAATTCCCGGCAGCAGCGGTTGCTCAGTGGGAGCCGGGAAAAGCCGCGCAGGCTGCCCGGAGCCCGTCCATCAGCGGCACTCCAGCCAGGCTGATAACCTTGACAGAGCCACTTGCAAGATTACAGCCCAAGGATTTCCTACAAGCACATCTAGAGAGGAAAGACTAAGTACCAAGACTAATACTTTTCATCTTCGGTTGCTGCCAGTGCTGTGAGCTTAAATGAAAATTTGGGGCACACAGAGACGTGATTACGCTGTCACAGTGACTGACAAAAGCAAACCCTTTCCTATAGCACTAATTATTTCAGCTGAAGGAAGGCACAGACAAACATCCTTAAGAATTTAGATATACATGTGACAAGAGGCATTTTTTTCCCCTAATTCTTCACTGTCACTGTCTGAAGACTGTATCACAGAAGATCTAACTGGCTCTGCCTACCTGGCAAGGGTACCCTGAGCATCAGCACCGCTCCAGACTCCTGCAAGCCTGCAGGAGCAGCATGACACCTGAACAGACTGTATCCTTCCATCCCACAGACAGGAACCAGCTCCAATTAGGCTCACTGCTGCAATTCAGTGTGTTATCTGATCACACTTCACACACAATGACACACAGCTCATAAACGTACTCCTTCCATTAGAAACACTTCATGTTGCGAAATGCCACAATTCGTTTTTAGGCACCGGCTTCAATTCAGCTGCCTTTGCCCAACAGCAAGAAGCCTCAGAGCTCCAAAGATACTGTCCCCTGAGAGGGGCCAGAAACAGCCCTGGAAGCACCTGATGAGCCTGAACACAGGCAAAAAACTCAGAAACGCTTCAGGTTACAAGACAGCAGATCCCAGAACCTTAAAAAAACCCCTTGTGCCCACAGTGTGATGCCCATGGGTCTGTCACACACCCATCCCTGCTATCCTACATACACATTCCAAAGGTATTCCCACACATAACACTCTGAACGGACAGAGGTTACGCAGGAAAAGGCACAGCTGAAAGCCCACGACAGCCTAAAAGCCAGGACAAGTGGAGACTGACTTGTTTAGATAAGGAAAAACCTGGAAAAAGTGTGTCTTCCCTTCTGCTGCAGAAATCCACACACACTTTCCCAGCCTTGCAAACACCTCGCTGCGTCCCTCTCATTCAGAACTCCTTCCAAGAGGACCGACCACATTTTAAAAGTTATTGGAAGGAGACAAGAAACATCCATCTGCTTGCTGAAAGGCAGCAGACGCACACAGCCTCCAAATCCAGACTTTAATTGAAACACTTTAATCGGCTGCCGCAGCCCCGCATTCTCTGTATTCCCAGCAGCGCCGAGGCGTGCGCTCAGCTAATGGAGCTCTGACAGTCGTCCTGGGCCTGGCTCCCTGTCAAACCACGCCGGCCTCCAGCTCCGGGCCCGCAGTCGCACGCTGATACCCCACAGACTCCTTTTCTTCTAAACCATCTTCAAAATGTACTGTAATTAATGCCCTATAACTGCAGCGGACGCTTTAAGGAGCTGAAGGCAGAGCCAAACCATACAGGAGAGCGGCAAACGTCGAGGAGATCCCGAACTACAATGGAGACACTCAACTGGGCTGTCAGGGACAGCCACCTCCTGCATTGCACAACACCAGCATTCAGGCCAGTCCCTCCATCCATCTGCAAATCAAGGTGGTAACTCAACACACGCAGCTCGCTCCTGTCAGCAGGCCCTAGTTAGACAGCCAAGGCAGGATTTGGGAAGCTGGTTAGGCTCCCATTCCAGTCCCTGGAAAGACACAGCCAGTTTCTTTCTCTCCGTGGCCCAGCTGACCTGCTGCAGGCTCTGCTGAATCACCCTCTGGACAAGCTGACCCCAGCACTCCCATCCCAGGCCAGGTGAACCACAACCCACTGCAGCTGCACCTTCCACTGTGCCAGAGCACGTCTGGTTTCTGCATCTGCATCCCCACCTTACTCGCCCGCTCCTTCAGACAGATTCTCAGCAAGTCCAGCTTCCAAATCCCATGGGGAGGTTTCCCAGTGCTGCATTTGCCACCACAAACCCTGCACAGGCAGCCACTCCTGCACACACTCCAGCTGAGGGGCATGAACCAATGCTCATATTTATACCTTCACTTCAAACCTTCCATGGCCAAAGCACTTCCAAGAAGAGCATCTGCCCTCCTGCCACCAAGTTATGTCAATAATCAAAGCCTGCATGGCCACAAACTGCAGGCCTAAGCCACCTCCCCATGATAAAGTTGCACATCTTGCACAGAGGGATGCTGGACTCACTCCCAACACACCTGCTCCTTCCTACAGTTCTTCCAAGCCGCAGCTGCCCTGGCTGGAAATTGTCCCCAATACTGGATGCAGAGAATAACCAGAAGAATCAGCAACATTTCTCTGTGATCAGACCACGTGCTCTGAAAGAACCCAATGCTTCAAGGTAACACCCAGCCAGGTCCAACAGGCTCCAGTGAGACCTAACTCTGCTGCTGCACTGTCCCAGCATCTCCTGCCCATCCTCTGAGGTGCAGAGTGGAGCTCAGCTCGGCTCCCCCCACACACGCTGGGCTATTTTTGAGCTCAACGTGTCAGTTCCACTGGCTGTGGGAGTTTGTTTGTGTGGGATAGCATGATTCGACTGCTTTGAAACTTGGCTGAAGCCACATAATTCCCTTTTCACTGAACCCTTTTGATGGCCATTTAGGAGAGAGGGCGAGGTTTAGCCTCAACTAGAGAGACTTGGGGTCAGAATTACCAGAAAAAGACACATAATGACTAATAATGAATCAGCCCTTCAGTGGTTTCTTCATTTAAGTGTTAACACAGCATATTAAACCCCTAGCCTGGGATCAGCTAAAAGGTCCTGACTGCATTAAATGAGTACAATGGCTTTGATGCCATGAAGATTTTTTGCCTTTTCTTTTATACCCCTGTTATACCTTTTTACAACTTCTGTATTCTCAGTGCTTTTTGCCTACATTCTTGGACTTGTTTGTCAAGCTGAGAGACTCAACATTTTAGAAGCTTCGTAGCTAGGGATCAGTGTGCCCCAGAGCCCAAGGTCCTCTCCAGAACACATTCTGTAAACCAAGATAGAACCATCCAGGGGAAGGTTCCTTGGGGAGGGGGGCTCACTCAAGCCTCTCATTGGGGAATCTTTGATAGATCTGCTAATTAGTAACACCTATAATGTTATACCCAATCTTTTGGGGTGGGCATTTGGCGGGGTGCATCTCGGTGCATATGACCTGGATGTGTGCACCTGAGGATCCTTAAAATAAATACCAAGGTAAAATCCCTTTTCCCCTTCTAACCGTGTATGACTCTTGATTTTAAGACCAGGAAAAGGCATCAGCTTAACTAGAGAATCTCCAGATTGTGCTATTTAAACCTGTGCAAGCCCCAAAGAGAGACTCTGGAGCCAGTTCAACCCTTGCTCGTGCAGGTTCAGCTAAAGGGAGCATCTTGCTGGGGGAGTGCAGACCACGAGACCCACCACGGTCACACAGGGAAGTCACAACTCTCATGAGAGTCTCTTCAGCCAGGGAGAACTTCCACCACAAACTGTGAATTCTACTCCGCTGGCAACGCTGGAGCAACTTCCCAAAGCTTTACTTTCATGGGGAAAAAACACAGAGTTGTTACGCAACCATCTTGGTGAGAGCAAGAAGGGGCAGCACCCTGTACAGCCACTGCACAGGGCTGATACAGGACCCAACAAGAGGACGTGGGAAAAAGGAGCTTAGAGCTGCTTCTCTGTGAAAATGTCTAATACCCAAGGAGCCCAGTCTCCCAGCAACACACTGCCATTTCCTTATTTCCCTCTCACGTAATTCCTCCTTCAAACACAAATGAGGAGACAGCTTCTAGAAACCCTCATTAGGCCTCCGCAGCATTCACCAAACCTCTGTGAGACCCTCCTGGAAAAGAGACACCGATTCCTGTCTGTGTCACAGCCATTCCTCCTCCTGCTCCTGTCAGTGGCTTTTCCTCACAGAGGCAGCCTCTGTACCTGCCCAAAGGTGCCACCACCTCATCCATCAGGTGTTGATTGCCTCCTGCTGCAGCAGCCCCAAAGCTCTGGTACAGCAACTACTCGGGAGGAAGGACCTCCAGACAGGAGGTGGGAAGCAGCCAGGTTGAAGAGGTACAAAAGTTGTACCCACCTCACCCCCCGAACAAGCTAACAGCCACACAGCTGAGAAGTAGGTATTAATTATCCTGGCTCTCTTAGAATATTCTCCCTGCCCAAAAAGGCTCAGGACACGTGCCACAGGCCCCCTAGCTCACCCTGCCCACTGTCAGCTGGCTCTCCTGTTTCCACCTGTTAGCATCTCAAGAAGCAGCCTGGTCTCCAATTCAATCATGCTCTGGCATTAACATCTTGGTAATCAAATGTTATTTGCTACAGCAAGAAAAACATTGCAATGAAACATAAAATGTCAGTACTTTAGTACAGTTGATACAGGCAATGGCTCTCTGAGGTTTTAGGAAATACTCCCTCTTATTCCCACTGTGGCAACTCTGCTTAGCCGAAGTTCATTTCTAGCTTTTAGGCTTTTACTTAATCTCCCCACCAAATGAGAACTAAAATACAACTCTCCTGCAGCACACAAGCGAGGAGAACAAGGGCCCTGTGAGCAGCAGGATAATGCTGCCTGAGGAATTAGCCATCCACAGCCATCAGCTTTCCTTATGGCCAGGAGAAATCAGAAGCAGGACAGGTGCAGCACCACCAAACACTGCAAAGAAAAGGAAAATGACTGATGAAAGATGACCAGGCGAGGCCCTTGCGTGGGTCATTACGAAACGTGTGGCACCGGTATTGAACAATTCCATCTGACACGAGGACGATGAGTCAGGGCAGCGCCAGCACGGGCTTATCACACTATCACACGGGCATGCTGGCTGCAGGGAACAATCCTCAGTCAGCCCAGAGCCACGTGCCTCGCTGCAGCACGTCCGAGGTCGGGAGAGCAGGACAGAGCAGCCACCAAGACTTTTCCACCCTCTGGGCTGAGAGCGCTTTGCATCTGAGGAGAGAAATCCAGGCAAGTCCTCGTGCTCAGAGACAAGAGCGTACCAAACGCAGCCTGAGTCCTCCCAGAGCAAAGCCCAACTCTCCATGCAGTCTGCCAGCCCGCTTTTCATCCTGGGTTTCAGTGCCACAGTGCCCACCTCCAAGAACTCTGGTGAAAAATGTGTTCCACTGATGACTCCAACTCACCCAAACACAAACCACAGAAACTAAGCCTGTTCTCGCATGGAAGGGAACGTCCTCTCCCAGGGAGGGCAGAGCTGCCTCCCATTCTCCAGAAAAGGCTTAGCTCCTTAAAAACCTTAAAAAAAAATCAACTCAATTCTAGCCTTTCTCCAGTTGTGCTTGTGCTGGTAGAAGGGCTGTGTTCTGCCAAGGATTAAAGCATCAGGATTTGGGTTACTGTCCAGTAAAACAACTCCAGGTACTCCTCAAACAGGATCCCATGACACACAGCCAGTGAAACTCGCTCCGAGCTTTGCCCATACAGATATTACTGAAATTTAACTCAAACCTAAGCTGACAGCCAGGCTGGAAGAAGCTAAGACAGCACAGCAGGAAGATCACCGCACTTGGGAAGGAGCTGTGCTCTCCCAGGACCGTCAATTCCATTTCTAGAGAAAGATGGATGTGAAAGTGACTCCTCATCTCCCAGTGAAACGCTCCGCGAGTGCACTGCAACCACGGCAGGTGCGCGCTGCTCCGTGCTCCGGCTGCGCCTCCAGCCACACGGAGCTGATGGAAGGGACGGAACCAGGAGAGCAGAGAGCTCTCAGCAGTGCCCAGCAACCACAGCATCCCTCTCTGTCCTCCTCAGCCCCAACAGCTCCTGAAGACTCAAACACAACACCCAAAGAGCACAGGAACATAAGGTATGTGTTCCTCGGCACACTCATGAACATTCCCTGACCAGCTCTTATGAAAAAATGTGACATTAAGAATGACCCCAGTGTCTGAACAGAGCTGGAGTTCTAATGAAGTCACTTGGATGATTTATAAATGGAAATTCTGTGGAAAACAATTCATTCAGCAGGTCACTCTGAAGGTTTTTAGCATGGAAACAAGGGTTTCTTGTAAAAGATGAGAAGAGACAAAGGAAAGGGGGACAGAAGGAGGGATGCAGCAAGATATCCTGCAGGTGCCCAATTCATCCTGGTCAAAGAAGTGGCTCCAGCTCCTGCCCAGCCATCGGAGCAGCTCTGACAGAGCACAAGAGTCCAACTTTGCATGGGCAGGGACTGAATGTAAATTGCCAACTGTTCCTTTCTATTCCATCGGCTCCAGCAGAGACAATTATGAATACAGGCCTCCTGCCCTTTGGGATGATTAACATTCCCCTTCCTCAGTGTCCCCAGCACTGCTGACCCACATTCAGCTCCTGAAATGCAGTTCTATGTAAACTGCAACATTCGGTGTCAGCAGAACGTGCCAGCCCAGCAGGGCTGGGCACTCTGCTCCTCTCTCTAAATAAACACAGTGCTCAATTCCCAAGGGCCAGGAAAATCCCAGTCCTTTAAGATCAGACCAAGCACCCAACTACCCTCCACTTTTTTTTTTTTTTTAGGGAAAAGGGGACACAAGCCAGGAATGCTCTGGCTGCTATCTGGAGCTGTCATGTCAAAGTCCACTCGACCTGGTAAATGTCCATCAGAAAGGAAAACAGGATCCAACACTCATCCACAGACCACCTCTAACTCCAGGCTCAGCAATGGACACCAGCCCATGCCGTCATTAATTTCACCTTCTGGAAAAGGCCCAGTATCACGGGGTACATCTATTTCCAAGCTCGCCCAGACACTCGCGGTGGAATTCCTTCTGAGACAGTGGAGGAGCCCGGTTCCCAAGGAGGGGCCGTGACGAGCAAACTCGCTTTTCTCTAAGAGAATGTGACACGGGGTCAAGTTTGTGCAGGGATTTGGTGGCTATATTTGAACTGCCCGGTTCTCTTACGCAGCTACTACTTCGAGAGTGGGATCACCTCAGGAAGGGGCTGCCAGCACAGGCAGCAACTGGGCTGTGCTTGCGTTTCGTGATCAAAGAATTCTTTCAGATCCCTAAATGGGATCATTCTGCCAAGGTTTTACTCGCTTCCAAGTTGTTTCCATTAAGTCAAAGTGTTAAAAGTGTAACTGTGATGAAGACAAGCTCGCAGTAGCATTATTTTGTATTTCTGCTGCCAGTCAAAAACGCTTCCCCGTAAGGATTTGCCCTTTCCAATGCATTTACATCAACACCTCCCCTCTAACCTCACGAGTCCCAGAGCCTGAACCAAGCAGCTCCTTTCTCCTTCCCCACTCCTCTCCCAGAGCCAACAGCAACAGTTCTGTCAGCGAAGGAAAAGTACTGAACCCACAGTGCTCAGGGTCTGCAGGCAGAATCCAATCCGTTCACTCGCACTCCTCTCCAGACGCTGGGATTTGAAAGGAAACCTGACCTCGGAGTTGAGAAAGCTTCCAGGTCAAGTTTCAGCTCCAAGCTATCCCAGCTCAGCCGAACAGATGGCAGTTGTTCCAGCACAGGTATTTCCCCAGGCTCGGGGAGCCCTCAGAGTTCGGAGGGACAGGGACTGGATCTCCTCCGTGCAGGGAACATGCTGCAGGTCAAACCCGCCACTCCAGCCCCTCCCACACTGCAGAGCCCCCAGCACCTCACCATCCCACCAGAAAGGCGCTTCCTGAAGTCCACAACCCACCCTCAGTCACTCCAGGGCAGTAGGAATGAGTGTACGCTGCTATAAAGCAAAGCTTTCCAAGCTTAGTATCCCCTTCCATCACCCAAATCCAACGTGTAAAATCCAGCCTTGGCCCTGTAGACGTGGAACACAATTTCCAGACAAAATCTGTGTGCACACTCTGCCATTCTTCAGACAAAATCAACTATTCCCACGCAAAAGATGGTCTCTGCTTTGGTATTTTGCAAACCTCAGAGTCAGCACCACTGAGAAGAAACCTTGACCGGAGGAGGGAGTCTGGAAACAGGAACAGGAAAGCAACCTGGAGTTGGATCACTCCTTCTCCAGGAGTGATCTCCACTCAGAGGGGTCAGTCTCCTGCACTCGAAGCTCCTGAACCCATCAACCTGTTTCTCTCAGCAAGGTTGAGGTTTATCATGGGGAGAACAACAGCACAGAACACCTCAAGTGCAGGTTAAATTGTGGCATCGAGCACTTGCAGGCACAAAATAGCCATCAGGGCAGGCAAATACAGCCCAGCTCTGAAAAGAACTGTCCAGGAGGTGTTATAACTGATGTTTAAATAGCCCCTGAAATTAATTTCACTTTATTATCCGGGCAAAGAGCCAGAGCTCCAACAAACGAAGGCGATGGTAGGTTTCTCCTCGTGTTTCAAAACAATGTCACTCCTGAGACCGACAGAGGGGCAATCCCGGGAACTGACAGAGGGACAGTGCCTGAAATTGGCAGGGGGGCAATCCCTGAAAGTGACAGAAGGGCAACCCCAGAAAGCGACAGAGGAACAACCCTGGGAACTGACAGAGGGACAATCCCAGCCAACACAGTCCTCCCTCTGCAGCGCTTCCAAGGAGCCAGCACAGAGCCAAGAGCAGGGCAAGCGCAGGGGTTTGGTTAAGGCCTGCCTGCTGTCTTCCCATGCCAGCCCTGCTTCCAGCAGCTCTCCTCCTGCCGCAGCTCCCGGGAAGATCCCGGTGTAGCAGCACTGGTGCATGCAGCAGGACAAGCCCTCTCCGGGAGCTCGGTGTCACGGGCACGATCAGGAGTACAGCAGCGATACTGCCGTTCCTCACGGATCTCCTGCCGTGCTCCAGGGCTCGCCCGTGCCTGGATCCACCCGGATCTCCTGCCATCTTCCGGGGCTCACCTGGGAGCGCGCCCGTACCTGGATCCACCTGGATTCGCCGCTCCCTCGGGAGGCCCTTCCTCGCGCTATTCCCTGCGCTTCCTCACGGCCCTGAAGACTCGGCCACGATCGATTCTCACCGTTTCGGTAAGAAACGACCTGTTCCCCGCTTGCCCTCCGTGTCCCCCCCGGTACGCCGGGAGCATCCCCGGGTACCACGGGAGCATCCCCCCCGCTCCACCTCCACGTTATCTCGGTGCCACGGGACCCGCGGGGACACCCGTGTCACCCGTGACAGCGGCCCCGCTCCCGGCAGCGCCCGCTCGGGGGTGGCGAGGCTCGGGGCCGCTCCCCGCTCCCTCCCCGCTCACCGGGGCAGCGCCGCGACCCCCGCGGGGGACTCACCTTGGCGCGGGTCACCAGGTGCGTGGCGAGCTTCACCACGGCAAAGTTGCCCTTGCCGATGGTGCGCTCGATCTCGTAGTAGCCGATGCGGGCGGGCCCGGGGGCCGCGGGGGCGGCGGGGCCGGGGAGAGCCGGGGGGCCGCGGGGGGAGCCCCCGCTCCGCCGCCTCCTCCCGCCGCAGCCGCCGCCGCCATCTTGTCGCGCGGAGCGAACCCCCCCGCGGGGCTGCGGCACCGCGTGAGCTCATCCGCGGGGGGCGCCGGGGGGCGGGCGGCTGCCATGGCGACGGGGGCGGGGCCCTGACGTCACCGCGCGCGTCACGGAGAGCGGGCCGGGCACGGCGCCCCCTGGCGGCGGGCCGGGGGAGAGAGGCGCGCTGCGGGTTTGGGGAGAAACCCGCGGGAAATGGGAAACTTGCTGCTCGTGACGTCACGCCTCACCTCGGGAGGACAGTGACGTTGCGGGGATGTAGAATGACGTCACAGAGAGGGGCCGCGGTGCTGCAGATTTGGGGCGAAACCAGTGAGATATGGGAGAGGAGTCTGACGTCACTCCCCAGTGGGGATAGCTGAATGACGTCATGGCGAGGCTGCCCCATCTGGTGCCCCCCTGGGGCCAGGGAGCGGCTTCAGTTTTGGGGCAAAACCCACAGATAATGGGAAACTTGTGACATCACTCCTTGCGGGGACATCAGGGACCGCCCACATGCAGGTCACGCCTCATCGTGGCGGGAGAATGACGTCAGGGGTGGGAGAACGACGTCATGGCGAGGAGCAGGAGGTGCTGCGGCTTTAGGGTGAAACCCGCGGTAAATAGGAAAAGGGTTCCTTGTGACGTCACTCCATCAGGGAGTGACTCCATCGCTCGCCACCGGGGCGGCATGACGTCACGGGAGCTGTGCAGTGACGTCACGGCGGAGGGGCGGGACTTCCGCGGGCGCGGGGCGGAAGCGGCGGCCGGGGCGCGCGCGGGGGAAGCGGAAGCGGAAGCGGCGCAGGCGCGGGGCCGAGCGGAGGGGACGCGCCCGCCATGGAGTCGCGGGGGAAGGAGCCGCAGCCGCCGTGAGTGCGGGGGGACCGCGGGGCGCGGCGGGGCCGGCCCGGGACACCGGCGCGGGGGCCGGCGGCAGCGGGAGGGGGAAAGGGAGGGGGACGCGGTGGGAACCCGCCCTGCTCAGCCCAGCCCGCCGCGATGGGCGCGGGGCGCGGTGTGCGCCCACCGGGCTGCAGGCGGCGGCCGCGGGAAGCATCATCCCGCTGCTCGTCCCGCTGTAGATCCTTCGGGATCTGCAAAGATGGTGAAGGGCTGGAGCATCTCTTTGCCGGGGAGAGCTGGGAGCTGGGCCTGGTCAGTGTGGAGAAAGGAATAGTGGGAGGGATCCCATCAATCCGTACAAATATCTCCGCGGGGTGTCAGAGGATGGTGCCAGACTCTGCTGTGTGATGCCCAGCCACAGGACAAGGAGCAGTGGCCATAAACTGAAATGCGAATTCCGCCTCAGCATGGGGAAGAACTTCTTTCCACGGAGGGTGGCAGAGCACTGGAACAGCTGACCGGGGATGGGCCTGGATTCTCCCTCTCTGGGCCCATTCCAAACCCCCCTGGATGCATTTCTGTGTCACCTGCTCCAGGTGACCCTGCCTTGGCAGCGGAGTTGGACTGGATGATCTTCAGAGATCCCTCCCAACTCGTAGCGGTTCTGGGATTCTGGGATCAGCCCCACCACGATGCGCTGCTCCCGGAGCCAGATTATCCACCTGGGCCGTGGAGCTCAGCAGCTGTGAGCTGGATCTCTGGGCTTATCCAAGGACTTATCCTCAGAGTCTCAGCGTTTATTGCTGAGTTCATGAAGCCCTGCGTGGCTCAGGTGTGGGTCTGCAGAGCATCCTCGGAGCTGTGCTTTGTTCTCCGTGCCGGGATGTCCGTCGGCGCCTGGCTCCAGGGGAATGTCTGGTGCAGAGTCACTCTGGCGTGGAGCAACATCCGTGTTGTTGTTGTTGTCATCCAGCTGTCAGCACCCACAGGAATAAGGCAGGAATTGTGCAGGGGATTCCAGCAGCCTTTTCCCAGCCCTGGCACTGCGGGAGCTGCTGGAAGCAGTGGGTGTGAACTGTTCTTTCCACAGGAACAGAATGGCCATGGGGGACTCCAACCCGGCAGCAGTCCCACACGCTGCTGAGGACATTCAGGGCGATGACAGGTGGATGTCACAGGTAAGGCTGGCAGGTGGATCCTCGGTACTGGGGGGATGTTGGGCCAGTGCTGCCCAGGCCATGCTTGGGACCCCGAGGTCACAACAGCCTGGAGCTCGTGGCTGTCACACCTGCGTGTCCTGCCGTGATGGAGCAAAGGAAGAGGGGTCTGGAGCCTCTCTCTAATGAGGAGTGCCTGCAGGAGCTGGGCCGGGTTAGTCCAGACAAGACTGAAAGGGGATCCCATGAATCCATACAAATGTCTCCAAGGGGTGTCAGAGGATGGGCCAGACTCTGTTCAGTGATGCTCAGTAACAGGATGAGGAGCAATGGCCATAAACTAAACCATGCCAAGTTTCATCCAACCCGGGATCCTCCTGGGGGTTTTGGAGTTGGGAGCAGTGTCCAGCAGCTCAGGGGTTAATGCAGGCAAGGGTGCTGGAGGGCATGGCAGCAGGGGAAACTGGTTGGGCAGCTGTCCCTGTCCTGCAGCAGGGATGGATGCCCAGGAGGAATTGTCACCTGGAGCTCACTTGCTGCTCTCTTTAACAGCACAATCGGTTTGTCCTGGACTGCAAGGACAAGGAGCCCGACGTGCTCTTCGTGGGGGACTCCATGGTGCAGTTGCTACAGCAGTATGAGGTAGGGATAGAGGAGGGGAGGGGTGGGTTAGAGCAATGGGAGCATCTCTCTCTAACCCAGTAGCTGCTGATCACGTGTAGCACTGATGATTTCCACTGTTCCCGTTTTCGCTGCCGTCTCCTGAGGCATTCCTGCCCTGCTTCCTGAACTCCCCATTGCCTGGACACTGCTTTACCTTGCTGCTCTTGCCTCCTTCTCTGAGGCCACCACCAACTGCCTCCATTTTGGCACACATGCACAGCCCCTCGGCTCTCAGATTCCAGCCTCCTGAGGGCCATCGAATTCCCTCTGGTTGTACTGGCGTGGCCAGAACACACTTAGCCCTGTAGAATTCAGGGTGCCAGAGGCATTGATCCACTGGTTCTTCCCTAAAACTCTGGAGGGAAAGAAGAGTTCTGTTCTGCCATGGTGGCAGCTGACTTGTTTTGTTCTGCAAGAGCTGCTTCCCTTTGTTCTAGTTTTGTTACCTGGGGATGAGAAGGATTTAATCAGGTCATAGATTCCTTCTTCAAAGGCACAGTGCCTTAGGAACACTGTGATCTGCAATAGATCAGCACTCTGGGGCTCTGATGAGTTCAGCAAATCACTGCTCCGGAGATCTTTCCTTCCTTTGTGCCAGGTCTGAGGGCTTGAACATCAGCAGCTCCATCTCTTCTGATTCCAAATAAAACCTCATCCCTTGTCTAAATTCCCTTTGTGGAGTGAGTTTTCAGAGCAGGGCTCGTGGCTCTCTCAGTGACCTTGAGGACACCGTGTGGTGTCTTTGCCTCGCAGCCAGGATGCTGCTCTGAAACAGCACCTTGATTTCTGCTTGCAGATCTGGCGAGAGCTCTTCTCACCGCTCCATGCACTGAATTTTGGGATTGGTGGAGACACCACGGGACATGTTCTATGGAGACTGAAGAACGGTGAACTGGAGAACATTAAGCCCAAGGTACGAGCTGCAGAGTTAGTGAGGATATCCAGGTGCACGGTGAAGGACACCTGCAGCTGCAGGCCTGGCACAAGTGCCTTCCCTGAGAGCAGTGAGCACTGCCAGCCCCGGGGCTGAACTCTTCAGCCCAACTCTCCCTGCAGTTCTCTGGCCACAGATGATGTTTACGCAGAGATTTCAGGGTCATCAGCCCTGTTACCACTTGTTCTGGAAAAACTGCAAACATTTTTTTCTCCTTGCAGGTCATTGTTGTTTGGGTTGGAACAAATAACCATGAAAACACAGCAGAAGAAGTCGCAGGGGGAATCGAGGCCATCGTGCGCCTGATAAACACCCAGCAGCCACAGGCCAAAGTGATCGTGCTGGTACGTCCCTGCTCCCTGGGCTGTGCCTCTGCCTTACTGAGAGTCACTGGTCGGTGCTGAGAGGGCAGTCCCTTGATCTGTCCTCTGCTTTGTGCCTCCCCTCACTGGCTTGGCTTTGCAAGAGCCCTCCTTTGGCCCCTCCAGAGCTGGGTGGACTCATTCCCAGTAACTATCTCACTTATTAATGTTGCTGAGGAAGTCCTGTGAGGGGAAAATAGGTCCCCAAATCCCAGCTGGCATTGGGAATCCTAGTTGGTTTCCTTGTCCTAAGGAAGCTGCTGCTTGTCTAGCTGAGGAGCTGAAAGTGTATGGAAAGAGCTCAGGCTGATACATTTAAAAAATAAAAGAAAGCAGTTTCCCTGCCAGTCAATACTCATAGCTCATCTGGCTCCTTCACTTGCATTTCACATTAGGCCTGAACGGACAAACTCTGATTCAAAGAATGAGTTCCTCTTGTCACAGACATCCTATACCTTGACAGGCAGCCCGAATTGGAAGGGAAGGGAGGGCTCCTGATAACATCAGAGTCACACAAAGCTCTTTTCTGCCTCCTCTTGTGCCAGGGCCTGCTACCTCGTGGAGAGAAGCCAAACCCGCTGCGGCAGAAGAACGCCATGGTGAACCATCTGCTCAAAGCCTCGCTCCCCAAACTGCCCAACGTGCAGCTGCTGGACGTGGACGTGGGCTTCGTGCACTCGGATGGCACCATCTCCTACCACGACATGTTCGACTTCCTGCACCTGACGGGCGGGGGCTATGCCAAGGTCTGCAAGCCCCTCCATGAACTGATCATGCAGCTGCTGGAGGAGACCCCCGAGGAGAAACGAGCTGCCCTGGCCTGAGTCGCTGCTGTCAGCGTGGAGAGCATCATCCAGCCCATCAGATCAGTTCTGTCACTGGCACTACAGAATCCTTCTTTCTTAAAGCACTTTCCATTGTAGAATGTTACCGGATGTCCGTACCTAGTGTTTTGAGGGGGAAGGCTCATGTTTAACTGGTCTTGTACATACGAGGGCCGGCTGGGTTGGTTTTATTGCAGGAGGAAATTAGCTGAAGAGTTTTACTTTTAAACCATTCCTCATTTAAAACGAGAACAGGACTGTCACTCTGTGCCCCTCTCATGTCTTGTTGCTCTGTGGTTGTCCTAGACCCCTTGTAGCCTGTCCGACAGCCCGCTCCTGGCTCACCGTTCCTGGCTGCAGCCATCGTGCTCTGTGTATTTGCCTGGGAACAAGAATCACATTCCACTTGCAAAAGCCAGAACAGATGCATTTTTCCAAACTCGGTTCCACCTTTTAGGCGGTTTTGGTTTGGTTTTGTTTGGTTTTTTTGTTTTTTGTTTTTTTTTTTTTTTTTTGTTTGTTTGGGGTTTTTTTTGGTTGTTTGTTTGTTGTTTGTTTTTTTACTGGGGGGGGTTAAATGACACGTGTTGCTTTCTCACTCCTTTCCTGAAGCAGCTTGAAACTGGAATTCAGAAATTTAAGGAAGCAAACAGTTACCTGAACTCGTGTAACACTCCCCAGTGCTTGTCTCGTGCTCGTTTCCCCAGTCCTGCTAGCGGGGGCACCTTCCCTCCCACGCAGCTCTCCTGGGAACGCTCCCGTTTGGGTGCTGCTGCTGGCCCCTGCTCCTGCTGCCCGTGATGTTGCTGGCTTTTAGCAGTTGCTCAGTGTAGGATTTTAATGATCCAGTAATTAGCAGTCTCGCTCCTCTGGAACTGACAGACATCCCTCTGAGGTGCCCAGGCTCTTGGCAGTTTTTTTTTCTATTTTTTTATTAAGTATGACTGTTACATCCTTTTTTTCTAAAGCAAACCCACATGAAGAGCCCCTGGCTGCAAGGCCTAAATCACTCTGAAGCTTTACAGATCCCAAGGTGTATATTTCCTTATCACTACTGGTTTACTTGTATAAACATTTGAGCAACTACAGCCTCTTAGAGTAAGAAGTGAAGGCGTAGCTTCTCCTGCCCTGGACGCTGCTCCTCGCCTCTAGCAAGGCAGCCAGAGGGGCAGGTGCCCTCCTAAAGGGCTGTGGCTCAGTGGGTTTTGGTTTGGTTTGTAGGTCAGACGGCTGGTTGTAGTGAAACAACTTTTCATTTAAAACTGATAGCTTCTCTTCCAGAAAGAAATGGTTTGGACCTGAGAAGCAGAGCCCTAGATGAATTGATAACTTGCAGATAACCTATTTTAAACCAAGTCTGTTCCTCCCTGCCTTACCTGCTGGAGCTGGAGCTCAGTGGTGCCACGCTGGGTTTGTGCTTCCCGTGGGATTCCAGGCGGGTAAACCTGGGAGGAACGGAGAGCTCCACTCCGTGCTCCAAGGGAGGGGTGTTCAGGTGTCAGGTGGCTTTGCTGGAGCCCATAGGTACTGTACATAGTCTGTCTGCCCTTTGCTGCAGCCAAGGGGCTGGTGTGTAACTCTGACCTAGCGTTGAGGAATCCCCTAATGTCCCACCTCATCCCCCTCCTCCTGTAGATTTGATCATAGCAGGATTCCTGCCTGGATTGCATGCATAGTGTGTGTTTTGTTTCCAGTATATGTGATCTACACACAGATGAAGGAAAGGTGAAGCGTTCCCCTGGCCAGGATCAGAAGCAGGGAGTTGCAGAGTGCCATGGGAGAGGAGGGATCCCGTTCTACCCCCATGATCCAGACCAGGGATGCTGCTCCCTGGAGCTCCACGGCCTTCAGGGCAGGCTTTGAGGGAACACTGCTCACGCTTCCCATAAGGTTCTGACTGGAAAAATTGGGAAATGGCAAGTGGAAAATCAGATGTTAAAAGTATACTGCAGTGGAGAATTCCTGGGGAAGGGCTTATCCCATCCCAAGCCCTCCCAGGGAGCCAGCATAAACCCCATTCTTGCCCCCTGAGAGCTTTCCATCTCCAGGCTTGCGAGAAAAGGCTGTGTGCTAGTTTAATCTCTGCACCCCTGCTTCCCTCCCTCCCTGCTGCTGCTGCTGCTGCATTTGGCTGAAGAGACGCTAACCAGGAATGTCCTCTCCAGTAAAGCTCCCACTTCGCTCGGCACCCTGTGCTCGCTGTGAGCCAGCCCTGTTGGCAGGGTGCCAAGTGGACCGGGGAATTTGGCAGGCTCTGGAGAGGCTCTGCTGGCTCTGCTTAGGCTTGGCTTGCTGAGGTGCCACACTCTGTGCTGGTTCAGTGCTCTTGGCTCTGCTTGTCGCTGCCTGGCAGGAAACTGCCCTGCTCACCTGAGAGGTGTTGTGGGCAAGAGGGGTTCTGCCTCCTGCTCACCTAGTGCTGAAATCCGCGTGCCTCCTGTGAGAAAACTTCAATTCCAGCTCTGGATGTCCCTTGGGACGGGGCTGGGCTGGAGCTGTGGCCTCCTCTGAGTGAGCGTGTCCAGTTTTGTGTTTATGCAGCAGAGAGGAAAACAAACAAAAGATGTGAAATGACAGAGTCTTGTGAGGTGCCGGGGGAGGGTGAGGCAGGAGCGGGGAGGCCCCCGTACCTCCCCTCACTGTCCACCCGCTGCCCCAAGCCTTCCCCAGGACACAACCATTGTGATTCTGCTTTGGCAAAAATGCATCGGCTGGTAGAAGTCACTGTTAGTGCATATTTCGATATAAATGTCAATGTTTCACCCACCGTGTCGCAGCCTGTGTGTGTGCGTGTGTGTGTGCCCAGCCGTCTCCTGCCCTGTCTCGGTCACTCCTGGAGGTCTCCACGGGGCCGGGCAGGTGCTGCCAAACCTCCCAGTGCGGGTCCTCCCCGGCTCTGGGAGTTGTGCTCACCCAGATCCTTTGCTCCTCGTTTAATTCCTGCTTTCCCCACTCCGTTTGGGGCTGGTTTAGTCTGTTTTTCCTCCTTTCCCTGTGCAGATCTGGGTGCTGCACCCAAACCTGTGAGCATGGTGCTGCAGGTGAAGGGAACTGGTTTATTTTGGCCCTCGACAGGACATTGGCTTGTATTTGATTCCCAAGTGATTTATCTCTAATGGCCCTGGAACAAACAGGGAATGCACATCCCCACGCAATCCCGCTCACAGCCATCCCACAAGAGGCGACTCGAGTTCCATCAGAGCTGAGGAGTCGGTCGGAATTCTGCTTCTCTTCCCGCATGTCTGTCCCTGAGGTTGTCCCATCTGCCGCCAGCGTCACCACCTGCACCTGGAAACAAGGGGCAGACTGTCCAAACTGTGGGATCCTCAGGGACAGGAGGGCCCGGAGAAATAAAGTGCACAATAGCAGCAGTGCCTTGTCTCGTGGCATTTGTCCCGTGGAGCAGAGCAGGATGCCAGCGGCAGCGGTCCTGGATGTCACAGCCAGCCCAGGAACTGGCTCTGAGTGAGGTGACACGGGGCTGAGCCCCTCAGAGGGGGATTTAGAATCAGAACCCCCAACTGCAGGCAAATAAAATGCGATATGAAAGCCACAGAGCTGTTGGAGAGAGGCCTGGAAGCCAGAGGCTTGGCAACAGCTGGGATGGGGGGTGCTTTGGGAGACACACCATAAATGCAGTGTGGCATCACTCCGGCTTCCCCCAAGCACGGGAAAACTCCCAAGTTATTTTGAATTATTCCATCTCTGGTGGTGACGCGTGCTACAAACAGGAGAGGCTGCAGGAACCCCGGTGGCAAGCCAGAGAGCAGCAGGAGAAAGGGATGGGGCAGAGCCATTGCCTGACAGGATTCTTCCGTGTTCTCATGGACTTTGGGGGCAGGCAGGCTGGGCAAGGGGTATGGGTGGGTGTCCAGAGTGCTACATGGCAGCGGGGCTTCCCTGTGGGGCAGGGACTCCATATGGGGTCTCCTATGGAGCAGGGGCTCCCCTATGGGGTACTACACAGGACAAGGCTCCCCTATAGGGTTCTATAGGGTGGGAGCTGCCCTATAGACCAGAGCTTTTCCTGTGGGGTTCCGCAGGGAACTGGGCTTCCTGTACAGGATCCCATAAGGAGCAGGGGCTCCCCTTCGGAGCCGGGGTCCTATATGGGCTTGGGGCTCCCCTATAGAGCAGGGCTTCCCCTGTGGGGTCCCATATAGAGCAGAGCTCCCTTATGGGGTTTTATACGGGACGGGGGCTCCCCTACAGAGCAGGGCTTCCCCTGTGCGGTCCCCTGTGGAGATATAAATGTCAATGCGGGGTGGCGCACGGGGCTCGGTGCCCCGGGGCGGGGGTCCCGGTCGCGCCGCTCCCCCGGGCTCGGGCCGGTCCCCCCGCCCCGCCCGCCGCGTCACTTCCCCGGCCGGGCCCTCGGCGTGCGACGGGCCTGACGTCACCGCCGGTCCGTGTTTACCGCGGTGCGGAACGGGAAGGGGAGAGGGACCGGGATCGGCAGCGGGATCGGCACCGGCAGCGGCTCCGCGTCCCCAGCAGCGCCCGCACGGCCCGGCCATGGGGCAGCGCGCCCCGGCGGAGCGCCCCGGCTGAGCGCCCCATCCCGCCCCGTGCCGGCCCGTCCCGTCCGTGCCGTCCCGCCCCGCGGACCTTGGCCGGGGATGCTGGCGGGATGTCGGGCGCCGGGGCGGCCGCGCTGGCCTGGGCGCTGCTGGCCGGGGCACTGCTGTCCCCGCCGCCCGTCCGGCCCCAGCTCCAGCTCCAGCCGCGCAGGGACCGCGACGTGCAGGAAAAGGAAGCGCAGTTCAACACCACCTACATCGACTGGGTGGACGCCAACCTGCTCAACATCTACGCCTTCAACCACAGCGTCCGGAGGAACAGGGTGAGTCGGGGTGGTCACCACCGCCACGTCCCCCGCGGGCTGACCTTCCGCAGAGCTGCCGGGGCTGTGGGGTGCACGGGGCACGGCAGCCTCTGCCACGGCGGCCGAGCAAAGTCCAGCCTTCGGTTCGAGCTGCCGCGGCCCGACCTGCCCGGCCAACGCCTCACCTGCCCCTGTTCCCGCAGACCGAGGGCGTGCGGGTGTCGGTCAACGTCCTCTCGGACCACAAGGACCGGCCCGTCCTCTTCGTGGTGAGGCAGAAGGAGGCGGTGGTCTCCTTCCAGGTGCCGCTCATCCTCCGGGGCCTGTGAGTACCAGCAGGGCAGGCAGGGATTCCCCGTGCAGGGATGTCCCATGTAGGGATGTCCCCTGCAGGGATTCCCCAGGCTGGGATGCCCCAGGCAGGGGTCCCCAGCAGGGTCGGTGGGCGCACACGGCTCTCCCTGCCCAGGTACCAGCGGAAATACGCGTACCAGGAGGTGAGCCGCACGCTCTGCCAGCCGCAGACCAAGGCCGAGGTGGAGACCCAGCACTTCTACGTGGATGTCTCCACGCTCTCCCTCAACACTTCCTACCAGCTGCGGGTCACCCGCGTGGAGAATTTTGTGCTGCGGTGAGGGGAGCCCCGTGCCCCGCTCCCGCTCCCTGCCTGCTGCCTGTGGGGGCTGCGGGGGCTCTGGGCTCCCCTCGCCACCCATCGCCTTTCCCATGCTCTCTGCAGGACCAATGAAAGGTTCAGCTTCAACGCCACGGCCGCCCAGCCACAGGTGAGGGCAGCTGGCATGGCGTGGCACGGGAGGGGAATGCACCCAGGAGGGGAGTGTGGCCACCGTGGCACCAACAGGCCCTTTCTCCCCACAGTACTTCAAGTATGAGTTCCCTGAGGAGGTGGACTCAGTGATTGTGAAGGTGACCTCGGCCATGGCCTTCCCCTGCTCCGTCATCTCCATCCAGGACATCCTGGTAGGTCTGGGCAGTGGGTCTCCTCTCTGGGTGACCCGTGGTGCCTGGTGGGGCTGACGGCCCCTCTGCCCCCGCAGTGCCCCGTCTACGACCTGGACAACAACGTGGCCTTCATCGGGATGTACCAGACCATGACGAAGAAGGCGGCCATCACGGTGCAGGTGGGCACAGGGCTGAGCCGCTCCCGGTCCCTGCCTGGTGCTGCCAGGTACCGCTGGCTGCCAGAGCCCACAAGGATATCCCTGGGATAACCTCTGGCATGGGAGATCCCCTGCTGGGCTCTGCTGACCCCCGTCTCTTGCTGCAGAAGAAGGATTTCCCCAGCCATAGCTTCTATGTGGTGGTGGTGGTGAAGACGGAGGACGAGGTGTGCGGGGGGCCTCTGCCCTACTACCCCCTCTCCAAGGGTGCCTCTCCAGGTTTGCAGCGGGGCTGCCACCATGGGCTGTGTGTGGGGACAAGCTGGGGACAGGACAAAGAGCTGAGCCCTGTCCCTGCCTTCTTCAGATGAACCTGTGGATCAGCACAACCGGCAGAAGACACTGGAGGTGATGGTGTCACCTGCCATAACCTGTGAGTCCGGGAGGGGCTGGGGGTGCTGGGCTCTGCAGGGACCCGTGGCAGGTCCCCCGAGGTGCCACCCCTGCTGAGAGCCTGTCCTGGCTCTGCACAGCCGAGGCCTACGTGCGCAGTGTGCTCTTCTGTCTCGGCATCTTCCTCTCCTTCTACGTCCTCACGCTGCTCATCGCCTGCTGGGAGAGCTGCCGGTGAGTGCCCGGGTGTCGCTGCCCCTCTGGGTGCTGAGCCCATGGGCACAGCCCTGGTGGGGGCCCTCGGGCTGTGTCCCCTCGCCCCAGCAGTGGCACAAACAGGCTGACAGCTGTTTCCCTCTGCAGGCAGCACAAGAGGAAGGGGCTCTTGGCAGCCATGGATTCGCCCAACCTGGACACAGGTGAGGGCTAGAGGCAGCAGCCAGCAGCACGGAGGGGTCTGCCTGGGGAATTCCTGGTTATTCTGCCCTCTTGAGCCTGTGCCAAAGCCTCTGACTCTGCAGGAGTTCCCCACTGTCCCCCTGAGTCCCTGGGGACAAATCCCAGTGTCAGGGGGACAGGGAAGTCCCAGACTTCTCTGCTGTGGGGCTGGCAGGGCTGTGCTGGGGCTTTGCATCTCACTAGGTCTGTCTCTTTCTTCCCGTGACTTTCCGGGGACTCCCAGCGTCACTCCTGGGTAGGTGCCAGCTCTGTCCTTGGCTCTGAACTTGCCCCATGCCAGGGCAGGGTGCTGGGAGCTGCTTTGTGTCCAAGGGCCGTGCAGCCCAGGGACAGGGGTGCCACCAAGGGTGACAGGAACCCTCCTGTCCCACAGGTCACTCACGCAGCATCCCTGACTCCTTCCTGAACCATGGCCCCTACGACAGCTACGGCTACGGCTCCTTTGGTGAGTGCCATGCACTGTCCCCCGTCCCTCACGCCCTGCCCATGGGCTGTGCCCACCCTCTGCCTGTCCTTGTCCTTGCAGGGAATGGCTCCTCCAGCAGCACCGAGGGCATCACGGACAGCCTGGGCTCGGCAGAAGTCTCCTACAATTACGTGGGTGAGTTGTGGGGCCACTGGTGTGGCCGCAGCCCTGCGGAGCCTCGTGCCCGGTGGCATCCTGGCTCTGCCCCCTCCATCTCCAGGAAGGGTCCTGGGGCTGCCGGCCCCTCCGTGCAGCCCCCAGCGAGGTCTCCATCAGTGACACAGCTCAGGGAGCTCTGCTCCAGTAACTCTGGCTTTCCTTTGAAGGGCAGGAGCAGTTCAAGCGGCGCACGCCCTCCACCCCGATGAGGCCGCTGAGCATTGCCATGGGTAGATGCTGGTACTGGGCAGGGTCGGGCCAATTGGGGTGAAATCTGCCCAGCCCAGGCTTGTGCCCAGGGCACAGAGCACCCCGCTCCCCTCCCTCAGAGCAAGGGCAGCACCTGAGGGGCTGCAGAGCAGGACATTGTCCACCCGGCCCTTGGTGGTCCCCGATGTGGCAGAGCCCCGGGTCCCAGGCACGGGGCAGCGCTTGCCTGCATGGGCACAGCCACCACCTGTCCCCGGGGCAGGGCCGTAGGGAGCTGAGGTGTGTCCCCGGTGTGAGTCGGCAGGGAGGCAGCCCAGTGATTAATTGGGGATGATTGGGGTCCTGCGGGGTGGGCACCGAGGCGGGTGGCCCAGGGGCTCTGCTGACGGCCCTGGCTCGGCCGCAGGGGAGCGGTCACTGGAGAACGTGGCTGGCCGGCCGCGCATGGACTCGCTCAGCTCCATCGAGGAGGATGACTACGACACACTGGCCGACATTGACTACGACAAGAACGTCATCCGCACCAAGGTGTGTCCCTGCCCGGCCCCCAACCCTGCCAGCTGCTCCTTGCTGGCCCGGCGAGCTCCTGACCCCCTGTCCTTCCAGCAATACCTGTGCGTGGCTGACCTGGCACGCAAGGACAAGCGGGTGCTGCGCAAGAAGTACCAGATCTACTTCTGGTGAGTGGGAGGCAATGGGGAGGAGGCACCAAGCAGTGTCCCAGCCTGGGGCGCACAGCAGGGACCCCCTGACATCCCTGCTGTCTCCCAGGAACATTGCCACCATTGCTGTCTTCTACGCCCTCCCCGTCGTCCAGCTCGTCATCACCTACCAGACGGTGAGTGGGGCCAGGGTGGCAGTGAGGGAGGCTCCTGGGAGCTTGGGGAACTGCAGTCCGAAACCCCACTCCCCAACATGATGGGGACAACCCTGGGAGTCCCCTGTGTCCCTCACCCTGCTCGTGCCCACAGGTGGTGAATGTCACTGGCAACCAGGACATCTGCTACTACAACTTCTTGTGCGCCCACCCCCTGGGGAACCTCAGGTGGGTTGGGGGGACAGTGGAGGGTGGCTGGGGGTCCCCTGTGCCCAGGGCTGGGCTGCAGCAGGACCCCGGGGAGGGAGGCGGGTCTGCAGCACCCACACCGGGGCTTGCCCCTCGCAGCGCTTTCAACAACATCCTCAGCAACCTGGGCTACGTCCTGCTGGGTTTGCTCTTCCTGCTGATCATCCTGCAGCGCGAGATCAACTACAACCGCGCGCTCCTGCGCAACGACGCCCACGCCCTGGTAAGGGACACGGCTGCCTGGGGAGCTCGGGCTGCCTGGCGGGGCTCAGCCTCCTGGGACCCCCACTGCCCCTCCGTCCCTTCCCTCCGCCCCGCAGGAGTGCGGCATCCCCAAGCACTTCGGGCTCTTCTACGCCATGGGCACCGCCCTCATGATGGAGGGGCTGCTCAGCGCCTGCTACCACGTCTGCCCCAACTACACCAACTTCCAGTTCGGTGAGTGCCCCCCTGGCTCCCCACTGCCCACACCGGGGCCACCCACGCCCCTCTCACCGCTGTGCCCCCCGCAGACACGTCCTTCATGTACATGATCGCGGGGCTCTGCATGCTGAAGCTCTACCAGAAGCGCCATCCGGACATCAATGCCAGCGCCTACAGCGCCTACGCCTGCCTGGCCCTCGTCATCTTCTTCTCCGTGGTGGGCGTGGTGAGTACGGTGGGCACTGAGGGAGGGGGACTGGTGGCCCCCCACAGTTCACTGCCCGCCCCCCGCTCGCCCTGCAGGTCTTTGGGAAGGGGAACACGGCCTTCTGGATCGTCTTCTCTGTTATCCACATCGTGGCCACGCTGCTGCTGAGCACCCAGCTGTACTACATGGGGCGCTGGAAGCTGGGTGAGGGGGGCACTGTGAGCGAGGGGGGTGGGGGCAGTGTGGTGGCCCTCCGGTGTCACGTCCCCTGTCCCTGCAGACTCGGGCATCCTGCGCAGGATCCTGCACGTGCTGTACACGGACTGCGTCCGGCAGTGCAGCGGGCCCATGTACGTGGTGAGTGCTGGCACCAGGGCCCCTGGTTCTGTGGAGACCCTCCCTGGCAGCCTCCCCCCAGAGCAGCTGCCCGCCACCCCTCACAGCCCCTTCGCCCTTTGCAGGACCGAATGGTGCTCCTGGTCATGGGAAACATCATCAACTGGTCGCTGTGAGTGCAGAGCTGGGCACGTGCCAGATCCCACCCCGCTGCTCCCCATCCCTGCTGCCGCCCCCACCCCGCTCCTGCGGCACTGCCGTCCCTCCGCGGGGCTGAGCTGAGGACAAGTAGCTCGTGGCAGCTGTGAGCCCAGCATGACAGGTCCCCCTGCAGCTGTGGCACCCTGGAGTCCCCACACTCTGCCTGATCTCCCGGGGGCTGCAGACACGCGCTTGGGGGACAGCGGGCATGGCAGGGGGACCCCCAGGCTGATCCCACTGCCTCCCCAGAGCTGCCTACGGCCTCATTGTCCGCCCCAATGACTTCGCTTCCTACCTGCTGGCCATCGGCATCTGCAACCTCCTCCTCTACTTCGCCTTCTACATTATCATGAAGGTGGGAGTCGAGCCCCCGGCCCCCGCAGGCCCAGCAGGGAGGGCAGGGCAGGGATGGGCTCTGCTGCCAGTTCCTGCCTACACATTGATCCCGGCCTCTCCCGCAGCTCCGCAGCGGCGAGCGCATCAAGCTCATCCCCCTGCTCTGCATCATCAGCACCTCTGTGGTCTGGGGCTTTGCCCTCTTCTTCTTCTTCCAGGGGCTCAGCACCTGGCAGGTGAGCAGGAGGGTGGCACGGGCAGAGGGGTGGGCAGGGTGGCCATAGGCAGGCACAGTGACGCTGGCCCTGTGCCTGGCAGAAAACGCCAGCTGAATCCCGGGAGCACAACCGTGACTGCATCCTGCTCGACTTCTTTGACGACCACGACATCTGGCATTTCCTCTCCTCCATCGCCATGTTCGGCTCCTTCCTGGTAGGTGCTGGTCCCACCAGTGCAGCAGCCACTGTCTCCAGTTCCCCAGCTCACCAGGGCCCTGCTCCCCTCACTCCCCTCGCTCCACAGGTGCTGCTGACGCTGGACGATGACCTGGACTGTGTCCAGCGGGACAAGATCTACGTCTTCTAGGAGCCTGCAGCCACCCGCTGCCCTGGGACTGTGCCAAATGCCCGGCTGCAGCCTGGGGAGGGGGAACCACCCCTGGGGAGGGATGTCTGTGCTGCAGGTCTTGCCAGCCACTCCGTCCCCCTCCCCACACAGCCCGGGGGTCCTGGTTTGCCTCCTCCCTGTCAGCCGGGTCCCTCCAGGAGCTTTGTGCCCATCCCTGGGCCCGTCATAGCCAAAAACGGGGCTGGGGGGCCACCGGAGCATCCGTCCTCGGTGGCAAGTGACACTGGAAAAGGGACTGCTGCTGCTGGTCCGTGTCCGTGTGCCCGTGGGCACGGGGGGGGGATTGGGGCGAGCCGCCGTGCCAGCAGCCCCGTGGCCCCCTGAGCACGTGGGTGTGGGTCTCTCTTCAGTGCCTGAGTCGAGTGGGTGGGAGGTGGGGGTGCGTGGGGCCAGCACGGTGGTGGCAGTGGCCGGAGAGGCCCCACTCGTGTCTCCTCCAGCGTCCGGGGGGGGGTGGCCGCAGTGGGCCCCCGTCGCCGCTCCCCACCAAGGTGCCACGTTCCCCGCGCGTGGATCTGCTGGGAAGGGACTCGCATTAAAGTGTCTGCACTTTGCCTGTGCCTGCTGCCGCCTGCCAGGGGTCCCGTGGGGCAGCTGCCACCGGCTGTCAGCCAGGCCCTGCTGTGGCGCTGGTTCCTTCTCCCCACGGGATTTTGGGAGATGGGCTGGAAAATGCTGCCCTGGAGAGCAGGTGTGGAGAGGCTAGGGGTGTCCTGTGAGGCACGGGAGGACTGGCAGCCCCGGGGGTGCCCAGGGGGGTCCCACTTCACGGGCAGCGAAGTTCCCTGGGGGCTGGGGCCCCCTGTGGCATCAACGCAGCGCGGTGCCAGGGCTGCTGCGTGCCCCGCTGTGCCCTGACCCGCTCCGGCTGGTGCCCGCGGGGCAGAGGGAATCCCGGGATTTGCGGGATGCCCATGCGCGGTGCCCGAGGGATGCCGCAGCCTCGCTGCCCGCCCCGGCCGGGCACCGTGGGTGTCACCCGTGCCCCCGCAGCATCCCCACGGGGGGACCCCTGCGCGGCCGCCGCGGCTCCCGGCGGTGAGCGCACGGGAAAACCAGCCATGAAGTCAGGGCGGGAGCCTTCGGCGCTGCCGCCTGGCTATAAAAGGATTTACTCCATCAGTCCCCGGCCCGGTCCCGCCCTGGCCCCGGCCCCGCTGGGGCGGAGGCACGCGGGGAATGCTCGAGCACGGGCTTTCGTCGCTGGTTTTCGGAGTCTTTCCCCAAATATGGTGCCTGGGATGGAGTCACGGAGCGCTGCGGGGCCGGGCGCCCCGGGAGGGAGGGTTTGGGGGGGGGCCGGGCTCCGCGCCCCACTGACATCACCGTCCCGCCGCCCGCCTTTTAGCGCAAGGTCGGGGTCCCCGCGGGGCAGTGCGCTGGTCCCTCTCCGAGCATCGCCCTCGCTCCTTCTGCAGCCGCTTGTGAGTCCTGCCGCGGGGGGGGGGGCGGCGGGGAGGGTCCCCGGTGGGAACGCCAGCCCCCGGCACGGGGTGCTGCTCCCCGGGATGGGGACGCTGCACCCGGGAGAGCGAAGCCGCTCTCGGGACTGCGATCTGCTCCCTGGGTGACGCGGGTTCTGCTCCTCCGGGTGCGATGCGGCTCCCCGGGATGGGGATGCTGCTCCTCGGACTGCCCCGCTGCTCCCCGGAGGAGGGTCAGGCTCCCCTGCTCGGGCTGGGGTCACCGCCGGGGTTCTGTCGTGCTCCTGCCCCTCAGGAGCGCGTTCCCGGCGGGGTTGCGCAGCTGCGGGTCCCCGCGGTAGCCGGAGGGGCCGTGCGGGGCTCAGCGCAGCGTTGGAGGGACAACTCCAGCCCCCAGTGCCCGTTTCTGCCCCGTGCTCGGTGGGGACGGGAGATGGGCACGGGGCTGAAGGGCCCGGGGGCAGCTGACGGGCAATGCCATGTGGCCGAGGGAGCCGTGTGTGACCCCTCTGTGCCAGATCGGGCCAGGGCATGGAGCGGGATTGGCTGTGGCACCTGTAGCATCCCTGCATGTGCCCAGCAGTGCTCGGGGTCTGGGCACGGGCTGCCCGTAGGGCTCGTGGGGCACCCCTGCATTGCTGGCAGCAAGCAGGGTCAGTGTCTCAGCCCATCCCGCCGGAGCCGCGGTGCCCAGCGGTCAGGATGAACCCGCTGGAGGCCGGGTGTGGATGTGGGACATCCGCACGGCTCCTGGAGGCACTCGGAGGCGTCATGCCAAGCGAGGAGCCAGGCAGGGAGGAGCGATGACAGCACCACCAAAGGCTTGGCTGCCACTCCCAGAGCCTCTCCCTCCTGGCATCTTCCCTGGCATCCTCCCTGGCACCCTCGGGCGCTGCCCGCAGCCGGCTACCTGCCATCACTGCCCACAGCATGTCCTTACAAGGGCATGGGCACGGCTCCCGCTGCTCCCGCCTCGCCCGCGATCCTCCCTGGCTCCCGGACCTGCCGTGCCAAGGCCACCCTGCGGCCACTCTGCCCTGCATGCCATGTCCACCTGCTGTGCCATGGCCACCATACCATGCCACAGCCAGCCAGCCTTGATGTGGTCACCTTGCCACCTGGATCCTGGCGTGGTCACACCAGGGAGATCCATGCCAACCAAGAGCTGGCAAGGGACAGGGATGAGGCTGCTCCTGTGCACAGTCTGAGCTGGGGATGAGGCATCTCTGCCAGGACAGGAACCATCTGTCTGGGCAGATCTTGGAGGTCATGGTGGTGAATTCTCCATCAAACATCTGGATGGAGCTGAAGGGCTGTTACCTGGCAAGAGAAGAGTCAGAAGGGCTTGTCCCCACTGCAGCAGAGTGACAGGCAAATGAACAATGGTGTCCATGGGGTCCCTGGATAGGGGACAGCATCTCCACAGCCTGACTGTCCCTGTTGTGCTGCCAGGTCTCCCACCACCACAGCCATGGCAAACAAAGGCCCAGCCTATGGCATGAGCAGGGATGTGCAGTCCAAGATCGAGAAGAAGTACGATGATGAGCTGGAGGACCGGCTGGTGGAGTGGATCGTGGCGCAGTGCGGGGCTGCCGTGGGACGCCCGGAGCGGGGCCGCCTGGGCTTCCAGGTCTGGCTGAAGAATGGCATCGTAAGTGGGGTCCTGGGGGAGGGCGGCCGGTGGGGAGCTCCGGGGGCAGCACAGGGAGCTCCAGAGGCAGCGCAGCAAACCCAGGCTCCCCTCTGCGGCAGGTGCTCAGCAGGCTGGTGAACAGCCTCTACCCCGATGGCTCCAAGCCCGTCAAGATCCCCGACGCGCCGCCCACCATGGTCTTCAAGCAGATGGAACAGATTGCCCAGTTCCTGAAGGCGGCCGAGGACTACGGCGTGGTCAAGACAGACATGTTCCAGACCGTGGACCTGTTTGAAGGTGCGGGAGGGGGGCAGTCGGGGTTGGGGGTTCCAGGGCTGCCGTGCTGCGCTGTGCCCATCCTCACGCCCCTCTCTCCCCGGGCAGCCAAGGACATGGCGGCGGTGCAGAGGACGCTGATGGCCCTGGGGAGCCTGGCAGTCACCAAGAACGATGGGAACTACCACGGGGACCCCAACTGGTTCATGAAGTAAGTGGGGGAGTGCAGAGTTGGGCATGGGGACCCCCTTGTCCTGCGGCTGCTCAGAGCTGGCTGGCTCTTTCCACCGCCTGCAAGCACCCCGGAGCACATGGAAGCAGGATGCCAAACTTTCAGCTGGAGAGGGAGGGTGGCTGGGGCATTCCTGGGGACCGGGGTGGGGCTCCTGGGCAGCCGGGGATGCGGGTGCCCCACGGCCTCTCCCTGTGCCCCACAGGAAAGCGCAGGAGCACAAGCGGGAGTTCACCGAGAGCCAGCTGAAGGAGGGCAAGAACATCATCGGGCTACAGATGGGCACCAACAAGGGAGCGTCACAGGCGGGGATGAGCTACGGCCGGCCCCGGCAGATCATCAGCTAGGCACCCCCCGCGCCGCCCCAGCCCTCCCCCGCCGGGACCTCCGTCTCCGCTCCCCGCTGGCCGCCGCCAGTCCATTGGTATTTATTGAGGAGCATCGCCCGCCAGCCCCATCGCCCCGCCAGCGGCCGCACGCGCCCCGCCGCAGCCCCCAGCCCGGGGCCGCAGCCCCCAGCGCCGTGCCCGGGCAGCCTCTGCCCCGGCAGCCTCTGCCCCCGCCTCGCACCCCCTGCCAGCCGGCCCTGCCCTCGCCGGCACCCTCGGGTGGGACGGGCCAGCGCCCCGGCCCCCGGGGCCACCGCCCTGCCCGCCGCCCGCACGAGCCCCGCGCCACTGCCGCAGAGATCCCTGCGAACGGGGAGAAGAGAGAATTGGCCTCGGTTTTGTACTTCGTTTTTGTCAAAATTAAAAGGTTATATTCATCTAGCGTGGCCTGACGAGGTTTCCTCCTGCCTGCCCTGCTTCGGCTAATTGATGGCACCCGGAAAGCCAAAGTCATTCTCCCTAAAAGGCTGCAGCTGCTCCTCCTGCCACCTCCAAACCTGGGAAAACCAAAGCTGGAGTTTGGATTTTCCCTGCCTGGCTTGGAAAACTCTGTCCTCTCCCTGCAGACCATGACACCCACCTCTGTCCTTGCACCTTCCAGTGCTCTGGCCCAGCCCTTGCCTCCCCTGCCTGGAGCAGCCCCTTTTATCCCAGGGCACGGAGGGCACACAGCCCCCACAGATGCAGCACCCCAACACTGGGTCCCTCCCCCGGCCCCGGGGCTGGGAGGGGCTGCGCGATGCATTTTTGCACAGTGAGGAAGCTTTGGGAGGGCAGAAGAGTGATGGATGGGGGAGAGGAGGGTTTTTCAGGCTTTATTTGGAAAGCTACACAAAAGGGCTTTGCTGATTAAAAAACAAACCCCAGCTTTAAAAAAATAAACCACTGAACCCAAAGACATGTGAACAAGCCAACCCTGCTCAGATGAGCCACTGCCAGAGCAACTCAACCTCCCCTCCCCAGCCCAAACCAGGCCTACCTGCTACCAGAGGCGCTCCTGTGCCCACTGACACAGGGACAGCCCCCCAAACAGGCTGGTTCCTGCCTCCCCCACCCCACAGCTGCTCTGTGCCCACGGGAGAGGAGGAATCAGCAGGATTGGAGCATGGGGGGCAGGGAGAAGCGCTGGCTGGAGATGAGTGAAGTAACTCCCTGCTTCTAAACTGGGATAACTGGTGGGTAGGGGCCGGCTGCCAGCCCAGGAAAATGCCAGTGCTGCGGGGTCTCTGCCTGCAGAGGCGGCTGCCGGGGCCTTGGTCTCATTTTCCAGGCCCGCTCTGCAGAAATCAGGGACAAAGTGATGTGTGTTGGCCCTGCTGCAGCGGCAGGAAGCAGCTGGGTGTGGAACCGCCCAGGTCTGTGGGAGCTGCGCTGCACAAACGGGGAGCCCCGAGCTTCCCCAGCGCAGGCTCCGTCAGGAAAGGGTTTAAGGCTTGCTTTGTTTCCCAGAGCGAGGGAAGGGAAGCTCCCTTTCCAGTACCAGCACTCTCTCCTTGGGTCCCAGCCACCTCCAACACCACCTCCCGCAGGACACAGTGGCAGTGGTCCCTGGGGGCTCAGCAATGAGTCTGTGCTGCCCAGGAGGGTCGTACCGAGGGAGGGCCCCAGCCCCAGTCAGTCAGCAGGGCTGGTGCTCCCTGTCCTCCATGAGGAGTTCAGTCGATGCCTCCCGGCCCAGGAATCCCGTTCCAGTGGGGGCTGCCTCATGGAAGCTCCCAGCTCTGCCATTGCTGGAAAGTTTGGGGTGGGTGGGGGTCCAGGACCCCTCCTCCCTGTCCCGGGCAGGCTCCAGGTGCTCACACTCCATCTCGGCCTCCTCCATGTCCTTCTCCCGGTACAGCGGCACCGACTCCATCTCCAGGCCGCTCTCCAGGGCTCGGTGCTTCCCGCCCTGCTGGTACCACCTGCAGCTGGTGGGGCTGGAGCAGGCCAGGTCCAGCCCCACCTCGTTCCTCGTCAGGCAAACCTCCAGCATGTAGTAGAAAGTCCAGAACACAGCAAAGCATCCCAGGAGCAGGAGAGTCTGCAGAGGGAAACCCCTTGAGAAACACAACTCTCAACCCCCTCAGGGCCCTGCCCACTGCCCAGCAGAGAGGCACAGAATCCTGAGCAGGGTCCTGCTCTTCCAGCTCCTCCTGGGGGATGCAGGGCTCCCAGCCCGCAGGCAGGCTCACCTTGAGGGTGTTGGCTGTGATGGTGTAACGCTGCTCCTCAGGGATGTCCAGCCCCGGGGGACAGGGCAGGGAGAAGTCACCGCTCAGGTACTGCCCACTCATGGCTTCCTCCAGTAGCCTGGGGACAGAGACACCCTGTGAGTGTTCCATGGGTAGGGAGGCTCCAGGGAGGCTCCAAAATGCCCCCAAAGGGTCTGGAGTGCCTCCTTCCGCCCACAGGGCCGTGTTCTGCAGCCCATGGCTGCCCTGTGAGGTGTGAGGGCAGCCTCAGCCTCACCTGCCACATGCCCACCTGGCAGCAACACCGCTCCAACCCACAGGCCGGGATAAACCCCTCAGCCTCCCTCTCCTGGCTCCCCACCAAGCTGGGGACGTGGTGTCCTACCTCTGCCGTTCCTTCATCTCTGCTGGGGACCACGAGGAGCCGTACAGGGTCAGCTGCCAGTGCTTCAAGGTGCCAGGCCTCAGGCTCTCGTCTCCTGGGGAGGAAGCAAGTTGGTGCAGTGGGGAACTCTCTGAGCCAAACTGCTGCTGCCCAGGTGATGGGCTGGCAGTGCCTGGGACATGGCACAGAGCTGCCACCACCCCTGAGGGTCCCCTGGAAGGCAGGACTCACCGATGTCCCTGATGAGCAGCCTGTAGGTGCCCTGTGCCTCCTCGCCCCAGCAGCGCACCGTGGAGAAGGTCCAGTCAGAGAAGCCATTGGGGTCCCTGCCAAGGGGTGAGGGGAAACAACCCATGAGGGGTCACAGAGCCTGACATGGCCCTGGTGTCCTGCCCTCCACACTGTGCCCTCGGTGCTTACGAGTCCATGCTCCGGGTGGTCCCGATCAGGGACATCATCCCGCTGGGGCAGAAGAGCCGGATCTCCAGGTTGCCACGGCGGGGGTGGGTTATGGTGACGGTGACTGCCACGTGCTCCAGGGTCCTCATGCCAGAGAGCTCCAGGTCGGCAGGAGTGACTGGGAAAGGGAAGGGGGGTTGGTCAAGGCTGGTGGCCTTGGGATGGAGTCCCCACTCCCAGCCAGCCCCACTGGGCTGTGGTGCCACTTAACAGGACACGCATGTTGTCTGTGCCTCTTCCCAGCTGCCCTGCGTGGGACTGGGAGCAGAAGCCAGGTGTCCAGGCTGCCCTGTCCCATCCCGAACTGCTCCCAGCTCCACGAATGCTCACAGCCCCCGAGCTGCTGACCACAGCCCCTCCGGAGCGGGGTGGGCCTGGGGCTCGGCCGGCTGCTGGCGGGTGGGTGCTGCCAGCCCCTGCTGAGGGGGGACGTGGGCACCTCACAGAGGCAGCAGTGCCGCTCCTGCTGGGGCCGGGGAGGGCTGGGGCCGAGCTCTCCTTCCCGCTGGTAGCAGCCGGAGCAGCGCTGCTGTTCCGGACAGGCCTGGCCAAGTCGGGAGCTGCAGCATTACCTAAAATGGTCAAAGCCAGCGGAGCGGCTCTGGCCGCTGCCCAGCCCGGCCCTGCTGCTGAGCCCGGCCTGGCTCCCCAAACACACCAGGGCAGGGATGGGGCTGTGGGGATCGGATGGAAACAGCAGCAGGCAGATCCCCTGGGGATGGGCAGCGGAAAAAGCCCAGGCAGCCCAGCACTTAACCCCTTCCTGGCCTCCTGCAGCCCAGGGCTGGTCCTGCCCTGCTGTGCCACACGGCAGCGGGCAGGGCTGGCTCCCTGGCCCCGACGTGCACAGCACGTGCTCTCCATGGCACACCTGCTCTTACCGTTCCAGGCCACCTCCAGCTCCTGCGGGAGCAACGGGATGCTCCTGCCCTCCTTCAGCACGGGGCCCACGTACGAGGCCAGGTATGGCACGGACTCCCAGATCTGCCAGGGGAAGGACAGAGGGTTCAGCACGGATTGCACCCTCCCTGCACATCTGTCCCTCCATCTCCCACTGCTCTCACAAGCTGCTGCTGTGCTGGATGCGGGGCCAGGCCAAGGGGCCTCTCCCGATGCTGCTCTGGGACACATGGGCTGCTGTGACACCCCAGGGATGGGAGCAGTGCCCACAGGCCCAGGAAAGGAGGGAAAGTCATTGCCTGGGAGCCAGAAGGGCTGATCAAGATTTGGGACTCCCCAGCCCTGGGTTTGTCACAGTGGCTTTCAGTGGTGACTTGAGGCTGCTCCATTCCAACCCCTGGCACAGCAGGGCAGGGAACAGCAGAACCCAAATGCCTGCAGGAAGAGGGAGCAGCCTGGAAGTCCCTGTGACCCTGGGGGCACAGCTGGCAGCGGCAGTGACCCGGCACAGCTGCGCAGAGCTCCACACACGAGCTGTGACCCAGTGCCAAAGGGACGCGCCCTGGTCTCCGTGTGACCAGAGGAGGAAGAGATGGAAGGGGGATGCCGCCGCCTGCTGTGACCACACCACTCCCCTGGAGCTCTTTCTCGGGACACCCTCCCTGCAGCCACTGTGGAGGGAGGAAGGTGCTGGGGCTGCTGACGAAGCTCCCATCGCCGTGAATCAGGGCCCTCGCCATGGCTATATATAGTGCTGGAGAGCAGCAGCTCGGGGCAGCTCTCAGGCACTGCTGAGAGCCTCATGACCTCACACCAAAAGCAGCCTCAGAGTCAGGGCCAGCAGGATGGTGGCCAAAGCACTGGCCCTGAACAGCAGCGGTGTCACCCCACAGCGTCACCAGTCCTCGCCACGGGGCTGGGCTGCTCTGCCTGCCCACAGGGCAGGTGTGGGAGGGCAGGGAATTACCTTGGCAGCGTTCACCAGCCTCCAGGCATTAAGCAGGCCAAAGCCGTGCTGGTGGCTGTGGCTGAAGCCCGCCTGGTTGGTGTCCCACTTGGCACGGCGGTCCTCGTACTGCAAAGACACCACAAAAGGGTGCTCTGGTTACCTGGGGGCACACCAGCACCTTGGAACCCCCAGGCCCGAAGGGAAGGAAACCCAGACACATCCCACAGTGGTGGGGAAGCAAACCCACATGGCCTTATTAGAAAGGAACAGGTTGATCTTTGTTTGAAACAAATCCCAGGACAAAGTGGCTTCCCAGCTCCTCAGAAAGGACATGGAGCAGCACGAAAGGGCACAAATGCCTCTGCTCTGAAACATCCCAGCTGCTCCCTGCTGCCCAAACCACTGCCTGTGGGATGGCAGAAGCCTTGGAGAGAAGGAACGGAGTCCTTTAAATCAACAAGAGCTGGGGCAGGACAGATCTGGGTCCCATCACTTACTGGGTTGTAGTGCTCTGGCAACACTGGCTTGGAAGTTATGGAAAACACTGTCCCATGCCAAAGTGAGCACAGCATCAGCTGGACACGGACTCCCACTCCCCAGAGGGGTGTGGGAGAAGCCCCATCTCTCCAGTCAGTTCCCACTCCTGCTCTGGGTGAAGGGAAGGGCTGGGTTTGCTGCCCAGCTCTCTGCTGTGCCTGTTTCCAGGAGCCCAGTTCTCCGGAGAGCCCAGGAAAGGCCAGGGCAGGGCAGAGCTCCTCGCTTTCCCACTGCCTGGACCATGAGGTGACACTGCAGAGGTGTCAGCCCCTGGGCTGGGCCAACCCCACCGCGCACACACACAGGGCTGAGTCCCGGAACCTGCTGAGCCCTGGAACCTGCTGAGCCCCTGGAACCTGCTGAGCCCCTGCAAGACCCCTACATTGGCAGATGGAGGCATTCCTGAGGCAAATACCCCATTTATTATCATGACAGGGGAAAATGCCTCAGCCACATTCCTGGAAGGAACACGGGGTGAGGCGAAAGCACAATCCCGGTGCTGGGAGCCAGACGAGCGAGAGATTTATGGAGGGGCAGCAGACATAAACAAGGATGTGCACAGCAGGGCCCCGGGCATCCTGCAGCACCCCTGCTGTGAGGGAGGAGGGAGGGTCACCGCTCACCTTGGTGGCAGTGAAGACAATGACGTGCTGCACGTCCCGCCAGGTGAGGCACGGCCGCACCTGCAGCATCAGCGCGATCATTCCCGCGGCCAGGGGAGCTGCAGCTGATGTCCCCGTGTGACCCTCCGTGCAGCCCGTGCCCTTCTGCAAGTCCCAGTCTGTTGTCACCTGCCAGGGAAGAGGAGACAGGCCTCTGTCAGGCCCCTGTGCTGTGCTGGGGTGCCTGCACCCCGAGCTGTGCCCTCGCCAGCCCAAGCTCAGCCTGTGACACAGCTGTCCCTGCTCACAGCCAGCCAGGAAGGGTCCTGGCACAGCCTCACTGCAGGGACAGTGATCCCAGGGAAGCAATGAATGGGGACAGTTCCCTTTGGAGAGAGAGAGAGACAAACTAGCCCTCACAAAGCAACTTTGTGGGAAACTCCTGGCAGATATTTTGGGTTCCTGCTCACCTTCACTGCTGATCACAGTGTCACAACCAGACTGCAGAGGGGCCACACGGGACTGTGCAGAGCACACAGAGCCTCCAGAGAGGAGTCAGGAGGCTCATGAATGATGGCACCTCACTGCAAAGCAAGTGCATCCATCTCCCTCTGCTCCCCACGGGGAGAAAGCCCAAAATCCGAAGGGTTTGTGGTGTTTTTGCTTGACTCCATCCCACTTTTCCAGCTGTGAGGGGCTCCAGCTCACGCTGGGACACTGAGTGTCCCACACAGAGCACCCCAAGAGCACAAACTTTCAGTAGGAAGCACAGGCAGTGCCAGAAGCCGTATTAAATTCTTCCCATTAAGGAAACCACACAAAGTTTATGGTCTGGTAAAAGAAAAAAAAAGCTGGAGCAGATGGCTGCAGGGCAGTTAACTCTGGCACCACTGCAGTGAGCTCCAGGGTGTCCAGGAGCAGACTGTGCTCCTGAAAAAGGGCTGTGTGGGGTTCAGCAAGGCAGGGGCTGCCTGAAGGAGCCACCGTGGTACAGGCTGTCTCTGTGGCACATGCCGCTCCCAGGCTACATGTGGATCTCACCCTGGCTGTCCCATGGAGTGCCAGCTCCCCTGTTAGTGTCCCATAAGGCTGGTGTTTAAAGTGAACATGCATTTGTGACCTTCAAAGCACTCACACCGGGCTGGGGGAAGCCAGACCAACCCAGGAGCCTGCAGCTCCTGATGGAACGCAGCAGAGCCCTCACTGGCTCCCTTTTTTCCCAGTGTCAGTACTTTCCAAAGCAGCCTGGGACAACTGCAGTGATTTCTGAGAGGAAAAATCAGCTCCATTCTGGGTTTTACTCTTCCTGTGGCAGATTGTGCCATGCCCTGGCTGGGCACAGATCCCTGCCCTGGCTCTGGGCTGCAGGAGGAGCTTGCTGAGTCCCAGCCAGGCGCTGAGGATCCCAGGCTCTCCCTGTTCCCCTGGTTTGACAAGCCTGGATTCAGCTGCTCTGTGGCAGGCACAGAGCCACAGGAAAGCGCTTTTGGGAAGTACCTGTCCTGGTGGGAGATCCTCCAAGCCACGGACAATCCAACCCCAAATAACAGGGAGCCAGTGACATTTCCCCTCAGCTGCCCTGCGATGGGTGGGCTGTGTGGTCCCTGCTGGCCCCACAGGACAGGAAGGGGTCACACCACTGGGGTGGGGGCAGCCTGGCACCAAGGGAGGGACAGGCTGGGTCAGGCCTGCAGGGGGGAAGCAGCCCCCGGCTGCTTGGCTCAGGCAGAAAGGACGTGTTGTTGACAAGAACTCGCTTTTTGGCAAAAAAAGGAAAAGCTGATAAAAATATTCTTAAAAATTCGACTGGGAGAGGCCCATGTGCCAGAACAGAGGAGAGGCTGGGGCCAAGTGGCTCAAAGAGCCCGATGCTCTCCCTGCCCGCCGTGCTCCAGCATCCCTTGGGAGCAGAGCGGGGGGTGCTGGCTGGGCAGGAGTGGGGCAGCTCCCACAGGGCTGAGAAACAGGACCCTCCCTCTGTTCGTGCAGGGCCTGGGCAAAAGGCACATGCACGCCCTGGCTCAGAGGAGCTGTGTGGGAATCGGAGGGGACGGAGCGTTGTCCTGGCTGTCCCCGGGGCGGCCAGGGGAGCACAGGGGACACAGGTACTCACAATGCTCCTCATCATCTTGTCCCCGCCGCTGAAGGTCACGGCCAGCATGGAGGCACATTCCTCGGCGTAGAAGGGCATGGAGCCCGTCTCATCCACGGCCCCTGGGGAAACGAGAAAGGCATCGACTGCCTGAAACCTGCTTAGCTTCAGCTGCTGAAATGTCAAGGTGTCGATGCCCTGAGAGCCTCTCCTGCCAGATGCGCTCTTCCAGGGCTGGGAGCTGGGCAGGGAAAGCAGAACCAAGCCTGTGTTTTTCCCGCATGGAAGATCTACAGGAAGGGCAGCCACGATAAATAATCCTTCACTGTGCTCAGTATCACACAGATCTTCTGCCCCTCAGCAGCTTCTGCTCTCGAGAATGCGGATTACACGTTTCTCTTCCAACACAAATGATGGGAATGCTGCATTCCAGGTCATTCCCTGAACGTGGCAGTGTGTCACAGCCCTGGGAGGGAGGCCTGGGCATGGGCAGGAATTTCTCTGGCCTCCTCTTGCTCTGTAGGTCAGAAGCAAACTGCAGGCTTGAGGGCTGAAGCCCAGCACACCCTAGACACTGCCATGCTCATTCCCAGACACTTTCCCACAGGTTCCCACCAGCCAGCCAGCTCCCAGCTGGGCAGGCTGTGTGCTTTTGGGATGACCTCACTGCTCCAGGCTGGGAAGGGAGGAGACAGAAGAGCCAGGCTCACCTATCGTGACAGTGTAGATAGAGTTGGCGTATCCATCGTAGTTGCAGTTGTCACTGTGCTGGCCCCCGTTGCCACTGGCCACCACGAAGATGCTCCCGAAGCCCCGGCGACCCGCAATCACCCCGTGCTGCAGGGCAGCCTGCGGAGAGGGACAGGGCAGAGGGGCTCTTCCCAGGTACTTCCAGGCTGATCCCAGTGGTTTCTGACAGCAGCCAGCCCAGCACGTGTGATCTGCCAGCACTGCCCCTCTGTGAGTGCCCAGCCCCACAGACATGGGGCATTGCCTTTGCTGAGACACACCACACCACCAGCCCCACCTGAAAGCACCTTTCCAGCCCAGACACCTCGCCCAGACATCATTCCCACCTAGGGAAAGGACACGTCTGATGGATGAGCAAGAACACAACCCTGCTGGAAGTGACCGCCCTGCTCTCCCTCCCCTGGCAGATGAAGGAACACTCTGCCCTCCTGGCTCTGCTGTGGCACAGCGAGCTCTGCCCGTGCTCTGGGTGCCAGAGCTTGTTCCAGCTGTCTCTGCAGGCAGGAAGGGAATAAATTAACTTGCAGAATTGGAAACCATTTGTTATGGTGAACGGACAGCTCGGCTGTCAGCGCTGCTCCGAGGAGCGCAGGAACTGCTGAGTTGTGGTTGGAAAAGCACAGCAGAGGAGCACTGGAGCAGAACCACACCCCACTGCTGGTTTTGGGGCCCCTCAGTGATCCCTTGCAGCAGCACAGGCAGGCTGGGTGTGCTTTGCAGCAGTTCTGCAGCACAGGAGCTCTAAGAAAATCTTAATGGCCTGGGAAGGAGCAGCCTCAGCTCTGACTCTCTGTCCCACTGCAATCCCACTCCCCTTATTTACTCCCAGTATCCAAAGGCACCACTCCTGCCTCGAGAACCACCCTGAGCACTGGGAAAGCTTGGCCTCCTGAGCAGAGAGCATCCTGCGGGTTGCACAAGTTGTCAGTGCAATACCACAGGTTGCGAAAGAGCCTTTTCCTGCTGGAACCAGCCTCTCCTTGGAAAGCTCATCCCGCCCTGCCTGAACGCTGCCCTCCCGCCGCAGCGTCGCCTCTCCCAACCACACAGTGACAGGGAAACCTCCGCTGGCACCAAGGGACACAAACAGACGTGCGTGGTGTCACAGCAACATCCCGCCCCGCCTGAACGGGCAGGCAAAAAGCCACAAGGCCTGGAGGCTCCCCCAGGGCTGCTGGGGCTGGGTTTTACCTTTCCCAGTTGATGCGGGCCGTCCACGGTCTTCCCATCGTCATCGGGACCCCAGCTGCAAAGAGAGACACCGTGAAGTGACAGCCCCAGGAGTCACAGGCGGCTCTTCCTGCCATTACAGAGAGCTCCCAGCAGCCACCAGCTGCTCCCAGCACCACGACTGGGATCGCAGAGCACTGCACTTTCCCACCCATCAGGATGGCCCCTCGCTGCTGGGATATTGCTGTCGTGTTTGCAGTGTGCCCCTGGGTCAGATTCCAGCGGACAAAATGTTTGATTTTTATTTAACAAGCGGCTTCTCACACATTCCAGTCCCCGTCACACGGCTCAGCCGGGGCCGCCTGACCACACTGGGGGGCACAGTGTCCCCTCCAGCACAGCCAGCCCAGGGGATGCGCTGCAGCAGCACACAGAGGGACATCTCGAAACTGCAGGTGCTGTGCAGAGCCTGGGACAGCTCTCCAAGAACAGGATTTTGGTGCCTCAGGGCTAACTGGAGCCACAGAAGGGTGGGAGCTGGTGTGAGCACTCAGCCACGAGCTGTGACCCCGTCCCCAGGCAGAGCAGGGTTGGCAGCTGGGAGCCAGCTCAGGGTCCCCTGGGGGCTCACCTGCAGCTGTAGATGTCATTGATCTGATAGTGCTTGTTGAAGGCGATGGCCTCCATGCTGTCCGTGAGGGGCCCGTCCAGCACTCGGATGCCTGCGGGACAGAGGACAAGGAACGTGACCAACATGGGTCACATGAGCTGCACACACTGCAAACAAACTCCTGGCTCGAGGCTGCCCCGCCGTGCTCACCCTGCAAGGCCAGCCCAGCTTTGGAGGGCTGGGGCCTGAAACAGCGCCAGGTCCCGCCTGGATCCGGGGCAAACCCTCCTGTTCCCTGTGCTGTGGGTACACCATGAGCTCATCTCTGCTTCTGCCAGCTGGGAGCCTCTTCCTGCTGTGCCTCTGGGCAAGCCCTGACCCCCCCAGCACCCCAGGGACTGTGGTGTGACCAGGTATGGAGAGAACCACGTCCCAGCATGGCTGTCCCCACGCTGCCAGGGACACATCCTGCAGGGCACAGAGACCTTGCCCCCCTCTGCAGAGAAGCTCAGGAGCTCTGGAGACAGCTGGGGCACAGCACACATTCCCTGGCCTTGCAGGGGAGAGACACAGCACCGGCCCTTCGCCCCCGTCCATCCCACACGGCAGAGCGGAGACCAGGGGCCAGGGCAGTGAAAGGGACTGGCCAAGATTTGCTGCCCCAGTGCCTCCAGGCACAGCCTGGGCACATCATGGCACAATTGTCTGGCTCAGTCAGCATGGCGTGGCTGCTCTGCTGAAAGTTTGGCAGCCAGGGAGGCCAGGAATACTCTGGAAAAGCTGCCAGGAGCTGGCTCCTCTGGAGAGGAGCTCAGGCAGGCGCCAGGCCCTCCCTGCAACAGCCCAACCAGCCCGAGCACGGCACCGCTGACTCAGAGCCGCTCCAGCCCATGGAGCCGTGTCCCAGCCCCACGGATCCGGGGGTGAGGCAAGCTGGGATTGCCTGGGGCCTGCACGTACCTGCGATGCGGCTCCCGTAGGCGACTCCCACCGTGCAGAAGCTGTTGTTTGGCACAGCCGCGATCTCCCCGGCGCAGCGGGTCCCGTGGTGGTTCCCGTTCTCCTCGTCGGGGTGAGGCATAGGGTCAGGGTCATTGGAGTTCAAGTCATAGCTGCCTTCTGGGCTCTGGAAACAGACCCACAGTCAGGACTCGGGGCTCTGCTCTTCTCAATTTGGGAAAAGCAGGAGTTAAGAGAACGGAGCACAGGCTGAAACACAGCCTGGAAGCCATGGGAACTTGGAGTGTTGAGCTGCTTCCACACAGGGCTGCAGCTCAACACTGCTATCTGCTGCCGTGGGGAAGGAACCAGCCAAGGCAGCTCCATGCACTGCTGCGGGTCAGAGGGAGGCCGGCTGCCTGCCACAGGGAGCACAAAGGCAGGTAACCCTGAAACCCGGGTACAAAATCTCCCAGGAAAGGTTTGCTGCTGGGACTTTCCACCCTGGCTGAGCCCAAGGTGACGGCACAGCTCGGACTCTGAGCTCTCACACGCTCCTGTCACACTGCCCGGCCTCCAGCCTGTGCAGGCACTCACGTAGTTTGGCTGGATGTCCTTGATGGTGTGCTCCACGCCGTCATCCACCACCACCACTGTCACCCCGCGCCCCGTCACGTTCCGCTCCCACACGCCCGTGACGTTGATGTCCTTCCCGGGGCTCTTGCGGTTGTTCTAAACACCAGAAAGGACAGCGAAGAGAGAGGGTCAGCGCTGAGGGGACCTCCTGGGTGCACTGGATGTGACATGTGGGGCTGGGGCCAGCATGGGAAGGAGTCACAGGACAGCCAGAGGAGGTTGTTTGAGGCTGACAGCAAGCAACAGTTGCTCGAGCCATGACGTGGAGGGCACGGTGTGCTCCAGCCAAACCCCTCTGCCCACCCCAGTGCCACCTGTGCACAACCAGCCACAGGAGCTGTTATCACAGCGAGCATGTGGCAGGCAGGGTGAGCTCTCAGTGAGCTCCCTCCTCACCAAAGAACAGAAAGAGGCTGCTCTGTTTCCTGTGTGACAGCTCGCCCATGGCCACACAAACAGCCCGAGGCTGCGAGCATAGCAGGAGCCAGGAAACCACTCACCAGATGCCACTGCTGGGGGTATTTGGGATCGTTAAAGTGCAGGCTGCGCTTGGAGCGCTTCAGCAGCTTCTGTTCCGAGTGCCACCGCACGCTGTCGTGCTGTGCAAACAAAGTGTCCACCGACCTCCTTATTGCTTCATGTTCAGTCACCGCGTGGCCGTCGGGCTGGTAGGCAAAGAGGTAATGGCCCTTGAGCTCCCCGACACGGCCCATGTTCACCAGGCCCGCAGTCCGGGCCAGCTCCTCTGCCCGCTGCTCCAGCTCCTCCTCGGGTGCATCCAAGCTGACCGCCCACGTCAGCTTCCCGTGGCGGCCTTCAGTGTCCGGAGCGCGCTGCCCGCCGCAGGCCGGTCCGGCTGGCGAGGCCAGGGGGATCCAGGCAGCGCTCAGCCAAAGGCACGTGTGGATGCAGAGCGTGGCCTCCATCCCTGCGCTCCATAGCGGCGCTCCCCGCCTCCAATGCGGCATCAGACAGGCGGGCTGCAACAGCAGAGGTGAAACTGGTGAGAACCCCTTCTGATGAGGGACACGGTGCTCAAGGCCTCACCTGAAGGTCCCACAGAGCCCCACGCGGCTCGCCACCAACCCGCTGCGCAGCAGATCCTTCCCGGGAAACCCCAGCCGAGGCGGCTCCTTCCCAGCGGTTCAGAACTGGAGGCACACCCAGGCTGGGCAGGGATCGATCCCAACCCTGCTCTTCCTGCTGGGTGGCAGCCCCGGGCCAGACAACACCGCGCTGGGCTGGCAGGAGGAGCCACTTCCCCCTCTCGCCTCTGATAAGAAACTGATAAGAAACTCTTGATGCGCAGTTCCCCAGGAACAAACACCACGGGCGACGCCACGCTCTGTGGGCAGCCGAGAGCCGGTTCCTGTTCTGCAGGAGCCCTACCGAACTCGTTCCTCACCTGCTCCACGGCCGGAGGAACCTGCTTTTCCCTGACATGGGTGGAAATCACCACCGAGCCCCGGTTCAAGCCGCTTTCCGTAAGCCACGGCAGCGGAGAGCGGGGAGAACACCTCCCGAGATCCCGCTCCCTTGGACGTGCCCGGAGCTCGACACCCCTGGCCCTTTTCCTCCCTCGATCCGGTCCATTCGCCTCTGATACAACTCATCAGCTGCGGCTGCTGCCGGACACCGAGCTGGACACCGAGCAGGTTTCTCTCCCTCCAAGTCGGGCTTTAAGCGCCGCTTGATGCACCCCGGCAGCGGCACCCCGCAGCGCCCCGGGGCAGCCCCGGTGCTCCTCCGCCGGGCACCGGCATCAGGGACACTGTGGAGGTCACCCACGGGCAGAACGCCCCCGCCGCCATCCGCCACCCCCGCCTGGACCCGCGGCGAGCCGGCGACAGCGGGGCCGGTGCCCCCCGCCCCGGTGCGCGTCCCGCCGCCCGCACCCCGCCGTCCCCCGGTGCCGCCCCGCAGCGCTCACCGGGCATGAGCCGCCGCCGCCGCCGGAACCCCGGTGCCGCTGACAGCGGCGTCACATCCGCCGGGGCGCGGGGCGGAAGGGGCGGCGCGGCGGGGGCGCGGGTCGTGCGCTCCGCCCGGTGCCGCTCGGTGCCCCCCCGGTGCCGCCCGGTGCCGCTCCGCCGGCCCGGCCCAGCCCCGCAGCCGCCCCCATGGCGCTGGAACAGGCGCAGGTCGACGGCCCCGACCCGCCGCGCCTCTGCGAGCCCGGCCCCGCCGCGCCGCCCGGCAGGTAAGGGGGGGCCCGGCGGGGCGGCAGCGGCAGCGGGATGGGGCCGGGATGGGAGCAAGGACGCGGCCGCGGCGCAGCGCTGACCGATGTCCCCTTTCCGCGCAGCGGGAGCCCGCTCTCCGCCCCGGAGAGCCCCGGCGAGCCCGGGCCCGGCGGGGAGGCGGACCCCGCGGCCGCCCCCGGCCCCGGTGGCGATGCGGAGCCCGGGGCCGGCGGCGCGGAGGCCGCGGGGCAGAGCGGAGCGGCAGCCGAGGAGCCCGACGAGGAGGCGGCCCCGGCCAGGCCGTCGCAGAACATTGCGGTGCAGGTGGGTGCAGATCCCGCGGGGCTCCTGGGGTTTGTGCTGTGCGGGGCCAGGGCCTCGAATGGCTCTTTTAGAACCTGGAGGACAAAGACCTGAATGAGTCGAGGCTGGGGGGTAAAACACATCCATACTTGCAGCTGTGCAGCCGCTGCTGTGTGCCCGGTCCTGTGCTTTGAACAGTCTTTAATTAAGATTTGACCCTAGTGAGGCCACACTTGGAGTGCTGTGTCCAGTTCTGGGCTCCTCAGTACGAGAAAGACAAGGAGCTACTGAAGAAGGGTCCAACGGAGGCTGCAAAGATGATAAGGGGTCTGGAGCATCTCTCTGCTGAGGAGAGACTGCAGGAGCTGGGCCTGGTTAGTCTAGGCAAGACTGAGAGGGGATCCCATTAATAAATATTTCCAAGGGCTATCAGAGGATGGTGCCAGATTCCTTTTATTGGTGCCCAGCTGTAGGATGAGGAACAATGGCCGTAAACTGGAATGATAAGTTTTGTTCAGTATGACAGAGAAGTCTTTTCCGTGGAGGGTGGCAGAGCACTGGAACAGGTGCCCAGGGAGGGCCTGGAGTCACTGTGTGGTCACTGCAGGGCTGAGGGTCTGATCTCAATCACCTCCCTTCACAGACCGACTTCAAGGCAGCCGATGCCGACGTGAACACGGACCAGGACATCGAGAAGAACTTGGTGGGTATCAAAGCCCCGTGCTCAGGTCCGGGCTCTGCTGCTCACGTTCCCAGGCAAAGGAGCTGGAGCTGCTCTGCCCACTTTTTTCCTGTCAAAATAGAATCATAGAACTATTATGGTTGGGGAAGACCTCCAAGACCATCAAATATCAGCCTTGAAGTCCTTAAGCTGCCCTTGTTACAGGAGGAATTTTGCTCTCCTCTGCAGGACAAGATGATGTCTGAGCGGGCCTTGCTGAAGGAGCGCTACCAGGAGGTGCTGGACAAACAGAGGCAGGTGGAGAATCAGCTGCAGGTCCAGCTTAAGCAGCTCCAGCAGCGGAGGGAAGAGGAGATGAAAAACCACCAGGTATTTGGTGAAGAACTGTTTTTGTTTAACCTACCCTGTAATTAATTTTAAAACCCTTATGAAGAGGCAGGAGAACCTGCGGTCCAGAGCATCTGTCTCCTGAGTTTCCTCATAATAACCAATATATATCTTGACTGGATCTGCTAAAAAGAAAGAGTTTGCTGTGTAATCTCATTAGCCAATTTATCCAAAAAAGTAACAGGTTTTAAATCACAACCATTATTTGAGAATTTTGCTCAGTATCTGTGTGATGCTTCTTTTACTCCAGGAGATCCTGAAAGCGATTCAGGATGTTACAATCAAGCGAGAAGAGACCAAGAAGAAGATGGAGAAAGAGAAGAAAGAGTTCCTGCAGAAAGAGCAGGATCTCAAAGCTGAAATTGAGAAACTCTGTGAGAAAGGCAGAAGGTATTTGTATGGAAAAGAAAGGGTTTATTTTTGGGGGGAGAAGCTCTTGCTTAACCCTGATGTAAACCTGATGGAGCAAAGAGCTTTAAACTCTTTGGAAGCAGCGAGTATTCAGGTCAGACCTGTCTATGGATGAATTTAGGGTTGGCTCCGTGTGTGAATTGGCACTTTTGTGGAGCCATTCTGTCATGTCATAGACGTCTGGTTTTTGTTCTGAGGGCTCAGTGATGTTTTTGGGTAAAACTCCTCCAGTGACGGCTCCAAGTGCTCAGCTCTTTTCCCCAAGTGACCATGGCAGAGCACGTGCTGGGGGAGCAGCACAGCTCCCTGCAGCGAGCCTGGTTCTGTGCCACAGCCTTTGTGCAGTGTCATGAGACAGCAGGATTTGTGCTCCAGAGGCTGTTGGCGGCTGTTTTCCCACACACATTGCAGGGAGCTGTCCCCAGCCTGTGGTGTGTGGTCAGGCCCAGGGATGTACTGGGGGGGCGTGGTTTGAACGTGGCCTCTGCACCGTTGGGATTCCAGCTGTGCTGTCCCTTTTTTCCCGTGCAGGTTGCTGAAGGAGCAGGAGGAGAAGGAAAACAAGATTGCCTCTCTGATCGCAGAGCAGTCCGATGAGAAGTAAGGCCCTTATCCATTGCCTGATTAATGCTGCCCAATGCACTGTTCTTCCTGCCATTTTGCCTCAGAGTGAGGCAGAGCTCCTGGTGGGACAGAGTAGAGAGAATGATCCAGCAGTGCTGGCCAGTTACGTGCTGTAGAGGTTTTATCTCCTCTTCGAGCATCGGGGCTCTGGATTAAATCTTCTTTGATCCCAGTCACAGGCAGACTCCTGGATACTTGTGACATGAAGATCCCATAAGATTAGAGTTTGTGCTTGGTGGATTGACTCAGCTTGTAACTGCTACCTCTGATTGAATTTCAACTTCCCAGAATTAGGGCAGACTGATTTCCCTGTCTGTTCCCCACAGCTGTCCAGCTACATTAAACTCTGGCATGCTGGGGTATTTAAAGCTGGGCAGGGATGCTCCAGATGTAGGTGTTCCCAAAGCACAGGTGGAAATGCCCAGCTTTAAACTTCTCCAGGATCAGAACAGCATAGCTCTGCCTGCTGCTCAGGTTGATTCCTGGTTCAGATCTTCTGTGGGATTGGACTGAATTTTGCCGAGGGGAATTTCCCTCGTTTTGCCCGGCGTGTTTGCACACCAGGTTTGTTGTGTGCTCTGCAACAGCTCACTCCTGGGACGGTGACTCATGCAGCCCAGGGAGCTGGGGCAGGTGTCACGCTCTGGAGGCTCCTGATCTTCCATGGTTCCACCCCATCCAGAGCTCCCAGGATTGATCCCTTTGTGGCCATTCTGCTGCCTGAGCCCAAGGGGACTCATTCTGTTCTGTTCTGTTCTGTGTGCAGGCAGCTGTGGGAGATGGAGCTGGACAAGCTGAAGAACCAGCACAATGAAATCAACAGGAACATTCTTGAAGAGACAGAACGGGCATGGAAAGCAGAGGTGAGCAGGTGACTTCTTCCCTTGCAAAATGGTTGGTTTGAGATTCCAGAGGGTTAATGGACAGTTCTGTGAAATTAGGAGCAGTTGAGGATAAGGCCAAGTCCCACTTAGTGGGATAAGAGGAATGATGAACAAGTGTCAGTGCAGTGAGCGTTAGTGGGGAGCAATGCCCAGGGCCTGGTCTGACAGCAAGAAACAGGGGAGTACAAAAACTGAGCCTCTCTCCATAGATCCTGTCCCTGGAGAGCCGGAAGGAGCTGCTGGTGTTGAAACTAGAAGAAGCAGAAAAAGAAGCAGAGCTACACCTCACCTACCTCAAGTAAGTCTGTGTAGTGTCAGAAGTGGCAGGGAGGGTCACTCAGGTGTCCCCCATGTCCCATCTCCTCTTCCTCTGCTTATGCTGGAGGCTGGAGTGGAATAGTTCAGGATTTCCTGTGGTTTTCTTACTGAATCAATGCGATTCAGTGGTGTCACACAGCAAGGGCATGTGGGGCTGTGCTTATCCCCTGTCACTGTTCATCTGCCAGGCTCAGTCAGTGCTGGTGGCTGTGGTGTCCCCAGATCAGTCCCTCTCCCTTGTGGGGTGCCTCACCTGGGGGTGAGCCCTTCCCACCCCACTGGAGGAGGGGAAGCCAGGGGGTGTGGGGGGTTGCTTGCTGCCACTGTGCTGCCAGGGAGAGCACAGTTGCAAGTGGGAAAGTTCAGCTGTGCTTGCAGGTCTGCGCCGCCCACGCTGGAAACCATGAGGCCAAAGCAGGAGTGGGAGATGAGGCTGAACAGGATACGAATGACCAAGCAAAGTGTCCGAGTAAGTTGCTGCTGACCTCTCCCAGCCTAGCAGCAAGCAGTTCTTCACATAGACACTGTTTCTCCCTCTGGCTCCTCTTCCATTCTTCTGTGGAACCAAACAGTGCCACTTTAGGGCCTGCCACCCTGGTAGGGCCTGCCATCCTGGCTTGGAATGCCCCAGACTTGCTCAGGTTTGATAAATGCACCCGTTTTCTTCCCTCTCTGCTAGGATCAGTTCAACGACCACATCCAGATGGTGAGGAATGGCACAAAGCTGAGCAGCCTCCCCCAGATCCCGACGCCGACGCTGCCTCCTCCGCCTTCAGAAGTGAGTGCCTCTCCAGCCCCACATCACAGGCATTCCGTGTTGCCAGGCCCTGGCACAGCCTGCCCTGGTGCTGTGCACGTGTGGGATGGCCTGTGCCATGTCTGGGCCTACCTGGAGACGAGGGGAAGGGTCTCCGGCTCTGCTTCCAGGTGGTCTTACTCTAACCAGCCTTTCCCTCTTCCCCTGTTTCTCTTCCTCAGACAGATTTCATGCTGACGGCATTCCAGCCCAACCCATCCCTGACTCCGCGGCTCCCCTTCCCCATCGGACCCGTCCCCGTGCCCATGGTCATGCCGAGCGCCGATCCTCGAGCGCTCTCCTTCCCTCTGCTGAACCCCGCCATGTCCAGGCCCAACCAGCCCTCCCCACCCCTGCCTGCTTCCCAGGGAAGGAGCAGCCCGGTCGTGGCATCGCTCATTGGCACGCACAGCCCCCACATGCCTCCCGCTGCCTCCATCCCTCCTCCGCCTGGCCTGGGAGGGGTGAACGTCCCTCCCGAGTTCCACAGGCCCCAGCCGGCCGACAAGCTGGAGAAGCTGCTGGAGAAGCTGTTGACTCGGTTTCCGCAGTGCAACAAGTAAGGGTCTGGTGGTGTTTTTCTGCAGGGCAAGGGCTTGTGCGTGGAATGGGAGCTGGATCAGGGAAAGAGGGGCTCCTGGTGTGAGCAGGGCCTGTGGGAAGTGAGGGAAGGCTGAGGGTGAGGAGCAGAGGCTGGGTGCTCTTTGCATCAGGTTTGCCATAGTGCTGGGGATGGGAATCACTAGGAGCTTTGAGGGACAGCAGGGATATCTGAGCACAGCCAGGAGCCCCATAGCCTGTCTCTGGGGGCTCCCTGCTCTTTCCCCAGTGTTTTGGGGAGAGAACCCCCTCAGCACGTGACTCACCTCGCTGGGAGGGTGGAGGAGAACACCCCAGGCAGCGGTGGCTGAGGGATTCCAGTCCCCGAGGACTGGGAACTCTTAGCAGGCTGCTGTCCACGCAGGGCCCAGCTCACCAACATCCTGCAGCAGATCAAGACTGCCCGGAGGACCATGGCCGGCCTGACCATGGAGGAGCTGAACCAGCTGGTGGCGGCCAAGCTGGCAGAGCAGCAGGAGCGGGCAGCGGTCGGTGCCCAGGTGGGGCAGCGTGGGGGCTGCTGCAAGGGGGGCCCGGGGAGCAGGGAGAGCTGCCCCAGCTCCCTGGTTCCTCACAGAGGTTGGGCTGTGTGTCAGGGCTGTCCCCTGGGTTCCCTTTCCTGCTGACTGCAGCGTAACCAGGGAACAGTTTTCCCCGAGGTGACTCGGGGTGACTCCTCTGTCCTTTCCTCCCGGGCTGTTCTGATGAGCCTCCTCTGCCTTGCTGCAGCCTCTGGGCCGGATCAGGGCCCCCATGTTCTCGGCTCCGCTGCCTCAGATCAGCACGCCCATGTTCCTGCCCCCGGCCCAGGTCGCTTACCCTGGAACAGCGTCACATGTAAGGCTGCTTGGCTTCCCTGGGGAATGGGGAGGGAGGGAGCCTGCCTGGGATGTGGCCGAAGGGGTGAGCCCCTGGAGCTGGGAGCTCTCACACAACTACTTGGGCTGCTGAGGTGAAGGGGAGGATTGGGGGCACAGATCCTTTCACATTGGAACAGAGGGACACGAGACACGATGGTGGCTCTCAGGGCGTGATGGCTGTGGGCAGAGAGGGGACTGGGCAGCGCGTGGCCTCGGGCTGCAGCTGCATCTGTGGTCAGAGCTGTGTGTCTGACTTCCCTGCCTGCTCCTCTCTTTCCCTCACTACCCATCCCAGACCCCAGCTGCCTGTAAGCTGTGTCTGATGTGCCAGAAGCTCGTGCAGCCTGGTGACCTTCACCCCATGGCCTGCTCACACGTGCTGCACAAGGAGGTGAGTGTGTTCTGCTGCTCGCAGCTTCCTCCTGGTCCTTCCAAGTGACCCTTCCTGAGTCCTTGTTGTACTGACACCGTGCCAGGAGAAGGGTACGATCAATAAACAGCTTCCCTGCATCCTGTCATCCCATCCTTTCCATACCCTTGGCTGGGCCACCCTGCGTGGCTAGTGGGTGGTGGCTTTAGGAACAGGCTGCCCTTGTGTCCCTGAGCTTGTTGTGCTTGTGTCTGTGAGGGTTAAATGCTGGAGCAGGACAGTGTGGAAGGATCTGGAACACAGGGTGAGGGGAGGGCTGCCACTGCTGCCCAGGGGTCTGGGTGGGGGATGCCAGACAGGAGCTCTTGGGAAGAGCTATCCCATGGGTCTGGCAGTGGGTCATCTGTGTGGGCAACCCCCCCTTCCCAGCAGCTCTGGGGCCTCCAGCAGTGGCCCTCAACGAAATGGAAACTCACGTTGAGGAGGGCCTGACAGTCCTGCAAGGGTGACAAGGGCTCCTTCATCACGGTGACCTTGTGATGGAGGCTGCAAGGAGCAAAGGAAACCATCCCTGAAACGAGTGCTGTGGAAAATGAAGGCACCTTTGGGTTGTGCCAGTGGCTCTTGATTAATTCTCTCTCTTCCAGTGCATCAAATTCTGGGCACAAACCAACACGAATGACACTTGCCCTTTTTGCCCAAGCCTCAAATGACGGCTGCTGGGGCAAGGCAGGCCCCCGGGAGGAGTTGCTGTGAATAGACAGGATCAGTTCTAAGATTTCTACAGTTCTATATTTATACGATCATGTATACACATGTACATTTTTATTATATAGGTAATGTGTGTATAGAAAGTCTGTATACATACAAATTCATAAATAAAGTGTGTATATTATGCAGTGATTTGCTGCTGCTCCTCATTTCTTTATCCGCAGCCTTGTTGGCTTCTTCCAAATGAGGGTCAGTGTGTTCCCTGCTTGCTGGGATCTGCCTCAGCCACCTCTTCCCACTTGGATCCCACCAGCTGCTTTTCTCTAGGGCCATTGCTCATGACTGGATGCCTCACCACCCCCATGCCCCTGCCAGTCATCACCTGGTTTTTCTATGCCTGGTTTTTCCCCTCTTGCCAATGAACAGGTTGCAGATAAAGAGCCAATTTTTTGTGGTCATTTTTTTAATGTCATAATAATTTACCGTGTTAACATTCATTGTTCTTACATAGACACTGGGTTACAGAGTACTGGAGCCTCCAGCGACAGCCCATGGTCCCGTCCTGTCCCGTCCCCTGCTGTCACCGGGCCCTGGGGAGGGAGCGGACGGACGCGGCTGCGCTGCAGCTCAGGATAAACCAACTGTGAGAGTTCCTGCGTCCCCCTCTCCTGTGCTTTCTCCTAAAGCACGGGCTGACACACCAACCCTTTCTTTCTCCATGGATTTCGGTGGGATTGCGAGGTGCTCAGCACCACTGAAAATCTTGCAATGACTCTCTAAAAACTTACCCCCCCCCTCCTTGCAGCCTGCAGCAGGAATTCGGCGCTGCTGGCGGCCCCTCTGCCCCGGGAGGGCAGGGGAGCACCCCTGGGCGCTGAACTCGCCGCAGGCCGGCTCCTCCGACGCGCACGCACACGCTCGGGGCGTGTTTTAAGGCAGTGGTCCACAACAGAGTCTCTGGGGTGCTGGGGGTCCTGGGCAGGCACGAGGGTGGGGGGAGAACGTTGCCCTCTTGCATGGGGTGGCTGGATGCGGTGTTGGAGCGGGGCTGGGGCGGGGTGAGGAGGGGCAGTGTGGGGGCTGTTGTGGCGGTGCCCCGTGCGAGGGCTGGCTGGTCGCCTACGCTGCCTGCGTTTCCCGGCTCCCTCGCTGCTTTCCCAAAGAAACGTTTGGCTGCAGGATTTAGTTAAGCTTTATGCTCGGTGACTGCTGTGGCTCCTCGCTCTCTCCCTGCCTGACCTGGTGGCTCTGCAGGGCAGCTGCCAGCTCGGCCCTGGCACTGCAGGTATCCCCTCTGTTCATGGGGGAGTGATGCCTTTTAACTGTGGAACCTCCGTGTTTGAGCACTTTCCTATGGAGGCTGGAGGCAGAGAAGCGGGGGAATACAGCACTACTGCCTGCGAGGTGTCTGCTCTGGGGAAGGGACAATGATCCTGCAGCACGGGGAGGAGGGGTTGTCCTCACACACCGGAAAATCCTCCCCGTGCTGCAGGAACACCACGAGGACAGAAGTGCCTCCTGTGCTCAGGGTCCTTTGGGCTTGTGAGTCACTGCTCTGCATGCTCCAGCCCTGCTCCCCCTCCTCAAGCCAGCTGGGACCCCCTCACCATCACGTGCTCCCACCGAACATGCAGCTGTGGCATGAGCCCTGGCCCTGGGTGGTGGCCACAGTGGCTGAGGACTGAGCAGAAGGCTAAAAAGATTAAAAAAAACCCCAAAACAGGACTGACCCCTAATGTTGGAACAGTGGCTTTCAGAGCTAGAATTAAAAATAGAGATATATGGATATATTGTACAGGTGAGAGGCAGCCATGGTCTGTACACGTGGGACCGGCTCCGTACACGCTCTCAATGCGCAGCTGCGCTACCAGTGACACACTTTGTAAAAAAAAAATGAAATAAATACAACCATGTGTTTACAAAACAATAAATGCTGCAGTTCCCACAGCTGCTGCCTGTCCCCAGGATGCCAGGGTGTCCCACAGCCGGGCCCGGATGCGTGCAGTGAGCAGAGAGGAGCTGCTGTGCCATGGGATGTGCCGGCAGTGAGGTGGGGGGGCTGCAGGGGGGGCCCAGGCTCCCCTATGGCTTTTGAAGGGCTGGGTGGGCTGGGGAGCAGCCGGTGCCAGGGCTGGGAACTTCACTCCTGGCACTGACTTCTCCTTGGCAGCTGCCGCTGATGCTGGAAGCGAGGGCAGGGAGTTTTCCATCCCATGTGGAGAAGGGAGAGGATGGGTGCCTGCTCCTGCCTGTCCCAGGGGGGTGCAGGGAGACCTGGGGCTGGCGGCAGCGGGAGCACAGCTCGGGAAGGCAGGAAAATGCACGGGAAATGTCAGAGCGAGTGGTGTATGGGCAGCAGGATAGGAGAGAAAGCCCTGTCTGGGCAGCCCAGGCTGGCCCTGCAGGGCTGTCTCTGAAAAGCCCGAGGCTGGATGGCTCCAGGATGATCCCCGGAGTTGGCTCAGTGCAGGGAGTCACAGGGGACACACGGCTGCAGCGCAGCTCCCTACAAGAGAGCCTGGGCTGGCAGCTTCCTGGCAGGGCGAGCTGGAAAGGGATGCACAGGGATGGAAGGGGACAGGCAAGGGATGGCTCATCAGCATCACTCCATCAAGCCAGGCAAGGCTGGGTGGGAGAGCTTGGGACAGCCCGTCCTGTCCTGGTGCTGCAGCAGAGAAGCTGCCCCAGCTCCCAGGACGGGGTTGCTGCACTCTCCCCCTGCCCGGCTGCCACGCTCTTGCTGCAGGTCCCAGATGAACGGAGCCCGGGCCTGGGGCTCCCCCGGCTGCTGGCCCTGACGGACACCGAGTCCCCAGGCTCCGGGCACAGGGTCTGAGCTGCCCGCGCCGCCGTCACACTCCAGCCCCGGAGCACGGCCCCTGCCCTGCCCTGCTGCCTCACCTGCGGCCCCGGGGCTGCGCCCTCTCCGCCGTCACTTCAGCAAGGAGATGTCGTCGGCAAAGTCGTCGTGGTCCCGCCGCAGGCAGCGGAAGCAGCGCCACTGGAACACCATGAGGCAGAGGGGCAGCATGAAGAGGGCGCAGATGGCCGCCATGACGTAGGCGATGGTCATCAGCGTGGACTCGTCCGTCTGCGGGATGTTGTAGCCGCAGTCCTCCATGTTGGAGTGCAGGTGGGGCCCGTCCACTGCGGCCGTCCGGAACTCATCGTGCACTGCGGGCGGGGCAGGCAGGGTCTGGTCACTGCACACCCACGTCCCCTCCGTCCCCCCCGCCCCACGGGCCCAGCTCACCGTGGCAGGCGCTGACAGCAAAGCCGATGCGCTTGCGGGCGCGGTCGAACACCACGTAGAAGCCCTCCATGATCACGGCGCCCATGACGGTGCCGGTGGAGGACTGGGAGATGGCGAACTTGTAGCAGTCATCTTGAGAGGTGGCCACATCCTCCACTGGGCGCAGGTATTGCTGCAGGGGGAGAGGAACCATCAGGGAAGGGGGCGGGGGAGGCAGCTGCGCCCACCCAGTGTGGTCCTGCCTGCACTGCCCTCTCCAGCCCACGCTCCCTGGGCAGGGTCTGGCCAGGCCAACACTCACCTGGGGCAGGATGGTGATCCGGAAGGACTGGTTGGTGGTCTCCCCCATCAGGTAGAGGGACAGGACCGGGAAGATGTGCCAGGGGGTGGTGCCGACCTGCCAGCAAACCAGCTGCTCCCCCAGCCAGAAGCCGTCTGGGAACTTCTCCGTCTACCAGAGGGAAAGGGGAGGTGAGCGGGGCCAAGCTGGGCAGGCAGCAGAGATGCCAGGCAGGTGAGGGGCAGCCACACTGCCCACAGCCCCGCGCTGGCGCTGGGCCATGCCCGTGGGGAAGGGATGGGTTTCACCGACCGAGGACGCTGTTTTGATGGATTTCACTGCAGCCTCAAACACCTTCTTTGGCAGCCTGAGGTTGGTGGTCCCACTGTCCACGATGCTCTTGTCATAGTTGTACTGAGGGGCAGAAGAGGAGGAGTGACCCAGGTGCAGAACCAAGCCTTGCTCCCCTCCCAGCCCCCTCTGACTGATGGTGGGTGCCTCCAAGGCCCGTGGGGCAGGTCCCCTGCTGCCTCCTCACCTCTTTGCAGTCCATGTTCAGGTCCTGCCCGTTGACCTCCAGCTTGACAATGATGACCTCGTAGTACCACTCCTTGCGGATGGGGGTGTACCAGATGTCACCCACGTACAGCGAGCGGTCGATGCCACCGATGATCTGCAGAGGAGACAGAACGGCGCTGCCACCACACACTGGCAGTGCCCTGAGGGAGCCCCTGGCCTCCCTGCCACCCACGGGGTGCTCACCATGCTGCCTCCCACCGAGGCCACGGCCTCTGTCTCGTTGGGAGAGAAGCCTGTCCCGCACAGCTGCAGGGAGAAGATGTTGGGCACCCGCGTCTGCTTCACCAGGGAGTCAAAGAAGGGCTCCAGGCTGTCGTCAGGCTGGTGGGAGGAGAAAGCAGAGACAGGACAGGGATGTGTCAGTGCTGTCGCTTCTCCAGGAGCTCTCTGCGCCCAGGGGAGTTCCCCTTGCCAGCACTGCTGTGCTCCAAGGGGCAAACAGGGACAAGGAAAAAGGCAACTGAAGCGTTTTGGTGCTCACATCCAGGACTGTGAGCCAGAACTCACCCGGGCAATCTCGGCGTACGCCAGCCCCAGGATCCCTTCCCAGTTGGAGCCGTTGATGAAGAATTTGTCTGACTCCGTGATGGCAGCAATGTTGGCTCTGACAGTGACGTTGGGGCCGTGCGGGATGGTGACAAGGTCAGTGCCCAGTTCCCCTTCCCACTTGCCCTGGGTGTAGGGCACGTACACCCCCTTCCGCAGGTCGCGGTAGGTGCTGGACCTGCAATGGTGTCAAAGGGACGAGGAAGACCAGCAGGGGTTATGTGGATCCAGCCATTCCAGAGGCCAGGCAGTACCTGGCAGGGTCTGGCCAGACCTCCAGCAAGGAGAAGCAGTGTGCCCAAGGGGCTGGGCTCTGCGTCCCCTCAGAATACTCACAGCTGCCGCTGGTAGTATCTCCGGAGGAAGGGGTGTGGTGCAGCTCCCACAGCAAAGTTACTGCTCCCTGTGTCCACCAGGATATTCAGCTGGAGAAGGAAGAAAGACAGGAAGGCTCATCAGTGCAGTGGGACCCTCTTTTTGCTGTGCCCAGAAAGGAGAAGGAGGTGGTGAAGCAGCAGGCAGCAACATCAGGAAGTTGCACAAAAAGCAAACACCATCCAGCACTGTGCAAACAGAGCATGAGCTCCTTGCTCAGCATGGCCCAGCCTCAGCCCCCAAATCCACAGGCAGGATTCGGGAAGCGCTTGGCAGGTGTCATGGGGCCGGAGAGCAGCAGCAAGACAGGGTGCACAGGCTGCCCTTGCCAGGAAAGCAGATTTGCTGGCACAGCTGGTGGGAAGGATCGCTGGTGGGCAGCCCCCGCAGATCCCTGCGCCCGCTAATCGCCACCCATATGCCGAGGGCAGGGCCAGGAGCGGGCCAGCCGGATCCTGCCCTCAGCTGACCCGTGCCTGTGGCCCTGGCACGGAGCGGGGTGGGATGGCCGGGGTGGGAGAGGGGCTGTCCGAGCCTCCCGGCTGTGCGGGGCAGCAGAGCGCGGGGTGAGCCCTGACCCCAAACCCGGAGCTGCTTCACAGCACCACCCCGGGCAGCAGCACCAGGGCTTTGGCCCTTAATCTGTGGAGTCAGAGGGAGGGGAAGAAGGTCAATGCGCTTGTGTTAATCGCAGCAGCACCGGCGTTCCAGGCCATGGGTAATGACCAGAGCAGCACGTTCACCCTTCCAATACCCACCCTGGGCCAGCTCAGTGCCCACCACACAGCCCGACCTCCTCCTGGCAACCTGGCACCTGCGCCATTCCCAGGGCTGTTCCTGGCTCTGTGGGTGGGTCATTAGGGGCCACCTGCTCCACACAGCTCATCTCCAATCCCCAGGGCACCCGGAGGAGACTGGTTTCCCTGGAGAAGGACCTGCTGAGCTGACACTGCAAGGAGAGGAGGCAGGGAGGGCTCTTGCAGGCTCCATCCTGCTGAAAGGGTCACGCACAGGACTCACGTGGAGAGGACCCAGATCCTTGAGACTCAGCCCAGCCATCCATTCAGGCCACGACATGGCACGTGAACTGGCGAGGCCAGGACATGTGTGGCAGGGACACTGCCTGAAACCTGTCCCTGGAAGTGACAGCCCCTCCAGGCACCTCGGCAGCAGCACTGGCTCTGAGCCACGTGTGTCCCTAGAGCGGTGTGCTGCTCCTGGGGCATCAAGCCTGTGCCATCTGTCCCAAAACACCGGCTCCTGCTGCTCGGCTCGCCCCTCTTCCCTGTGTGTTTATGAATCAGCCTGTTCTGGGGAGCCAGGGAAACCAACATGCTTGGACACATGGAATGTGTGAGCAATCAGCTGCTGACGGTGACTTGGCAGCGCAGCACGGCTCAGAACCAAAATTAAAGCACAAGGGGATACAGAAACTTCCTTGTCAGCATCGGGAAGGTGAAAGGAAAGGTGAGGAGATGGATCACCACCTCCCTGCTGCATGTGAGCCTTTGGGAAGGATGCACGCACCCCCCAGGGCAAACACACTCCCAATTTCCTGCAGAGGCATAGCCAAACTCTTTCATATGAATCTTCTCATTCCATTGCAATGCCTGGAGGGATTTTGCTCCAGCACACACACACGGACACACACATGCATGCACAGGCACCACGTTTGCATTTGGAAGCAATCCGAGGCTGGAAGATGCTGCCCAAAAGGGTGACTGGCTCCGGAACGCATGAGTGCCTGGGAACAGGTGGTTCGCAAGGAAATTATCTGGCAGCTGCGACACGTGGCAGGCAGGAGATGATGAAATCACATTTAAAACTAGATTTCAGAAATAATCTCCTCCCTTTTTTTTTCTCCCCTAAACACACCCTGCCAGAGCAGGCAATAAATCCCAGGCACACAGGGACAACACAGTAGTGCTCCCAGAGATCCAATTTCCATGGCAGTGGTATCATTCCTCCGTCCACATCTTGCCCACACTGCTCTCTCCCACCACGCACAACGGGCACAGCCAGCTCGTGGGGAAAAGCCAGCCTTTATTTCAGAGCCTGGGTGGGTGCTGGCTGTCCTGGCAGCACCCAAAAAGTGGTGGTGGCAGGCGTGAGGGAATGTGGCCCTGTGCTGGGAGGAACGTGGAGCCTCAATCACCGAGCCCGAACCCTGGGCCAGACTTGTTGCTGGTGACAACGGGGATCAGGACGGGCACAAAAGGATTTAGCAGCAGGAACCTCCCCGATCTCATCCATAAAAGAGGGGAGGAGCTGGCCGCCCTGGGCTGCGTGACTGGCACCTGGCCCTCAGCACTCATCCTGTCCCCAGCACGCAGACACACGGTGTGGTGCCACACGAGCTGGGCAGCGCAGCTCCAGCTTGTGAGGGATGCTGACAAAAAGATGGAGCAGGATCGGAGCCTGGTGACGCACCAGCGCCTGCTCTGCCTGCCCTGTGGGCTCCCTTTCCATCCAGGCCATCCCATTTTCCTGCACTTTGCCTCCCCGCGTTGCCCCAACTCCTGCGCAGCGACAACCGTCACGAGGTTCCCGGGAAAACCGAGCTCTGGAGGATTTCTGGAGAATTTCCCCCGGCCGGGAGCAGCACACGGAGCCAGGCGGGCTGCGCCCGGGGCTGTGCTGGGAGGAGCTGCCAAGCACGGCTCGGCCGTGGGCTCCTCCGTGCCTGCCTGTGCCCGCTCCAGGCGGGCACCGGGCTGTGCGGCCACATCCCACCCCCGCCGCCCACAGCCCGCACCAGCTCCAGCGGCATCCTTCGGCTCGGGAGCGGGGATGGAGGCACGGAGGGAGGGCGGGAGGGAGGGGGAAGGGAGCGATGGAGGGATGCAGCCTGGCTCGCCCGCACGGAGAAGCACACGCAGCACCGGCCACCCCGCCCGGAGAGCCCGGACATCCCCCGGTGCGCTGGGGTCACCTTCGGCAGGCGCCTGCGGCCAGTTTTCACCGAAAGCCAGCAGAAAAAGCATCACCGGAGCGATGGAAAGCAGGAATGCCGCCGAGAACCACGCGAAGCCATGGTGGCACCCGCAGCGCCTCTGTTCTGCGCCCCGCAGCCCAGCACGGGCCCGGAGGGGCACCCGCAGCCGCCAGGGGTGCGGGGAATGCAGGGGATGAGGGAGATGCGAGGGATGCGAGAGATGCGGGGATCCCCTCCCACCTCACCTTCTGCGGGGGGCTGCCCACCGTCATCTCCACGTAGTACCCCTGCCCGGACTTGCCCCGCAGGTTGTCGATCATCTCCACGAAGCTGCCGGCGCTGTCGGGCTCGGTGTCCAGCGGCGCCCGGCGCTGCCGGAGCCCCGACGGCGGGGCCGCGCCGCCCCGCAGCGGCAGCCGGATGCGCGGCGGGGCCGGGAGGGCGCGCAGGACCCCCAGCCACAGAAGCAGCCAGGGCCAGGCAGGCGCCATGGCCGCGGGGAGCCGTCGGGGGAACGCGGTCAGCGGGCCCGCAGCGCCCCGCGCCTCGGCGGGGCGGCCGCGCCGGGGCGGGCGGGCGGCGCGGCGGCGGCGGGCATGGCGGCGCGCACGGACCCGCCCCGGAAAGCCCGCCCGCCGGCGGAAGCGCTCACCGAGAGACCCGCCCCGGCCCTGCCCGGTCCCCCCGGCCCTTGCCCGGTCCCCGTCCCCGTCCCCGTGCCGCTGCCCCGTCCCGCCCCGCCGGGACGCGCCGGGGTGCGCCGCGGGCCGTGCCCACGCGTCGCCATGGCAACCGCAGCCCCCGGCGGCCTCGCCGCGGTGACGTCATGTGTCCCGCCTCCCCGCTGGCCAATCGGGTGCCGCGTATGGCCCCGCCGGCCAATGGCGTGGAGGGGGCGGGCCCTGGCGCGGCGGGTCCCGCGCTCCCGGCAACCGGCGGCACGCGCGGATCGGCGCTCCCGGCCCGCGCCACGGCGAGCGGCGAGCGGTGAGCGGCGAGCGGGGGGGTCCCGGCACGGGCCCGGGCCCGGGCCCGGGCCCGGGGGAGGCTCCCCTCGGTGAGCGGAGGCTGCGGGGAGCGGCCCCGCGCTGGGCGGTTCCGGCCTTCCGCCCTGCGCGGGGTCTGCCGGCTCCTGGCCGTGCGTGTGTCGCGTGGGTGCTGTCGTGATATGGGCGAAACCGGGCTTTTTTCCTGTTTCTTTTAATACCTTGTTAACCAAAGCTGTTTGTCCGCCTCGCCAGCCGCGCTTTTTCCGTGGCTCCCGGCTGGCGCGGCGGCCGCTGCACTGAGGCTTCGGTCCTGTTTGCATAGAGCTGTAGAACGGGTTTTGGGGTTGGAAGGGACCTGAAAACCGTCCAGTTCCACTCCTGCTATGGGCAGGGACACCTTCCACTATCCACTAGCCCTGTCCAACCTGGCCTTGGACACTTCCAGGGATGGGGCAGCCACAGCTTCTCTGGCCACCCTGTGCCAGGGCCTCCCCATCATCACAGGAAAGAACTCCCTCCAAATATCTCACCTAAATCCCCTTCTTTTAGTTTAAAGCCGTTCCCCCTTGTCCCCATCTATTACAGCTACCCCTCAAGCACTGAAAGTCGCACTAAGGTCTCCAAGAGAGGAGTGAGCCCATAATTCATCCCCCAGTGCCAATACCAGGGATGGGAGATGGGGCTGACTTAGTTTTGGGAGAGGAAAATAGGAACAGAAGGCCTCGAGCGAGCTGCCCACATCCAAGTGCTGTAACTGGGGACATTTGGGAGGGGGAGTGGTGCGAGCTGGTTTGGTTTGGATGTCCTGAGAATATCTTTGCCTGGAAACTGCCAGGATTAGTTGCTGCTTCTGAGACTTACTTTACATAAGAGTTATAAATACGGAGTGGGCTGAGGACAGAGGGAGGTGAAGAGGGCAGTGATAGCTGTGTCACAGGTGGTGATCCTGCTCTGGGTGGTTATCACTGGGGGGTACTGGGCAGGTACCACAGGCCCTGGGTCTCACGAGGAAAGCAGAGGAATGCTTTTTCCACTGAGTATTTGGGGGGGTTTAGGATGAAATGTTTGACCTTGTCATTCAATTGTGTGTTTGAGCAGCTGTCGTGTCCCCCAGTGCTTGTGCTGGCCAAATGTGGCCACACAGAGCCACAGCTGGGGATGTTTGGGGTGAGGTGGGTGAATTCCAAGTGCCTGAACCTGTGCTGGAAGGGTCGTGAGGGCCCAGCTGTGGTGTGGTCTGTGAGTTAAATCATTAAGCAATGGGCCACAGGTGGAGCATATTAAGTTAGGATTCTTTTACAGTTTCTCAAGTACTCTCTGGGAAGGTGGGGGAGGTCAAGGTGTGGGGAGAGGCAGCTTTGTCTTTGGCCAGTGCTGATCCAGCCCTGGGATTTCTCTCAAAGCTGTGCTTTGGGAAAGCTGCTTGCTTTCTCTTTCTTCCCTTTCTTGTTTGAGCTTATTTTTTACCTGGTTAAAAAGTGCCTGCAGCATCTTTTCTGTAGAAACTTGAAGGCCTGGGGGATCTGATTATAACTTTGTGCCACTTCAGCTCTGCTCCTTGTTTCCACAGCCCTTAGAAGTGTGTGGAAGCTCTTTGAGTCCATTTTGCTGTGTGTGCTGCAGTGGAAGGGCTCTGCCATGTGCTGGGAACGAGGAATTTTCTTTTCTGAGGGCAGTTGTGACTCTGTGCTGGTTCCTCCCTGCTGCCAGGTGTAGGATCCATGGCAGGAGCCATGTGCATCGGGAACCAGCTCATTCTGGAAGAAGACTACAGTGAATCCTATGTTCCTAATGAGAAAGGTGAGGGTGGCTCGTCCTCCCAGGAGCTGGGAGAAGGGAGTCAGGCGTGCATTCAGAAATAGGTGCATTCAGAAAACAGGAATTGGTTTCTGAAGTGGGTGGAGAGGGTGGAATACATGGGATTCTAAAGGAGGCAGAGCTGAATGTCACTTGGCAGTGTCACTCCCCGTGTCCCCAGCCTGGCAGGATGGGCTCTACAGGCACACGGGACTGTGCCGGTGGCTTTGGGCAGTCTTGTTTTGGGCTCAGGATCTCCCAGTGTGCCCACAGCTTTAGCTGAGGGGGGTGGCTCTGTTGTGTAGACCAACTTCACAGACCCCTCTTCTGTTTCCCCAGAAATCCGGGAGTTTGCGCCGATACTCGGGATTGACCCCGACGCAGAGCCGGAGCTGCTGTGGCTGGCCAGGGAGTGCCTGATGACCCCGCTGCCCCCGAATTGGAAGGCCTGGTGAGAGCTCTGGCAGCGGCTGTGCTGGGGGATTCCCAGTGACAGGACAAAGGGAATGGCTTCCAACGGGCAGAGAATAGGGTTAGACAGGGTATCAGGAGCTCAGGGCTTTTTGGGGTGGCAGAAGGGGAAAAACTGTTTGGGAAGCTGGATGTGAGCATCCTGGCAGAGCTGCTTCCCTACACTGGTACCTTTTTGGCCTCTTGGAGATGTCACACTGCTCTTCCCTGAGCTTCAGGTGCCCACACCATCAGCCATGTTCTGGCCTGTGCAGCTGTATTTTTAACGTTTTCACCTTTTCCTGCTGTTTTTGCCATGCAGCCGAGATATCACTGGAGGTGGTGAACTCTATTACTTCAACTTTGAAAATGGCTGCTCCATGTGGGAGCATCCCTGTGATGAGCACTACAGGCAGCTGGTCATCCGGGAGCGGGAGAAGCTGCTGGCACGGGGCAGCTTGAAGAAGGAAAAGAAGGAGAAGAAAGAGAAGAAGCAGAAGAAGGAGAAGAAAGAGAAGAAGAAGGACAAGAAGGAGAAGCATTTCCTGAAGCAGCTCCCTGTGAGTAGGCTCTGCTTGCAGTGCTTCTGGGGAGGGCTGGGCGGAGGATGAGCAAGTGGTTTCAAGGACAGAGAGTGCATCCTGAACCCACACCCAGGCGATGGGCAGTGAATCAGCTGGGGTGGGAGCACTGAGTACAGAATCACCCTTAATTCTGGCTGTAAGACACTCTGTAGTGAGCACTTGTGTGTGTCTGGGAGGGAGAGGAGTATTCAGGACTCATTCAGATGGGCATTTAGAAAGCAAAACGTGTGAGTAGATCAACCCCTGTTTCCTTCCCTGCCCTGTGCGCTGGTGCCTGCTGGGTGTGGGGTCTCTGAGCAGGGTTAGTGCGGCAGCCCCTGTTTGCACAGGGGAGCTCTTGTCCCGCTCCAAGGTCAGGAGTGTGAGCTGTGCACCTGTGCTGTCCTGCCAGTGATTTCCCTGTGCTTCTCCAGCCCCCAGGCTGCCAGCTGGCACCCATCCAGCCTCCCCTGGGCACCCTCTCTCCTCTCCGTGGCCTCGCACCGTCTTCATCCTTCGCTCTTCGTGGGTCCCTGAACCCGGACCTGGGGCGTGTGGTGGACTCCAGCCTCATCCCCAAGGAAGGAGCTCTGGTGAGGCTCCCTCTTCCCTGGGAATGTGCCCTGGGAAGCACACTGCAAAGGGTCACAGGTGTGGGGACGTTTAAATGACAGGATTTGTGGTCTTCTGTCAGTTTTGAAATACTGTTGTATGTTAAAAAGCTGTATTTCTTTTCTTTTTCTAGGGAGCTCAGTGCTAAATTAGTGGTGAACTTTCTTCTGCTGTGTTTAGCAGATTTAAAGAATTGTTTCAATAACTGTTGTAGAGGAAAAAAAGTCTGTTAAGTTTTAGTAGAATTTGGTGTCCAAATGAAACATGATAAACAATACAGATAATACAATTTAATAAACTATTTTCACTTTTCTATTTGAGAATAAAATTAAAAGAACAGTTTTCCTCATGAATGTAAGGTTTGCAACCATGCTGAAAGCTTTATTTATTTATTACTAGAAAGTGACCTGGGGGTCAGTAAAACTTGTTAAGTGGTTGAGGCTGATCCTTTAAAGGAAGGCAAAGCAAAATATGTGTAAAGCACAGAAATAACCACCTTCACAAATGAACAAACAAGTGGTAGGAAACTGAGCTCCCTCCCAGAATCCAGCAGCTGCCCCATATCTCAGTGGGTCCCTAGCTCCCCTTTCCTGTTGTCTGACCTCTCACTTCCCTTTCTTCTGGCCTTCACAGCCTGCAGAGATCTCGAAGCTCACCAGCCACACTGACAACCTGCTGGACTTGGTCTGTGAAGAGAAAAGTTCCTTGAATGTAACAGTGCCAGAGAAATGGAGAAACGAAGAGGAAGAAAGTGAAAATGAGGTATTTGTGTGCCCTGGCTCTTGCTGCAACCAGAGTGCTGAAGCCTCCTGATGCTCCCCTGGTAATGGCTGCTCCAGTTGCCCCTGGGCTTTCATTTGTGCTGCCTTTTCTTTGTGCTGTTTGGTCCCCAAAAAGCATCTAATCCTATTTTCACATGGTAATCCCTATAAATCAACAGCTGCCACTGTGTAATTCCAAGATGAATTGGCTGTAGGTGCATTGCCATGGCTCTGCTGCCTAATTTCGCTGCTGAGGAACCCCTGCTGTTCCTCCTGTGGAATTGCAGAGGTCAGAATTTTGGCCATTTCATTGTTTTTGTTTTAATCCCTCAGAGTTTCCGTGGGACATCAAGGCTGTTAAAAAACGTGTACCTGGATGTTGAAGCTCTGGGAGGCAGCTTTGACTCTGAGGTAAGAGCACGGTGATGGGATGGGCAGGGGAGGCTGCCCGGGGCGAGAAGAGCTGTGGCACTGCCAGGGGATGAGAGTGCAGGAATGGGACCAGAGGGAGGAGTTTCCTGCTTAGGAGCAGGAGCAACCTGGAGCAGAGTGATGGTGAGGAAGGCACAGCAGCAGGGCTGGGGGTGTGAGAAGCCAGATGTGGCCCACAGGGGACAGTGGGGTGGGCATTGAAGGGAAATTTGTGCTTGAGTTGTTGTGGTTTGGAGCTGGGACTTGGGGAGATATCTTTGCAGAGGCTGGAGCTTTGTTTCATCCTCAAATAGAAAAAATAAAGCCAGGTAGGTGAAGCAGGCAAGGGGGAAATCTGCTTTTCCAGGGAACAGCAGGAAAAGGGTCTTGGGTCAGAGGTGCCAGTGCACTTGGTGTGGGAGGAAGGCTCAGTGAGGAAGAGGCACTTCCACTCTGCATGGTGGTGGTCAGGGGGTGTGGAGGGAAGGCTCCGTGTCAGCTGAAGCTGCAGTGTTGGAGCTGGGGAGAGGAGAGGGGAACGTCCTCTGGGAATGCTCTTGCACCTCACTCAGTTCCACAGGACTCTTCACGTGGGCTGCACGTGGCCGCTTTTCTGTGGCAACACAAAACCTGTTTTTCTTTCTTCTTGCCCTGCTGATAAATCCCGTGGCTGAGGCACGGAGCATTCGGTGCACCCAAGGCCTTGTGCAGACGCTGTGCTTTCCCTGTGCTTCCTCAGCTGGGATCAGGCTTAAGATGACAAGGGCACAATGGGAAGTGCGTTGTAAGCAGCTCCGGTGATTTGGCCCGACTGTTTGTGCTGACATTAATCCTTTCTCACCGCTTTGAAAATCCTGTTCCAGTATCTGAAAGGCAAATTAATTTCTTTTAAAGTGTTTTAGAGTATTTCTCTTATCCTTTTCACAGCACACGAAAATTAAGCTGTAAAGTACTTTGCTGGAGAACCTATTCACGGTGCTGGGCAGGATCTGCAAAGGCTTATGCTAAAGTGGATGTGACAAAGAGAGCCCTGACTCTCTCATCTCCAGACAACAAGCAGCCTGTGGGGGCCCAATTCCTCACTGAAATGTTAATGTGTGCAGGAACAAAGAGCTGTCTTGGCATTTCAGTGCCGCGGGGATGGGGCTTCGGGAATCTATTATGGAATGGCAATTGCTACCCACCAGCCAGGCTGTTAACCCAGATGGGTGATAGCCTAGTCCTGGTAAGATAGCAGTGCCCCGACTGGAAAATAGAATTCTTTTGTAGTTCCATGAGATGGCAGTAGAAAGGCGTTCCTAGGAGCGGGTCTCAGCCTGCTCCCGAGCTGTTCTCCAGCTTCCTTGCAAAACAGGAGGGAAGGGTTTGTGTGGCAAGACCCCAGGGGGAAATCTAAGCAGTAATAGGTGAAATAATGAAAAAGACTGGCTTCATGTAGCCCCTGATCAGGGCTGAATGCCTGTATTCAAAGGAAACAGGAGGTGTTAGTGACTTGCTGGGACAGGCTGTTGAGTGGAGTGGAGGCAGCCTCAGACACGGCTCGCAGGGAACCCGGAGCTGGGAAGAGTCTGGGAGAACAGCGAGTTTGTGGAGCTGGCCAGCAGGAAAAGCAGCACTGAAGCCTCCAACAGCTTGATGTTTGGGAATCTGGGCCTGTGAGCTCCCGAATTCCCAGGAAAGCTGTTCAGCTGGAGAGCTTTCCGCTCTAGGGGTGCGTGTGGTGGGTGGTGACCCGTCACAGGCGGGGCGAGTATTCCAGCTTGGGAAGGTGCTGTGGGGAATTCTGCAAGTGGCTGTGTCCCCCCCCACTAGGAGAACAACAAGGAGGAGCAGGAGGACCGTGGCAGCCCATCAGCTGGTGCTGCTGATGCTGCTGAAGCTGCTCCCCAGCCCCATGGGAGCCCTGAGGAGGAAGGTGCCAGCCTGGGAGAGGTGACAGTGGCTCCCTGGCATCCCCGTCCTGCTTGCACGGTGCCAGCCAGGCTTTGCATGCAGTAGGCAGCTTCTGGTGTTGTGGTGTGTGTCTGTGGCTGCTTGGCTTGTTTCTGTTGTTGGTGGTTAAAGTTTCATGCTGATCACTGGAAGTAATGATTGGATAGGCAGGAATTTCCCATCTGTTTGTGCCACTCAGTGCAGGTAAAAGGTTGGGAAAAGATCACCCAAAGCCAGTTATAACCCAGGTGACTTGTCCAGCTCTGAAATCCATAGAAAATCCACAGTCTGTTGTTACAGGAGGAAAAACCTCCCTCCTCCTCCTCCTCCACCTGTGTGTCTGACTGGCACGGTTCCCTCTTCTGCAGAGTTGCATTTGTGATCATCAAGTTGTGCTGCTAACAAAAGGTTTGCCCATAATTGCCATTGAAATAGGATTCTGCCAGCCAAAGAGATTATTCTGGGATATTTTAGTAGCTGAAGTGAACTTGCCTGGAGAGAAATCCTTTTGTGTGCACACCATTGCTGGTGTATTGATATATTTTGGTGTGTGTGATCCTGTGTTCAAGCATCAGAATCCTGCTTGGCCTCATTTGGGATATCCTGGATGCTGCCAGGTCTCCTGGGGGGATGACCTCAGGAGAACTCTGCAGCAAGTTGTCCAAAAGGAGCATAATTTTGCATAATTCCCCATAAAAGGGGAAGCACGAGGGCGACTAAAGAAGTTCCCCTTGCCCACCTTTCTCTGGGTCCCGGTGTCCCCAAGGAGCCTCGTGTGGCTGGTTGGTGACTCTGGGAACCTCTGCTGGACAGGGGCTGGGAGCTGTCAGTCCCAGGGAATTGCAGGTGAGGCCCAGAGCTGCAGGATTTTTGGGAAGTGCCCGGGGGTTTCTCTGTCCCCTCCATCCTGCTGGATGCTCGCTCGTCCCCAGGGAGGTCTGGCAGACCAATGCCACACTCTGGAACACGCTCCCGGAGCGTTCCAGCTCCAGGCTGGGAGCTGACAGCATTCCGGAGGCACTCTGATAAAAATACACCGCTAAAATATGCGCTCAGTGTACGGAACACGCCGTGCACAGGATGCAGGGAATGTTTGACAAGACACCGCGGCATTAATAAAACAGCGAGGAAGTGGGACGTGCGAGCAGGTCTGTTTGCATGCTGATGAAGGAGCCTTCTCCTGGCTATTCCCCTCTCCATGGGCAGTGTTGTGGCATCCCCGCTGCTGGGAGAGGCAGTTGAACCTTTGGGTGACTAAGCTTTAACTCGGGGTTGTTTTTTTTCCCCCATCTCTCAGCCTCCTGTGTTAGTCACGGGCTCGTTCTGAGCTCCGAGTGGTGCTTTCAATCAGTGCCCACCCTCCAGTCTCCAGTCTGTCCCACTGGAAGGTGGGATGGTGATCCTGCCTGCTCTCCTCTGCTTAAAATGTCAGGCAGAAGTGAAATGTCCTGTCACGGTCTCTTACAAATTTTCATCTCTCACTGAACAGATCCAGTGTGGAAGCATAAATGGGCCTGCTGTGGGGCATGGTGGGTGCTCCCAGGGGCTGGTGGCCTTGCACAGCCACTCTTATCCACTGAGATCCTGTGAATAAAAAGGCAACAGATCAAAAAAAAGTCAGAGCCCAAGACATGATTGTGTCAATGGAGTCCCTTGCCTCGGAATGGGACTGTGTGAAAAGAAGTCAAACAGGTCTTGAAGTCACCCAAAGCTTTGTGATTTTGCTGCTTGCTGTAGGAGAGCCTGCGCTGTTCCTGACTCCTGCATTCTGCCCCAGAGAGAGAATGTTGGGTCTCTAATTGTGTTTGACTTGCTGCCTAGAAGGAGTCTTTAAAATCAAGACATCCTGAAGAAGTGCCAGAGTCTTCCTTGGATTCTGGTGCTGCGTGCCCTCCGTCTTCGGTTCAGATCCTCCCCGGAGATGCTGACAGCAGCCTGTCTGCCCAGAACAAGGAGGGGGAACTTGCTGGGGATGAAGTAGTGGACAAGGAAGACGCTGAGGTGGAAGGAGATGCCTCTGCAGCTGAGGAGTTGCCTCAGTCTGAGGGTGAAGGAAGCGCAGCAGGGATGGACGTGCCCGGCTCTCCTGGGCAGCCCGGAGCCGCCTCTCCGGCTGCGGAAGGGGCCGAGGCAGATCAGCTGGTGAGCCTGGCTGCCACTGCTGACACTGTGTCCTGTGGAGAAAAGGTACTGGATGAAGAGAGGGAAGAAGCAGCTGATTCCAAATCAGAGAACAGGCTGGATGATGGCAAAGTAAGCGATGTGCCTGTGTGGGTTTGGTGTTGGCTGTTCCCGTCGTCTCGTCAGGCCTTGACTCAGGAAAGCTCTTGGAGCACTCTCTGGTTTTCTGTGAAGCCAGTCCCAAGTGCTTTCCTGGTCAGCAGGGTCATTCCTGGGGGGGGCACGAGTGCTCTGAATTCCCAGATTGGCATCTTCAGGACTGAGCTGGGCAATTCTTCTCTCCTGCACACACCAAGTGCTGCCCAAAGCCACCAGCGGGCAAAACCCTCAACTGTGCCGCGTGTTTTGAATCTGGGAGGAGGAGCAGTCTCAGCTTCCAGTGCTGCCGTCTGTCCTGGGCGAGCAGGGCTGATAATGAAGCTCACGCCGAGCCCAGCTGTCTGTGCTGCTTTGTTTCTCTCCTTCTGTTGTTTCTCTCAGCTTGCTCAGAGCTGGGGCAGGCGCGTAAGGAGCTGCCAGGCGCCGCGTTCGCAGCTCCGCGAGAGGTGCGAGGTTGGGGTGGGGAAGGACGGAGCCTCGGGGCTGGTTCTGGAGCTGGGAGCACAGAACGTTCCAGTCCTCCCACTCTGTGGGGAGAACTGGCCACGCTGCAGAAGCAGGGCCTTGGGCTGAGCGTCACACGCTGCCCGCGGCCTGGCCCCGCAGCTGGGCTGCCAGACACGCGCTGTCCGCTCGTGTTCGTTCACGTTCCAGAGTGGAATCCGAGCCAGAAGATGGGATCTGATGAACGATCTCTCTCCAGTCTGGCTGCCTTCCTGCTGATTTTGGTGATTTCTCAAGTTCACTGATGCGTGATGTCTGTAAGAAATGATAAACTGCAAAACCGAGCCTGGGAAACGCGCTCTGTCCTGAAGAGCTGAGAGCGTTGCTTTCCCAAACTCATCTGTGTGCTTTGTGCACCTGAGCTGTTCTGCTGAAGTCAGCAGGGCCACAGGGTGTTCCCATCGAGCAGTTCCCTGCAGCTGCTGATGGCTGGGAAGGCAGGAGCCCTCGCTGCACTCAGACACAGCAAAATGGAATATTTAAAGTGCTTTTATGGCTCCAGTGCTGTTCTGTGTGGTGGGCTGGGAGCTCTGAGAGCTGCAGAGATCCTTGCACATGGCGAGGAAGCAAGTGCCTTTTATCAGGGGTGTTTGAAGAGCACTTTTTTGCCCTCCCCAGCCCCTTCTCCTGCCCTCCTGTGAAGCGGTGTCTTGTGCTTGTCTTGTGGGTCACACATCCTCGGCGTCTTCCCCATGATGTTCAGTCACCTTTTCTTCTCTGAGAGAGGCCAGATTTGCGTTCCCAGTAGCAGCTGCCGTGTTGGGAATGCCCAGGTGGAGCTGCAGGGCTAGGACATGTGCAGGCTGTAACGTGTATTTCCTCTCAGCTTTCAAAGGCATCCGGGGTCAGTGGCTGTGAGCAGGACTTGCCCATCTCCAAGTGCTCCGACCATGAGGTGGTTCAGCCTGTGGTGAGTCACCAAAAGCTCCTTTTTCCTTGGCTGTGGGCTTCAGGTTCCTCTGGGATGGTGCAGCCAGTGGGTGCAGTGCCCACCTCGTGCAGTGCCCTCGCAGCTGTGCGTGGCACAGGCCAGCAGTGTCACCCTGCACCTTGCAGACTGGGTCTGTGGGTGAGGTAATATCCCTGGAAAAGTAGGTCACAGAGAGCTGAGGCTGTACTTGGATAATTGCAAAAAGGAAAATAATAAGCAATGTAAAAATTGTGCTTTGAGGGGCTCAGCAGCTTTTGCTGAGGGGGGTGTGTGTGGCTGGGAGACCCCGCTCCGGAGGGTCCCCGCGGCAGAGCAGGGGGGAGGGCGGCCCTGGCATGGGGGAGATGCCCATCAGCATCTTTTCATCTCCACAGGAAGCTGCCGTTGCCATCTGCCAGTGGGAGCAGAGGCAGCGTGGCCAGCAAATGGCTGAGAATGTCATTATTTACTGCGCTGGTACGAGCCTGTGCTGGCAAGTGGCTCGGCCTTGTGTGGGCACGTGTGTGCAGGGCCCCCGAGGCTGCCAGGAGCAGGGATTGTCTTGAAGGGTGAGGAAAGAAACCCCAGGAAATGTGCAGCAGGACCACAAAGGGGAGCAGTAGAGCCTGGGGAAGATGTGCTCCCTTTGGAGGTTCCTTGTGCCACCCTTGCCTGCTGAAGCCAGTGGCATGGAGGGGTGCTCTGGGGCTGTGCCAGTGCCCTCTCGTGTGGCACTGATGTCCCTTGATCCCACAGGGAGGAACCCAGTGAAGGGAAATGCTGCTGCCCTGCTGTCAGTGGGGTGGTGAGCAGGGGTATTCCGAGCTGTGTTGGGATCTTGGTCTCGGGATCTCTGGTTTCTCATCAGGGACTGATCCTTTCTGCTTTCTTTTTTAGGGCTTGGACTTCAAGAGCCTGCTTTCTAAGGAGGTTCTGCGTGTGGGGACTGCGTCTCCTGATTTGGACAGCCCCGAGTGCAAGGTCAGCGCCGTGTGAGTGGTCAGGGGGGGTCTGTGAGCAGGCAGGTGGAATCCTGTGGTGTGGTGCTGTCAGTAAAGGCTTGCAGAGGTGAACAGCAGCGATGTATGAAGTGTCGGAGGTCACAGCAGCACCACCAGTGCATTGTTTTTTCTGTAGAGATGAGGTGCAGGTGGCTACACAAAGAACACAAACCCTGAGGTGGCTGGCGGGGTGTACACAGGCAGGCTCCCCTGTGTGCTTTCCCTGCCCCACTATGACAGCCAGTAAATGGCTTTCCTGGGGAATGGAGGAAGTAGAGTCTATTTTCCTTTCTTCTTTTGTGTGTCTATTTGTCCTTTTCTTTCTCTTAAGCAGATGGGAAGGATTTGTGTGGCAGAGCACGATAGAATCAATGGGAAGAAAAGGAGGTTAACTCCCTCTGACAGATTTTGGTAGAGGGAAGCTTATTTTTAAGCATTTGGTTGTCTTGCCTGCTTTAATGCAGGGGGAAAAGGGGCTCCTTTCAGTGAGTCTGTGGCACATGGAGTGTACATGTGTGCACATGTCTGTGTCAGCCTGGGATGCAGCTCTGGTCAGGCAGCCCTGCCTGAGGATTGCTGTGTATCTCTGGTTTATCCTTGTCTTCTCAGCGTAGCTCTGAGTTGGCTTGCTCAGCCCCACGTTCCTCTGGAGCCCTCCTGCTCCGTCTCTGTGTTGATTGGAGGCAGGATCCAGGATCCAGCTGGGGTTACTCAGCCTTGCCCTGATTGTGAGCGGATCAGCTGCTCTGGAGGAGAGACCCTGAGTGGCAAACTCCCCACCTGTCCAGCAGAGAGGAGCAATCCTGTTTGCAAGGTTGTGTCTGGAGAATACACCTGTCCTCTTGTGCCTAATAATGAGCATAATCAGATGTGAAGGGAAAACAAAACATATGCCTGCTGTGCTGGCCCTCTCCCTCCCCGCAGCGCAGGCACTGTGCATGCAAATGCTGCTCGGAGCAGCCACGTTTGGGTTTATTACAGCCGTGTTTGGGGAGAGGTGGGTGTGAAATGGTGCTCCCTGCAGAACTGCAGCTGCTCTTTTGTGTCTGTGCACGGAGGCTCGGCTGGAACGGCTCGGGGTTGTAGGAATGTGCCTGCTTCCATGTGAGGAGCTCGCCTTGCTTTGGAGACGTTGGCAAAATATTCTGTTGTTAAAAAAAAAAAAAAGGAAAAGTAAAAGACACCTCTGGCAGCTCGGTGGGCACAGCATTGGAGGGGTTTTGTTGGTGTGTTTTGGCAGGAGCTGTGGTGGCTGCAGAGGCTCTGTGGGATGTGTCCTGCTGGACCTGGGAGAGGGGAGGCTGCTCCTTCTCCCCTTCCCTTACCAGGGACTGAAAGTGCAAGATGCAGAGCTGTGGGATCATAGAATATCCTGAGTTGGCAGGAACCCACAGATATCATCAAAGTCCAGCTCCTGGCCCGGCACAGACACCCCAAAGTCCCACCTGTGCCTGAGAGCACTGTGCAAGTGCTCCTGGAGCTCTGGCAGCCTCGGGGCTGTGCCCATTCCCTGGGCAGCCTGGGCAGTGCCCGACCCTCGGGGAAAAAAGCAAACCTGTCCCAAGTGCTCAGTGCTGGCACCTTGCAGCCTGATCTGAGCTGATGTGAGATGTCCCTTGGGATCTGGGCTGTGCAGAGGGAGGGGATGGCCCATTATCTGTCATCCCTGTGTTCTCACAGCTGGTTTTGTGTCTTGAGCATGTGAAGTGTCCTCCGGGGATGCAGCTGGGTGGAAAACTGAGCTGCTTGGGGTTCTGGGACTGCTGGGGATCCTGGGGCAACAGGAGGGGCAAGGATCTGATAATTTCACAGACAAGGCTTAAAATCTGCCCTGCAGATGGGTGCTGTCCTCCCCTTCCCAACGTGTCCAGAGGTTCCTGCAGCCCAGGATTCCTGGGGAGGGGCTGCCCTGTTGGGCAGAGGGGCAGTAGCAGCCCTGTGCACGAGCTCAGGGGAGTTATCCCGTGAGCAGGTACCCTCTTTCCAAGATGATCTCCTTCCCCATTTGTCTGGCTCCTTCCCGTTCCCAGGCAGCAGTGACAGAGCCCATTTGGAGTGAGGAAACATTTGCTGAGCTCCTCGGTTCTGGGGAATTGGAGCCATTAGTTACAGGGGCAGGAGGGGGCCGGGGTGGGGGGCTCTGCCCAGGCTGATGTGATGGGAGGTGACAGCACTTGCAGGGAATCCTTCTGCCGTTTGCTCCACTGAACATTTGCATAAATTACTGCAGCTTTAATTCCGTGTTCTTTTGGCCCTGCTCCACGCACAGCCCTGCAAGGCAGGGGCTGAGCTCACCTGCTGGGGTTCCCAAAAATTTATGAATGGGCCCTCCCTGCTTCCTGTGGGGCTGGCAGGTGAGGAGGGAAGTCCTTCCCCTCCTCAGGTGTCCCTGCTGGAGGGACAGAGGGATCTGGGAGCTGGCAGGGGGGGAAAGGAGCAGCTGATTATTTCACATTCGAGTATTTTCTATTCGTATTTCAAGTACTGTGCCATAAATAAGCCAACTGAATGCTCGGTGTGCTGCCAAGGGGGCTGGATTCCCTGGCAGCACCCACCCTGATGTATCCCAGAGTCAGAAATCCCTGGACTGGTGACTCTGTGTGCAGCCCATCACACCCTGCCCTGGAACCAGGATGGGAGGCAGGGCTGAGTCCTGATGTGATTTTTGGTCCCAGACAATACATCCTTTGTTTCATTGCCACAGCACTTTGTGTGTGTGTGTGACATTGCTCTTTTAGGAGATTTCTCTCCTGGGCTTTCCAGGGAGTTTAGTGTGACTTGGGATTGTAAAATGACCTTCAGGAGAGAAAAGCCAAACCTGTGTCCCAAGTTCTTAGTGCTGGCAGGGAGTTCATCTCTTTTCTGAGAAAGCTGAGCTCCCAGGCCTGCCCTTGTGCTTCTGGAAGGATTCCTGGGGTGGTTGGAGACCCTTGGATACCCTCAGGGGAGGAGCCTGGCACATCCAGCGTTCTGGAACAGCCTGCGGGTGCCATATGGTCCAGCTCATTCTGTGGACCTTCAGCAGAACTCCTGCGAGGTCTTGGATGGCGATGGAACCACAAACTCCACCCTGTTTGCTTTTACCTGCAGGCCCAGGAGCTGGGAGAAGAGGAGAAAGACCAAAGCAAAGCCAGTGCAGAGGAAGAGCAAAACAGAAGAGCAGAAGCTGCTGAGAGGTATGGTACAAACAGAGCCACAAGGGAGGCGTGGGCAGCTCCAGCTGCTGCTGCCTCTCCTGCCTTGTCCTCCCTGCTCTGCCCATTGCAGCCTGTCCAGATGTGCCCTGTACAGCACCCCCAGATGCTGCAGCCTCTCACAGGGTCTTTCCCACTAAACCTCTCGCTTCTCCTGCCGCCTCCTTAGCCCTGCCTCAGCAGGTTTCAGCTTCTGCCTGGGTGGGCAGTGACGGTGCCTGCCCATCATTTCCCTGGGGCTGCCCCAGCTGTGGCTCTGGCCTCTGCCTCCCTCACAGCTCCCACCGCTCTCGGAGGCTGTGAAAGTCCTGCTCTTGCCAGGATGGTCTGAGCCTGGTAACGCCGTGTGCTGGGCCCTGGGGTGTTAAAAGGGGAAGATGTGGCCACTGGCCATTGCCTGATGGCAGCCTTACTGGCCCTGCTGGGCTGAGCCTGTAGCTAAAGGCTCTCAGGGTGTCTGTTCCTGGTGCCAGGAGAGTCCAGCTGTGATGGGAACAGTTCTCTTCCTTCCACAGAGGTGGCCTTGACCAGGTGTGAGCATGAAGCTGTTTTATATCCTGGCACGTGGACAGCTGACCAGCTGTTATCCCAAGAGGAATGCTGGCTTCCAGACCCCCAGTTACCACAAGGACTGGGCTGTCTAGGGGAGCTGTTTCCAGCCTGTTTATGGGGATTTGTTTGGAACAGTTGGAGTTCTGTTCTGAGCAGTGAGCTCTGTGCTCCCTCGAGCTCCTCCTCCTTGGAGAGCCCCAGCCTGGCATTTACAGAGGAGTTGTGTCAAAGCTCTTGGCCTCCACACAGAGTTACACGTTCTCCAGGGCACTGGGAACCAAGGAGCTGCTGCCTGTGCCAGGAAAATTCGTGAGCAGAAGCTGCAGTCCGTCTTAATGACTGGCTGTGTGGGATTTGCAGCCTTGTTCTTGGAGGAGCTGTTCGTGTGAGGGTCTCCAAAAACGTGTTCTGCCCGCAGGAATTGTCTCCTTATCACTTGGTTCCTGCTTCCCAGCTGAGCATCCTCTCTTTCTCTCTGCCTGTGAAGCTGCTCGTGCTTGCCCTGTCTCTCCTCTCTGTGCTTCTGAGATGAAGTAGGACTGTAAATACAAACATGCCTGCCAACACTTCCAGCTGTAATTTGGACAGCAGTGTGAGTATGGCTGATAGGGCTGATGCACCTTGGGGACATTCTCCAAGGACCTGGAAAGAGTGGGATAACCCAGGGAAGGGATCCAGCACATTGAGACTGATATCCATAATATCCTCAGCTGCCTGTTAGTCTGACACGAGATGGTGGGAATTGTGTGGAGCTTCCCTGTGGCTTTGGCAGCCCCGTGTTGGCCAGGCAGGTCCTGTTGGCAGGCATGGCTTGGTGCCCACCTGTGTCACCTGCACGTCCTTGTCCACCTGCAGCAGCCACTTGACTCTGACCTGAACTAATCTGATCTTCTGTCCCCTCTTTTGTGCTGCCAAGTGAGAGGGATCTCTGTGCTTGTGAGACACCAGTGGAGCGTTTCGGGTTAGAAAATCCCGATGGGGCGGAGGCTGCAGAGCCGCAGGAGGGAGCCCTGGATAACCTGGTGGATCCTGAGGAGCTTCCTGCCCCACAGAACACGTAAGGGCTTCGTGTCAGTCCCTGGTGGTGTGACTGTGACAGCTTCAGTCCGTTTGTCCCCCTTCAGGGTGGCTGGAGCTCGCATGTGAAGCGGGAGCTGCGGTTTGTGGGCACAGCGGCGCTCCGGCAGCTGTTCCCCTGCCAGAGTGCCAAGTGAACAGCCTGTGCTGGGGAGGGCGGGAGCAGCAGCTCAGCCCTCGGGGTCTGTGGCTCAGGACTCGGTGGGATGAGGGAGAGCCGCTTGTTTGTCTTTGGGAAAGCCTTCCCCGTGCTGAGGCTGCGAGTGTTCACCCTCCCCGAGAAACGCTTCCACGCAGAACTTGCTGAGTGATGCTGAGCTGGGGGGGGAAGGGCAAAAACCCACCAATTCACCCCATTTTACAGCTACTGGGCACGTTGGTGGCATTGAAATAAAGAGGTCGGGGCTCAGCTCCTGCCCAAGGCGCTGTTCTGTGCTGCTCCATGGGTGGCAGTTGTGGATTCCTACCTGCAGCTCCCTGAGACAGAGGATCTCAGTGGATGTGAGTGTGCTGACTTTGCATTCCGTGTCAAATGACACATCAGCAGATGCAGCTGGAAAAATTAGGCAGCGTGTCTCTGGGGACGAGGTGCTGGGGAAGGAATCTCTGTTCTGTTAGGAACTGTGGTGCTGTGTGAACGTGTGTGTGCTGGCTGGATCTCCTTCTGAGCGAAAACTGGGGCAAAAGGAAGAATGTGATAACCAGGTGGAAGTGGCTGAATTGCTCTGCAGAGCAGCCCGATAAAGGACACCTGCTGCAGGGGGTGTTCTGGGGGGGCACCAGCGAAGGGGGATTGTTCCAGAACCCCACTACTTTCCTCTGGCTTGCTCTTTTTGCTAATGGCTGCAGGAATGACCTTTTCTCTTCTGACTCGAGGCTGAATTACTGGGGCTGTTATTTCCCTGATTCCTGGCAGAAGTCTCTCTGCCTTGCACTGCCAGTCTCACAGCATGGAGAGACCTTCCTGCTCCAGCTTTCGCTAGCAAAGAACAAAAATCTTTCTTCCTAGACTAATCTCAATTTTCCCCTCCTTCCCCTTCAGCTTCTTTCAGACCTTATAATTTTGCTGCTGTCTGTCTGAAAAAAAACCTTAATTAGAACCAGATTGGGTTTGAAATTTTGGAGTGCTGAGGGCTTTCTGTTGCCTGGAGCTGGCAAATTCCCAGCACACTTTAGGTTGCAATTGCAGAAAAATACCTGGTCCATGAGAAGCACCAATCCCTGGGCTGGGAGTAGGTACTGATGGCATCTGCTCCTGTGCCTGGCAGCCTGGCCAGGGTTTTTCATGAAGTGAGATTTTATTGCACTCACAAGGTGAGCTCTGGTGGGCCAAAATCTGAATTATTTAGGCCTGGAGTGCAGCTGGGGCTGGGTTTAATTTGTCAGTTGGAGATTCTCTGGGAGTCAGCGAGAGGATCCACCAGTGGTCCTCAGGGTCCACCTGAGGTCAGCAGTGAAGCTTCTGGAGTAGGTGGCTCTGAGATTTTTGGTTTGGAGTTGATGCTCTTTGGAGGATGTTCCTGTTCCTTTTGTGTTGCTCTGTTTTCTGTCACCCTTTTGCCAAAGGAGCTTTTTCTCTTTGGTAGGCAACCTGAGAAGGAAATCGAGCAGTCCTTGAAGCAGCCTAATGATGAATCCCTGGAGGAAATAGTCAAGGAGATGGAGACAGAGCTGGAGCAAGAGGAAATACATTTATTTCAAGCAAAGGAGGAGAAAATTCAGCAATTCCAGGGGGAGATGAGGCAGAAGGAGGAGGAGGAGGAGGAAGAAGCTGAAAAGCTTCCTCAGCAAAAAGAAAAGCCCCTCAGGTACTTTCCTTTTTTACTCTGTCTCCTCCAAGCCTTTCCAAGGTGGGGTTTCATTGCTGCTGGCCACAGACTCGTGCTGTTGTAGCCACCACCTGGGAAGTGGTGCTGCTTTCAGAGCTGGGAGCAAGGAGCAGGATCAGGGCTCTCAGGGAGGAAGAGGAAGGACAGTCTTTGCCTGGCACAGGCAGTCCTGTGTGTGAGGATCTGCAAACCCTGGGATGGACAGTGCCCCACTGGCAGGCTCAGGAAAGGACTCTCCCACCCTGACAGGAGCAGCAGGAGAGCATCCTGCAGGCTGAGCCATGATTCCACACACACACACAGAGCTTTTGGAGCTCTGAACCTGTCAGTTATGGTTAACCTGGGAGGAGTTTCCAGTTCAGTGCTTGGAGCTCTCCCACCTGGCAGATGTTCAAATCCTGGGCTAAACGGCAGCAACAGGACTGGAAATGGGAGCATTAGAGGAGATGAGGTTACCCCAGAGGAACGATCTGGAGCTCTGATACTGCGTCTTTTACAGAGGGACTTCCAAACAAGGCTTCCAGGAACAGGGCAGGGATGGAAACTAGGATCTGGTAGCAGTGCAGGGGGTGGAACAGCACTGGGAGCTGTGTCCTTTCCCTGGGGGAATTTTTCTCTTGAGGCTTCTGTATTATCTTGCTGGATATGATGCTTATGTTCTGAGCAGCCAGAAACAGCATCTTGACATGAAACATCGTGGGGATGCAGTCTGGGTGTGAAGGAAGATGCAGAAATGGCACCTGAAGGGGAAAAAAATGTGTAGCAAAAGGTATAATACAGGAATATGGAGCTTCCAGATGTGCTAATGCATCCACGTACCTTGCCTGGGAGCCTGCAGCCATTTAATGAGCGTTAAAAAAAAACCCAAAAGAAGTGTAAACTAGGATGATAGAGCAAGTTTTAAACCCACACTGCTCAGGTTTGGTGCTGGGGCTGCATCTCCCGTGCCAGCAGCAGGTCCTGCAGGTGTGGAGGGGAAATGAATGTCTCACCACAGCCAGTGAGATCCCCAGCAGAGCTGTAGCCCTTGGAGAGGTGACTGGGAGATATTGAAGCCTCCTGAGCCTATTTTCTTCTTTTTTATTTTCTGTCTCAGCACTCCAGAAGAAGATTTGGCAAAATCTGAGGAGGAAGAGAGAGAGTTGCTTGTCAGAGAGGGAAAAACCGAGAGACTCGAAAAGCTTCGAGCCCAAATCGCCTCAGAGATCGAGGCAGAGCAGGAGAGGATGAGGTGAGAAGTTCTGCTGCTGTCCCTGGGGACATGAACTGCTGGTTTGGGATGGGATGGGAGGGTCGTGCACATCCCCAGCAGCTGCTCAGGGGCAGGTCCTGAGCCTCTCGTGGCTGCTTCCCTGCTGTGGCAGCAGGTCTGAGCCCTGATTGTCCAGTGCTGGATCCCGATTTCTGTGCTCTTGTTCCAAACCTACCAGGGCAGAGCAGGAGGCCACGCTGCAGAAGCTGAGGGAAGAGTGGGAATCCCAGCAGCTGGTGGAGAAGGAGAGCCTGGAGAGGAGGCAGCAGCTTGCCTTGGAGGAAATGAAGCTGGCAATGGAGGAAGCGCGGCAGAAGGAGATGATCGAGTTGGAACAGGAGAAGGAGCAGTTCCTGAGTGAGCTCAGGGAGAGGTTGGACAGGGAGAAGAAGAAGGTGAGATCTGTATTGCCAGGCAGGGCCGGCCTCCAGCCATTCCTGCTCACCTGGCTGGCATGGCAGTGCTGAAGTGTGGGGATTAAATCACACCTGCAGGGCTTTGGTGACACTTAAAGCACAAAGGGGAGATGCCATCTGGGCTGTTGGAGGCACGTGGAGCTGGGGAGGAGAACTCCCCCAGCTGTTATTACAATGGTGATTCACTAACAGTTATTTCAGTGGCCTCTCCGCATCTGAAGACAAGATAAGGATCCCTGTGTGTCTCGCCAGAGCTGAACCAGCCCTGTTATCAGATCAGAACTAAACGGAGCCACTTATCAGCTCCAAACACTTCCTTGGCTGCTGCTTTAGTCCTGCAGGGACCTGGGGAGCCTCTGAGCAGGGCAGTTTCCAGTCCCTCCAGCACAGCATGACAGGGATCCATCAAGATCCCCTGGGAGGGAAAGCACAGGGAGAGTAAAGGCACCTTGTAGTGATCCCATTTGGAATCACCACTGTGCTTTTTGATGCTTTGGATAGAATTTAATCGCAAATGCACCTTGTCCCCACACGCAGACTGTTTTGCTCGTGTTTCCCTAGGCAGCAGAGGAGCTGGAAGAGCAGTTTGCCAGTGATCTCCAGCAGCTGAGGTCTGCAGCAGAAGAGAAGCACCATGAGGTCAGGATGGTGTCCTTAGAATGTAAATGGTTGGGTTTTTTCTTTCCTCACACTGTCACCAAAGGTGGCCAGGGAGGGTGGCATTAATTTTTTCCTTCGCTCCCTAGCCGTGGTTCTGGTGTGGCTCAGTGTTTGGCCGTGCTCCAGGCAGGGGGTGGTGAGGCTGTGCCACGCTCGAGGGCACGGAATGGATCCTGTGGAAAAGGCTGACGAGTCTCTGTGGGTGGCTTTCCTGGCAGGTCATTTCCAGCCTGCAAGCCCAGCTGGCAGAGGCACAGAGCAGCCAGGAGGCCCAGCTGCGTGAGGAGCTGCAGAGAGCGGATCAGAAAGTGCAGCAAAAAGCCCATCAAGTGAAGGAATACGAGCGCGAGGTGAGTGTTGGTTTGGTGCTGAAGGTTCTTCGCGCTCTCTCCTCTGGTGTGGGGTGAGCTCTGAGTGCCCACGTCCCTGCCTGGGGTGACAGTGGTGCCTCAGGGGGAAAGACACCCCTCAGCATCTCACCTCACTGGGGTGAAGGCTTTGTGCTCCCCGGGACACAATCCCTGATCCCACTCTGGGCTTGGGCTCAGGTGGGAGGCTGATTTTTGGGAGGCCACTCTGGTGCAGTGCTGCAATTCAGGGAAACCTCTTTTCCCTGTCACCCCTGCAGCTCAGCGAGCTCATGAGTGAGAAACGCCGGGAGGTGGAGAAAGAGCACGAGAGGAGAATGGAGAGGATGAGAGAGGAGCACCGGGAGGCCCTGGTGCGGATCCAGGAGCAGTTTGAGGGGGAGGTACTGCTGGTGGGGAGCTGGCTGCAGTCGGTGCCATGGGCTGCTTTTGCAGTGAGTCCCGTGTGTCCTGCTCCGTTGCTGGACAGCTCTGTGCCTCACAGAGGTGTTTCCCTGTCTCCCTGGCCCGGGCAGGAGCGGAAGCAGAGGTCAGAGCTGCTGGAGGGGCTGCGGAGCGAGGCCGCGCGGCTGCGGCAGCGCCACGACGCCGAGCTGAAGGCGCTGCAGGCAGAGCTGGAGGGGAGGCTGACTGCCCTGCAGCAGAGGCACAGGGAGAAGGTGAGCAGCAGGCCCTGCCTCTGGTCCTTGGAGGTCCTGAGGGACAGCCTGGATGCTCCACACCTTGTCCCCCTGGCACCCTGCACAGCCCAGGCTGGCGCACACAAGTGGCAGGTCACAGTTCCCAGTTTGTGTTTTTCTGGTGAGGGAGGAGCTTGTGCTATTCTCTTCAACTCAGTGTCTCTGTGCAGGAAAGAAAGCTCCAGGATTCAGAGAATGAGCTTGAAATCCGCGTGAAGAACATCCAAGCCAGATCACAGCAGCTCGTCAGCCAGGTGAGTTGGGCTGTTGGGCTCTCAGAGCTTCCCTAATCTGTGCCAGTCCTTTGGCTGCTTCCTCATGGGGAACTGTTCAGAAAAGCTCAGCCAGGGCTTCTGCTGCCATCCCACTTACAGGTTTTTACCTGAAATTTTCTTCATCACAAGTCGGAGCAGGGCTAAGCATTCCTGCTGCTGGTGTTTGCTGTGAAAGTGTGAGCTCTGGGTTTGCTCAGTGCTTTGGGGGGCAGCGAGTTGCTGTGAGAGGGGTCATAAAGGCAAATCTGACAGCACTCCTTGTGTATTTTGGAATGGTCTTGAGTCTCAGGCCTGAGCTCTGTAGCTGAGGTGCTGCTCAGCATCAGCAGTGTCCTGGCTCTGACACTGCCCTGCCTTCTCCCCTGTGCACAGGAGGAGTCCCTGCGGAGGAGAAGGCAGCAGCTGCTGGATGAGGACGGACGGATGCAGCTCGAAAGAGATGTATGAACACCGGGGCTCTGGAGAGGGGCTGTGCTGCTCTGGGGCTGAGGGCAGCGCCTTAGAACTGGGGCTTTAGGAAAACAAAGTGCTGGGGAGGTGGATTAGCTCTGAGCTCCCCAAAGAGAAGAGCCAGGTCTGTTCTCCCAGGATTGGTGTGTGGCTGTGTAGCTCTGGGACCCTGTGAGCTGTGTGCCCCTTATTTCGCTCTTGGGGAAATGACTGGGAGGGATTTTCTGGTTTTCTTCTAGGAGGCTGCTCTGGCCTCTCAGCTGCGCATGGAGGAGAGCAGGAAGGAGCATTCCAGCCTCCTGGAGTCCATCCGGCAGCTGCGGAAGACCCTGGAGGAGCTGCAGGACCAGAAGGCTGAGCTGGAGGCCCAGGTGGACTTGCTGCAGAGCCGGAGCCAGAGGCTGCAGAAACGCATTGGGTGTGTGTGAGAAATTTACTCTAACACCAAAAAATCTGCCCTGTGGCCCTGACAAACCTCTCCAACCTAACCTGGGCCTCTCCCTGACCTCTGAGCTCCGTGTTGGGCTGTGTTCCTTCAGAATCCTGAGGTGCCCATTGAGGGCACAGAGTTGCTGGGGGCTGGTTCCAGGTTTTGTACTAACTGTGGGTGTGAATTTGAATTTGTTCCTTCACCTCTGCGTGTCAGTTCCATTTGTCTCTCCTCTTCTGCCTTGGGAGGTTAATGAGGTGCTGTGAGAGGGGCACTGAAATGCAGAGGGGTTTTCCTGAGGTGGCTGAGCTGCTGGGGAAGGGTGGGAAGCAGTTTCCCTGCCCAGCCAGGGCTTACACTTGGCGTAACACCACAGACCCAGCACTGTGGCCCTTTCCCTCCTGGAATCTGGAGGTCACTCTGGACACCACTGCAGGCTAATCAAAGTGCCTCTGCTGTTGCTTTTTCCTGTGGCAGTGAGCTGGAGGAAGCAATCAGGAGCAAGCAGGAGGCTCTGAAAGAACTGGAGGCAGAAGAAAGTGTGGAATCTCCAAGAAAGAAAGCTGAGCTCCGTGTTGAAGACCTGAGAGAAACTCCTCAAGCTGTGAGTAAAGCAGCCTGTGAAGGTGTTTGCCTTGTGAGATCTGAGGCTGAAACTCCCTTGAAAATCCCAGCATTTGTTCCTTGTATGTGAAATCATTTGCTGTGCAGAGAGGGGTTTCTCTTTGCCGATGTGTTCGGTATTTGCAGATGTGTGTCTATTATTAGTGAGTGGAGAGGAGCGTGGGATACTCAAATCAAAAGCAGGGCTTGTGTCGGGATAGAAACATCTTTATTACCTTCAAAAGTCACACCAAGAGCATCCCTGGTGCTGTGTTTGGATCTGGGCAGTGCCATGGTGATGTCATTCCAAGCTGTTGCCCCTAATTGGATTCCTAGGGGGCCCTGGGGTTCTGTTTCCCCCATACATGTTTCTCAGTTTTTGCAATGTGTCACCCTCTCAGCACTCGTCCAGAGAGCCTTCCCCAGCCTCTCAGAGCCCCGAGGAAAGCGACTTCCACTTTGAACGGTGAGTATCCGTGTGCCGGGAAAACTTTGTGCTCTGCTTTTCCAAGCCAAGGTTTTAGCTTGGGTTTGTACACCAGGCACTGACCACCAGTTTTTGGGGGTGCTGTGTGAGGTGTGCAGCAGCACAGGGAGCCAGGACACTCGGGCCTCTTCCCCGCAGTGTCCGGAGCTACATCTCCGCGGAAGGGACGGCCCTGAGGAACGCCAAGGAATTCCTGCTGCGCCAGACGCGCTCCCTGCGGAAGCGGCGCTCGGCGCTGAGGGCTGCGAGCCTGCAGTGGCGCCAGGACCTGTGCAAGGCGCAGGAGGCCCTGCAGGACCCCGACAGCTCCCAGCTCCTGGAGGGAATGCGCCGCAACCTGGAGGAGGTGAGCCCTGGGCGCTGCCCGCGCTCGGGTGTTGGGTGTCACAGACCTTCCCCAGCCCTGGGATCAACTCCTGGCTCTGCAGCTGCCGTGGTCCTGTTGGTGTGGGCTTGGGGACCCTCTTGGATGTGGGTTTGGAAGTGAAACCTCCTTTTCCTTGGGCTGAACCTGCTCTGAGCCGTGTGCTCTGCTCACTGTACACGCCCTTCCCACGCTCTCGAGGGCTTGGGAGCGATTTCACTGCAGCAGCAGCACTTCCTGTGCTGAGCAGAATGAGGTGATGAAAGTCACCCTAGCTGCTAACGTAGATGATTTCCTGTCATTCCTGTTTAATTTCTCTCCTCGGCTTGGCTGTTGGTCTGTGCAGGAGGCAAAGCAGTTGGACAGGATGAAGTCGGCCATGCAGAAAGGACAGGTGCTGCTGAAGAAGAAGGAGGAGAAGCTCAGCCAGCTGGAGTCCTCACTGCTGGAGGAGGTAACCTCCAGCATCCCTGCCCAGCTGCATTTCCCCTGTCCAGAGCTCCTCCCCCAGGCTGGGGGCTGTGGGGGGCTCCTGGTCCCTGTCAGGGCTGTTCAGCTGGTGGCCAAAGACTGGTGTTTGCCAGCAGAGCTGGATTTTGGAAACACTTTTTGTGAGAGCACCAGAGACTGCTGAGTGTGTGGCTGCAGAAGGCAGCTTGGAAAAGCTGCATGGTTTGAGCCTGGAGGAAACAAGGGCAGGTGACCTCATGTGAGCTGGGCTGGGGCTGGCTCTGACCAAGGCAAACCTTGGAATCCTTGGCTCTGCCTGGGACCGCTTGGCCTTAGGCAGGGCAGCAGCAGATGCAAGAGAACGAGACCTTTGGTGGTCAAACTCTTGCCCTTGGTGCAGAGAACCCAGCCCTGCAGGAGTTGTGAGGTTATTTAAAGCACAAACCACGTTGATTCCTGCTGGAAGGGCTGATTCATGTGGCTGCTTGGTTTGGCCTCTTGCACTTTCAGAGCCAAAGCAGTCTCTGGACATTCAGATTTTGCTGTCAGGGCCTGAAGACAAGTTTGCCTTCACTTGACCTGTGCCTGAGTGCAGTCCAGCTTTGTAGACAAGCTGTAGGCAGATTTCCAGTAGCTTTTCTGTTCCAGGGATGATACAGCAGGTTTTATTTGCATTGTTTTCCTCCTCCTGACCAGCTCTCAGATGAAGACACGCTGAAGAGTTCTGCATGCAAGAAGGTGGTGACTTTTGATCTGAGCACCTCTGAGGATACAAACAGCACGTCCAGTGGGAATCTGGGCCAGTCTAAATGTAAGTGCCCAATTTGTGAGGCTCTAGGCCTATTCTGCCTTTCCGTCTCACCTCTCTGATGTCCCTGTTCTCATTTTGCTCAGTTGTGTCCAAGGCAGGTGTGGTCTCTGTGGCTGGGACTGCTCCGTGTACCACACCTGATTGCAAAACCTTGTTTCCTGCCTGTCGTGGCAGATAAGAGGGATGGGATCTGTGAGCGAACCTGCCTTTTAAATCTCCATGGATTATAAAATCTCTCTGATTTCCCTCTGATCCTGCAGAGCTGTATTGCTCTTCTGCAGGAGTCTGAGCTTCCCCTTCCCTCACATCCATGGCAGGAGAAGCTGCTGCAATTCCAATTCCCTCTCTGCTGCTTGTGCTTTTTCTTGGGCTTTGGTTGCCTGTAGCTGGAGTTGTGCTGGGGGAAGAAGGGCAGGAAGGCAGGAGGGTCGGGTTGCTTGCACAAAGGCTGCTCTTGTTAGGGCTTGTCCATGACCCCTTTTTTCCCCTTTCTTCCTTCAGCTGACTTGGGAACGGATTTCTGGCCCGTCCTCCAGAAGGACAAGATCCAGCACCTGAGAGACTCCGTGCAGAGTATCACCAGTGAGCTGAACGGGGTCCTGGGCGTGCTGGACTCCCTGAGCCATCACCAGACTCCTCTGTTCACCTCCACAGCCCGCGAGGGCATCGCTCTTCCCACGTACTGCTCCAGCGGAGGCCTGCGCGGGGGCACCTCCCTGGGGAACCCCCCCAGGGTGTCTCCCCTGGACCAGTGGGCCTGGAGCAGAAGCGGGCTCAGCTCCAGTTATTCCATCTCAGGGCAGTCAGTGGATAACATGCTGACAGAGAAGTGGCGCAAGTATTTCCCAGGCGAGTCTCCTGGCCGTAACCCACCTGCTTGCTGCCTCCCACCTCTGATTTTGCAGCCCTGCGAGTTCTGTCCCAGCTTCCAGTGCTGGGAAGGGGGTGGGTGCACGGGTGCTGCTGGTAGGAAGGGTGCTGATGGGATGAGGGATGAGAAGCTCATTCCAGAAGTGCAGCATGTGGCTGATCCTGTCATCCTGCTTTTTAATACTCACCCAAGAAAGCAGCAAAAGAGGAGCCAGCCCTCTCCACCGGGAGCCTCCTCCCAGTGGCACGTAGGGATCTCCCTCTGTTCCCTTGGTGTCCTTGTAGGGACAGCGTGTCTGTGGTGCAGGAAAGCAAATGCACCCAGCTACGTGGGTTTTGTGGGGTTTATATTTAATGCCTGTTTTCCAGGTGGGTTCTCGTCACTCGGTGGGAGTCCTGTGCCCCTGGACAGCAAGCTGGGATATGTCTCTGCAGAGTAAGGGTCTTCCTTGAGATGTTTCATTGTGCTGCTGTTGTTTCTCTGCAGTGATTGTTAGGTCAGTTATCACATAACAAGTAGATAACAATTTGATAAAAACTATGAATTACTTATTTAGGAGAAAAGTCAAACTATCAGTATATATATTAGAGGAGGTGGTTTTTTTTTTTTCCAGCAGCCCTTCACTTTCTTATCTCTGGGATCATTTCTGCCCAGACCTCTTTTTTTCCCCGCTTATCCCCTCTCTCTCTCTCACTGCTACAGTGAACAAGTCCGGCTCTTCCAGCATTCCAAGTTCCGTGAGCCAGAGAAGAGGAGTATTGAGGGGATGATTGAGAGCAACAAGAAATGGCTGGAAGGCTTCAAGAAGGATTCCAAAGCGTATCTTTTACCTGGGTCTGGTTTTTAATTCCTGCAGTAGGTAGGAGGAGGTGGCAGAGGAGGGGTGTACAACCAAGTATTGAACAGTGATTCTGAGGCCTTGGCCTCCATTTCGGTGCCTGGTTCTGCAGAGTGTGGTGTTCAGCAGCTGGAGCATGAGTGTGCTGCTCTTCTGAGCTGTACTGGACTGAGGAAGTTTCCCTTCCTTTCCCTGGTTGCTCTGTGGTGCTCTTTAGTGATGCTGCTCTGCTGTAAAGCAGCAGTTTGAGCTGGGAATGTGAGGATTTAAAAATGTGGACCAAATAGTGCAGAAATGGAGGATGGGGTGGGGAAGAAGGGAGTCTGGTTTTGCAGGCCATGGATGGAGCCCTTGGCCACAGGCAGACCCTGCTGAGGAGGTGAGGGCACCTGGAGATGTGTGGACTGGACACATTGTGGGGCAGGGAGGGCTGGGCTCCCCCCCAGGCTCTCTCCAGCTCTGTTTTGAGGAATTTTGTGGCATGAGGCTGGATCCAGAGAGCAAGACCTCTCTGTGCTGTGAGCAGGGATGCTCCCAGGCTGTGTGGTACCAGCCTTGTGCTGGGGCTATTGGTGTCTCCTCAGTGTACACTGATATTAGCAGCAAATCCCTGGGGCCTCTGTGCTGTCCTGAGCATGGTGTGCCTCTGAATTCCCTAATCCCCCTCTAATTCCATTTGACTGGGATGCAGCAGGCTAAATACAGCCTGTGTGCACAGGACTGGCTCAGTACCTCGTACCTGTCCTGTCTGTGCTCATTCCTGCTGTAAGCCAGGCTTTTCCTTCACCCAGCTGCCAGACCTCTTTCCCTGCAGTCGCAGAAGTGCCCAGGCAGCAGCCCCAGCCTCCTCCAGCTGGGACTGGATGAAAACAGAGAGATCAAGGTGTACCACTACTGAAAGGTGGGATTTTTCTCTGCAGGGATGGTGGGGAGACCTGTGCAGTCTCCCCATGATGGGCTGGGCTTTGGTGATGCCCACCCAGGCACCTCCACTGTGTCTGTGTGCCATGTCCTTGAAACTGTGTGTTTTTGCAAGAGAGTGGAGGAAGGAGGAAGAGAACTTCCCAGGCGGATTCTTCTAATCCTGTAATGTGTCCAAATATACTTTATAGACTGTTTAATCCAGCGGTGACATATCAGGGCTTCAATAAATCAACATTTCCCTCATTAGTATTCCAGCGATGGCGAGGCAGAGCTGTGAATCACAGAGGACTTTGAGTAACTGGTCAAGGGGGAGGATGTGAATCCAGCTGAGGCTCTGCTGGAGGAAATGTGTCAGGAAATGAGCCTGCCCTGATGCCCAGCAAATGCTCCGTGGCAGGTGGGCCATGTCAGGTGGCCTCTGGCATGTGGGAGCAGCGGAATGGCTGCAGAGTCTGGGGATAAAATCAGGGAATGACACGTTCTGGCTCTTCGGGAATGTTCTGCTTGTTTGGGGTGGAAGCAATGGGAACTGAGCCAAGAGTGGTAGATCTGGATGAGCTCTCCCTGCTCCTCTCACGCCAGGCTGGCCAGAGCTGTGCAGCAGAGCAGCTGCTGGAGCTCTGCTCCTGTGTCACAGATGCGCTGATGGCAGCGGGAGCAGGGATGGCAGGAGAGCACGGGGAGTGGCTGCTGGTGCAGGCACAGCTGAGGAGCTCCTGTGAATGCTGAGACAGCCCCACCTGCGTCCTCCCATGCCCTGGGGAGAGGGATCCAGAGCTCGGATCACAGCTGGGATCTCTTTCCATGCATGGGGCTGGGGAGCCCTGCCATAAATCCTGGAGCCTGGTCTTGCTGCTCCTGCAGCAGCTCTGCAGTAATCCTGGGAGAGCAGGGATGTGGGAAGACTGGAGAGTGGCTGAGGAGTTGGCATGAGCAGCTCCTGGACCTCAGCTGTGACCCAGTGCTTCGTGGCTGTGCTCATTGGGTGCTGTGATATTCCTATGGAAAGGCTGTATCCAGAGGGTATCCCAGCCCTTGGGGATGCTTGGAATTGGAAGGGGTGACGCTCTACCCAGCGGGGAGGAGTCAGGCTTTCGTGGGAACCTGGTATTTGGTTGTCTTTGTCAGTATTTCCTCCGAGCTGACTCTAAATATTTTATGCTTTAAAAAGCTGCCGAGCCACTCGCCCGTTCTGGCTGACGAGGACGCTGCACTTCAAGGGAGCCCATCTGTGAGAAACCATCTTCAAAGCCTTTCTCCTGAGACAGCTGGTGGGGGGAGGCTCTGAAGCTGCTGCCCCCCACCCCCTGTGCTGCGTGAGCCCCTCGGGTGGGTGAGGATGGGCAGTGGGGGAGGCAGAGCCCCCCTGCTCTGCTCCCCGGGTGCTGTGTGCTGGCACACACCGTGAGCCTGGCACGGGGATGTTTACATGCAAATAGAGATATATTTTTGATGAACATCATTTTAAAACTCTTAAGAATGTATGTTGGTTTTTTTGTTTTTTTTTTTTTCCTTGCTGATTTTTCTTAGAATTTTTGTAATTATTCAACCAGCCTTATTCCTTCCTAGGAAAGAAGGGATCAAAACACGGGTATCCCATCTCCTGTTGGATTGCACAAACCCCTTCCTGTAGGGATTTTGCTTTTAGTTTGCTGGATATTCAGGGGACACATGGCAGTCCTTCCAGTCAGGGGTTTTAGAAGGGACCCTGCAGTTGTGGCTTGCTGTGGCCAAAGCCATATCACTGAGTCTGTTCTGTGTTTTGGGAGAAGCATGGATTAGTGGTGCAGAGAAATGCCAGTTTTTTTTACAATAACTTGGTTTGAAACATGCTCCTTTTTCCTGTTAAAACCTGGGATAGCAGCTGTGTCTGGTTTTGTATAAATTAAATCAACATGAGCCTGTTTTGTATGATGGTGGTGGTTGTCACTCTGTTTTGTTGTAGCTGGATATCCAGCTGTACTTACCTCTCACATCTCCCCTTGCTTGTCTCTGGGCTCTCTCACGTTTTGTCTTATCGAGGTCATTTCTGGCAGTTCCCAAGACCACTTAAGCTCGCTGTGGCTTTGTTGCCATTATTCTTTTAAGTATCTGGACAGGGTAGCAAATGCAAAGTCAGAGAGAAAGCTAAAATCCAAAACTAGAAAATGAAAACAAGGTATTGCTCTGGCAGCTTGGGATCTGTTAAAAATGTCTCACTGCAGATTGGCTGTTTTTGCTGATTTCCCATGGGTTTGGGAGCAGCCAGGAACTGCCCCAGCAGCGTGCTGGGTGCTGCTGGGATCGCTGAGTAACGCTCTCACCAGGAATTAGGGAGGATTGGTGATGAGCTGTTCTCTTCCCATGACTTGTTCCCATCTCCTGCTCTCCTCCTGCCAGCAGCCTGTGGGAGCTGGAGGGGCTGGTGAGACACAGGGGGAACAGGAGGACAGCACACGCTGTCCAGGCAGGCGCTTTTTGGGACAAGTCTCCTACCCCTCTGCTGGGCAGTTCTGAGACATCCCAAATCCCATCTGGAGTGTGGAATCCTCCTGGGTGTGCTGTGATCCTGCTGAGATCATGCAGAGCAGGTGTGAGCCCAGGCTGGGCTGTGCAGCTCTGTCCGTGCTCCCTGACATGCCTGGGTAGGAGGAGCAGAGGATTTGCCTTTCCTGGAATGCCAGCGCTGTCTGTTGGAGAAACTCAGCGATTAGAGGAGCAAAAGGGCAGCGCCCGGATTACTTCACCGAGCTGAGCAGGGGCTGTAAGCTCCTTACGGGGCTTGGCCTGTGCCTGCCCAAGGAGGGACAGCTCAGTCCTGGCTGTTTGGAGGTCCCGGCGTGCTGCTCCCAGAGCTGAGGCTCCCCGGGACGGAGGCAGCCCTCGCACAGCCCAGCCATGCTGGGCACCCTGATGACAGCGCTGTTCTTTGTGGTGAGGGCGGTCAGACAGGTGAGTCCGGAGCGTTTATTGCTGCCGTGGTATTCTCCCCTGCCTGGGGCTGCTCTCTGTTGGGGCAGGGAGGGGAGGCAGCAGTTTCTGCTTGCTCTGCTGGGAATGGCCTTCTGTGCCTCCTAAACCACCCTGGGCAGCAGGGCTGGGAGCTCTGTGGGGCCGGTGTTGCCCGTGGGCTGTTGATGAGTGATGGGGGAGGGTTGTGATCTCTGGTGATGATTGTGGCTGAGCAGCTCTTTCTGTTCCTCTTCCTCTCCTGTCCTCTTCCCTGCTTGAAAAACCCTCCCTGTGTGCAGCTGGGGACCAACCTGTTCCGTGAGGAGCCCCTGCCTTACCTGGTGTACCAGCCCCTGCCCTGGCAGATCCAGTGTGTGTCCCAGAGCCGCCGCACCAGCCGGGACAGCGAGGTGAGGGCTGCTGGCAGTGCCTGCTGCAGGGGCAGCTGTGAGCCAGGCAGCCTGGAGGTGTAGGCAAGGGGGAAATGTAATGCCAGCAGGGCAGGGTAAGCTGGAAAATGTTGGAGAGGTATTTGCAGACAAACTCAAGCTTATTTTTAGAAATGGAAATATCCCCTGGAAGACCTGGCAGCCCAGGAGCTGCAGGTTCACGGTGTTGGGGCTGTCTCCTTACTGGTTTGAAATGCAGGTCTGGTGAGGATAGCCTGTGCCAACATCCATCCATGCACTGGAGCATCTCACAGCTCTGAGTTTGGATGCAAAGCTATTTCCTGCCTCTCCTTGGAGGTCTTTTCATAAATGCAGATTAATTAATCAATAGTCTTTAAGGGAATAGCAGTAAGCATGTTCCAGTTTCATGAAGGGAATGGACAGTGGAAAGCTTCCCAGTTAGCCTGAAAGGGACCGCCCTCACTGCCTCTGCCTGGGATAGAACTAACTTTTCTTTTATTTCTCTATCTTTCTAGAGAGGCAGGGACTCCCGGCACAACAGCATCTACTCGCTTTCTGGAGAGAAAGGTGAGTGTGGAGCAGGCAGGGAGGCAACAAAAGCCCAAATCAGCACAAGTGATGAGTGAAACTCGTGGCTGGGACTGTGGATGCAGCAGAAGAGCAGGCATTGCAATACCTGCATCCTTCTTGGCCTCTTTCTCATTCCACAAATCTGTGACATTATTAAGGGGTATTTGATGGTGAGATATTTGTTAACGTGTGTAGCATCAGCCAGTGAAGGTCCCAGTGGTGCAGGGCTGAATATATAACCCCACCTGTGTGTCTGTGCTTCCCTCTCCCAGGAAACCTGCCCTCAGGTGGGGTCATACTCATGCTGTCCCATAAGACAGCCCCTTTCCCCTTGTTCTGAGAAAACCACCTGGAATTCACTCCCCTCTTCTCTTTGGTCCCGTCTCCGAGGCTCTGCAGTGCTCAGCAAAGAGGATTGGAGCCGTTCTATTCTTGGTGCCAAGCGGATAACAGGCGGTGGGGGCCGGGGCTGGCATCCCTCCTCATGGCCCAGGAGCTCTGCCCAGCCTGGGTGCTGAGCTGGGGGTTTCACTGCAAATAGGTGCAGGTCTGGGGCTGCCAGTGGCTGAGCCCCTCGGGCAGGTGAGTTTGTGGCAGAGCTGCACGGCCGGGGCTCACCCTGCCAGTGCCCAGCAGTGCCTGTCCTGAGCCTCTACCCCTGGACTTGGGCAGGATTCACAGCTGACAGTGTCTTGGTGAGCAGGGCAGGGAGGAGCCCACCCCTTCCTTTTATTTATCTTTTTACTCTGGAGTTTCTCTCAGGCTGTGGAGGGGAAATGAGTTCAGGTGACAGCAGTGTGTTTATACAGCAGCATCTGGCCCCAGGATTCCTGATGGCTGCTCGGGGGGCGCTTAGCGGTGACACACTGGCTTAGAGGAGCACTGCTGAGTGGCTTTGATGCAGTTCCTGTTGAATTCCAGAATACTTCCCTAATGCCACATTAAGCGGGAGTGGGGAGGGCTCCCATTTGTCAGTGTGAGAGCTTTATTGCTGCGCAGGGCCGGGCTTTTTTCTAATCTTATTTGTGTGTGCGAAAGTAAGTGAGCATCGTACGTGGTGATTAAACGTGGGGAAGCTGCGGCCTTCGGGGAGTGGAGCTGTGTAAATATAGAGGGCTTAGCACTGCCAGGGAGGCTGGGCTTTGCTTTGCCTCCCATTCCCTGCTCCTTCTGCCCTGGAGATGTCCCTGTGAGCCAGTGGAGTTGTGGTTTCATGCCATGAGCTCTCCAGCAAGGACAGCTGTCCTGTCTGAGGAGTGGGGAGGACACTGATGCCATGGGGGTGATGCCAGTGCCCTGCCCTGGTCCGAGTTCAGGACTGCTGGCACTCTCTGTGCTTACTGTGATGCTCTGTTGCCCCTGCAGGTGACGTGACCCCTGATGCCAGCAAGGAGAGCAAGGTCACTGACCGTTCTGAGAGGGCAGCCATCACCATCCAGACCCACTTCAGGAGGTACCAGCAGCAGAAGCAGAAGAAGTAGCCACAGCAGCCGCCTGTGGCCTGCACTGTCCCTCCGGTTCATCTGTTCGGTATCCCAGAGACATTTGGGGCCATGGTCACTGTGAACCTGCCCCCATACATAGCTCCTGGTGCAGGTGTAGGTTCTCTGCCCTTGTGTTGGTGCTCACAGGGAGTTCTCTGTCCCGCTCAGTCCTTCCCCAGACAGCATCACTTTGTGGGCCAGGTTACAGCTGGTGAGGGGCTGTTGGGGACAGGACACAGAGGGTGACAGCACATTTGGGAGCCTTGGCCAGCCCTTGGGTTGTGCTGTGAGCTCCAGCAGGGAGTCCTGCACAGCTGAGGCTGGTTGTGCTGGCTGGTCACTGCCCAGCTGGGCCTTGTTTCATCCCAACAACCCCAATAACCCTCCCCTGTGTCTCCACCTCCTCCTCCACTCTGCCTCTGGAGCCAGGTAGAAAAGCTGCCTTTGTCCCCTGCTCTGTCCGGCTGCAGAGTGGCCAGCGTGGTGTCCAGGGGCCAGCCTGGAGCGGGACCTTGCCAAGGGAATGTGCTGCAGGCCGTGAGGGGAGCAGGAGGTGAGCTGTGAGCTGCTCTTACCTTTTCTAGGGGAGAACTGGTTGGGGTGTCCTGGTTCCAGAGCGGGCACTGGGTGGGGCTCTGTCCTGGGGCTGGCCCCACTGTCCTTCCCGAGACAGCCCTCTGGTAATGCTGGCTTTGGGCTTGGAGCCCACCCAGACCGCTGGCCTGGCCTTCTGGTGCAGCAAAGCTGAGCAGAGACCTGGTTCTCCCAGGCTGGCAGGGACGGGACCCCAGGAGTGTTTGGGCATGAACAGCTGTTCCTGAGTGCTGGTGTCTGGAGTTCTGGAGAAAGGGAATAGGAAAGCCCTGAGCTCTGGGCCAGCAGAGGAGCAGCAGGTTTTGCTGTGAGGAGGTGCTGGGGGGGTCTGTGGGAAGGAGCAGGACATGGAGGAGCTGCTGGCTGTGACCAGGGCTGCTCCGAGTGTGTGTGCTGTTGGATTTTCTGTGCAGAGCTGCTCAGCTGTGTCCGGGGAACCCTTTATTGTCCTCTCCAGGCATAATTACCCTCAGCCTTTCTTACCAGGACTCTGCCCCCAGCTGTTCCTACTTACCATCAGCTTGGGGGTTTTGTTGTCTGGGCTTGGTTGTGGTGGTACCCAGTGCTGGTGGCTCTCCTCTGGAGCTGGTTCTGGAAGGTGTTTGTGGCAGGGAGCCCAGGGTCTGGCTGGAGTGCTGTGCAAGGCAGCTGGTAAAGCAGACCTGAAACAAAACTCTGCTTTTCTGAGCTTGATGGCTTCTTATCTGTTTGCTGTTGGAAGGCAGAACTGGGCTGGCATGGCCTGAATGGGCTGTTCTCCTTCAAACCCTGCTGTGGTGAAGGGCAGGGGGGTGGTGGGGCCTCACAGGGGCGTGCTGGAAACTCGTCCTGTGTTGAGCTGTGTAAGGCCAGGGCTTGTGGCTGCTGGGGAAGGGAAGGGAGGGAATCCTTGCTGAGATGTAGAAGGAAATCTGTACTAGCCAATTCCAATAAAGTTGTATTAATCTCTGTTAATCTGTTCCTCTTTTTATTTTGCTAATCTGCTTACTCTCGCAGCTGAACATGCTTGCCTTTTCTTGCCTCTTCTATTTTTAATTCTGTTTTCCCCTTCTGTTTCTATTCTAAGCCTGAGGTTCGTGTTTTGGAGGTGCTGCCTGGCCGTGACCCTGCTTTAAGGGCTGGGCACTTGGTTTGCTTTAAAACCTGTATTATGTAATGGTTTATAAATCATACGTGCTCTGATGCCTCCCCACCAGCCCCTTTCCACATGGGATGTTCCTTGGCAGAGGTTGGCTCTGAGTGGTACCTGAATAATGGCCAAAAATTATAAAAAATGGGCACAAGAAATTGTCTTAGCAGCTTGTTTCTCAAGCCCCAGAGGTGAACAGCTGCCAGGCTCTGGCCAAGGCCCTTCCAGCTCTGCAGGATTCCAGGAGTTATCTTAGTTAGGGAGAACCAGATGGCAAAGGAGGATCTGCTGACCAGTGTGCCAGCAGGCTGGGAAGGGTGCTGTAATGCTGCATGTGGAAGCTGCACTAACATCACTGTATTTGCATGTCATTTTAATTTGGCTACGTCAATTAAAAAAAAAATCAAGGAGAGAGGTTGAAAAAATGACCTCTGCAGCACTTGATTATAGCTGATGAATTAAACCCTGTCAAGAGTGGAAAAAAAAGAGAGCAGTATAAATCTGTGTGTAGATGCTCCAACTGCTGCTTTGAGTTAAAATAGGAAATGTATCTGTAAAGAAAGAGCTGGAACCAGTTGGTAACAAGCATAGATGGGAAAGTGATGAAAACTTGTGCTTATAAATTACAGGAACTAAGGAAATGAAAGTGCAGTTAGTTAATTAGACCTCAGGTAGCACCAGAAGCTCCTCAGAATGGTGAGGTTCTACTTTGGGTAACTAAAACAAGAGTTAATAATGACCTGAGCTATATTTTGCCTTTGGAGCAGGTAAGGAGGGCTGGCAGCCCCAGAGCTTCAGGTGCTCTTGCTTTCACAACCTTTTATGAAAGGGGAAGGTAGAACCTGCCTTTCTTTGGTCTGATATTGGTGTGGCTGGTGGTGAAAAAGGGGAAAATAAGAACAAATTATGGTGTGGGGCAGGGCTGGGTCTCACTGTGTTTCTCTGTGGTCTCCTGGGGCACCTGTGCAGTGCTGTGCTGCCCTGTGCCATGATTCACCACGATTCAGGGCACTGTGCTGGATTCACCAGGATGTGTTTCAGCTGTGACAGAGGACAGTGGTGCCACTTCTGCTCCCACGTGGGGCTGTGACACATCCCAGGGAAGGACATTCTGCTTCAAGGAGTTGCTGTGCCTCGCTGGATGCTGGATCCCATGCTGGAGCCACCCTGTGCTTACCTTGAGCTGCCAGAGCTCTGCTGTGGCTCACGAGGGTTTGGGCAGCTGTCCACCCCTCTGGATGAGCTGGACCAGGCTTCCTGTTTGGCACCATGGTTCGTCCTGGGCTGGAGCTGGGCTGTCCTGCTCTGCAGAACCATTCCCAGGACCTTGCTCCTGTTCCTGACCCTCCTCCTGCCCCATGGCTCTGCAGGTTGGGTACATGCCTTATTATTCTTCAATATTTAACCCCATGTCTTAGTATTTCTGTACCCTCCCACTCCGTTCTCCTGCTCTGTCCTGCCCCACCCCTGCTCTGCCTAATTCCCTGCTCGCTTAACAAACGCCCCATGTATAAACATAACCTTTATTGCACACAGCGCTGGGTTTTTTTTCATAGAAAAAGGTATTAACACATAAGCATTTGCAAATTGAAGCAACTCCTGCTGTTTTCAGAACAGTAAAATAGCATGCAATGTCTCGGAGACGTTCCTTTTTTAAAACCACCGACAAGATCAGGGAGAGAAAAGAAAAAAAAAAGTCGCTGAGTCTTTCCTTGTGCCCCTTTCAAAATGATGTGAAATATATATATATGTTTACATATATATTATATTTTTAAATCTGTAACATCAAATTCTTTGTGCCCTGGTTTCTTTTTCTGTTCGGAGAAGAAGAAAATAGCTTCATTTATACAAAAGAGTCTGTTATGTACAAGTTTGTTAATTAAATATAAACGGCGCGGGGAAACGAGCAGCATCCGGCGGCCCTACACCAGCGTGTAGGACTTGGAGTAGGCTCCGGCGCCCTGTTTTTGAGACCTGCCTACCCCCGACGTGCTCATCTCCAGCAGTGAGTCCCTGGAGCCCCCCACTTTGGAGTGCGTGGGCACCCGCGCCTCGGCGGCTGCGGCAGCCACGGGGGGCTCGGCAGCCACGGGGGGAGCCGGGGCGGCGCTGGCGGCGGGCGCGGGTGCAGGACCCGCCGGGCCGGGCATGGGGAGAGTCCTCTGAGGTAAGGTGGTTGCGGCGGAGGCCGGGGGAGGCAGCCCCAGGGGTTTGGCGCCGGGCTCCAGCGTCATGTGCCGGGCCTGCGCGTGGTACGCCCGGGCCAGGTTGCGGATGGAGGCTTCCCGTGGTGGCACCACCGGGCACGGCTCGTGCGCGTCGGGCTTGCGGAAGAAGGCCTCCGACTTGACGTACAGCGGGAGGTTGCAGTAGTCACCTGCCAAGGGAAGAGCAGGCAGGTAAGGCTCTGGAGGGACCCTCCTGCCACCCACCGTGTGGCCGTGTCGGTGTTGTGCGACAGAGAACGCGTTGGGCTATGGAAAACGTGTTGTTCTATTGATACAGAACGTGTTGGGCTACGCAGAACGCGTTCTATTGAGAGAGAACACATTGGGCTATGGAGAACACGTTCTATTGAGAGAGAACACATTGGGCTACGGAGAACACGTTGTTCTATTGAGAGAGAACACGTTGGGCTACGGAGAACCTGTTGGGCTACAGAGAACACGTTGTTCTATTGAGAGAGAACACATTTGGCTACAGAGAACACATTGTTCTATTGAGAGAGAATGATTTGTGCTATGGAGAACGTGTCGGGCTACAGAGAACATGTTGTTCTATTGAGAGAGAACGTGTTGTGCTATACAGAACAGGTCCCACTACGGAGGGAGATGCGTTGTGCTCTAGAGAACACATTGTGCTCTAAAGAATGTGTCACATCACCAGCCCAAAATGGTCCCGCTCCCTGCAACGCGCCTGGGATGCAGCTCTAGCGCTGAATGCTGTACGTAATGTCCTGTAATGGATCATAATGTTAATTGTGGATGGATCACATGCATCACAATTAAATGGATCATAGTGGTAATTGTATAATGCTAAATGTACAGAGTGATAAATACTATAACGTGATGTAATACTGAATATACAGTGTTACTATATAAGAGTCATAGGGTGATGCTAAATGTCTGACGCAGGCACAGCGCCCATTCTGTAAAGTACAGTGGGAAATACTCCTCGTACTCTGTGTCCTGCCTGTCCCGGCAGGGGGATGTGGTGTGTCATACATCAGGCTTTACTCTGCCAAGGTGAGTGGCTGTGCTGCCATAAACAACAGATTCTGCTGTGTTGTGTTATGGCATCATCTATAGTTAGTGCCTTAATTTAAGGGTTTTATGTCTATGTATGGATAAGACCCCGTGTTGTTATGTTGGCTGTTATCAGTGTTACAGGGTTTTATTTCTGTTCTATTACACTGGTGCCTTTGTGTTCTACAGCATCACCTCCAGCTGTAGGGCCTTAATTTACAGATTTATATTGTCCATAGATGTAAAACCCTGTTATTGGTTTGCCTTTTATATTTGCAATATATAACACCTGTATCCATAGAGCATTACTGCCTTAATTGTATATATTGTGCAGTGTGTTCTGTAAGGGCACATTCCTCTCTTCACAGGAGCTGTAGGGAATGCACTGCAGGATCTGTGGTGTTAGTATGGGATACAGCACAGACAGATATAGGATTGTATATGATAATACCTTAATTTCAGGATTTATGGTTACGTGTGTATATATATACACATTTTACATAAAAATATAATTTTTATATTAAAATACATACTATTTATATAGATATACACATGAATCTATGTATAACTATGTAAAAATGTATATATAAGTATACATAAACCTGTTTATAAATATAGAAATTTCTCTATAAAAATAGAGAAATTTCTATATAAACCATAAATTTATATATCAATATATATAATTTTATATTAGGACTATATAAATTATGTGTGAAATATATTCATATATGTATATGTTTTCATATTAAAAATATATTGCATCTATACAAGTTTTTATATAATATATATTTATATATAAATCTAAAACATATTTTAATATATTTATATATATATAAGGCCCCTGCATTATTATATTGTCTCTTACAGGTGTTGTATTGTTATATTTGTGTTATTATAGCAATATTGCCTTAAATCTTGTATGCTTTGTAATAGGTTCTGTAAATTCCATTTTTTATAAGGTTACAATGCTGTAACCTTAATACTCTCTGTGCTATTTAAACTATACCATAAAGATACGTGGTCTAACTTGCAGAGAAAGATGGTCCCATTATAGTGTGGTCTAGGATCAGTAAATAAATTAACTATCAATTCCCACCTATGTATTTTTAAAATATCTTCCAGGTATTGTTCTGAGGTCATGGGGGGTGGGGGATTGTCGGGGTTCTGGCACTGAGGATAGGGAAGGAATACTGAGGAATACCAAGGAATACTGATGAACCCTAAAGCATGGAGAGAAATACTGATAAACACTGAGGAATACTAAAAACAAGGGGGGGGAAATACTGAGAACAGCAAAGAATGGGGAAGGTACTGAGGGTCTTGGGGCCAGTGCTGAAACATGGGGGGGGAATAACAAGGAATAACTGACAGATATTAAAAAACGGTAACAAATACTAAGGAAGGGGAAGGAAGAAAAAAGAATAGCCAGGGATACTGAAAAATGGGAAGGAACTCTGAAGAAGGGAAAGGCATACTAAAAAACCACCAAACCAAACATTAAAAATAGAAAGGAATTAGGAAAGAACAATAACGAATGCTAACAAATAGGAAGGAATACTAAGGAATGGGAAGGAACAGTAAAGAGTAGCCAGGGATACTGAAATATGGGAAGGAATAATTAAAAAAACATGGGAAAATAGCAAGGGGTGTGGAAAGAACAGTAAGGAATGCTAAGGAATAGGAAGGAATACTAAAGAATGGGAAAGAAGAGTAAAAATGTGGGAAAAATACCCGGGAGTGGAGAAAGACTTAAGGAGTGTAAAGGAACACCAAAGAATGAGAATAGTAAAAAATGGGGAAAGAATATTAAAGAGTGGAAAGGAATAGTAAAAAATGGGGAAAGAATATTAAAGAGTGGGAAGGAATAGTAAAATACAGGGGGAAAAATACTAAGGTATGGGAAGGAATCCTAAAGAATGGGGAGAAATACCAAGGAACTGGGAGAAAAAAAATACCAAAGCTTGGGTGGAAGAGCAAGGAATGAGGAACAACATTAAGCAACGGAGAGAGAACATTACAGCATGGGGAGGAAGACCAAGGAAAACAGGACTTGGAAGGCCTCCCAAGGAGGGAGGGCACTGAGGAGGCCAGGCAGGACCCCCCCAGAGCCCATGTGAACCTACTCTTGCTGGCGCGGTGCGGGATGGGCACGGCCACACCCTTGCCCCGCTCGCTGTCCTGGGGCTTGGGCGGGGAGGCGGTGAAGCGGCAGATGCCGGGCTCGGACGGGGTGCTCATGGAGGTCATGCTGTCCGCGTTGTCCGTGGTGCCCGTGGTCATCTGGTCCGAGGAGCTGTCGGAGATGAAGCACTCGGTGATCTCGAACTTGGCGTGCTGCAGCTGCTCCTCCAGCTTGGCGTGCTCGTAGGCGCGCGCCAGCTCCTCGTAGGTGGACGAGGCGCTCTCGGTGGACACCATGCTGTTCCGCCCCTTGTCTGTGGGGAGAGGATGTGTCACCTACCTGGGAGCTCTCCCTGGCACTGGAATGCCTTTTTCCACAGCTGTCCCTGCTGGGATAAACCTGGCCACCTTCGAGGCCAGGTTGGATGGGGCATGGAGCAACCCAGTCTAGTGGAAGGGTGGAACGAGATGAGCAATAAGGTCCCTTCCAACCCAAAACATTTTGGGTTTTTACGATTTTATCTGTCCACAGAACTGGGCACAGCCCTGGCTGTTCAAGGCCACCAATTTGCGGTTCCACAACCCCACTGATAAGTTCTGCAGTCACCCCAAACTCACAGTTTGGGGTCTCTGCGTGCCCCAAAGTAGCAGACCCCTGCCAGCAGCGGTGCCAGGGAGGCTCTGGCCCTGCATACCTGTGTCCTGCGAGAGGCTGGCGCTGTAGCTGTCACTCTCGGTGACCGTGATGCCATGCTGGGAGCCCACTGTCCTCCAGTCCGAGGTGAGGGTCCGCGCGGGGGTGGACGCCTGGCACTTGGTGAGTGTCCACTGGCTGGAGTAGCGGTTGCGGGTGCTGTGTGCAGACTTCACACTCTTCCTTGACACGGGGTCTACGGCATGCAGGTGACAGAGTCACGCAGGGTCCCTCCCACACACAGCCAGGATGCTGCTCCCTCTCCCTGGAGCACTGCCTGCCCCTTCTGCCTTCCCAGCAGCTGCTCTTGGGCCCAGCCAGGGCCGGGGGACAGGTTCCCCCACACCGCGTGTACAACCCCCAGCACAGCCAGCCCAGCCCCACACACTCACTGGTGCCAGGGCGGATGTCGGACATGTCGATGAGGGGCCCCGTGTTCTGGATCAGGGCTGGGTGATGCAGAGAGACGCCCGTGCAGAAGCTCTGGGGGTTCACGGCCTGGCTGAACTCCGTGTCGGTCACCGGGATCGTGGCTTTGTCATCCCCTGGGGGAGGAAGCTGTGGCTCAGACCTCTCTCTAGCCAGGCAATGTGGGCACCTGCTGGCCCACACTCAGCCCGTCCGTGGGACCCCAGCACTCTGGGACACGAGGGGATGGGAGCTTTGCCTGTGCTTACCCAGCTGCTTGATGCCTTCCTTGTCCTCGATGAGGAGCTGCACCCGCGGGATGTCGATGTGCAGTCGGGGGCCCTGCGGGGGCCCCTTCACCGGCGTGTCAAAGCTGCGGTTATTCTTGCTGTGAGGTGAGAGGGGACGCAGACCCGCCCATTACCGGACAGAGCCCCGGCGGCTCCAGCCTGGGACGGGCTGGGGATTGCCACCAGCCAGCCCACCCGGGGCTCAGCTCTGCCCAGGCAAGCTCCAGTGTGGGTGCTGGGACCCTTGGGCAGGCAGGAGCAGCCAGGAGCCCTGGGCTGCTGTGCTACAGAGTCACTGCCACAACCTTCACAGGTGCGAGCCTGAGAGGGTCTGAAACTGAGTGAGGGCTGCACCTGGGCTTAAAAGCAGCCAGGACCACCCCCAGCACCAACTATTCCCCTGCCTGCCCACCCATTCCCAGCCACAGGCAGATACGAGACTCACCTGATCAGCATTTCTGCCAAACTCTTCGCATCTGTGCAGGAGACACAAAAAAACAAAAAGTTTTTTGTAAGGGAGCAGTTTAGGGCCCAATGAGGCAGTCCAGGAACACAATCTGGGGTCCTGTGTGCTGTGCCTCCGAATCCTGTCTCACCTCGAAGCCTCTTCAGTCGCTTCTCCTTCCTCTTCTTGCGGATGATGAAGAGCAGGGCCACTCCCAGCGTGGCCAGGATCACGGGGCAGGCGATGGTGAAGAGCTTCTTCACATCATCACCTTCCCCTTGGGCAGACTTGATGGGGGGGATGGTGCCTAGGGCAGAGCACGGGCAGGTGGGCACTCAGCGCTCCGGGACCCCCCATGTCTGGTGGCATTTCCCCCAGCCCGTGTCCCCACTCACTGCCGTCGTAGTCCAGCGTGGCGAACTGCGTGGTCTCGTTGCCGCAGCCGGCGCTGTTGCAGGCCTTCATGCGCAGCTCGTACCACGTGGCCTCGCGCAGCTCCGTCAGGAACACCTCGCTGGAGCTGTTGGTGCGAAGGCTCTGCCACACCCAGTTGCCCTTGGGCCGGTACTCCAGGACGATGGCGGTGATGGGGCAGCCCCCGCTGCTCCAGCCCTGCAGGTTCAGCCTGGCGTGCGTGGAGTTGATGTGGGTGAAGAGGTGCTGGTCCTTGCTGAAGGAGGGCTCTGTGGGAGAGGAGCTGTCAGGAGGGTGGGGAGGGGACCCCCTTGTCCCCCGGCGGGGCAGGGACAGCACAGGCCAGGCTCACCTCTGCCGTGGGTCTTGGCCTCGATGATCTCGCTGATGCGGCCGGCGCCGACGCTGTTCTTGGCCGCCAGCTTCACCTTGTACCAGGTGCCGCACTTGAGGCTCTCCAGCTTGAAGGAGCGCTCGGAGGAGCTGATGAACACGTCCTTCCACTCCTCGCTGTTGTCCACCGAGTACTGGAGCACAAAGCCTGTGGGAGCAAGGAGCGGGGTCACCTCTGGGCACACGGGCGAGGGGAAGGGGTTCTGGCTGGCACAAAGCCTGTGCCCAAGTCCAGCACAGCCGTGCACTGCCAGGGCACCCATCACACACCAACTCCTGCCCAACTGCACACTCACGAGTGGTGGTGGAAACTGCCTGCTCTGCCCACCACCCAGACCCAGGCAGGAGAAATGGACAAGGAGCTCTCACCCAGAACCTCCTGAGAGCTCTGCCAGCGCCCCTGGTCACACCTCGCCTGCCCCCAGCACCCCAGGATGGCCCCAGTGCTCATTTCCACCTGGGAGTGCATGCTGTGATTGACTGGTGTGAGGCTATAAAGGGAAAGCCGGAATTAAGCAGCTCCCTCAGGAGGCTGCAGGGAAGTTGCTTCTGTCATTGCACACCGCCTCCTCTCCCGTGATGAAGAGTATTAGGAAGCACACTGTGTCCTAGATGAGCAAACCTGTTACGCTGCCATCAGCGGCTGGGCTGGGCTCCCTGGGAGAGCGCAGGGACACAGGGACAGCCCCAAGGGCATCGGGGTGTCCTGGGACAGCACATCCCTGCTGCCCAAGCCGTGCTGACCAAACTTTCCTGGTGCACTGATGGGTTTGGCTATTTTTGCAGGCTATTTAGCCAATTCTCAAATAAAAATAGCAGGGAAGAGTAGGCTTCCTGCCTTGCTGTGTGCATAATGGGCTGCACAAGGCAGAGCTGGCACAACGGCCCCGGTGCCAACAGCACCCAGGTACCATCGTGTCAATGCCAGAGGGTTCACATGAAGGAGCTCTGTGAACACCCAGCTCCAGCTTGGGCAGAGCAGTGGGGACACTTCTCACGCCTTCCCACCGCCAAGGATTCCCTACGGATGGTGACACCAGGACCTTCCCAAGGCCATGGGCACGTGATTCCCAGCGGTGTCAACACCAGCCCCGATACCCCCACACTGCCCACCCTGGTGCCTGCCACTGCTTATTTATTTATTTTGTACATGCGGCGTGTTTTTAATATTTCTAATCCAATTATAACCAAATTTATCAACAGAGTCCGCTGGAGTGAAAGGCTGCTGGCTGGGGAGATTTGCTTGTAATTACTTTCACGCTTTTAATTAATTGTAAGCGAGGTCTCCTTCCTCGCTCCCCGCTCCCCCCTCTGCATGCAGCTGTTTCAACGTATAATTCATGAGATGAATCAGAGCAGAAAGGAGACTTGGGAAAGCTGGGATGCTCCTGGAGCCCTCCCAAAGCCCCCAGCCTGTCAGGGATGCGGGACAACTCCTGCTCTGGTGGGTTCAGAGTGGCACCAATGCCAGGAGACATGGAGCAGCACTGGGGCTGGCCCTGGCCACCTCAGCACCCAATGATGTGCCCTTCATTAACTACCTCAGTCCCTGCAGCTTGTCCAAAACATCTCACAAACCCCTCATCAGGGCTGGAAGCCCCTGCTAAGAGCTCAGAGGCATCAACCTTACTCTGAAGCATTTCTGAGGCATTTTGGAGAGGCAAAAACTGATGTGCAGATACAAAAATGTGGCACAGCATGCCTGAAAACATGTTCCATGAGAAGGGAACCAGTCCCATCACGCCCTACCTCGGATGGAGCTGCCCCCATTGTCCCCAGGGATCCAGGCCAGCGTGATAGACGATGCCGAGGTCTTGGAGACAGTCAGGCGGGGCTGGTCCGGGGGCACTAGGGAGGAGGGAAAGCCCATGAGCACCTCACACATGCAGAGCGCCCCAAACTGTGCCACCCAAAAGTGCCAACGAGACCTTGCAGCCATCCGTGGTCCCGCATGAGCCCCTGGTGCAGGACAGAGCCCGGGCAGCGGGGATGGACACGGAGGTGGGAGCCCTCACCTTGCACCAGCAGGTTGATGATGATGGTGTCGAAGCCCCAGGTGTTGGTGGCAGTGCAGGTGTAGTAGCCGGAGTCCTCGGCTTTCACCGAGCGCAGCACCAGCGTCCCGTTGGCCTGGATCAGGCGGTGGCCATCCACTGTCACCGGGATGGCAGAGTCCTCGCTGCCGGGAGGAGAAGGGGCACATCAGCCGTGTGTGACACAGCCAGGGTGGTGCAGCGGGCACCAGCCCCCGGCACGGCTGGCAGCCCCCTCCATACCTGTCCTTGGTCCACTTGATGGCAGGGACCGGCTCCCCAACGGAGTTGCACGGCAGCCTCACGTCCTTCATCCACGGCGTGGTGACGGTGCCTCCGAAGGAGATGATCTTGGCAGGGGCTTGGGGGCAAGGAGGAGGTCAGCCTGGAGGGCAAGCCCCGTGCGCAGCCCCCCGAGGTGTAAGGAGGCCTGGGACCCCCGTGCTGCCCCTCCTCTGCCCTGGGGTCACCCAGCCGTCGCTTCCCGCGGGCCGTGGGGCAGGGCACAGCAGCGGAGGTGTCCCCCAGGCTGGCAGCCCCCCGTACCTTTGCCCGCAGGCTCGATGGTGACCTTCTCGCTGATGTTGCCGCGGCCGGCGGAGGTGACGGCGGCCACCCAGAGCAGGTACTGCTGGCCCCGGTTCAGGTGGGCGATGCGGTAGAAGAGCTGGTCCGGGCTGGTCTCGTACTCGCTGGGGGCCTGCGGGGAGGCACAGGGGAGAAGGTGAAGCCTCTGTGACACCCTCACCCCATCACCCTCAGACCCCCGACCCCACTGCGGTGCTCCGAGTTTATCCCGAGCAGCAGCGGCTCAGCTCTCCTCGCATCCATCCCTCAATGCCGGTGAGAGCCGGCTGGTGTCGTGATTCTCCAGGGAGCCGGGCTGGAGCCCAGGAACAGATGGCTACGCCGGCAAGGCTTGTTCCTGGGAAAGGACGCTTCCCTGACACCCGGCAAGCTGCAGTGGGGCCAGCCTGGAGGCAACCCCAGCCAGGCTGGCCCAAACCCTCTGCGGACACAGCGAGAGGCCAAGGGGTCCCCAAAACCCGCGTGGGGTCACTCCTGCACTGCCCACAGCGACGGCCCCAACCCTGCGGTGGCCCTGCGGACAGGGCTGGCTGTGTGCAAGCGCCGGGGCCAGTCCCCATCGCATCGGGAACAAAGTCCCCCTGCCCCAAAGCACAGCACGAGGGGAGGGACTGCCTGGCACAGCACCCGGCTGTGCCACCACGCCAGCACCGGGCAGGGACGGGGCTCCACGACCCCCGTGGCACAGGATGGGTGTATTTAAGCCTGAGCAGGAGGGTACCCGTGTGTTCACCGTCAGCACATGCGTGCCCTTGCAGGGACACGGGTGTGAGTGTACCCCAAAGCAGACACACCTATATGAATATTGTATAGTATACATAATTTTTTTTACCCAAATGACAGTTTTGACAAGATGCCAAGAAAACAATATCGGATCCCAGCGGTTTTACCAGTTGCTTTGATGAAAAGATTATGTTGCCCTGGAAACCAGAGGCTCAGATAGTGAAATGAGTTTGAGAAGGAGCTTTTGATAAGCACTAGTCTGCAGACCTCCCATCAACCTCTCCCTTACCAAGGAGGGATGGGGCCAGGTTGGATTTCTATTTCATTTTTGGTCAGCTGCTGGCATGTTTCCCCCTCTGGAGCAAGCGCTGAGCAGGGCAGATGCCAGAGGATGGGAACAGAGAGATGATGGGACCATTCCCTGGTGCACTGTGCCCATGGATGCCCTTGGACAATTCTGCAGTGAACCCCAAGAGGTCTTTGCTGCTGCTGCTGCTGCTGCCTAGCATCAGCTTTCCCTCCCATTCCTGCTTGGCCAGCTCTGCATTCCCTGGCACACTGTGGCAATTCCCAGCCCCGTTCCCATCACGTACCGGCTGCCCCGAGCCGGGGCTGGAGCAGAAGATGGTGTACTTCCGAATGATGCCATTGGGCTTGGCCGGCGGCAGCCAGGACACCACCACGCTGCTGGCAGAGGACGGCACAGCCTTAATCCCAGCTGGGGGACCTGGAACTGAGGAGGGAGAGCGTGGCAGAGTTGCTGCCAGGAGGTCTCCAAGGTCTCTGCCCAGCTGGGAGATGTGACAGCATCCTGCTGTGGGGCTGGCATCCCAACCCCACCCTGGGAAGCAGCTGCAGTGGTGGTGTCACATACAGGCAGGGAGAGGTCTGCCTGCAGGACACCTCTCCACGGGTGGCTCTGCTCCCTATGTGAGCCAGAGGCAGGAGGGTTAATTGCAGCCCAAGCTCTGGTTTAGAAATCGTGATTGGCTTTTAATGGCCATCTCCTTAATCTGTCAGCCGTACCCTGCCCAGCTGCGCCTCCCTCCCAGCATCTGGCGCTTCCCAGGACACAGGCCCAGGGATGCTCCGCTAGCGAGCTAATGGCATTAAAGTAGGGCAGGCGGGGTGTAAATATTTAAATATCCACACTTAAGGAAAAGGAAAAAGAGGGAAAGGGAAATGCCCTGCCCATGGCTGTACACGAGGGGTTTCCCCTGTGCCCCGGCAGCCGCTCCAGCCCTTTGGCACAAGCAGCGCCACTTACTGTCCTCCTTGGTCTGGATGTAGAGCACGCTGCTGCGGACGCCGTCACCCGCCTGGGTGTAGGCCAGCACCTGCACGCTGTAGTTGGTGAACTTCTCCATGCCCCGCAGCTCCACCCGCTCCCGCGTGGTCGTGATATTCTGCATCTCGCCCCACTCTGCAGCAGACAGGGCCCATCAGCCCCTGTGCCACCCCCCGTGTCCCCCTGGCACCTGCTCCCCACGAGCGCTCACCTCCGTCCATGTAGAGGGACCAGAAGATGACCCGGTACCCCTTGAGCACCCCGTTGAGGGTGCTGCGCGGGGGCTCCGACCAGGAGATCACGGCCACATCCGAGGTGATGGAGATGGCCCGCACGTTTTCAGGGGGCTGGCTGGGAACTGGGGAGGGGATGGATGAGGAGGACAGTCAGCAGAAGGATGGAGGTGCCAGGCTGGAGGAGCCGTGTCCCGCACCACCACCCTGACTGCACCCACATGGACCCCGCTGTGCTGCTGGAACCCCTCAGCCAGTCCTGCCTGGCAGTGCTCTGCCTCCAACATGCAGTTTTCCTTCTCCTGGGCCAGTGAGGTGGGAGTACACCCTGTGCTGGTGGTGACGGGGAGGATGCTTCCCAGTGAGGGGAGAGTGGGAGAGCTGGCTGGATGCGAGGTAATTAGATCCCATTGCCCCGCAAGAGGTAACTCTAATTTTTATGAGCATTTAAATGATAATACATCACCATAACGATCCTCTTTGAAAATGATTATTGTTTCATATTACTTAGGTGCAAAAATATAAGCACCATGTAATTAGGGACAGAGTATAATAAACTAATACAGATAGTCCGTTTGAACGAAATGAAGGTAATATAATTATGGAAAAGACACTATTGCTAAAACAGGGGCCCTTGAATACCCCGGGAGGAGTGCTAATGCAGCCAGGAAACGATCGCGGTTTGACAGGCTAACGAGAGCCTTAATTAAGAATGAAAAACTGCTGAGCAAACGCACTGCAAAACTTTTTCCTCATTGTTTTTAAAATGACCGAGGCCAATCAGCGACCGTGTCCCAGATGGAACCCTGCCTGGCACTTCAACAGTGCCTAAATCCACCTCGCACCCTTTAATTGTGCCACAAACCCAGTGCCGTGGGTGTCCTGGTACCCCCGCACTCCCAGGGAGCTGGGAGGGCGCACACAGCCACCGCCCCACACCTGCTTGCGACAGGATGGGGATCACCTGAGGGTCCCCCTGGTGGGACCTGGCCCTGGGGACCAGGGTGCCTGGCTTGGTCACTGGGCCACCCTTACCATCCTCCAGCGTGGTGGCGTTGATCTCGCTGGACGAAGGCCCCGTGCCCGCGCGGTTGAACGCCTGCACCACCACCCCGTACTGCGCAAACTTCTTGAGGTTGTCCAGCGTGTAAACCTCGCTGTCCCCCGTGGCCTTCATCTCCACGATGCTGTACTGCCCGTTGCTGCCTGGGCTGTTCTCCCGGTAGCCAATCTGGTAGCCACGGATCACCCCGTTCTGCAGCTCTTTCTTCGGGGCCTGAGGGACAACGAGGGCAGGACAGAGAGGTGTCACAGGGGTGGGAGGCTCACAGGGCTCTGTGCCCCAACCCACCTCTCCCTAGAGGCTTTTCTCAAAGCTTTCAAGTTTTTTTCCCTCTCCACTTTTCACTGAGTGGCAAAATAGTGATAAAAAAGGTCCAGCAGGTCCTCAGAGCCACCAGAGAGGAAAGTGCTGCCCAGACAGCACCAGTCCCCAACCAGAGCAGGAGAAATCCCAAGTCTGGGAGCCTGAGGGGCCAGATTGAGATCAATCTTAACAATATTTCTCTGAAGCATTAAGAAATCAATAGGGTTGATTGCAAATTTATGTTACAATGCCAGGGCGATCCATCTTGCTGAAATACTCCTAAAACGAAGTGACTTATCTTTCAAGTGAATCTTACTTTTCATTAATCTGTTTTTCAGTGCTTAAGGGGAGGGGGGAGAAGCTGAACCCTAAATTTATTGACTTAGCAGTTCATTCCCAAGTCCTAACTTTAAAATCAATTTTATTTTTCATTAGGCAGCTTTGGAAAAATAAATCCGATTCTAAGTTTTATTGATCTCTGCTCGAACGCTTCACAACCCAGCACCTCAGTTTTTACATATTTATCCTCTCTGCCCCATGGTCCCCCACGGACACCCTATGACATAATGAGCTTGTTGTAAAACATGACTGATAAGAGCCCTGTGCAATAAGGTGAGCTGCGTGCCCAGCCTCCACTTTTCCTTTTTCCTGGGGAATTCTTCCTGATTCTTGTAACATCGATGACATGCTGGTTCTCAGGACAAGCTGGGACAGCATTTGGCCAAGTCCCCATGGCCAGGGAAAGCCCACACACCATCCTGGCCTCACTCACCTTCCAGGTGACCTGGATGCTCTGGGACGTGATCGGCTGCAAGGTGACATCCATCGGAGGGCCATCGGGAGCTGCGGAGAGACCAGCACAAAAAAGCACATTGAGAAGGTTCAGGAGCTCCTCAGCAGGAAAACCCCTGGCTTTAGGAGAGCTGTACCTCTGCCAGCTTCCCCACAGGCTGCAGCCCCCATGTTCCCCCTGCCCACCATCCCCACCATCCCCAGGAGCCCAGAGCGGCACCTGCTTCCTCAGTGCTGATGGTGAGCTCCTTGCTGGGCTCGCTGCGGCCGATCTTGTTGAAGGAGTACATGCGGATGCTGTACACGGAGGCGGGGTGCAGGTCCACGATGTTCGCCTGGTTGATGGTCGGGGAGATGTTCCGTGTAGACTGCTTGAAATCCCAGGAATCTGGAAGAGCAGCGGAGTGAGGCAGGAGGGTCAGCACCTGAATCCTGTCCCGGGGTCTGCAGTGCCGAGGGGGCCGTGCTCAGGCAGGTGAGGTCCCCAAGCACCTGCAGCTTTTCTGCCCCTGGAGAGGTGCTGCTTCCCTCTCTCGCTGTTGTGCATCGGGGTTCAACTTTCTGCAAATATTGTCTCTTTTAATATTCCCTTTCAAATGCTCCCATCCAACAGAAATTACCATATTTCATTAATGCCGCTCTTTCCTTTCTTCATCAAAGGAACCGGGATGCAGAATATTCCCTTGGAGGCACTGGTGGGGCAGTCCCACACCTGCCTGTGCAGGCCAGCCCCCAGCCCCACTGTGGCATGGGGAGGGGACATCACTGTCACCCACCTGACTTGTTCTTGTACTCGATGTCAAACCCGGTGATGATGCTGTTGCCGTCAAACCGCTGCGTCCATCGCAAATTCATACTCCGGGCTTTCACCTCACGGATCTCCAGCTCCGGTGGGTCAGGGGGCTCTTGGGGACACGCAGGCAGATTAGGGACACAGGCAGGGAAGCCCCACGGGAGCAGGGGGACCCTCTCAGCAAGGCTGTGCACCACAGGGCTCACGCACGGGGGATGGAGTACCTTGCACAGTGAGCTGGATTAAGCCTCTGTCCTCGCCGTAGGAGTTGATGGCGTGACAGGAGAAGAAGACGGAGTCCCCGCGGTCGGCTGGTTTCAGCTGCCAATGTTCCAGGGAGAGGAGCCAATTCAGACTGAGTTCCCCCAGCACTGTCCCCTGCCTTCCCCTGCCATCACTACCTGCTGCCACCACAGTGCCACTCCCTGGAGCTGCAATCCCTCCCATGGCATTCCTAACACCCCCCACCCCCCGCCCCGCTGCTGGGCTCGGCTTTGCCACTCAGGGAGCCCAGCACAGTGCCAGGCTTTGTGACACCCACTGGGGGCCACCCACACCCTCCCCGCACCCCCCTTCTTCCCTCCAACACCCAGCGAGACCCCCGGCAGCCCAGGCAGGTGCAGAACCCCCAGCCCTCACCTTGAGCGTGGAGATGACCTCGTCGCCGTTGTCCTTGGTGGTGATGGCGTAGCGCATGTTGCGGTCGGGGTCGATGACGGTGTCCCCCTTCTCCCAGCGGATGATGATGGGCCGCTCACCCCGCGCCGTGCAGTTCAGCTCCTTGGTCTGGCCCTTGATGGCGATAGTGGTGTTGGGGTGGGAGGTGATCATGGCTGGGACTGCGGGGAGGCCAAGTGTCACCTGTGTGCCCGGGGGACGGGCGGGTGCCACCTGTGGCTGCCCGGCCCCGCAGAGCCCACGGACCCACCGAGGACACGGCGCATGCGGCTCTCACCGAGAGGCCCCGCAGCCCGAAGCGGAACCGTCTCGCTGCATTATACAGCTCAGGATCATAAAATAATGAAGCAGATAAATTTTATAATGCATAGCATTACACCGGGGTAGACAATAAAACGTGAAAGACAAATAACCAAGTGCACACTATAATGAAGAGAAAGCCTCCAGTCTGAGACGTGCGGGTATGAATTATTGACTAAGGTTTTACACTCCCGAGGATGAGAGGAAGAATGTTTTCCATCACGGATTTGCATAATTCACTCATATAAACCTGGGCAGAATACAGAGTGTGATTTCCCATCAGCAAGGCCGCCTTTGCATTGCAGATGCCAGAGATGATTTTTTTTTTCATAGCCACCCCAATATGCAAACAGGGCCATTGGGGACACCCTGTGCCATGGTCACCACCCGGCTGGGGTGCAGAACCCAGAGGTGCTCGAGCAGCGGGTGCAGCACAGATGGGGATGGCTGATCTGTGCTGTGAGGATGCTGTACTGATCCCTGGCCTGGCTCTTCCCTGCTCCAAGAGCCAAGCCCTTTGTGCCAGCCCAGTGCCATGCAGTGGGCTGGCTGTGGCAGGCACCACACAGGAGGAATGGGCTGGGGGACCGAGGGCAGGCTGGGTAAGCAGAAAAAAATGTAATGCATAAACAAACAGCAGTGCTGAGTCCTGCAGTAATGTATGATAATGACAATCCGCAAAGGCAACACACACTGTTCTAATGGGACACAGGAGGCTCTAATGAGCTACGACTCCTCGGCTTTCTGTGGCAATGTAATTCAATTAACAGCCAAGAAAACCTTTCCTCCGGAGTTGCCGGAGTTTGTGGGGTGCAGGACAGTGCAGTGCCCAGCCTGGTGCCCAGCCTGGTGCCCAGTGTGACAATCCTGCCCCAAGGGGAGCACAGCCCCCCCTGAGCTGGCAGGGGCTGGCAAAGAGCAGGGATGTTGTGGCCTGGGGCACCAAGGGTTACAAGACACAGCCCAAGGCTTCTCCTAACTCTGCCCTGTCCCATCCCCAGCTGCCTGCCCGTGCTCAGACACCTCTGCCTGCCTGCAGCACCAGGTCAGGGATACACTGGCACAGAGGGAGGCCTGGGAAGGACTGTCCCAGCATCCCATCGGCGTGAGGACAGAGCACAGTGACACCGGGGGCTCTTGCCCCTGCCCCAAAGCGGGGCTGACTGCACAGCACAGCACAAGAGCACACACAGCCGGATGAGGGCTCAGCACCCAGTCCTGGCACTTTGGGCAGCCCTTGCCAGGCTCCTGCCCACTGTGCCCATCTCCTGCCATGGAAAACCATGGAGGGACCACGCTGCTATTTGGCAAACAGGGGCACTGGGGATGTGGTCCCTGCACTCAGCCCTCATTCAGCCCAGCCTGGAGGACAGTGCAGCAGCAGAGGGTGTGTGGCTGTGGGGCCGGAGGGGCAGGACAGCCCCTCAGGGCTGCAGCAGCCTTGGCTACACCAGCCCCTTCCCAGTGAGCAGAGGCCCCACGAGAGGAGCTCCGTTTCAGGCTCTGCTTCGCTGAAATGCACTTATTGATGTTTGATTAAAAGCAGCTCCTTGGATGTAAACATATCAACTTCTCTCAATTGCCAGGGTCCCAAGGGAGCTGCACGTAGTCCAGAGCAGGAAAAGAGCACAACAAGCCCCAAGAAAACCCCAAGCAGCTGTGAAGATAGCACAGATTGGGGCACTGGTGCCCAACACCTGCCCTGGAGCAGCTCTGCAGCTTGCAGAGGGATCACATTGCTTGGGACTGGCTGCAGGGACCTCCGAGGGTGGCTGGGAGCTGCTCCTGACCAGCCTGTGACCCCTTCCTGGGTGCAGGGGCATCAGTAGTGTGGCATCAGCCACAACTCATGCAGCACTATGGGCAGACAGGCTTCCTTCAGAAGAGCTCACCTCCAACGCCTTCTGTGCCCTCCATTCTGTGCCCACCAGGGTCCACCCACCCCCCCAGCCTCTCCCTGTGCCCTCGGCCTTGTTAACAAGGCCACAACCAGTGGTTGGTCCCGCTGGCTGGGCAGAGATAAGCCTGGGAACAAAGGAAGCTGACAGCCACCAGCACGCTCCGCTGTCCCACACCCGGCTGGGGCACGAGCTGCTTCGCAGAGCGCTGGTGACAACTGAATGAGAACAGTGACAAGGGTGACAAGGGCTGTGCCTGCCTCCCTCGCCCCCCTCTTTCTTGTTTGGAGCTGGCTCTGTGATGTTAATTTGATTGCACCCGTCTCAGCTTCCTTTCTACACTGATTAGCTGAGTTTCACCTGAAGCATGAGATTAATTCAAATTGCATGGAAGCAATCAGTTATGCTCGTGCCGTGTGGCAGCGAACTTCCAAACAGGGCTGTGCCACGACCACAGACAGAGACCCCTCTCCCTGCCCCCTGGCTGGACCCCTGGCATTGAGGTGCTGGCACGGAGCAGGCAGAGGAGCCCCCTCCCCAGTGCCCAGGGCACTGCCGCTCCCCAGCAGGACCCCCGAGGACGTGACCGTCCCCACCCCACGCACTCTTGACACCCGGGCAGGTGTGCAGCCATGTGCTAAATGCATTTATCACGCGCTGCTGGGCCCCTCACCTGCGCCCAGCCCAGCCCGCTGTCCCCTCGGGCACACGCTCGGGTACTCCAGCACTCCCCACCTTCCACTCTTCGCTACGCCCGGCTGGGTGCTGGAGAGCTCCTTCCCAGAGCAGGGAAGGACAGGCTGCCATGGTGTGGGAGCCCAGGGGACATGGCACCCAGGGACAGGAAGGCCTTCACTCCATAGGTGACATTCCCCGAGCAAATCTGGTGGCTCTCCTCACCCACCCACTGACCAAAGCAGCATCCAGCTCCTCCTGGCTCTGCCAAGTCCATGGAATGCGGCCAGGACAGCACACACTGTCCAGTGTGTTACCTGGCTGTCCCACCTCTCCCCAGGGCCCCTTGCTGCTATCAGGGCAGGGGATGTGTGACACCAGCTGGCTGTGGCACTCCCCTCTCCCCTGCTGACGGCCAGCACGCTTTGTTTGGGCTCTGATTAACTCTCATTTAACTCGGTTCGCTGTGGCCTGACTTTCAGGGAAAGCCAGTGCTGATCTCCCTTTAATTGGGCTGACATTTCACTAAACAAACAAAAACCCCAAAATGAAACAAAACAAAGAGCCCATCTAATGCTTAATTGGCTGTGGCACTTCGTCTACCTATTCATCCAAACCTTTTCAAAGGCGGTGAGGGCTCCGGGAGATGCAAAAGCACTCGCATAATAAGGTTATGTGCTATTCAAGTCAGCAAGCAACCTGTCCTGGGATGCAATTACAGGAGATAGCAGGGACACGGCACCAGTTCGGGCTCCCAGACTTCGCACGCTCGCTCGGGATTAATCGCCTTGACTTTGTACCTGCACCTTATTGAAGTGCCTTGTTTGAAGTCGCTGGGTTTGATTCATCAGTCGGATGGATAAATTAAACAGCTGACAGGGAGGGGAATGGGAACCTGCAAAGGCAGAGGCTCGGTGGGGAGGGGAGAAGCCCCCGAGAGAAACAGCTGCTGGTGTCAGGAGAGAAAGCACCGGGCTGGGGAGGGGAGGTCGGGGCATGGTGGTGACCAGAGAGGGCTGCACATTCCATCTGCCCACGGCATCCCAGGGGGACAACCAGGGGGGTGGTGGCTCCCACGGCTTCACCTGCAGCGTCCATCCCCTCTGGCACAGTGTGCTCGCTGCCTCATGCCCAGCATGATCAGGGCAAAGTTTAGTCCTTCTGGGCCCAGTCCCAACCCCAGCCCCTTCTGGAGACACCAGGAGTGAGGGTGATGGGGCTGGACCCCCTCCACCACCTCCTTTTGGAGGTTTGAATGCTCCTGGCAGCAACGAGCCCAATAAATAACACGAAGCTGGCAATTATACATTCTGCTGATAGCAACGGGAGAGCAATCCAATAACACACACAGTTCAAACACGGTGTCTAACAACACTTCCCAGCCCATCCCTGTCAAAGCAGCCCAGCTATTTCCTTTCCTCCTGGATGATGTAGATTGATTGCTTGGTTTTATTAAAGACAAAGTGTGTTTAATAGCAAAAGGGAAGCGGGTCCCTGGAGGGGAGGAATCAATGCCCTCCCATGCCCTGCATCGATCGTGGGGATGCGCGGAGCCGAGGCCGGAGCGCGGCTGGTGCGGTTGGAACCCTCAGAACAGAGGAGGATGCTGCACCGGACCAGGCTCTGCTGGTGACCCCACATCCCACAGCCACCCTCACTGTGCCCACCTCTGCTGCCCTGGTCACTGCCGTGGCAGGAGCAGGTCCCTGTCCCTGTGACGATGCCCCGCGGCGCAGCCCCAGGTACTTACTCTTGACGGTGAGGAACATGGACTTGCTGATGTCTGTGCCCACGCCGTTGCTGGCCTGGCAGAGGTAGTAGCCGATGTCCTCCTCCAGGACGTGGCGGATGAGCAGGGAGCTGTTGGGCAGGATCTGGATGCGGCCCGTCAGGGGGATGGGGTGGTACTGCTGGGGGTTGCCACTTCCTAGGAGGGGACACAGAGACACAGAATTCATCTGAGGCAGAGGAGTGCTCACGAGGCTTGGAGCTGGGGTGGCTGTGCCCAAGGGACTGTCCCCAGCCCCTGGTGACACCCCCACACACTGCCATGACCCATCCCTACCTTTAGCGTGCTTCCACATGACTTTCGGAGGGGGGTACCCGTCAACGGAGCAGTTCAGCACCCCGGCTTTTCCGTAAATGCCGTCTTGGTTGTTGGGTTGGACCACAAAACGAGGAGGCACTGAGGAGTTTGGGAGAAAGGATGGTCACCGTAGGAAAATCCCCATCAGATCCCTACAACTCCCCAGTGCCTGTGGGCACAGGGTGCCATATCTCCTCACCCTCCCAAATTCCCTTTGCTCCCCAGTGTCCTGCCCCTCCCTCGCTGCCCACCCTCCCTCTCCCACCGGACCGGGTGGGATGCAGGCGGCCGGGTCACCCCCCGGCTCACCCCGCACGATGAGCTGCCGCTCCCGGCTGACGGTGGCAGCGTCGTTGCTGGCGATGCAGGTGTAGTTCCCGTTGTGCTTGAGGGAGACACTGGAGATCTGCAGGGAGCTCATGAACTCCTTGCTCTCGATGGTGACCCCAGAGCCGGAGAGGATGACGTGCCCGTCCTTCCTCCAGGTGATGTGGATGGGCATGTCCCCGGAGGAGACCACGCAGGGGATGTAGAGGAGCTGTCCGATGGAGGCAGGTGGGAACTCGAAGGGCTGGATCAGCGGAGGGACTGTCGAGGAGAGAGGCAGAGAATGCTGGAGAGCCCATCCCAGGAAAGCCTTCCTGCAGTGGGGATGGGCTGCAGTGGGGCTTGGGGAAGGTGCTGTCCCAGGAGGAGAAGCAGCCCAGAAAGTAAGAGAGGCTTTTGAGTCCACCAGGAACAAGGCCAGGGGACAGCAGGAGGTGCCATCAAGCAGAGAACAGCAGGAAAACTTCTCCCACCTGGCAGGGCCACCCTGCTGAGAGCAGGACAGAGAAACGCTGACCCTGCACTGGGGAAAGCCCCGGCCACCCCCAGCACGTGCCACCCGAAATTCCACCTCAGCATTTATCCACTCCCAGAAAAGCCATTATTAGATGGATGCTTTTCTTAAAGGCGCTGGATTCAGAACCAGCCATTATCTTTCTGATAACTTAATTAGGCAACCGCAGCATCTCTGGCAATGTGGGAGGGGGAAGAAAGCAGAGAGAGGGAGACAATTAGCTTAACAAGGCTCAGCACCTGGTAGATGAGATCCTCGTTCTGCAGTCTCCATAATTAAATTAGCAGGCTGCCAATTGTCCCTTCGGCAGTGGGGAGCTGCCCTCTCATGCAGGCACAGGGGCAGCTCCCTGTACCCCCACGCACTTCCCTGGGCTCCCACCTCCGCCCTGTGCCCATCCCATCCCTCAGGTCTTGGCACTGCTCCCTGGTCCAGCGCACAGGCAAGCAGGGGCTGTCACTGTCCCCCAGGTGGGAGCCACTGCCACCAGGCAGGCAGGGTACAGGCAGGGCTGGCCTGTCCCTCTGGTGGCTACAGCAACGTGGCTCGAGCTGCCAGAGCCATGGAGCCGGTGCTGCCTGTTTTCCATAATTAATGAATAATTAATTGGGAATGCACTGCAGTCTATTGCAGAGCAGGGATGGGCTTGTGGATCCGCACCTCTCCAAACACGCCCCTCCGGCCGACAGACGAGCTCTCCCTGCTCCAGCTTCCCACAAAGGGAGCTCACAACTCCCCTTTCCTTCCCAGATCGCTTCTGCTGCGATTCTCCTTTCTCCAGAGCTTCCAGGCTCTCGCTTGGCTGCAGCCCAGAGCACCTTGCCCACGGTGCCATCGCAGAGCCCATCCCAGCAGTTCCAGTCCAGAGAGCACCCCAGAGAACAACCTCTGCCTTCCCGTGGGGTAAAGCATCGCCTCACAGTGCCCGGGCACCGTGTCAGCCTTGTGCTTCCCGAAACGCTGCAGCCACCCGAGCAGGAGCCCCAGGATGGCACCAACCCATGGGATTAATTAAAACCTTCAAAGATGTCTGCTGAAATAAGGAGCTGTCAGGGCACCTTGGAGGAGGCTGGATTTTGGATTGTGCTGCTGGGGAAGCACAATGAGGAGGCCCCAGCAGCACCCCCGAGCAGCAAAGCCCTACCGAACAGGGAAGTTTGAAACTGGGATCCTGGGGTCCCCTGGCTAAGCAGCAGCAGCTACACCTGGGCAGGAGTTTCCCTCAGCACAAGATGGGGGTGGTGCCTCATGAACAGGGCTGGGGGCTGCCTGCACATCCCTGTTCCTGGGGGGGCAGTGCCAGAGGGAATTGTAAAGGTTTTACTGCTGCGTGATCGGAAGGACCTGCATAACTCACTGGTGGCATTTCATGTGGTCACCAGGCACTTGGGGCCATAAAAGCTTTATGGTGCTCCACGGCACCCCGCGCTCCTTGTGCTACACAGTTATGTTTATTCACTCTCTGACTCTCTTCTAGGGCCTTTGCTATTCTTTTTCACAGGTCTTTTATCCACGGGCTGGAGGAAATGAAGAATTCAGCCAGTGGGGCTGGGTGTAAATATCCAGCAGCGGAATGAAGATGTTTGGCCTGTGCTGCGCCATGCTCCGGCCTGCTTGCCTTCCTCAGCCCATCACTGGCCACTAATCAAGGCAGTAAATCCAAATTGGGAAGGGTTCAGTAGCGGTGGCTTCCCAGGACACACAGATCCTCAGCTGAACTTCAGCATCCTGCACCCCTCTGGCAAATCCTGTTTAACTGTTCACAAACATCCCGAGATGGTCTCCCCACATCAGCCCTGCCTGTCCCACTTGTCCCAAGACAAGACCGGCATCTCTGGCCTCTTTCCAAGCCCTGGGACTCCACATGGACAGGGATTTATGTGAGGTGAGGAAAGCAGAGCTGGCCAAGCCCTGCAGACCCCAGGGGCAAGAAGACCTCCCCGCACTGCCCTTAGACAGGTTATCCAGAGCCTCCTCTCCCCTTTGGAAGCCTTGGAGAAGAGCATTAGCTAATCAAGTGGTAGCAACTCTAATCAGCTTCATGCGCTCTCTCACTAACCTGATTCCTAATAAGAAAATGGTGGCGGGGAGGGGAGAGGAGGGGAGGGAGGGGGATCAGAGTAAATCCAGTGCACGAATTCCCCGCTGGGTGAGAGGCAGGACGGCAATTGGCCGGCTCCGTCCCCAGCGCCGCCGTGTTTGTCTGAATGATTTACTGCAAACACCGAGCTGGCGACGGGCGGAGGTGACCCCACAACTCCTGAGGACGGGAGATCCGGGAGCACCGCGCGCTCCCAGCACAATCTCAGCCAGTCACTGGGAGGGAATGCATCCGGCTCAATTCATTAGGACTGATAGCTCCCTCAATGGGGCTGAATAATTGATGGCCTGGAGAAGCTTTTAAGATGTTCTGTGCGCTCAGAAGACCGAGAGTGTTATTTTTTTAAAAGCTAGCACACAGAGAAAAACATCGGTGAAGGTGATCCAAGCAAAGGTTAGATGTTTTAATACGTTATGTTTACACCATAAATCCTTGCTCCATCACTTGTAAGGGGAAATGGATATGGCGTGGCTCAGGGCAGCTGCCGGCGGCAGGCAGGACCAGGTAGCCAAGCCAGCTCCTGAGGGCTGAGCTGAGCTCCCATGACTGGTGACTACAGAGGACAGCCATCACCTGGCCATGCAGTTCCCTGTGTGGTGCGCTCCTCTGCCTCCATCCCACGGCAGGGAGATCCCAAACACAGCCTGGATGAGCCCTCCCTCCCATCCAGGGGCAGCGTCCCCACCCTCTCACCTTTGACGGTGACGTGGACGCTCTGGCTGATGGAGAGCTGGGGCTGGATCAGGACGCTGCACAGATACTCTCCTTCATCCATGCCTTTCTGGACGTCCATCAGCTTCAGGGTCCCGTTCTCAAAGACCACTTGGCGGTGGTTATCGGGCAGCAGCAGAGAGTCCTTGTACCACTTGATGGAGTAATAGGGGTACCCGATGACCCTGCAGTTGATGAAAGTGTCCCTACCCGCGACCGCTGTTATGTTCTTCATGGCGCGGATGCTCGGGGGACCTACATATTTGGGAGGAAGGGAGAGGCAGGCTAGGTTAATTCCGAAGGGCCATTTGCTTGCATGCAGATCTGCTGCTATTCCAGAGCAAGCTTCACAGGCAGAGGAGTGACCAGGACAGCCGGGAGCCAGCCTGCTTTGGGTGAGGAGGCGGCACGGGCTCCTCTCAGTGTGTGTGGGGACGGCCGCTCCTCGGCTGACACCTCCAGCTACAGCTCCTGGGTCACAGCCACACTGCAAACAGCAAATCCCACCCCAGTGCTGGGGAGGCCAAGCCCACACACACCACTGCTGCCCATTGGGGAAGGTTGGATGGTGTCTGTGTTTCTGCACTGGGCACTGTGGCTGCCCAGGATGCCTCTGCCCGGCTCCTCTGGCAGCACCAGAGATATGGGAGAGATGGGGAGAGCTCTGCCACCATCACAGCCTCTCCCTGCCTCTCCCAGGAGGAAGCTGCCTGCATTGTGCCAAACATCCTTGGCAAGAGCTGCTATGGGAACATGACTTCCCCTGGCAAACACACTGCACCTCCTTAAGCCCCACCTTTCTGCACCCCCCACTTCCATCCTGGGTGTCACTGAAAAGCCAGCCAGCCACCAGTTTCTGTCTGGCTTTGGAGCTGCCTAAGGACTGGGAGAATGCTGCAGGTGAGCCTTTAAACGAGAGGTTTCATGCATCAATAATTACATTGTTCTCCCAGCCACTGCATAAAATAGCAAAGTAATCTAAAGATTAACCCTGTCTTGACTCCTCGTCCTGAGGGTGTAGCAGGATAACAGCTTAACAGACACCCAGGATCAGGTGGTGGACGGTGTTTCTCATTCTAGGACACGTTAAGAGAAGGAGCAGGAAGAAAGGAATTAGCATCTCACTCTGTAACCATGTCTCGGGCCTGTCTGAGGGACATGCTCTGTGCCACTGAAAAAGAAACCCGAATCTTATCTAGTGACAGCCCATCAAGAGCTGAGAGAGGGGAAAAAGGGAGACAAGGGAACATCCTCATTGCAAACGCTGCTCTGGCTTCTCCTGGCTGAGGGATGGACTTCCTCCAAATTCAGCAGTAAACGGCAGCAAAATTCCGACTCTCCTGGGATCCCAGCCAAAAAGCCACTAGATCCATTTCAAACCTGAGACACAGACAAACACAGCCCTTCAACCCTCATTCTCAGCAGACAAATAAACGCTCCCTTATCTTGTCTCGCTCCCACCTGTAAGCCTGGGAGCTTTAATTGGGGATTATTAATGGGCAGGGGCTTACACCATACCCCGTGCCCGAGAGCGCTCCCCGGAACACACCGAGCAAGGCGCTGCAGCCACAATAACACGGTGATTAACTCGGCCATGGCTTTTAGCAGACAAAGAAAATACAGACATGACAAATCAAAGCTCATTTTCCACGATTTCACGTGCTGCCTCATCATCGTTTGTCATGGAGATCCCGGTGCCGCCAGGCACGGTGGCTGCCAATGACTGGGGTCCTGTGGGGAACGGGGGTGGCTGGGAGAGCATGGGGGACCTGGGACACCTCTGGACCTGCCACCTCCTTCGCCATGTGTGGGGTCCCTCAGCAGGTGCCTGCCCACCCTGTGCAGACCCCAAGGCAAGGCTTGGCAGGGTGAGAGTGGACTCCAATGCGGACAGCGCTGCCCTTTGACTCGTACAAAGCCAAGCTCCAGCTCTCCAAGCCTCTGGAATTGCTTTCCACTTTGTTAAACTCCCTGCGTTAAGCATCAGAGAGGCTCAACCCTGCAAGTGTGCAAGAAGCAGGGCAGGACTCAGGGAATGAGGCTGGGTTAGCCAGGGAGACCCACATGGCTGGGATGAAGAGGGAGAGGCGAGGAGGAACGATCAGCCAGGGAACAGAACAAAACCAAAAAGCCCAGTAAAAGTCCTATTCTGATATTTAAAAGTAGACAGGCACCTCTTACGTTTATTCGCGCTTGGTATTCGGCGCTGCCCACCGAGTTCCGCGCGGTGCACCGGTACACGCCGCCGTCCTTGATCTGCGGGCTGGTCACGTTCATGTGGCTCACGGTGGTGCCATCAGACATGGTGTACTGGTTGGAGCGGTGCCCGCTGTCCCGCGGGATGGGCTCGTCGTCCAGCGCCCAGGTGACGGTCGGCGGGGGGGCCCCCTTGGCGGCACACATCAGGGAGAACTGCTCCCCGGGGTTGACCACCTTCTCGCTGAAGGAGGAGACGATGCGGGGGGTCCCATCTGGGGGGCACCCAGCGGGATGGGGGTCAGGGAGCGGCAGCCACAGGCAGCAGCAGTTACCCGCTGGCAGGATGGCACTGAGCTCCCACCCCAGGCTCAGCCGGGACAGGAGCCCAGCTGGTGACACACACGTGGCTGTGGTGGCATCCCTGTGGCAGGGAGATGCAGACGGGGCGAGGGGACACGGTGGCTGATGCAAATGCCAGCTTCAGGGGACACCACCCTCGGCAGAGCCCATCCCTTGTCCAAACACTCAGTGAGCTGGATCAGGGAGGGCTGCCTGGTGAATGGGGTGCCCAGGGGCTGGGGATGGCAAGTCAACACTTATTTTGGTCCTTCCCCATCCCAGCCATGCTGTGCCCCTGCAGACAGCACACAGAGCCCAGGAACAGGCTGGCAGCAGCCTCAGGACCCCCACCCCAGAGGGTCTCCCTGTCCCCCAGCCATGCACAAAGCATCCCCTCAGAGAGGGGCAGAGGAAGAAGCCCCCAGCCCGGGAAGTCAGCTCACCCTCCAGCGTGATGATGGAGAAGTCCTGTGCCGTCTGGGACTTGCGGGTGGCGAAGCACTGGTAGGCCCCAGAGTGGCTCTTCTGGGCGGCCGTGATGAGGAGGGTCTCGTTGCTGATGCCCCGGATGGAGATGTAGTCATCCACCGCCACCAGGTCCGTGTTGCGGTACCAGCGGATGACGTACTCGGGGGACCCGCTGAGGGCACAAGAGAGGATGACGGTGCTGCCGATGCCTGTTTTGAGCTTCTTTGGTGTGAGGGTCACACGCAGAGGGTCTGTGAGAGAGGGGAGAGCGGCGGAGGCGTTGGCGGTGCCGGGCAGTGCAGCGGGAGGCAGCTCATCCCCGCTGTGCTCTCTCTGCTCCTCCTGCCCCGCGAGCGCCAGCCCGGCTACACGTTAAATGTCACCGCACAATAAGGCAGGTGGCCCTGCCACCGTCCTCGCTGCTGACAGCCCCTGCTTTTAACGTCAGCCCCAGGCCCCCAGCGGGGGTACTGTGGGGAGGTGGCAGGACGGCTGGAAGAAGATGAGCTCCATGTGACAGGGACAGTGCTGAGCTGGGGACACACCAGGCTGGCTCCCAGCAGGCTGATGGTGCCTGGCTGGTGCCATGCTCAGCAGTGCTGCTCCAGGTAAGGCAGGCACAGTGGCTCTGGTACTGCCAGGATCCTGGTGACAGGAGGAACCCCCAGGAAAACAGCACGTGATAAATACTTGGCCTGCCCAGATGGTATTTACTGTTTGGCTAGAGCTTATTTTATGTAAATCAACATAAATTTTATGTAAATCAACGAAGCAAAGCACAGAGGCACCCAACACGTCGGACACGTGCAAGACAGTGGCTTCCAGCGAGCAAAACACTGTGCCAAAATACAAGGCTGTTGTTTATACAGCTGTATAAACCCCTAAAGCTGTATATGGATAAAGGCTTTACGTGTCAGAAGGCAGAAGGACTAAACCCCCACCACTCCTCCCCGCCGGCTCTCACCTATGACCGTGAGGGTCCCCGTGACCTCTGCGGAGCCGAAGGTGTTGGTCACCTCGCAGATGTAGGTGCCGCTGTCCTCCACGCGCAGGTCGCTGATGGTCAGCCCCGTGATGCGCTTGGTCCAGCGGCTGTCAGCGGGGAGCGGCCGCCCGTCCTTGATCCACCGCACAGCTGGGTTGGGGTAGCCCGAGGCGATGCAGGGCAGCTCCACCAGCCGGCCCGCCTTCACCTCCCTGGACTGGAAGCTGTCTAACATCGTGGGGATGGACTCCGCCGGGTCTGGGTTGGGAGAGGAATTGGGCTCAGCCGGGGAAGAGGAGGAGGTGAGGTGCCTCAGGGACACCGGTACCACTGCGTCCAGTCAGCACCATCCATGAGGGACTGGCTCTCCCCATCCCCGTGAGCTGGTGGCTCTGCCATACAGGAGTGCAGGATGCACCCCATTATCCATGCTGGGCGTGGGGTGCCCTGTCCCACCCGGCCAGCACAGCCTTTGGCAGCCAGGACAACAGGCATGTGGGGAGGTGGGAGGGAAAACACTTCTTAAGTAGCTGACGGGAGGAATAAACTCAGCAAGGGAGGAATTACTCAAGGTGACACCTAATTGGTGCAAAATACACAAATTTTGTGGCACATTTCAAAATTTACAAGGAAAAGGGCCCATCAGGCAGCTGGGAAAGGAGAAAATTAATCACTAAGTCTCAGGCGTGAAATTAAATTCCAGGGGAAAGAAACCTCTTTCATTACTCCCAAGCAGAAGTAAAACGCCGTGACGTGTAAATAATGACAGCGACCAGGAGGGGAGCGGGCCAGATCGAAGCGCGCGGATTGGGGATGATACACCCGGCGACGCCCACGCACCGCAGGGACACGCGGCAGGACGGGCACGGCTGGGACCCGGCACCCGCGGCTCTCCGAGAGGCAACATCAGGCAAGCCCTCCATCTCTGCCCTGCCCTCCGGGGGGTTAATTCGAGGAGCCGGTGCGGGAGCACCCGAGGATGGCAACAGCATATGGCAGGGAGCGGGCGCGCTGCACCGAGCGGCGGGAGCGGCGCCGCGGCTGCGAGTCGGACGAACTCCCTCCCTCCCTCCCTCGCGGAGTAATTTGGGCAGTCAGCGGAGCCGGGAGCGCCCCGAGACACCCGGCACTCCGGACTGCACTGCCTCCGCCGCAGTATCGCTTGCATGTTCGTCACATCGCGTCAGGCTGCTCACATCGCGGGCTGTCACATCGCATCGCCTCCCGCTCGGGGTGACGCGCGGCACTGCCACCGCCGCGCCCGGCTCGGGGGGGCTGCGTGCTGGGGGCACCGCCGAGGCACTGCCAGCGCCCTGCGCAGCCCCGGCGGCACCTCCCGCCCCGCACCGGGACGTCTCCTCGCTGCGGGGACCCGAGGTGGCGAAGCCAGTGCTCCCTGTGCAGGATGGCAGTGCTGTGGGCAGGCGGGGGGGTGGGCAGGCAAGTGGGGGACTGGATGTCGGGCAGGGCTGGGCCCCGTCCCGGGCACAGGACCTGCCCCTCGCCCACACTGCCAGCCCCACGTGCTCACCTGAGACGGAGAGCCGGGCGCCGTTGCTCTGCCGCGTCTCCCCGCTGTACTTGTGCTTGGTGATACACCTGTAGGTGGACAAGGCATCTTCCTTCTGCACGTCCGATATGTACAAACCTCCATAAGAAGTAATAAAAAACCTATTTTCTGGAGACACAAAGGGAGGAGGAGAGTGAGCGAGCCAGCCCTGGCCCCAGGCTGAGCACCTGGGTCAGGCAGAGCCCCTGCACTCTGAGCTGGCACTGGAGCTGTGGCAGGGAAAGAGGGACCTTCTTCCACCTCCCTGCACCTCCACCACATCGGGGTGCAGCTCTAGCTGAAGTTTCAGGCTGGCTGGCGAAGTTGGATGAGCCGCAGAAACCTTGTGTGTACAACAACAAACTGTGTTTGTGGGCACGGCCTCCCTCCATCACTCACCCTGGCCAAGCACACACACCTGCCCAGGTGTAAAGGTGGGGCTGGGGTGTCTTTACACACACCTGGACTCCCATCCATCCGAGGGCTCGGATTCAGGCAGGCCGTGGCTGCAGAGGGTGAGCAGAGCGTGTGGCACGAAGCTCCAGCACACGCTGCTCCACCACGGTGCCACGCGCTCCATGGCAACGCGGCAATTAAAAGTGAATCCGTCCCGCTGAGTTAATAATTAGCTTAACTTACTTAGAATCATGTGAAAACAAATAAGGGCTTGAGCTGATGTTTGAGCCCCGGGAGGAGGGTGGCGGGAGAGCAGCCAGGGCAGCACAGCCCCGGCAGCGCTGCCGGAGCAGCCCCCTCAGGCCAGCAGGTTTTGGAGCCTGGCACCAGGGAAAGGAGGCTTTGGCTGGCTCCTGACCCCTGTAATTCATCATGAATTACAACAGTAATTAACATGAATAGAAAGGCCTGTGTAGTGGCTACATGGAGAGCAGGATAAGCCGAGGCTCTGGAGAGGCTCCCTGCCCACCTGGAAAGCACTTTGCTCTGCCCCTCTGTGCCAAGCAAGGCTTTCACCCCCAGCTTTGAGGGGCTTTGGGGTTTATTCCAGCACCAGTCTCAGCTGGGATGGGATGCTCCATCTGCTCGGCTGTGCCGTGGTGCCAACCAAAGCACCCCCTATCAAACCCCACGGCTGCAGAAGGTAATTTAGTGCAGCTGAATGCTCAGAGTGAAAACCTTTAAACCCAGCCTGTAAATCAGCAACATCTGCAAATGGCTCCCTGAAGTCCTGCACAATGCCTGCTAAGCCAGCATCTAGCTGATGAAGCCAAACAACAGTTTTTACTTCCAGCACCTTTTGGAAGCACCTGGATATTCTCAATTTAGGCAAGAAGAAAGCTCTGTGGTCCAACTCAGAAGTGCGGAATAAGCACGAGCGAGAGAGGACAAGAGGCAGATGCTCCCAGAGCACTCTGGCTCCCACACCCTGGGCAGGACCCCAGCCCCTATTCCCTGCAAGTGCTGCAGGTGACAGACCAGCAGAAAACAGGGATCCTCACCCAGGGAGCCAGAGCGTGTCCCTGGCACGAGCCAAGGCAATGGCAGTGCCGAGCTGTGCTGGCATTACCCATTCCAGCTGTGGCTCAGCCAGATGTGCATGTTTGACTCCAACTGCTTGATACCAGAGCGTGAGGGACTCCAAACAGCAAAGAAAGAGCAAATAATTAATCACGATGCCAGTCAATTGTGGCTAACAGAGGCACAGGCACCCGCCAGACTGGCACCCTGTGCTGATCCTCCCTGGAAGCAGCGGCAGCCCCACGGGGTGCAGGAGCTGCCATCCCCACCTCTCCAGCAACACCCCTGTGACTCCATCCCTGCTTAGAGGGGTCCGGGGCTGATCAGCCAAAGCCTCCATGCTCCGGCATGTGAGCACCAGCATGGCAGCACATGCCCCACACCAGCCTGCAGCTGGGACCAGAGGTGCGGTGGTGCGGGCACCGTGCTCCACCGCCGGCAGGAGCCGCCCCGGGAGCCGCACAGCCCCCGCGGAAGGGCACGGGGAGTGGTCCCCCAGCACTGCGATAACATGCAAATCAAACATTAATTTTTCATCTCCCATCAAACCAGTAAGCGGAGAGCATTGGCCGCACTGGAATTTGAGACGGGGGGGGAGCCGGTTTCCACGGTAACGGGGCTGTATTTTGCGAAAGTGCTGGCAGCCCCAGCCCACACCCTCACACGCGGTCCTGCCTGGGGATCCACAGCCCTGTGCTGCCGTGCTCTGGGCTGGAAACAAAGCCTTGTGCCCAAGATGCAGGCTCTGGGATGGGGCTCCAGCCATAACACCCCCCCAGGGACAAGAACAGGCAGAAATCCTGCAGGTTTAGGATCCACGTCTCCACCGTGGAGCAACAGGAGGCATCTGCCCCTTGCACGACACCGTTCCATCACGTGTGAGATCTACCCAAGCTGACAGCACGGCCTCCTTTGGTTTTTTTTCCTGGGAAGGGACAAGTGGCTCTGTCGAGGAACGTTCTGCTGGTTCAGGGGAGATGCGGGGCAGTGACTGATGTAAGTGGCTCCGACAGACCTCACCCAAGTGACTTATTGCTGAGTTTTCCAGGCAGATTAATGTCGAAGGTCGCCAAGCAAAATCAGATCTTTCTGCCTGCCAGGAGGTGGAAAAGCTTTACAGGAAGCAGAGGATTAAGCACATCCGTGGCCAGGTTGGAGTGATGTGCCTCTAATAACTCTTCCAGCTAGACCTGAGCTGCTGCCTTTGGAGATACCTCACCCAAGCCCTTGAATCAAACACTGCTGAGAGCCCACCAGAAGCTAAATTCTACCTAAATTCTCAGGAACTGGCCCCTCACCTGGGGAAAAGCACAAGGGTGAGAGGAGGGCTCTCCAGCATGGTCTCACTGAGTACACACACACCTCTCCCACATCCAGCTGCCAGTGGTGGCCCTGGAACCCCAGCATCATTCCCAAGGGCCTCCCAGTTCCAAGAGAAAGATTACAGTCGATGCAGGTTACCAGCTCCTGCTCTACCCAATATAGATTTGTCAAAACAAGGGGTCAGGGCTTCAGGAGGGAGCACGTTTTATAGTTCATAAGACTAATGAGATAACTTTCCCCCGGTACTGCTGGAGAATCAATAGGTGCCACCGTTTATGAATTAGCCATACTGGGAGCATGTGCATCCCAAGGCATCCCGGACAAATCCAATAACTGTTTGGTGCTATTTCTGGCCACGTTTAAAGTGACAAACGCCTCCCAGGGGGAAGGCACAGAGGGGGAAGCCCCAAAGAGCAAAGCCTGTAATTTTCCACCGCTGCCACAGGGGCACTTTTCTGCTGTGGCTGCTGTTCCACGATGCCATTTGCCCGGCATGGAGCTCGCCTGGGGACAAGGAACATCCACAGATAACCCAGCCAGGACGGAAACACCTGCCCACCCCATGGCGCCGATCACCACCTCCCTCCCAGGGACAGCCCGAGCCCCGGGACGCAGTGCCCAGCGGGGCAGGGGACACGGGGCACAGGAGCGGGCTGGCATCAGTGTCCACGCACCAGAGCTGCCTTTTATCTCAGCAGGCTGAGCCCAGCTCGTGCCACAGCAAATGCTGAGAGCAGAGGGGGCCTGGACCGGGCACTGAGATTAAAGCTCCATCCATCCCTCCCTCGTGGAGATGTTAAAGAGGAGCCGTAACTCGAGCCCAATGCAAATTTCATAGGACCTGCGCAAATCTGACAGATTTATTTACGTGTTTGCCTGCCCTGGGAATCCCAGGGGAGCTGTAGGCCTGTCGCTGCTCCCAGCCCTTCCAAAGGCAGCAGAGCTCTCCCGCAGAGCTGGGGCAGCAGATCTGTGAGCTCAGCCAAAGGTTCCCACCTGGAAGAGTCACGGGCATTTGTAACATGGCCAACGCCAGCTGAGCCAGCAGCTTGGGCTTTGCACCAAGGGGCTCCTCCTCTCCTCCTCATCCTCTGCCTCCAGGGCCAGTGACCCTTTTCCTGACAAAAGGGACCTGACGGCTCCTGCTGGAGCCAGAGCAGCGGGAACAGCAGAGGAGGGGTGGAAAGCAGGGACTCGTCACGGGCTTTCCACCTCCCCTCCCTAATCTGCTTTATAAGCATGGCTCCATCTCCTCCCGTTACAGGATTAACACCCATCTCTCATTCTCCTCCCGCAACAAGATTTTATTTCTAATTACGCTGTAATAAAACTGGGCGCGCTCCCAGGGCTCCTTCCAAATGACTTGTCGACACTTGGCGAGATTGAATCCTACTCGGGCCCGTTTCCGGCACCTCTGCCTGCTGTTCATTAGGCATGCATGAGGGAGAGGGTTTAAGAACAGAATTACATTTAAATGACTTTTCTGAGAGGGAGACATGAAACAAGAGAAGCAAAAAGCAGGAAAGGTTTACAAGGAGGGTGTCACTGTCACCTCCCTGTCACACTGCTGCCCAGCAGCTGCTGTGCCAGGTCCCCACTCCCAGTGCTCCGGGGATCTGACAAGCCAACAAATCCAAAAGGAAACACTGGAGGGGATTTCTGAGCGTCAGATTTTTGCAGCAGGATGGCAACCAGGGACACGTGTCGCTGGACATTGTCACCCTGCCCTGGGGGGTGCCCAGGACGCTGCGCACCAACTGCTGTGGGAGTGGAGAGGTTTTCAAGCAGAAATGGGGATTTTCCCACCAGGGCTCAGGAAAACACACACCACAAGAAATGCGGGATGGGCATAACCGGGAGTTGGCGCTGCCAATCCTGCTCCCTGCATCGGGGTGTGAGCAGCCAGCACATGGCTCGAGTGGAGCACCGTGTTTCCAGATGTTTTCCATCCTCACTGCACTCACTGGCAGTGGGCGGTTTCTGCTGTCTGGAAGCTGCTTCCCAGATCCAGGCTCACAAGTCGGCAAAATTGGGAAAACAGATGTTAGGAAAGATCTCTCTCTATTAGCTCCCTCGGAAGTGAGGTATCCTGCAGGGCTGGCAGGAGTTATTAAATCAAGCGTCATTATTTACCCAAGGGCCAGTCTCGCAAGTCATGTTCCTAGAAGTAAATCTGGAAACGCTGCCCACGGAAATGGATTCACACGGGTACGAGGGAGAGCACAGTTTGCCTCTCCGGGTTTTAATCCACCTCTGAGTCACCGGAGTGCTTGGCCCTGAAACCTGGCAGTGTTTGGGGACACTTCGGTTTGTTTGCGCAAGCGACTTTGGGAATGACACACTTCCACTGAACGGAGCACGGAGGAGGAGGAGGAGGAGGAGGAGAAAGAGGAGAAATCCCCTGGGTGGGGGCCACGGGGCCGGGGCTTGCCCATGGAGCAGCCTCCTGTCACCAGCCACGCTGGCACTGCCAAAGGAGGAGGAATTAATCTCCCGAGGTGGTCCAGAGCCGCCTAATACCAGCAGAAAATTACAGAACAGGATGAAGAGCATTACAAAATGAATAGGAGGGGACTAGAGATTTCCATGGCTAATCCTGTTAACGAGACAATTTCTTATCAAACTCATTATGTGGCGGAAAGCAGGGGGGAGGGAGGGGCTGGGCAGGGAAGCTGGGGAGGGGGAGGGCGATGCCAGGCAAAAGGCATTCCCGGAGCATCGGGACACGGGGCTGACAGGGGAGTAGGGCAGCTCCCCAGCCCGGCTCACCACGCCGCACGTCAGCGAGGGTTGTATTTCTATTTCCGAGCAGAGCTGAGTATTACTAGAGTGACATTTACCACAAAATAGTGCCGTCTGCTCCGGCTCTGCCACCGGAGCTGCAGCAGGCTGGGATTACGGCGGGCGTAAAAACGTATAAAATCCACCAAGAGAACACTCAGTTCAAAAAGGGATTTTTGGAGCGTCGGTTTTGTTTTCAACCTCCTGCTACGACGAGTGTCATTTTCCCGGAGGAAGCAAAACAAAATGCTGCGGTCCGCAGGCTGAGTATGTGTCTGCCCTAGCACGGGATGGGTGGGCTGGGAAGGCAGCTCGGGGTGCTGGGGAGCTGGGCAGGCGCTCTGCCCACCGGCCCCTCCGTGCTGATTCCCGCATCCCGCTCAGCCACGCACGAGCAAAGCCCAGCAGCCTGGCACGGAAAAACGCGGCTGTGGCTGAGTGATTCCCACAAATCCCCACCAGCCCCTCCATCTCCTGCCCCCGAGAATCACGGGGGCTTCGCCGCTACTTTGTGCACAGCATTTAATTTTCTTTTTTCTTTTTTTCTTTTTTTCTTTTTTTTTTTTTTCATTTGCTATTTAAAAAACCGCGGAACTAGTCAGATTTCATGCTAATGAGGAGAAAATCTGGATCGAGGACTGTGCAAAAATTTGCATCTCAAAGAGGAAAACAGGAAGTCGCTAAGAAAGGAAAATCCACGCAGAGGTAGCGGGTATGGCCATAATTAGGCTAATGCTGCCTGTGTTCTGTCAGCTCGTTTCCATCAGCCCCGGGGTGGCAGGGGACAGCAGACCTCCCCACCAGCACGCCATGAGTCCCTGCCACGGCTCCCAGCTCGGGAGAGGGATGGTGAGGGATGCTGGGCACCAGGCTGGCAGTGTGGGATGGAGGATGGCACGGGATGGAGCATGGCACGGGATGCAGGATGGGATGCAGAATGGCACGGGATGGAGCATGGCACGGGACGGAGGACGGCACGGGATGGAGCATGGCACGGGATGGAGCAAGGCACGGGATGCAGGATGGGATGCAGAATGGGATGCAGGATGGCATGGGATGGAGCATGGCACGGGATGGAGCATGGCACGGGATGGAGCATGGCACGGGATGGAGCATGGCACGGGATGCAGGATGGGATGCAGGATGGAGCATGGCACGGGATGGAGGATGGCACGGGATGCAGGATGGGATGCAGGATTGGATGCCGGATGGGATGCAGGATGGGATACAGGATGGGATGCAGGATGGGATACAGGATGGGATACAGGATGGGATGCAGGATGGGATGCAGGATGGCACGGGATGCAGGAGGGGATGCAGGATGGGATACAGGATGGGATACAGGATGGGATGCAGGATGGGATGCAGGATGGGATGCCAGATGGGATGCAGGATGGCACGGGATGCAGGATGGAACAGGCAATGTGGCAGACACGCTGCCCCAGAAGGACAGCTCACAAAGACGCACATCTGGAGATTGTCCAAGAGCACCACCAACGCCACGGGATTGCCCGCACCCAAAGGAGGAAAAGAGCACAGCACCAGCCCCAGGTGCCCAGCCAAGGTCAGGGTGAACACACCCCCACCGCCTGCCTCAGCACAGAACCAGCCGTTGCTCTCCCCCATCTTGAGAGGGGCTGATTTGCAGTTTTGCATCAATTTTCCTCTGATTTTTTAATTGGGTTTTGCTGCCGCTGCAGACATTACTGTGCAAACCATTCCGAATGACTTGAACCAAGATATTCGCTCATAAAAATCCATCACCAGTGCCGAGAATGACAGAAATGGAAAATGCCTAATGAAAACAAAGGGGATAACAACAGGTACTCCGGTCCTTCGCCATCCATCACCAACCTCGGATTATTGATGGGAGGGGAAAAAAATTCTCCCATCTGCAATCAAATCTTGAGAAATCTTGAAAAGCCAAACACCACATAGGAGGAAATTCTTTGCCCCCACTTCAGTCTGCAGGAGTTTTGCCATAATTATAATAAGAGTGAGGCTGCTGGATAACACGAGAATTATTTTCCCCACTTACATTGTCAAATGATCATTTTGCCCTGCAGTGAAATCTCAATAATTATAATGCCGAACCGTGAAAGAACAAAGAAATAAAAAAAGCAGTGTTTTCTTCCAGGGAGCGGGGGGAGGGGGGAGCCGCCATTGCAGAACTCAAAGTGCATCCTTCCTCTAATTATCTTTTCCAGGGCTGTGCATCCCTCACCCCTTCCCCATGGCCTGAGCCCCCCGATAACTCCATCAGCTGGAGGGGGTTGTGTGGATGGGAGCAGCCACCTCCATGCCCAGTGTGGCAGAGCTTCCCCACCGAGGAATGAAGCAGGGAGCGTGGTTTGGGCTCCATGGCATCGCCCCCCAGCCCTAATCCCCGCCCCCAGCTCTGCCGGGAGCTCCCCACAGAGGCTGCCCACGGGATGTGGGGACTGCCGTGGCAAAGCCCGTCATGGCCCGCTGTCCCTTCACACCCATCCCATCCCTGACAGCCCCTCGGCGGGGGAGAAGCGAGGGGAGAGGAGAGAAAGGGGACAGAAAGCAGAGGGGGTGTGGGGGGGTAAAGGAGAAGAACAAGAAAAACAAGACGACAGAACGCTTGCTCCACAGCCCTCGGCTAAATTACAAACCAGTTTACTGAGGTGGAAAGCTGCAGTGAGCTGAGGAGGAATATGTGGAAACCATCTGCAGATTTAAAAATAATCTATTTTACGATCACCCTCGAACATATTCTTTTGCAGAAACCAAATAGGATTTGTTGTTGTTGTTTTGTGCAAACTGTTAGGGAAAAATTACTAGAAACATGCAGGGGGTTTTGCCTTCTTGAGTACTGAGAGGCTAAATATGCCCTTCCTTATGTTTAGAATAGTAACAGTCATCTTAAAATTAACTTGGTCTGCATCAGAGCTTAAAACAGTTGCAATTCAGAGCCTGCAAAAGCAGGACAAACCTGCGCTGGGATATCTAGTGCTTGTAGCTGACAGATGTCTTCCTACATACAGTAAATATAGGTCGTCTTTTCCTACCCAGAGAACTGTAGATCTTAATTAACCAGGCCACTAGCAGCATATGCAATGCTTTTTTTCAGCTTGCTAAGTAAACCTTCCCGTGATGAGATGGAAGGAAAATCAGATGCACGCGAGAGGGACCCCCGCTCCGGTCGCCGCGGTCAGCGCAGCCCTCGCGCCGCGGCTCCCGCCGTTATTTCACGCTATAAAATCTGGCTAACGAGATGGGAAGGGTGTGGAGTGCCACATCCCCCTCCCCGTGCGCAGCCCACGGCCGTGCCCAGCCAGCCCTGAGCCCGGCTCGGCTGGCAGCGGCCAGAGGGGCTGCGGAGCTCCGCAGACTAAACCGCGCTTCTCCTCGTAAGCCACTCCGGGATTAAATTATCTCCGGGCTCAGAGGCAAATGAGCTAATGAAATTCGTGCTGCATTATGATAAAGTCGTGCCGAGCCCTCGTGGAGGGGCAGTGGGCTCTGGGTGGGTGAGAGAGGGAGGCAGCGCCTGTCACCCTCGGGCACCGGGGCTCAGGGGCTGAGCCTGGGCCGGCCACATCCCAGCCCCGGCTCAGGAGGAAGGCAAGAGCTGGGTGAAGTTTTACAAGGCACGGCCTGGACGAGGGCACCCAGCAAGCTCCCAGCCCTCCCACCAGCTCTCACATGCAGGGTGCTCTGAGCTGCTTTTTAAAAACACTGGATTGGAAGGAAGAGAGAGCAGAGCCCGAGCCCACGGCCACATCCTCACACAGTCTGCGTTTCTACAGCCAGAAATGTGCTTGGCAGGGCAAGGACAGCACACAGAGCTCTGCAAAGGCCAAGATTGGTACAGACTCCTCAGAAAAAAGCTACCCAGAGCCTGTGGTAAGAGCTCGAGGCCAGAAGCTCCCTCTGCGATGTCGAAAACTGCAGAGAGCTGCACGTCACTGCCCTGCACCAGCTCTGAAAGAATCCTGCTGAAGCCAGGACCTTGTTTTGATCTGATGAGAAAACCCAAAAGCCTCACAAAAGAAACTCTGTCGCCTGAAACTCAGGGGTGAAGGGGAACGATCCCGCACTGCTGTTCGCTGCCGTGGTCCCACGTGTGCACGAGACACACGCGGCGTCTCCCATCCCCTCCTCCCCTCCCTGCTACTCACTGGGGAAAAAAATTCAGTGAACGCGACTCGAACAAAGAGTACAACTTCCTCCCCGCTCATTAGTGCTGGAAAAGCAACAGAAAAAAAATCCCCAGGACATAACCTCCTCTTCAGCTCTGAAGTCTGAGCGGCTCGGAGAGGGTGGTTGGGTTTATTCTCTGCCTTTCACCTCGCTCGGAGTTGGTCTGCACGCTTTGATTACGGCGGCGCGGAGAGGAGCCCTCGCCGAGGAAGGAACCCCAAACCCACCCACCCTGGGGCAGACAGATTCCCACACGTGTGGGCACTGCCCCATCAGCACCTGGCTTGGAGGCTGGAGGCAGCTTGGGGCAGCTCGCAGTGACCCTCCCCAGCCTGTGGGACACTCTGATCCTTCCTCCCTATCTCCCACCGCTCTGGAGGGGGTGACTCCAGAGGAAAACCACTTCTCCTTGCCTTCCCTGCACCCAGGAGCACTCATGGGGGGTAGGAGAGGAGGCGGGTGCGGGGTGGGACGGGCGCATCACCTGCCATTGCACTGCCAGGGAACAGCAAACACGGACCCAAATGTGGGTGAAGCCCAGCACCCCTTTGGAAAGGGGTGAGAAGGGACCAACGTCCCTGCAGCCACAAAAGCCACCAGTGTGTCACCACGAGCCCTTCCCCGTTCACTCCAGTGCTGGTAAGGTTCAGAGAGCAACTGGGGAGCTGCACACAACCCTGGGGGGAAACAACCCTTGTGCTCCATCAGAGCCACGGCACAAATCCACTCCAGAGCATCTGCCACGGGCGGGGGCTGCACCGGCAGCTGGGAGGAGGAGCAGCCCCTTCCTGCACCTCACATGATCCGCTGCAGCTTATCAATAATTATTAAGACAAGGCAAATGTATGTTGACCTAGTTAGACGTCCAAGAAGAAAACCAGCCCTGGTGGCTTTGTTTAGCAACCTGTCAGCGCTGATGGAGGCAGGCCTGGCACGGGTACTTCCCACCAAAACGATTCCCTCCCAGCATCGGGGAAGGCACGTGTGAGCACTGGGGCAACTGTGAGTAACAGTTTAGGCTTCAAAGACAGTGGGGAAATACTCTGACAGTTCACAGTGTGACCACAAAAATCATTCAGGGCCAGAAGAATTAGTCAGGTGCTGTGGGATGCAGCACAAGCCCCGGGACCCAGCTCTGAGCAGTGCCTTGGACACCATAGACACAGGGAAGAGAGATCCCGTGTCCTCCCGACACTGGCACAACATCCCTGCCCCAGGAGCTCAACTTAGGCAAAGCCAGCCCTGCAATCAGATGGGATTTCCAGCAACAAGCAACGAGATGCTGAGGAGAGCAGGCGGCCCCCACATGACTCCAAGTCCTTAAACGAGATGGGATCTCCTTACACCATGCTTTCACCTGCGCTCCAGGTGTCCAAGGGACAGAGGGGGCTGGCCTGGCTCCCAGCACCGCTTTTAGCCTGTTCAGGTTTAGCCTGGGGAATCCAGGGAGCAGAACATCAGGGCTTGGCACCCTTGGGTATCGCCACCAGGTTGCCCATTATTTTTGGAGGAGGAATATCCATTTGTCACCACGGTGGCACACAGACGCACACGGAGCCCCCACCCCCATGCTGTGTTCCACTCAGTTTGGGGTGATCAGGGAGAGCTGGGACCCCAAAAGTGGTCCCGTGACTCGGGAGGTCTGCATCTCGCTCACCTGTCACACACACAGAGTTTTAGGTGAGTCTTGAGCTCAGCGTGCTGCTCCTGCCTCCTCTCTGCTTCCCTGCAGTGACATTCAGGATGAATTCCCTTCATCTCGTGCAAACACTAAAGGCTCTCCAGCTGCCCCTGCCAGGTCGGAGCGTGGCTCAGGGCAAGGGACGCGAGGACAGAGCGGACACTGCCATCACCAGCCTGGGGGACACCTCCTCGGCCCCTGGCCTCCTGCCCAAGGCTCCCTCCTGCTCTGCACGGTTCAGTGGTGCCTTTACAGCACTGGCTGTGCCAGGACAGCCCGAGGCCTCAGCGCCAGCTTCAGCAGGCACGGCTGGGCTCAGGGACGGGCAGCAGCCCAGCCCAGGGTGCCACCACGGCTGGGTTCCCTCGGAGGGCAGGCACAGAAGGGAGCAAGGGACACAGAGGTGCAAAGGGACAGCATGGGATGGGCTGGGGAGTGCCTCCCTGGCTGGCACACAGCATCCAGCCTCACAAGTCCAGCTCCAAGGGTGACAGATGCCTGGATACAGCCCTTCTGGCTAGGGCAGGCACCCATCACCAGCCTGGGAACACTCAGCACTTCTCCCCAGCACAGGTCCCTCTGTCCCTGCAGCACTGCAGCCAGATCCCGCCTCCAAGTGCCTTTCAAAACTGACGGGATGCAAATTATTCCTCCCTTTCAGCTGCTATTCAAGCCTCGCTGGCCACCTCTCTGAGCAGCTGCTGCCTCGCACACACACGCGAGAAGGGCGGGCACAGGGCTGATTTTGGGAGCAGGGACGGGTGAGTGCAGCATCCATCACAGCCACACAAAGAAGCTCCTCATCCACCAGCGATGAGGAAGGCAGCGTGAGCCCAGCCTGCACAAGGAGTGCAGCACAGAGCTGTGCTCTGCTGGGCTGGAGGAGCTGTCCCAGGGAGGCTGACACAGGGACAGTGGCACAGGCCAGGCCAGGGATGCTCCTCACCGACAGACATTAGTGGGTGCACAGGCTAAGGCAGCAGGGCCAGTACCCAGCCAATTCACACATGTTTTATTCATAAAAACACTGCAAAGTTCACGCGCGTTCACTAATTACTCAACCTGCTCCTCTGTCAGGTGAATAATGAGGAGAAAAATAATCAGCAATTTGTTCAAAACCACATGGAGAAATTCCGAGTGTGTTATGGCAGGGCTGTGCTCTGCATACCGAAACCTGGCTGATGTGATGCTGTAAAAAATCCTGGGGCACTCACCAAAGTGACCCCAACGTAACCAGTGCTCCCGTGCACCCCAAATCCCAGCTTGTCCCACACAGCCAGGGGCTGTTTCCAGGAGCTCCAGCTCTGTCACAGCTGTACCTCAGAGGAGAAATGTCTTTAAAAAGCATCGAGGGCTCGGAAGCCCAGCCAGGCCTTGCTCTCTGCAGCGCTGCTAATTACCGTGACAGAAGGCAAGAATAATTAAAGCACCTTCCCTTTCCCTGGAGAACGAGAGCAGGAGCCTTAACGCATGGCACAGACAAGAGAAAGCATTTCCCAAACTTCTCTGCTTTCCTCAGGAGCTGAGTCTGGCAGAGGGGCAGAGCAGCCAGGAGCCTCCTGCGGGGATGCTCCCGTCAGCACCCACCCGCGGCGGGGAAGGAGCCAGGGAAAACCAGCCAGCACGAGAGAGCTGGATGGGAAATCTCAGGCTTTTTAGCTGAAGAAGCACTGAGGAGCCAGCACATCCGCTCCCAAGGAGCCACTTCAGCCAGGGGACTCCTGCCTTGCCACTGCAATTACTTTAAAACGAAATTATCCTCTGAAATGGCATCATAGAGCATTAGCCCTGGAAGTTCCCACTTGCCCACCCAAAAAATCCCAATGCAAGGTGTCACCCTGTTGGTCCTGCAGAAGGGAGGTGGGTTTAAGGAGAGGGTCACCGAGAGAGCTCTGTGGCCACCGAGAGGCCTCCTTTGGCCAACACTGGCTTTCCAGACATGGGCTCTGGAACTGCAGTGAAGTTGCAGTCAAGCGTCAGCATCTCCACAGCGGCATACGGGAGTGTAATCACAGAGAGGTGAGGGGAGGGAGGAAACAAAAAGCAGCAATAAATCACTTCCCTGCTGCTACCCGAGGAGATATAATTAAGTTTATGCTTAGAGTGGCATTGCTGACAGTAGTCCTAGAATGAGATAAACACATGGCATGAGGTTAGGCTGTGTGCTGAGTGGCAGGTGACACGTGTGCTCAGGAATGTCCTTGATTAGGGAGTCCCCAAACATGGGGAGAGCACCAGGAAACGTCAAAAAGCTGCACACTGGCAGGCACAGGGCACCGGGGCACACCTGGAACGGGCTCTGCAGCCTCTGCTGAGGGCCCACTGCTCCAGTCAGCCTCACCCCAGGCATCCCTGCCCAGGGGTGTTCCCCCTTTCCTGGTGCCCACCATCACCCAGGGATGCCCAGCTCTCCAGTCTGAGTCCTGCTCACACTTAAGCACAGGCTTAACTTTAAGCACAGGCTTAACTTTAAGCACATGAAATGTCCACTGATCTCCAAAGGATTATTTGTGGGCTCAGCTGCACACACCAGGGGCTCAGCAGGCGCAGGGCTGGAATGCTCAGCGTCACCTCCCGGGACAAAAGGCAGAGACAAACCCTGCAAAGGGGCTGTGACCGAAATGGCAGGGGGTGCCCAGCCAGCTCAGCACCGGGACAGTCACTGGGGTTGGACACCGAGCTGGTCCAAAGCTCCTGACAAAGGCCAAGAACACTGTGGGCACTGCAGACCATCTTCTACCCAAACACACCTGCACGTTTTCAAACGCTTTCCTTCATTCTCTTAAGAAAAATTCCCCAATCCTGTATTAATTCTCACTTACAGGAAAGAGCTTGGTGTGGGTTTTCTGGTAGCATGCAGTAATTGAAGACCATCTCCAAACAGGAGCAAGTTTCCCTAGTCTGGTCTTGCAATACATTTCAAACCTTCTTATTTTAAAGTATCTGTAGAACCCTCCTTCTGCCCTTCCCCAGAGGTTTGATGAACACATTTCTGCGAAGAGTGACGCTGCTCCGTGGGTGCTGTCCCAGGTTTTATTACCTGATGTCCCCTCCACTGAGAGAGACGTCAGGCCTGGCCACCCACAAAGCTTGGCTTTAGCAGCTCAGGCCAAAGAGCAGAGAAGGACACCCCAAATCCAGCTGAGTGTCATTGGGGTGACATCTAAGCAAGAGCCTCTTCCTGCCCTCCGGTGTGGCACAGACTCTGCCACAGCCATCAGCATCCCACCTCCAGCCTCTGATCCCACCCCGGCCAGGAGGAGCCTCCAAAAGCCAGAGCACGGCCCAGCTCAGCTGAGAGCCTCCAGCTGCCATCTGGACGGATCACAGGATTTTTTTCCATGCAAATATGAAAGAGGGGGTGGGGGAAGGCTGAGGAGAAACGAGGCTGCAAAATGAATTCAGCATCAATTATTCTAAAATATGCGTGTTAATATGGGAAGGGCTCCATGGCTGCATCCATCTCCACTTCTGTTCATTTTGAGCAGCAAAATGTGACCCGGGAAGATGACAGCATCTCGCGTCTCACTTACACAAACATGAGCTGGGCAAGGGGGGATATTAAAACGGGAGACAATGCTGCATATTAAAATGCCACAGATGGAGCTTTCTGCAGCCTTTGCAGTCTGCCTCGGAGATTATTGCTGGGCCATATTGTATTAAAAAATGGGGGGTGGGTGTGTTATTTATTTAATTTTTAAACAAATTCCATCTCCTACTCATGCCGGATGGATAAAGTGAGCTCTTGAGCTCCAGCCAGCTTTGCCAGCAAACCCACATGAAAAATACATTTTCATTAATACAAACTGTTTGCAGTAGGTAAATTAATTCTGGAAATGGTTTTCATACATGGCAAATTATACGTTCAGTGAAAACACTGGATGACACTCCACAGTCCTAATACAAGCCCCACGTTCCCTTTAATGAAGCGGGATTGCCAGGTAAAGGCGGCGAGCTGCAACAATTAAACAAACAAACAAGTCAACGGGCGAGTGAAAGCTGATGGGGTTGGGCGGTTTTCAGGCTGCTGCAGCCATCCCAGGATCCAGCCCCACAGGCTGGAGCTTCCCAGAGAGGAGGAAGAGAGGAAGGAGCAGCCCATGTCCCTTTCCATCACTGATGTGAGGGCTGAGGGTCCCGTCAAGGAAGGCGCTGTGAGTTCTGAGGGCACAGAGGTGACGAGCACAGCAGAGCTGGCCAAGGAGCCAGGAAAGGCCCTGCCAACCCTCCACCACCTCCCAGACGGGGAACAAGCCCAGCGATCAAGCTCTCTCCTCACAAGTTTCTCTTCTGCTCTCAAACCTTTTAATGTCTCCTTTAACAGTCCCATTCCTGGGTGCCTGCTGATGGCGAGGGAAGCGATCTATAATTGATGAAGTGACGCTGTGCCATGGCCCCAGCCCCAGCCAGGGACGTCTGTTCTGCACGTAGCCTCGCTCAGGTGCTGTCACGCCGCATTTACCGCAGCGTATCGCAGCCCGGCTGCCTGTGCTAATGTGGGGCCAGCCCTGGGCCCTGACACCCTCAGCTCGGGGTGTCAGGACCTGGAGAGGTTGCACTGGAGGTGTTCTCCAGCCTGCTTTTCAGGCTTATTTCCACGAATTTCCTTCAGCAGCCCCAAGTCTGCACCCAGTGACCAAAGCTGTTGGGCACTTGTGACGGCAGCACCGTGCCCACCCTCACTGTGCCCTTCCAGCAGCACCCCTGCACCCACAGCCCCTGCCAGTGCCTGCTCTGCCAACTGCCTTCCCCTCCAAATTCCAACTCTTAGAACCCTGAGCCAAGCAGAAGGCAGGCACAACACCTTGGAAGTGGAGGAACTTCGAGTGATTTGAAGAGCAGAACAAATCTCCATCCCTGCATTTGTCACGGGGAGCCGAACGCCACGGAAGGAGGGGGCAGCATTTCATAACAGCCTGCCACGTTAGAAAACAAAGAGTGATAAAGAATCTTTTAGTCACCTCTTAATTACATATTCCGGGTGCATTAAGAAAGGAGAAATGCATCTCAGGTCACTGCCTGTCACTGCGACAAAGGCCCGTGATGAGTTCTGTATTCAAAATATTTGCACTAATTATCAGCACAGCTCCCCTTTGAAAGCGCTCGGAGGGAAGGCTGGTGTTCCACCCGAGGGAATCAGCTCGCAGCCTGCGCTGCTTTCGCTGCACTGCACATAAATATACTCGTGCACGGGTATATTTTTACCAACGTGCCCGGCTATGTATCCATGGAGAAAAACCTATAAATGCCTAATGCTCATCTTGTGGGGCTGGGGAGCGGGAGCAGCACGAGAGGGGCTCTGTTCCTCTCTCCTGCAGATGCTGGCTGAGCCACCATGGTCTCTGCTGGGTTTCCAAAGGTGGGAGCGGAGACTCTCACCCCCGGGCGACGGCTCCAGCCACAGCTTGGTCAAATGGAAAACAACCCTCTGCCAATGCGAATGCCCAGGGAAGGAGAGAAACGCGCTGCATGCAAATGGGACTGACCTTTAATTAGTGCATAAGGAGGCACAAGCAGGGGAAAAGCCACCAGAACTTCCCTAGGCACCTTCCCTTTCTCAAGCACAGCAGGAATCACTGCGTCCCCACACCAGTGACTCTAATTTTCCAGGCAGGAGCTCCCACAGAGCATCCATCCTCCCCCTCTCTGCCTGCTCTGCTGCTGAGCCAATATCCCAGGAGGGCCAAGAGCAGGGTGAGGGATGGGCAAACAGAGGTCCCAGGCTCCCACCATGGGTGCCCACAGGATCTCATTGCAGCAACGTGGGCTGGCCTCTTCTCCCAGGCAGCTACTGCCAGGACAAGAGGACACGGCCTCGAGCTGCACCAGGGGAGGTTCAGGGTGGACATCAAGAAAAATGAAAGGGATGTTAAGCACTGGAAATGGCCACCCAGGGAGGCTGGGAGTCTTCATCCCTGGCGGTGTCCAAGGAAGGACTGGATGTGGCACTCAGTGCTCTGGGCTGGGTGACAAGGTGGGGATTGGTCACAGGTTGGACTTGATCCTACAGGTCTTTTCCAAACAAAATGATTCTGTGATTCTGTGATCCTATTGTGAGGCAAGAGAAGGGCCATAGGCACCCAGCAGCTGCTGCTTGCCCCCACATGGCCCCTGCCACCCGGCAGGACACAGCACAGCTCCTGCCTGTGGATATCCTCCCCGTTTGACACAAACTGACCTGCACCAAAAGCCGAGCACAGCAACCTCTGAGAGCCCTGGAGCTGCTTGGGGCCACCAGCATCCTCACCCCTCACCTCTGGGTCACATCTTGGTGTCATTCTCATGGAATTCCGCATTATTCCCCTGTTTGTTGCCATCCAATATCCTACAGAGCCTTCCCGGAGCGCTCACTCTAACCCGGCCGTATGCTACAGAGCAACTCCTTCTCCTCAGCCAGCATCTAATCTGAGTGGACAGCAGCAAAACCATGCAGATATAAATGGAGCAAGGAGAAAATAGCACGCCTCAGGTTCCTCGGGGAAGCATATGGGACCAGGAGACTTATTAATAAATTCTTCTTTGTTCTGTATTGTCTGTGATAAATAGCCGCACTCAGCATCAATAACCACAAACATCCTTGGGAAAGAGAGACATGCAGGAACCCATCATGCTGCTGAGAGCAGAGAATGGATTCAATTTTGGGGCTGAAGGCAAATTTCACAGCCCTAAACAGAATTATCTGAGGGGGCTGCTGTGGCCACACATGCAATAAATGTAAGGTTATGGCTACTGAAGCAGCAGAACGTCTCCCAAGAGTTGTAATGCCTTAAGTGAGAGGACAAGAAAGAATAGCCCCGTTCAGGAGGGTGCCTTTGGAAAAATAACATTTATGTTTCTGAATCAAAAGTGTTTTTATTAAGGGAACACAACACTTCTGGAATGTTATTGCCCTAGAGATTACTCAAACTCCCACCCCTGTGCTGGCATCCAAAAGTAAATTTCCACGAGATTTTAAATGCTGCTGAGACCTCAATAATTTGGGAGTAGGAGGGAAAAGAGAGCAGTAGCAAGAGACATTCCTAATGGTGAAGACATGAAAAACGCAGCTTTATTTTTTGATGATTGCATTAGATTTTTTTTTATCACAGAGATGAAAAATGAGCAGCTACCACCTCCTAATTCACTGCCTGGGGACTGGATTCCTCTCTGCTGCCATTTGAGGAGAGGCACTGGAAACAGCAGTGAGCAGGAAATGAGTTATACTGAGGAAGAGCCTGTTCCATTGTGGAAAAATAGCGAAAAAATAGTAACCTGGTGTAGAGTGCATGCACTGAGGGCAGGAGAAAGCCCAGGACTATGCTCAGAATGTAGAACCATAGAATTGTTAATGTTGGAAAATCCATCTAACACCATCTGCACTGCCAAGCCCAGCACAAACCACGTCCCCAAGCGCACACCTTTTAAACACTCCCAGGAATGGTGACTCCAACACTGCCCTGGGCAGCTGTGCCAGTGCCTGTCAACCTTTCTGGTGAGGAAATTTCCCCTAATATCCCATCTAAACCTATCCTGGCACAACTTGAGGCCTGTTTCCTCTTGTCCTGCCTCTCGTGCCTGAGCCCACGTGGCTGCACGCTCCTGTCAGGGAGCTGTGGAGAGCGAGGAGGCTCCCCGAGGACTGGTCAGCACCGAGGACTGGTCAGCACCGCGGACTGGTCAGCACCATGGACTGGTCAGCACTGAGGACTGGTCAGCACAGAGGACTGGTCAGCGCTGAGGACTGGTCAGCACCACGGACTGGTCAGCACCACGGACTGGTCAGCACCATGGACTGGTCAGCACTGAGGACTGGTCAGCACTGAGGACTGGTCAGCACCACGGACTGGTCAGCGCTGAGGACTGGTCAGCACCATGGACTGGTCAGCACTGAGGACTGGTCAGCACTGAGGACTGGTCAGCACCACGGACTGGTCAGCGCTGAGGACTGGTCAGCACCATGGACTGGTCAGCACTGAGGACTGGTCAGCACCGCGGACTGGTCAGCACCGCGGACTGGTCAGCACCGCGGACTGGTCAGCACCGAGGACTGGTCAGCGCTGAGGACTGGTCAGCACCACGGACTGGTCAGCACTGAGGACTGGTCAGCACTGAGGACTGGTCAGCACCATGGACTGGTCAGCACTGAGGACTGGTCAGCACATGGACTGGTCAGCGCTGAGGACTGGTCAGCACCACGGACTGGTCAGCACCACGGACTGGTCAGCACTGAGGACTGGTCAGCACTGAGGACTGGTCAGCACCACGGACTGGTCAGCACCACGGACTGGTCAGCACTGAGGACTGGTCAGCACCGCGGACTGGTCAGCACCGCGGACTGGTCAGCACTGAGGACTGGTCAGCACTGAGGACTGGTCAGCACCGCGGACAGTGCTCAGGCAGCCCATGGGAATCGCCCCTTCTGTCCGCAGCCCTTAAAAGCCGGGCTTTTGCCTCATTTATTTTATTAGTTTGGGCTCATTTATTTCCAGGAGGGCGAGGAGCGGGTGCTCCGTGCCCCAAACCTCAGCGCGCCGTGGGCTCCGAGCGCGCCAGCGCGGCGCAGGAAGGATCCAGCTCCTCATCTCTAACTCCCCGCAGAAACCTTTCAGCTGCCAGCGTGTGTTCCCACCCACAGATCTGGTGACTTCCCCGGGAAGCTCCGAGGAGTAGGCAGTGCCATCCAAGGTGGCCCGGGGAAGCGTACAACCGCCCGGAACACGCACGTGGATGCGAGGAGATGCTGTCAGTACCTCTCGCTTCCCCAAACTGCTTCTCCCCTGAGATATTACCAGGACATACACAAAAGGACGAGGAGAAATGGCTTTAAACCAGAACACGGTGAATTTGAGGAGATGTAAGGAAGACTTCTTTGCAATGAAGGTGGTGAAATGCTGGCACAGGTTGCCCAGAGAGGTGGCAGATTCCCCATCCCTGGAAATGTTTAAGGTCAGATTAGACAGGGCTCTGAGCAGCCTGGCCTAGTTGAAGATGTCCCTGCTCATTGTGGTGGGCTGGACTAACTGGCCTTTAAATGTCTCTTCCAAACGAAACAATTCTATGATTCCTAAAGCCCACCAGTGGCCACAAGCCCCAGGCCAGCTTTGTACCTGCGGGTACAGAACACCTTCCCTCCTGCCACTTGGCTGAGTTTGTGCAGGCACCTGGGATTAGTGGCCCAGTGTGACCATATCAGCTCTTTTCCAACAACATTAAAAGCTCAGCACTGCTGCTAATGCACCCTTTGGGCAACACGAGCAGGTTTCAGACTGTTGTCACAAAAGTGAACACGTCTTGCTGGATTCTAACCCGACTGAAAGGCACAAGTGCTCAAGGAAGCAATTTGCACAGCAGCCTTGCATCAGGGCATCCCCTTTTTCTTTCTTGTTAATCCTCTGCTCTGTAACCACCTTTTTTTCCCTCATGCTTTCACTTGGAGCACCACGAGTTTGAAAGGATAAAGTACATTAAGAGTTTTAATGCTGAGGAAGATATCAGCCTGACATTTTAATAACACTAATGCTCTGGAATTTGCAGCATTATCACTGTAGTGCATATCTCAACACCAGTCCCTCCACTGTGGTTCAGACAAGCTCTACACCACATTAAACACCTCCAGTAAAGAAATCAGCCCCTTCCATGGTGCCTGAGACAATGATTTTCCAGTACCACGTGCAGAGACATCCCAGGGATTACAATGTTGTCTCCCATCAGGTTGTAGACAGCTGCTCCTCGCCCTCTGCCTCCCGAAGAGCTGAGCTGTGACAACTAGAGCAATGATGCAGAGATATAAACGCTGCTTCTAACAGGATTTTTTGCCTCAGCACAAAACCAAGCCCTCTCAAACGCCAGTTTCCCAGCCTGCATCTTGCAGAATCACTCCCAATCCTTTGCTTCTACATCCCACAGTTCAGTTCAGCATTACCCCATTTACTTGGTCCTTTGCCTGTGTGAAGCCTGAAATTCATCCTAAATTCATCCAGTGCACGCAAACCATGAGGATAGGATGCAGTTTGGATGACGCAGCGAGGGACAGATGAATGGGAGGGACTCTCTTAAAAACAAAGAGGACCATTCCTGTCCACAGAAACGGTGGAAAGAGAGGACACCAACGAGCTCTCCTGTGAGGGACGGCCACTCCAGCACCCACTGCAGCTGCACAACGGGCCTGGATGGCTGCAGGAAATTTTGGGAGCTCAGGGAAAGGCAGCAGCTGCCCCATCCCTGCGTGTCCTGAGTCCCTGAGTCAGCAGCACGCACAGCTTCACCTTCCCCCTGCTCTCACACCTTCTGTTCAGCAAGAGGAGCTGCTAAAGCTGTGTAAATCCAGCAGCAGAAACAAACAGAGATGGGAAAAACCCGGGCTCAGTACTGAAACATCCCCCACCTGCATCTTCTGGTGCCTCTGCTCCAGACACCAGCAAAGCACTGGCCATGAAACACCTGCCCGAGCCCTGGTTGTGCTTCCTCAAAGGAAACCAAATTCTGGCACTTTCTGCCCCACTTGTCTGAGTACAAAAAATCCTAAACGGGCTACAAGCATCAATCAAATCTGATGTTAAAATGTAGATGTCTTAAAGTTACAAGCCCACAAGCCCATAAAAAAATACAGCTAAAATGCAGCCAAAGCCCAGGCCTTTTGGGAAGTTCAGACCTAGTGAGGGGAGGGCAGAAACTGCTTCCTCTGCTGGCTTTTCAAACACACACACACTCTTCTGCAAAGCCTAATGGCAACAGACACCAGGGGACTTTTTTGGCTTCCAAAACCCCTCTCCTGTGCATGCAGCCCACACACTGGGACTGGGCTTAATGAGCAGGAATTTGAAAGCTGACTTCGACAGAGGCTAAAAACGAGCTTAAGTTTCATGTGCAAAGTCAAATGCAAAAGTAAGTAAGTGGCAGGCAGCCCGAAGAGCAAATGAGACTGTTACATCTTGTGTCTAATGAGTGACACCAGGTAACGCTGGCAAATTGCTCACCTAGAGACAGCATCAGTGAATTTCTGATGGATGAACAAGCCTTTTTTTTCCCCTCATCAGCGCACATCACAGTGAATGATGGAGCATGTTTTCCTGATGGTGCTGGAGATTGTCACAATCATTTGCTAAATCCGGGTCTGCCGGTAGCACTGTGGCGGGAGAGCAAAGTGGCGCTAAGTCAAATCCGCGGCTGACATAAGCTGGAAAAGCTCCCCAAGGATCAGCCAAACCCAGCTGAGGGGCTCCCACCCTTGGCCTTCCACAGACACCATCCTGAGGACAATCAAGGTGCACGAGACAGGGCGACAGCACAAACGGGCAACATGAAAGCACCGAAGAGGCTTAGAGAGAGACGGTTCCGCACGGGAGAACAAGCAGATCGTGGCCAATCTGCAGCCGGAATGAGGTGAAAAATGCAATGTTTTGTGGGTGCTTCACCCAAAATGGGCCCTGAAAGCGCCGTCATGCCCAGCACTGGCACAGCACCTGCCCGGTGTGGCAGGGCCAGGCAGCCAGCACTGCCCGTCACGTGGGGAAGCCTCACGGCTGAGCTGCGATGCGTAAAAGGATTTACAGATGTAAAGCCACATCTCGATAACGCTTGGAACAAATCCCTGACATTCTTCACACAGCTCTGCACTAACAGGTTAGGCTCTAGCAGAGTGGAAACGGCAGCTCCCCACTATTTCCACGTCTCCATCCCCGTTAACTGTTTGAAGCCTTCTCCCCTCAGAAGCAAGGTGGAGCTGGCTCGGCGGAGGCAGGACTCTCCATGCTGACAATTATTCTCCATTCAGGACTAGCCATTTGCATGCAGTTCATTTGTGATGCAGAAAAGCTTGAACCTGTCATTATTGCTTGGCATCAGTACAGTGCTGTGAAAAGACACCGCTCCGAACATGCGCACAGCGCTGCACCCTATTTTCTTTAATCTAGGCTAAAATGACAATGAGGAAAAGCAGGAGGGAGGGAGGGAGGAAGACTAGAACTGGGAAAGCATCGTTTCCACAAACAGGAGTGCTTCTCTGACAAGCCAGGCACAGGTACGGCAAGCAGAGCTCCAAAGGTTTGTCCAGGGATGATCCCGGCCAGGCTGAAAGCGAGGGGCTCCCCCAGTGCCAGGGCACGCAGGTGACATTGGTGAGGTCTCCTCTGCACAGCTGCAACCTGCTCAGCAGGACTATCCCCCAGAAAGGCTCCAGGAGCCACCATTTTGCTGTACAACACACCCTGGCCAAGCAGGGGATGCCCAGGGGTCCTCCCTGACACATGCCCAGCACAGCCTCCCCCTGCTGTCCCCAAGCACCGAGAGATGGGGGCAGCAGTTAAGGCAGGGGAACAGATGGAAAGCAAAACCCCTTGAAAGCTCTGCTCCCCATGGCTATTTCCTGTCTCTTCCCAACAAGCAGGGATCACAAACGCTTCCTCTCCAAGGCCACGCTGCTGCATTGTGCAGGGAGGGGACAGTGCCCTCCTTTGTGGAGGGGAGGGCTGCCAGGGAACAGGGATGCAACGGCTGAGACCCTGTAGAGGCCTGGGGGACAGTGGGGGACACTGCCAGGCAGCTCCGGCCCCCAGCCCCTTCACCAGCAAACACTCCAGGCCCCCCCACGTCCGCTGATATTTGTGGCCATCTGTGTTCCGGACGGTGCCAGCACCCAGCCTCTCAACACCTCCCGCCTCTCCCCGATCCAGCACCCGACACCAGGCACAAAAACACAAAAAATCCCAGCCTTGGCAGACGTGGACCAGCCCGAATGGTCAAAGATCAGCTCAAGCCCTGCCTGTAGCCAAGGCTTTAACAGCTCTGTCAGAACGTCTGTCAGGAACTGTTCTCGCTCCGTAGCGTCTCCCTGTCATGTCAACATCCAATTGCTTTTGGCTAACAACTCGACCTCCGTGACTGCTTGTGGCGAGACACTCCAGATCCCCACCACAAGTGCTGTGGAAAAGCATCTCCCGGTGCCAGCGCTGGCCTGGAATCGCCCGTGTCCGTGCTGAGCCCCGTGCTGCCTCACCGGAGGAGACCTCTCCGCCCCCAGCCCAGCCCACGGCGGGAGGAGGCAGCTCCGCGATGCGCAGGTGATTTAGGAGCCCAGATCCCATTACGATTCACTGCCAGCAGGGAATCCAACTCCCTAGTTACCTTTCAAATGAGCAGAGCTACACATGAATATTAAACACCATCGCGTTCTAGTCCCAGGGAAAAAAAAGCCAGTCTTTGAGAATCCCTCATTAAGATGCACTGGACGCCTTGCACAGGGAGCCCGAGAGCCAATTAAGCAGGACTGTAACAACCCTAAAACGAAGCCGTGCCTCGTTGGGTTACAAGCGTTTGGTGGAGCTGGTGCGGGTGCCCTCCCCACAGTGCTCTGGATGCTCCCAGACCTGCCCCCAGTCCGTCCCAGAACACGACACTGCTACCGGAGCTATCGGCCAGGAGCTGCTTCCCACCTCCCTGCCAGGGATGAGGCTCTTCCCAAACCCGTCCCCCTTCCTGCCAGCTCCTCACCTCCCTGCTCTGCTTCCAGCACCTTCAGCAAAGTTTATTCGCTGACTTTCAAACCCCTTTATTTCCACACTGGTTCAAGGTAACACGATCAGACAAGCCTGACGTGTCTCCTGACTTTGAAGGGACTCTCTCCTCATTCTGTTCCTCATCCTCATCCTCCCCGCCTCTGCCCAACCCCTTCTGCCAATGCCAGCACCCCCCGCTCAAAATCAATTTCTATATTTCAGATACAAAGGTTGTTTTGCTTGAAGAATGAAGCTGCCCTTCACAGAGGTAATAGAGAGATCAATACTAGTTACATCAAGTTTCCTCGTGAAAACGAGGAATTGCTGGCATTTTTCTCCTCCTGATCCAGCCAAGAGGGCCAACCCTGCATCCCACACCCAGGTGGGTGCTCTGCCAGAAAGCCCTGGCCCCCACAGACCTTGGGAGTGGCTCCTCAAGGTCCCCTCTCCCTGCCAGCGACAGGAGGGGGCGGCGGGAAATGGAAGAGAAAATTGTGGATATAATTTATAATGCCTCATTAATTTGACAAATGCTGCTTCATGCGTGCTCTCCGTCAGCCCGTCACTGTCCCAGAAGCCACTAGATCAGCAGCTACTTCAGATGGAAAATCTACCTGCAAACCCTGCTGTTTAGAGGATGGATTAATTGCCACTGATCCTCACGTGGCAGCTGGAGCTGTCCTGGATGGTGGCTGCTGCTCCTGCCCTAGGGCTGGGACCCCTGCACGGGGGACAGCGACTCCAGCAAGGGATGCAAAGGGAGATGGGGAAGGAAAGTATCACAAACAGCTCTCAGAGAAAGCATTTGACCAGCTGTAATAGCTCCTTACCAAAGCTTTTGTATAGAAGCAATCCCATAGGAAATACTTCTTTGCCGAAATGAAGCTTTTGTGGAAACTTCTCATTTCAGTCACGCACTGAATTCAATTTTGTCTCCATCTGAGAGGAAGTTTCCTTTCTTCAAACCTCCCCTGCCCACAGACTGTTTGTTTCTCTACTGGAAAAGCAGTGAGATGGAAAGGGAAAAAGACACTGGGCTCAGGTGGATCCTGCCCAATACCCACCTTCAGCTTCCCCCTTCCCTGCGAGGATTCCATCAACTCCCACCCGGGTGATATTTTGGGCAGAGCCAACAGGAGACGCAGGGGGCACCCAGGAACAGAACTGGTCAATCCTCCCAAAGCCAGGCAGCTCCAGCTGAAATCCTGCTGAGCCAGACTGAGCTTGTACCCACACGAACGGGCGCCCAGGATTTTAATCCCACGAGGAAAACAGGAAGAGGAGGCTGGAGAAGATGTATGTGCACAAGGCACTGTTAGCACAACTCCACTCACTCTGTGTTAAATAACTCTTTCAGGGCATGAGTTAAATGGCAGCACAGAGCAACCAGGGGACAATAAATCCCTGGTTATAAATTCTGGCACTAGACTGAGATGAAAATCATCATCCCTGGCCGGCCACAGCTGGTCCCAGCTTGGGGAGCAGGCCAGGAGGGAGGAATTTCTGCTCCACTGAGAGCCTCCCAGCCCCACTCACCCTCCCCAGAGGCTGCTGCTCCCTTTGTGCCCCTCTCAAAGACGCCCAAACGTCCCCAGGTGCTCCCTGGGGTGGTTTCAGCACAGAGACTGAAGCTCTGCTCAGTCCTATAGCAAGGAGACTGAACTCCCTTTCCAACCCCAGAGGTCCCGAGGTGTCCTGCTGGCCTCGGCCTTGTCCTCACATCCCTGCACAAACAGCAGCCAAGGAGACAACACATTCCCAAAGGGCTTCCAGCAGAGCGAGGGATACAAGGTGTCACCGATTTACCTCACTGAATCTCAGCTCTGCCTGCTGCAGCCGCTATTTCCTGCAAATATATTGCACTGTGGGATGCCTGCGATATTTTATAAAGTTAATAACTTTTTTTTAATTGGATGAGTTTATAGAATCGTGCGAGCAATTAACAATAATTACGTTTAAGACACTTAAATTCCAGGATGCACCACAAACACTGGAATATTAAGCTATAAAAACCCTCAATTGTACATTCAAATTACATTAAGGGTCTGTTGGAAGGAATACACTCTCAAGTTTCAAGAGCCCCACTCTGTTCTGTTTATACAATGAGCTTACATCAGCTGTTGCAGCAGCAGCCCTGTCCCCATCCTCATTCAAAGCTTGGGCACCACAAGGATGCCTGGACACGCTGGGCACGGGTAACGCTGCCCAGCAGCCTCGGCGTGGTGAGGACCAGGATCCAGGGAAAGCATCCCCTCGGCTTTCAGCACAGTCACGGCCGCCGCAGCACCGGCACCGCTCCGGGAAGGGAGTTGGACCAGTGCTTATTTCATTTTAATCACCAGGTGCCAAACTAAATTATTGATGTCGGTTCTCAGTGACAGGTAAGGCATTTTATCACCGCGCCTTTAATAATGCAGGAGCCATGATCCTCGGCGCTAAAATGTCAGGCAATTCTCAGGTTGCCCTCGCCACGCCGACAACGTTTCCCCATCCTGCCCTTCCTCGCTGCCGCCGAGGGCTCGCCACCAGCGCCCATCTGCTCCCTGCCAGACAGCATCCGCAGCACCCTGGTCACAGTGCCCTCCCCGTGGGACCCATCCCCGCCGGATCGGGAGCCTGGGTGGCGGGAGAGACAGCAGGAAGGTGGCCAGGCGAGAGGAGGGCTGAGCAGAGCTTGGCACCTCGGCAAACCAACCCCAAGCGCCCCGTTGCAGAAGGGAAACCCCTGGCGAGGAGGGCACGCACCCTTCCCTGCGCCCCACGCTGCAAACGGAGCCATTTCACACACCCTGGCCACCAAAAGGGACAGATTGAGAGCCACCAAAGCTTCGGGCTGAGGAACAATAGCTGGCTAATGGCTCCATTTTGAGCCGTGCACACGCAGCTGGCGCCTGCCTCCGGGAGGGAAAGGGCTTCTCCAGAGCCGGCGCGGGGAGGGATTCTGTGGGAAGCAGGATGTGCTCAGGAAGGGGAATAGCAAAGGTCTGGACATGGACAGCACTCCAGAGGGAGATGAGCACGACTGGCAGGGGCAGCCCAGGGCGGGAGAGCCCACCTGAGACGGGCTCTGATCCAGCTCAGGGGCGAGTCCCCAGGAGGCAGCAGAGCCAGCGGCCAAGCCCAGGTGACACAAAGCAAGGGGGGTGACAGAACCAGTGCCAGGGATGAAGGGACACCTCCAGCAGGTCCCGTGCCAGGTGCAGGTGGGTCCTGTGAGGGTCAGGGGCTGGCTGAGCAGAGGTGGCCACCACCCTGCCCTGCCTCCAGACCCTCGCTGTGCCCAGCACAGGTTTGCTCCAGCCTTTGTATTCCAACAGCACAGCCTGACATTTACAGGGGGAAGTTTTATTCCTGCTGTAAATAACCTCTAATAGTGTAGGTCATTACACTAATTACAGAAGATAATTAATTTTCCGATTCTTGTTAGGCCGCTGCATATTCCAAGAAGAGCGCAGTTCATTATTTTCCCGTGCAATTATGACCTCCCTCTCCTTCCCCTGCCAGCCCCGCCTTCAGGATTTCAACACTTTGTCAAGTTGTTTATCATGCAGCCACGGAGCTGTTGTGAAGCTGAGGAGGCGCAGGGGCTCCTCTCTGCCTCCCACCCCGCCACAGGGCCCACGAGAGCTCTGGGTGTGCTGCAGAACCTCCTCTCAGCCTCAAACAACCCTCACCGACTCTCCTTGGCCATGACAGGAGGATCCCAGCAGGATCACACACCCTTCCTGCAGCTCAAGCCGCGTGCTGGATGCAGGAGAGGTGCACAAGGCCACACATCTCCCAGAGCCATTGGGACTTTCCCGTGGCCGAGGAGGGAGCAGCCTCACCAGCAGCAGGAAAACTCTGCTCAATTGCTTGGAAAAGTCCCCTCCAAGAGCCCGACCTGCTGGTGATTAATCTGCAGCAGGTTGATGATGGTTGTCCCAGTGCAGCGCTCATTACCGAACCCAGCATGGGAGCAGAACATCTGCAGGACCTCACTGCACCACGGGGCTCAGTGTCGGGGCAGCCACCACCTCCCACAGCCACCACCACACACAGCACAATAAAAACAACCTGCTACCAGCAGCTCTCGCAGCTTCATCATCCTCACCCTGCCCAGGACTGTAAGCCATGGCACTGAAACACTGCACGGTGTGGGAGCTGTGGGATCTGCTCCCCTGGGAGCCAAGGAGTGACAAGGGAAAAGAAGCTTCTCCTCGGCCAAACACCTACGGAGAGACAGCTCTGGCTGGAGGAGTGTGCCAGAGCCTGGCTCTCCAGCCACGCTGTAAATCTGGGTATCAGACGGGTTTTAGTGATAATCAATTGTAATAACTAACACGGATCCCCCGACCAGATAAGTGGAATATTATAAGTCCAGCTGCAATTAGCAGAGGCAGATGGGTGGGGGGCTAAGGCAGCAGTCCGGGTGTTTTCCCATCCCACCAGCTGCTCAGTGCCCATGATGCCTTTCCATTCCCCCCGCCCCCCATAAATTCACCATCAAAACCTTGTGGTTGTAGTGAGCCGACACCCACCGCCTTGCCAGGGGAGCCAGCACAGAGGGAGGCTGCCTTCACCTGTCTCAGGTAACGTGGGCAACTCGCTGTGACAGGACACTCAGCAGCACTCTGAGGGTGCAGCCCTGCATCGGAGGGGCCTGGGCAGGGCAGCTGATAACACACACCCACCTGCTGTTAGAGCAGAGAGAATGAATTTTTAAAAGGCACATAAACCCCTGATGCTTCAAGGCATCAGCTGAGCGCTAAGGAGGATTAGCGGGAAATATCTCCCGTGGAAAGCTTATTCCACATGAATTCCACTGAAGGGATCCTTTCATCTCCCCCTGGAGCATCTCTTCCCCTGGCCTGATGTGCCTTGGCACTTGCCGAGCTCCTGGAAGACACTGGCAGGCGGATGGCTGCCCGCAAAGGTTGACAGCTGTCTCCCTTACGATGCCGCCTCCTGACTGACGCCGATGTGACAGGCAGCGGGACACGGCCCAGGCAGGACAGTCACCCATCCCCAGCGGGACAGAGCCATTCCCGAGGGGACAGCAATCCCTAGGACACGCAGACACCGTGCCTGGCTCTGGGCAGGTGAGATGGGAACGCGTTTCGCTCCCCGGCTGAGCGGCACAGCGAGGATTTGCAGCTCAACAAGCAGCCGTCGGTGCAGCCCAGCTCTGGGGGCTCCATGGAGCTCCACATTTCCCCACCATCTGCTTTGAAAGGGAATAAAACCCTGCCCTGGGCATTCCCTGGCAGCTTTTCCTGCCCAGCACCTCTCAGAGCACTCACCCTGCACTGCTGCCCCTACAAGGAAGCATCAGCTGCCCCTCGGAGCCAGAGGAAGGGAAAGGGTTAAAAGGAATGCCATCTCCCCTCTCCTTTGCCTTGGAAGGAGAGGCACTGAGTGCATTAAAATCTGGGTTAAAAATGGCTCTGCTCTACCTATCTTATCTTCTTTGTACTAAAAGCCCTCAAAGAGTGGCAGGTTTTCACGCAGAATTTTCCTGTCTAATCCCCTTTTGTTAGCTCTGATACTGGCATTGCAATACAAACCTCGTCCGGGCGATTTAGGAGGGATTACACGCCCTCAATCCTACAGCATGTGGGAGAAAAATGTTTCCTCAAATCAAATTTTACACAAACCAGTATTTGAAAATAATCAAAGCACAAATCCCCGCCATGGGGATTTCTGGAGGGAGGTGAGTGGGGGGCGGGAGGTGGCAGGAGCTGGTGCCACCAGCACCAAGACACAGTGCCAGGGCACCCTGTGCCCACAGGTCCAGACTGACATGAACTCAGAGCACGCCAAAAAATAACCCACGCTGTGACCCTGGACAAGAGATGCTCAGAGACACAAGCAAAGCGAGGGCTTGGGAGCTGCTCCTCTCCCCCTTCCCGTGCCAGGTGGGCAGCAAGAGGGCATGGAAAACCAGTGCCACTGCAGCCAGGCAATGACTCTGCCTCCTGCACGGCCAAATGTGCTCTCCAGGGCTCTGCAAACGTGTGTTTGGCTCGGCTTTCCCGATGAAATATTGCTGGTGCTGCTCCTGTAATATATATGTCACAGATGCAACCTCATTTTATTGATCTCTCCTAGCTGCCGGGATATCCACGGCGGAATTAATACGTCTGTATCACCACCAAAAAAAAAAAAAAAAAAAAAAAAAAAAAAAAAAAAAAAAAAAGGTAAAGCCCATCTGACAGTTTCAATTAAGGAAGCGTGAAAAGCGATTTGCGTAAGAGGCTGGGGCTTGGCGGGGGAGAGCGGGGCAGCCCTCCGGCAGCGCGGCTGTACGCTCACATCTGGGTAAGTGAAGTGATTTCCTACAGGAAGTGATGGAGGCCAGACCCAAGTCGGGGCCGTGGCCGTCTCCGCCTGACGAGCCCCCCAGCCCGCCCCGTGCCCGCTGTGCCACCGCGGCACTCGACCTGACAGCGGGGCCGGCGCCCTGCGCCCGGCCGGGGCACGGCACAAGGACCGAGGGAGGTGCCACAGCCCCCGGACCTCCTGGGACAGCCTCCAAGAGAGTTGCATCCGAACTAAGCATCAGAAAACGGGGGAAAAAACACTTTCCTGCAGAGCTCCCTGCGGTTCTCCTTCCAAACTCCTTCCCTGCACCACGCGAGAACCCTCGGACATCCTGAGCATCCCCAGCGTGCAGCACCTTCGCTGTGCACCGGGGGAAGCCCAGCACAGGCACTGGGAAAAGCCTGGCACGCTGCCAGGGGATGCCCAGGTGGCACAGCTCTCCCTCCCCAGGCATTTCAGGAAGGGCAGCAGGGAGCGGGAGGCCCCGGGATCGTGGCACTTGTCAAGCAAAATTATATCCCCACATCCTTCGGCTCCTGCCGGGCCCACGGAGAGCTGTGAAATATTGATGTTTCTGCCACTCACAGGAGAGTGAGCACCCTCAGTGCTTCCCCTCCTCTCCCACCACTTTGGAGCAGAATCAGAGAGGGAAGGAGGGAGCGCTGCCACCTCCGGGCCCTTCGCATCCAGGTGCCACCAGCTGTCCCAGGTCCTTCCAGGCTTTTCAGCTCCACTCTGAGGCAGAGTGGGGATTTGGGGCATCCCTGCCATACACAAACCCAGATCTCAGCCTATGGATGCAGACACACCGCATCAGCTCATTTCTCTCCCCTTCCCCCTGATTTGGGGCAAAGCTCTTAACTCCACCATAAAATTAAAAGTGATGTGTCCCGATAAATCAATTAAGACCTTGTTTGCAACACCTACAGCTCAAGTCCCCCTGATCCGGGGTCTGGCCAGCTGTCGGAACATTTAGCTTCTTCTCAGCAGGACACACAACAACACACGAGTGCTTAAAAGCACTCATCTACCAGAGGAGTAAAGCCCCTTCCTAATCCACTCCCCCGCTGAACGTGGGGCTGCTGGGTGGTCTGCAAAGCCGTTGGCCCTCAGAAGAAGGGAGGACAGCCTGCTGCCCCCGGGAGGAGGAGGAGGAGGAGGAGCAGCAGGAGCTGCTGGGAGCCCCTGTCGTCCAGCTGGGTTTCCTCTGAAACCTGCGGCTCCCCCAGCTGCCCTGAGCATCCTTTGCCTCCAGCCAGCTCCTGCCCAGCAGCACTTTGCCATGTCTGGATGCTGCTCAGAGCATCACAAAGTGCTGAATGGGGCAGCCCAGACACCACGGGCAGAGCACCAGCCCTGTTCGGGCCCTGGAAGCCGGGCTGGCACCTCAGGCTGCCAATGTGAGCCCCCTGCAGTACCCAGGACTGTTCATCACTGTTGCCACACCAGGAGAAATAAAGATGCAGGTGAATTAGAGATAAAACCTCAGGTGGAGCTTGCTGGCTCTCCTCAGGCACAGCAAATGAAGACCCCCTCCCCAGTTTCCCTGGACTCCTGCAAACCAGCTGCTGTTCACACTGGTACCAACCCTGCAGCACTTGGATGCCTTTGGCTTCCACGTCCCAAACAGGGCACACACATCACCCCTGCAGGCCATCCTCTCCCTCATTAATGCTCTTGGGTTGTGTTAAAGCAGAACAAAACGACCCAGAATCCCACGGTGGCCAGTGTGGCCTCCTGCCCGTGCCAGCCTGGAGGTGCCAAAACCAGCCCTGCACCTGGGCACTGTGAGAGTGGGGGTCTCAACGTGCCAGGTTTTGGGAATCAGCCTGGAAGTCTGGATTTCTACACAAGCTATGGGCTCACAGGCTCCAGACCTGCTACCTCCGCTCTTTCCTTAAATCCATGATTAAAACACAGCTTTACAGCTGTAACACTTCCAGAGAGTAAAGCCGATATTCCCGGAATCCGTGGCCATTCCCTGCATCCAGGCACACCTCCCTTGGGAGCCCAGCTGCTCCACCCTTCACAGGGTGCTCCCCAGCATCACCAGTGGTGTCACACCTCTGCACAGCACACCCACAAGAATTCACTTAATTTCAAGAGTTTCATCTCCTTTCCTTCCCTCAAGTCCCTCCCTGTGAAGCTTCCTGTGTTGGACTCGAGGGATAGCAAAAAAAAAAAAAAAGGGGAGAGAAAAAGGTAAAACACAAGCACAGAAAATCCCACAGCAAAACAAAACAAAACAAAAAACCCTCACAACAAACTACGTCCCTCCTGGCAAAACCCAGAGCGCCGCTTACACAACATCTTTACTCGCTCCATTATTTATAGGGCAACTGAAACATTTATTCCTACATGGAACTACCCAGCGTGCCGGGGAAGGTAACAATGGAAATCCTCCTGGAAGAGGTAACTCCATGGAAATTCTCCTGGAAGAGGTAACTCCACAGTGAATCAATAAGCAGGGCAGCAAAATTGCTATTAATTATGCTTGCGGGGAACTCTGTCCCGCCCCAGCACCGCCTTTCTTCAATCAAGGGAAAGAAATGTTGGCTGCATAAAATAAACCCCATCCTGAGCACTGGCATGAAATTAGTTTCAAAGTCAAAGGCATCAGGTTCCAGAAGTTCACGTCCCAAAACACCCAGTTCCAGACCCTCAACACTTGTAGGGCCATGGCTCAGAGTTGGTTCATAGGGACAGGAGGTCCCTCACAACCAAGATTTTTCCCACTGAGCCCAACCCTTTCCAAAGACATTGAGCCTGATCCATCCCACCTCAAAGACCAGGAAGAGCCGCCAGGGGCTCTTGGCAAAGCCTGGTGGCACTGCCATGCTCTTGTCAGTACAACAGCTGCACCCCCTGCCCCACAAACATCTTTTTGTGGCCACGGATTTCACGGCAAGATGAATTAATTACTGATGGGTTATGGGCAGGCTGGAGCCCGACTGTCTCAGAGTAAAGCTAATCAATAGCAGGTCATCAATAGGCCAATCAATCACCTCTGCTAGGAACTGTGTTCCAAGGAGGCCCAAATCCCATTACTCGTGTCTTGGGCCAGACCCAGTGCTGGGTCCCCAAAGGCCGGGTTAAGGGCAGCGGAATCTGCTATTCGGGGCACACAGCACACCAGCCTCGTGCCAGAGCTCACAGCTGGGCCTGTCCTGCCTGTGAGGGGCAGAGTTAAAAACCAAATGAAATCAATAAAGGCCAGGAGCCAGCTCGGTGTGGGCTCGGAGAGGGTGCTGAAAATGAGGGATGTGGGGAGGGATGCACCTGTGAGAGAGGGCGGTTCTCTCCCTCACGGACACGGGGCTGTGCCGTGGTGCCAGGCAGGATCAGAGCCATGTGCCCTTGAGCAACAGTCCCTGCTGCACTACCAGAACAAGGGCAAAGGCATCCCTGTGCCCAGGACCTGCACTGTCAGCATCCTCAGCAGCCTCCTCCCTTCCGGGTGCCAGAGATGGCCGGCATCCCAGGACCAGCAGGACACACCATGCTGGAGGTCTCCCCTGCTTTAATAGGATCTGTCGTCTGGCAATCTAATTTGATCGAGGAAAACTAATGAAAACAGGCCCTGGTCTGCAGCACGGATTAGCCCAATCAGCCCAGAGTGGCTACTTTATTGTTCAGCTCCCTGGCACCAGCTGTGCCTGTGTGCAATCAGCCCTAAGAGCCATCAGGCTGCATCCGCCCCAGCTGCCCCAGCAGCCTCCAGTCCCAAAGCTCCGGTGCCCGGGGTGCCCTGGTGTGGGGCTTTGACACCCACGTGTAAATCAGGCACAAGGACAAGCACAGATACCCCTGATAAGGAAGCATCTCCACCAGCACAGGTTTTCATTAGCTTTAAGGGATGTCCCTGGGTTAAAACCAAATCCCATTACTTAGGAGAACGGCGTGTCTGGTGCTGACAGCCTGCGTTGTGAGTGCCCAGAGGTATTAATGGGGCAATGTGTCCCATGACAAGGCTCCTCTGTCCCCTCCAGACCCCAGTGTTGGGTCCCCAGGGCCCAGAGAGGTGCAGCAGACCCACACACAGCATTATAGAGTCATCCCATCCAGTTCCACTCCCTGCTATGGGCAGGGACACCTTCCACTATCCCAGCTTGCTCCAAGCCCCATCCAACCTGGCCTGGAACAATTCCCAGGATGGGGCAGCCACAGCTGCTCTGAGCAACCTGTGCCAATGTGTGAGGAATGGGGTGGAAGAGGACAGGAGAGTGAAGGTAAGCACAGAAAACACCCAGACTGTGGCAGTCCTGAGACTCCTCATCTGGGGACCTCGCTGGCAGCATGAGCACAGGTCCTGTGCATGTCCCTGCTCAGGCTGGCACTCAGGGAGGCAGAGAGGAGCTGCCGAGGGTGGGAAAATACCTGCACCAGCAGGGACTGTCTCCTCGTGCCTGCAAACCCTTGCTCACCGGAGCAGACACGGCAGATGCTCAGACGTTCAGCCCTACACGTTCAATCACAAACACTCTGGCAGTGCCAGGAACCGTGTGATGACCAGAGGTTGTGGCACCTCTGTTTGTGGCCACCATCCAACGGGTGCCACACACCGGGGTCAGGAGCACGAGTCCCAGCCCCGTTTTACACACACGGGCAGAGCAGGAGGGAGCGCTGCTGGAAACAACACTGGCACTGTGGGCAGGACCTCAAGATGTCCCACCAGGTGTGACACCACAGGGCACCGTGGCATTGCCACCTCCAGCAGCACCCAGGGCTGGGATGAGTCCCAGGGCAAGGACCAGATGTGCTGGCAGCTCAGGGGGGTTTCTCAGCCTCTCTCCAGCCCCAGGTCAGTCCTCTCCCCACACATGGGATGCAAACCCAGGACGGCAAAGAGGCGGGAGGGTTTAACCAACAGGGAGAACCTCCAAGTACAAAGTGCTGGTAGAGAAGTGTGAAGCTTTAGGAGTTACAGCCCTGAGCCACCTGGGACACGTGCGTATTGACTCAGACCCGAGCCTTTAATAAGGCAGCTAACAGCATTGCTTTTACATTCATCCCTCTTACAAGCAGAACATGCCCAGGACAAGTTCATGTTCCAGCTACAGCACTCGCCGGGCTCAACCGAGGGATTACCCAGCCTTGTAGCTACAGCTCGCTCCTCTCCCCTTTCTTCCCTCTCTCTGTTCTGCCTCGGTGTCAGGTCAAGCAGCTCTTCCCTCTCCATGTTTTGGTGTGTGCTCTGCCTGCAGATCACACACCTGCCCCAGGTGAGATGCTCCTGCCCTCTCCTTTTGTAGCTGCGGAGGAGAGCGGCACTCTTTTCAAGTCCTTTTAAAGGATTCACCTAAACATCCCCATTACTGCCAGATGGGCCAGGAAAGCTCCCCAAAAATTCTGCACCTGCGCTCCAGAGCCACTGGCGCTGACACCGCCAGCACGGCTCAGCAGATTAATGTCACAGCCGCGCCACACAAATGTCTGCTGACGGAAAAGTGATGGCAAAGGGCAGGAGGAGACTTCGCACGGACATTAACAGAGGCTGGAGTACATTAATATTATCGACGGGCTGTCAGGGAGGCTAAAGAGGCTGTGCCAGCCCTGAGCAGGGGATGGCGGCATGGCAGCGGCATGGGGACACCCAGCAGCGGGGTGGGGACACCCAGCAGCATTGTGGGGACACCCAGCAGCGGTGTGGGGACACCCAGCAGCATCGTGGGGACACGCAGCAGCATCGTGGGACACCCAGCAGCGGTGTGGGGACACCCAGCAGCAGTGTGGGGACACCCAGCAGCGGCATGGGGGACACCCAGCAGCAAGTGCACTGGCTGTGGCTGGGGACCGTGGGGTGCTGGGCGGGAGGGGAGCAGTGACAGCACACAAAGACGGCGGCCTTGGGAGTGAGGCTGTGGGGACACAAGGCAGAGAGGCTGGAGGAGAGGGAGGCAGCCGGCGAGTGCCCTGACCCGTGAAGGAGTGGCCCCAGGAAGGCCCCTCAGCCACCCACATGCTCGCTGTCAGCTCCACGCAGGCCGCGGCCCTGATGCCTTCGCCTCCCCTGCCTCGCCAGGCTGCCCACGGCGGATGGAAGGCGATGCTCGGGCACAGTGGCACACTCTGGGGAGCACCTCCCCGTGCCCACCGCCCTGGGAACACACCGGGGGACAGCACATCCCCGTCCTGCTCTGTCCCCGGCAGCCCCAGCTTCAGGCGACGGCTCCGTGCCAGCGGCGGAGCGCGGTCCTACGGCAGCGCTGAAATACGGCAGTGGGAAGTCCCCTACTGCTCCCTGTGTAGCATTTTATCTTAATAACATTTTATCTTGGATGACAAGCCTGTATAATGTGGTTTAAAAGCCACGGCTATGCTGACACCAGAACAAGGAGAAGGAAAAAAGCTCTTTTCTCCCGTCTAATACATTTGCTGAGGTCACAACTTGCGAACCTCTCGCTGTATCTCGCTCGCCAAGCTGGGAGCCGCTTTGTAGAGCAGCTCAGAGGCAGCGGCAGGAGCTCAGCCCTGCTCCTCCCTCCTGCTCAGGGTTCCGGCTATAAAGGCTCCGGCTCTCACTTTCCTTTGCAGTTTTGGCTGGAGGAGGTCTGTTCTTCCCCCTCTTCGTGCAGCGAGTGCTGGAGGCTCTGAAGGGGGAACCACGAGGCTTCGCTGCAGCCCAAGGCTGGTGGGAGGCTGAGTCCCATGGAGTGACCTGCCTGTCCCAGCTGCTCGGGGCGGGGGCAGGTAAAGCCACCTGCACCAGCAGCACAGCCCTTGCACGGCCCAGACTGCCTCCAACAGGGCTATCCCACACCACACTGACCATCCCAGGGCCACCACATGGATCACCACTCCTGCAGAACCCAAATTTCCCGGGCGTGCTGTTCCTGCTGCTGCAGGCACCACAGCGATGCTGCACAGCACGGCATCATTAGGGAGACAGCAATTCTGGTCTGATTGCCAGTGGTTCACAGCAAACATGGCAGGCTCTGCCTGCTCAGAACAGAACCGTGGAATCACACTAAAGACAAAGGATGCCCGAAAGAAAGACGAAAAGCAGACATTAAATGAGAGAGAGGACAGCAGCACACAGCCAGGTTGACTTGGGGAGGGAGAAGACACTGACCCAGCAATGAGGGTTAAGCTCTTCTTGTGAGAGCTAATTTAAGGTCAGGCAAATCCTGCTGACAGATTATTTTTCACCTAAAACGTTCAGATCGGTGGCTCGGCCACCGCAGCGCAGCAGGACCTGGAGAGCAGCTGGAGGAGCTGCTGGAAGTGCCGTGGCCTGGGCTGGAGAACAGGACAGCCCTGTCCCTGCCCAGGACCATGAGCAGACGCCTGCCCCACACTGGGGTCCCCATCCCACCAACAGCAGCCAGAGCAGCCCAGCAGCCTTTGCCAAGACCCAGGCAAATGCCCCCCTGTGCAGGCACGCTGGTGGTGCCCCAGGAGGGACGGGAGTCTCCCCCCACCCCAGGCTGTCACTCTGTCACCTCTGCTGTGACAGACAGACAAGCCCCAGCTCGCAGGACCATCAATTATTCACACGCACTATTTCTGAATATTGATGTTAAAAGCAAATTCCCGGCTTGCCCCTCGCCTGCATCTCCAAAGGGATTTTCACGCCACAAGGAGCCACATTCCTGAGGAGCCACTGGGGAAAAGAGACACATGGAGGGACCTTCACTGCCACCAGCGAGGTCTGCTGGCACTGGGTCTGGGGTCTGCAATTTGGGGTGGGATAAGAAACCTCTGGGGCTGGGGAACATCCCATCCTGCTCCTGAGGGATTCAGCCCAGCTGAAGGAGCAGGGAGGAAGGCTCAGGGAATGAAAGGATATGTCTGTCAGAGACAAAAGGAGCTTGCTCTCCTCCTCACTCATTCAGAAGAAAATATTTGTAAACAAACACTTCCTGCTTGTGTTTATCCAACTTTAAGAGACTTCAAATGGAAGCCTGCTCCCCACACTGTATCATTACCCTTCATTATCGCAATTTTCCAGGCTTTAGGTGGCTGAAGAAGGAAAACACAGGATAATGCACCACTCAGAAAGCTGCAGGAAGTTAAACTGGGAGAGAAGCAAGCCCAAGCAACCCGGTGACATCAGGTCCCCGTGGTGGGCACTGTCCATGCAGACCCAGCACAGCTCCTGCATCCAGGGCAGGAGAGGAAGAGCAATTCTGGCCCTTTGTGCCAAGGAAAAACAGCAAAGTGTCACAGCCACAGACACCTGGACTGGCCCAAAACACCAGGGATGCTCCAGCTGGATGCCTCTCCGGGCTGGAGCACTTCACCCAAGCCATGTCAGACCATCCTTACTCAAAAGGCCTCTTCTCCCTTAGCCTAAAGGGGCTCTGGTGATGGACTGAGTGTCCATCACATACGGACAGCTGAGGTTCCACTGACTTGCTTGTCATCAGTAGGTGCTGGAACAACCAAAGGACAGCTGACAAATGCCCACAGGAAAGGAGCACTCTTGAAACAGGGAAGGGCTCCAAAAAGAAATCTCATTTGTAGATCATTGCCTTGATATCTCAGCATTTTTTACTCCACAATTCTGCTTCATATAGCCCTGTTTATTGCACTGATATCTCATCCTGCCGATTCATCTCAGATTGTCGTTAAGGTTCCTCCCCGGCTTGCAGAGATGCCTCTGCTTATCGTAAAACTCTATGTTGAAATTTCAGATTAATTAAAAGCCGTAAATTGCAAAGCCAGACGCGATAACTCACATCTTCACCCTTCCAAAAAAACCCCACAAAACCAACCAAAAACCAGGAAAATGAGGAAAGTGTGAAAGTCTCTTGGTTTACAGCACAGCCTGTCCTCCGAGATGGGTTCAGCCCAAAGCCACGTCCCTCCATCCTCAGTGTGACCCAGCCAGCGCTGCCACCGAGGGTCCCCAGAGACACCTCGCACGTGGCAGGGGGTGACACGCAAATCCCCGGTGTCCTTTCCCGGTGTCCTTTCCCGGTGTCCTTTCCCGGCGAGGCCGGTGACGCTGCCGCTCAGAGCGCAGAGAGAGGTGATGCTGGGGAGGGCACCGTGCCAAAGGGCCCCCGGGCGGGAGGGGAGCCCCGCAGCCACCCAAAATTCCATCTGACCACGCTCCGCTGTCAGGGAGCCGGGGCGACGCCGGCGGGAGCGGGTCCTGCCCCACCGCCCCCGCAGCTGCGGCAGCGCGGAGAGGGGACAGACGCCATCCCCCCCCGGGCCGGGGACGCTGCTCCCCGTGCCCAAGGACATTCACGCAGCCGTGACCACCATCTGCTCGCTGGCAGCACGAGCCAGCTCGGGCTCCAGCGCCGCGGCATCGCCTCAAAGCAGGCACGGGGGTCACCCCCTGCTCCTGCCCTGCCAGCCCTGCTCCGAACACCACCTTCCCGGCGCTCCACTCACACCCCTTAGAAAGGAGGAAGAGGAGATGTTTCCTCCAGTTCCGCCCAGTTCCAGCTGCCCACAGGTCCGCTGCAGGCTGGTTTGACTGGTGCTCCTCCCGCTGCCCTCATCCCGTCATTCCTGGGCGCTCCAGGAGCGGGGCAGGCAGCAACATCCCTCCCTTGCCGAGCTCCCACTCACTGCAGATCTCTTAATGCATTTCTTGGCCAGGGGTGAGGAGATTAAACACGCCGTAGAAGGAGAGCTGACACAAGCTGACAGACCTGACTCTTCTGCACATGCATAAGTGCCAGTCCTCATCACAAGGATGCTCATTTGCCAGCCTCATACCTATCACTTGGGCTGGGAGTCAATCTAAATAAAGCAAATTCACTTGTTCTGAGGGGGAGAGGGAGTCGCTGGGCTGTCATAAGGTTGAACTCAGCTGGCATCATTGTAAAGTGGAAGGTGCTGCAGGAGCAGAAAGCAGAGGGCTTCCAGCCTCCCAGGGGCGAGAGGAAGGGAGCTTTGCTTTGCTTGAAAGCAGCTGAGCCAGGAGAAACCAACAGCCCCAGGCCCATGGCTGTGAGGAGCTGGGCAGGGGAGTCACAGAGTCCCAGGATCACTGAGGTTGGAAAATCCCTCTGAGACCATCGAGTCCAACCTGTGCCCAATCCCCACCTTGTCACCCACTAAGTGCCATATCCAGCCCTTCCTTGGATGCCTCCAGGGATGGGGACTGCACCACCTCCCTGGGCAGCCCTACCCATGTGCCAGAGGTGAGACAGGAGCACAGCCTGGCACATGGCTGACTCCTCCTGCTCACCTCAGCCAGCCCTGCCAGGACAGCAAATTTCACCTTATTCCACTCTGACACAGAGCCCAGCCACCCCCAGAGACACAGAGACTGCTTTGGGTTGGAAGGGACCATGAAAATCATCCAGTTCCACCCCCTGCCACGGGCAGGGACACCTTCCACTAGACCAGATTGCTCCAAGCCCTGTCCAACACTTCCAGGGAAAGAGGATCCACAACTCCTATCCCTCTCCTTCCCTCCTACCCTCCAGTGCTTGGTTGCAAGGATTAAGACTCATTTCCAATGAAGTTTTCATTATTTTCTGCTCTCCTTCTTTATTCCCCAACTCATTTGCATTACAAAAAAATTAAACAAAAGCTGCTTTTTTGAATCTCCACTCATTACTCCCATTACATTTGTTAACATCATTATCTTCAGCTGAAGATGGCAACTATTATCAAATGTTGCAGAGCTGCTGCAGACCTCTTGCTATATTACTCTGGAAAATTGCTTTAATGCTTATGCTTTTAGTGGTTTGAAAAAACCAGCTATAGCATTAGAAGCCATAAAGAAGATAAAAAAGTGCATCATTCAATAATACGTGCATTTTTTCCCCTTTACATTGAAATATAAATACATGGAGGTAATGCAAGATGCAAAAGCTCTTCCTCCTCTTCAGTGATCCAGCACAGACCCTCTGATCTGACCCTCACTGTCTCCCTCTACAACGCTTTTCTTCAAGAAAAGTTATTTTAATGAAAGCTTGGATCAAAAGGAAATCATTCTAAAGACAAAATAGTTCAGATTTTCCAGATTTTTGGTAAAGTATTTCTGAAAAGGGAGAAAGGCTCAGGGCATGGGTGCTGAATCGCTGGGTTTAGCATGGAAGGAAAGCCCAAAGGACAGAATGAGGTGGCCCTGGCAGAGGGAAGGCGGTGAGGAGGGGTCTAATGACAGGGATACATCTCAGGGTCCCCCTGCCTCCCACTTCCAACTGGAAACCAACACGGAAAACCCTTGGAGCACTGGTAACATCTCTGCTCAGCTTGGCTCAGCTCACCAGGAGGGCGTTCCAACCAAGAGAAGAGGCTCGAAAAAGAACAGGCTAAACACAAGCGTGCGGAAGCTGGAGAGGCAAGACTTGGCAGGGCAGAACGGAACTGGGGCTGGGGCTTCCAAATCTCCCTTCCAAGGAAATGATGTCTCCAGGGTCACCAGGAAAACAAAACAGACAGAAGAAATCCTTCCCTGTGAGGGTGGGCAGGCCCTGGCACAGGGTGCCCAGAGCAGCTGTGGCTGCCCCATCCCTGGCAGTGTCCAAGGCCAGGTTGGACAGGATTGGAGCCACCTGGGCTAGTGGAAGGTGTCCCTGTGGACTGTGCTACCCCTCATCCAGACCATTCCAGCTCTGAGGATGGGACAGCACAGCTCAGGAGCTGGGACCATGCACAGATCCCACTCCAGCATGGCCAGAGCTGATTTATGGCAGCTGCAGGAGAGGTCAGGGCTCGATAGGCTTTCATCGATCAGTTAATTAAACCCAGGCAAAACAAACATAACGAACGCAAAAATTTACAGCCTCTGCCATGGATTCAGGTGCAGCTGGAGCTAAACCTACCCACCTTCTCTCCTAACAAGCCAGGCCAGGCTGGGCTTTTGAAGGCGACCTCTGTGGAGCGGACAGGACGTGCACTCCTACCTGCAGCACAAATAGGACTCCTAATAAGGGCCAGCTGCCAAAACTGAGGCAGCACAGAGGTGCCAAACCCTGCCAGAAAGGAGCCCAGGGTGTGTCTGTCCCCCGGCACGGGCCCTGGCACGCTCACGCGAAGCGTGACTCCACACTGACCCGCTTTAACCACACACCGCTGCAAAACCCACACAGCCCCTGCTGGAAGTTCACGCTTGGTCACACAGCCCACGAGACCCACACAAAGACATTTAAATTATCACTTTGTTTTCCATCAGGCTTTTGGTGTTGATTTAAGCTGCCCAAACAAATAATTATGGTCTTATCTCCATCACGCAGCAGCATTAGCCACAATTCATCATTTTTAGCTTGTTTCAGGCATTGTGTATATACAGAGAAATAAAGAAGGAACTCAGCCATTCCCATTTCATAGGACCAGGCATTGCAAGATGGGCATTTGGTTATATCTGCTCTTGACTAGGACAAAAATGTAATCTCCAAAGAACTCTGCAGGAAAGAGAAACACGTGTGTGTTTTTAACAGCTTTGGGAAACGAGACCATCAGACCTGCAGAGCTGAGGTGCAGAAATGATGCTCAGCGGGGACACACAGGGATGTGGTCCACACCCTTCCCTTTTCCAGCCTCAGGCAGGAGATCCCCCACCAGATTTCCAGCAGTGGTTATGCAGCTGCAAACTGGAGCCAGAGCCCTCGGCACCCAGAGCACTGGAAGAGCCAAAACCTGGCTCACCCGGAGAGCCAGGCCGGAGCTAACAATGACTCACAGGCAATCCCCAGATAAGACACGACAGGTTATGCCAGAGCTCTGCCAAGAAAGATCACGAAGATGATTATGAAGTTAATTCTTGACACCGCCGGGCGCGTGTTGTACATCCAGTGCATGCAACAGCCATAGCTCCTGTTTAAACACCGGGACGTGCCAGGATGCTGGATCGATTATACAACAGCGAGCGCAGGGAGCAGTGCTAAGCACATGGAAGCCGTCCAAGGTGCAGAGAGAGTTCACCTGGGGAAGGCAGCAATCACCTCCCTGGGAGGAGCTGCGCGGCTTGAACCCTGCCTGGCAGGGGGAAAACCCACCCAGGCACCCAGAGCCGGGCACCTGATCGCCAGCCCTCGCCCAGGGGATGCTTCCCAAGGCCTGCTGCTTGTGAGCGCTCACTCTGTGGCACAGCTTTGCTCCTGGGATCCGTACGAGTGTGAAACAAGCTGCAGAAACATCAGCGCTCCTCCGCGCTCGGGAGGCGGCTGTGAAACCGCAGCGCCAAGCAGGGCTGCAGTGCCAGGCTCCGGCACCCCGAGCTCTCAGGGCCAGGCTGCACGCACAGCACACGGGCTGCGAGTCACAGCGACACGGAATGACACGCGAGGGGCAGCTCCAGTGCCGGCCCCAGCTCCTGCTGCCTGCAGCACGCTGCTCCTCCCCGGTGCAAAGGAGATCTGCTTTGTGGGGAGAAGCAGCGACGAGCGATCGGTCAGGGGCTGAAGCCATGACCAGCCCGGAGTTTTTATCTCAGCCACCATTAAAATTCCCCAGGGATGGGGAAACACAGACGGGTCCTTCCCTTTACTCCCCAGGGATGGGGAAACACATCCCAAGCTTCCCCCTGACCAGCACAGGGACGATCTCTGTGCCTGCACCACCATTTGCTTCCCCAGCCCCATGACAGCCTTTACAGCCCTCCACAGTGCCAGGCTCCAAGCACCAGGCTGGCTTGGGCAAGAGAAACCACTTCTGCTCAAGCTGAGTCTGCCTGTGAAGGGTACCCCTCACTAGGGATGCCTGGCACGGAGGGAAGAGCGGGCACGGGGAGGATGGGGAGGGGCGACAGCACTCAAGCAAAGAGGACCCAGCTGGTTGTGACATGCTCAGCCATGAAAAATTATAGTTTTAAAGCTGCTTTCAGTGGAAAGACCCAGAACAGGCAACGGAGGCTCTGGAAAGGAATATTAAACACTGCAGAAATAAAAGGTATTGCTCAAGAGAAAACATAACAAGGCTGAAACCCAGCGTGGTGCAGCCTTCAGATGAAATGGAGATGAGCTGCGAATGAATTGCTCCCTCTTAAGGGAATTTCTGGCTTTTTAAGGAGGGAGGGCACACCCATCCTTCCCGGCCTCGCCAGGGGGTGAGGGCGGGGTGGGGTCCAGGGATGCTCTCCAGGGCACGTGGAAGCTCCCTGCCCGGCCATGCCAGGGACTACAGCTCCTACTGGGCCCTGCCATCCTGCCCGTCACCGGGAGAGCCAGCTGGGCACCATCCCAGCCTGGGGAGGGTCTGCATGCAAAAAAACAGAGACCAGGAGTCAGGGCAGAGCCCAGAGCTCCTAGAGCACAGCCAGGGGAGGGTAGGCAAGGCCCCGAGGCTGCCAGCGCTCCAGAAGCATCTGGACAACGCTTCCAGGCACAGGGTGGGATTGCTGGGGGTCTGTGCAGGACCAGGACTTTGATGGTCCTTGTGGGTCCCTTCCAAACCAGAATATTCCACAATTCTGTGGTCTCCTGCCAGTCCCCCAGCCCTGCACAGGTCCTGCCATACCCAGCCTCTCCACGTGCCCCATTTCCTGGTGACATGTTACATGAGAATCTCAGTTCCCAGTTAAAAATAACACCAGTTTCTAACCCTCGAAGGTGCAGAAAAACGTGACCTCTAAAAATCCCGAAACTGAAAGGCAAAGCAAATGAGTCCCAAATTTGTCTACGCTATAAACGTCAATTTCTTTTTGAAAGAAATGAATGTTTTTGATGAATGTTTTCTTGAATGCCTGCTTTTGGCAGTGCTGCCATCTGTGAAAAATCTCTGCCACGCTCGCTATTAAGATTTCATTTCCAAGAAGAGCTCATAGCTGCTTTAATAAATGGTTAAAAGATTGTCAGGGGTCCGAAGGGCCAGCAGCTTGTTTACCACAAGTGGCTTCTGTCACCAAGCAAAGCACCTTTGACTGATAAGCTTACAGCCCGCCAGGCCACATGCAGCTTCCTCCCAGCCCTCAACGAGCCGCCGCACTTTGAGAAGCACTTTAGCAATGTCGGGCACTTAGGAACCTAATCCCAATCGACTCTGAATGAGATGTACAGTCCTGAATGGCCAGCTCGACTCGGAGAGGTCCCTGGGTCACGCCGAGCCTTGCAGAGGTTTCACCACACATCCCCCAGCCATGGACTGGCCTTCAACACCACTCATTAACAAAAAGCACAAAGCCTCACCCCAGTGAGCCCCCAGGGCGGGCTCTGGGCTCTGAAGCAGCACCAAAATCCTTCAGAAGGGCCTGAGGGCACATCCAGCAGCCCCAGTCGGGGCTGTGCCCACCAGCCTGGCACCAGACCCAGAGCATCCCACCCCTCTTTAGGGCCGCAGACCCCACGGTCTGTGGTGTATCCGTGGCACAGCAAAGGGCAGGGACCAGAGGAGCCTTCCCTGAGCGCGTCAGCACCAGGGCTCCATGGCTTATGAAATGGAGTCCTGAAATGGCTGGTGTATTTGTAGATCCTCTGCGTGACTGAATCAAGAGGAACAATAAGATCTTTTTCCAGATTCGGCAAACATCAGTATAATAAAAAAAATTAATTATATGCTTGAACACATGCACCAGAGCAATGCCCCGTATTTTCTCCTAATTGTTCTCCAAGCCTTGCAGAGCCACATTTAAATAAAAATGAAGCAGTTATTTAAACCGCAATTAAAGATGGAGCAATTTATTTTTAAACTTGAACTATCGTCAGCAGAGCAGGAGGGGAGGAAGTGGGGCTGCACTGGGACCCCTGGTGCCACGCAGGGCAGATGCCACCGGCCACTGGAGCCGCGCTGCTCCAAGAAGGAAGGCAAAGGCACAGAGCAGAGACTTCCAACAGCCCCACAAAGTGATGCTGGCTGCTTCCTCCCCATCCCACAGCAGCCCATCCCTGACCCCACAACCCCAGTGCTGTCACACAAAGGACGAGGATTTGGCTTTCACCTCCTGGGAAGGCTCAGCCCTGGCTCCACAGCCGGGATCAGCTCCTCCCCACCTGACGGGCAGGAGGTTTTGGGTGGCATCTGCACCACTGGGATCCTTCCCTTCCAACCAGAGGCTCCTTTTCTTCCAACCAGGTGCCTGTCACCACAAGCCCAGATTCTGCCCCCAAAAACCAGCCCTGGGAAGCCCACCCAGGGGACTCAGCCCGGCCTGCCCCGGAGAGGTGACCACCAGCCAGTGTCCTGCGCCCAGCGCAGGGAGAACCCTCGACAGCAAGAGGCGGCTGGGAGGGGGCTGGGAGGGAGGGAGGGAGGGAGGAAGAGCAGCAACCACAACAAAAACCCACCCTCTCTTTTCATAAGACAGCAGAATTTATCAGCCTGCAGCCCTTCACATCTGTCTCCTCATACAAAATGAAAGAGGCTTTGAAAAACAGAGGAGATGAAATAAAGCCGTCTGTGTGAGGAAGCTGGCATCTCTGCCACTGTCACTGTCACCATGGCAGGAATAATGACCGTGATTGTTTCTGCATCTGGGGATGTGCGCGGGTGCACGGGGAGGAGGGGGAGGAAGACGCACACCCACACCACCCCCACCCCTGTCCACGAGCCCCCAGCCCCGTTTGGGATGAGCTGGCCAGGCACAGGCCACCTTCCCGGTGGCACAAGATGTGGCGACTTCAGCTCTGCTGCAGCTCCTCTCCCTCGCAGCCCAGCGCAGGCCCCAGGGGCAGGCGGCTCAGGCTCACACAAACATGTGGTTTGGGAAGAGGTTTGACCTGTACAGCTCTCACATCACTCGGCTTTGCTGTAGCAATTACTGCCCAGGCAGGCTCCACTCCCGGGGGAGACCTGGGGCAGCAGGACAGGAGCCAGCAGCAGCTTCTCTTCGTTAGATGATGTTTAAATAGAGGTATAAAAGGACAAAGATTGGGGCTGGGGGGAGAACCTGAATGCGCCAGCAAACCCATTTCACAGAGCTGGCTTTGGCATTTTATTGGGGTGATTCTCAGCGCTGTCCTGTGCAGAGCCACGAGCTGGACTTTGGTGGGTCCCTTCCAATTCCGGATATTCTATGTTTCTATTCCGTTCCAGGATTTTCAAGAGGACTTCGGAGCATTCCAAGCCCATCAGGCTGGCAGCAGCCTGCAGAGCACTCCAGGCAGAGGGGTCACTCCCAAGAACCCCTCAGGCAAGGTGGGCCATAGCTGATCATGGGTTGTGCACCCATACAGAGCCCCCAGCTCAGCACCCACATTGCCCTGCCCAGCGCATGGAGTGCTGATCACAGCCTCAGCCTGAGCTGCTCCAGTGCCTTAGAGAAACTCCCATCCCAGAGGATTTCAGCTCTCTGCCAGCAGGAAGGTTTTTAAGATGCACAAAAGCATTAGAATTTATCAAGTGCCCTGTGAGCAGGGAGACAAGACCACAGCCCTTGTGATTGATTCAGCAAGGACCTGGGCGCTCCAGGCTGGGTTCTGTGGGCAGGCAGGAGGGTGCTGGGTTCAGCAAGGTGCACGAGGCACGTGTAGCACCAGGTTTCATTACAGAGCTCAGCTCCACTGCCAGCTGTGCCCCTCAACCTTCTCTGGGGGCTGGTGCTCAGCACAGAATCCTCTCACAGGGATGTGCGGCGCACGCTCCGAGAGTCTGCGAGCGACTCCAGGGAAGCCCAGACGCCTCTAAGGTTCATCAGCCCCAACACCCTCCTGCCCAGGTCACTCCCCATCTCCTCATGCCACCGGTGGGGTGCTCCAGGGGACTTCCCTCTTGTCCCCAACTTCCTGGCCATCGCCTGAAAAACCTCAGTGTGCCATTCCGAGTGACTGGAACGACATATTCCAGCGCACAGAGTCACCCTGGGACACGGCAGAGCCAGCAGAGCCTTCCTCCATGCATCTCCTCCAGCTGATCTCTTCCTCCTCCTGCTCTCTGCACTCCAGGAAGAGACTGACATCCCGCCTGCCTCCCACGGGATCTCCAGACCCTCAGGCATCCCTCCCCTACAGCACAGCTGCTCCTCAGGGTGGCTGGAGAGTAACACAGGTGCACTAAAGGATGGCCCTGGCACAGGGTGCCCAGAGCAGCTGTGGCTGCCCCAGCCCTGGAAGTGTTCCAAGGCCGGGTTGGATGGGGCTTGGAGCCACCTGGGATAGTGGAAGGTGTCCTGCCCTTGGCAGGGGTAGGATGAGATGGTCTGAGGTCACTTCTAGCCCAAAGCATCCCATGGTCCTGTGATCCCTTTCTCTGCTCTCAGCCAAAGCTTCCCTCCCCTGCAGACGCTGCCACAGCACAGCAAAATCCACCAACAGCTTTGGTTTGGGACAGCCCGAGTTCAGTGTCACCAAATCCCCATTTGGGTCCTGCTGGGTGGCCAGGGAGGCTGGGAGCCTGCAGAATCAGGGCACCAGGAGGTGACGGGGGGAGCGGGGCGGCCACCTCGGCTCTGGCAGCACCCGGGCTGCGCACAGGCTGCTGTTTACTTGTTGTGGTCCCTGCGTGTGCCGTGTGTGCATGCGTGTGGAGATTGTCTCCAACGTGACTCTGCATTATCAGGGCTATAATGAGTCCTTGTTAAAGTGGATTTGATGGAATAATTATATTCCAAAAAAACCTGCGGGAAAGCGCTCTCCCCTCTTAAAGGGCAGGATCATCAAACGTTCTCGCCACATTATTTGCAGTCACACCTTCTGCTGCATCTGCTCCTTTTAAAATCTCTAACTCCAATCTGATCTGAATATATAAATCTGAATTATCACAGCAAAAGGAGATGTGCTCACACCTTTTTTTATCTGTTGCCATGGCGATTAGATAAAATTCACGCCAAGTCTCTGGGGAAGGATGAAATGATTTCAGACAGAATCTCACCCCACTTGGTGAGAATAACGCCTGGAGCTACTTCCCTCTGTAACAGGTCTGGGCACATGTCGAAGCCAGAGAGGGTGGCAAGGGGTGGGGGAGAAGCCAGGACACCTTTGGAGGTCTCGAGGTCGACAGGGGAAAAGGTTTTGCAGCACCCCCAGACAGGGAAGGACAGGACAGCGCTCGCTCCGATCACATCAGGCGGCTCCGCGCTGCAGCTCTGCCCGTCCCGGGCACAAATGACAAAATCCAGCTGAAAAGGCCAAGCCTTGGCCAGCCTTGTGCCCAGCGGTCCCTCTCGGAGCTGCCTGTGTGGGGATCGCTCCCTGCACACGCTGGGCAGGCGGGGCAGCCTGGGAAGTGCCAGGCCACAGCCACCAGCTGCGGGCTCAGCCACAGGGGACAGCAGGGACATGGCAGCAGGGTGGCCTCGTGCCCGGCACGCTCCAGCTCACGGCCTCCTGCTCTAAACCAGCCGGGGTTATCCCACACTCGGGCCAAACCAACCCAAAACACCGACCCTCAGCAACTCCTCTCTGACCCCAAACCTCTCCATGATGCCAAACAAACAGACAAGGGCAGCCTTTGGCCTCGCCGTGTTTATTCTGTCCCAGCTTCCAGCTTTTCCCCAGTGACAGGAGCCTGATGTCCCCCAGAATGAGCCCATTGACACAAGGACAATGCTGAATTATCCAGCTCCTGGCTCTTCTGCCCCCTGGATCATCCCCCCCGTGCCCCTCGGCACGCAGCACCCGCCCGGGGCGGAATGCTGTGCCCAGAAATCCCAGAAATCCCAGAAATCCAGCCTCCTGCCTCATCCCTGGACTCACCACGTCCTGGGATGGATTGCAGTGGGATTTGTGTACAGTTCCACTTGTGCTGTCTCAGAGAAAAAAAAAAAAAAGTACCAGTGGCGACGCGCAGCAGAGGCCAGCGAACATTTTGGGGGGGGATTGGCTGCATGGAACCACGAGGAAGCTGCTGCCCCTTCATTGCTCACACCACTAAACAGCTGCTGAGAGGAGGTTAAGGACCCCAGAACCAGCCCGGGGGACATCTGAGGATGGGACAGAAAGAGCCACGCAGGTCAAATGAAGCTCACAGCTGCAGCACCACAAAGAGATTAACTCAGGCAGAGATATTTTGGAAACTCCTAAAAGGCTCAGCCCACAACACACACAAAAACACCTCTAAAACTTCACAGAACTCAATGGGTTTTTTTTCAGCTCCTTCCTTCTGGCAAGCTTTACGTTTTGCTTTCCAGAGAAAAGGCTTTGTGGATAACCAGTGACTAAGTACATCCTCATCTGCGCAGCCCTCAGAGGATTTGTATCAGGCTGGTGACAAAGGCAGCACCCTTAGAAACGCTGGTACCTTGACAAGTGCTCTATTTAGATTTTTTCCAACACAACCTATCAAGTACACAACACTGAAGCAGCAAATAACAGCTCAGCTCTGGGTTTGCCAGGCTGGTAGTGCTCACTGCCTCCAAATCCTGCTGCCCTCACCAGCTCCAGTGCTGTTCTTCCCATGGGCACAGCCTGGACAGGTGACATTTGTGGCCAGCAAGTGACACAGTGACATCCCTGAGCCAGCTGGGGAATGGTTTGGGCGTGAGTGCACGGGCACGTGTGTGCTCAGAGGGTAGCAAAAGCCAAGCAGTGCCCAAATGAACACCTTGCGACTGCTGAGGAGGGGCTGAAATTGCTCAACCCCCACTTTGTGGTGTCACAAATAGCTCCCTGTGCTGTTCTTGCAAACTGCAGCTGGACAGGCACCCGGGGAGTGCCCACACACCTGGGCTCCACACTGCCACCACTGCCACATGCAGTAACAATAAAACAATAAAAGAAAAGCTGTTTACAATGTTGAGTTCTTAAAGCAGCTTGCAGCAGGATTTTCTCACTCTCACTCCGTGGAAAAGGGGTGAAGGGTGTGTAAACTCTGCTCAGCTGCTGTGCTCCCATCCAGCACCTCAAGTACACACCAAGATGCACCAGGAGCAGCTGAGTTTGAGGTGTGATTGTCCCCCCAGGCCCTGTCCTGTCACAGCTGCTGCCCTCCCAGACAGAGCAGCAGAGCCCTGTGAGCAGGGCTGTGTCTGTGGCAAGGCTGGGAACACGAGGCAAGATTGATTCTGATGTGAGCACCAGCAAGGCAAATGGGTTTTTGAAAACCCTGTAATTTCTCTGCAACCCCTGACTTCTCTAAACACACAGCAGCACAGTCAGGTGGGCACTAAACAGAAATGAGCTGCACTAATGATGATTTATGTGCGGGATAACCTGCCATAAAGAGTTTATCTTTGATTTCGGGGTATGTTACGGTGTTGCCAAGTTAACCAAACAGCACAACTCGTCACCCAAACCCCGGTGAGGGAGGCAGCAGCTCTCCAGCTGGGTTCTTGCCAGCAAGGCACCACCGAGGTTCTGCACCCAGCAAAAGAGCAACAAGATTTGGCTGAAAAAATGTGAGAGGTTGGGAGCCCTGTAATCCCAATTAATAGAGAAAAGATGAATCAATTGTAGAATTATAGAACAATTTATCTTGGAAGAGACCTGAGAGCCCACCGTGTTCCACCCCCTGCCATGGGCAGGGACACCTTCCACTATCCCAGGGTGCTCCAAGCCCTGTCCAGCCTGGCCTTGGACACTGCCAGGGATCCAGGGGCAGCCACAGCGGCTCTGGGCACCCTGTGGCAGAGAAGAATTTCTTCCTAGAACCCGAGAAAGCTCACAAAAGGTTCCCCCCAGCCACATATGGAGGCAGAGGTTGAGTTCACAAGAGCAGCCCCAGGGGAAGCACTCACTGTCCCTATTTCTGAGCTGCAGGTATTTTGGTTGGGTTGGGGAAGAGACATTTACTGTGCAAACAGTCACCTAAAAAGAGCCACAAAGAAGCCTGGATGGAGATTTCCCCTGCTCTGCACATCAGGGCTGTTCCTCCCCTGCTGCACCTCAAGCTGCTGGGAAGATGCCCAGCCTTCCACAGGGAGCACCAGAGCAAAGTTTTGGGGAAAGCAGCAGGTTTGGCACGCTGGAGTCAGGAGAGAACACCACGTTACACTGGCAGCTGTGAGCACAGCTCAGGTGCAGCGCTGCAGTCCCTGCACAGCCGCCTCTCACCGGGCAGAATCCACCGCTGTGACCAACAGGGACCGCGGGGCCTCAGCACCACATGCCAGCCCTCCTCACCTCCACCCCATTCCCTCCCCTCATCCTCCTCACTCAGAATCAGGGCAGATGCAGAGGTTCAGCAGAGGTCAGGAAAAAACATATTTTTGGTAACAGCAAAGCCAGTTTTAGCTCTAACACACCAGCAACAAAAAAATAAGCTTCAGGCAGATACTATATTTGTAATCCAACGGCAAAACATGTTTGCTTGTGTTGACTCTGCACTGTAACACAATTTATATGTTCTGTCTTTAGGGTAATTATTGCTTTAGAATGTTAAAATCGTTCCACCCTAATTAAATCATCATATTAAAAAATCCACTGCCACAGCAAACTTGGGAAGAAGTCTGGTTAAGATCATGCGAGTGCACGGATGCTCAGTTGGCACACCCTCTGCTGAGCCCACCGGCCACGTGGGCTCCATCCTCCAGAATCCCACACCAAAGGATGCCAAAACCACAGAGGAAACAACACCCCAGGTTGTCCTGCTGATGGACCTCATGTCCCACTCATCAAAGGCACCAGCCCACAGCATCACCTGCATCGCCCAAAATGCATCAAGAGCACCACCGAGCACCTCAGTGCCCCAGGGCATGGACACCACAAACTCCTCATTCCCACCCACCACTCAGAAATCCACCTTGTGCTCCCACATTGACACAGAAAGGCTGGCAAGGCCTTGGTGCCAGTCTGTTCCCTGCCAAAGGGTGCCTGCCCAGCTACCACCAGCCCAGGTACCTCCAGGCACGTGGGCTGTGCTGGGTCAGCACCTTGGCTGCACTCAGGGAGCAAAGGCCACCAGCAAGAGCCACCACAGCCCCCAGGAGAAGCGGTCACCTCCCTCCAGGTGAAGCACTTTGCTCCTTAAACTCCTCCTGCCAGTCCCAGCCCCAGTCCCAGTGGCCTCTGCTCCCCACAGCAGCACTGGCACACGGAGGAGCACCAGGACTTGCTGACCTGTGAGCAAATATAAAGCGCAGAGCACTCACTTTGGGCAAAATCCTTTAATTCCCTCTGGATCCCCCGGGGGAAGCAGTTATTGATTGCTTTACTACCAGCTTACACACGCTGTGCCGGGCAGCCAGCGCTGCCATCAATAGCGGCTCCGCCGAGGAGCCAGGAGGTCACCCCGGACCACGGGGACACGGAGCTGGCCCCACGCTGTGCCCAGAACGTGCCACAGCCAGGCAGGAACACCTGCCAAAAATCACAGGGAAATACCTGGAGGAAAACACCTGCAGAGTCCCTGAGCAGAGGTGAGCGGTGCTGTCCCTGCCACAGCCCCTTCCCCATGGATGGAAGGCAGCTTGGAGAGGGACAAGGCCCAGGCTATGAGGCAGGGACATGGGACAGGGAGGCCAAGCAGGTTCCACCCCAGGGAAAAGCGAGATGATGGCAAGTTCCTTTCCCTGTGGCTGAATCAGTTGTGAAAACTCACAAGAGAAGGTGGGGTTTTGACTGGAGCGTCATCCTGACAAGACAAACAGCAGCCCTGACTGCAGGAGTCAGACACAAACAGCACAGGCAGGTGCTGTACCCAAAGCATCCTGCAGAAACCAGGACAGGGCACGTGTGCTGCCAAAATTACACTGAGCATCCTTCACCCTAGGGACACCTGGCCAGAGCACCCAGGAGAGCCTGGACACAACACCTCCGCTCACACCAGCAGCACTTTCCAGTCTGCAAAATCACCAATAAAAGCCTTTGCTGAGCAGCACAGGCACAGACAACAAGGCAAAACCAGACCCTCCACGGCAGCAGATGTCACACATGGCAAAGCAGGTCAGATTTCCAAGAGAACAGGTGCTCCTCTCTTACCTGGGATGATAGAAACGGTGTCTTTCTCCCAGGATACAACGCTAACATATTCCTGCACTGAAGAGGGGATGAGGCACTTGAAAACAGCCACGTTTCCACGCATCGACCTTTGGTCCTCCACCCGAACGGTGTACGGTTCCCTGAAAACTGTGGAGGAAAGCAGATGGTTGGTAGCATGACAGTGCTGGAGGAAAACACACTTCCTTTTGCTAGAATCCCACGTTTCCCAAACAAACCAACCCACCCAGCCACACGCTGCTTCCATCCCAAAACACCTTCCCGGGGAAGGAAGCGACTCTGCTGGGGAACGCGGCGCTGAGCTTGGGACAGAGCGACATCTGGCCCAGGTCCTGCTGCTGGCACCTGCCAGGCTCCCCAGCGTCACCTGAGCTTGCCAGACTCAGTGTGGGGACCAAGGACATTTTGTAGTTGTAATGTGCATTTCACCTCTGGTTGCTGAAAACGCATCCTGGGAGAGACAGCCCATGGCACAGAGCCTGGGGCCCTCCAAAACCCACTGCAGGAGTATTTAAGGCAAGCAGACGACAATTTCCAAGCCATGCCACATGGTCCCAGCATGTGCCCTATTTCTCAGGGAGATGCACACCCCTTTGACAGCTCCTTGCTGCTCCCTGGACCAGCAGCAATGCTCCAGGAGCACCTGGAGCTGGGTGAGGCGGACCCAGCTCAGCCTCTCCAGCAAGACAAGGAGATGTCACCAGCCCCAGCCACCACAAACTCCTGGAATTCAAGTACAAAATGCAATTGGGGGCAGCTCCCACCTTACTGTGACAATAATTGTGCCCTGTAGGACATGGACACGATTGCCATCATGACAAATACACGTTCACTTGGTCACCTAACAACATTCCCTGGCCAGAGCAGGAGCAGCTCAACAAAGCTCTCAGCAGCCCCACAAGGAAGGTGTTTTCCCTGAGTGGGAAGTCCCTGTGGGCATTTCATCCCACACCTCGCACAGCCAAGCCAGCAGCGAGAGGGTGACAGCATTTCCACCCTGATTTCCTGGGCTTCCAGAGCTCCCTGCTCAGAGATGTGCCACGAGGGCACGGGGAGAAGCCGCCACGGAAAGGGGCTGCAGAGCCAAAGCAGATTAACCAGCAAAAGCTTCCTTAATCACCCGGAGCTGAGGTTTATTCACAGGCTTTAAAGGCCAGCGGGGAGCACAAGGAGCATCCTGAACGCTCCCTGCCACCACAACAACCCCAGCTGGGAGCAGACCCTTTCCACAGCCCCGCTGCATCCCCGACCTGTGCCAGCCCCACAGCCAGGGCTCCAGGCTTTTCCTGCCACCAGGAATAACCCCAGGAAGGCAACACACAGCCACAACCAGCGCACTTAAACCTCTCCACTGGCTGGAGAAATTTGCTCCATGGGCTCGCCAACAGCTTTCCCAAGACTTCCAGAGATCTCTTCCCTCATATTTCCAGTTTCCACTGCATTTTATTGAGTTGCTTGCTTTCTCCAGCTCTAATTGGCTCTCCGTGCTGCACTGCCATTAGAAAGCACTGGAGAGTGACTGGGATGTGGGATGGCCAGGAGGGAGCAGGAGCTGGGAATGTTCCACAACCGTTTCCACTGCCATAAAGCCAGAGCAGCTCCAGGAGCTGGAGACATCCTGGTGGCCTCACTGGACATCCACATCTCCTGCTAAGAGAAAGGGAGGCTGAGCTCCCAGCCCAACAGCAGGGGTGCATTCAATCCTGCATGGAGAGGGGGATGAGGGCCAGGACTCCCTCTCTGTGATCCCAGGGCAGCTCTGGGCACGTGGGGTCCCAGCAGAGCCAACCCCGCCATGCCTGGCGTGAGGAGAGCACAGCTCCACATTTACTACACCCCATCTGCTCCTCCACCACACTGTGGTTTATAGGTAACCTGAGAGTGCTGGTAAATAATTCACTCTGCAGAAGGGGGTTAATACCAATTTACTCCGCAGTACAAGGTATTAAAATAAAAAAACCCTGTAGTCACTTCTGTCACGTTCCCTCTGCTAGCCCCACTTTTAATAGGTTACATAATGAAGCCATTCCTGGGCTATTAGCCCTCCTCAGCCTGGTCAATAATTTACTATAATGGCTTTTGGAATCAGCTCTTTGCCATATTCCTCTTTTTTATTTATTTATTTTAATTTTTTTTGTTCTTAATAAGCCTTGGCAAGCTGGGGCTGGGTGCTGCAGTGGGAACAAGGCTGTGGGACACTGAGGGGCCCCCAGCATGGACAGATGTGGCCCAGCTCCTCCCACAGCTGGGAAAAGCCTCTGTACGTGGCTGGGTGAGACAAGCCCAGTTCAAAGGGAGAGGAGCTCTCCTGCCACCAGGCTGCAGCCACACCACGTTCTCCAGGCACTCGCTGGAGACCTCCAAGCTGCACCTCCCACCCAACACTCTGCCCTTCTCCCTGCTCCATCCTGTTGCAAGAACCCAACGCAGCAGCCCTGGTTCTGCATTTGATGGGCCAACTGGCTGTGGAGAAGAGCAGGGAGAAACCAGCCCCTCGTGCAAAGCCCAGCGCCCACAGGGAGCTCCTACCTGCTTTAACACGGATGTTTGGGCTCCTGATTTTGCCAGCCGAGTTCTCCGCGGTGCAGAAGTAGTCGTTGTCATGGATAAAGCTATTGAAGGCTGATGGCGAGAAGGGGTAGAGCTGCAAAGTCCCATTGGCATGGACATGCCGGATGTGGGGCACATCGTAGATGTCGTCACCTGTGGCCAGGTACCACCGAAGGACGGCGCTGGGTGACCCTGCTGCCGGGCAGGGGATCACCACCCCCACTGTGCTGGAGAAGGTGACCTGCTGCAGGGAGTCGTTCACAAAGTAGAGGCTGGTTCCAACATCTTCAGCGTGTGCTGTGGACAAAGCAGAGGCCACCAGGGTGGGCGGTCACTGCAGGGATCACCATCCTGGTGGCACAGAGACCCCCCCCTGGCACAGAGACCCCCCTGGCATGGCCCCTACACCCTGCGTGCGGCAGAGCAGGGGAGCGCAGGAGCATCCGTGCACGGCTGGGAGCACACAGGCCACCTTCACAGGCCAGCGCTCCTGCTGCCAGCACGGATGAGGGATCACAGGCACCTCGGCAGGGCAGCCAGGGGCTGTGCAGGTGAGGATGGACACCCCGGGCAGCCCCCGAGGTTTCCGCAGGGGCACCTGGCTGGCTCTGGGCACCCACACCAAGCACAACCACCAACGCTGTTCCTCCTGCAAACCCCGGCATTCCTGTGATCCCCCAGCCCGGAGCAGCCCCATCCAGCATCCCTGATCCCCCACAGCCCCCCAGCACAGCCCCATGGGCAATACCAATACCCAGTGCACATCATTGCCAGGCAGGGCAGAGATCTCCACTGCCACCCCACCACTACCTCCGAGCCAGGAGAGGGGCAGGAAAACCGGGATCAGAGCTACTGCTCTCTCCAAGAGCCACAGGGAGGGAAGCCCAGACCCACCCTGCCCTCAGCCTGAGCTTCTCCCAGGCATCTCTGCACCATCCAAACGAGGACTGAGGTGGGTTCAGGGGCACAGTCCAGGCAGAGCTTGTGGCCACCTGCATGCCCAGGAGCAGCTCTCGCCGCTGGAGAACAGCGCTTCCCTGCTTGGGAAGTAGGGAATGGACCTCTGCACCCAACTCCTCCGGCCTCTCCTTCCCTCTCTCCAGGACCACGAGCTGCCCCTTCCCAAGCCAAGCCAGCGAAATTGGCTATAAATAAGGATGAGGAGGCCCCCAGTCACTTAGATCCGCTTTCTTTTTTTAGCCGCACTCTTTCCAAGTGGGCGGAAGGACAGGGATCTGGGAAGGGCCCTCGGCGGGTGTATTAATAGCTGCGGCTGAGCGCACGCCCGTGGTGCCGCAGAGCCAATAAGCAGATCAGCACCGTGCCGCCGGTTCAGAACGAGTCACGGGGGACCCTCCCTGACCTCGATTCCTTAACTTGGGGAGGAGGGGACGGCAGCAGGGGGGAGAAGGAAAGCCTCATCCGCACGCCTCAGCTCTGGAGGCGGCCACTCGCCCGAGGAAGGGCTGGTTGAGTGGCCACGGTTGCTCCACCTCTGTGCCAAGCTTCTCCAGCCAGGTACCTGTCCTGCCTTGGAGCTGTGCCACCAGCCCAATCCACACCATCCTCAACCGGGTCAGGACGGGACGCCCCGAGACACCTCAGCCCTTCTGGGAGCAGAGTTCTCTCCATCCTTCTCCCAGCTGAATGTACAACCTCGAGCCTCTTTCAGGATCTTACTCTTGCCCTCTGTGTGCACTGCACAGAATCGTCCCTGAAAATGACCAGGTTTCCTCCTGTGCCCACTTGGAGCCCTCTGTCCCACAGAAGAGATGAGCTGGTAGTGAGGTCCAGCTCTGCCACCACATGAGACAGCCAATTTACACGTCACGAAATCATCTCCATGTCTCCCCACGCACCAGCTCCCTGCATCCACGCACAGGTGGAAGGAGACAAAGCCATTTATTTTTCCCTCCCTGGCAAACAAGCATCAAAGACCGACGGATGGAGGAGCAAAGCTCCAGCCGAGCCTTTGCAGAGCCACGGGGCCACCGCTCGGCCCTGCAGATGTCATTTTGTGACATCTCCAGGCTGGTTTGTCGTCATGAATCAGCATTTCCCTTCATCCAAGCAGTGTGATGCTTCTCCCAAATACACGAAAGGGAAAAAATGCACATTTTCAGGCAGAGGAAGGGAAACAAAGCTCGCACGAGCAGCACAGAGCTATTTGTGGCTGAGCCTGAGCTGAGCAGATGATGGCTGGAGCCAGGGCACAGCAAAAGCCACCTTCAGCCTGGCTTTGGACCAAGGACATCCGGCTGTGCCCCATGCTCCATCCAGAATCTCTCCCCAGCTCCCACTGTACAGCTTGAGAAGGCTCCTCAAGCACCCAGAGACTGCCAGGGAAACATCTTCATCCTCAGCAGCACCAGGAGGGCTCAGAGCTGGATGGGTGAGGGGCTGGGGTGAGGACTGGAAAAATACCTCATAAACAGAGAAATTCAGATTACCCATAAAGCTTTTTCAGGTCAAAGGGGGAAAGGGATTTTTTAATAGAAAATGGAGGTTATGGGATTGGCAATAGTTATGTGACAGACGCATAGAGTTAAATCCTCATAATCTCCTTTACCATTTAGCATTGAGCACCATCCTAATTCCATGTTTCATAAAACCGTCTCCAAATCACTGGGAGAGATTAAAAATTTAGAAATAGCACAGCAATATTTTTAAACCAGAAATCACTGCTCACATCTGGTCAGATGTGCTGACCCTAACCTACATATCGAGGGCATTAATTCACATGAACCTGAAAAGAGGAGGCTGGGGGAGCTGAGATGGAACAGTTTCAGCTGGGAATGCAGCCTGGAGCCCAGCCTGGCTCCAGCTGGGAGTCCCACCGAGCCCAGCACAGGGCTGGACACCTGAGCTGGCTCTGAAAGGCAGGTGTTTTAAGTTATCAGAGCTCAATCTTCTTAAATTGTGGTAAATTACAACCTAGCGGTATTGAAATATTAGTATCTCTATTCGAGCTGGGAGAAGCAAGTCATTTTGTTATCATCCCTTCGGAATATTTACTAGTCTTGATGGCTGGACTTCCCAAACTCCAGCACCTTCTGACACAGCAAAGCACTTGGGGTGTTCAGCAAGCACCTGCTTGCTCCAGAGAGGGGCCACAAACTGTCCCCAGGATCTGTCACTGTGCCACCCATCTCCGGGAGAGGTGCCCGAGCAGCACAGCAATGCCATCACCTCCCCAGCAGCACAAAACCTCCCGGGGAAGAGCCTGTCCTTTTATAAGAAGTGGATTTAGGAGCAGCCTCAGACAAGGACCGGCTTCGTGCCAGCCAGGGCTCTTCCTCCTGAGATAAGAGGCTTTTCCTGCTCTCCACGCACGTCCATCACCTGTGCTGGCAGGCTGCTGCTTGGACCACACAGCCAGCCCCGAGCCTACCCACACCCAGCAAGTCCCTCAGAGCTGAGCACGGTCCTTTAGCTGGCTGGAAATCTGACAGAGCCAGGGAAAGGCTGAAGGATTTGTGTTTCAAGGGGGTTCGTGCCATCCCCTGGGCAGGCACTAGACTGCCGTTCACATTCCCCCACTGGCAGCAGCTTTCCTGAGACCTCCTTCCTGATCCGGGTGGTCTGACCGCCCGGGTGCCCACCCCAGCCCTCCTCCAAGGCTGGTGAGAAGCTGCCCCAGGAAAAACCCCACCTGTGGGACCCCAAAAGGGCTGGAGGGGCCACCAGGGCTTCCCCAGCCCCCGGCTGAGCCGGGCTGCAGGGATGCTGTGCAGAGCAGCAGGCTAATGGCCACCTCGCAGCTCATTTATTATCCTCATTAAGGGTGTTTGACACCTGCCCTGTTCAAGGAGAAAGTGAACCAAAGCTTGGCACGCACCGGGCTGGGAATTACAGGTAGGTGGCAAGTCCTAATCGTTCCTCCGTGCTGAAGAGAGGACGGCAATTCCATCACACACTGCCTGCACGTTCGGAACGCTGGAGCAGCCTCCGGCCTTGCCCGGAACCAGCTCCCTCCAAGCCCTCATCTCCAGGACACCTTTCACGGCCTTTGTGCCAGCGAAGGGAGTGACCTTGGAGTTGATGGAGCGAGAAGTGGCACTTCCAAGCTCCATGGAAGGGATGAGGAGGGAAGCGGCCGAGGCTGGTCCCTTCCAAGGGGAGCTCAGAGGTGCCTGGGAGAGCAGCACATCCTCCCAGGCTGCCACCTCCCCACCGTGGCTGCCCAGCCCCAAGGGTTAAAGCCGTGACTCCCGCACGCTGTGCCCCTCGGGGACCGGGCTCAGGGGGGTGGAAATCGTGTCAGGAAATGCCAAGCAGGGGCTGGGGCATTCAGCTGGTGCCCAGCACAGCAGCAGCGATGGCAGGTACCTGCCACAGCATCTTTCCTGCCTGGCACTGCAATTTGGCTGCCACACGAGTCCCACCCTGGTGGCACAGCTCCTCTGGCTCGAGCACCACGGTCCTTCCTGACGTGACAAAGCAAAGAGGGAGCAAAGGAGAACCTGCCTCTGGTCCTCTGTGGGTAAGGGCATGGCTCAAACATGCTCCAAGTGCCTGCTCCTTAATGCATCTGCATGGAAATTAAGGCCTGAACCACCTCCAGCAATTACGACAGCACCCAGGCTGAGGCTGTAACCCTTGCCTGGGAAAAAAAGCTCTCCCGGCTGGATTCCTGCTTCCTGAACCTCCCATGGCAGCCTGTGAGAGGTACCAGCCTCACCACACCATCCACCCAGAGCTGGACATTCCCCAGCCCTGCCCCACCTGCCCAGCCTGGGGACCCTCAGCTCTGGGGGTGAGGAACAAGCCCAGAGACCACAGGCAAGGGCCTCTCCCTCCCCTTGCAGGGCCACCTCCGTGCTTTGGCCATGCTGAACACAACGCCTGAGGAACTGCAGCTGAGTCCCAAGGGGACATCTGGTGACATTACCCAGCCAGAGTGACAGCCCTGTGTCCCCAGGGAAGCCAAACGAGCGGGCACTAGGGGTGGGCAAGGGGACACACCAGAGGCCATGCGCGCCTGGCCTTGGGCTCCCTCCACAATGGCCAGGCCACTCTCCCAGTGCATCACAACCCACTCGGTGGCTTTGCAAGGTGGAGACCAGGATTTCCACCATGCAGCCGAAAGGACAACACATCAGGGCAAGCTCTGCCAGCTCCTCACCTTTTCCCTGTCCCCTCCAAGCCGTGCTCGCTCCCCTCTCAGGGCCAGGAGCCGCTGCAGCCCTTCCTGGGCGCAGCTGGGAGCAGGCAGGAACACGAGCCTGGAAATGGAATTCCTAAATGTTTGGTACAGCTCTGCTGGCGGATGATGGCGGCAGCACACAGCCTGCATGTGGCGGGGGATATTTCTGTGGGATCCACGAGCAGGCAAAGGGTAACTCCCAAGCCCATGGTTATGTAAAGACGGAGAGCTGGCTATAACCGAGATTTCAAAGGCAAGGAACGCTCTGCACCCAGAGCTGCCGCTGCACATCCTCCCCGAACAGCAGCACCGCAACGACTGCAACAACCGAGCGCCTTCCTCCTTCGTGCCCACCATGGAAGTCGCACCTATTAACGTGCTGCCTGCCTGGCTGCGAGATGCCTCCGTGTCATCCGAGGCGCGGCTCAGCCTCGCGTGCTGCCATGTCAGAATTCCTGCCACAAAGACTTCCAGCTTTTTTCTTGCCCTCGGCTCGCCAGATGCTCCGGAGAAGGACGGAGCGCTGCCCATCCATCCCCCCAGGACGGGGCCACATGGGCAGAGATCCCGGCACCCCAACACCGAGGTGCTGGAGCCACGGCTGCCCCAAGCCATGCCCCAAGCTCCCAGGCAGCCCTCAGCTCCAGAAAGGGCTGTTCCACAGCACATCCCTGGCACTCGCCCCTCGCACAAGGCACAGCCTCTTCCTCCAGAGGACAAACACCCAGGAACATCAGGGTTGCCTTTACCCATTCCCCGTCCAAAGGCAGGAGCAGCCCGAAGCCTGTGCCAGGCACAGGTAAAGGCTCCGGGCGAGCCGCCATGGTGGCTCCTGGTGCTGGGAAATTTTGGCAGGATAAACAAGCGCCGGGCACGGCGAGGAGCTGAGCACTGCAGGCTTCTCCTCCGTGCATTTAATGAGGTTTCCATGTTTCATTTCAGAGACAAACGAGTGCTGTGCCACACTGGGGGGCCGAGATGGGAGAGATTAGGAACCGCGAGCTGCACCGTTCGCTGCGCCCAGCGCGGGAACATCATGTAAATATAATGCCAATATAAATCAGGCGGCAGAGCCATCCAGCAGCAGCACGCAGGGAGATGCTTCCCTGGCTCCCAGCCTCTCAGTTGTGACCAGTCCATTCCTCATCACACCACTCGCCTCCCCTCTGCCTGGCTGCTCTCCTTCACACTGCCAGACCATCTTGCTGCTCAACTCTCTGCTTGCCAACCACCTATTTCTGTTTATTTTGTAAACAGGGGCAGAAATAAGCAGCTACAGCCCATCAAGGGATTTCTAAACTTCAGGGGTCCCTTGGATCAAATGTTTATCTGCTTTTGGTTTCTACTTGAGCTCGTTCTACAGCAGGAGCACGTTAAAAGGATGTGCTTCGATGCCCAGAAATATTAAGTATCTGAAAGGTTTATCATGCATTAAGCAATTCATTTTTTTTTTTTATCCTATTATTCTAATGAAACTTCCATTGTATTGCTGTCCTCTCTCTGGAACCGCTTCACGTTAACACTTTGCATCACCAGGACTGTTCGATGCTGAAGATATCTTTTTTTTTTAAGAAATAAAACGTAAAACGAGGCCACGAGGAGTTGTGCTAATGGAGGCTTTTAATTTGCTCTTCTCCGAAGAGATAGCTCTGTGGGAAGAGATCCCTTTTCCAAGAAGCTGGGGCTGAAAAGATGCAAAAAGCAATAAACCGGTGCAGCTCTTTATTATTTTGACTATTGGGGGTCGAAAGGAATCATGGCATCCTCGACGGTTATCTGTTCCCAGGTTTGTTTTTTCCTTTTAGCACAGTAAAAAATGCAAATGTAAGCAAAGCAGACGCTGGCACATTCAGCTCAGCAGATCTGAAGCACAATAGCGATTTTGGGTAAAGCTCCCAAAAGCAGCTTCACCCCAGCTCGAATAAAGCAGCTATTCCATAATTAATAATTGATGGAATAATTGATCATCACCGCACAACTGGACAGGGTGCCCTATTAAACCTCAGTAAATATTTTTCATTGGATTAACATTCAGCTAACGGGGTAATGTAATGGGCAGCAAGAGAGGTCTCATGCAAGGAAGCAGCTCCGTCCCCTTTCTTTCACTTTCCTCATTTCCTAAAATTTCCCCCTTGCTGTTCTCAAATGTCAGAGACGATAATTAGGGCAAATGTCATTTTACATCCTCCGAGCAGACAATTTTCCAAGAGGTGGGCACTTCCAGCACCGCATCCGCAGGTCGGGTCATGGGCAAGGAGGTAATTTATTACAGAAACATAATTAAAAATTCCCGCAGATCCGGAAATGGGCAATTCCTTTATGTAACATGGATCGATTGTTGTAACAAACGCAGTGGGATTTAAGTGCCCGTGCTCCACGCAGCTCCTGCCTCTCTTTAATTGCATCTAGAGCAGAGACTCGGTTAGAGTATCACCCCGCTGGATGTGGGCAGCATTCACTTAATGCCCAACTTTAAATTAATCTGCAATCTTCCAGCGTGTGTCTCCTTGACACGCTCGTTCCATGATCCTCCCCATCCCCCCCATACATATATATGATTTATCTATAATCTGATTGGTGTCAAGCCGTTGGGTTACACTTCGCACAGCGTTCCTAGGGGGAACGATGCGAATGTTAAAGCATCGCTGGGCTGACAGGATCAGACTGAGAAGTGCTCCGGGGACGCGGAGCGCTCGGTCCCGGCGCGGCACCGCCGGAGGATGCTGCGCCCGTCGGTGCGGGGTCCCGGCCGCGGCTGCCACCGCCGTCCCGGGGGCTCCGTCGCGGAGCCGCTCCGGGATGCGCCGGCACCGACCGGCCCCGCTCCGCGCACCGAGCCCCGCGCTCCGCCGCGCCGTCCGGGGCGAGCGCTCCGGGAGAGCGCACCGACAATCCCGGGCACCCGGGGAGGGCGCAGAGAGAGAGCGGCAGGGCGCACCGAGAGCCGCGGAACCCCGGGGAGGGCGCACCGAGAGCCCAGGAAGGCGCACCAAGAGCCCCGGGACCCCGCGGAGGGCGCACCGAGAGATGTGGGACCGAGAAACGGAGCACCGAGAGCCCCGGCGAGGGCGCAGCCCGTGCCGCCCGCCCTGTCCCACTGCCGGGGACCCCCGCCGCCCCCGCCCCGGTGCCCACGTACCTTTCGGCAAAGAGTACAGCAGGAGAAAAGTTACCAGCCACATGCCATACAGAGCAGCTCTGGCCCCGGGCTGCGGCGCAATTGCGGAGGTGCGGTGCCCCGGCGTGCCGCGCTCCTGCCGCCGCTGCCAGCCCGGCTGAGGTGCCCAGCGCCGCTCCCGCTCCGCCCCGCTCCGCTCCCGCCCGTGGGCCGGGCTCCCGCCCGCGCCCGCCCCCCCCGCGCCGCGCAGGGCTGGGGGCGGCCGCGGCCCCCGCCGGCCGAGCCCCTTCCTCCTCCTCCTCGGCGTGCGCGGGGGCTGGCAGAGCCCCTGGCCCCCACCGGCCGCCCCCGAGCTGCGCTCCCCCCCGGGCCATCGGCCCCGGTGCAGCCCCGCGAGGCCGGAGCGCGGTTCGCGCTCCCCCAGCCCTGCAAAGCGGCACCGCGGAGCCTTGCCCCAGGTGAGCCCTGTCCTGGCCGCAGGGCTGCGGGTGCAGCAGCACGGCTGGGCCACCCGGGACGCGCAGCTGGCACTTCTCCTGCTCCCCGGGCCTCCCGCACACTCTTCCAACATCCGGGGGACAAAACCGATACAATGGTTTGGGTTGGAAGGGACCTTACAGACCACAGGGACACCTTCCACTAGACCAGGTTGCTCCAAGCCTTGTCCAGCCTGGCTTTGGACACTTGTGAGGATGGGAGATCAGGGTTTCAGCAGCTCGTGCTGCTCCCATGAGAGGGACACAAGCCAGACAGGGCCAGCAGATTCATTACACATTCATCCCTCCAGCCAGCAAATAACAAACAAATACCAGCTAATGCTTTACTTTGGGGTGTATTTATCCAAGGCTTAGCTCAAGCCGAGGCTTGTACTCCCCAAGACTTAGTCGCACCAAAGCCAATTTGTCTGGACCGTTAGAGCATTCAGAGTGTCTTTCCTTGAAGTGATTATAGCAGGTTTTCTTTGCTTTCCAAAACAGCCTTTACAAGCTCAATTTGTTGGAAAATAAACAGAAAGAAAGATTAAAGCATTCAGATTTCAAACAAAACAACCAGCAGGAAAAACATTACGTTTGGATTTTTTAAAAAGCGCTGTTTAGATTTAATTGAAAACGCGACTATCGTCACGGAAATTGGGAAAACAACAGTCCCTTGGCCATTTCCAGCCCTCGTGGATTCACTGCAAGCCTTCTCACCTACAAGTCCCCTGAAGAGCTCACCAAGGGGGTACCCGTGGGTGGGAGGTTCCCATCTCGGAGCGGGGACACAGCCAAGGACACGGAGAAGCTGCCAGGACTCAGGATCCTCCATGCCCACCCCGTGTTCCCCGTCCCCTCCCTGCTCCAGGCCACCCACACCAGAGACGCTGTCATTTTAGTGACAAGCACAGCGAGGCCACCACCACCTAACCCCTGCCCAGCCCTCAGTGCCAACAGCAGAAACAGGGGCAAACACTGCCCGTGCTGTGCGGGTCTGGCACACCACAGCCTTCCCCCCTCCTCCTCTCCAAGGATGTGCTTCCTCTTCCTCGGTGCTGCCGAGCTCGGTAGCGCTGTCACCACCCCCTCCCCAGCCCGTTCCGAGGCCACCTCAGCGGCTCTGTCACGGCGCGTGGGTGTCACAGCCCTCCCACACGGGCATGTGCCGCTCACCAGCCCCACGCTCGCACCCCTGGCCGTGCCACCAGCGTCCCGAGAGGCGGCGAGGCAGCAGCTGATGCACACGCGGTGCCCACACATCCCTCCAGGAGCCGAGGTGCATTTCAATCGCCACCTACATCGCCGTACAGATGTTCGCTGATACTTCACGGGGAAATTGGTATGCAGGCCCATGCCCAGGCAACCAGCAAAGCCCGGGCTCTGGGGAGCCCCAGCCACATGCCAGGCATCTGCCCCCTTCCCTCCCCAGCAGCTGCTGCAGGATGGCAGCACGGCACAGCCCAGCCTGCTGCCAGCGAGCTGCCAGCCCCGGAACCTGCTACAGCACTTTGCAAACCAGCACACAACGCATCGGACTCAGGTGTGATTGGTACCCTCCCACACTTGGCAGTGAATGAAACGGGGGTGCGTGGGCTGGCCGGGCACTCGCTGGCACAGCACCCACGGGGCCCCACGGAGCTCTGTGAGGCATGTGAGCAGGGGGAGTAAATGCTGCTCGCCCGCTCATTTTTAGCTCCCTTGGCTGTTCAGCAGCTCTCGTGAGCTTCCTCACCATCCCCAGCTCAGAGAACCAGCCCAGCACACTGATCTCCCCCACCAAGGGCTCCTTCCTCCAGGACAGGAGCTGCTGGCAAGGCAGGAAGCATCACCAGAGTCAAAACTTAAGCCTGGCGGGGCGAGCACTCAGCCTGGGTCACACTGGGGGAGGCCTGGTGAGTCCTTGAGCCGCCTGTGCCATTCACTATGGCCCCGTTTGCTCCTCCACGGCTCGCTCAGCCCAGGCCCTTTGCCAGCTCGCTGAGCCCCGGCCCACGTGCGGGGCTGGCAGCGTCGGGCAGGCAGCCAGGACTCCAGGAGCAGGAGCTCCTGCCAGCCCACACCTGGGGCTCAGCTCCTGCCCAGCAGCCAGCCACCGTTTGGGGACATCAGCCTCTCCACAGCTCCGCGTTTGGATGCACACAGGAAGCGTTTGTGCATCGCCTTTGCACGCGTGCTCAGCCCGGAGAGCTGGTGTCCTGCTAACAACCAGAACTGCACCGTGTGCTTTGTGTGGCTGTCATGAGGAAAGGCAGGAAATCTCCACAGTAATTATTTGGGCACTGCTGACCTGTGCTTTGGCAGCACAGGCGGCTCGCAGGAAGCCAGGCCAGTGCTGACTCGCGAGGAGAAGCCTGTCTCACGCTCCCTGTAGCCACTGCCCTGCTCACAGGCAGCCAGCAGCCTGCCAGAGCCAGCAGCCGGCCCAGCTGCACGGCTCAAAGGTGAAGCTCATACTGAGGAATTAATTCCCTGGCCCAAACTCCGCACAAGACACAGGAGGAATTACAGCAACACATGCCCACGCACAGCTCTGAGCCCCAACAGGCTCTGGGAGGGGGGACCCTCTGTGCTTCACCACAGCAGAAATTGCACAGGGGAGGGTCTTGCTGCCTCTCCTGAGGGCACGAGGCAGCCCACAGCCCTTCAAAAACAGCCACCCCCTTCCCTGGCACTTGTTCTACCTCTGGGCAGAATTACACTCAGCTCCAGGCTCCCCCAGAGCTCTGGGGGTTACAGCAGTGCCCTGTGCTCACCCACCCCGTTAGCCAGGGAGGTATTTCCTCCTAAAGACAATTATTCCACTAATACTCGAAAAACCCACTCTCCATGCAGGGACACAGAGGGACCGTGAGGAAAACAACCAAGAGCAGGGTCCCCATAGCACCCCCATGGCTCCCGGGGTCAGCACCCCACATCCCCCCCGGCCAGGGCACACCTCACCTCCCGCCGGGCCCCAGCCCCGTGGCCTCGGCCACCCTCGCAGACAAATCCCCGGAGGAAGCAGTCATTAAAACAACAGGGCTACTTATCTCGGCGAGCCGATTGCCACAAAGCCCTTCCCACGCATCGCCAACTTACCCTCACAGCACCTCTCCGGCGAGCAAGGCCAGCCCGCTGTGACCCCTCACTGTCCCACAGGAACAAAGACACGAACTGTGTCCCACACAGCCGCCTCCAGCCCAGTCCCACCAGTAGCATGGTGGACCGGCTGCGGGGCGATTGCAGGATGGGTTTCAGCTGGGCTGATTACTGGGTACACCTGGGTGGAAAAGCACTGGGCGTGCCCGGGACTGATTCCCTCCAGCAAAACCTGTCCTGGATCCCCGTGCCCCTCCTCCCCAGTTGCCCCCAGCCCCAAGGCTGGCCCTGTGTGGGTGCTGAGGGGGGAAGGACCCCACCTTGCCTGTGGCTGCAGCCCCCCCAGTGCCTCAGTCTCCCCAGTGGCAGAGGGGAGCAGGCGGCTGCCACATGGAGTGGTGGCACTCCAGTGGCCCTGGAGGTGGCAAGGGGCTTGTGCCTCAGTAAAGGGCTGGCAAACCCCTGGACAAACTGGCGCCAGCAGGTCAATTACCCAAAAATGACATCCTACTTAAGCCCCTTGGTCGTGCACTACAGGAACAGCTGCGCCTCCATAAGGGATCCCTGGCACTTGTGACTGTGGACAGGCAGTGACACGAAAAGCAGGAACAGTTTTAAACTTCCATCCCAAACCATCCTGTGGTTCTGTTCTCTGCGAAGGGCTCCGTGTCCCCCGTACCCAGAGCCGGAACTCCTCGCCGGGCAGCCGGGATGCTCGGCTTCCCAAGGAAAAGCCGCTTTCCCGGCAAGAAGCTGGGATTTGGTTCCCTCTAGTGTCGCCGCGCTCCGTTGCTGAGCGGGGACAGGGGCGAGGGGACTTGGCCGAGGGGAGCCCCGTGCAGGGAGGAGAGCGGGGTCCCTGTCCTCGCCAGCGCCAGGGGCTTTGCACAGTTTTAGCACGCTCCGGGGGCTAAACAGCCTGCCCAGGACAGCGGTGGAGGGATTTAAAACAGGGATTTAAAAGACAGATGTGACCCCTGGGGACACGGTTTAGTACTGGCCTTGGCAGCGTTGGTTAATGGACTTCAATGGTCTTAGAGGTGTTTTCCAACCTCTGTGATTCCAAGGCACGGTCCTGAGACACACGGACTGGGTTCATGGGGACCCTCCTTTGCTTCCAGCCACATCCCACTGTAAATCCCACCGGGAGCACCCAGCCTGTCCATCCCCAGGTGTCGCTCCCACAGCATTGCTGCCTCCGGCCGCCTTCATGCGAGCAGTTATTCCCTAACCATCTCCGCTTTGGGGCACGTGCAGCACGGAAATGGGGGCTGGAATGTCGTTTTCTGGGGCTGGAGGATAATTCCAGCCTGTGGAGCGCTGCTGTTTTGGCAGAGGTGGTGCTGCTGCTGCTGTTGGATGCGCTGCCTTTTCGGGAGCAGAACAAAGGGAGGCCGAGGCGCGTGGCTGGCTCCTCGCCAGCCCGGCCCATCTCTCCGCTCTCCAGTGTTCCTCTCTGTCTCCCTGAGTCACCATTTGCTGCTCTCCTCTTTAAACTAATGAGGAGACATTTTGCATTCGTGTTTCCTCATGGGCGAAATGCACCCCTGGCATCACGGAGCAGAGCTGGCAGCTCCTCCCTGGCTGCTGCTCCTCCGGTTCCGGCCCTGCTGCATCATGTCCTCGCTTCCAGTCAGGGATGAAGCACAGGGACAGGCCAAGCCACAGCTGGCCAGAGCCCCTCTCCCTCGTACCTGTCCATTCAGAGACTGGCGAAGAAAACAGGGAATAACCAGCGCCAAGGGGAAACTGTTTGGGTCTGGAAGCCTTCCCAGAGGAAAAGGGCACTCCAGTTGTCCACTGTATTATTTACCCAATCCCCTTTGTGCCGCAGAAAAGATTTACTTTGAGAAGATTAATGGCTCAAGGGGCTGTGAGAGAAATCCTCCGAGATTGCCTGGTTCAGGGGAGATGGCAAACACCTCCTCGCCGAGGCCACGGAGCAGAGGGAGCACAAGGAAAGGGCTGAGGGGCTGGGCTTGTCCATGGGACACCCTCCAGTGGGGACAATGACTCACCGTGGGGAGAGCAGGACCCTCCCATCGGGGCAGTGGCAGGAGGAAGGAGACACAGTGGCCTTTTCCTGGGGTGCCCCCAGCTTCCCTCTCCCAAAGCTCCAGGGCTCAACGTCCAAAACAAGTGACTATGGAGGTGTGGAGAGCTGCTGGCAGCCCCCCCTACCCCAGCACAGGGAGGGCACATTTACTTTCCTCTGTTCCCGGTTCCCAGATTCCTGGAGGAGCACGGTGCTGGGCTGCTCACAGCTGGAGCTCTGACAAGACCCAGCCCTCCAAATGTCACGCCCAGTGCAAGGGTTTGGGTGCTGGGTTGTGCCCTGCCGCTGCCCCCGTCGGTGTCCCCAGCCCTGGCTCACCCCAGGCCGGGCTGTGGGGCTGTGCAGGTGCGGGCACACGTGGGAGTCCCCAAGCCGTGCAGAATAATGCCATTAATGCCATCTGGTGCCGAGACAGAGATCCCGCACGGGAGCCAGACACGGCTTTTCGCTCCCCATAATCCCCGGCCCCAGAGCCGCGGGGGTTCCGTCTGCGGGGCTAACGGGGAGCTGAAGGGCACGGCTGCAGCCCTGGCACGCTCGGGAGCCGGGAAGGAGGGAAGCCCTGGGGCTCAGGGTGTGAGATCCTGCTGAGGACGGGCTCATTTCACACCTGCTGCCTTCCTGTCTGCCGAGACCTTCAGCTCCTGATTTTGGGGGACACAATCCCACCACACTCAGTGAGGTGTGGGCAGGGCAGTTCTGGTGTGACCAAACCCTTTTGTGCTGTTAAACAGGTACTTTTCATGGAATCTCAGGATCATTTAGTTTGAAAAGCACCTCTAAGACCATCAAGCTCAACCATTAACCATTTTCTCCCTCAGTCAAAGGACTCAGGTCCCTGTTCGAGCTGTGCAAAACGGCAATGAATCTTTATTAGTGGGTCAGTGTCAAGTCAAAATTATATTCCAAAATAATCTCCTTATTGTGTTAAATAAGCACCTCAGATTAGACAAATTGCACGGATTTTGCCTAATAACCTTCCCCCAGTTAATCCTATTTTTCTGTCAATGTCTGACCTCGATCGAAGCCCAAACAGACCCAGGGAGTTGGTTTCTCCATCCCCGTTGTGCTGGGATGGTCGGGGTCCCTGAAGGCAGCCCCTCGCACACCTGAACAACCACAGTGGATTCCGGCGAGGGGAGGAAACCCCCTGAGTTGGAGTTTCTCACCCAAACCATTCCCTGGTCAAACACCCCCTGGACTTAACAGTGTGAGAGCGAACATCCTTCCCTGAGTGCCTCCTCTGCTTGTTTGGGGTGCCCCGAGGGCCCCTTTGCCCCAGGCCTGCAGGAGAAGGGGTGAAGGTTCTGGGGGGCAGCGGTGGGGGACAGGCAGCCCGGTGGGGGACAGGCAGCCCTGCCCTCCCGTCACTAGGTGTCTGTGTCGGGCCAGCTCTCCGCACACAGAGCGAACCTCCCTCCTCACTCACCGCCCAATTGCGGGAGAGTTTGGCTCTTTTTTTTTTCCCTTTTCTCTTTGAAAGAGGCGTTTCTGGCTGAATCCGTAGCTGAGAGAGACCGAGAGCTCACACAGAGCTCTGTGCTTTATCCCAGCCCTGTTCCCGACCGAAAAGGACGCCTGAATCACGCTCCGTGGTGCTGTGCTGGGTTGACCTTGGCTGGACACCAGTTGCTCACTGAGCTGCTCCACCGCTCCCCTCCCCAGCAGGGCAGGGAGGGATTAAAAAGAGGGAAAATCACCCAAACGCGTGGGTCAAGATAAAGGCAGTTTATAAAGTGAAAGCAGAGGGAGCGTGAACACAAGAAAAGGGAAAAAAAAGAAACCCAGAAGACTGAAATTCTCCACTTCCCATCCACAGGCGATGTCCAGCCCCTCTCCGGGAAGTCAGGATTGCTCTGCAAGGCAAATGTTGTGACGTACGAACACCCCCCTTTCTCCTCCTTTCCCTTTTCTTCTGTACCTGAGCCGGTGTCACCTGGTCTGGAACGTCCCTTTGGTCAGTTTGGGGCTGTCCTGGCCGTGTCCCCTGCAGCAGGAGGGGCAGGAGCCAGAACTGGAGTGTTACCAACACCTTCCCAGCTCCCAACACAAAGCCCAGCACCGCGAGGGCTGCGAGGGACAGAATTAACCCCATCCTAGCCAGACACGAGCACACAAACAGCCCCACAGTGCTGCCAGCCCCTGCCTCGGCATCCTAAGGGAAAGGCAAGTGCCGCAGGATCCAGGACCTGCAGCTGGGAGAAAACCCAGGAGTAAACCCAGGGCGGAGGCGGCTGGCTGCTCCGTGCCTCGGGCTGCGGAGGAGCCAGCGGGGACCTTTGCTGGGTCTGTGGTGGAAGACGCCTGCAGGGCAGAAAAGTGATTGGCGCTGGCCCAGGAAAGTGGGCGATTCAAACGCCTCAGGCACAGAGCTTAACCTCTCAGAGCTTGAACTTTATTAGCCAAGAAACTCTTGCTGGGTCTAAGAGAGGGGGAAGCACGAGGGTAATTTGCGGTCTGGCCTTGCGGGGTAATGGATCCACTGGAGCGGGGTGAGGGGTGGCCACTGGCCAGGTCTCCTGGACTTCGGCTGGAGCTCTGCTTCCATGGCGGCACTGCAGCTCTGAAAGCGGAGAGAGGGAAGGTGACATGGCCAGCATATCCCAGCCCCTCTCCTCCCGGGAAAAGCCCCCCAGAAGTACTTCCCTTGAAGCACGAGTACCCCAAAGCATCGCTGCCCAGCACAGGGAGCTGGAGCCTCCTACCTGCACCTACAGCTCTTCCTCGTTCCCTTGTCTGTGGAGCAAAAAGCAAGGGGAGAACTGTTACACTGGGCAACGTGGCTGAGAGAGAGGGGAACACGGGCTGAACCGCGGCCCTGCCAGCTGGCAGGACTGGAACAGGCAGGAGAGACGAGGCTGCCTGAAAACAGCGCAATACCCACCTCCTCTTCTTCCTCCCTCCGCAGTGGAACCGCTGGCCTGGGGGCGAGAGGAGCGACTGAGGCTGAGCCTCCCCCAGCCCCATCACACCCCCCCTGCAGCCCTGGCACTGCCCAGCCACAGGCTTCTGCTCAAGCTGTCCCACGAGTGCATATGCTGCTGGTTTTCATGGTTTTCTCCCTAAAATTAGTGGGAGCCATCCTTGCAGCAGCTGTGACACCACGGCCACCCCACACGGAGCGGTGCCAGTACGGAGCAGTGCCAGAACACCCAGGCAGGGTCACAGGGTGCCCTGCACACTCAGCACTGTGTCACTTTGGGAGCTGCTGAGGTCCGAGGGCTCTGGGAACGCTGGTTCCTCTCTCTGGAAATGTCAGAGTTTTCTCTGCTATTTTTAATGAGTGACATTCCCTCTGAAGCCTTGGCACTGGCAGGGAAACACTAAATATTTACGTGGTCTCCCTCCCAACTCGATCTCCGCTGGGAGCGTGCCTGGATGGAAAGTTCCCAGGCAGCCCCGGGGGCAGGCTGTGCCCACCCCTGGTGCTGTGGGGCGGGGTTGGTTTCCCCCAGCCCCCTCCCGGCCAGAGCAGGGGGCTGAGCGGAGCAGGGAGCGGAGCCCAAGGGTGTCCAGCCCACCCAGGCACTTACTGAGGATAATGAGGAGCCCGATCACAAAAGCCACGACGGCGAAGATCAGCCCCCCGTTGCGGATGGTGTCATAGTCTGAGGAGGAGGAGAGCCAGGAGGTGTCAGGCCAGCCCGAGCGTGGGGCTGAGCCCGCAGCGCAGAGCCCGTGGCAGAGTGGCAGGGGGCTGCCCGACCCCTGCCCGCAGCCCCCAGGCTGCCCGGGGCACACTCACCGTAGCTGAACCTGTCCGCACCCTGCTCGGGCACTTGCTCTGGAAAAGAGGAGAAACTCCAGTGAGAGCCACATCCTCAATGTGGAGGCGGGAGAGACCAGGAATGAGGACTGCAAGTGAGAGAGCTGTGACTTCCTTGGCACGCAGCTGAGCCAGGAAACTCCAGGGTCCCACCCCAGGGGCTTTAATGTCCATGGCAAATTCACGAGATGCAGTTGCAGGCTGCATTTGCAGGATGGTCGGGAGCCTTTGAGCTCCAGGTGAAGCTGCAGCCAGGGAGCCGGCTGCACTGCCCTCGGGCAGTGCCACTGCCTGCAGGACTCCATCCATGGCTCTGCTCCCGCAGTGCACAGGGCTCAACAACCCCTCAGGCTCACACCTCACACCAGATGCACCCCAACAACCCCCCTCCACGCCAGCAAGCTCATCACTGTGTCAGCCACCTTACCTGACTGCGCATCCCCCTGCTGGGAGCGGCTTGGAAGGAGAAATCACCCCAAGAAGCCAAACACCAGCTGGCACCGATGTGCCACAGGGCTGTGGAGCTCTGAGGATCCATCCCCACGTCTCCCCACCCCAAATCCTCATCGAGAGCTTCCCCCGTGGTGGGAGGGACCAGCCCTTCTCCTCGCGTGGAGATATGTCTGTCCTTACCGTCACCCATGGCCTCGGCGTGTCGTCCGGCGGGCGCCTCGCTCTGCGAGTGGGCACCCACGGGAACGCGCATTAATTGGGAGACAAACCTCATTAAACATTAATGGCCTCGGTGTAATGTTTATCGCAGTCACGAGGGGAGGCACAGGGCTCCCGCCCGCCTTTAGGAAAGAGCGAGGGGAGGGAAGGGCAGGGGCAGCACCCACCGTGCCAGCCGGTGCGGAGGGCTGGGCACCCCAAGCTGCGTGTCCTTGTCCCAGCCCGCCCTCCCCTTCCCATTGTCAGCCCTGCCGGGCTTCACCTCCTGCGGCGGTGACGAGCAGAGGGATGGGCTCAGATACAGGCTGTGACTGCCTTTTCCTGGAGAGGAGCGGCCAGCACGCCCCGTCCTCCCAGCCTGGCACCGAGGGTGTCCCTCGGCCGGGTCAGCAGCCTCCGTGCCAGCACCGAGCCATCCCGGGGCCCGGCAGCACCCCGGCACGGCGATGTCCGTGGCGCATCCCTGCCGGCAGTGGGCACCGGGATGCTGCGCCCCTCTCCGGGCAGTGCCAGCCCCGGGCCCGGCGGGGCCAGACGCCAGGAGGGCTGTGCAATCCAGTTTGCTCTAATCTCGCCATCAGCGAGCGGCAGTCACGCGCCCAAGCCGATTAACGCCGGGGAGGCCGGGGGAGAGCCGGCCCCGAGGGACGCTCCCCTTGGCGGGGCTGAGGAGCGCAGGCACCCGGAGCCCGCGGCAGCCCGGCTCCGGGGCCATGGGGTGCAGCCAAGCCCCAGGAGGGTGCTGCGTGGGGCCGTCTCAGTGGCACTGCTGTCACTGCTGTCACGGTGCCCTGGCAGCGCTCAGCATCCGCCGGACCGGCGCGCCAGCAGCCCGACACAGCGGCTCCCAAAAGCCGAGGGACAAAAGTGTCCGTGGCCGCGCCCCCGCGCTCCCTTCCCACGGGCTCTGGCCCTTGGTGAGCTGCAGAAGGGAGCAGGAGGGGGCTCGGCCGGCACAAAGCCCGGCTGTGCTGCCCAGGGCGCTGCCCCTGCTCCCCTGGCCCCAGCCAGGCCACAATGGGACGGCGTGGGAAGCTGCCAGGCTGCCCTAGGAACGCCACGACCCTCGAGACAACGCAGGCAGGCACCGATAGAAACGATATTTTATTCCTTTCCCCTTAGGTCACAGCACAGAACACACCAGCTCTCCAGCACAGCAGCACACTCGCCTATTTAAAAGGAGACACAATAGCTCAGTTTATTTTACAACAGTCAGGGTTTGGCCATTTCACACACCACAGGGAGCTCTTTGTTTCGTGGTTACACCGACGGCACACTACGGACAGCACGGGCACTCCGACGGGACACACACCGTGACACGCGGGGGCCGGGCCGGGGGTCTGCTCTGCCCGGGAGCTCTCTGCGACAGCCAGGATGGAGGGAAGGGACACAACATGAGAGACACGGTCCCTCTGCCGGGCACAGACGGGACAGAGCTTCCCGGTGCCACCAAGTGATGCCAAGCACACTGGGATACAGCCCACGCTGGCAGCAGGGCCACCACAGTGGGATGGACACAGCAGAAACCCCTCTCAAAGCCATCCTGGAGGACAAGACCCCCTTCCCAGGGTGGGGATGGCACCCTGAGGTGTTTCAGTGCAGCCCTGGGGACCCCCACTCCTGCCCCCATCCGAGCTGGCAGTCCCCAGCCCCAGCCAAGCTTTTGCCTGCCCAAGCCTTTGAGGAAGGGCCAAAAATCACAGGCTTGCCTCTGACCCATGAGAGGACACAGGGTGACGATGGCCTCTGGGCTCAGCATGCTGTCACAGTGCAAGCTCAGGTGTGCAAAAGCCCCGAGAATCGCTCAGTGCCACTTGCTGCTGCTCTGTGGGGAGAAGGGACAGCTCGCACCAGGGGTGACACGGAACCACCACGGGACAACACACAGCACTGACATGGGTGGCACAGGGAGCGACAAAGCGTTAGGAGGGCCAGGGAGCACCAGGAGGAAATGCTGCTGCCCCTTCCCTGCCGGAGACAAGCACGGACAGGATCTCTGCTTCTCTTTAGCCCTCAGACTGTGTCACCCACCCAGCTCTGGCTTGCGGGCAGGAGCTGGTTTGTGCTGGTTAGCGGGGTCACCGCTGTGCTGCCGCCCTCCTCCACAGTGTCACCGTGCTGGGGACCTCACGCGCTTCTCTGCCACCACGGCCTTGTCTCACACTTAGAGCAGCGTCCCACAGGTTTAACCAGGGACAGAACTAGGGAGTGCCAAGCAGGAGAGGCAGGAGAGCTCCCTTCAGCCTTGAATCCAGCACCCCAGTGACCCCAGCAAGGAGGGCTGAGCCATGGGTTGTCCCTGCCTGACTCACCCCACACCATGGCTGTTTTTAGGCTGGGGCGTGCAGGGGTTATTGCTGAAATGGGGACAGGTGGCCCTGAAATGGCTGGGCAGGTCCCCAGAGCACTGCAGGCCCCCAAGCCCTGCCCAAAGCCAGTGGGGCTGTGCTGCTGGCACTGGGCAGGGAACGGGGGTCCCTGCCCCGCAGCCCACATTCCCTGTTCCCAGGCTTGGAGGGCAGCCCAAAGGGCAGCGCCTGCCAGTCCTACAGAGCCCGAATCACACGCACAGCACGAGAAAGGTGAAGAGAAAGTCACGATTACAACATCAGCAACAACTAGCCCTAGAGGTAATGATCATCTCACAGCAACATTACACACCACGGGAGGCAGCGAGGACGGTGAGCAGAGTTTAGTCGGGTTAGGAAACAGAGAACCGGTGCTGGAGCACAGAGGGGGACACAGACACGGCAGCTCCGCGTCTCCTGAGAGGGACCTGCTGCTGGGGTTTCAGTTTCCTCGCAGGCCGCGGGCATCTGCGCTCCGAGCGTCTGTCCTCGGGTCTCTGGGTCTGCGTGGGGAGCAGAGCAGTGGGTCAGGCTTTCCCCACACAGGGGTTGTACCCCAGCAGCACCCCAGCCAGCACGGGCTCCAGCCTTCCCCCTCTCCAAACCAGGGCACGGGCCAGGAGGTGGGGGAGCTCAGAGTGAGATGCCCCGAGGGACTCACACTCAGCTCTCTGAACATCCTAAAGCCAAAACCACTCTGAGCTGGAGGAGCACAAGAAAAGGAAGTGCAACACAAGGGAAAATCCAGACAGATGCTTCCTTTTCCTACTGGCCTGCCTGTGGACGCTCAGGACCTCGCCAGCACTGTGAGTTTCCTTGCTGTGGATCCCATCAGTGCTCACCCCCATCCCAGGGATGCAGAGCTGCTCAGTGCCCCGCAGTCACCCCGTACGTGTCCCCAGCTGTCCCTCCCATCCCGATGCCCCCACCCAGCCTGGTCTGGCACTCACTGCATGGCTCCTGCTCAGTTCTCTGCTTTCTGTGCCGCCGTCGCTGCAGAGGGAAGAGCAGAGAGGTTTGTGGTGCCTGCCCAGCACTGGGAGGGGGCTGTGGCACGGGGCAGTGGCACAGGGACCGCAGGACAGTGACCTTACCGTTCGAGGTGATCAGGTTCTCCGCCTGAGCCTCCTCGTCCCCTGGAGCCCTGCAAGGAGAGGAGCACGGTGAGGGCAGCTGGCATCTGTGCCCCATCCCAACATGGGATGCCCAGCAGCGTGGTGGGATGCCAGGCAGGGAGCAGGCAGAGCCCCAAAGGGACACTCAGAGAGTGCAACCACTCTGCCAGCTGCGGGAGGGAGCCCGGGAGGAGCGGAGCAGAGGGACTTTCCAAAGGAGATGTTCCCCACCAGGCTGCCCCCACTCACCTGGGCTTCTGCTTGAAACTGCACCTGCACCTCCTGCCTGCAACGGGAGAGAAACTCCGTGAGCATGGCCAAAGGGGGAATGGGATGTGGCCTTTCCCAGCGCCCCCCACCATAAGAAGAGCCCCTGCTGTCCCTGTCTGCCAGCCCAGCATCCACCACATCCCAAACTTACTGAGTATGAGGAGAATGCCCACGGTGAACAGGACCACGGCAAACACCAGCCCCCCGATCCTCAGGCTCTGGTAATCTGGGAAGGGGAGACACAGGGCTCATTCCTGCTGGGTTCAGGGAAGGGGGTGGCTCCTTTGCTCGCCCTGGCATGCTCACTCACCGTAGTTAAAGGGATCCTCCTCCTCCTTCTCCTGGGTGGCCACTGGAAATGAGCAGACAAGGGGGTGTGAGGTGAGTGAGCCCCTGGCTGAGCCCTGGTGGCTCCCCACAAACCCTGGGGCTCTGGGCTCCCATGGCTGTTGCCCCACATCCAGCTCCAGCCCCCTTGGATCCGTGTGGAGGCCGTCCCCCAGGGTCCCCCAGCCTTTTCCCGAGCTGTGTGTGGGAAGCACCGGGCACCTACCGTCTGCCACGGCCGCTGGCACCAGCAGGGAGCACAGGAAGATGAGTGCTGCCTCCATGGCTGCTGTGAGAGAGGGGAGAAGAGGGTGTCAGCACCCAGATGCCTCAGGGAGGGAACTACAGACAACCCATGGCCAGCTGTGTGGGCAGGCAGGGCCAGCCCATGCTATGGGAGAAGGAGCCAGGCTGGTCCTAGGAAACACCCAGGTTACCTGGTAGCCCAGCAGTTCAAAGGTAGGAGGGGAAGGGTTTGAGCAGCCAGCCAGACTTTTTTTTGTGGGGTTCTGTGATGTATTTTCGACTATCTCCACTTGGCATAAATCTCAGGGCAGTCTCAAGTTTGCTCTGCAGGCAACGGGGACAGCACCCCAACAACCCCACCCTGGGCACCCTGGCAGCGCTGTCCAAACACTCCTGGAGCTCTGGCAGTCTCGGAGCCGTGCCCACTCCCTGGGGAGCCTGGGCAGTGCCCAGCACCCTCTGGGGGAAGAACCTTTCCCTGATATTCAACCTAAACCTCCACAGACAAAAAAAAAAAAAAAAAAAAAAAAAGAGGCTGGATTTACAGTTACCCTCGTTTGCTAAAACACCCAAGCCTAAATCCCTCTGTCTTTGGGAGAAATTGGCATAACTTAACCAGTTTGCTGAATATTTCCAGCCTCCTAAACTGGGACAGACTCCACTCGCACTTGGGATTATTATTTTTTCAATGTGGTGCGTTTCAATTAAAAACTTTCTCAAGAAGATTTAAGAGACACCACGGAAGAAGAGGCAAGAAGAACAATTTTAGTTTGCTCTTTCCACATCTGCACTTAAAACTTGATTGGTTTAGAGCATCCCAGGGCTCCTCTCAGCACGGCACGGCTCGGCACGGAACACCATCCGGCCATCAGCCCCCAGCCCGGCCCCTGCTGATGATTTGTCCCAATTAGCATAGCAATTACACCCCCGCAATGAGGCCAGTGGCCCTGGTGGGACGTGAGCTCAAAGACACACTTGCCCTCCGGGCTCCCTGCAGCAGCAAGGAGAGACCATAAATAACCTCGGTGTCCCCTCCCAGTGGAGCCTGGCCCTGTCCCTTCACTGGGAACACCCGGCCGGAGCTCGGACATTTCTGCCCGGTGTAAGGACGCTGTGGCCGGGCTGTGACGCTCCCTGCCAGCTCGGGCAGCGGGGACATGTCCCCATTTGCATTTGGGATGGGCACCTTCGCTGCTGGGAGCGACCCGGCACCGCTTGCTCTGCCACTGGTGCCCACAACCTGCTGCCAGCACCCCCTCTCCAGCTCCCAGGGGACAGGGGGGAGCTGCTCCATGTGCTGCCAGCTGGCACAGGGCACTGCAGACCGATCGTCTGCTGGCTGCGTGCGGGGGGCACCTCGTGCCACGAGGAGAGGGCTTGGCTGATGCGGCTTGCTCCGAGGGCGGGGGTGGCAGGCTGGCTGCTGCCTCCCCGTCCCCGCAGCTTCCCCGCGCTGCCCCGGGGCCTCTGCCTGTTGGTGTCAGCCGTGCCAGGCAGCCTCCCCGTGCCCCGGCGCCGGCCTGGGTGGCCATACATGGCCGGGGGCACGCAGAGAGCTCGCTGCTGGCCCGGGAGAGGAAGGGGGGGTTATCGGGAGCCCTGCGCGGCTCCGATAGCGCCGAGTGCTACAGAGCTGCTGCAGCTGCTGCGCTGGATTAGTGCCGATAAGGAAGGGGCCCTCGACACAGCAGGAATTCAGCTCGCTGACGGATGCAGATCCCGGCGTGCCGCTATTCAGCCCCTCCAGAGCCTGACCTGATTCCCAGCCCACGGCCGCTGCCAGCCACGGGGGAGGCAGCTCAGCTGCCCCCGGGCCGGCTCCCGAGACACCGAGGTCCCCCCGCCCCTGCCGCGGCCCCTTCTCCCAGTGCGTGCTCGATGCTCCCAGGATCGGCACGCGTGGAGCAGGCTCGGCAATGCCCACAGGTGCTGGCCCCAGCAGCGCTTGGCTCCGTGGCCTTTCCCAGTGCTGCCCTTGGGAGCCAGTTCCCACTGCACCGACAGAGGAGGCAGCCCCGGCCTCACCAACATTCCAGAAACCGCCTTGTTCATCACAACAAGCGGCATCCCACTGTAGATACAAAAATGCTGCTAGCAAGGATTTTCTTGCTATTTTCTAAATCCATGAGAGACTTTTCTCTCACACAGAAGAAGTAGCAGAGTATGTAAACAACCAAGCCACCTGCAACCTTGAAAAGTCTTGTTTATGGTACAGTAGGAAAATATTTTGACAATGGATGTTTTAGGATTTTAGCCAATCACCCCCAAGGGGTGGCTGGTCCTTTGTCCAATTAGACTATGAAGAAAAAGTCTGTAAAAGAGTTTGTAAAATAATTAAATAAATCAATCTTGCTGCACAATTCCTGCCTGCTGGATCTTCTCTCCTCCTCCTCCCTACGGCTGCGGGACACGGTGATGTACCCTAGGCCTGCGGTAATATCCCACGATAACTCCCATCCTTCCCTCCCCTTCCACGATTTGCCATTCCGCAGGCGATGTGTTTATCCGAGCACTGGAGGGTTTCACCCCCCTCTGCTGCAGCTGCTGTGCCATTGTGCAGCGCAGGGCTGCACCAGAGCGCGCCCAGACCAACCCCCTCGTTTGCTGAGACGCAGATTTTGGGGTAATTACCAGGTCTTAGAAACACACACAAAGAAGCCACAGCTGGTGACAAAGTCACTTCGAGCTGCACGAGTCCTTCTCTCACATTCTTTATCTTTTCACCGCCAAGGCTGCAAAGTCAGTCATTTTACCCCTGAGGGCTCTGTGTGCCCACAAGGGCTGTGACACAGCTCACGCTCTCAAGCCATGATCAATATCAATCGGCTCCTGTATTTCTCAAGCAAATCACCAATCAGATTTTTGCTGTTTTGCTGCTATTTGCCCACTATTGGAGTATTCCCTGAAGAGCACGCTCAGGGAATTTGACATTATTCCCTGCCCCGAGCCCCCTCCACGTGGCACTGGGCCCTGCCCAGCCACACACGCCGCCTCCAACCCTTCGCACAGCGTTTGGCTTCTCGCACGTAGCGCGGCAGAGTTCGCTGCTGGGCCGAGCCAAGCACGCAGCACACATATGTTCTTTGTTTTTCTATCTCAATTCCTAGAATTCACACACTTCCGCGCGCTCGAACTTATCTCTGCACGAGTGAACCGCCAGGATTGGCAGTGTCCCTGCTCCAAAGGCAAACACGGCGTTCTGCAGTGCAAACGAGCCCAGCTCTCCTCCAAGGAAGCATATGCCTTGCAAAGAGCCACAGGTTTTTTGGGTTGCTCCAAGTTGGCCCACCCACTTCTTCCTGAAGCTGAAATAAAGTGAGAAGAGCGAGCACTGCTGAGGGTTTGCCGTTCTCCCTGCTCCTGCCTTCCCTCCTGCTGAATCCAGCTGTGCCTTGGCACAGGAAAGGAGAGGAAATCCAGCAGCTGCCACATCCCACAGCCCAAATCTCCCCCTGTTTTCTCTGCATCGGTGACACAAAGTTTGGAGTCACCACCCTGGACACCACGGGCAGTGGCAATGCCTGTGACTTGAACCAAAATGTTGGGGTTTCCTGTTAAAACAGCGAGATCTGGCTAAACATGGAGAAAGTCAGAGCAGCACAGGAGTGGAGCAGTGGAGGCCAGAACTCCCCTTCCCGCTCATGCCAGCTCAGCCTGCTGCCTTATGAGGGAAACCAGACATTTCCCCCCCATCCCTATCTCCACAGAAGAGCCGGTGGTAGGAGGCAGCAGGAATCTGAGAGGCTCGGGAGGAGGAAGCAGCGACACAGAGTGAGGAAGTACACGGAGTTTGCTGTTTTCTGGCAGGACGTGGATGAGAGCGGGTTCAGGGACTAACCCAGAGCTGCCAGAGGCAGCCAGAGCTGGACCTGCCCCACGGTGAGGGTCTGTTCCCCCTGCCCAGCACAGCCAGTGGTGACACCAGCAAGAGTGACAGTGGCAGGGCCACCCTGGCACCAGGAGCTGGGAGCCACCCGCCACCCACACGAGCCGGCCGGATGATTCACCTCCCGCCGCCGCCCTGCCACGCGCACAGCCAGCATTCCCTCCACGCAGAGCACAGCCGCAGCTCCTCCTCAGCCTCTTCCTCCTGGATCATCCCTCCTCGCCATTCCCACGCCGTTGCCTTGGCGTGTGTGCGTGCATGGAGCCCTGGCTAGGGAGAGGGGCAGGCAAATCCGGGCAGACAGACCCAGTCTCTCCTGCCTGGCTCCGCTCTCTTGCAGCATGGCAAATCCTGCCAGAGCGAGGCAGGTGAATTTGTAACGCTGTTGGATCTCCAAATCCCCTTTTCCTTCCCATTGTTTTGCATAGGTCTGCCCTGTCAAGTCTCAGCCATCACAGCGCAATTCCGGGCAGCCTCCGCCTTCCGTCAGGAGTCCTCAGGGCATCTCCCGAAGATCAGACCTAGTTAAAATCTCTGGTTTCTGTGCAAAGCCCCCCAGACCGTGACAGCAGCGCTCCTTTGCCCGGGGCGTTTAAGAGCGTGCATGTGTGAATGGACATTTCCAGCTCTGCATAGATGTGCTCTTCTGCCATTTCACGTCAGCATCAATCTGGCTATTAATGTGCCTGTTGTTGTGCCTCCTGCTTCCAAATGAGAGAGGAGATTTCCAGCCCTCGCCATTCCGGTATGGACGGCCCTTCCCAAATCCGGTGCTGATTCAGAGCCTGACTGGATGGGAGACACAAACCTGGCTTTACTACGGTCTAATTGTCTCTTTTGCTGGTTTGGGGTGTCTCTGAGCACACCATCCCCCACCTGTACCCCAGAATCCCACTTGCCTCCTGCAGGGCTTCTTCCAGCCTCATGGAACTGACCCTAAACCATCAAGGAACCTCAGCCAAGACTGCCTGGCCATGTGTGGCTCAGCACAGTCCCCAGCCCCCCAATGACACCCCAATGAGGCAGCCAGGCCAATCCTTCGCTGAGGCAAACCTCCAGTGCAAACCCTGCTGCCTGGCCAGGGAACCCAGCCCTGGGCTCGAGCAGGCAGTAAACATCACCACCACCTCCCACCAGGAGTCTGCTGCTCCTGATCCCTCCTTATTTAATTAACAGATAACCAGGTGCCGTAAACCTGACCGTGCACCTGCCTGGACCGTCCCATCCTCCCGCCACACCCTCGTTTGGCCGCACACCAGCTGAATGAACCCGGGCTCTGCACGGGCATCAGCCATGGGAATCCCACAGGTGAGACACAGGAGAGGTAACCTGGAGGATCCTGGTGGTGAGAGCACCCCAGAGCACCAGAACACCCCGGCAGAGCAGCGTGCCACAAGCTGTTGGAGGCTCCCGTGTGTGCTGGGTACCACAGCACTGCCACGCTCCGCCACACATCACAGCGGACATTTTCTCCCTTCTCTCCTCCGCTGTCACCATCAGCTGCGAGCACGAGGCACACAGCAGTCCCCAGCAGCACGGCTGCTGTCCCCACCTACACTGCCCCACACACAGAGTGATGGGCAGCTGGCACAGCCCCCCAGGTGGGACAGGAGAGGCCAGGAGAGGACACCTCCATGCCGGCAGTGCCTGCGGTGCCTTCTCCATGCTCGGGAATGCAACAGCTGCAGAGCTCTGCAGCCTCTTTACACCTTGCAAACACACAGACAGCCTGAAAGGCAAACACGGGGGACAGCTGGGCACAGAGCTGCTGGCTTGCTGTGCCAGGGAGTGTCCTCCACACCTGGCAAAGCCGTGGCTCCCCACCATGTTTTACCTGAATGGGTACGTTGAGACAAAGCAGATACAATTTCCAGGTGAGCGTGAGCCGTGAGGCGCAGGCAGACTCACACCTTGCAGGCACAGGGTATTCTCCAGCTGGTCCCAAACGCTCTAACAGGTGGCCCAGCTTGGCAGCCATGGCACTTGGTGCTGGCAGCTCTCCACCTCACTCCACCTTGGAACCACGGTCCAGTTGTGCATGAGCAGGGATTCTCCGGGTTTGTCTTTGTTTCAAACTGGGAGCAAAACCCCCAGCAAGACTGAAAATCCCAGCAGGACCCAGCAGCATCTTGGAGCACTGTGGGCTTGTCAAAATGGGTGCTCCATTCTAATCCACACACGGCTTTCCCCGAGAGGCTGCTCCTTCACGCTGCTTATTCACATCCACACAAACCACCTGTCACTTTCCCTCCCACAGAAATATCCCTGCAAGATCCAAGTTCCACCACATGGACTCCAAAATCCGTTTCTTTGGAAGCATTAATTACACACCCTGAGAGACATGCTCTTCCCTTCCTCCGTACGCCTTCCCGGGATGAGGCTCTTGGCTGTTTACGCACGGTGTTACTACAATATTGAACAACAGGAGCCAGAGCGCTGCCAAGGGCTGCGAGAGAGGGAATCCCCCGCTCCCGGATCCCCCCGCTCCTCACAGCCCTGCCAGCCGGGAGCACCGGGCGTGCTCCGGGTCTACCCGCGGTGGTCTCGGGCGGGGTCCGCCGGGGCATCCTCCCCTGCACGGGGGCTGGTAACCAGGCAACGGTGGGATAGGGAAACCGCGATACCCGGCGTTGCCATGGCAGCCGCCGGGACCGGGATGCGGGCGGGTGGGGGGCGCAGGGGCGATTGCCCCGGGGCCAGCGGGGCCGAGGTTCCCGGCCGCCCTCCCCGCGGCGAGCGGGCTGTGGGCACGGTACCGCCACCCCGGTACCGGGGGCCACGGACCCCCGACCGCGGCAACCCCCGAGCCGCCGGCGCTGCGGGGCCGGACCCCGAGACCCCCCAGCCACCCCTTCCCTCCCCTTCCTCCCCACCGTATCCCCCGAGACCCCTCGCCGGCCGGACCCCACCTGAGCTGGGCAGAGCCGGGCAGGGCCGGGCTGGCCCCGCGGCGCCGGGCGGTGCCGGGGGAGCGGAGGCGGAGCGCGGAGCGGGGCTGCCGCACAAAGGGGGAGCGGGCGGCGGGGCGAGGCGGTGCCTGCGGGGCGGGGGGCGCGGGCAGCGGGCGGGGGCGCGGCCAGCACGGCCCGGCCCCGGCGGCTCCGAGATCCCCCCAGAGGAAGGCACGGGGATGCTCAGGGGAATGGAGCCCCTCAGCTCTTGACACCGCTGAGGGTGTCCAGCCTGAAGAGAAGCTCCAGGGAGAGCTTAGAGCTCCTTCCAGCGCCTGAAGGAGCTCCAAGAGACCTGGGGAGAGACTGAGGGACTGATGGATTGATGAGATTAGGGGGAATGGCTTCCCACTGCCACAGGGCAGGATTTGGTGGGATATGGGGAAGAAATTCCTCCCTGTGAGGGTGGTGAGGCCCTGGCACACGGTATCCAGAGCAGCTGTGGCTGCCCCATCCCTGGAAGTGTCCAAGGCCGGGTAGGATGGGGCTTGAAACAACCTGGGATAGCAGAAGGTCTGTCAGGGATTTGGAGCTTGAAGATCCCTTCCAAGCCAAACCATTCAGTGATTCTGTGGTTCTACAAAAGTTCCGGTGCCTGCAGGCAGCAGCTGTGAAGGGGAAACGCTCACCTGGCTGTGAAGCCTCCCTTCCCACAGCAGAGCAGGCCTGGACTCTGCCCTGAGCTGCGCTCCAGGCTTGGGGGGAGCGAGGAACAGACTGGGAGCTCCTCCGGGGCCAGCAGAAAACACCCACAGGTGAATTGGCAAACACAGCACAGAGGCTTTGCTGTCCTGCTGCCTCCTGAGGGCTGGGAGAGGGGCTGCCAGGCTGCCAGGCCAGGTGGCCCAGTTCACAGGGCTTCAGTCACGGCACTCACCAATCTCAGGGGCCACCCAGGTCAGGGTGGGCAGCAGGGCCACTTCCAGCAGGGCCTGGCTCAGTTTCAGGCACACCCAGGACCTGTTACCTGCACTAACTGCCCCAAATCCACCAGCACTTGGCTGCTGCAGGAAACCAGACCCTTTGGGTGTCACCCAGAGCAGGCCGGGAACCAGCCCATGCTTCAGCCAGCTGGGACAAAACGCTGTCTGGCAGAAGGGCCGGACAAAAAGCCCTGTGAAAAGCACTGAAAGCCCAGTCACAGAGCTTTGTGGCAAGCCCAGTTTGTCCCCATCAGACAGCCAGGCGTGTTGGGAGGGGCAAGATTGGGAGGGAGATCCATGTTCAGTCCAGGATGTCAGATGGGAGCAGGGTGCTGGGGGCACTGCCAGGCAGTAGCTGAGAGCCATGGGCACCACTTTCTCCCTGGCCAGACTGGCACACCTCTGTCTGCATGGCTCCTGCTGCTGCCCTGCAGAGCCATTTCTTCTTGGAAAAACACCTCAGCAATGCTGTCACCACCGAGCTGGCTCATCCCCTATTAACTCCAACGCAACTGAGATAGAAATCAGGTGGTGATGGCACCATTCCACAGCCATTTCCCTGCTTCCAGTAAAACATAAAAAGAAAATAAACCAGCACTGGCATTTCAAGGCAATTATTCAAAGGGTCAAGAGATACAGACCAGCACCGAAGAGCTGGAAAACATCAAGTCCCTCTAATACAGAGGGATAACAGGATAAGGCTGTCAGTTACCCTGCAGAGAGGGAGGCAGGGATCAAGCCATTATAATCAAATTTTGGGCTTCTCTGACCTTATCTGCTCCTCAGCTGTCATTATCCACAGCACACAGTAAAACATTCAGGTGTGACCGTGCCCTGGGGGCTGCAGCGAGCACGGTGGGGCTCTGCAGAACCCTCAGCACAGATCCCCTATGCAGCAGCAGCCAGGACACAGCTGGATGTGGCTGGGTGTGCTCCACGCTCTCCTTCCTTTGGTTCTTTACTTACAAATTCCCAAGGAGCTGCCCAAAGTGAGTAGAATCAAAAAAATTAGCAGCAATTATTTTTTTCCTGTATAAAGTCGGGTAAAATAGGGACCCCAATGTGATTGTGGGAAGGGAAGAGGAAAAGCAGCTCCAGCAGTTGCTCGTGGTAAACATCTGCTCCCCAGAGCTGTGCTGCTGGAGAGGCTGTACCGAGCTCCAGCTTCTCTTCTGGAGAAATTGGGCCAAAAGTAATGTGGAGGCCAGGCAGGAGATGCTGATTTATGCTAACAAAGGGGCTGGGCTGATCTCCTCAGCTGTCTGAGTGAACAGGAGCACTGCCAGGGGAACAGTGAACAGCAGCTCCAGCAGGGCATGATTTCATCTGAGCCCGTGTCCCTTACCCTGGAGCAGGTGTTTCCTCCCCAGACTCGCTCTCCAGAATTTTCCTCTCCAATTTCAAGGTCTCTCCCTGTAATGCCATGCTTGGAAATTGCCTGTTCAGTGGCAACGCAGCCCTCAGCCCCACCAGGGACACGGGAGAATGGAGCAGTGACAAAAGCTGCGTGTGGCCGTAAGGCTCCGTTTACCCCAATAACATCATTTTCCATCAGGTCCAAGTCATTCCTTGTGCCCTGAGCTCCTGCAGGAGCGGGGATCAAGCAGCGGCTGCACTGAAGCTCCTGCACTGCCCCGTGGAGCAGAGCTTGAGCTGAACTCCAGCGACTCCGTGCCAAGTGATGATGTTACTGACCATGGAAGGGAACCAATCCCCAAGTAGAGGAAAAGCATTTTTGCAGAGAAACATCATCGCTGAAACCCTATAAACAAATCTGTTTTGACACAGCAGAACAAAGAGCTATAAAAGGAGAGATCGGGAAAACCACCGCTAATGGGCGGTAATTCACGTGGTGCCCGCCAGGCTGTATTTTTGTAATTTGCATCCCTTTGGGACGCTGGCCTATGATTTCCAGAGCACAGAGGAACATGGGAACAGCCCGGCCAGATGTGGGGCCACGCTCGGCACCCCTTGTCTCGGAAGATGCTCTGGAGCAGGACATTGAGCGAGCAAAGGGCTCCACAGGTGACGGCCTGGGCTGTCCCAGGAGCTCCTCGGGGCTGGGCTGGTACCCACCACAGCTCTGCTCCCCCGGGGGATGGACGGTGCTCCAGGAGTGGAGACAGAGCGGTGTCCAAGGTGTCTGCCTCAGCTGCACGGCATTTGGGGTCAGCATGACAGCCGTGGCCAGGCGGCTTCACAGGAAAATAATCACTCCTAATCTGCTTAGAAAAGTTCATCCCTTGGGAAAACACAGCATACCTACCCGTGGGCCTGGGGGGAGATACTGCTGGATGGCAGGTTTAGAAGAAATAAATTAAATTTGTATTAGGGGCTGAAAGCCTTTCTCTGCTGTGAGAGACTTTCAGAAGAGCAATAAGCCCTGAGGAGGTGAAATCCACAGCAGAGGAGAAGGTCCCACACGTGCTGAAAAGTTACGATTACTGGTCCCAGAACACAGCTCCAGCAAGATCAGCCCTTACTGGGTTCCAATTTTTGGCTTATTCCTTCTCAAGAGATCAATTTCTCCAGTAATAAACCAGTACGAGCTGCTGCTCCGCTCCGACTTATCCACAGAAACCCCCAGATCCCAGAGAGCCTCTGCACAAACCTAAGCTGGGTCTGTGGCTTGAGGCCTGCTGAATTCCCACTTTAACCAGACCAAAACAAAACAGGGAAATCAGGCAGGGCCCCATCCCTTACTCAAGATCAGCTGCTTCTGTTTATGGAAAACTGTGTTGCCGTCGCCGCTGCACACGCAGGGCAGTCCCTGCAGCCTGCCCAGCCTCGGTGTGCGGGGAGCGGGAGCCCGCTGCTCCTCCCTGGAATTCAGCAGGGGTGCCCAGGCCCTTTTCACAGGTTATGAGGTGGGAACAGTCCCCTGGGCCCTGCACACTCCGTTCTTCACAGGCAGCTCCTGCATCCGTGGGAGGTTTCTGGGCTGCTGCTCTGAAAAGGGATTTGAGGTCAGGCTGACTTGGTGCTTCCCAAAAGGCACCGACTCCCTTTGTTTCAGTTCAGTTCTGGGGCAGCCACCCAGCACTGCTCCAAATCCATGAGAAGTGAAGCAAAACCAGGAATTCACCCACCCCTTCCCATCAGCAGGGAGGTGGCAGCCCCAGTCCCAGGGAGAGGCAGGTGCTTTCTGCACACCCAGAACCAGACCAGACCTGCTGTCCCAAAATCCCAAACCACAGCGGCCCATACCCTTTCCCAGGGGAAGTGGTCAGTGCTGGGAACCCAGGGGATGTTCCCAGTACCTGAGCAACCTAAAACATTCCTTTTCTCCCAGCCACGAGCAGTAATGCAGAGGGTGAATGGCAGGGAGGGCTACTCCATTACATGCCCCACGTGCCCGCTCCCCAGGGGTCTTTGGTACCTTGGCACATCATTGCTTCCTTCCCAGCCCATCCCAAAGATCCATCTCCACGTGGAGCACTACCAAAACATTTATTAGAAGAGTGCAGGGTGGCCAGGCTCCACAGGACATTCCTGCAGCTGACCACGGGGCTGGGGAGGGGAGCAGGCAGCCTCTGCTCACCCTGGAGATCTCCTTGTGTGCCCCAGCATCCACAAGGAGACGCAGGCATTTGTTTCCTCGAGGGAAAGGTGTCCCTGCTCCGGTGTGGGCAGGGAGGGCAGGCTGGCTGTGCCACCCCTGCAGGCACGAGGCAGCACTCGGGCACCGCAGAGCTCACAGCAGGGAGATTCAGGGCTGGCTCACCCTGGGCACTGCCCGGGTGGGTGACTGCTCTGCACCGCACTCCGGTGTGGCCTTTGGCTGCTGCTGGCTTCTGTCCCACCTCGCACAGCCGCCCCCAGGGTGCAGACCGGCCCCACACGGCTGCCAAACCCTCCCCGCAGCAGACTGAGAGTGGCTGCGGTCCTGGGAGGGAGCGCCGGCTCAGAGCAGAGCCACGGCATGGAAAAACAAACAAACAGGCATTTCTCTCGAAGGGAGGGACGCACTTCCTAAATCCCTCCGCAAACAGGAGAGCCCCTCCCAGAGGGTGGAATATCTGCACCTCGGGGCTCCCCTTCGGGACAAAGCTGCCAGCGTGGTCCCGGAGGCGTGGGCAGTGTGGACACAGCTGCCACACTGTGCACCCTGAGGTGGCACAGCTGTGACGTGGCAAAAGGAGAGAGTTCCCTCTCCATGGGCACTGCTGGCAGCCCCTCGCCCACTGAGTGTGCCACGGCCCTGGCAGGAAGCACTCGCACACCCTGTCCAGACAGGTCTATTTACAGGAGAAGAGCCACAGACACGGGGCGAGGAGGTGTCCCCCAGCCAGCACGGCCAGCCGCTGGCATGGGCTGTGTCCCCCCGGGCCTGGCTTGGTGCTGTGCCCAGCTGCCACCATGTCACCCTGGCACCAGGTGAGGGCAGGATCACTTTGCAGGCGCTGTTTTCAGAGTTCGGCGGCAGCCACAGGTCCCTGGCTGCACAGACAGTCCAGAGAGAGGTGGGGGATTGGCTGGTGGCATCGTGCCCTGGCCACAGCCCAGGACAGTGGCCCGTGCCAGCTGGAAAGGCACAGCCCAGGCAAGTGTCCATCCCGCTCTTAGTCGTTCTCACTCTGCAAGGGACAGAGAGGAGAGCGGGGTGAGGTGCCAGGGGCTGGGCTGGGGGTACAGCCCCTCTGCAGGGCCACCCTGCCCAGGCACAGCCCTGCCACCTCACCTCCATTTTACTGTATATCCAGCTGAGGAGCTTTGTCACCCGGGTGTACACTCCGGGCTTGTTCTTCTGGCCACATCCTGTTCCCCAGCTCGTCACCCCAGCCACATACCAGCGGCCGTCGTCCTCGCAGACCAGGGGCCCTCCGCTGTCACCCTGGCTCAGAGGGGCAGAGCAGTGAGGAAGGGGAGATGGGAGACGCCCCTCTGTGGGTACCCAAAACCGGGCAGCTCTCCCCTGGTGAGCCCCCAGCTCACCTGGCAGGCGTCCTTCCCTCCCTGCAGGTACCCGGCGCACATCATCCGGGGGGTCAGGTAGCCCTCGTACACCTTGTCGCTGTTGCAGATCTTGTAGTCAATCAGCTTCACCTCGGCCTCCCGCAGCTTCGGGGATGTGTTATCTGCAAGGCAGGAAGAGCTGTGGGGCAGGAGGGGCCTCGTCATCCCCCCACCGCCCCGGGCCCCGTCCCAGCAGCAGGGAGGAAGCGGGTGTTTCTCACAGGGCTTGTTTCTGCAAAGCCTCGCAGCTGGGAGGGCAATCCCGAGGGTTCTCCCTGCGGGAAAGCCCTCGAGGGCCACAGCAGGGCTGTGCTCGTGGGCAGGAGCTGCCTGCGGGGAGCCGGAGTCCTCCCTCACCTTCATTCTCCCTGGTCTTCCCGAAGCCGGTGATGAAGCAGGACCGGCCGGTCTGGAATCGCTGGCCGTGCATGGGCAGGCAGGCGGGGCGGACCTGGGCTGCGGGGACACGGGATGGGAGCCGGGCAGGGAGGGACGGGTGAGTCACCCGGCACAGAAATCTTCGCAGCCCCGCAGCCAGGGAGGAGCGTGGGGCGCAGGAAAGGCTCCCCTCTCTGCCCACCCCAGCAGGGTCTCCCCGGGCCCATGTGGGGCTGGTGGCACAGCCGAGCCCACGGTTGTGTGTGCCAGACCCTTTCTGGCCATGGGACAAGCGAGGTGGCCACGGCACGGTTGGATGCTCCAGCTGGCAGCAGCCCCACACACCCCATGGTTCCAAGGTGACCCGAGCGGCCTCTCGCTCCTGCCCTGTCCCCCAAACGCCACCCCAGCCAAGCCCAGGTGAGCTGTGAGGCCTCACCCGAGAGCAGCAGCGGCCTGGAGAGCTTCATGAGGGCGATGTCGTAGTCGTCATGGTCATCGCTGTAGTTGGAATTGATGATGACCTGGGACACAGGGATGCCCTCCATGGGCTGCTTCAGGTCCGACACCCCTCCGTACACCTTCCAGTCGTCCAGGATCTTCACGCTGTTCCTGGCAGGGTGAGATGGGGCAGGAGGGAGTGAGACCCGGGGCGTGGGGCTGGGCTGGGTGCCCGGGCTGGCAGTGGCACTCACATGAAGAAGCAGTGGGCAGCAGTGAGCACCCACTGAGCGTCGATGATGGTGCCGCCGCAGATGTGGATGGACCCGTACTGCACGCTGACCTGCCAGGGCCATTTGTTCACAGACGTCTCCTTCCCCCCGATGATCCGGCCAGAAATCCTCTGTCCGCAGGCTGGAGGGGAGAGCAGGGCTGGGAGAAAGGCTCGGGGGGAAGGGCAGCATGGAGGGGGACACACACACAACATCCCCACCACCCATGGGTGCCACACTTGTAGGCCCAGTGGGGACCAGGGCATGCAATATTAGTTTTCTATCACCCAGAAAATTTGCTGGAAAACGCCCCATTTGCCCAACCCTGTGCAGAGAAGGGGGAAAAGTGATCCCAGGCCTGTGAAAAAGGGGCCCACTCCCATCCATGTCCCAGCCAGCTCCTTACTTGTGCATCGCAGGGAGACGTACTTTCCTGTGAGACACTGGGAGCTGCAGGAGAGAGGAGGGAGACCCAGCCTCAGCCCCATTCCTGCGGCTCCAGGGCAGGGGCAGGGCAGGAGGCCACCCTGGTACCTGTTGAGGCTCTGCTGGATGGTCTCTCTCTCGTCAGTCACCGTGAGGCTCTTGCCAGACACACGCATGGGGATGTACTCGGTCTGTGACGCACTGGGAGGGGAGAGGACAGGCAGTGAGGGTCCCCCCCATCCAGGCACTGACCACTTGGTCCCTGCATTATGGCCAGAGCAGCGCTGGACGCCGCCTTCCAGCGGGAAAACACAACACCGGGGAAACAGGACAGCAGACCCTGCACTCAGGCAGGGCAGGGGCCTGGCAGGGCCCTGGCACCCAAGCAGAACAACCTATCCTCCAGGAATTACTTCTGAAATCCCAGCTGCCGGCAGGTTTTCCTGGAGAAGGACTCGTCCCAGTCACTGCTGCACACTGGCAGCCACTGGCTCTCGGTGCTGGAGTAGACGTGGAGCAAGGACTCCTCGGATGAGAAGCGCACTGTGGGATGGAGCGGGAGGGTCAGGGGTGCCCAGCGCCCCGGGGCTCCCCTCATTCCCACCATCCCAGCTCCCGGTGCCTCACCACAGCCCAGCTCGTCGCTCCTCTGGGAGCAGTCGACGACGCCATCGCAGCGCACGGCGCTGTCCTTGCAGCTCTCTGCTGGTTCCTTGTACACGATGCCCGTCTGCGACCGCCAGAACATGACTGGAAGCAGGAGAACGCCACGCTGAGGCCAGGGCTGGCCGTGGGTGAGGGGCTGTGACCCACCTGGGTGGGCATCCGGAGGCGTGCCAGGCACAGAAACATTCCCAGTCACCAGGTGTGAGGTGTGTTTGAGCCAAGAGTGAACTGGACACAGGGCTGAGGGAGGACTGGCCACCTCGAGCACCCCCCTGTGCTGCCCAGCTGCTGCAAGCCCCTCTCCCTTCACCCCCACAAAATGCATTCAGCCTTTGAGTGCTTCAAGCCCACGGCTGGAGAGTGGCAGCTGGATGTCACCAGGGTTTCCCGGTTTGTGCCTGTTCTGCCTACGGACAATGATTTGCCTTGGGGAAGGCAACTGTGGGTGCTGCTGGGGTGCTCTGCTGCCCACCAGAGTAAGCCGAGCAGAAGGAAAGCACACTGCAGAGCCCCAAGCCCCCCAGATGCTGCCATCAGCCCAGGCAGCAGATCCCTTTTCTGCCTCCCCAGCTCCCGTCTCTCCACCAGATGTCAGGAACACCCAGGGAAAGGGACAAGCACATCCCTGCCTCTGGGCCAGGGGTTTCCCTTTGGCACCTCCCAGTGTGGGTATTCCCAGATTCTGCCAACTCCCAGCCCCTCTGAGGTGCCCTCCAGGAGCCAGAGCCACCCCGGGCTGGGACCCCACTCACACAGCAGGATGAGGGCGATGAGCAGCACGATGAGGACGGAGACGCAGAAGATGAGCGCAAGCCGCCGCTGGCTCATGCAAGGAGCTCTGAACATGGAGGATCCTGGCAGCAGGGCAGAGGCAGGGTCAGGGGGGGTAGCTGCCACCCCACGGCACCTCAGACCCTGCTGCCCACCTCTGGGCTGTGGGAGAGCAGGGCCACGCACACCCAACCTGCCCTGTGGTCACTGTCCTCTCCCTTGTCCCCTCACACCCCCAGGGAAACCCCAGCCCGGCTCTCGGTGCCATCCCTGCCTCCCTCCATCCCGCCCCATCCTGGGTGGGACCAGGGCCAGGAACCACCCCGTGCCCCATCCTTACGTGTGCTCTCACAGGCCGAGCAGGGGCTCGGGGCCGGGCCGGACTCGGGGCTGTAGGGTTTGAAGCTGATGCCCAGGACGTTCTCTCGAGGCTGCGGAGGTCGGGCACCGAAGATGCTGCTGACCGTGGAGACATGGAGGAGGCTGGGGGGGACACTGCTGGGCGAGGCAGTGGTCTGTGGGCAGAGGGGACTGTCACCAGCAGCGACTGCTGCCCACCAGAGAGTCCCCCAGCTGCCACCCTGCCAGCTGTGAAGGTAAAAGCAACAGAGGGACGGAGCTGAGCCTCCCTGGCACCACAACGAGCCTGCTCCGCACAGTACCACGAGCCTCACAGAGAGTCACAACCCCAGTGCTTCTCTCTGTACCAGAACCTGAACCATATCCCACCCAGGGTGGCCAAAAACCTCCTTGTCACACGGTTTTCCCCTTCAGGGGGCTGAACTTCCCAAAGCCATCACTGTGTGCCGAGCAATCAGCCGGGCATTTGGCATCGTGACAGTCACGCTGTGGCCCAGTTCCACGGGGCCAGTGCCCCAATTTATGCATCTATCCTTAATTAGCCATTTGAAAAATACACTGCAATTTCCAGCTGTCATTTAGTAACACTTAATAATCAGTGTTTTCCAAGCCCTGAAACGTCCTGCACCCTGGAATGCTGCTCTGCAATTGTGTCACTCCCGATCCATGAATTCCCAAAAGAATATGTATCTGTTTCCTTTCCTCAAAATACACTCTCCAAATGCTCCTTCAGTGACAGAAACCAGAGCCTCTCATTTTCCTTCAGAGAGAACCTGTGAACAAATCCCCAAATAAATGCTGCTTCCTCTACCTTTTGTAGGATGGATGGGGCTTGGAGCAACGTGGTCCAGTGGAAGATGTCCCTGCCCAGGGTACGGGGCTGGAACTGGGTGAGCTCCCAACCCAAACCATTCTGGGATTCTGTAACAGCTCTTCTGAAGGGGAACCCAGGGTGAAGTGGAGCCACCACCCCACAGGGACAACTTACCAGCCAGAGATGGGCTCTAACACATCCCTCTGGGAGCCTGTCTCTGATTTTCGGCCCTGCTCTGCTAGAGATCACCTTCCCCACGAGCAGAAATCATCCCTTTCCCTGCCAAGCCAGCGAGGAGCACTGGGGCTGGAGCACAGCCCTGGAACGGGCAGGACGGGCACATGGGCACAGCGGGGGCACTGCTGGGAGCCCCCCTCGCCCTTCCAGCTGGGTTTTCTCTCCCCTCGTGTTTCCTGCCGGGAACCGGGAGCCCTAATGAGCAGGTCGTGAGGCTGCTCGTGCTTTGTGCTTTGTCAGTTCGGCTGTGCCTTCCCTTGCGATGCGCTGGTGTAACTTCCTGGGCATTATCTGTGACTCACGGCCCGGCTTGGCCACGCGTCCCGCGCAGGGTCCGAGCGCAGCCCAGCGCCGGCCGCGCACCGGGGACACGCCTGCCCTGCTCGGGCTGTGCCTGCCGAGCTCAGCCCCGCAGAGCCGGCGGCCACAGCACCCCGGGCTCCGGGAGCGGCCGGGCCACCCGCCCTGGCCAGCAGCGGGGTGTGCGGGGCCAGCCCCCCGGCACAAACCTCCTCCCACCCCCGCGGGCCCTTGGCACAGGCACCGCTAATGTCCCCCGGCCATGGGGAGCCACCTCCCCGCTCGTGTGGAGCTCCCCGGGCTCCTGTGCACGGGGAGGAGCAGAGAGAGGCACCTTCCGGAGCAGAGGCACTTTCTGTTTCACTGCATCAGCCCCACTCTCACCTCTCCCCTGCCAGGCAGCAGGAGCAAGCCTGGATCTGCTCCAGGTTTCCCTACACCCGGATTTCCCAGCAGTGCCGCAGCCTCGCCCTCTCCCAGAGGTGCCAGGGAGATCAGGAGAGCCCCTCAGTTTTCTCCTCGGGTCTGGGAGGGCTGGAGGGTGCCCTGCAGTGCCCTCCCCTGATGAGCCTGAGCAGCCACAACACTGAGGGGATTTCAGTTCTCACGCCCCCACATCGTGGGGCATCCCTGGCTACCCTCAGTGCTCACTGTCGGTGACAGGTCCTGAGCAAAGCAATGGGGGGATGCCAGAAACCCTTCTGGGGAAAAGAATTTCTCCTGCCTACGTCTAAATGAGGTTTTTGTAAATGTCCTTTTACCCCGGCATTTGTGTGCCTGTCATCTCCACACATCTGATATTTCACGTCTCACCCTGCAGCAGCTGTAACCCTTTGCTTATCAGACCAGCAGAAGTGCAATCCTCCAAAGGGGAAACCTCTCCATCACACTCAGAAAACACAGCCCAGCTTCCTCAGGGAGCCAGCAAGGCTGGATGCCACAGCACTCCCACCTCCAGTGTGCAAATATATCAAATTAACACCGAAATATGCCGTAGGTCAGACTGCTCTGAGCACTCCTCAGCAGGAAGCAAATGCTCTTTCAGTGAACTTCCAGCTACTTACTTCCTTAAAAGTCTAAAGAATTTTGTGGACCTGCCAAAGAAGGTAACAGAGCTCTTGCCACGGGCTCCAGGTAAGCAGTTTAAGGCCACTGCAGCAGGGTGCATGCAGTGGTGCATGAGGTGGTTTCGCGAGATGTTTCTGTTGAGGAGAGCGTGTGACCCCGGTGAGTGAGTGATGGCTCCTGCCCACAAAACCTTTACTCATCCTTCGCTGGCTTTTGAGTAAAAGTCAGAGGCAGAGCCCAGCTCAGATCACACGCGCGGCTGTGGTTTGAGCCCATTCCCCGACGGCCTCTGCCAATGCTCCACCAGCCACGGGAGTGATCCATGCCAGAGGCAGCTGTGGGGAGGGGGGCACAGCCAGGCCCTGTTTGTGGCACAGATGGCTTTCACAGGACAGCCAGGAGGGACACCGGGGACACTCGGGGACTCCTGGCCAGCTTTGCTCACCTTGCAGACACTGCCTGTCTGCAACATGAGCCTTTTGCTAAACCTGTCAGAAGTGCAAACATCACCTTCACTCCCTCTCCCTGCTCCAAGGCTTAGAGCAGAGCTGGGCAAGGCACCCAAATCAAAGACAGCAGCACTGAGGTGCCTGTTCCCTTTGCGCCGTGAGCTGCCGCCTGCACTGACCTGCAGCTCTGCACCCTGATGTGGAGCAGCAGAGGACAATCACCAGGGGAACGGCAATCCAGGCTGGCTGGAGGCTCAGGATCCAGGGAAACCAGCCAGCAGTCACCCGCAGTTTCAGAGTGGGAGGGAAAGCGGAAGCCAGGGAACACCTGGGTGTTGCAACCAGACCCAGGGCCCCACCGTGTGGGCCCTGGCTTAGATAAACTGGAAGGAGCTGCCTCAGATCATCCTCGCCAGCTGAGCTCGGCCGCCCACCCTCGCCATGGCTCCAGCTGCTCACAGCCCTGTGTCCAGGCTGGGAACTCCTTCACCTGGTTGTGAAGCGCCGATTGTGTGCGCAGAGCAGCTCAGCCAGCACACAACAGAGACATTGTCCTCGCTGGGGACAAAGCCGTCCCCAGCCTGTGAGAGCCCCAGTCCCGCTGGGTGACACTGTCCTGCTCGAGTGCCACTGCTGAGAGGGGCCTCCCTGGGAGGGGACAGACCCAGCCCCAGAACAGGACGAGAGGACACTGCCAAGACCCTGATACACACAGCAAAGGGAAATCCCAAAGCCAGCCAGGGTCACTTTGCAAGTGCAGGTGACCAGCTGCCAATTGAGCCAGCCCGGTGTGGCCAGGGACAGGTCACCCTATGCCAGTGTGAGCACCCTTCGGGCACAGATCCCAAAATGTTCCAGGGCCTGAGTAACTGCTGCTCACCTCACTCCACCGAGGGGCAAACGGAGGCCTGGAAAGACGAAGCAACTCTGCTGCAGTTGCAGAGCCAAGGGTGGCTCCTGGCACTCCTGATGGCCCATTTAACCCGAGTGACAATGCCAAGGTCGGGTTGTCCAGTATTGAGCAATTGTCTCTGTATGTGGGCATCCCAGTTCCTGCCCCACTGTCACCAAGATGCAGTGATGCCACCCTGCTTTGGGGCCACCCTCAGACCACTTGGCATCTCCTCAGACCCAGCCAACATCCAGCATGACCCCGCTGTGCCCCTGCTCCTGGCTGGCACCCCCACGCCAAGGGGCAGGAAGAGGACAGTGTTAGAGCTGGCCTTGCCTCCCCTGGAGCCCCATCCACCCTGTCACCGCCGCCTTTGTTCCATGTGTCGCTGGCACAGCCGGCGCTGCTCGGCACGGTAATTACTCGCTGCCTCGCCCGGTGCCCAGCCGGGATGGATGTTTTCTTCATGACAGGATGCTCAGCAAAGCCCCACATCCAGGGCTGAGCAGGTCCCAGTCAGCCCAGCCCAAAAAGGGCACAGGGAAAACTGCCTGGAGAGGGGGAGCAGCAGGGCCGTGCCCACCAGTGCAGTGCTGCTGGAAAGTGCCGGAGGGCTCAGGAACGTGCCAAGCAGCACCAGATCCCTCTGACAGCACCAACTGGTTCCCTCAGTTCACAACTCCAGCGTGGCAAAGTACCCGAGAGCCTCGACACCTCTGCCAGCACGGGGCTGGCACCAGGGATGCTGCTGGCTGCCCTCCCTCCGTGTGCCAAGAGGTGCCGGAGGCAGCAGCTCCCCAGGCAGCTCCCCCGGCTCCTTCTCCCTCCGGCTGCTGTGAAGGAACACCCCGGAGAGCAGGAGGGAGAGGCCGGTCCTTCCAGCAAACCCCGAGGGGAGCGTGTCCATCGAGCCCCGGAGCGCCCCGCGCCCCCAAGCCGGGAGCCGCCCGCACTTACCGGGGGGGTTTTGCCGTCCATGGGCCGGGATCGGGGCTGGGCTGGGCTCAGAGCTCCGGCACGGCCATGCCAGCAGCGCGGTGCCGAGCAGAGCCGGCTCCGCGGGGCCGGGGCAGGAGGTGTTTGGCGAGCGGGCTCGTACGTCAGTGCCAGCAGCAAACCAGTCGGACCTGCCGCCCGGCTCCAGCGCCGCCGGTTTCCCAACTGCTCCAGGCGCAGCCTGCAAAACACCTGCCCTGTGCTGGCCGGCCCAGGGATGCGGGGCAGGGGCAGCGGGGCCTTGGGAATCCGGGAGTGCGTGAGACCTGGCCCCAGGGCACAGCAGCATCCTGAGGTTGCCCGCTGCTCTCCTGGCTGCCCAAGCCTCGCTTCCTCCCCTCTGTGCCCACCACTCACTCACTCACCCAGAGCTCTCCTGCCCTGCCAAGCACAGGAGGGGATGCACAGCCTTGCCCAGCCCCAGGAAGAGCTTTCAGGTGTGACCCAGAAGTCAAGAATTCCCTGTTCCAAGGGAAATGAAATGCCATTTCCCCCTAGTTTCTCTAGAGGGCTTTTCACTCCTCCACTAATGGAGCGATGCTTCTTCCAGGAGCCAGCAGCAGCCCCTGCCTCCCCTGCAGGCACAGCCTGGGGGCTGCTCTGCTTGACCAAGAACCCAGGCAGAAGCAGGTGAAAATATCCCGATTAAAGGAGAAAAGCCTAGCTTCATTCTGTGCTTTCTGACAGCCAGGCCCATGACCTGCAGTGCCACACGTTTCTCTGGGCATTATTCATAGTGTAAGTCCCTTATTCATCCAGCTCCCCACCCACACCTGCTCATCAGAAGGGCAGGAGACCGGCAGGGACATCCAAGCTTGGAGGAGCCCTGCTGCAAAGCCCCTTCCTTTTGAGGCTGGAAAGCCTGGGCTGGATCCCTTGGACCCCTCCTGCTCTCAGGATCCCAGCTCACAGAGCTGTTCTGAGCCAGCCCTCACTCCACAGTGCACTCCTCTGTAAATTTCACAGGCATGAGTGGTTTTGGGGGGGTTTTGTTTGCTTTTTGTGCCTCTGCAGGCATGGCCTGCTGAGTGCCAGGGGTGGCCAAGCACTGAGCTGCACCCCCAGACAGCCCTGAGCCAGCCGTGCCCCCTTGAGCTGCTGCGTCCGCTTCAGAAAGGGATTCTCAGAAAACAATTCCAGGAATCATTCATTGCTTGCTACAAAGCCACCGATGGAGAGCAAGTTCCAGAGAACAGGGTGTGTGGCTTGACTCCAGCAGCCCGATGGTAAATGTCAGCGTGCACAGCAGCTCCCAGGGGAAATCCTCACCTTCCCTGCTGGTAACTGCTGCTGGGAGCCCTCCCAGCCAGCAAAGAGGAGCTAAAACACACAGCCAGAGCCAGCTCCACCAGCCCAGGAGAGCTGCTCCAACCTCCAGGCATGAGGGAATTGGGACGAGGATCACTCTGCTCTGCTCTGTCCTGCGGCAGGGCTGTGCAGAACCAGCCCTCCGGCCCCATCCCTGCCCTGCTCGGTGCAGCATCACCTGTGTGACCCTGCTGTCACCCTGCAAAAGCTTCCTGAGGGACACCAGGAAGGGAAATGCACAGACCCAGGTGCTCCTGGCCTGCATTTCTTTGCAGTGTGTGCACAGGGAGGCATTTCAGGGTCAGCCACATCACCCCCAGCTCACACTGTCCCCTCGCCTGCCTCTCCCGTGGCACCTGGCAGTGCCCTCCCTGCAGAGGTCAGGAGCCAGCCCGAGTCCCACTTGCCATGCAAGAATTCTGCAGAACTCTCGTTCCTCCTCAGCCTCTTTCATCTTCCCCTAAACTGCCAACCACTTCTCCCAAGCCTCTGAACCGCCTCACCCACAGGACCAGCCCCACAGCGGCGTTTCCACAAAACTCCCCTTTCCTGGGTTTTGGTCCCGTTGCTTTTAATTGTCATCACCTTACACAAAACACAGTCTGTGGCTTTGTGTGGGTCTGGCTGTGCTTCATCTCGACGCCTCTGTTCAGTGGCTGCCCAGTGACGCAGGGGCCAAGAACAGAGTGGCAGGACATCAGCTGGTCTGCCCAGGGCAGGGGGATAAAGCCAAGGCAGGGAGGGCATCTGCTGCTGGTGCTCCGGCCAGGCTGGAAGTTTGTGGAAGCCCTTGGCTTTCAGCAGAAAGGATAAGTCAGGGAAAGCAGGAGAAATCTCCCACTTCAGGCATTTAAGATGGTTCTTCAAAGAGGAGCCTTCATGTCTGTGCCCCCTATGATGCTCTCTGAGTCTGTCCAGAGCACTTTTGGTTTCTCTTGTCTGTATCCTTTCCACTAACTCCCCAGTGGGAAATTCCTCTTTTTGAGGAAAATCACTTTCCACCACATGAGGGCCCCAGGAAAGCCCTCAAGCAAGCTCTGAGGCAAAGCAGAGCACTCGCAGCCTGCTGGGAGTTGACCAAGGTCCCAGCATCACCAGGCAGGCAGGACATCGCCGTGGGGCCAGGGGCCACAGACACACGGGGGGGCTACCAGAGCCTCAGGAACAGTGGCAGCCCCTGTGTGACACTGGATTCTCGATGGCACCCCTGTGCCAGGGTGTTTGCAGGACACGGGATAGCCCAGAGGTTGTTACTCAGCCCCAGAAATGGAGAAAGGGGAATTGCAGGCTGAGGCAGAAGGCTGAGCCCAAAGGAAGGGAAAGCCAGAACCCCCTCCTGGGACTCCGGGGCTGGTTAGAATCTGGCTGGATTTACTGCTGGCAGGACAGGACACAGTGCTGCACTCAGTAAAACCCCTGAGCCAGGTCACCCTCGGTGCTAACACTCACCTGTGCGGTGCTTTTAACACCTCATTTCACACCAAAGCAGCAGAGACATCATTCACTTGTACTTGCCTTTCTCAGCACGATCCCGCTTTGCTCAGAAAAGCCCCCAGAATTCTTCCTGTCAAGCTCTGTCGGAAATGCCCAGCCTGGGCTGAGGCTTTGGCTGGGGTGAGTGGGTGGACAGCAAAGAGAAGTGGAAGCGGCTGCTCAGTCACTTTGCTGGCGCTGTTCGAACGCCTCCGAGACGTCACTGAGCCAGCCCCCGGGGGAAAAACGAGCACTCAGCTGCTGCTGGGACAGAGCCCAGCCACGCGCTCGCCCTGCTGCCACGGAGGATGCTGAGCAGCCATGGTCCCCTTTGCCACCGCCCTGGCACTGTGCCTGGCACTGCTCCTTGCCTGCCCGACGCGCAGTGAGTCTCTTGTGCTGGTTTTCGTCTTCCTGCTGGCTGGGGCTGAGCCCCACGGCTCCGGGTGGGCTCCTTGGAAAGGGGGAGCAGACAGAGAGGGGGTTGGAGCCACAGCCTGGACACCTTGGCTGGGTGCTCAGCCCTCAGATCCGTGCTTCGGAGCAGGGCATGCTCATCGCTTGCCTTTCATTGCTGCTTGGGAGCCCAAAGGCTCAACGAGGGGCACCAGCCTGGCTTGTCCGCACTGGTGTGACCACGAGGGGCCATGGTCACTGGGAACACAGTGCTGGGGTGGGTGTTTGCCAGCAGACAGCAGCTGCCGGGGAAACCTGCAAGGGAAAGGTGGCAGATGTACAAGTGAGGCTTTTCTGCCAGGTGACAATACCGAGATCAGGCAGGAGGTGTGAAAAAGTCTGGTTTCATCCAGGCAGCAGATGAGCAAAACAGGAAAGCCGAGTCCAAACAGAGCTGGTGGCAAACAGCAGGGGACGAGGGATGCAAATACAGCTCCTTTCTTGAGGCAGAAAAGAACTGAGAAGCCCCAGCTGGGCTGTCCCCAAAGAAAGAGGAAGGAGAAGAGGGGGATGAGTAAATCCTGAAAGTCAGAAAGAGAAATCTGGGCAAAGGCTTGCACGTTTCAGGTGGTCAGTGCTGTCACGTCACCCATCACGGGGCGATGCAGGAGGCTGTCCCAAGGCTGTCCCTGTGGGGCTGGTGGGACAGGGCTGTGCAGCCTCCCCGAGCTCACCGTGTGTCCCGCAGGTGAGGAGCTGGCCAGCCCCCAGCACGTGCGCTTCGCCGCGGAGGTGGCACGGCACCTGCTGAGGTGGGAGCCGGGGCACGACTCCCCCAGCAGCGCCCGCTACGACGTGGAGTACAAAGTGTGAGTAACACGAGGGGAAACATGGGGGTCCTGCCCTGCCAGGATCTGATTCCAGCTCTCTGCTCACCCCTGGTGCTTCTCCCCGCAGCTATGGCTCAAAAGTCAACTGGACAGCCATCCCAGAGTGCGGGAAGACCTCAGAGCACTTCTGTGACCTCACCTACTACACCCTGGACTCTGAGCGGCGCTACTATGCGCAGGTCAGAGCCGTGTCTGGGAACCGCACGTCCCCCTGGCAAAGGACCAACGCCTTCTCCCCACAGGAAGGTGGGCTGGGGTTTGCCTCTGTCCACGCTGCACTGGGGTTGGTGGGGTCAGGGCGCCAAACTGCTTGGGAAGAGCAGTGGGATGAATGAACGCAGGGATATTTCCCTCCACACCTCCCTGGAGGGCAGGCGGGCTGCGCAGGGGGATGGGTGCGACAGTCACAGCTCAGCCTGGTGCTGCAAAGGCTGAGAGCTGTGAACAGGAAACAGCCCTGACCTGCTGTTGTGACTGATCTGCTTCCAGCCGGCCTGCGCCTGGCGAGCAAGAGCCTCTCCGTGAGGGGCAACTCCATCCAGGTGCGGCTGCAGCTGCTCCTCCGCTCCGGGAACATCACCGTGGAGTACAGTGACTTCCAGAAGGAAATGACCCAGTACCACGTGCACGTCAGGAGGACACAGGACAACCACACGGTGAGAGGAGTTGCTGCTCCCGTGTTGTCCCCATCTGTCCCACATGGTGCTACTCAAGTGGAAAAACAGATTGCTAAAGCATGGTCTTCTGTAGGAGTAAATGCTGAGCTTTCTCACAGCCACAGCAGCACAGAGAGGTGTCTCTGCATGTTTTATGGCAGAGTTTTCCAGCTCTAGTGGGGATTTTGGGTCTATCTGCTGTCATGATTAGCACAACACACCCTGGGGACTTTCCCCAGGGGACAGAAAAGGAGGAGGAGGGAGGAAAGCAGGAGCTGGGGGCTCTCAGGTGCCAGCCTGTGCTCTGTTTGTTGCAGTTCAGAGTGCTGGAGAAGAGTGCAGAGTTCACCATCAGTGACCTGTTCTCGGTGACAGAGTACTGCGTGAGCGTGGAGCCCAGCATGGCCAACAGGCCCGTCCCCGCCACGCGCACCGATGAGCAGTGCATCACCACCGGCCACAGGGACGGTAAGTGGGACCCAGGGAAGGGGGGAATCACGAGATGCAGATCCCCCCCAGCCTCCTGGCCCTGGAGATGTGGGGGTCCACGCCAGGGCAGCCTCTCTGTGCTGTGTGCACTGAGGAATCCCCCTCTCCCCCCTCACCTGGTCATGTCCTCTCTTGCAGGGAGCACAGAGCTTCTCTCGGGCATCCTCAGCTCCTCCTTCATCATCCTGTTGCTGCTGGGCCTCCTGGGGGCTCTGCTGGCACGCACCTACATAAGGAAACCTGTGAGGACGCCGTCTGCCCTGGTAAGGCAGGGACAGTGCCGTGGCACCCTCTGCAGCCAGAGCAAGGCTGCGGCTTGGGGAGTGCTTGCAGAGGTGGGCACCAACCAGGGGTGAAGCACAGCTCACTCCTCTCTTTCTCTCCCTCCCAGAAGTCCTTCATGAAGCAGAGCTCGCTCTGGGTGGAGCATGAGCCCCCATCCTCAGGCAGCCTGGACGCAGACCCCATCCAGCAGCTCTTCCTGGGCCAGAAGGAGCCCCAGCCAGACAGCAGCCCTGACGGCAGCACCAGCACAGCTGAGCTGTCCCTGGAGCAGGGCTGGAAGCTCCCAGCATGGCCCAAGGACCAGCTGGGGCCCACAGGGAGCAGAGACAGCAGCGGCACCAGCACCGACAGCGGCATCTGCCTGCACATCCCCTCCTCCTCCTCCTCCCTGAGCTGCTCCGCAGGCCCCGAGCCCCAGGGCTACAGGCAGCAGCTGCCCACTGCTGAGGACAGTGGGGTGGGCTTGGAGAGCCCCTGCCCTGCTCCTGGCTGCTCCTCTGGCAGCGGGAATGCCAGCCCAGGGGAGCCCGGGCTCTCGCCCACCATCCAGGAAGACGTGGAGTTCCGGGGGTACCTGCAGCAGTCCAAGGGCACCGTGCAGCCAGAGCAGGCCCTGGACAAGGGAATGCCCCTCCTGGGCTGTGCAGGGTCCGTGCAGGGCCTGGGCAGCACCGACACCGTGCTGGACATTGAGTGCTCCGAGCTGGCCGTGTCCAAAGGGTATTTGAAGCAGTCGTCTCCCGAGCATCCCCTCACGCAGGACCTCGCTCCATGGGGAGCCCCTGCCTGGGACTTCTCCAGCCAGATGGGGCCCCAAGCCCCCACTCTGCTGAGCTGGGTGGCTCCAGGTGCTCCATTGACCTCCAAAGCCAGCCCTGAGCTCCTGAAATCTCCCTTCGACCTGAGCATCTTTGACAACACTGCCTTCCTGGGGACGCTGCCGCTCGTCTCCAGCCTCAGCTCCGACTGGATCACGCTGCCCATCAAGCCCCTGACCCGGCTCGGTGGGGACAGCAAGGACAGCCGCCTGTGACCCGTCCTGAGGGCCACCAGCCCTGCACACTGACCCAACTACCTCGTCTGCCACTGGATAAGCTACCGCCAACCCCTGAATGTTCACGGTGCCGGGCCCAGACGTGGCCCAGGAGCACCAGCTCGCCCTTGGTGGGGCTGCTTTGGCCCTGGTCCTGCTGTGGGCAGCCCCCAGTGCGTCCCTCCAGCCAGTCCAGCTAATGGGAACAGGGATGGGCTGTGCTGGACGGGCTCATCCCGACCTCCTCGGGCCACCAAGGATGCACACCAGGGCACCTCTGCCTTGTCTGCCCTCAGCAACCCAGCACGGGGCGCAGGGCCACTCTCAGGGCCTGGGGCAGTCCTGTGCTTCCACTTCCCCCTTTCCTGGGCCAGCACTGGGCTCCTCCTGCTGATGTCCACACTTCTGATGCCATCCTGGACTTTCACAACACGGACACCAAAAGCAGACGTCAGCCTGACATCAGCACCCTGCCTGACCTCTCATGGATGGACCGAGGGACTTTTCTGACCCTACAGAGACCCTTCAGCATCCAGCCCCTCTGGGAGAGCCCCAGAACAGGATACGGGATGCACCTACAAGCCCAGCACGAGCCAGGGCAGTCCTACCCACACTATGGTCTGTGTTCTGCCACTGTTGGACACAGACATTATTTATTGCATTTCACTTGTAAATACAGAAAGGATATGATGCTATTTACTTGGTCCACTTGTCTGTTCATCCTCTCCTAAGGCCAAGCTGAGCTTTCTGTTTCCAGATTTGGACATCCCCCATCAGCAAAGAGCAATGTGCCTTTGCCTCACGTGGGGAAGAGCATTTCCAGATCACAACTGGGAAAAAGGAGAACCAAGAGCTTCTCACGCACCTGAGTTCCCAGGTGGTTGTCCCTGGGGAATTTGTGGGAGCAGTCACCAGAGGAGCAGCAGGGAAAAGGAGCTGGGCTGCTCCCAGTGATTCCACAGGGATGCACATCCCATGGGACAGCGCGTGGGGACATCACCAGGGGAGGACAGGAGCAGAACAAATCAAACCCAGGGGTGGAGGGAACCGGGGAAGGCAACAATCAGGGCTCTGCTCTGCTCAGCAACGTGGTGTTCAGTCATAGGCTGGGCCCGATGATCTCAGAGGTCTTTTTCAAACGAATTGATTCTGTGATGCTCTGAGCAGGTGTCGTCAGAATGGAAACAGGATGAGACGGAACAGCTCACTCTGGGTCACCTTCCAGCTCACAGGGAAGGTTTTCCAAAAGTGACTCCGTTTCCAAGAACCTTCATGGCGGGATAGTCCCAGTAAAACTGCTGGTTGAAACCCTCTTCGGGGAGGTGTTTTTCAGGTGAAGGGTTTTTGGTTTTATTTTCAGGTTTTCCAGCACAGGCAGCAGGAGGGGGCTGATCCTTGCTGTGTTTCCTTCTCTTACATCTCACGAGGCACTGCTCGCACGTGAGATCCATCCCTGCATCCCACAGGAATGTGGAGGGCACTGGGAGCCTCCTCCTGCCCCTCCACTGGCCCCATTTCTTCTGTCTCTGCATATTTTGGGGGTTGGAGCTTTTCGCTTTCTTTTTAATTTTTTTCAACTTCCTCTGGAAAATGGAGTCATCGAACTCGTTGCTTTTTTTTTGTTGTTGTTTTTCTTTTAAACGCCGCTGACGTCAGGCCTTGTGGCCGGATCCTGCGTTGTGCAGAGCTCCGCCAGATCCTGCTCACCACGGAGGGCTCCCAGGCCCCAGGGGGTGGCACTTCCCCCTCTCCATGAGCAGTCAGAGCTCTCCTTTCAACCAGGAGAAAGCCACAAACCACAGGGTTTAGCTTCGATAGCCGCAAGCACAGATGCTCCCCCTGACTCCACGGAAATCCCACTCGGTCCTCACGGGTTTCCCTACACACAACCACGTGGGCCTCATGAGGTTTTCTTCCTTTTTCTTCTGAGAGAAATTTGCAAAGAAATGGTCCCAAGGCCCCCTGTGCCTCACCAGCCCCCGCTGGCCAAGCAGGGCCCCTCTCCGTGGCCACAGAAGCTTCCCATGGCTGCTGTCCTGCTCCAGGCACTTCCACAGCCACTTGTTCTGCTGAAACCGAAGGCAATTGGTACAAAAAATCCAGGAGGAGCTCCACAGGGGCCTTCTGAGGCGTTTCCTTGCACTGGCAGTGCAGAGAACCAGCTTCCATGTTGGTGCAGATGCTGGATGGAGGAGGAGGAGGAGGTCTGAGCCAGATTTCCCATTCCCTCTGAGCCAGATTTCCCGTTCCCTCTGAGCCAGATTTCCTGTTCCCTCACGGCGTCTTCTGCAGTTGCACAAATCCAGCCACAATCTGGGGCTCCTGGCCCTCCTCCTCAGCTGGTTCCCTAAGAACAATCTGCTCCCAGGTCTCTGGGCATGCAGGAGGCTGGGTGGTCTCTGAGCCGTGGGGAATGGGGCTGTTTCCTCCAGGATTAGTGCTGAGGAATCCTGGGATAAGGCTGCATGCTCTTCCTCATCCCAAGAAAGGGGAGGCCAGTGCAGGCCCCAGGCACCTCCTGTGCTCCCATGGCTGTGGAGGGCCAGCGAGAGAATTGAATATGGAGGAGCTGCTCAGGGAAATTGTGGAGTTTCCCCCTCTGGAGATATCCCAAACCCATCTGGATGCGTTCCTGTGTCACTGCTCCACGTGGCCTTGGACAGAGGGGGGCTGGGCCAGATGTTCTCCAGGGGTCCCTTCCAACCCCAACGATTCTGTGATTCCGTGAGGCTTTTTTAGCAACAGAAACTGCACCATTGCCATTTCAGTCGAAATCCAACAATTCAGGGGCTGTTTATCACAGAAGTGAAAATGGAGGAATTCCCCCCAGCCGGTTTTGGTTGCTTTTTCTGTTGGTGCTGGGCGGTGGGTGAGAGGCAGCGAGAGGAAGCACTGCAAGAGCACCCGGGCTCCAGCTGCATCCCTCTGTCCCTGGCCACACGTCCCATCCCAGGGACAGCCAGGAAGGAAACACAAACCAAAGCCTGTGCGGGGAGAAACCAAAACCAGAGCCCAGGGAAAGCCCCTGGAGCCCCCCAGCCACAGGCAGGACTTTTGCTGGAAAATCTGTGGGACTGTCCTGGGGAAAGGTGCCATGGCCAGGGGCTACAAGGCAGCACGGAGGCTTTGGGGCACAGCACTGGGGGACGGGGGGGACAGGGGGATGTCCTACCTGCTCACCAGCCCAGCTCCCACCTCACGGCCCCTGGTTGTGGAAGGGCTCGTAGCCGCTGCCCGAGGTGCCCAGTGAGCCACTGATGCTGAAGGGTGGCACCAGCTCCAGTGCCACTGACCCCAGCCCGCTGCAGGGAAAGCAGAGAGGTCACCAAGCTGCCTGTCCCCCTCTAGCCCCTGCCAGCCCCCTGGCAACAGCAGAGCTGGGTGGATTTGGGAGTGGGGAGGGTGTGTGACACCTTGGCACTGCACAAAGGGAGCTGCCAGCCTGCCCTGGTCCTCCCATGGTGTCACTCACCGCGAGTGGTAGAGGTTGAAGACGAAGTCAGGCCCTGGGGAGGCAGGAGGAAGAGGAGGGAGAGGTGTCAGAGCCATGTGGTGCCATGAACACACCTCTGCTTTGCCGTGAGTCTGTGTGGCGGGGGGGGGGACAGGCAGGACAGCCAGCGGGACAGCACCAGGACATCACCGTGCATCCCTTCCTCACCTCAGAGTGCCCCCAGCTCGGCCCAGAGCCCCCGTGCACCAGGGGACCCCATCCCCCATGCTCCCCACATCCCAGTCCCTGCAGCCCCATGCTCCCCACATCCCAGTCCCTGCAGCCCCATGCTCTGAGCCCTCCTTGCCCTGTTCCTCCTGTCCCCTGCCCTGTTCCTCCTGTCCCCTGCCCTGTCCCTCCTGTCCCCTGCCCTGCCCATACTCACGGCGCCGGGAGCGGCCCCTCCGGTACCACCGGATGAAGGTGTAGCCAAAACTCGCCAGGATCAGCAGGGCCAGCCCAATGCCCAAGACAACCCCGATCACCTTGATGGGCTCTTGTCCTGGAAAGCAGAGGGAGGAGGGGGTCTGCAGACGGCCACCTCCGGGAGCCTGGGGGTCCCTATTGTCCCCTGCAGGGTCAGGACACCTGGGAGCTGGGGTACAACTCTCCGGCGTGCGCTGTCCCCACGGCCGGGAGGGACTGCACCCTGCAGGGCTGTCCAGGATTGTGGCACAGAGATTTTTGCTACCCCCAAAGGCCCATGATGGAGACCACCGCTGTCCCAGGTGAGCTGGCAGGTGGGACGGTCACTGGGAAGGGAGCTGGCCACCCCGACAATGCTGTATCCCCACTCCTGGTCCCACTCACACCTTCGCGGGGTGATTCTCCTTTCCTGGTGGCACTGGAGCGGCCGATGCGCGCAGCCAGCCCCGCGCAGCCCCATTTCTGGGCTGGCAGTTCCCTCTAGAGGATGTTCTTGTTAGGACGAGCAGCCTCCTGCCGCCAGCGCCGGGCGGGGACGGGGCACGGACGGGGCTGTGCGGGACATCCGCGGGCTCTGCACCGCTCCATCCCCCGCAGCCGTGCCGCAGGGTCTGGCAGAATCCGGCACCGACCAACGATCCTGGCACTGTCAGGACACCGAGGTGCCCAGCACAGCCCCTGAGTATCGATTCCTGTGCTGAGAGTTCTTCTGGGGCTGTGCCAGGAGGGCGCAGGGGGTGTGGGCACTGCCCCGGAGCATGGTCAGTGCAGGGCACAGGGACGCGGTTCAGTGCGGCACCGGGAGCGAGGAGACAGCGGAAAAGGATGACCTAAGAGCAGCTAAATTTAGGCAGATGCCATCGGAGTGAGAACATTTCCCCTGTGGTCACGGTGTTTACACAGCGAGCAAGGTCCCCGGGCGTCCTGCAGCCCGCAGCACCCGCTCCACTTGATGGATCCACAAACAGCCGGGGCCGCAGAGCATCGCGCCGCAGCTCCCAGGGTTCGTGCAGAGGAGCAGGACCTGCCTGTCCTGCCCTGCCCCTTCCAGCCGGCGCTCCTGGCAGGGCTCAGGGTACGTGGGCAGCCGGTGTTTCTGCTGGGGCAGGAGCGAGCCGGAGCCCCGGGACCCCCGGTGTGGGTGAGGTCAGGGAGCTGCTGCAGCCGTGACTCACAGCGGGAGCTGCGGGGCAGGAGGAACGTGGTGCAACAGCCTCCCTGAATCAGCCGGCTGCCGAAACTGCCCCGTCTCCACGCCCACTGCCCGTGGGAGGGTGACGGCGTCGTGCCCAGGCCCTGCCCCGCGCCGTGTGTGGGAGGCATCCCTGCCCTGGCCCCCTCGGGAGCAGAGATCCCCACATCCCGGGGGATGGCTCCGAGCAGCACTGCTCGGGCAGAGCCACGCCAGCACTGAGCCCCAGCCCCAGCTCACGGGGCAGAGGGGAGGGAGGTCACCAAACCACTGCCCAGGCATAAACATCCCACCTCTGCCCCGTGAGGGTGACAAAGGCCACCCACTCACCTGTCCGGGAGTCCATGTCCCGGTGTTTTGCCACAGGAGCTGCTCTCGGTTATCCCAGGCTGGAGGCCGCTGCTGCAGAGCCCTGTGTGTGCTGGAGCCTGGCACGTTCTGCCTGTCCCCTCCTCTCCTGATGGCACAGCTGTCTCACTGCAGCGAGGCTGAGCACCAGTCCTGGCCCACTGGTCCAACTGGTTTGCAGGGAGAAAGCAGAGGAGCTGCAGCAGACACGACAGACAGCACATCGCCATGCCCAGCCCGCCTGCGCGGGCAGCTCTGCCCTCCCGCTGCTGGAAGAGGCTGAACTGGGAATACTGGGAGCCTGAGGGGCAGGGACACCCTGGACACAGGTGTGTCTAGCTCTGGCAAGGTGCTGGGGTGGCCGTGTCCTCCGACTGCCACCTCCTGGCAAAGACCAGCAGCCAGGAATGTGGCCGAGGCCCACGCAGACCCCAGGCTTGGAGCCTCATGCAGGACCCCAGGGGACAGGGAAGGACGGGGTGACCCTCACCAGCTGCCCCCCGTCAGACATGTCCCAGGATGGTGCACTTACAGCTGTATTGGATCCTCTTCTCAAAGTCCCAAACCACGGGGTCAGGCGGGAATCAACTCCTGCTCGTAGAAAGGGAAAACCACCTCCCGTGGCTGCAGGGAAAAGTGACAAACAGGTACAACCATTAACAGCTGGAAACTGGGCATCCAGGGGCAAAATTCCCCCCTGCTTCGTGCTGCACAGCCTCCGACCCTGCCGTGCCCCACGTCAGTGGCAGCGGGCGGCCAGGGCAGGAGCCAAGCCCGCAGCAGCCCTGCCCAGGGTGAGGACCTCGGTGCCAAGAGCAGAGGCGATGCCTAGGGCCTGCAGGGGTGCAGGGCCAGCAGAACACTGATGGGACAATGGGAATTGCAGCCCCCCAGGTCCTGGCAGTGGTCCCAGCCTCTCTGAGCTGGGACCACTCCTTGCTGGACAGCGAGAGGAAGGGGATGGGGGTGTGTCCGTGCGGCTCGGGGATGCTGGTGGCCACTCAGAGCCCTGGGTCATCCCTGGGTCATCCCTGAGTCATCCCTGCCTGACCCCTGCCTGACCCCAGTGGAGCCAGACGCCCAGAAACCTGTGTCATGCTGGGCTCTGGGAGCAGGGAAGGGTGACTGGCTGCAGCCAGACTCCAGGAAGCAAAGCCCCGGAGCCTGTAACACATCTGCAAACCTGAGCTGCTTCCTCAGAGCCTTCAGAACCTCAAAGGAGGAAGGGCTGCTCCTGCCACGCCGCCGCTCCTGGGCTGCTCTCCCCTCCATGGCAGCAGGGCTGGCACTGGGATGCTCTGGGGAGGCTGCCAGGACCTGCCAGGTGCACCAGCGACCCACAATGTGCCCAGCTCCCACTGCTGCAGCCCCTAAACCATTTTTCAAGCTGAAGTCTGCCACAGTAGCACAGGCAGCCTCTGGCTGGACCCTGCATCCCATATTCTCTGGGCATCGCATGGACCACGAGGGCTGAGGACACAGCCAGACGAGGTCCCCACACCTTCCAGGGGGGCTGGATCCTCAGTGTGAGTGTGGGGAGCTCTGCCCCTTACCTGCAGAGCCACAGGTGGATCCCTGGCCAGGCTGTGGGAGCGGGCAGGACCCCTCTGGCAGGGATGAGCTGGCACAGCGATGGCACAGCTCCCTGAGGTCGTGGGTGCTCCGCAGTCTCCCGCTGGCACAGCCACACGCCTGGCAGCAGCAGACTGTTGGGAAAGCCGGATTAGCACAGGGGAAGGGGGTAATTAGCTGCTCAGCACATCCTGCGCACCCAGCACCTGCAGCATGAGGGTGCAGAGGGCAGCCCGCAGCCTCCCCGACCCCAGCCCGCTCCCTGGGCCACCCTCACCCCGCTGGGGCAGTGGCTCCTGCACCGTCAACCTTCCTCCCACCCTGCCAGGCTAAGGCAAACCGCTCCATCCCAGAAGGGTTGATTATTCCTGGATAACCACAGATCCACGGCCCTCAACCATCCCTGAGAGCGCCCTATGGTCCCCCCCTGGGGTAGCCTTCCATGGGCACCCACTTGCCTTCCCTTCCCTTCAACTTCCCCCAGCTGTGATCTGGGGCTGGCGGGGACACACAGACCGAGTGACCCGAGAGCACAAACTCTCCTCCTTTCCTCCTCCACCTACTCAAACATCGGTTTGAAAACAACCCAGCGCAACGCGGAAGAGCCGGACAAAGAGCGGGATGGCCGTGGATCCTCTTATCATCAGGAGGAGCAGGAAAAATCAGTCCGTTCACTTCTGATAAGCTATTTGGTGACAGCAGCCCCGCAGATGAGTCACCTCCAGTGGCAGATGCTCGGGAGATTACCGCAGGTGGTGGTGCTGCTGATAGACCGGGTGTTGTATTACAATACAAACCATAATTCCTGTTTCACAACTCCCCTTGTGGGTTTTAAGGAGGGCCGGGGCGGTGCTGCCCCAGTGGGAGCGCGGCGTGGGCACCGAGCGCAGGCACAGGGGCACGGGAGCATCGCCGGCCCGGCTCCAGGGCACCGGGGCAGCCGCAGCCTCCCCGCGTCCCGCACCGGGGCAGATTTGCCGGGTTTCTGCGGGCAGAAGGACCACACCGGAGCTGGATGAACATGGTGAGTCACTGGCAGCGCTGCCCCTGGCCCCGGGATGGGCACCAGCCCCCCGCACACCCCGTGCCCGGCCGTGCTCCGGGCCCGGAGCGGTTCTGAGAGGATGGGACAGCCCAAGTCCACAGAGCTGCTGCTCCCCGGCCTTGGCAGCAGCCAGGGAAGGGTTTTCCCCCCGTTTCTCACACCCCGCCGTGGCTGGATACAGCACTTGGGTACCCCCACGAGCTCCTGCTCCCACAGTTCTGGGGCTGCCTTCCCCTCTCCCGGCCCCGGGAGCAGACAAGCAAGGCAGTGTCCCCCCTGCCGAGGGGAACAGGCCCTTCTGAAGTGTCTCATCCCATCCCTCGAGAAGGGGCTGGTTCCTGGGCACCGCCTGGGTGATTGCCAGGCCCTGCCACCCCCCAGTGCAGCTCCCAGCGCGACACTGCCGGTCCCTTTGCTCGGCACAGGGGACACACCTGTGCAGGAAAAGCCATGGCCACCAAACCCCAGCCTGGCATGCAGCCCCTCCTTGGGAGGGAGACGCTTCCCCGAGAGGGCAGGTACCTATGACCAAGCTCGCCGGGCACTGTAAAACCCTCCAGCAGAAGCACACTGGGACATCAACCCCTTCAGGGTGGGGAACTCACTCCCCACAACGTCTACACACATCCACGGGTTAAATCCCCGCAGCCAAGGAGTCACCCTCGGAATCTGATCACCCCACGAAGCTTGGTTTGGTGAAGGAACATCCCACCTGCTCCTGAGGGAGGGATGAAACCCAGCTCAGCACACCCTGCAGCCCCCCAGCACGGCTTCCCAGCTGGCGAGGGGTGAAGAGGTTCATCGGAACCCCACGGCTCTTGGGCCGGCACTGGCACAGCCTGAGCCTGCAGTGGCCGTGGACACCAAGCGCTCCGAGAGAGCACAGCAAGGGAGCTCGGTTAGTTTCGGTAGCATTGAGCTCTGCAGGGAGTCATGTGCCTCCACTCCACGCAGGAGCGGGCATGGCTCTCGCCTTGCTTTGGATTTAACCAGTGCAGCTCCTGCTCATGGTGTGGGTTTGAGAGGAGTCATGGTGAGGCAGCTCCAAGCTCTGAATCCCATTGAAACAGAAGTTCGTGGGCTGAAGAAAATGCAAGAAAAACCCCAAAAAACCCTAATAATCACCTATCTCATCTGCATCAGCACCAGACCTGGTGTCTTGGAAAGGAGCCCAGTGCTGGATGATGTGATGGGGACAAGTGTGGGTAGTGTGGGGACAGGCAGGGGCAGCCGTGCTGCTGCAGTGGGGCCTGGAGCATCCATCACGACCTGGGACCGTTCCTGCAGGGAACCGTTAGGATCCCATTATCCAGGTGGTGCCCAACCCAGGCCCATGGTGACACAGGAGGTCAGCATGAGGAAGGACCGGCCCCACGTTCCCTGGGCTGGCTGTGCTGAAGGTGTTGGTGCAGCATTACAAAACTCCCAGGCCTTCGGGAGCTTTTCCCTTCTCCGCAGAGAAGCGCCTCAGGAGGGGCAGCCAAGGTGGGAGACGCAGGACCCAGGTTCCCTTCCCATCCTGCCCTCCTGCTCCCAGCAGCTCCCTGCCACCAGGAAACAGGCTCTGCACCCCAGGAGCTGAGCAGAGCCCATCCAGGGGTGGAGAATTTGGCACAAGCTGCCCACACTCGGCACAGGCGCCGGCGGGGCCTGGCTTTGGGAGAAAGGCTGCTGGCATTTCCTCAAAGAGCCAGACACCAACATGCTGGGACACAGCCACATGGCACCAGGCAGGATCCAGTCCTCCCCGGCACAGGTCACTTCTTGTTCCCAAAACTGGCGGCCCAAGCCATGCGGCAGGGCCACAACAGCGAGGCACCGTTTCCTGGCACACACAGCCAGCCTGCCTTTGTGAGCTAACCCAGGGATAATGGCTTGGCACTTGCTGTAAAATCCTGCTGGAAGAGCGTGTGTGCATGGCTAAACATGCCCTGGCACCGTGACCTGGGCAGGGAGGGCTCAACTCTCCTCTGACCTGCTGAGGGCTGGCACAGCCCCCTTCAGCTGTGCCACATCCCCAGTGCCCCCACAGCGCCCTGCCAAGCCCCAGCCTCTGAGCCCTGGCATGGCACAGGGACCTCTGCTCTCATTTGAGGTGACAAACACCATCATCTCCAGACCCGTGCTGCTCTTGAAGTTCAGCAGTTGGAGCAAAGGCTTCCAAATCCCAAACCTTCCTGGATCGTGCACCTGGATCTGTGGGTTTATCACAGCGGGTTTAACCTTCCTTCCCTCTGTCCATGCAAAAATCTTGTCTTACCTGTGGTGGCACAGTCCAGAAGCAACAGCAAAGGAAAAGAGCTGACTGAGACTGGCGGGGCATGGAAGGGACCAGGCTCAGTGGAGCAGGAACCCTTTTCCAAATGGCTGCTTGGTGGCACAGCACAACCGGGGCTGGAAAGCACGGAGCAGACAGCTCCTGCGCCCACCTGAACCCTCCCAAAGGGGCTCTGGGCTTCAGCCCATCCACCAAGCACAGGCTCACAGCACCTGTCCTCCCATCGCCGGGGGTTTCTCGTAGAAGGGATTGTCACAGGAGGATAACTTTGAGGAGCTCAAGCGGATCAATGCCTGACTCATGCCCACTCCAGCCCTGGCTGTGTTTACCTCGTGTCCTAGCAGCAGCACAGCTCCCTCCCTCTCCCTCCCTCCCTCCCTCCCTCCCTCCCTCCCCGCCCTGGCAGTGCTGGTTCCCCTGGCTCGGGCTGGTTCCTCCGGTGCTCCTGCAGCCCGTGGAGAGCACTCGGGCTGTGCCACCCCGGTTCTGATCCTACTGAAGACACAACCCCGTCGTGACATGCCCGTGTGCCGCAGCCCCGCAGGCGTGTGTATTTTGACTCAGGGTTTCTCGGCACATCAGACAGCGCCTCTTTTGCAACATCTGTGACTTTTTAAGCCTCTGGTGTGTTAATGGCAGTAACTCTACACCATTGAGAGCCAGTTACTGGAATTGCACAGGTGGTGTCTATGGGAACAGGGCAGCAGGTGACCGCAGAGCCAGGCATTGTCACACAGGACGTGCCACCCCCATTCCCAGCAGCTCCAAAGCCACCTCTGATGGAGGCTGGGGCAGTTTCCCTGCTGCCCTCCCAGGACCGTGAGCTCACCATGGGCTGGCTATCCACACTCCAACACACCCTCCCATCTCCCAGCTGCTTTTTGGCTGCTGTTTCAGCTCATAACTGGTTTTCCCCTCTGCTTTGCAGGACTCGGCCTTGGAGCGGCTCAACAGCAGAGGTAACACCTGTGGGAGCTGGGAGAGATGAGTGGTGCCACGCTGAGCCCAGCCACGCAGGGCCACGCTCCTCTGTGTTGCAGATCCCTGCACGAGACCCAAATCCTCCAGGGTGTCAGAGTCCTTCAAGCGGGTCGGGATCCTCGTCCTGGCCGTGGTGCTCACCCTCGCCTGCCTGGTCGCCATCGGGTTCCTGGGTACAGCTCCTGATCTCCTCTTCCCCTCCTTTCTCACAGCAAACGCAGACCCAGCTCCTTGCTGAGCCCCCCGTGCCAGCCCTGAGCCTGCCCAGGAGCTGGGGCTCTGCGCTGAGCCCCCCTCTCCCTCCAGTGAAGATTTACCTGGACCACCACTACCTGTTCTGCAAGCAGCCCCTGAAGCTGGTGCCGCTGAAGCAGGTGTGTGACGGGCAGCTGGACTGTCTGCAGGGCGAGGACGAGGCCAACTGTCCCCAGTGGGTCCCCGAGGGGCCACCAGCCAGGGGTGAGTGCAGGACACCCCTGCAGAGCTCTGGGGGCTGGGCTGCTGCAGCCCCCTGTGCCAAAGCTGACTTTGTGTCTGCCTCCAGCCCGCGTTTCCAAAGACAGATCCATCCTGCAGGTGCTCAACAGCAACACTGGAGCCTGGTCCTGTGTGTGCCACGACCACTTCACCCCGGCGCTGGCCAGGGCCGCCTGCGAGCAGATGGGCTACAGCAGGTACCCGGCTGCTCCCCCTGCTTCACCTGCCCCTCTCCCTTAAAAGCTCTTCTGGAGCCGGGCTCTGCTTATCTGCAAAGCACTCAGAGCTCTGCACTAATGGTTTCAGTCCATCCCCAGCACGCAGAGCACTCTGTGAGTCCCCAGGAGCTGGCTCGGAGCCCTGGCAGCCTCCTGTGAGAGCAGAGTGCCGTGCCCCACTCTGTCACAGCCCACGGGCACCCTGCCCTGCTCCTGCTCTCCCTCCATCCCCCCTACCTGCAGCTCTGCCCTCCCCAGAGCAGCCCAGGGTCTCCCTGCCAACACAGCTCATCTGAGGAGGAGGCTCAGGGTCCTTTTAAGATGGGTTCTGGTGTTTGAGCCACTGTAGGAGCCCAAACTGAGCCAAACCTGGTGTTTTCCAGGCCCAAAAAGTCATTGGTTGAGGCTTTGAACAGAGTTCCCAAATGTCACAGCAGCAGGGACCCCCTGAGTTCTCCCAGAGCCAGCTGCTCACCCCTCTGCATTGCAGGGAACACTCTCCCCTCCTTCAGTTGCTCCTGTCCCTGGTCCTGGGCTCAGTGTCCTGGCCCTCCAGGGCTCTGACATCCCCACTTTGGCATCCCTGTCCCGAGGAAGCCCCTTTTTGCTGCGGGATCCAGGCTCCCGAGGTGCTGGGGCTCCAATGCCTGTCCTCCCCCACACCTGAAGCCCTGTCCCCCCATGTCTTCCAGCACCCCGACTTTCCACGGAGTGGAGGTGGGTGCGGGGCAGCTGCCACCTCCCTACGAGGTCGTGCTGAGCAATGGGAGCATCCAGGTGCTTGAGCCGGGCAGGTGAGTGGGGAGGGTGTGGGCCCCAAGCAGGAGCCTGTGGTGCCTGGCAGAGGAGCCAAATCCAGCTCTTTTCCTTCCTCTTGCAGGAAATGCCTCTCGGGGTTGGTTGTGTCACTCTTCTGTTCCAGTAAGTACCACGGTGGTGGCTGCACCTTGCGGGCTCTGGGGCCTCGCCCTGCTCCAGGTCCTCGCTCCTGGCACGGCCCAGTGGGAGCGTGGCTCCATCCCAAACCCATCCCGCAGTGTTTGTGCGAGGAAAGCTGGATTTAATTACTGCTAACCTCGTTAAGGCAGCACAAACCTCCCAGAAACAAAACTCCTAAGGGAGGCTTACCCAGCTGCCTGCCTGGCTTTACTTTTACCGGCGAATTACCCTGATTAAACTAATTATCCTGGGGGGCTGGACCGGGCAAGGGATGGCTGGATCCCTTCCAGCAAGCCTGGGGATGAGGGGTGACAGCAGTGCTGAGGGCATGAGGCACGCTGGCCACGCTCCTGTCCCTGGGAGCCTCCGTTTGCTCTGTCCCAGCCAATGTGTCGCCTCACAGACTGCGGGCAGAGCGGGAGGACGCCGCGGGTGCTGGGGGGCAGCCCGGCTGCCATCGAGACGTGGCCCTGGCAGGTCAGTTTGCAGTACAGGAAGGAGCACATCTGCGGGGGCAGCATCATCGGGCCCGGCTGGGTCCTGACGGCCGCGCACTGCTTCAAGTGAGTGGGCACCTCCCCGCTGGGTCTGAGCCGTGTGTGGGTTCAGTGTCCTGTGATTCCCAGTTTGCACAGGGCTCTGGGCCTGTCCCCGTGGGGGGACGAGCGGTGACAGCGCTGTGTGTGCGCAGGAACAACCCCATCATCCAGAGCTGGCGTGTGAAGGCCGGCTCCGACCTCCTGTCGGGCACTGCCACCTTCGCTGTGGAGAAGGTGTTCCTGGCAGAGGTGACACCCGCGTCCCCCAAGGACAATGACATCGCCCTGGTGAAGCTGCGTTCTCCTGTGCATGACACAGGTGAGCCTGGCAAAGCCCTCCTGTGGCAGGAGTCACCGGTGTCCCCTGATGGCACTGGCATGTGGGCTGGGAGGGTGATGCCCGGCATGGCAGTGTTCCATGGGCACCGAGTGCTGGGGCAGGAAGCGGGGTACCCGGCTGGTGGCTGTCCCCAGCCAGTCCGGGCCCCTTCCCGGTGAGCTCCCCCAGACATCTCTGTTCCAGACAGCACCAAGCCCATCTGCCTGCCCTATTTCGACGAAGAGCTGGTGCCGGGCACGCCCCTGTGGGTGATCGGCTGGGGCTACATGGAGGAGCACGGTGAGCGGCACAGCGTGGGGGTGACAGGGACAGGGCAGAGCCCCCCAGCACTGCTGGCAGGAGCAGAGGGGCTGGAGGGCTCCCTCCTCACCCTGAGAGGCTGTGGGTCACGCAGGGAAGCTGTCGGAGCGCCTGCAGCAGGCCGAGGTGCAGCTCATCGACAAGCGGAGCTGCAACCAGGCCGCCTACCACGGCGATGTCACCGACAGGATGCTGTGTGCCGGCCTGCCCCAGGGCGGCGTGGACACCTGCCAGGTGGGGGCCCGGGCTGGACACGGGAGTGGGTCCGTACCCATCCATGACACGGCTCCTCTGAGGGAGGAGCTGTATGGGAACGGCTGCTGTGAGCAGTCAGGTGTGCAGGCCCATCCTGAGGGTCTGTCCTTCACAGGGGACAGCGGCGGGCCCCTCCTGTACTCGAGCGGGCACTGGCAGGTCGTGGGCATTGTCAGCTGGGGCCAGGGCTGTGGGACCCCCAGCACGCCCGGCGTCTACACCAGCGTCCGTGCCTACCTCGACTGGATCTACGCCGTCCGCAGGGTCAGTGCTGTCCTGCTCGAGGGGCAGAGGCGGCTCCCTTCAGCTGAGCTGCCTCCTTAAGGACACAGCTACTTTCCTCTTGGTTTTGGCTGTGCTTTCAAAGCTTTCAATTCCTTCTGTGCCTCTCTCTCCTTGCAGTCGGAGCTCTGAGACCTGCGGGAACAAGACACTCTTCGTCCCAAGCCTCCCTTCCCATCCCTCTGCCCTTGCTCTGGCAGCAACAGGGACACAGATCTCTGGCCACGGAAGGTGAGCAGAGGCTCCCAAACCATCGCTGGCAGCTGTGATTTAGGGCGCCAGAGCCCAGCCAAGGAGGCAAAGGGTGACTCGGAGTGACAGCCACTGATCCCATGAAGGAATCTCACCAGCTCAAGCTCCCTTCCGGAGAAAGATTAATTTATTGCCCTGTGCTGACCCTGCTGTGGCAGGGTGGCTCCTGGGGGGCCAAGCTGCTGTGAGCTCACTCCTGTTGTACAGAGAGAAATTATGTTTGATGTTAGAGCGTTCCCCTATTCCCATTAAAGGAAAGGATTTGTTTTTTCATACAGCCTCCCCAGCCTTTGTCCTGCTTCCTCACAGGGTTATTTTTACCCAGCTGCCCCCCCAAACCTAAACAGACACCCCAGACACTCACAGCAACCCCAAACCACAGCGAGTTTCTCTAGTAAACGTAAACTTTATTTCATTCAAGGCAAAGCTAACTAAACCTCTACAGTGCAAAGATGTGCTGTAAGTCATCACACAGCCCGGCGCGCACACACCCCGTGCTCACACGCAGGTTCCTCTCACACAGCTTTACATCTGCTTGGACACACACACGTGCCTGTGGCAGCACACTCTCCCAGGGGGGCCCTCTCCCCAAAATGCCCCGGAAAGCCTCTGCAGCCCCCCCAAAGCCCCGGTGACAGCAGGGGCCCCACCGGTGCTGGCACAAGCCCCCGAGGCAGCCCGCTCCCCCGGAGCACCCGTGTGCACATGGAGTCACATTCCAAAAACTGCTTATGTGGACTTTTCCCATCAAGCCAGAGGAGTAATCCATGCATAGTGCAGCATTGCATATCCGGCGGGAAGTGGAGCTGCGTCCACTCACCGGCTAAAAAAGGCCAACAGGTTAGGACAGCTAAAAATAGTTCTTTAAAAAAACTCCCTTCCTCCCCTCGCTGTCCTCCCCCACGGGAGGGCTCCTCCAAGGGCGGGCCGGGGGTCTCTCGGGGTGACTGGGAGGTTTCACAGGTGGCAGTGGTGTGTCACAACACCTGGCACCAGAGCGCCTTCCTCCCCGGGATGGTGGCAGAGCCGTGCAGGGCACCTCACACCTCCTGAGAGGTAGCTCAGATTCTCTGTCCCCAGCTTACAAATGGGGACACTGAAGCACAGAGAGGTCAAGTGATTGGCCTGAGGGTCCCACAGACCATCAGAGAGAAGATCAAGGTCTCGACTCCTACATGTCTGTCTTAGCAACAGCCAAGGGAACCTGCCTGGGGCCAGGTGCCTGTCCCTGTCCCTTGTCCCGAGCACACAGCTCTGCTCCAATGGGTGCCCCTGAGCCCAGCCTGGGGTGACCAGCCCGCTGTGCACCAGTATCTCCAGAGAAGGTAGCACCCAGCCTTTCCTTGCTCACCTTGGCCACCAAATCCTTGCCTACCTCCCACTCCAGCACCTCTGCCAGGGCACAAGCCCCCACAGCAAGTCGTGGCTCAGCTGTGAATCCCAGTTTACTGTGGGGACGGGGGAGCCGCCTGTCCTGCAGCTTCACTGTCAGACACCCACAAATTGGAGAAATAGGGAACAAATCACATTTTAAAGGACATTGACAAGCTCATTTGTAGCTCTCTCACTTCGTGTCTCACATCCTTGTGAGTCCACTCATGAAGACCCCCCGGCTTTCTGCAGCACCCCTCACCCCAGAGCACTTCACCATCGTTAGCCAAGGACCCCTCACACCCACCCCGTGAGGTAGAGCAGTATTATTGTCCCCATTTTACAGATGGGGAAACTGAGGCATGGAGAGGCAGAGCAACTTGCCCAAGGTTGCCCAGTGGGCCGGTGGCACAGCCCTGGCCCGGCTCCCCTCGCCAGGGCTCGGCTGTGCTCCCTCCCTGCGTGGCCATGGACGCCACGGTGAAAGGGAAACGCAAGTGGCTGCTTTCCCCCTGGAATCTCATACAAAAATATCCACGTAACGCGTTCAGCCTTGGCACCAGCATCAAAAGCATCGCTGCTCTGAGTGCCGAGCTCCAGAGAGAGGGGAGGGGGCGGCACAAAGCCGGGGAGCGCTGCCAGGATGGCTGCCTGGGGAGAAGCACCCCTGCTCCCAGGGATGGCCCTGCACGGAGACAAAGCCAGTGTGAAATGTAGCATCCCCCCCTATCGCGGGCCAGCAGTGACCCTGGGACACGGCCAGCCGCCCAGCCTGCTGTGGGAAGGACCGAGGCACAACCAGGGTCTCTCACGGATTTGGTTCTCCATTGTGCTTAACACAGCCCTGCTTCCTCCCGTGCTCCTGTGCCACTCCATCTGCACGGCCAGCTCGGAGCATCCTTGCCCTGCTCCAGAAACCTTTCCGACGAAGCAGGAGCTCCCAGCCACCTCAGGTCAGCATCGCCAGCACCCACCGTGCCACCCTCCGGGCACGCCGGGACCCCCGCTGGCCCAGCACCCGCCCCCAGGCCCCGGCCCCCGCCCTACCTGCCCGGCACCCTCCTGCCTGTGCTCTGAGCGGAGCCGGCGGCTCCGTCTGCCCCAGCAGCCTCCCAGTCCGAGTCCGCGAGAAGCTCCCAGTCCCCCCGGCAGCCGCAGCCTTCTCCGAGAAGCAGTGCAGGTTGCAGGCACGTGTGTAATAGAAACATGTCTCAAGCGTTGGCAGTTCGGAAAGAAAACAAAAGGGGAAGGCTCGTCCCCTGCCCGGGCTCCCGCGGCGGGGCGGGGCGGGCTCGGGGCGCTGCTGCTTCGTTCATGCCTTTGGTGGTGCTTTTTGTTCCGCCTTGGAGCCGGCCAGGCCGTTCTCGGTGTTGTCGTTCCCTGACGAGCTCACCAGACACTCCTTCCTGCACGGGGAGAGCACACGGCCAGCTGGCAGCCCCTGTCCCCCGGCCCCGCTCACCGCGACCCCGCGGCAGCAGCCCCGCACTCACTTCCCGTCCTGCATCTTCTTGATGATGAACAGGACCACCCTCTTGATGAGCATGAAGAGGATGAGGAGGCCGATGAGCCCCCCCACCACGCCCACGATGATGAGGGTCACAGTGTTGTCTGTCTCCACCACTGCGAGAGAGAAGGTGCTGAGGGGGCTCGGGAGGGGAGCAGGGAGCTCCCAGCTGCACATCCCACCCCAAAAAGCCATCACCCCCTCCACCCGAAGGCCCCACGAGGCCTCCAGGGATGTCAATCACCGCCATGCATCACCACAACTGTGAGCCAAGGAGGCTGTCACTGTGTGTTGGCATTTCCACCAGCCCAGTGCCACCCCGGTGCCCTGGCCAGCACTCACTCTTATGGACCACGGTGAGGAAGATGGTGGCGTTGTGCTGGGCGTTCTTCTCCTTGGGGTTCTTGACATGGCAGGTGTACTTGCCGGCATCGCTGAACTCCACGTTGTTCAGGACGATGGAGATGTTGTTGTCCTTCTTGGTGGTGGAGCCGACAAACTCCACACGCGGGTTGTGCTGGATGACGGTGGGCTCCGAGGCTTTGTTCTTTATCTTGCCATGGTAAATCTGCAGAGGCAGGGAGGCAGGATCAGCTGGGTGAGGGAAAGGCTCACATCCTCCTCAGGGTGCCCAGACTCAGCTCTGCACGCACAGACACTCGTGCCAAATGTCCCATTACACCCCATTAAAGCAGGAATGGCCGTGGAGAGGAACCTGATGCGCATCCTGCTGGGAAGCAGCAGATCCAACCTGTCCTGAAGTAATGGAACAGACTATGCAAAAAATGGGAGATCCCTAGAAGCGAGCTCTTTTGCTGGCCAGAACTGCTCCAAACCAGCCGTCCTGCTGAGGAATTGAGGAGCCAAATATTCCCAGCAGGAAGCAAATCTGTACAGAACCTTTCATATTTCAGTGCAAGCGAAGGAGGAGGAAATGAACCATATTTTGCCCCAAGTGCAGATTTGCACCTGAACAGCCAATTTATGAAAACAAATGAGCCTGTGGGCAGCAGCAAACCTAGAACAGCTTTGTGCCAAAAGCACGGATGTTCTGGGGTATTTGAGTCACCCCGTTTGCACAGCCCTGTCCCCCCCAGAGCTGGTGGCACTTGGAGAGAAGGGCATCCTGCATGAGGAGAAAGGGAACAGCGAGAACTGCAGTGCCGGGCTGTGCTGGGGAGGCACAAAAGGACCTGCCAGGAAAGCAGAGGCAGAGCCCAGAGAGCCACCCACCAGCTCTGTCGAGTTGAAATACCATGTGAAGACCAGGTCCTGGAAGCCTATGCAGGTGGTGAAGGTGCAGGGCAGCAGGACATTGGAGTTATTCAGAGCCATCACCGTGTTGGTCTTCCCCACTGACACCTCCAAGGCGAAGGCGATGGCAAAGACGTGCAAACCTGGCAGGGAGAGGGGAGGAGAGAGTGAGGCCATGGGTTTGTCACCCCTCGTCCCCTTTGGCACACCAGGCTGCCATGGCAGGAGCAAAGGTGCCTGTCCCCAGCCCCAGAACTGCTCGGTGACAGAGGGGACCTGCTCCTGCAGAAACTGGGGCTGGGTCACCCACAGAAACAGCGCGGGTTCAAAGGGAACCAGAATATCCCCACGAATAAAGCGTGCAAATGAGAGCCCTGATTTGCATGTTATCCACAGGCCTCCAGCTAGACCTTCAAGGGGGAGAAGAAAGCCAAAGCGAAGCAGAGCTCTGTTCTTCAGGCGGGAGCTGGAGCAGTAATTAGCGTGGCTGTCCTGGCCGCCTGCCACCCGCTCGCCCTCCTGCAGCCCTGCCCGGCCCTCCGGAGCAGCCCCTCACGCCCGGGAGCCGAGAGTCCCAGCTCCCTCTGGAGCTGCCAGATGACCTTCAAACTGCAGGATGCAGCTCTCCCTCTCCTCGCCTCCCCACGAGCAGGGAGAGAGGAGCAGGTAGGAGCCCAGCTGCAGCTGAACGCTCCTGGGGTGCAGGGACTGGCATTGCACTGGGCTGGGCCACCACTGTCCCCACAGATCCTCTCTGGGGGCACAGGGATGCTCTGGTCCTGGCCAGAGAAGCAGCCCCGCTCCCCATCCCCAACCCACCACGGCCCCATCCCGTTGGTGCGATGTGGCACGGCTAAGATGTGACACGGCCCAGCAAAACACTGTCCTTCCCTTTCCCGGACCTCAGCCACCCCTGCAGAGCTTTCCCTGGGCACAAAATCCAGGGGACACAGCTTTTTCCATGGCTACAAGCTGATTCCCAGCTGCCCCAACACCTCAACTCAGACACGCTGCCCTCAGTCTGGGATTCACCTCTCTCTGCAGCCGCCTCAGCTGCTGATTTATTCTCCCACACAAGCCAGTGCTAACAACTCCCCAGGCACATCACAGCCGGAGCCAAGCCCGGGAGCCCTGCATCCTGGGCTCCAGGCCCTGCTGCAGTGCTGCATTGCAAGCACTGCAGGCGAGGAGTTATTTAACTTTACACAGAAGCACTCCTCATTTTGCTCGAGAGGCCGGAGCTAACGTCAGGGAGTGGTTCCCGGCAGATGGAATCTCCTGCAGTTGTCAGGCTTGAAGAGCAGCCCTGGGGATGCTACAGAGGGGACTTCATAGGCAGGAAGTTGTCCCCCTGGAGCAGGAGTTGGCAGAGGGATGCCTGGCTCTGCAGGTATGTCTGAGCCTGCAGTGTGCTGCAAGCGGACACTCACTCACAGGAAAGATGATTCCTTGCAGCTTGTAACACTTTAAATCCTGTCTGCCACCCTTAGAACGCAATCTGGATTGAGTGTGTGGGGTAAATCGAGGCTGACCTTGTTCCTGTCATCCTGTGCTCTCAGGAAGACAAAATTGATACGTTACCACTAAATAAAGCACCGAGGAAAACACGCTGGGGAGCACTGACTGAACCTGCCACGAACCAGCTCTCAGCGCTGCTTCTCCATACACGCCCAAAGCTGATGCACTTTGCACCACCAACCCCCCAGCCTTCAGGGCCACTCCCTGGGGGCTCCAGGCTCCCTCCCGTTGCCTGCGGGCACCAGCGGTTCCCAAAACACAGCCCAGGGAAACGGGGAGCGGCCACTCCTGCTGCTGCCAGAGCCTTGGCTGCCCGCGCTTTGCTCTTGCCGAGGGTGAGCCCCCCACAGTGAGGGGGCTCGCTGAGCACTGTGCTCCCCCAGGACTGCCATCTGTGGGAAAGCTGCTCTAGGAAAACTTTCACTGCCCATAAAAGTCAGCGTGACATCCTGGCGCAGGCAGCAAGCCGTGCCTGGCAGGCTGGCCGGGCTCCTCTCCAGCGGGGATCAAAGGGAGGTGCTCCTTGGCCAGCCCGAAGCCAGGTACGGGGCGCTCTGGGACAGGACACACGGCCCGCACCCCTCCCATGGAAGGGGCTCTGCCGTGGCTCCCTGGTGCAGCCAGGAGCCCGCTGCCACTCCCTGCGGGGCACGGCATCCCCGAAACCTACAGAAACACGGAGACCCGCCCCGCACTCGCCTGCCCAGCGCCCTCTCCAGCTCCCAGCCCACCTGAGCGACCCGTGGCACCAGGTTCCCACCTCCACGCCCTGGACCACAGATCCCCGAGTGGTCTCAAGCGTGTCCGAGTCTCTCCTACCACCCCTCTGCCAGCCCTGGTGCTGGCACCCAAATCTCGCAGGGGGTCAGGTACTTACATGAATTTTTGTGTCTCCAGCACCCTTAAACTTAAGAACTATGCCCTCTAAAACGCATCCCACAGGAGTTCCCCAGCAGCTGAGCGCTGCACAGCCAGCCCTCGGTTCCAGGCTGACATGAGGACGACCCACGGGAGCAGGAGTGCAGCGGGTGCGTGAGGCCGATGCAGGTGGCTGGAGCCTGCCCCAGGTGTGCAGTGGGGAGGGGACGGCTGCCAGCCCCTCCCCGCACCCTGTGGCAGGGGATCTCGGGCATCCCTGGACACAGGGCTGGGCATCATGCTCCAAGCAGCGGCCCTGCAGCGCGGGTCGTTCTCCGCGCCAGGGACAAGCACATGCGAATGGTTGTTGTACCAAATGAACTGTAAGACAATGACCTGTCGGCGGGCGTGCTGGCGCTGAAGCAGTGCACGGCCTCCCCGCGGCCATCCCCCGGTCCCGGGCAGGCAGGCAGCGCGGTCCCCGCTCGCCGGGCAGCGCAGGAGCGGGGCAAAGCGGGGTGCAGCCGCAGTGCTCGCAGGAGAAGCGCTGGCGACGGGAGCGCCGGTGCGGGCAGGGCAGGGGCTGGAGCCGGGACTTCGGAGCTCGGGCTCGGCTGCGAAGTCACCTTGGCCAAGTGACTTATCCCCGGCGCTCCGGACCGTCCGTCTGCAGAGCGGAGAGCGGCGTTAGCGCCCGCGGGCGGCATCCCCGGGCGCGGCGGGCGGGGTGCAGGGGCTGGGCGCGGAGCGGGGTTCCCCCGCCTCGGGCTGCCGCGGGTCCCCGGGGCAGGGTCCCCGCCGGGAAGCCGGGGTGGGGGGACACAGGACGCGGGCGGTACCCGGAGGGGTCCCCGCAGCCCCCCGCGCCCCTTACCCAGGAGCGCGGCCAGCAGGCGCGGCGCGGCGCGGCGGCGAGCGGCGGGCGAGCCCGGGGCCATGGCTGCAGCGCGGGGCGGTGCGGAGCGGAGCGGAGCGGAGCGGTCCCTGCTGCCCGCAGCGCCCGGCTCTGGCCGCCCCCGCGGAGGGCGAGCGGCGCCGGGCGGGGCCGCGCCGGGCGGGGCCGCGCTGAGCCCTCCTCCGCGCTCCTCCGCGCTCCTCCGCGCTCCTCCGCGCTCCTCCGCATCCCCCCGCGCATCCCCCCTCGTTCCCCCGCCCCGCGCATCCGCCCGCCCGGGGGATCAGGGAGCGCTCCCTGGACCGGGGCAGTGACGGTCCCCCTGTGCTCGGCACGGATGCAGCCGCACCCCGAATCCTGGGTGCAGTTTGGGGCCCCTCGAAAGAAGGAGATTGAGGTGCTGGAGTGTGTCCAGAGAAGGGGCTGGAGCACCAGTCGGAAGAGGAGAGGCCGAGGGAGCTGGGGGCTTTTAAACTGGAGAAAAGGAGGCTCGAGGGGACCTTCTCGCTCTTGTCAAACTCCCTGACAGGAGGGTGGAGCCAGGTGGGGGTCGGGCTTTTCTCCCAGGTGACAAATGACAGGACAAAAGGAAACGGCCTCAAGCTGTGCCAGGGGAGATTTGGGTTGGATATTAGGGAAGATTTCTTCACTGAAAGGAAGGATTGTCCAGCCCTGGCACAAGCTGCCCAGGGCAGTGGTGGAGTCACCAACCCTGGAAGAGTTCAAAAAACACGTGTCTGTGGCACCTGAGGACATGGTTTAGTGATGGCCTTGGCAGCACTGGGTAAATAGCTGGACTTGATCTCAGAGGTTTTTTCCAACCTCAGCAATTCTGTGGTGGCCTGCAAACACTGGACTGGTGTTGCCCTGGGCCACCTTGGGAAGAGGCCAAAGTGCCACTATGGCCGGTGGCTTCCCAGGACAACAAAACAGGACAAGGCTGGGGCTCAGCTCTCATTCGGGGCACCTCTGCAGTGTGACACCGGGTGTCCCTGCCCTCCATCCCCAAGGCAGACAGCAGACACGGGTGGGGATGCAGAGCCAGACCCCGATGGCTGCAGAGGGACCCGCCCGGCGCCAGAGGGAACGCTCTGAGAACTTACTTTTCTCACCGTGAGCTTGTTCCAGGATAATTGGCTGCACAAAAGTTCATGTCTCAGCAGCCTTTCCCTCGCCGTCGCATCCATTAGGCCTGCCCTCGGCACACCGCATCCCGACGGCGGCGGTGGGGGCCCTCCTAATGTAAGCCCGCGGGGCGTGGTGTGGGCAGGCAGAGCTTCACCTTCGTGCCCAGGTCCATTAGACAGCGAGCCCTGCGCAGGGAACAGCGTTTGCGGGAGGTGACGCATCCCAAAACAGGCACGGCGGGAAGGGGAGGAGGCGCTGCCACACTCCCGGAGCAGGCACGGCGCTGACTTTTTCTCTGGCCTGCAGTGACACGGGGCACACGTCCTGCCAAAGCTCGCCCCAGGGACCGGGCATGGCTTCCTCGAAGTGGATTGATTGGATTTTGGGTGTGAGAGCAGCTCACCTGCAGGGATGCTGCCTGCATGTCCAAGGTGCCACGACCTGTCACCTTCAGGGCACGATGAGGCTCCCCCTCCCCATCCAGCCTCCTTTGCAGCAGCATGAAGCAGCAGGGAGGAGGGAAAGCAGGAGGCTTTGCAGGGCACGGGGACATCCCAGGGGAGCCTGAGAGGATGCCAGCAGTGCCTGTGGGCTGAGGCGTTAGGGCTGCAGAGCTGGCAAGAGAGGCAGGAAAAGTACAGGCGGAGCGGGCTAGGCAGCGCTGGCAGCCGGCGCTGCGGGAGCGGCGTGCACGGCTCTGCTGATGCAGCAGAAGGTGCCTTGGCGGGCGGCTGGGATGGATTCAGGGAGGGGATGGAGACAGGGAGCTGATGGATACAGCGAGGTGATGGATACAGCGAGGGGAGCGGAGCCGCAGGCGCTGTGAGGAGACGGCAGGAGGAGCGCAGCGTTTGCTGGAGCATCACTAATTGTGAGAGGGCAGGCGGAGAGAGCCGAGGGGGTGGCGGGACGCCTGTCACCCCTGCAGGGGTGCCTGGTGGCTGCTGGGGCCAGAGGCACAGGTGCAGGTGAGTTTGAGGCCAGCATCCAGCACACAGGAGCACGGAGACCTGCAGCAGTGGGGACCTGGAACAGGAGCACCCCTACCCTGGTGCAGGGAAAGGTGTGCAGGAGCCCCTCCTGGGACGCTCAGGTGCCTGCCAAGTTTGCTTCTGAAACGAGGGGTCAAGCTGGGACGGATTTGGCCAAACTGCCACTGGGAATCTCGCCAGCAGAGCCCTAAATGCTTCTGGAAGCAGGAAGGTTGGGAAACCTGGCTGCAAGGGTTGGCCAGTAAATACAGCGGAGCTGCTGTGGGTGCTGGCACCAACAGGGTGCACTGGGCAGGTGGGCACCCAGCTAGATCCATGCTGACATGGCCCGGCGGCCACGTCTCCCTGTTGAGCATCCCCGCAGAGCTGACAGCCTGGCATCCCCCTGCCCTCTCCCCTGCACGCCCGGGGCAGCTGTGCCCACGCAGCCCTGGGGCTGGGAGAGGGATGCTGGCTGTCACCAGCGCCTGATGGAGCTGTCACACTTGGCAGCTCCAGCCGGTCTCCTCGGCCGACTGATCCCGTGAGACATCTGCCACTGCCGCGGGCCTGGACAGGGCTCTGCTGTCCCCCAGCCCGGCCGCTGCCGTGGCCGGGAAGGGCACTGGCAGCAGCTGGCCCTGGGATTTCGGCAGGACGCAGATGTCCGGCGTGGGATCCGGGATTCCTGCGGCTCAGCGGAAACTTGTCCTGCTGAGTCCAGCACCAGGCGGCTGCGTCTGGTTTCAGGGAAGGCGAGCCCCCTGTGCTCGGACACTGTCACCTCCCTGGGGGACAGGAAGGAGGGCTCAGGGGTGCTGCCAGCTGGCTCACAGCCTGCCGGGGGGGCACTGTGGCTGCCTGTGTGCCCTCAGCCCCTCTCACCTTGCACTGGCGGAACTGGGAGGGTTAAAATGCCAGGCTGCTGCTCTCCGAGGAGGGCTCCTGCCTCCCTCCACGTGGGCACCGACCAGGTAGGGCTGAGCAGAGCAGTTGGGCTGCAGCTCCCAGCTCAATGCAGCAGGCGCAGCGCTGGCCCCGGCTGCCCTGGAGCATCCTGCCAGGGGCTGCCCCAGGAGGACACTCCCAGCCTCCTCCCAAACCTCCCCGAGCCAGACGATGCTGTGCTCCCGGACCCGGAGCAGGCAGAGCCCTCCTGCCGATGGAAGGGGAGGAGGAGGTGGCAACGCTGGAACAGAGCTTCCCATCAGCACGTTATGTTTACTGCAAGGTCCTCTGGCTGTGACCTTTAAAAGACAAGGTGGCCTGGCATCCCGGGAGCTGGCAGTGGGCAGGAGGCACCGCAGGGATCAGGCTCTGCAGGACTGTCCTGGCTGGGACGGACTCGCCGGGCTGGGAACTGAGCGAGAGGTCCCGGGCGCAGACTGCGGGTGAGTACCTGGCTGCTTTTGTCATTCCAGCTCTCGGCTGCCTGCAGCTCTCCCTCGGAGCGGTGCTTTCCCCTCTCCCTGCCAGCGCTGCCGCTGCCTGCTCGTCCCCGCCCGCAGAGCCGCCTGCCCTCCGGAGCGCACAGGTTCCTCACCCCCCTCCACGGGCCCTTTAAACACGCGGGGGAAGAGCGGCCGTGTCCCCCGGCAGCCACTGCAGAGCATCTGCAAGAACCGCTGAGGCAACCCTGCTGTATCCCAGGAGAAAGTTTGTTCCTGACCCTGCACAGCCCGAGGCCACCTCCAATGAACCGTCCCCACTCTGTCCCCCCAGAGCTGCCCTTCACACCCCTCACTGCCCCGGGCCTCACTGCCCCAGGCTGTTCCCTTTCCAGGTGCCCCCTCATTCCTTCCAGCCCCAGGAGCAGGGCGGCATTGCAGGGACTGTGGCTCTGGACTCTCCCTGAGACACCCCAGCAGTCCCCCGTGACTGCACAGGACCAGGCAGAGGTCCCTGCCACCTCCCACCCCTTCTCTTGTTCTTTAACATCTGTAATCCCACCTGGCCCGAAGAAATGTTCTTGTTCTGTAACAAGAAATGTCCCTGGTTCTGGAGAATCCATGAAGCCCCAGTGCTGGGGGGTTGCTGTCACTGCCCTCAGTCCCCTGCAGTGATGAGAATTCACCCTTCTTGTGTCCCACGGGGTCTCCTCTGTGATCCCACCGCTTCCCTCAAGTTTTTTGCCAGCAACATTCTAAGAAGTATCCTGAAAGTGCCAAGCTGAGGGTCCCCCATCCCCTTTGCCTGTGACTGCATTTGACCCCCTGAAGCTGGGTTCGGATAACTCCATGTCCTCCTCCGAGGAGCCGCTGCTCCCTGCATGGCAAAGTTGTTCAGTGCCATGGGCCAGGGATCGATTGGCTGCACCCCCCGGCAGCAGCCCAGCACTGCAGGACTGTGTCAGCAGCACAGTGGAGGTGATTTGGGTGCCCTTCCTCAGGGAGGGAGAGGTGCCATGGGGAGCTGGAAGTTTTCCGCAGCACTGACCCCACGCTGAGGTGTCCAGGGCGCAGTGTCCGGGCGGGCAGGGACAGGGACACTGCGAGAGCTCATCCCACTGGCACTGCTGCTGGGAACAGCGGTGAGCTGAGAAAGGCAGGGGGCTGGGGAGGGGGCAAGGCACGGCTGGAAGGTGGAAAGAGGTGGTGGCAGTGCCTTGGGGCAGTGTGTGGCCAGACCCTGCTCGTGTGAGGAACTGGGATGCGCCAGCACTCGGCAGCCCCGAGTGAAGGGCAGCAGGGAGAGGCACAGCAGAGGGCGGCTGTCAGAGCTTCCCTCGTGTCTCCACGGTGGGTGAACTGATGGATGTGCCTATTAACTGTGCCCCAGTTGTGTCGTGCTGCTCCGGAGCATCCCCACGGCGTTGCTGGGTTGGGAGAACAGCTGGTTACGGGTGTCCATCACCCAGCACATGCCCTGGGCTCTGCTGGAGCCTGCTGAGCCTTACCTGCCGAGAGCAGCCATCAATCCAAGCTCTCTGAGAAGCACAGGTGGAGAAGCTGACAGGGCACAGGTCCTGGAGGCCCTGCAGTGGGTGTGGAGCACCCCTGAAATCTCCCTGTGGGGAGGCTGGGGCAGCACTGGCCACACTCCCACCCCCAGCACTGCCCTGGCTCTGTGACGGCTCCCAGGGACAGAGCTGTGGACACACAGGGTGCCCTGGGCTCCCTCAGCACCCAAAGCACCCCAGCAGGACAGAGCTCCACACTGGAGCGGGCTCATCCCTCCAGGCAGAGCAGATGAGGGACCCATCCTGCCCCTCCAGGCAGCGGCACAAAAGCATCGAGGGCAAAGTCGGTGTTTTGTTGTTCTTTCGTTTGTTTGACTGTACAAAGAGCAATAAAAACATCCTGCGCTCGGCAGAGTGCTCGGCAAGGGGAAGGCGCACACCCAAGGCCCCAGCACGACCCACAGCAGCTCCTCCTGTGTGTACAGATCTGTATTTGTCTCTGCTGTGTACAGCCATGTACAGACAGATGCATTGGCAAGTTGCAATCCAAGGATAGTGCACGAAAGAAATGAAAGGCAGATGCAAGACTGGTCATGTGCAACACTCAGAGGCCTCTGTACCCCCGAGGTGCTGGCTCAGTCCCACCAGCAGCCAGGGACAGCCCGGCTCTGGCGGAAGGCGGTGCGGGAGCCCTGCGGCACGGGGCACCGCTGGCACTGTGCGGGGGTGCGGGGACAGCCCGGCCCTCCCTGGGCAGCAGGGCCCGGGGAAGGGAGCCACGCGTGGGACACGGCACATTCCTGCTGCGGATGGGAGGGGAGCAGCGTGGAGCCCAGGGGGGTCGAGTGGGATGGACAGGGCACGTAGGGCTGGGGTGGAAAGCGATGGGGCAGAGCAGGGAGGGCACAGCTGTCCTGCCATCCCTGGGGCCTGATGGCATTGCCGGGGTGGCACCTGCACAGGGACATGGCAAAGGTGTCCCTTCTCTCCACAGGGACACTGCAAAGGTCTCCCTTCTCCCCGGGCAGTGCTGCTCGTGGGTGACGGGACCTCCACCACCTGCCCCTGGGCAGTGTCCCCCGTGGCTCCGTGCACTGCCCCCCTCCTGGCAGCCACGGGAGAAGAAAAGCTCAGGCCCGGTGCCACAGGGGACACTGCCCTGGGTCATTCCCTGCCTGAACCCCTGGTGCTGCCCAGCACAGCTCACCTGCAGGGGAGGCAGGTGGCACACGGGGCTGGGCACGCTGGCAGTGCATTGCCGTGGCAGTTACGGGTGTGCAGTGCTCTGTGGGGAGGCTGGAGGAGGCAGTCTCAGCATGACAGGGCTGCTCCAGGGTGACAGAGCTGTCCTAACTCCGGGCCTGCTGTTGTGCCCAGTCCTTCCCAGCAAGTGCCCAAAAGCTGCTCTTCCTCTGAGCAGCTCTTTGTCTCCACCACCTCAGTCTGACAAATCAGCAGGACATTTCCCACCACAATCACCCTCCCCAAGAAGGAAACAAGCACAAAAACGTCAGCCCAGCACCTTGGGCTGAGATGCTCAGACCCAAAAACAGCCCGAGAGGCAGAAGGGTCCATCCCTTGCACACCTAGAGCTATCAATGGTTCCCAAACACCGCAAAGCTCCAAGATACCAGGTGTGCTCATGGCCTTGGCCCCTGACTTCTGAGCAGCCTGGGACAGTCCCTGAGGAGCACGAGCTTGCAAGGAGGAGACTGGAAGCCATCGGAATCCCTCGGGATGGGAACGCCAGTGCCAGTGGCCCAGGCACAGCAGGAGCACCTCGGGATGAGCTGTGACCCCCAGGGCAGACTGCTGGCCCCTGCTCGCATCTTCTACTGAGACAGAGAGCAGACAATGGGGCACGGGGCTCTCCAGAGCCCTCTGCCCCTCCTGGCACCCCCTGCTGCAGTCCTTCCATGTCTCACCTGCCCCAGCCTGTCCCCAGCACCTCCTCACGACTCTCTGGCACTCAGAGCAGGGGACAGGCTGGTCCCAGCTCAGCCTCAGGGGCTGCAGCCCCCCCTCCCCAGCCCTGCCCAGCACAGCCAGGCTCCAGGGACCTTCCCTCTGCGCCCTGCTCCAGGCTGGGTTGGGTGTTTGGATGGAAGGAGGGATGCTCTGGGGAGACAGAAATCCTTGCTCTGGGAAGCACATCAAGAGGGTCACGCTGTACAGGGGAGAGGAGGGAGGGGCGAGCAGGGGGGCGTTACTTGGTGCCCTCGTCCGGGTTGCCTTCGCCGTCCGTCTTCCCTTCCTCCTCCGTCTTCTGGTCGTCCGTGTTGAGCCTCTGCTGCTTTTTCCGGCGCACGCATTTCACCACCATCAGCACCAGGATCACCACGGCCAAGAAGCCGCCCACAGAGGCGCCCACGATGACGGCCACTGTCGAGTCGTGCTTCGGGGGCTCTGGGGACACATGGCAGGAGCTCAGGGCACACAGTGTCCAGCGGGAATGGCTGGGAACGGGCAGGGCTCTGGGAGCAAACCCTGCACCCGTGGGTGCCCTGCAGCACAGGGGACCACTGACCTTTGGTGAGCACCTTCAGGCTGATCTTGCCGTGGCCCCGGTGCCGGTCTGGGGGGTTCAGGACGTAGCAGTTGTAGGTGCCCTCGTCCTCCAGCTGCACGTTTTTGAGGGTGAAGGACACGTCGTACTTGGCGGGGTTGCCGGTGAACTCCACGCGGTTCCCGAAGCGGTCCAGCTGCTTGTTCATGATCTTCGTGCGGAACTGCAGGAACTGGGCAGCCGTGGGGACAGCAGGTGAGGCACCCCACGGGCTCATTCCCCAGCCAGGCACCCCCTCCCTGCACACGCCGCCCTGTAAGGAACTCCGAGGAACAGCCTTTGAGGTGGTCCCAGATCCCCAGTGAGACTCACCAGCTCCTCCGAGCAGTTACTGCACTCCTGGTACGTCCAGTTGAGGGAAAACTGCTTGTTCTCCACCTTGTAGCAGGAGTTGAAGGTGCAGGAGAGCTTCACAGAGGAGCCATTCAAGGCATTGATGGTGGCAGGGGCCATGACCTCCATGCCCAGTCCCGGGGGTGCTGCCAAACGCAGATGAATTAGGGGGGTGTCACAGGCAGCCGTCCTGTGAGCCCATGTCCCCATCCTGCCCTGCCTGCACAGAGCTCTCCCTCGGGCCTGGCACTGCCTTCCAGGCACATCCACGCACTCTGCATCCAGCCAGGACCGGAATTCCCCTGCCCAGCAGGAACAAGAGGAGCAGCCCCCAGCCCCGGCACCGTCCCTTGGCTGCACAGGAAAAGCATCATCCCTGCGCTGGCAGGGCTGATGAGCCTCCTGTGCCATCCCCGGTGCTGAATGCTGCTGCCTGCAGGCCAGCCCTGCTCCCGGCCGTCCCCCGGGGCTGTGCTGCTGCGGGATCGATGGCGCTGTGCGAGGCTGCAGCGTCAGCTCGGGGGCCCGGCGCCACAGCCACACGGAATTTATGGCTGCGCTCATCACATTTCATTCCCAGCAGGACACAGCTACGGCAGCGAGGGCTGGGATCTGCCAGGGCCGGCCCCAGGGGCTTCGGGGCGGGAATGCAGATGCTTTCCCCTGCCAGCAGTGCCCACGCAAGGATTCTCCAGCTGGGAACGACCAGAGCAAGATCTCAGTCGCTGCTGGGGGAGCAAGGCCAGTCCCTGCTCCCCGGCCTTGCTGAGAAACAGGGGCATTACCTGGTGCAGCTCACAGGGCAGGACTCACCTGGGGAGTGGGCAGGGATGGGGGGTCTGCCCTGCTCCCTCCTCTACTTGTTCCCTGCAGCTCCCCTCAGCAGCACCCAAACCCAGCGCCTGCATCCAGCACCTGTCCCCAGGCTGGGCGACAGGAACAGCCAAGCTGGCTGCAAACACGAGGCCAAGCCCTGAGAAGCGCAGGGACAGGGGGACAGCGAGCCCTGGGAGGGACCGACGGGTACAGGGGGGCTGTGACACCCTACAGGGCAGGGACAGTGACGCTGCCCCCAGGTGCTTTTATGATCACCTCACCTCTCCCCTTGGGCTGCTGCTCTTTGCTCTCAAACCTTCTTCCCGAGGCCAAGCTGGGTGCATGTCAGGGCTGCTCCGCTGGCCGCTCCGCTCCGCCTGCAAGCAGGGCAGGAAAGGGGCCAGGCTCTGCAGCCAGGGAGAAGAGCCTTTCCCAGCTGCAGGTACGGCTGTGGCGAGCCCCAGGTCCCGCTGCGAGGTATGAACCAGCAGCGCCCTGAAGCTCCCTGGAGGCAGAGCGGTGCCCTCGGGTACGGCCAAGCCCTGGAGATGGCTCCTTGCTGTGCTGGCAGCTGTGGGGAACAACCTCCACCCAGCCCCAGCGCAGGGAGGGCTCCCACAGGGCTCAGGGACACAGGGATGGCACGGCTGGTGCATGGGGACGATTACAGCACCCAAGGCAGGAAGAAATGTCCCAAGCCAGTGTTGCAGCCTTGCCTGGTGGCAGCCACCACCAGGGATGGGAGAGAAGAGCCAGGAGCCGGCCTGCGCCAGCAGGAATGGTTGGAGGAATCTCTGCATGGAATCACTGTCTGGGTGCCCCTCACACGATGCCCTGTGTGCCTGCGGGTGGGTGGCATGGCCTTGTCCCATGTCCTCGGGGCTGCCCAGGGCTCTACAGAGGGATGAGGTGCCACCAGCAGCAAACCTGCCACCCCAAGCAGGGAGACCACGGCCTGGCAGGACCTGGGAGCACCCACGTGTGTGGGTCCAAACTTTGCCACTGCCCGGGCACTCAGCCCTGGGGGACAACAGAGGTGGGGGAAGAAAGCCCCAAAACCCCTGGGACCATCCAGGCCGCGTCCTGCGGCGCTGCGCAGGCTCCCAAACGCTCTGTCACGCTGCACCCAGGCTGGGGGGGTACAATTACGGCAGCCTCTACAGCAGCCCTGGCTAGGTTTTGTATCCTCCTTTCCCAGGCTGTCTCCTTGGGGAAAAGCAGCCCATCAGGAGCTCCAGGACAGCACTTCAAAGGAGCGATGCGTGCCCGGCTGCGATCGATGCGGCCGCCGAGCTGCTGACACAACGCTGCTGCTGCGGGGCCGGGCAGCACGCACGGACCGCGGCCCCCAGCACAGCCACCAGCCCAGGGACAGCCACAGGAACAGCCACAGCACCCCTGCCAGCACCCAAAGGACAGCCACAAGCCAGCCCAGCCCACCCACCAGCACCTTCCCAGCCCTGTCCCCACGCCAGCCCGCTCCTCTGCCTGACATGCAAAGGGCTTTGTGCTCAGCCCCCAGCGAGCAGCATGCAGGGCATTTCTAGGAGAAGATGCAGTGGCACCATACCCCCCACCCTGCCCGAAAGCAGGTCACCCTGGCTGGTGGCTCTCTGCAAGGTGCACGCCAGACCACCTCCATCCCCATCCCTGCGGCACGGCGCTTCCCGGGGCTGGGACACGGGCAGGGGGCTCCTGGCCAGGGACACGGGTGTCTCCCCACCTCGGCACATGCAAGGGGGCTCAAGCCGACACTTACCCAGCGAGAGGAGCAAGGTGAGGCCAGTGAGGAACAAGGTGGGCTGCGGGAGCCAGGCTTCCAGGCTCATTTTGACGGACTTTTGTGTGTGGAGAGGACGTGGTGTTGGTGTGGATTGTGGAGGTGGTGGAGGTGTTTTTTCGAACGCCCGGGTTATTTGCAGGTGACATAGAACATTAGAGCCGCTTTCTCCCCACAGCCCAATATGGCTGGAGCGGTGCTGGGGCGAAAAAAAGCAGTAAATGCTGTGGTTGGTGGATTGCAGCCGCCGGAGTGGGAGGGCGGAAAAATTTTCCCCTGAACTGCAGGCGACAGCTCCTGGCACTGCCGGCTCCCTGCTCTGAGCAGGGGCTGTGGCACACGGTGGGTGCCCGCGGCCCCCGCAGCCCCCCGGGTGCAGTGGGGACGTGCAGGTGTGTCCCCTGTGCCCTGCTGGAGGCTGGCGGCCAGCCCCGCTCACACCGCCCGCAGCAGCAGTTCCCGTTCTGGAGAGCCCAGCGGGGCCCAGGAGCGTTGGAAATGCCCTCCTGGAGCCGGGCAGGGAGCAGAGGGGCTGCTCCGGGCTGGGGAGAGCAGAGGGGCCCGAGGCGCCCAGCCGGGATGCCCCAGGTAGGCTGCAGCAGGTGGAGGTGCTCCCGGTCACCTGCGCGCTCCCGGACAGCTCCATCGCTTCCCAGCGCTGCCAGACTCTGCTGGAGGCTCCTTCCCCTTCTCCAGCAGCACCTCCTCCCAGGATAACAGTTCTCCTCACCCAGCCCTTGGGACGGGGAGCCTCTGCCCAGCAGTAACAGGGCTGGAGAAAGTCTTTGGTCCCCTTCGCACCATCAGTCAAGGAAGCCTTTTGGCCCTGGGCTCCAAACCTGGATTCAGGCTGCAGAAATGGGTGCAGGAAAGACAAGAAGACCTCCTGGAGACCGGAGTGGCAGTGACAGAGCTGCTCAGGCCCCGGGACACGGGGTGGTGGCTTTTGCTGGGACAGCATCACTGGGGAGAGAGGAGAGGGATGCCCCGGAGCCAGGGCACACCTTGGTTCCTGTGCAGCAGAGCCCTGGGGAGGCACGGAAAGGGCAGCAAGGAGGCAGGAGGGGTGCAGGGGGGCTCTGCTGCCTGACCAGAGTCCGGAGGGGAAGCAAGACAGCCGGGAGAGAAGGCACGGGAGTGTCCCAGCAGCCCCGCTCAGCAAACCCTCACTGCACACACAGCCCTTTCCCACCCACCCTGGGCAGGCAAAGCCCGCTCTGCTCTGCTGCTACAGCTCCCACGACCCTACAAAGGCCCTGTGCGAGCCCCGACCCTCCCAAATCCAGCTCCGGGGGCTGGTTCCTCCCGAATCCCGTCCCGCGGCTGCCTGCGGGAAAAGAGAGCAGGGTGTCAACGAGAACCAAGGAGCGCAGCGCGGCGCTGCAGTCTCCCGGCAGCGGTGGGAGGTGGAGGGTCCCGGCTCCCTCCGCACCTGGAGGTGTCAAACATCTAAAGATAGAGCGCGACAGCGGGGATAGCGCCCAGCACCCAGAGACACAGCGGGAGCAGCGCCAGCGCCGGCCCAGACGCTGCCCCGGCGGCCCGGGAGGGGTTGCCGGGCTCCCCCCGGCCAGCGCTGCGCGTCACCCGGCTGCTCACGCGTGGCCAGGGGACACACGTGGGGGACCCCACTGCCCGCGGGCTCTTGTCCTGAACCCCTCCGTCCCCATCCTGCTGCCAAGGGACCCCTTTTTTGTCCCGTTTGGCTTTGTTCCCGCCTGGAGCCAGCGGGGCTGGTGGGTGCCCATGCGAGGCTGCACAAGGGTGCAGGGGCTCCCAGGCCCTGGGCCAGGCAGACTTTGGCACACTTGGACATCACACGCTTAGGCAGGAGGTAAAACGAAGATAGGGTCAGGGAAGACTCCCTGAGTTTTATTATCTACAGAAAAATAACGTGACGGCTCCTGCTGCATCTCCCCCCTGGAGATCCTTATCCTGTGCCAGGATCAAAGCTGGAGCATGAGGCTGTGCCCACTGTGCCCCTCTCCAGAGACCAGGGGGCAAGGCCCAGGTGTCCCCTGGTTCCCTGCAGACAGCTGGGCTGGGCTGTGCCGCAGCAGTGCCTGGCACGGAGCACACAGTGACGTGTCACCAGTTCTCAGTCCTCAGACGGACGAAGCTGTCTTGGACACTCCTGGACAAGGGGCTGCCATCCCACAGCACAGCTATTTCTCCCGCTCTGGAGCCCAGGGAAGTGCCTCCTGTGGCCTGCTGTGGGGTTCCTTGCTCTGCCCATCCCCCTGTGTCCCCTCTGCCATCCATTCCGACGGGATCGCCCTCTTGGCCAGCTGCACGTAGATGCCGTTGTCCCGGCAGTGAGAGGGGTGCTGCAGGGAGCAAGCGACAAGGTGTGAGCCTCACTACAGGTACCAGGGTGGGTTTGGAGGGGGCAGGGGGCACGGGATGCTGGGGTCTGGCATGGGGAGTGAGGCCCTGGATGCCGTGACCCTGGTAACAGGGACAGCGATGTGGGGGTCCCACCATGCCTGCTGCAGCTCCTCACCATGGTTATGTACGTGTCCTCAGCTCTCCTTTTCTTCTTTGCTTCCTGCTCAGCCTTGGGTACCTCAGCTCCAGGGATTGAGGAGTAAATTGCTTCCTGCAAAGGGCAGATCGGGGTGTTTGGAACCGAGCAGCCCCAAACACGGAGGGGCTGCCTGACCCCAGTTACAGGGCAAGCAACACGGTTGGAGCTGGCCAGCAAATGGCCCCTCGTGCCTGGGCAGTGTGGGATCCCCTCCTTCAGCCTACCCAGCCCTGGGCCCACACACCCAACCCCAGTGATCCCTCCAGCCTCAGCTCTCACCTCTGCTTTGTTGTTGCTGCTGCTCTTCCCCATCCTCTCCAGGGCCGTGTTGGTTGCAAACCTCGAGGGAAGGCAGCAGCAGTGTCACCTCCGGCGAGAAGCAACACCCGCTGCTCCTGTCCCTCCCTCCCTCTCCCGGGACACTGGCATCCCTTTGCCCATCCCTTTGTTTCTGCTGCCTGGGCACAGCCCAGGAGGTCTGGGAGCCGAGGGGACACCGGCCAGGGCAGGGTGACACTAGATGGCAGCAGGAGGCTGCACCCCACACCTGCGGAGCTGAACAGTCGCACCCGAGAAGGTCAGGGCAAAGCAGCGAGAGCAGCGCAGGGGGGGCTGCAGGGAGGTGCTTTCTCACCCCCCTAAACCCAGAGCCAGCGCCGGTACCTCTTCCTCACGCAGAGCCCGGCCAGGAACGCCACCACCACGGCCACGCAGCCACAGCCCACCACGGCCGACCAGAACCCAGAGTCTCTCGGGGGCGCCGCATCCTCGGCGTCTGCTGCTCCTCCTCCTGCCGGGGAGACACCAGGGCAGGGGATGGCACCGCGGGCAGCTCCGGGAGCCTGCGGGCGGAGGGAGCAGCCCCGGGGCGCGGCACGCACCTCTGAGTACCGCGGGGCTGACGTGCAGCACCGTCCGGCTGCGGAAGATGCTGCTGTTCTGGAGCAGCCGGAGCTCGCACTCGTAGATGCCGCTGTCGTTGACACGCGCGTCCTGCAGCCGGATGGAGCCGTCCCAGCGGGACATGTTCCCCTGCCACTGCACCCGGTTCTTGAAGCGGCCCACGGGGACGCCGTAGTTGCTGTAGTAATAAAACACCATCTCCTCCTGCCAGGGCACAGGTGAAGGATGTCAGGTGTCCTGTCCGCCCTCAAGAGCCCTCAGATTCACGTTCTCTCCTTATCCCGTGGATTGTTCTCCTCGCACAGAGCCCGGCGCTCTCTGGGAAGGCTCCAGGATGCAGCAGCCAGAGCGGTGCTTCCCCGGTGCTGCGGGGCCATGCGGACGGGTCCCGCCACCACGCGGGGACCCTTCTTCCCCTTATGGAAACTTCCTCTCCTCGTGGCCTGGGGACAGGCGGATGGGCTTCCCCACAGCCTCCCCACAGCTGCCTTGCTCCCCTGCCACCGGCCCCCGTGTCCCCTCCTCGCCACCCCTGTCCTGACCCACCTGAGTGCCAGCTCCTGCCTTGTGCAGCCAGTCCACTTTGTGCAGGGTCCATCCCTTGCTGTCGGGGTCTAGGAAGAGGCACCGCAGCAGCACAGAGTCCCCAGCCCTAGCTTGGAGCTGAGGCTCCATGAACACCCCGGCAGCCCCGCTGCATCGCTCTGCCGGGTACAAGGACAGCAGGATGAGCCCAGGGAGGACGGCCAGGTGCAGCCTGCCTGTCCCCATCACTGTCTCCTCTCCAGGGAAGCCTGGGGCTCCCGGCCCTGACCAGTCCAGAGGCCAAACCTGTGCCTGACCCCTGCTCGTGGCGTGCCTGGGATGTGGGGCAGCACATCCTCCCGCCGCCACACCAAGGGCTGCTGCCGTGTGATCCAGCCGAAAGGAGGCTGGGATGCACAACCCTTGCCCTGCACGCCTCGGAGCCAAAGTCTGCAGCTCCTGCAGGGCTGTGCCTGTGAGTCACTGGCTGGGAGAACCTGTGCTGCTCTCATCTGTACCAGGCCAGGGGCAATTCAAGCGCTTCACATGAAACGCTTCAGTTCCTCCCTCACTGCCCATTTGGCTTCCTTCCCCTTTGCTCACAGGCTCCAGACCTGGGCTTGTACTTGTCTGGCCACGTAAACACAGCTTGGGGTTTCTAGAGAAGCTGGACAGTGGGAAAAAAAGCAAACCAGGGGAACATCAAAGAGCAGAGAGCTGACAACCGGCATGAAGCAGCTGCTGCTCGCTGGCTGCAGAGTGTGTGGCAGGAAGGGGATTAAAGGTCTTCTCCGAACTAAACGATTGTCTGAAATGAGTGGGGCAGAAAATGTCACTGGGCCTTGTCAGCAGGAACCCCACCTGCCTCAGAGCCTGCAGTGAGCTGCAAGGGGAAGCTGAGGCTCTGGCTGTTGTTTGCTGAGAGCTGGCTGAGCTGATTCAGCAGGAGCTGCTCAGACAGGTAGGCTCGTCCTCATGGCTGGGCTACTCTGCTCAGCCTGTCCACAACCACCGAGGGCTGGGCCCTGGCCAAGCACCAAGTGTTTGTCTGAAGCCCTGTAAATAATGAATGCAAAGTGCTGCAGCTTCCCAAACAAGTTCTGTTGGTCTTGACCAGCTGAGGAGCTGAAAATGACAAATATTTGCCAGCGGAGAGGACCAAGGGAGCTCCTTGCCTTGAGCAGAGCCAAAATCAATACCTTGGAAACCTCTCCCTGTATTTAGACTTGGCGAAGCAGTTCTGCTTCTTTCAAAGCCTTGGAGCCTAAACACAGGACACATCCAGGGATGCCAGTGCAGTTTGCAGCCTATATAGGGGAGGTCTGTGGGAAGGGGAGATGAGCACACGCAGGGCCAGAGGAGGGACGGGCACCCAGGAGAGGAGCAGCCCCAAGGGGTTCTCACCACAGGAGGAGAGGCACTGATGGGTCTCACAGCAAAGGCAGGGGGGAAAGCAGAGGGAGATAAAACTTAGTGCTCACCCAGCCATGTCAGCAGCAGGGTCAGGCTCAGCAACATCTTCTCACTCTGAAAAGAAGAGCAGAGGTGACACATGCTCCAGTGTCCCCTGGGGCAGGACACCAAGGACTGGCAACAGGCTCAAGGTCAGAGGAAGACTGTGATGTGCAGCCTCTGAGGCTGGGAGGCTGAAAGTCAGCGCAGCACAGGGGGCAGGGAGCAGGGCTCTGGTTTGTGAGACCGCGCTGAGCCGGGAGAGGAAGAGCGAGCGTGGGGGAGAGGGCTCAGCCTAAACCCCTTCGTGTTTTCTCCTAAGTCACGAATCTTTCCGGTGGTTTGGGGGTCGAGCCTCTGACATCTGAGCTGAGATGTTCGCAGGTGCTGACTCTGCTCCCAAAGCAATCGGAGGTTTTTAATATGACAGAATCAGAGAAGCTTGGTTCTAAAACACAGACCCCCTACTCCAGAACTAAATCCTTGCCCCTGGGTGCTGCACACGGTGAGAGGTTCTGCTGGAGCAGTGCCACACTTGGTCCCTGGATTCAGCTTGACCTGCTCCACATCTCTCAGAATAAAGCTGACATCTCCTTCCTGCACATCACAGAACTCTCCTGCAGCCCAGGGAAGGACTGGCTGTCACCACCGGGAATGTGCCAGCCAGTGTCCAAAGGAAGGCAAGAGGCAGCACCCTGCTGCCCTGTCCCTGCTCCACGAACCCCAGCTGTGGCCATTCCAAACTTATTTAAGGGTAAAAAGTTACTGAGAGCAGCTCTCCTGCCCCACATGAAGCTGGAATTGAGGCTGCCATTACCAGCACGTATTTTCCAATACTGCAGAAATGAAATAGAAATAGAAAGACAAGAGCTGAATCATCTCTGGCATCTTGGTGGCTTCTCTCTCTTTGCTCCATCATGCAAGCAAGAGGATCTAAAGGTCAGCCACAGTGAGGGATTCCAGGCCCAGAATCAGCTGCTCGGGACCCTTGGATCAGTTCTAGGCTGAGAAAGTCACTACAGCTTTGTACCTTCATCACCCTGCCCTTTCCACAAACAAAATATCCTGAGAAGTGGCAGCAAACCTTCTGGAATCCTCTCCCACCTGCCTCTGAAAACACAGGAGCCCTCTGGGGTTGGGTTTTTGCGTGGTTGGCTGTGCTCTGTGCAGCTCTGCCGTGACACACTTTGCACACCCGACCTACAAACACAACTGCTGCCCAGCCCCAGGGCCCTCAGCACGGCCAGCACAGCTCAGGGCAGCAGACACAGCATCCTGCTTTCCCAGAGACACTGCCAAAACCTGCAGAGCTCCACCCTCCCAGGACCACCCCTGTGCAGCAGCCAAAATAGCAGCCAGCTCCACAAACAGTCCTCAGCTGCAGAAAGCTGAGGTTTGTATGCCCAGAACCTCCAAAAAGTCCCTGCAGCTGAGCTGCTGGGGCTCTGGGCTTTATGTGCCACCAAGTCCTTGCTGGATTTATTGCCCTGTTTTCGAGAAGGATTTCTGGTCCCGTCTGGGGACACATTTTGCAGGGTCTCCCCCTGTGCCACACAGCAGTGGGAGGGTGCTGGGAGGCACCAGCTGGAGCCAGCACCCACTCACCAGCTGTGCGGCGTGTGCCAGTGCTGACACATCCAAATAGCCTCTCCCAAAGAGATCAGGGGAGAAAGGGCACGGACACCGTGTGGCCTTCACATCTCCCTGCTTTTGCACGTGGCATCTGAGTCGCCAGCACTTCTGCTCCCCTGGTTCTCTTCCTGGGAAAAACAAATGAAAAAGCATCCAGGAATAAATATTACAGCAAAAAATACTCACCTAGTGTGGCCTGGGGAAGCCAGCTTGTCTAGCATGAAGGCTTCTTCAGCGACTGATTCAGCTACTCTGAATCATCCCGAGGTCGCATATGCAAGACCTTTCTTGGCAGTTCCTTCTTTAAGGTTGAGTCTGGTGGTCACTTTCACACGCAAGAGAAAGCGGAACAGCAAATTAGGATGTGCACCAGAGAGGAGAAACCAACTGCAGGTGCACCTGCCTGAGAGGGGCGAAGGGGCAGCTTCAGGAGGCAGCTCACAGGCACGGCTGTGCCTCAGGCCCAGCGGGGCAGACTGGCCTGACCAGTCACGATGACCAGTCCAGGACACAGAGGTTGCTGGCCCACACCCTGTGCTCCCTCCTGCTTTGTTTTTCGGGGCTCAGAGCTGGTTGGAGAGCTGTCACTGCTGCACGCTGGATCTTGTCCCAGTGAGGCAGCAGCAACACTGAGTGATGGGGCTGTGCCTTCCTCCTGCTGCTGCCAGACCCCTCAAGGGGCTGAAGGGCCCCTGGGCCTGCCTGGCACAGCATGGGCAGCTGCTTCCTTCGGAAACACACACCAGCCACTGATTTTCATCACTGCTTCCCCTCCTGGCCACTTCGAAAGGCCATTTTCACCCTTCCTCTTTCCTTGAAACACCAGAGCAGCTCCTGTTCTCCATTCCAGTAGCGCCCTGTTCTGCATGGTGCACCGAGAAATTTCCATGTGGGCGGCAGAGGAAGAGAAAGCTCAGCACCAGTCACAGCTCCAAGGTGGCAGCTCAGCTTTGCACCAGGGAGCTTTGCCCAGGATCCAGCACACTCATGGCCAAGGAGGCAGAGCTGAAATCCAACATTTTGCAGCAAAAAAGAGCCTTTGGTTTTCACAGAGAAGTCATGTGGGTGTGAGTGCTGAGAGGGGAACAGCAAAGCCACTTCCTGCAGGCTGCACAATCCCCCCAAAAACCTTTCCCAGGACTGTTTTGGCTGACAGAGGTGTTGTGTCACCAGGGAGCACAGACATTTTAAATATTGCTTTATAGTAGACAGGAGAAAATTTTATTTCTTTATCTGGAGGCACAGATCTACAGCTGACCTACTTCTCAGTGGGAACGTCACCACACCTGAAACCTGCAGCCAGCCCAGAGCTGCTGAGGGGGGACCTGGTACCTGTCCCCTTTTGGGTTAAATCTGCTCCCTAAAAACCTTTACCCATCATCACACGACAATTTTTACACCTCAGGATGGCAGTTTTATGAGTTCAGCTCTATTTAGCCAAATAAAGAGACCCACAGCCCAGAATGAAATAATGCAATTTATTGGTAATTGCACAGCAAAATCAACAGCAAACCTGTAGTACATCTGTAAAAGGAGAATATTTGACTGATACAGAAAGACAGCAGCTTTTTAGGGGTTGAGTGAGTGAATTCCTCTGCTCTCTGCCATTCACTGTTGGACAAGGCTGGGGAAAGAGGAAATGCCCTTCCTCGAGGGGAAGTAATGCTGCACAATTAAACATTTCCATAAAATGGGTCCTAGAAGAAGGGAGGAAGAAAACAACTACTGCAAACAGAACATTCCTTTGGGCAGTGCTTGAGTCCATGGCTGAGGTAGATGGGGTTGTGTGTCCCCAGAAACAGAGTCCCCATTGGCATTTCTGATTTAAAAAAGAAGAAGAAAAAAAAAAAAGCTTTCTATGAATTGTGCTTCACTTCTACGAGTAGAAGGAGAGGTACCCAGTGATGCAGCTGAATAAACCAAAAAATACTTCAAAAGCAGTAGGTTCTCTTCACTCCAAGACAGAGGATGCCAGATACCATCATCAAACTGGTTTGAGTCAGTATGTTCCACAAAAACTGAGAATAAACCTTGTCAGTGCCCAAAGGCAAGCAGCCCAGAGAGCTGGAGCAGCCTTTACTTCAAGAAGTTGGGTTTCCAGGGCTCAGGAAAGGAGGAATGTCACCAAAAAAAAAAAATCAAACCAATAAACAAAACCAATTTGCAGGTAAACCAAGGCACGCTGGCACTGTAGGCACTGAGGCTTCTGTAGGCCCTGCAGATCTGAGGGCAAGAGACTCTCTTTTCCCCAATGTATTAGAAAGATTTTTTAAAAAAAAATCATTATTTTGTGCTTAAATAGAAGTGAATTATCCCATCAGCATTATTCTTCCAATCCACAGAGAGCAGAGCATATCCTTCAACCTGCACTGGTTATCCAGCAGCCTCTGGAAGGATCTAACCACAGTTTTCAGTGCTGAAATTTTAGTATTTTTCCACAGCTTCAGTCTTCCATCAGTATGGATCTTCCTCATCTGTGTCCTGAACAGGGAACATGGAGAGAGAAACTATGTGTGAAGACATGAATGAAGTCATGAGTTCAGCCAAATGCTGAGCCTGGCTGGGCTGCTGGCAAGAGCCTAAACTCTTCCCAGAAATGCTGCTGTGCTTGAACAAGCCTGAGGACTTGCAAAAACACTGCTGTAAATATAAATATAAATATAAGCACTAAATCTGTTTGACCTCTCCCAGACACAATGACCATGGCATAACCCACAAGTGAAACGTGTTTCAAGAGAAGCAGCAGCTAAAGATGAACCAGAAAGTGCAGCACGACCCTGCAGAGACAGTCCTGAGCAGCACAAATTATTGTTTCTCAGCCCTGACAGACACCCCATCATTGCTCTAACCACAGCACTCATCTGATGGTGTCCCCACAAGCAGCTCGGCAGCTCTGAGCTGGAAACTCACCCAAACACCTCAGCTCTACAAGGGAAATCTCACTGACACCCCAGACTTTTTGAGCCTAACGAGATTTTCCATTGGCTTTGCAATTTTAATTGCTTGGTCACATACGAAGCCTGAAAAAGCACATTAGAGACACCTCAAAAATGCAGAATCATTGAAGTGAGTGGGGCAGCATTCTCAGAGACCTGATCAGATAAATAGTGTGGTATCAGACAGCAAAGGATCACACCTGACAAAGTACTCTACATGAAAGCAGCAGGATTTTATCGCTCCAATTTGACTCCTCCCAAAGGATGAGAGGACATTTTTCAACTTTTAAGATCTCCCATTCCCTGACAGCATTTCCCTCACCAAACTGGGGCTCCATCCTTTCCCATCTCCCCACCTGGTGCTTCCCTGATTCCCAGAATGTCACCTGGAACAGCCTTTCCACCTCCCAAGGCAACTCTGCCTTTGGCACAAAGCATTTCCTGCTTCCTGCACCTCTCCAAAGCCTCGTTCCCAACACTGCAGCTCTATACCTGCTGTGTCTAATGCAGAACTGTAAATATTTTATGTTCAACTTACGTAATTGCCTGTTTTTCATCCCGGATCTAATAGAAACCATCAGCACACGCCTGTCTGAAGGCTTGGGCATTTAGGACATTTTAAATCACTGGCATTAGAAGAGCAACACATATTTAAATCCTCCTTAACACACGTCCTGACTGCCAGGAGGTTCAAAGGTGCCCCTGAGGTAAATCTGCTCTGCAGGACACGGTGGAAGAATGAAAGCCCTCTCAAAGCAGGCATTACTCTGGAATGTGCCATGCTTGTGGTTGCTGATTCCAGCACACAGGACTCACACAAAACAAGGGCAGCAGATGGCAAAGACACTCAGGAGCTGGAGCACAAGGCACCTGATTAACAGGAGCTGCTGCTGGGGTGGGAAGGGAAGGAGCAGAATTAGAAGGCAACCACCACTTCAGAGAGCACAACAAACAAAAAGCAGAAACAAACAAACAAACCACAAGGGTTTAGCAATGTTCTGTCATAATGAAAACGAGGTGAAAGGAGGAAGATCTCCACCGCCTCTGCAGAAACACGGGGGGCTGGGGGGTGACCGCCTGCCTGCCTTCCCCACTGCAGCACTGCCAACCCCAAACTGCTCACACAGAGCCCCTAAAGAAACCTCACAGCAGCTGGCACTTCAGCCCTGATTTTTCTTCTTAAAATGACAGCTTTGATTCCAATCAAGTCAAATGAGAAATCAATTTGATGGATGTCATGACAGCTTCCCCACCACTACAACCAGCAGTTCTCAGTCCCTATAGCTGGGAAGCTCCCAGGAGCCATTTGGGACACACCTTGGACACCCAGAGATGTTATGACACTTTACCTGCTGCTCCTAGCACCTTCTTTGAGCATCCCAGTTGGCAAAACCTCTGTGAAAACACCAACTTTCACTTACCACACAGTTCAGGCACCACTCCCTGAGTTTTCCCCCGCAGCCGGCTGTGTCTGTGTGCTCAGGCCTGCAGGAAAAGCACGGCATCAGGTTGGACTTTTCCCCCCCAGACATTCCGGTATCTCCTGTGGACTGAATTCTGGTTACACCACATGGAACTGAAGGTTTTTCATCGTGAGGAAAAGCCTTTGACTCCACACAGCAAAGCCAAAAGGACTGAAAGCTGCCAGGTGCCTCCTTTTGAAGGCAGATATTTCACTTAAGTGCCACAAAGATTAAAACAAAAGTTGCTTTTTGGCTGGCAAATCTTATACCACCAATCAAAAGATTCAGAGACTGCAGCAAAAAAAAGAAAAATCATTCTGCAAGGAATTGAGCAGAAGGGAATTCAGTCTCCAAGGCTCCTTCAGTATGTGGCATCTCTGCTCAGGCCACCACAGGTAGCATTATCGGGTTTATTTTGTTGTTATGGCGACTTCAGTACAAAATGCAACACACAAAGCTCACCATGCAAAACACTGTGCTGACTCAGGCTAAAATAAACCTCATTACAGAAGTGAAATAGTGTCTGACCCTAAACTGCTGCAGTTCCACGGCATTCCTCACGCGAACGACAGGAAAAGGGGATGTGCACTCACTCAGTTTATGCTCCAGCACAGGAATTTCCCAAAGCTTTCCCACTGCTGGGTGAGAAGCAGATACCAGTGACTGAACCACAGACAGTTTGTGCTACAGGACAGTGGGGAAATCATCCCTCGTGCCTGTGCCAACACCCTGAAGTGGAAATACAGGCTCCAGCCTGCAGCCAGGACTTACTCATCAGACACTTCGATGGAGGATTTCTTGTAGCCACATTTTCCTTTCTCCTTCATCACCCGGAATTTCCTCCCCATCCTCACCAGCAGCAGAATGACCACGAGGATGGAAGGGAGAAACACCAGGATGGAGAGCAGAGCTGCTGAGGTCAGCTGGAAGGCCAGGCCTGAAAAGCAGTGAGACACAGCTTGGCTGAGCCTCTGGCACAAAAGCTCACCCAGAGCACAGCTTGGTGGCCCTTTCACATGAAACACAGGGCTGGCAGACTGGAAACAGCCTGTCCCCACATCTGCAGGGCTCCAGTGCCCACATCTGCGGGGCTCCCGTCCCCAAACCCAGCCCAGCCAGGCGCCTCCACTGCAGAGGAAGGCAGGGCACGACACAGTTCTATCAGCACGGCTGAGCTGGGAATTTGGGGCAGGGCTGGCACGCAGGGCAGATGAGGAAATTATTACTGACAATCAGCGCTTGTGATGTGGAGATTATTTTTAGGCCAGCGTTTCCTCAATGTTTAACTTGTTCTGCCACAATTTGCGGAGGCTGAAACTTCTGAACAAAGGGACGCTTTTGATTCCTGTTATCACCACAGCTTCCCCTGTCCCTTCCTGCCCCAAATCAATTCAGTAGCTCTCAAAGTACTGAGCTCAGAGAGCGGGGCTGGGGCAACCCCTGCTGAAACTCCAGCAAGAACTCCAGGGAGCATTTCCCACATGATGCTCAGGGTTCCAAAATCCCCGAAAGCAACTCTAGCACATAGGTGAGGCCAAATTCTGGGCAGGGAGCCTTACCCCGCTCTGTAACCACCAGCACTGTCTGGGGAATGTTGTGATAAACGTCCGGAGGGTTCTTCACGCTGCAGATGAACGTCCCGTTGTCACTGAGCACTGGGCTTTGGATAGCGATGGAAGCATCACCGTTAGCAACATTCCCAACCCAGGATATCCTGTCTTTGAACTTCCCCGCTGTTGTGGGGTGTGGAACAGACTGATAATGAAAAACCTGCAAAGAGGGAAAGGCAATAATTGTGGCAATAAAACACTCACCCAGGAAAGCAGAGTGAACTGCTTGTTGCATTGCAAAAATAAAGGAATAATGACACACTAAGAAGCCAGGCAGGGTATTTCCTATATAAGAGAAATAAAGCTACCAATCAAATCTTTACAGTCATTCTGTGTAGCGCACAATGCAGCACTTGTGGCAAACCCACAAATTTATCTACTTTATCATTATTGTTCTATTTTGTCTTTACATAGAACACTTTTTCACCCAGAGAACACCAAAGGAATTTTACAGGGGAAGGAAGGCAACAACGAGACTCCCAAACCACAAAGCGAGGCAGCAGCCCAGCAAAGCAAACAGAAAATTCAGATTTTCAGCATGCCCAGAGGCCTGGCCCTGTTCCACCTACTGTCTCCATCTGGCCCCCAGCAAGGGGACGGTAGGTCCAGTCCACCAGCAGGCTCTCCGTGATGGGGGAGCTGGATTTGAAGGAGCATTTCAGCAGCACTTGCTCACCCACAAAAGCTCGGACTTTAGGACTGGCTTTAATTTCCAGGGAAAGAACATTGCAGACATCTGATGGAACAGGCACAAAAGGCAGGGATTAATTTCTTGTTACCTGTGAGATGCAAAATTGTCCCAGAAATACCGACACGTGTGCAGGTCAACCAAAATTCAAAGACTAAGCACAGCAGGGCCTCCCTCCCCCACACTGAAATTTGAAGAAAAGCAGCAAACTTCCCTGACCTATTCTCCGTGGGGCTGGAAAGGGCTCCAAATAAAGTACCTGGGAAGTACCAGCACAGCTGTTCAGGTGTGGAGACCAAGAGCCGAGAAATGGAATCAGCTGCGTCTCTGACGAGTCGCAACCCCCCAGCTTTGGGTACTTTAATGCAATTCTGCTCTGTGTTTCTTGCCACAGCGCCTGAATTTCACACGCACCGGGTCAAAAGTCTCCCCACAGCACCAAGGGCTCTCAGTTCTTGTTTCCAGCGTGTGCAGCCACTTCTGCCCCGTTCAGCTACCGCGATGCTCCGGCCCTTCCCGAGGCTCCCACCGCTCCCGGGAAGAACTTTGTCCGAGCCTCCCACCGCTCCCGGCCGGCCCTTCCCAGGCTTCCCACCTCCTCCAAAGTGCCCACCGCCCCGGGACCATCCACGGCCCCGGGACCATCCACCGCCCCCAGAGCCGCAGCCCGGGCGCTCCCGGCCCGGTTCCCACGCGGGACCCTCCGGAGCACCGCGGGCACCGCCGCTCCCGTCCCGTCCATCCCATCCCATCCCATCCCATCCCACCCCGCCCCCCGCAGCCCCCCGTTACCGAGCAGCAGCGGGAGGAGGAGGAGGAGGCGGCCGCCGGCCCCCGCCGCCCCTCGGCGCCGCATCCCGGCCGGGCTCAGCCCCGGAACATGGCGCTCACCTGGCGCAGGTGAGGGCGGGGCAGCCCCGAAATGGCCGCGGCGCTGGGGACGCCTGGGACGGCCGCGCAGCCGGCCCGGGGCCAGCGGAGGGGCCGGCGTGGCCACCGCGGTTGTCCCCAAATCCCCGAGCGGTTCCTGTCACCGCCAGCCCGCTCCCTGCGCTTTTTTTTTTTTTTTTTTTTTTTTTTTTTTTTTTTTTTTTTGGGTGCTGCCGCAAAACAAGGAATGTGTCAGGATGTTCCTCGCTGTGACATCTTTGTAGATTTTCAAGCGCAATCAGCAAAAAAAGGGAGACCTAATCAGGGGAACAGGCAGCAGCTGCATCCCTTAGCCAAGGACATCCTGGAACCGACACGTTTTGAGGATGTATTAAATCAAGATGTTGATGTGTGTCTATGTGTACATGGCTAACTGGGCAAAACACCCAAGGTTTATATATCCCAGAGCGGAACTATCTTGGTTATAATAATAAAAATCACACCTACAGGTCAGAAAGACCCTGGCCAGGTGAAGACCCTTCCCCTGAGCAGGGGTAGAAGTTGGCTGGGGTGATGTAACTTGTACGGGAATTAATAACCCAGCGTGAGAGAGGGGCTGTACTCGGAAAGTTATTAATGCTGAATTTCTGTGTATAAATAATGGCATGAAAAGTCTGCTGGGGGGTGCTGGGTTTGTGAGACACCACTGAGCACCCAGGCCTGGGCTCCTCTGAAATAATAATCAACATCTCCATGAAGTATTTCACTATTGGTTCGTTGCACACCAGGTAACAAATCCAATTTTGGGGACAAACAGTGCAAATCTGCTCATCTGAGGTGTCAGGGACTCCCAGGTCACAGCCCCCCTCCACACCAGCATAGCTCTCAGCAAGGTGCCTTTATTTACAACACAGGTGAGAGAAAATGAAAACAAACAGCCAAGAACAGCCCGGGAACATGCGGGCACATCACAGGTTGTAAAGCAATAAAGACGCCCTACAAACAAACTGGTAAGGCTTTGATTTGGGGCTGGGTAAATACTGTAATGGGATTGATTTGGGGCTGGTTAGACGCCGTTATAGCTCCGTGGGTTCCAGTTTTGGGGGCTGGAACTAAGGGGAACAGAGGGGAGCACTGGGATAACGAGCGTGGGAATGTGAACAGGAGGGGGAGCTGCTGAATCCAGGCAGAAAACTCCTCAGCCCCCAGAGCCTCCCAAAGCTGCAAGAGATGGATGTGAAAACCACCCCGGCTGGTGAACGCTGTCCCTAACAAACAGCACACATTGCCCAGCTCTAACACTGTCCATCTAACGCAGAAAAGCGATTCCAAGTACGTCTGTTGTACCAGCTGAGCCCTCACTGCTCAGTCCTCCTTTTCAGGATCTCAGGGAGGATTCTCAGGGAAGAAAAACAGGGCAACACAAAGGCACGTTGTGGTTTCTAAGGTGCAAGAGTGCATCTGCTCAAACACCTCCCAGCCCTCCGTTCAGTCTGCTGTCTTGGCACTTTCGTCTTCCAGAGGAGCCTCGCTCGCATTCCACAGGTGAGAAGATGGAGAGGAAAGTTCTTTGTTCATGGGGCAAGTTCCTCCTGCTTTGCTTCACTGGAGGGAATTCACAGCTCATGTAAAGTCACCCTATTTCCGTGCAAGACTTTCAGGTTGAGCAGAGGTACCACACGGGCAGCGTGGGGCGTCTGTAATCCAGCTTTGTTCTAACACCCCAAATTACAAGCTTTCACCAGCTGCTTTGGAAGTACCTGAGAAGAAAGATTATAAGAAAAACAAACATCCATTACTCAGGGTTATTGTCAAAAACCAAAATAATAGAGGCAACTGCTGACCTCAGAAACTGTGGGTAAAATTTATGCTGACAAGTTTAGGCAAAGCCAGGGAATATGGAAACAGTTCCAGTCTTCCTGTAGCAATTTTAAAACAATAAAGGTTAAAGTAATCAAAAAGCAGATACAAAACTGACAAAGGGGAAGTAATTCATTCCTCTTCATCCACAAAGCAGGAATGCCATGGAAAGCAGCAACAATGGCTTTCCTACAAATGCTCCTCAACACCAAGGTGGAGAAATCTCTTGCATATTTATGAGACTGTGATGATTCAGGGATTGTTCAGCTGTCTCTGAAGGATCCTCAACAGCAAAGTGTGACTGTGGCCTCAGTTCTGACTGTGAATAGCAGGAAAATACCCGAGGGAATCTGTCCTGGAGAGCCCACAGGAACACTGCGACATTAATTACAGAAGGTTTGGATGTGTACCTGCATTGTGCACACCAGCAAAGACCTTTAGTCTTCCAATGGAATGGGTTCCTTTTCTTCCCTCATCTTCAGACTCTCCTTTTCTTTACTGTTATAAAAAGGGGAGAAAAGAGAAAAAAAAAAAAATCCCAAATCAGTGTCATGCTGAGCAGCAGGGTGTCCTGAGTCACACACAGCACACCCAAGGTGAGATGGTGAGTGTGCCACACGTGTGGTGAGCACAGCTCAGGGGACAGGGTGGTCACCTGCCAGCCACCACCACGGCACCTGGCTCCTTCTCTGGGTGAGGAGCCACTGAGAGAGGCAACAGCCAAATGAGGACTCCAGAGCTTGTCCATCCTGGGGCTCTGTTCTGCCTGCACACAGCCAATTATGGCTAATTGGGTTGGCAGTTTTGCATTGTAGATGCTCCGTGCAGGGTCCACACCAATAATTCAGAAAGGCCATGGAGATAAAGTTGACAAGCTCTCCCAGGAGCCTCTCCCTCCCTCCCTCCCTTCCTCCCATGTCCTTACAGCTCAGTGTCTGCCACCTCGATCCTCTTGTCTCGCGCTTTCCTACGATGCTGCCGACAGATAATCACAGCTGTCACCACGATGATCATCAGGCCAGAGGCCGATCCGATGGCAATGGCCAGGAAATGGATTTCTGAGAAAGTCACTGCGTGGGGAGAGACAGAGGAGTGAACCAGAGGGACACCCAGGAGGAACGAGGCTGGGATCCTGTATCTGTGAATAAAACCTTCCCTCAGTCTCCTCTTTTTTCCCCTCATGCTTTCTACTTACAACCCCTTTTCTCCCATAGTTTTCCCGGGTGTGGAGGAAGTCCACTCTGGCTAAATCCACACGGCCTCGGGGGGAATTTCTTGGCCTCTCACCTTTCTGCACAACCCGGAGTCGCACCTCCCCGATGGTGCCATAGACATCTGGCCGGTTTGTCACCTGGCAGGTGAAGGTCCCGTTGTCAGTGGGCTGCAGGTTCCAGATGATGATGGAAACATCGTTACGCTCGATGTTCCCATCCCAGGTGACTCGCTCTTTAAACCTTCCAGAGGGGGGCTTGTAGGGCTCCTTCAGGTAGCGAAATACCTACAGAAATCACCGAAATGTCGAATGGCCTGGGTTGGAAGGGACCTGGAAGATTTCTGAAGTCGCGTCAGGTGCAGGATGTCACCTAAGACAGGGCTCAGCTGTGGTGTCAGCAGGTCCAGCTTTATCAAGCCACAAATATTTTAACCCTGATCACCCAAAACTAAACATGAGAGGGTGTTTTTTAGGCAGGGTCTATAAACAGAACTCGGATTAATCACTACAAGTGACAAAGGCCCAAATGTACTTGTGGGTTTTGGGTGTGTCCATACCCACTCCCTGCTCACCCAGTGCTGGGTGTTGGGGCAAGGGTGAACCCCTGAAACGGAGCACAAAGATCTCACTCACCGGCTCGTGAGAGCTCAGGTCCTCGGGCTGGAAGTTCCAGCTCACTAACAGCTGATCGCTCACGGGGCTGCTGCTGGAAAAGGTGCATTTCAGCCGCTGGTTGGTCCCGTTCAAGGCAACCACCTCCTTGGCAGTGTGAACTTCCACTGCTGCCGCCAGCCACAGCGCTGCAGGGCAAACAGAGGGCTCAGAGGGGGGAAATCGCTGTTTGGAGTGAGCTCATCACTGCTCCTTATCAGCTTGAGTTCTTTGGGAGCCTTATGTGCGCTGGCAATGGATAACCTGAGTGTGTCAGGCACATTCCAAGGGGGGTGGTCCTGCAGATTTATTCAGAAAAACCTTCTCAAACTGGACTGAAACCCACTCAATAACTGCTGTTTCCCGTGCTAGAACTTCCCTTTATACACTTTATACTCAGCCTCATGCACACCACAGTGAAACTGCTCTTACTGATGTATCCAGAGCCAGTTTTAGAGGGTTTATGGCCCAGCTGGGCAGCTGCAGGTAAATTCAGTCAGGCTGAGGAATTCTAGAGGAAATCCTCAAGGTAAATGTGGATTTGTTTATCCAAGAAACATCCCCACAACCACCACAGCTGCTGCTTTAAAAATAAGTGAGCATCGCTCACTTGATGCTCCCCTGGAAGAGGGACAACCAGCAGGAGGGAGAGCAAGGAAAAGAGAGGAGGAAAATGAAAAATAAGAAAAATTAATGATTGCTAGTGAAGGAAAAAGAAAATATCACTATCCTGTCACCTTAGGAAGTTAACTCACCCCAGTGTGATTCCAGCCAAAAAAAAGCTTATCTAGGGTTGTAAAACATAACTTCATAATAAAGACGTATTTGGAAGTAATTTATGGCTAAATACTTCCTTCCAAATAATTCCTTATCTCAAAAGGGAAAATATTTGGAATGCCGAAACACTGAGGGTATTCACACGTGGGAAACTTCACTGGCAGAGATCACATTGCTCATACGAAGACTCGGTGCCAAATCTTTTCATTTTAAACTCCTTGAAAAGAACTAAGTGAGAAATAAGTGTAAAATACTTTTTCCCAAGACAGATTACACCCGCGCCGCGTGCTGATGCATTTGGGAAAGAAGGATGTGTCATTCTTAAAATCCGGGTGTTTTGATATAAACCACTGAAAATCCAAGTGAGTTTCGTGTCCGTCTGGAACCTTTGCTGTGTAAAGGATCTGAACCTGGGGCTCCTGGACAATCCCTGATTGTTTAGGAACAAAGGTAGGGGGGAAAAAAAGACAAAAAGGCTGGGAGTAAAGTTCAGATTCCTGGCAGGAGAGAAAAAGACGTTGAAACCCGAGCTGAGGAGGAGATCAGTGAAGGAAATCGGTGTTCTTCCGCTGGAATACGCCTAAACCTGCCGGGGAAGAAACTCAACCGCTTCGTGCCACTTCCAGCGAACCCCGCACAGAAAGAATCGCAGCAAGGACGGGGGGAAAGCCTCTGCCTTAGGGATAATTTAAGGGAACAGAAGAGGGGGGTGAGGACGGCAGCACGGCCGGCCAGGGACAGGTTTCCTTACCTCGGAGCTGCACCCCAAGGACGAGCGCAGCGCCCAGCCAGGTGCGGCCGCGCATCGGGGAGAAAAGTCCAGGTCTGCAAAGACAAATCCGCTTCGGGCTCTCGGTGACCGGGTGGAAGATGAGTTTCACAAAGTCTTCCCAGCACAACAGGGCAGATTCCTTGCCGCCAGCTCGGCCTGCAAGGGAAGGTGAGCGCTCCCTGCCGAGGTGTGCCCAGCCCCGCTCGCTTCTGCCCGTAAATCAGCGAGATTCCCAAGGTAAGATTAATTTCTTCTCCCTCCCATATTCCCCTGCTCTTTTGTGTTGCAATCATTCCTCCTCCCAGCTGCCACCTGAAACCACTCCCCTCTCGTGGGAGGTAAAAGAAAAATTGCCTGGAGGTGTTCATAGGTGGCTCGAAGGAACGCGCGCCATTTGTTCAGCAAAAAACCTGCAAACAATCCCCAAAAGAGCAGCCCAAAACTGACAGTCCGCGGCCGCAGTGCGAGCACTCATCCAGAGGATGGAAACGTCCCACCAAACCACAGGTACCTACCCTAAAATAATCGGAACATTCAAGGATTGGGAGCCTGGTGCTCTTGGAAAAGCCAAGTGGAAAATGGGTCAGCCTGGCCGCATTGCAGGCACAGCTGGGGAAACCCTGCGGTGCTCCACAAGGGAGAAATTCCGTAGAACACGAAATATTCTGCTGGACGAGGCAGTTGTGAGAATGTGAAACCAATCCGAGCCCGTGTGTTGGCGAAATGAGGAAGTTTGCATTTGAGGGCCATAAATCACTGGCTGTGCCAGTGTTTGTGTCTGGTTCACGATCCCGTTCCAAGAAGCCATCCCAGGTTATCGGTGGTAGCTGTGGCTGGTGCTGGTTTCCTTTGCAAGGGTGACAGGGCAGGGTTGGGGATGGTGCCTGAACCTCTGGGTGTTTGGAGGGGCTCCCTTCAGGGATTTGGCGGTGGAAAAACAGCACTGAGGCCATCAGCTCCGTGCATTGTCCCCCGAACAGAGCAGGGAATCCTGTGTCTGCTACCACATCCCTGCTAACAGCTCCGAGACACCAAGGATCTCTATCTCCCTGGGAAGGATCTGGGCCTGTTAGCCCTTCATCACTGCATCTCCCCGGATTTCCACTCAGTTACTATTGCAAAGTATCACCTCCCTTTCTTTCCTTGCCACCACGAATATTTATCAGTCTGGGGCTTTGTTCAGGTTGTGTTTAAAGTACCTGCAAGCCGATCTGCTGCCACTTCCTAATCCTGGTTCTGCACAGGGCTGTGAACAGCCGCTGTTCCCACCTTTGCCTGCAGACTTTTGCTAATCTCCATCTTCTTTCAAAACACGTGGACTCCAACTTTTAAGAGAAGACCACGTCCCTGGCACACCCACCAACAACCTAAATTCTCCGACGTTCCATTTGGAAACATAAATAAGGAAAAGAAAGCTCTGACGGCCAGAGACAGCACCCCAATCAAGGAAACGGGGCACAACAACGTTCCCTTTGTCCGTGCCACCTGGAGTGCCCCTGTCCCGGTGCCACGGCGGGTCTGTGCCCGCCCCAAGCCCGAGCTGGGAGGGACCGTGCCCTGCGTGCGGCGCTGGCCGGGGCAGGAGCCCCCTCTAGTGGGGCCGGGCCACTTCCCCGTGGGAGCGCCCGGGCGGGAGAGCCTCCCAAAAATGCTGCTGGGATGCCTCCGGGTGGGCCCGTGGGGAGGGGGCTGAGCGCAGGGCCGGGCAGGGAACGATGTCCCGGCCTGGCGCGCCCAAGCTCCGTTCAGGGGCTCCTGTGCTGAGCTCCGTGTGGTGCTTCTGGTTCCCTTATTCCAAACTTCCAGTGCCTGAAAGGGACCTGCAGGGAAGCTGGAGAGGGACTCTTGATCAGAAACTGTAGAATAGGACAAGGAGGAATGGTATGGAACTGGCAGAGGGCAGGGTTAGATGGGATACAGGGAAGAAGGAATTCGTCCCTGTGAGGGAGGTGAGGCCCTGGCACAGGGTACCCAGAGCAGCTTGGCCCCATCCCGGGCAGCGTCCAAGGCCGGGTTGGACGGGGCTTGGAGCACCCTGGGATGGTGGAAGGTGTCCCTGCCCATGGCAGGGCTGGAATGGGATGCTCTTTAAGGACCCTTCCACCCCAAACCATCCTGTGATTCCATGTGAAGTCGTTTGGCACAGCTGGAAGTTCACAAGCTCTCACTTTGAGAAGCTGTTGGGAAGGTCCTGCTGGCGAATCTGATTCTGGCTCATTTCTCTGTCCTGCTGCTCCCAGGGCAGCTCCTGAGCCCTGCAGAGCTGGTGCAGAGCAGAGCAGCCACCCCTCGCTGGCGGTGACGTCCCATGAAGACATTTTGAGCCTCCGCACTTCCTGACCTGGGCTTATTTCACGTGTCTGGGTCTGCCTTGGCCGCTCTGGAAACAGTGAGTCCCCCAGCCCTGCCCGGGTCGTTAGCAATTCTGGGAAAAAAAATCCTGGGCCTCTTTCTTGAGAAGCCACCGTGTTCTTTCCTGCCACAGCCACGCCAGTCTGATGTGGTGGAGAGGAGCAGGAGGAGGAGGAGGAACACGAGGATGAGGCTGGAGCGGTCCCTGCCCCTCCTGGGGCTCCTGCTGTGTGCAGGTGAGTCCCCAAACTGCAGGCAGCAGCGCCGGAGCTCGGTGCACTGAGAACTGAGAGGTGCCGCGGTCTTAAAGTTTGGGTTTATCCTTTATTCGTGCACTTTTCTTAAAGCATTTCGTGATCCTGGGTAAAGAACTGCAGACTCGGTGGGATATCAAGGGTGTGGCGGCAATTTCAATACCTGAGCAGTTTGAATGCTGGTTTAGGATGAGGTGCAGAGTACCTGTAGAGGCTCTAAAGAAGCCAGTAATGAGGAGAGATAAACTCGCTAGGGGTTCATTAAGAGTTGTTACAATAAGACTACAGCTACTCTGCCAATGTGCTGCAAATACCAGCGCCTAGTTTATCAGTGGCCTGTTCCGGTTTCAGATTTAAATTCATCTACATAAAATAAAAAAGCAGCAAGTCACCTTGTCTCCAGCCAAGTCCGCTGTCTGTGGAATTCAAATCTATTGTAAAAAGACAAATGTCTTTAAAGGAAATCGCAGGTCTGATTCACACCTCCTAAAATCGGTTTCTTTGATGCTCCAGAGCCTTCCATGGAGCAAGTTGTTTCCTACAAGGCAGAAAAATCACGCAGATAAACTGTTTCACAGCGTTACACCAACGTCAGGGTCCCACTCCCCAGCGGGTTCCCTTGCTGAGGACAGAGCCTCTGACCAGGGTTTTCCAGCAGTGGTTGCTCCATGATAATAAAGCAGAATTTTGGGGTGCACAGAGTGCAATAACAACCCTTTTTCTGAGCTGGGTCGGGAAATGATTCAAGTTTCCATTCTGCGTTAGGCTGCGTTAAAAATGGCTTCCAACTCCAGAACAACATCCTGTCTCACCACCAGAATATTTCTAATGCTTTCAGCGTGAATGGGGGACTATGAACATCTCTTTCAAGCAGCTGAGTTCAGAAAGGATGTCCTGGGAGTAGGAAATCATATCATAGCAGAAGCTCAATTACTTAATAATTCTTATTCTTTTTTTTTTGCAGTTGGCACCGCAGCTCAGCAGGGTAAGTGTGTTTTACCACCATCCTTAGCTATTTAGCATGCTAAAAACCCCAAATATGCCTCCAAAGTGAGAACTAAGAGTCAAATAGAAATATTTGAATTTTGCAAATATGGCAGGGTAGGAAAAATTCACTGTTCGTTAATCGACAGGGATCTTACTGATTGGAGAAATTGGTCCCTAATTATTATCAGTGTTGGGCATTTCCAACAGCACCAAGCAGTGAGGCAGTTGTGAGATGATTTTTTAACACTCCTTATTTTCTGTTTTGCAGATGAAGAACAGGAGGGTAAGTGAATTTTATCAGCATTCTTAACGGTTTAGTGTACTATAAAAACTGCAGCTGACTAAAAAAGAGGTAGAAATATTTGAGGTTTCCCCTTAGTTTCCTTTCTCATTGGTCTGTCTTCCCAAGGGAAATTCCTGGTGGAGATTTCTGGCACCACGGTGACAATCACGTGTCCCTTGGAGGACGAGGGCATCAAGTGGGACCCATCTGGGAGAAGAGGGGACATCGAGGAGGGGAAGTTCATTATAAAGGACCATGACAGCACTCCTGCCAACCTGAGCTGTTCCTTGGGTAATAAGAAGCATAAGCTGTACTTGAATGCCAGAGGTGAGTGCAGACCCTTCAGCCTGCACATTCCAGTGGCAGGTTTTGGGAACTGGGAATTCATTTTCAGCGCTGGGGTGGGTAAATATGGTGCTGCCAAGCCCCTTCCTGCTCTGTGTGGGCAGTAAGAGTCTGAGAGCAGATTTTTGGCAGAAGGAATCTCCCCTTTCCTTTCAGTTTGCCCTTTTCCCCTTCCCACCTGCCTGTAGCCCTGTGCCAGCACTCAGGTGAGCGAGGCCAGGGCTTTCCCTGGCTCTGAGCATCTCCCCCTCCCCTCATCCCCCGGCAGTGTGTGCCAACTGCGAGGAGCTGGATGCCCTGACCGTGGCAGGGATCATCACTGCAGACCTTCTCATCACCCTGGGGGTGCTGATCCTGGTCTATTACTTCAGCAAAGGCAGGAAGGGACGAGCCAGTGCTGGTGGGGACAGTCGGCCACGAGGTAAGAGCCATTCCAGACCCCCCTGCTCCCCGTGACATCCGCTGAGCACCCAGTGAATCCCTCGTCCCCACTGCGTGACGTGACGGAGCATCCTCTGCTCTCCACGAGCTTCCAAACGATGCTCCTGCTTCCCACGTGTTCTCCAGGCTGCCTGTGTGTGCAGGGATGGGAGTGGCTGCTGTGCCAAAGGCTCCCTGCACACAGGAACCCGTTTCCCAGGCTGTTGTGCTGGAGCCAACCCTCCAGCTCCTGGCAGCAGCTGCATCTTCAAGAGCTCAGAATAAAGCCATGGGAGCTGACCCATGGTGTGCCTGGCTCTGGGATCATCCTGGAAGTCCCTCGTGACAGGAATCCCCAAGGATTCCCTCTCTGTGCCTCTGTTTCAGGTCCAAAGATGCAGCGCCCTCCCCCTGTCCCAAACCCGGACTATGAGGTGAGGACTATCCCTGGGCTTTCCATCCCTGCTGCCTGGGGAGGGATAGCCAGGGCCGGGACTGGGGCTGATAGCCAGGTCATCTATCCTTGAGGAAGCATCCAGTCAAGCTCCAAGTTTTCCTGACAGTGGAGGAAAAAGGTGGTGAAGGTGCAGCCCCTTTTCCTGGTGCTGCCACAGGGATGTATTTGGGAGCAGAACTGCAGCTTCCCCTGCGCTGCCCCTGCTCTGTTGTGCTTTTCTCCACGTATTGTGCGGGCTCAGGTAAGGATTCCTGAACCAGGATCTCTGCTGTTCCCACAGCCCATCCGGAAAGGCCAGCGGGAGGTGTATGCAGGCCTGCAATCCAGGGGCTTCTGAAATCCCCGGTGATGACAGGCTGGAAGCCAGCAGCACTGGGGCTGAATGCTTCTGCCCAGCTTGTTCCCAGCTCTCTGCAGCTCTGCTGAGGCCCTGGCATTTTGGGATAAGCCACAGGACAGGGACACGCTGTCGCACCCTGGGGCGTGCTTGGGTTTGCCATCAGGGAACAGAAATGAGCACATTGGCAAGAGGAGTTTTCCTTCTCATTAAAGGACTGCAGCCTCACTGGTGGTTCCTGGTCTCCTTTTCCTCTCACACTTCTCTCTGCTCCAGTTGGTTTTCCCTCCAATTTAATTTCTGCCCTCAGTGGCTCCATCTGCTCCTGTGGGGCTGAGAGTGGGTCCTTCTCAGAGGGATTTGCCTCTGATCTCATCCTGTTCTCACCTTCACAGCCTGACCCTCATTTGCAGCCAAAGGAGCAGAGGCAGGCAGTAAAAACCCCCAAACAGCCCAGCAGCAGCGGCACAGGTTAAGAAGGGCCCCTGGGTTGCTTTGATGCCTGCGAAGGTTTCAGGTCGAACCCTGGCTGAGCCACCCCCGTTTGTTCCTGAGCAGAGCAGCAGCTCTGAGCAGAGGAAGCGGCAGCAGAGCCGGGCTGGGGGCGGTTCAGCCCCGGCGAGGTGAACACCAGCAGCTCCGGCAGCTCCGGGGCAGAGCCGCGCGCCCGCAGGATGCGGTTCAGAGGCACAGCTGGGTTTATTCACCACAACAGGCCCTACACCCCGAGCAGGGAGATGGCAAGATACACACAGCACTAACCCCCAGCAGCTCCAAAACCACTCAGGGCCATGTTCTTGCCTGCTGCAAACCAGCACTGCTGCAGGGCCGCCTGCTCAGCCCAGCCGTGCAGGACATTCCCACCCTGGAGTGGGGTGGGAGAAGCTTGGACCGCTCTGGGTGTATGAAGCCTAAATTTTGCTTCAAAAAACCTAAATTTTGCTACACCCCAGTGCTTCTACCACCATTTTTGGGGTACAGCAATGTACAAGTTTGCCCCAGTGTTTGCCCCAACCAGTACCATCCCACACATTCCTTGTCTCAGCAGGATCAGCACTCACCCAGTGACAACAACTCTGCCTCTGTGCTTACCTGCACCAAAGGAATACCTCTTTGTCCTTCCAAGGGTGAGGCGATGCTGGCTGGCCCTGTCTGGTGCCAGTGTCCCATTCTGGGGACTCAGACCACATGAACTGTTTCTGCTCAGGGCTGGGGAGCGGAGACCTGGCCTGGCCAGTGACCAGATCCCACCCCAAGTGCACCTTCCCAGCCACCAGATCCCATCCCGTGGGCGCCTCCCCCAGGACCTCGACACAAACGGATGGAGCAGGGAGGCTGTGGGACAGGCTCATCTTTAATGACAGGAATACAGAAGTGCAAGAGGTCATGGAATGAGCACAGTGCTATAAGCAGCCCATCCTGGAGGGGCCTCCAAGCAAAACCAGCGCGCTGGTGAAGGCAGTCACAGAGTGTCAGAGTCTTCCCACTTCACTTGCGGGCGCGGGCAGGAGCCAGCCGGCTGTACTGCTCATCCTCCCGCTCTCCAAGGGGCTGGGAGGGGGAAAAAAAGGGGACATGAGCCAAAACTGTGCCTGCCCAGCCCTGGGAGGGGGAGCTGGATCAGCCTTTGGGAAGATTCTCTCCACACTGAGGTGCTGAAGGTGTCCTCCCACCCCCCCACACACACAGGGGTGCTGAAGGTGCCCCCACACTGACCTGGTAAAGCTCGTTGGCAATCAGGTTCTGCCTGTCAGAAGCTGAAGGAAGAAAGAAGGTCAGGGTCAAGGATCAGGGGAGCCATGGGCAATGTGGGGAACATTTACAAACAAACCCAAGAGCTGGCTGCGGCCCTGGGGCACCACACACGGCCCCCGGAGGTGCCCAGGCACAGCCCTCGGGGCTCTCCCGTCCCTCACCTCGTGAGGTGTGTCCCCTGTCGTGGCCAGTGATGCAGTACACGGCCACTGCCAGGAACAGCGTGGCCACGGCGTCCGCAATGACGATGCCCGAGATGGTGGGAGCGTCCACTTCGATGCAGTTCTGGCACACTGGAAGCCCAAAAGGACACGGACACTGAGAGCAGGGGCACATCCAGAGTGCTCAGCCAGCTCTGCCAGTCCAGGCCCCAGCCCCAGGCCAACAGAGACCAGCTGGGTTTGCCGTGTGGGCCAGGGCAGTGGCACAAGCTGCTACGTGTCCCCCACACCCAGTGCAGGGCCAGAGAGGCAGGTTATGGCACTAAATAAGGCTGCAAAGCTGCCACAGTGACACCACACGCAGAGGAACCTGCAGCAAACTGGTGGAGACACCCCCAGACAAGGGGAAATTCCCTCAAGATTTTGCTTGGGTGAAAACTCCAAGCAGTTCTGGCTCTAGAAAAGCAGGTGTGCAACACTTACTCCGATAGTGCACCTGGAGGCTTTTCCTTTGGCCTCCTGTCTCACACACGTAGAGACCTCTGGGATCGTCATAAGCTGCGCTCAGCTCCAGCTGTGCTTCGTTTCCCACAGTATTCCCATCTTTCCACCATGTGATGTTTTTGTTGCCTTGGCCTCGCACACATTCCAAGAACACCCTTCCACTGAATTCCTTCACGAATATCTCCTGCCCTGTGAAAGGAAGAGAGAGCAGAGAGCTTCACCTCTGCGTTACCGACAGCGGTGCAGAGCTCGGAGCTCCTTATGGGGATGAAGCACCACATCAGACTGTCCCAAAAAAACTCTGGGAAAAGCAGACTCTCCCATCCTTGTTGCACCGATTCCTTTTTCCCCATCGACATTCCAAACCTCATTCTCTGGCGGAAAACCTCATCGAGCCGCGGGGCTCCCTGCCAGCACCCCTCCCAGCATCTCCAGGAACAAGTGTCCGGCCGCTGACCCCACACCTGCGGACTCACCTCGGACGCCCCAGCTGGCCACGGCCAGGCTGGCCAGCAGTGCCCAGGCACTCAGGACCTTCCCCCTCATGGTGGCACAGCGGTGCCAGCCCTGTCCCCGCTCGCAGGACGTGCGGAGAGAGCTGCTCACCACAAGGCACCGCCCGCCCGGGGCTGCGTCAGGTACCGGATGCTGGGGGCCGATCCTCGCTCCCCCGGCAGCTGGGGATGGATGAGGGGCTCGGCGCCGGCCTCCTCACCCCAGCGCAGCCTGCAGCCCGTGGAAGGGTTCTGAGGACGTGAGGGGCCGAGGTCGGGATCCCCTCTGCAGCCATGGGCTTCCAGCAGCCAGGGACCCCCAGGAGTCAAGGTGCCCCAAGTCCACAGAACCCAGCAGCATTCACAGGTCCTCCAGCATCCAGGGAGCCCCCCCCAGCATCCAGAGACCCCTGCAGAGCTGGGGAGCCCCCAGTATTTCCATGTCCCTCCCCAGTCACTGCCCCCCTACAGTCACAGACTGCCAGCATCTACTGGTGTCCCCCCAGCCATAGACCTCCAGCATCCACTGGTGTGCCCCCAGCAGCCACAGCTCACGCCACCCACAGAACCCTGCAGCAGCCCCCCGGCATCTCCGTGTCCCCACAACCGCGGACCCCGACCCCGCCATCTCGGGGTGTCACCGCGCAGCCTCGAACCCGCGGCCCCCGCGATCGAGCTCCGCCCCGCGGCCCCGTGTCCCTCGCGGCCGCCGTAGGGTGCGCGGCCATGGCGGGCAGAGCGGGGCGGGCGGGCTCGCTGGTGGCGGCCGTGCTGGAGCACTCGGGCCAGCTGGACAAGGAGCACCTGGGGGCCCACGTCGGGCGCCTCTCCCGCCGCGTCGAGGAGCTCAAGGTAAGGGACGGGCATGGAGGGGGCGTGGGGAGAGGCGCGGGACCGGCGCTGCGGCGGAGCCGCTCAGGACCGGGGTGTCCAGCACTGCGTCAGCTCGTGGTGCCCAGCCCTGGTTCATCCCGGGATGTCCAGCCCTGGGTCAGCTCGTGGTGCCCAGCCCTGGTTCATCCCGGGATGTCCAGCCCGGGGTCAGGGGGTGCCCAGCCCTGGTTCATCCCGCGGTGCCCCAGCCCTGTCAGGCTCGCTTGCTCTGCTCCCGGCGCTCCTGTGCTGCTCCCCGCGGGGTGACGCTGTCGCGCTGCTCGCTGTCCGTAGGAAGAGGTCTGGACCATGATGAACAGCAAATACAGCGAGTTCCTGCCCAGCGTGCAGAACAGAGAGGACCTGGTGGCAGAGGTGGAGGGGCTGTGCATGGACATCGACCTACTCAAGGCGGCCATCGAGAACGAGGTGACTCCGGGGGGGACATTCCGCTCCATTTCATCCCAAATCTGTAGCCCCACCCCGGCACGGAGTGTTGGGATTGGTTTGGGGGAGGAGGGCACAGCCCCAAATGTGCCAGAGCTCAAGGAGTGTCCGGACAACCCTTTCATGATGGGATTTTGGGGTGAGTGGCAGGACTCGATGATCCTGGGGGTCCCTTCCAGCTCAGGAGATTCTGTGATTCTGTGACTGAGATCCCTGGGTGGTCCTAAAGAATGCCTTGAGGTGGCACCAGGGTGTACATTAAGAGCTGTCATTAAGGGATTGTCACTCCTGTGTAGGTAGAGAAGTGTGTCACAGTGTCCTTCAGAGAGAAGTACCAGCCTTGGCTGTGGCAGGGGTTGTGACACAGGAATAAAAAGGATGGAGTCTTTTTTTCCTTCTCACCAAATTATTCTGTGAACAGAAATAAATGATAAATGAAATTTAAAGTAAGAGAAAAATGTGTGTGCTAACAAATGCTGCCAGCGAACTGAAAAATCTTGTTATTTTAGGTCCAGCAAGATCTAAATGTCGCTGTTACTGAGTTCACAGAGCTGAAGCAGCAGCTGGAGAGGGACTCAGTGGTCTTGAGTGTCCTGAAAAAGCTTCAGGAGGTGAGGAGGGGGAGCAAAAAATCCTGCTCCCCCGTCTCAGATATTATTCTGGGCTTCCCTTTGGAATAAGTGGCTGTAGCCTACAAATTGTAGTGTAGGAGCAGAGCTGCAGTGACACCTGCGTGTGTTTGGCCCTTGCAGTTTGACACAGCTGTGAAAGAGTTCAGCACTGCCCTGCTGGAAGAGAGGTACATGCGAGCAGCTCAGCGGCTGGAAAAGGTAACAGTGACCCCTTGGCAATGTAGATTCATGCACTGAATAAGTTGCAGAGGATGCTTTTCCCTGGCAGGGGCAGCGCTTGCCTGAGCTGTGTTTGCTCTCCCCCACCAGGCACGGAGCAGCCTCAGGAACGTGGAATCCCACAGGGGCTTTGAGCTGAGGATCCCGAAGGCCCTGCGCAAGGAGCTCACGGTGCAGGAGCAGAGCATCATCTACCAGCTCGGGAAGGAGTGGCAGAAGCTGATTGTGTGGAAGCTTCCCCATTCCAAAGGTGCTCACAGGTTTTCCTCTCTTTCCTTTCACTCTTTTCGCCCCCCTGAAGTGCCTGCTTTCACCTGCCAGGTGGGACATGCAGTGAAACTCTTGGGCTGAGGGGGTTAAACGAGCTCTTGCTCTGGGAGATCTTCGCTTCAGCTGACTGCAGTGGCTTCTGCTGTGACACTGTGACAGCCCTGGGTGTATCTGGTCTGTGTGCAGGGAGCAGCAGCCTGGAGGCCGTCGTGCTCTCGGAGCTGCACTTACATGCGGTGCCGCCGCAGGGTGAGGACACTGCTGTCCCAGCCGTCGCTGCCGTGCTGCAGGCCTTGGCTGTCATGGGAGAGCTGCACTACAAGCTCAAAGATTTTGGTAAGACTGACCCCAGAAACAGCCCCAGTAGCTCAGGTGGATAGTTCAGGCTTGTTTTAACGTGGATAGTGAGATCCACTTCACTCCAGCAGGACGCTGGAAAACGTCTCTCTCCTGGCTTGTGTTTCCCGCTGGGGTGAATGCTGGGGTTCTTATTAATAGGAGAACATTCATCCCAGTATTTACCTGGGATTATGTATCCTTTCCTGACAATTCAGTGTACTTTGATCTATGACTATGTGGTTTCATAGTCTGATGCTTAAAGAGCCTTACCTCATTAGTAATTCCCTGATAGAACTGATCGAGGGGGTGTTCCTTCCACTCCTTGCAGTCTCTAAATCCAGAATAGTCAGGGTTGGACCTCACTGGAGCAATCTGCTGTTGGAAAACCTCTGTTTTTCCCTTTCCTCAGGCCAGTTGTTGATGGAATACATCCTGAAGCCGCTGATCTCCTACCCATCTCTGGAGCCAGTCACAGAGGAGCAGCCAGATGTGTTCATCCTGAGGTTTAGGTCCCAGGAGCCTGCCTTGGATGAGTTCTCTCCTATAAAGGTGTTTGACAAGATCAAGCTGATTTTTGAAGTTCTGCACAAATACCTGCTAAGTAGGTAGTTCCTCTCTTTTGGAATTAGTTATGATCAATTAATTTAATGAGAGTTTTTTAGAATATCTTGATTGTTAATCAGCATTACGTGCAAGGAAAATTAAGGAGGAAAGGCCTTTGAACTGATGGAGGGTCTGGTCCAGGAAGCAGCTGTATTAAAATCCATTTTTCTTCTCTGGGATGCAGATGTGCCTCTGGAGGAGCCTGGGAAAGGCGGAAAGGACGGCAGAGTCACCCTGGCAGAGCTGCTGGGGGAGCTCATCTGGGAGGAGCTCTCAAACTGCCTCATTCACAGCTGCCTGGTGCACTCCCTCCCAACCAGCAGCAGCCAGCTGGAGCAGTACAAAGAGGTGGGTCCCAAAAACCCCCTCAGGCTTGAACACAGAGCCCAGGCACTCCAGTGTGATGTCATTCCAGTGGTTAATGCCCTCCAAAGCCTCCTTCATCCTTTGCTTTCGGCTTTGATACCCAATTTTAACTTTGTTCTGTGGTTTTAGGAGCCTGTGCTAACATAGAACACATCTGCTCTCCTCAGGTGATCGAATCCACAAAGGAATTTGAGAAAGCCCTGAAGGAGATGCAGTTTTTGAAGCAAGACAAGACTGCCTTGCTGAAATACGCCTGCAACGTCAATTTCCACTTCGCCAACAAGAAGTGCCAGGATTTGATCAAGGCAGCCAGGAAGCTGATGACCTCAGAAATACACAACACTGTAAAGGTGACTGGGGATGCCTCACACAGCTTTTCCATCTGGAAAACAATCTCTAAATATTTTTTAATAGTGCTGCAGTCTTGTGTTTATTGTGAGTCTTAAATCTCTGCCATTCAGTGCTTTTTAATCTTGCAGATTCTCCTTTCTGAGCTCTAAATTCTGTTACCCCTCTCTCTTGTTTTCCCTTAGATCACACCCGATTCCAGCGCAGCCCTACCGGAGCTCCCTGCTCCTTGGTCAGGAGACCACCCGAAAACGCACGGACCCTCCAACCTTCTGGACAGTGGGACCGTGAATTTGGGCAGTGAGAGCAGTCTGAGCCAGTCCACCCTGTCCCTGCCCACGTGCCGCATCAGCTCCTCCGTGCAGCAGCTCATGGAGCTGGCTTATAACACAATGGAGGAGGCCAAAACCAGCACAAAGTTCTGGTACTGTTGCCTTCCCCTCCCTCCCAGAAATGAAACTCGAGATAATTTTAGTAAGGAGGTGCATCTTTATTTGAAGGTCTCCAGGGGCAGTTGTGGAGAAGGTTCACACGTGGAGGAGCAGGGACAGTGTCCCCTTTCTTCTAGGGCTTCACGTATCTCCCTTCACACTGAACCTCGAGGTCACCACAGCCTCTGTGAGCTTTCCAGAGTGTTGACAGTGCTGCCATTGATCCTGACAATCTCCTCTTTGTGCCAGTGCTTCACTGCTCATAAAACCTTGTTCTGGGGCAGGTTGAGGGTTAGCTGTGAACAAGACATTAATGGCAGGCTGACATGAGGCCTCTTTCCCTTGTAGCTGTCTGCAGCTCTGCAACTGTGTCCGGGACATCTTCCACGTCTTCTGTGAGGTCGTGCCCAAATACCACAGGTGAGTGTGTCCATGTTTCCTGTTCTGAGGGGCAGTAATGCTGTTGGAACAGTCCCACTTGTCCACTACAGCCAGGGGCTCCATCAGGAGAAATCAACTATTCAATCTGTGATTAAACCATAGCTGTGCAAAGCCGGTGCTCGAGAGTTTCTGCATTGTCAATCTTACAGTGAAGGGCATGGGTGAAGTTCTCACGCAGCTGTATTTGTTTCCAGCCACGTTACTTTGACCCCAGGTCTGATGCACAGATTTTTCATGATGTTTTGTCTGCAAAAAAAGAGCAGCAATGGAGGTGGAAAGGTCACAATCCTGTTAGACAACTTCTCTCCCTTTTCCTCCCCGTAACTTTGCTGTAACAAAATACATTCCTGTTTGAAAGTCCATGGCTGGAAACAGTGTGGGATAACACAGGGTTCAAATGCCTCAGTGCCATTTCTTTTCCTGCCAGTTCCTGTGGGGATGTGAGAAGTTAAATGTTTTAACTCTGATGTCAATCGGGCCTTGCCTAGGGCAGACATGACCATTTTTCTAACAGAACCAGCTCTAAATAAACCCATTTCTTCCTTTTGCCTTCGTGTTGGGCCAGGGAGAACCTGCAGAAGCTGCCCCAGCTGGCTGCCATCCACTACAACAACTGCATGTACATCGTCCACCACCTGCTCACCCTGGGCCACCAGTTCCGCTACCTCACCGGCGCCGTGCTCAGCGACTGCGGAGGCACCTTCGTGGACATGGTGCCTGACTTCAGGAAGCTGGGTAACTTCCCACCTTTCCCTCTTGAAACTTGCCCATGGATCACGTGGGAATCAACCCTGGCAGTTGCTGCTGAATGGTTTCATGCAGGTGTGGCTGCTCACTCAGTGCGAGCAGCGGATTGGTATTTTTGAACAGGTGGCATTTTCCAGTTTAGGAAGTTTTGGCTCTTTGAAACCCATATCTCCTTGTCCTGAGCTGAGTCCCAAGAGCAGTTTGGTGTCCTGCCAGATGCAGCACTGTGTTTTTGGGTCTGCTGCTCAGTCCTGTGATATTTTCATTCGTTATCCTATGGAAATAAATTCCGAGATGAGTTTGTGTGAGCTAACAGGAGTCATCCACAGTTCATTCTGCTACTCTGCTGCTTTTTCCAGCAGTGTTGTAGCAATGCAAGCTGCATGAGAGCTCACTGGTTAAACTGGCTCTGGGAGATTGTTTGGAGACTGAAAATGTGATTAAAAATAAAACATTATAGCAAGTTCATTATTCAGCACTTACAGTCATAAATAGGCAGAGCAAATTTAATAATTGCTTCTCTCTGCTCATTTTGCTCCTGAAGGGATGGAGTGTTTTCTGGCTCAGATGCAAGTGCAGAAGCGAGGAGTCCTGGACAGGCTCTGGAGTGCCAGGAATTTTTCCAATATGGATGATGATGAGAATTATCGTGCAGCAAATAAATCCATAAAGCAGGTAAGGAAGGCAGAGAAAGAACACCCCAGTGCCTGCAGGTATCATGGGGAGGGTACAGTGTGTAATCCCAGGCTGTGTCTTTAGCAGGGTTGCTCCGCTGTTTCTCCCCGTTTGTACTCAGCTGATCCCCTGGGGCCTGCCTCAGTGTTGTTCCTGGTGTCACACTCAGCTGTTGCCTTGCAGGTGCTGCATCAGCTGAGGGGGCTGGGCACGGTGTGGCAGGATGTGCTCCCTGTGCACGTGTACTGCAAGGCCATGGGGACCTTACTGAACACAGCCCTGGCAGAGATTGTCACCAGGATTACTGCCCTGGAGGTAACAGCCACAGGGGGTGCTGGGGACAGCGTTTGTCACCTCCAGAAACTCTCCCCACAATCACATTTCAGGGGAAGGGTTCACTCAGACAGAAATTATAATGGTGTGTCCGTGGGAAATACTCACCGTCCAAATTTTCCATCTCGCTTGGCACTCCAAAATTAAAGTTCACTTCCCCTCTGTTCATGTTTTCCCCTTCCCAGGATATCTCTGCAGAGGGTGCAGACAGGCTGTACTCACTCTGCAAGATCATGGTGGATGAGGGACCCCAAGTTTTCACCCCTCTGCTTGAAGAGGACAAAAATAAGAAGTACCAGGAGGAAGTTCCTGTCTATGTGCAGAAGTGGATGACATTCAGGGAGCTGATGATCATCCTGCGGGCCAACCTCCAGGAGATCGTGGATCGGTAGGTGTTCTCCTTTCCAGCTGGTTCTCCAGACCTGTGCCAGGGAGTTGGGGTTCAGAGGAGAGGCAGAAACTGCTAGCAAGGGTCAGGATCAGCTCCTGGTTGTGGCTGGGTCTTCACAGCCCATTTAAAATTTGCTCATGTATTTCTTTTCTGAAGAAAAAAGCAAAATGGTAAAAAAACAGGTGCCATGAGAGATCCAAAGCACAGCTTGTGCATCCCCTTGGCTTCTCCAAGTTCAGGAATACTTCACAGGGAGCAGCCTGGCGTTTTGCCTGCTGCTGTCCTTCCACCCAAGTGCTTTTTTCTTCCTCCTTTTGCCTTGCAATGGGGAATTCATCTGCCTTATCCATAAGGATTTGCATCGTTACTTCTGTTACTTTAGTTGGCATGAGTTGTCAGCAGCTGGGCATTCCCTGCTCCCAGCTGCCTCGCAGAGAGCTCTGAAGGGCAGAACACCCTGTCTCCAGCAGGTAAAGCCAGGAAGGGACAGGGAAAGCAGCTCCTGCCCTGGGCCCTGCTCTTGGAAACATCTAAGTCACCAAAGCTTCCCAACTCTTCCACCAGTGCATAAAGCACTTTTTTGTGTTGTTAAGGAGGCAAATGGGAGTTTTGCAGGCAGGCTCTAGTCTTATTTAGGAGAAGGAAAAGGTTCTGAGTGCAAAAATCACCTCCCCCCTTTGTGTACCTGGCTAAACAATTCTGGACTCCCGTACCTGGATTGCTGACGCTGGCACAGGTCCTTGGAGGCTCGTTTGAGGTGCCATTTCTGGGCAAGTGGGTGAAATAAAGCTCTCCCTGTCTCCCCTCCAGGTGGGCAGATGGGAAGGGGCCTCTGGCAGAGCAGTTCTCAGCAGCTGAGGTGAAGAGCCTGATCCGAGCCTTGTTCCAGAACACAGAGAGGAGAGCGGCAGCACTGGCCAAGATCAAGTGACTCCAGTTTACATGTGCACCTGCACCTCGTGGTGCTGCAGAGCAAACCAACACTTCCAAACACGTTTTTGGTTGCACCTTTCTTATTTGTACTGGTCTGGAAAACTTGGGAATTGGGGAAGCGCTCCCTGGAGCTTGGCTGGGGGGAAGGAGCATTTCCTGGCTCAGTGTTTGTGTAACCTCATCTCAGGCTGGGCTCAGGGCGCTGCAGGGGCGTTCTCAGTGCTCAGCTGGGACTCTTCTATGCAGTTCTGTGTCAGTGGACCTGCAGCCCTTCTGTGACCTCCTCTGTCCCTCAAACCACACATGGAAGCCACAGACTGGGAGAGCTTTGGATGTCCTTCCAAACTTTCCCATCTCAGGTTCCCCTGAGGAGCAGACCTTAAGGGGGAGACAGTTTAGGGAGGGATGTGGGGAAGAGAGATCCTGTGCTGAATGAACCATTGATCAGATCAGAGGGATTCTCACAAGGAGGAAAATTCTCTTTCTTCTCATGGAAAATGTCTTCAAACTGACTTAGAACTTTTCAATCCCACTTTCCCAACTGTAGAAGCCATTTCATCTCGTTCCTTTATGTTTTTGTTGGGTGTGAACTGGGTAACTGTGGTGTCTTCCTGGTGTTACATTTTCTGTCCTTAAAGAATAATGAGAGAAATAATAGAAAATAATGAAAAACCAGTATAAAAAGGGAATGAAAGGTACACTCACAGCGTTATCTCTTAAGTCACAAAAGGCTCTGTTTGATCCTTCGTGCCCTGTCAGAAGATTTTCAGTCAGAGTTTAATGTTTTAATCTGTTGTCCCCTGTTGTCTCCTTGTCCTTGGCACTTTTGTTCCAAGTGTTTGTGCAGGGGCTGAGGCTTTCCTGTCACCCCAGTCCTCGCAGAAATCCCTCTGGTTTTGTTTTTCCCTCCTCCAAGTGTTCCCAGAACACTGGCATCTCGTGGGGTCCCCAGCCCCCCTAAACATGGCCAAAAAACATCTATTTTGAAAAACTCTTCTCCCCTGTAGATTGTTCACAGAATTGTAATTTCCTACTTTCTTTAATAAACTATTTCTACTGCGCACATCTGGGAGTCTCTTTGGGTTACAGTGACACAGGAGGAGCCAGTCCTGGGCTGTTTGGCACTTGTAGGGAGGGCACAGTGTTGGTCTGTGGAGTCCTTGCCTGATTTCTAGTGGATCTAATAAAAGAAATAAAAAAGGAACCAAAAAAAGGAATCAGTACCATGAAAGAGGCTCAGCCAAGGGGGCCTAGTCAGGCAGATCATGGAATCACAGCCCGGTTTGGGTCCGTAAAGCTCATCCAGTGCCACCCCCTGCCAGGTGCCACCACCCCAGGTTGCTCCAAGCCCTGTCCAACCTGGCCTGGAGCACTTCCAGGGAGCATCCAAACCTCAGGGCAGCCTGTGCCTCACCAAGGGCCTTAAGAAGTTAAGTTAATGCCCTTTTCCCCCCCATTTCCAAACAGTTCATTTGTCATTTGTCGGCTGAGCTTGCAAGTTGCTGAGGACCCAAATCCCAGAGAGGGAAAAGGGAAAGGCTTTTCAGGAGGCTGGATGGAATTCCTGCATTTTAACCGCAGGGGAGTCACCCCGGGGTGGCACTCGGAGCACTTTGGCACCGGGGTGACCCCGAGACGGAGCAGAGCCCGGCTGTGCCCCCGGGCTGGCCCCACATCGCAGCCCAGACAGGCAGCCCCGGCTGTGACACACGGTGGCCACTCGCCCTCCCGGATGAAGTCCCAGCTGATGTCACCGGGGCTGCAGGGCGGCCAGGTCCCTGCAGCATCCCCGTCTGCAGGGGCTGGACTGCTCTGCCCAGCCCCTTCCTCTTCAGAGCCAAAAACCCAACAGAAAGCCACCCCCCCCTCCGGAGTTTTCAGCGATTTCTGCGGCACTGACTGGCCCCAGGGGCACCAGGGAAAATACAACAATCCGTACTGAGAAGGCTGAGGAGGAAACCCAGATGTGTGACAGTCCTAAGGTGCCACCCCCCTAAGGTGCCGCAGGGAACATTCCAGGCTCAGCAAATCCAGCAGTGAGGAATTCCTGCAGAGCCCTGCAGAGCCCTGAGCCTGCTGTCACGGAGCTTCCACCCCATTAACTGCTCCTGTCCCCAGGGCCCCGGCACAGGCAAAGGTAGGGAGATGTTCCTGAGCTGCCCGGGGCTGCAGTTCCAGCAGCTGCTCTCCCTGAACCGCTGCCCTGCTCTCTTTCGGGGCTGTTTCCTCCAGGATTTCACCCCAGCTGTTGAACAGCAGTCAAACAGGCGCTGGGTTTGGTTTTTTTCACTCCCTGCTCCTGGAGGGGGCACTGAAATCCACGTCAAGGGCAGCAGGATTTTCCCTTTCTGGTTCTTTCTCAAGAAGCATTGCCTTTGGAGAACCTTCCTGCACCGTGTGCTTCCCTGGGGACACATCCCTGGCAGGGCTTTGGCTCTACGAGGTATAAAATGGAGTTGCAATCACCGTCCTGCCAGGGAGTTATCCACCTGCGAAGATCTACAGGTCTCTGGGTGCTCTTTAGAGGCTGCTAAACACCCGGTAAAATTAACTCCGTGCGCTCCAGGGCAGCCTCCGCTTTCCCTGGGCAGTTAAGCTGCCAGCATTCCCGGGAAATCTGTCATTGTTCAGCTCAGCGGCTTCTCCCTCAGCGAGGAAAAGGCGAATCCAGGAGTGGCAGGATATTCCTGCCAGTCTTCGAAGTGAGATATTCGAGTGAGAGGCTGCCCAACCTAACCTCCTTCCTCGGGACAGAAATGAAGGTTTCCCCAGCCAGCAGCAGCTTTTTTCCTGTGCTCAGATCCTGGTTGTGTTCTCCTGTATCCTGACTTTCTTCCCCTCCACGACACAGCACAAAGTCTTGGCCAGTGCTGCTACCCAAAAACATCTGCCTCCAAGCTCCCTCACACAGCCTCATTATGGATCCTAATTAAATAATTACACATTTTCACTCTCTGTAATTACAGCCACTACTTATGTAAATAAATATGCTGCCTGCGATTACAAAATTATGAAAAGCTATTAGAAAATATAGATTCGGTTAAGGAGAAAATCACTTCAGAGCAGCTTCTGCCCAGGCCCGCGCCTCCCGAGCAGCTCTCCCTTGTCCCCTTCACACCCTGACACCTCGTTTGGCACCAGGAAACCCTTTCCCTCCTGGAATTCTCTGCATTTCTCCAGGCTACAAAGTGCAACATCTTTAATGCATCTTGACAGAGAAATAACTCCCCTTTATGCCAGCGTTTACCAGCAGCGGTGCTGCAAGGCACGACCCTTAGGGGAGTAAAGCTCCAATACAGCCTTTCCTTCAGCTTTCTTATTTATTTCCTCCACCTTTCTGATTTATTTCCTCCCCTAAATTCACACGGGGGACTTCCTCAGCACTTTAAAGCAGCGGCCTCGATACCTCCCTGAAGGATCACCTAAAGCTCAAACAAAATAATGCCCTCTTTTTCTTTCTGTTTCACTTCTGCAGCAGTTTGGCAAGCACAGCTTTCCTCGGGGCAAGCAGCTTCCTGCAGCTCGGGAATGCTCAGGTTTGCAAAGCAGCCCGTGCCGACTGGAAAAGGGGGAAAAAAATAAAAAGGATTTAATTTAGGAAGTGCTGCGGTACCCATTTATCAGCTCGGATGCACATCAGCCCAATTTACCCTCCTGGAACAGACTTCTATAATTACTCCGAGAACTGCTGAGCGAAGGAGGAAACCGAACACACCTGTGAGCATCAACTATTTCCACGGCTTTTTCCCATCTTTGCTTGACACAACGAACCAAAAATGATCCCGAATGGGAGAACAACGATCCTGAGCCCTGGGGACCTGCCAGATTGTGTCACCCCTTGTGGCCCAGCAGAGCTTTTGTACGGTGCTAAGGAGCTGCTTGGCTTAACAGAGTTGCCATCTGTGACTCAAAAATAGACACATATTTTAGTAGGACCCGGCAATCCAGATATATTTCTTCTCTTTGTTTCGAACCAGAGAGTTGTACGATTCTCAGTGCAGCTGCAAAGCTCAAAAGGTGCCAGGCTAACACGCGTATAATTAACTGGCTGAAGTTCCTAACTAATTAATTCGGCTTTTCCAGCAGTTTGAGCTCCGCAGCGGCTCAGGGCTGTGACTCAGCCCGACTCACTCGAGCGTTATCTGCACTGCTGAAGCCTCGTCCAACGCTGATAAACCCGAGGGCAGCGCTGACCGTCCAGCACAGAGCGGGGATTTTTATTTTGGCTGCTGTAAACCCCCGCAGCAGCCCAAGCACAGCATCCTCACCCCATCAGCAGTATCGGTCCTCACTCACTCGCTCGAGTTTGGAGAAGCAGTTTAACAAATCACCCCAAACACAGCACTGGGACAAAGTTCCTGTATCTGAGCCCAAAGCTCGCTTTTCTCACCCCAGCATTACAAAGAGATGCTTCGCACGTGCGAGAAAACATCATTTTCCCCGGTGCCAGGGAGATTTTTGCTTTTCTCATCTGCGAGGTGATGAGTCAGCCCCGTGTTTGCAGGCAAGGAAGGGGGAAAGCTGCTCTTCACATCGCTTACAAACGCTTTCGGGAGCTGCTCTTTCCTGCAGGGCTGCACGGAGGAACCTTGGGCACCCCTTGGGCACCGGGGAGGCTCCAGCTGCGCTCCGGCTCTGCTGCCACGGGCCGGGGCTGCCTTTCCTCATCAACACGTTCGCGTTTCACTGCGGGAAGATTTGTCAATGGCTGAGAAGCGAAGGGGAGGCAGAGAACAAAGGCTTTTGACGTTTGTCGTGTTCCCCGCAGCCTCTCTGTCCCCGGCGCCGCGGGGAGAGGGCAGCAGCTGCTGTTGCAGGGATGCTGCTGTTGTCACCCTCTGGGGAAAAAAAAAAAAGACATTTCCACGAGGCCAGAAGGCACAGCTCGCACGGATTTCTGCACCAAAGGGGCGCAGGAGGCCCCGTTCCCCCGTCCCCGGTGACACCAGCGCTGCCTTCCCACCCGCAGCGCTTTGCTGCTCTCCAGTTTTCCCCTTAAAAGTCGGATTTGATCCCTCCTGGGCAAAGTGGAGGGGCTCTAATGATGATTTATCCCCTTCACCCTGCAGAGAAAGCAAAATTCGGACCCTCTCTGCAGCAGGACGGTGTTTTTAACCCACTGTGGCCTGTGCCCTTTGACATCTCCTCAGGAGCCACCTCTGGAGGGGATGTGTGTCCCAAAAAGAAGCCCATCTCCCGTCCCAGAGAACCAAAGCACAGCCCCGAGCCTCCAAAGCTCCCTGCCCCTGCTTCCTCATTTCAGAGGTGATGATCTAATGAGTCATTAAAGACAAACAAGAAATAGGAGAAAGCGTTTGACTTAGCACTTCTTCCCAAAAAATACTGTAGCTGCAGAATTTTAAGCAGAGCGAGCCAGAGCAATTTTAATAATATTAAGCTTAAATTGACAGGGAAAAGGGTGAATACAAAAGAGTAACAAAAACCCAAATATATATAAACCATAAAGCTTTGTGAAAAGAATATGATTAAGCTTTCAAAGTTATACATTGAAAATTTAGGCAGTGCTGGGAGTGAGGGCTTTTTCTTCTCTGGTTAAGAAGCACCCTCCCATGTAATCACAGAACAAAGGCTGCAATAATTCATACGAAGGGAGCTGGTGCTTGCAGCCTTGGTGCTGGTTTCCATGTCCAGCTCCGGTGGCACAGCCTGGGTGTGTGTGCTCTCTGTGCTCCTGGGCACGTGTGCCACCCTGCTTGCCACCTTCTTCTGCCAGAGAAACCAGGAACTGCTGCCCAGCAGTGACAGCAGAGCCCCGGTCTGTGCACCTCGGCTGCTCTCCCTCAGCCTCAGGCAGAACCCACAGCTTTACAGTAAAGATCAATGTGCAGTTTTACTGTACAGATAAACGTGAAGGTCCCCGCGTGCGTTTCCTGCGTTAATTTTCATTGTTGCAGCCGTGAAAACGAGAGCCAGGCTGGCACACAGGGATGAAATCCTTCAGCAGCAGCAGAGAGGCTCCAGAGCAGAGGGGATGCTGAGGGTCAGGGATGGAGCAGCAGCTCCCAGAAGGTCCCCGGGGATGGATTTTTGCTCCTCACCAGGCTCAGCTCTGCCCTCACACCCTTTCCTCCAGGCTGTACAGACCGGGCCGCATCTCCAGATCATCACTGCACCAAAAAGAGCCTCTTAGCCTCTGATTTAGGACAAATCCCAGCATTTCCCGTGGACAAAGCCAGCCTGCAGGAGCTGTTGACACCAGCTCCCTCCCCAGCTCTGAAGTTGCATTTGTGAAATGGCTGTATTGATCCCAGCAGGTAATTACTGGTTAATTACTGATAATTGCTCCTACCACGACAGTTCCTGCAGTGGCTCTGTCACTTCTCTCGAGGTGAGGTCTGCAGTGTTTGATAAATTCTCACCTCATGTTTGAGAGCTTAACAGGTTTGCAGCAGTTTTGTTTGAGATTTGGTTTGGGGTTTTTTTTTAAAGGATGGTGGAGGGATTAAAGAAGCAGAGTGAGTCTGTGGTGTCCCCTCCTCCTTAAAAGTGTCACCTGTCCCTTTTACCACAGGTGTGTACATGGCACGCTTTTGGGTGACACTGCCCTGAGAGATTGCAGGACACAGGGTGGTAAGAGAACAACTGAGATTTGGCAAATAAATGGTAAATAATTAAGGATATGACTCCTACAGGGCTGATTTTTCACTGTCACATAAATAACAGCAACAACAACAATAATAACAGGCCAATATTGCCAGATACCAGGGGGATTAAACATCAAATTAATGTTTAGCAAGGTTAGGATTAAGCAGAAATAACAGCTTTATGATTAGAGTCTGCAACTGCTGCTGATAATGACTGATTATGCTCCTGCAGAGGAAGAATTACAAGTGCTTAAGGACAAATAACCCTCCCGAAGTTGCTGGCAGCCTAAAGCTGAGAAGCACAGACATAAATCATCTGTGTAATGGGGCTGGTGCTTTGTGGACAGAGCAGGGAGGTGAGGGAGGATGTGAGTGGTTTCCAAGAGATAAAACGATAAAACACTTGCTTGTCTCCATGTCACCGCTATCAAAGCGCCGGGGAGGAGTTAAACTGAGCAAAAACAGGATAAAAAAAAAAATCTTCTCAAGTCCTCTCTGCGTGGGATTTTGGAGCCCTTGTGGCAGGGCTCTTGTTTATGTGAAATCATTTTATCTGGAGGTTGGCAGCGTCTGTCTGCAGTTTCCAGCCCATTAGGTCGGTGTTTATGGAGCTCCTCACCTCCTCTGGGCTCCTTCCATGGACTGGTTTTCCATGGGTTTGTTTTCTCCCGGCCTGGACACGGCAGCAAGGCAGAGGCAGCAGATCTGTCCCGCTGTGTAAAGATGGAAATGGGGGAGAGAGAGAGTCCCGGGGGGAAGCCCCACTCACAGGGGAGAGACATGGAGCAAGTCCTGATAGAGCCTTTCACAGGAAAAAAGCACTGAGCAGAGCTGGAAATGGGGCCGGGACACGGGGTGGGAGCAGTGACAAGTGAGGAGACTGAGTGGGGAGCTGCCGTGACAGAGGGACCGAGTCTCCTCCTCTTGCAGGATGTTCCATCCCATTCCATACACAAATCCACCTGCTGAAACACCCCTGGTGTGTGGAAGCCCCATCAGACTACTCACAATAAGGAAAATAAACCTGGGGTCCCAACTGCGCCGTTTCTTTGTGTCAGTTCGAAATTCACGGTCGTGCTAACGCAGCAAACGTGACTTTGTCTGAGTGGGGCTCTCCCAAAGGCACATTCCTGCAGCAGACACAGTGATGGGGAGTGTTTTCATCAAATCTCCCTCACCAGAGATATTCCAGAAGCATCTGGACACCATCCTGTGCTCTGGGATGAGCAGGGAGATGGGAGCAGGTGGTCCCTTCCAACCTGGGACCTATCCTGGGATTCTTTCTGCTGGGATAGTAATATTTGCTCGACTCATAAACAGAATTTTCTGGGCCATTATCACAGAAAACTAAAACCCTGCTGCACATGGATCTGTGTATTTGCAGGAGAACCTGAGGGGGAAAAAAAATCACAAAGATTTAACGAATTAAAAACGAATTTTCATGGGATGATGGCACTTCAGCACATTTGGAAACAGATGAAACTCTTCAACACATTAAAAGGAAATCAGAGAAATCCGTGATGTGTGTGTGCCACATCCTCCCCGTGTCCCCTGACACTCAACCACCGTGCTCAGAGTTTATTGTTGTCTACTCCGGGCAGTGTTGAGCTCCAGCACTTCCCAAACACCCAGTTCCTATGGATGAGGAGCAGAGGGTCAGGCTGCCCCCCACCCATGCTGGATTCCCCTTTCCTCCTTTTGCTGTTGCATCTCCCTCCATTTCCTCCCAGCCAGGAAGAGTTTCACAGAATCACAGAATCACAGAATTCAGACAAACACCGCTTGACTTTTGGAAGTATGAAGTTTTTCTGCTCCCTGTAATTACTCCAGATCTCCAGGCAAGCCTCAGGCAGCTCTCAGCCTGGCTGGAGTCCCTGCTTTTTCCACAGGGAGGGAAGCTGGGCGTGCTCCCTGGGGATTCCAGGAGGGTTCCGCAGTGAAGTACACGATGGACAGATCACAAAATGACCAAAGGCAGCAGGAGGGAGGGCCAGGGGGGCAAAATTTCACTGGACAGGGCTTCTGGGTGGCCAGATTTCCATAAAAATTTGGGAAATCCTTTTCCTGGGAGCAGTTCATGCACTCCCCAGCGCAGAAGGGCTGCAGAGAGCTGCAGTTTATGAGGGGATGTTGTGGGCACGCAGTGCCTGTGTGTTTGCACTCGGTCTGGGCTCATCCTGGCTGGCCTGGGCTCTCCAATAAAAAATAAATGTTTAAAATAAACCTTTAGCATCACTGGAGTGGATACAGAATGCAGAAGGTTCCAGGCAATTGGCAGAAGCTGAAAAGCGTCCATTTAAAGGCAGTGTCCTTTAAGAGTGCCAGCCCCAGGCAGGAGCACAGCCCAGGCAGGAAGTTTGTCAAACGCTGGTGACTAATTGCAGATTAATAAGGCGAGGGAAGCTGCTGGTAGCTCCTCACTGCTCCTCCTCATTGCCCCTCCATCTGTCTCCAGGCAAACACCAGTGAGATGTTTCGTGTGATGCATCAGGCTCTGGAATCGAGATAAAAACAACGAAAAGCAGAAAGAAATCAACACCAACTTTCTGAGGGAAGAACGAGGCTTCTCTGGCAGAATGGGGACGTTTAAGGGTTTCTGGTTTCAGGTTACACTGAGTAAAGCCCCGGTTTGTGGAAGCCACCCGTTGCACACAGAAGTGATGATCCTGGCTCTGATCAGGTCAAAGCTCTTGGACTGAGCTGCCAAAAGGACTTTTGATCTGCAGCAGCCTGGAAGGGCCAGAGCTGGGTAGAATTGTGGTACCAAGGCAATAACTGTGGTGCCAAGGCAGGAAGAGAAGCTCCATGTCAGGCTGGTGAGGAGGAAAAGCTCTTTCACCATTTGCTGGTCACTCCCAGGTCTGGGATTTTCCAGCTTTCCTGCAGGACTGTGCAAGCACATTTCATTTCTTCGGTGCCTTGCTCTCTCTGGCTGATTTACTGCACCCAGGACAGTCTGGCCATCGAGTTTGGCTCGTCTGGCTCCAGCTGGCTGCTGCCCCTTGGAGAACTTCCCTCAGACCTGTCCCTATCTCCCACCCTCCTGCCGAGCCATTCCTAACCCCTGACCCTTCCCACTTCTCTCTGAGCTCCTTTTCCCTGTCCTGCTCCTGCCTGGGGTGATGACGGCAGAGGAGCTGTGCCCGGGAGGGCTGTGATGGATGGGCTCTGCCTGCAGGACTGTTTGCTCCAAAACCATCAGGAACCTGACACAAACCCAGCCTGTGGCAGCTGCGGGCTCTGATTCACGGCCCACACGAGGCCTCAGGAGCACAGGGCCCGTGCCTCCCCCACTTAGCTGATCAAATGAAAAGAGAAGAAATTAAGTCTTCAATTAATCTTCCCCTCTCCCCACCAGGCTCGCCTGTGGTGCTGAAGCTGATCCACAGCAATTTGCCAGGAGCCAACAGGGAGAGGGAAGCAAGCTGGGAGAAGGGGCAGGTCAGAGGTTTTGCCCAAACATCAACAAGAAGCCAAAGAGACAAAAGTGCAGGGCGTGACAAAAAAGTTCATTTTTCTAAAGTTAATATTTTGCTCACTGTAACATTAGTAGATATAAGGAGTTGTTTCATAGGATCAACATCTCTGACATTCATCTGTGACCTTCAGAAATAATGTTGGTCCTAAAGCCTGGCCAGCCCAAGCCCAGATGAGCAGGAAGGAAGGTCAGTGGTTCCTGAGTGAGCACCAAGATGTGATGCCCAGAGATGGGCAGAAAGTTTGGCAAAAGAATCAAACACCACCAGCGTGGGTGTGAAAATGGTGCTGAGCCCCCCTCACCTGAAATCACGGAGTGATGGCTTCCCAGCTCAGGGCGCTGCCCTGGATTTGGGCAGGGACACAATAACAGGGTTATTCTTGGCCAATCTATCAGGGAACAGTTGGTTTGCTTCGCTGCTTGGCCACCAAAGGCAACGAAAAAGAAGTTATAGGAAATACAGAACCGGCTGCTGCCAGGTTAATTAACCAGCCGGGTTAATGAGGTTTCGGAGCTGCAGGTGGCTTCAGCAGCCGTGTGCTCCAGGGGCGTGGAGCGGTGCTGCCGGTGCTGCCACGGGAATTGGGTGAGTGGAATCAATCCGAGGCCCCAGGGCTCAGTGTCTCCCCATACGGATTCGATTTCTCTGATCTTTGTCGAGAGCGAGGATCGATTTTACTAAAGATGATGCAGAGCAAAAGCCCTTTTCCTCATTTACTGGAGCTGCATCCAACCAGGCTGTGTGAAAACAGCTCCCTGATCCCTGGAAAGTGCCCTGCTGGAATTTTGCTTTCGGTATTTGTACCAGTTTGGGCTGGATTAGACAGAAACCCATGAATGACTGTTTTCTTTCCCCAGTCCTGGATTACCCTGGATAATCTAAATGTTTTCAAGCTGGGAAATAAAATGACCAAGTTAAACATCCCTCCACAAGCCTGAGAGCTGAGCTCTGCCATGGGGATGGCTGCTGTTTAATTACTTTGCAGATGTAAAGGGTCTTTTCTTTATTTAATGACCTCTGCAGCACCTGCCGTGCCAAGCAAGAGGAAGGACGGTCCTTGTGCTTTGAGCTGGAAATGAAAAGAAGCCTCCCAGAACAGCTCCCAGCAATTCCTCCCCTCCCAAGAGCCAGCATCCCCATGCAGCTGGGTGAAGAGTTCTCCCTCCTGCCTACACAGCCAGGTAAACGTGGGCTGGCAATTAAAGTCCGGATTTCAAACTCTAAACGAGTTTGCCTTTGATTGCCGTGCGTCAGTCGCAGAGCAAATCATGTTTATTCATGACCCTGCCTCCCAACCCGCCCGGCGCAGGGGGAGCTGATGCTCCCTCCACATCCAGAGGCACAGCTCCTAATTCCTGGTCAGCAGCCTGGTAGTCCTTTGGACAGCTAAAACCAGCCAGTCTGGGTCTGACACAGCAGAGGTTCCAGGCCAGGCTGGATGGAGCAGCCTGGCCCAGTGGAAAGCTCCCTGCCCATGGCAGGGGAGGAACTGGATACATTCAAGGTCCTTCCATCCCAAACCATTCTCCGATTCCATATTTCACACAGCACCTTCTTTGTGCCTCTTATCACCAGGCTGCAGAGTGTGGGATCGATGGGAAAGGACACAGCTTCTCCTTTTCTCCAACTCACTCACCTTTATCCTCCACTGAAAGGGGAATATTTCCAAAAGTGGCCGGCAAGAGCTGTTTACAGAGCCCAGCTCAGCAGACGTGGACATTTGTTCTTGGTTATAAACATGTGGTGGAACAGAAACCTGCAACAACTGAATAACCCCGAGCTCACTTACCCAGCCAATTTCCTTTCACAGGCTGCTGAAACAACGGCTTGTGGAAATTACTCAGGGCAGCCATGGGAAATCAGGCCCTGGACTGATCACAATTTTGTCTTCCATTCATATTTATATATTTGGCTTCATTTCCTCAGCTGTTTTTCCATGTATGTGATTGTACCAAGACCTGGACACCCCAATTAAGTAATTTTCCACCCCAGATCTCCTGGGGGTGGACAGAGCCTTGCCTTGCACTGATATTCTTTGCTCTGCTGCTCTTTGCACGTGGGAGTGCACACATAGACATTAAAACAACACTCAGCAACTACCAAAGGTGAGCACACAGAGGACAGGATGGAGCTCTGGGTGAGATCCATGGAATTCTCCAATATTCCTTTAGAGACTGGTGTAAAACAAAAAACAAAACCAGTTTGGGTGAAGGTTTGTGACAAGACCTGAGCTGTCACAGACTGGGCTGTGCCTCACTCGCTGCTTTGGGAATACTGGAAATGGAACATTCTCAAGTGGCTGAAAATCTTCTCCACCTCAAGAGCTCTCCCCAGGTGGAATAACCTGCAAGGTTTGCTAAGAGTTTTCAGAGATCCCTTATTTCATACAAATCTTAATTGTAAAAACATTTCTGAGCCATGGAAGTCAGTAGTGGCTCCCACTGGCAGGATTAATTCTGGTCTTGGTGCAGCGACAGAATCCGGCCCTTGTGGGGGGATGAAAGAGCAGCTGGGAAGATTTTTCCCCTAACCAAACCTTAGTCCTGATTCTCATATTGTGAAATATTTAGTGTTTTGTGTGTAGGTCTGGCACAGTCCTTCACACCCGTACATCACTCTCAAGCAATGCCCGGTAGAAAATCCAGATTCTGCTTCATTTACTTGCTGTTTTGGAGAGCCAGAGGAACAAAAGAGGTGTTGGGTTTTTTTCTTCAGGCTTAGAATCCTAATCCTTATTCTCCCAAGACCCACAGAGCCCACAATAAGGAGATATCACCCTTTATCCTCAAAAAATGAGGAAGAGATTTATCATTGGGAACATTTCTGAGCTGTCTGGCAACACCTGGAGAGATTTATTGTATTGTGACACAGAGAACCCTCATCCTGGGCTGGGAGCATCTTGAGAGCACAACCCAAGGTGAAGGAGTGGACTGAGACTCGATATGGGCAGTCCCAGAAAAGTCCTCTAAAAACCTCCTGTGCCTTATTTTAATAACACACAAAAAAGTTATAATTTCTGTCATTTGAATTTCAAATCCAACAGAAAGATCTACCTGATGCTTCTATTTTAAAATGCAATTCTTTCTTCTCTTTTCTTTTCAACTCCTTTGCAGAACCAAACATCATGTTTCATCTCCAAGCACTGAGATTAAAAAAAGCCAAAACAATTAGTGGGGAGCTGATGAAGGTGACAGGGTCATAATTAGTGCTGTTCCTCTCCAGCATGTGTTTATCATGCTAACAGAACAAGTCACTCACAGGGTTAGAGTCATGAGCTGCAGGAGCACACATGCCTTGTGCAGCTCTCACACTGCTGGGGCTGTTCTGCAGGGGGAAAAAAGCACAAGTTCAAGGTTTTAGAGAGAGTTAGAGCAGTCAATAAACAGGAATGGTTTGGATGCTGCTGGGAGCTCAGTAGTCCTGACACTGTAAAGCCAGAAAATTGCTCCTATGTGGCATTTTAAGGGTGGTCCCTGCTAGGGCAGGAGCAGTCCTGGTGATAATTCTGTGATATTCCAAAAGAAAATGGGTTTGTAGCACCAGAGACTCTTGTACTCTGCAGCATCTGCACCTGCACGGTGAGCACAGAGAGCAGGAGATGCTGGAGGCAAATCCCTCAGGAGCCCCAAACCAACCTGGGGGAAATCCGTTTAATTAAATACTTTTAAAGAACCCTTTGCAAATCCCTCCTTTCCACCCTCCCCACTCAAACACTGGGTGCTCCTCACAGGATTTTGCAGGGACTTGATTAATCTCCCTAAAACTATTTTGTCTTCCTGTATCCACAGCTGAAAATGAGCAGCAATTACCCGGGGAGGATGTCCCTGTGAGAATCCCTTGCTAATTAGGCCTTAAGTGATTAGTTCCCTTCCCATCCTGCCCTAAATCTCTGTATTTTTTCCTCCCTGGTGTTGGAAAGTCAACTGGAGAAAAAGAAACAATCAGCAACTATTATTTAACTATGTGCAAACACATGTCCAGGAGGAGCAGAGCAAGTGGGAAATGGGAGTTGTGGAAGCTGTGGAATGAACTTCACGTGGAATGTCCATTTCTTGCTCTGAAATGGGATGAAAAATTGGCTGATTTTGAAAGGATAGCAACAACTCTGCTTCGAGATACACCAGCCCTCCACTGACAGGCCAAGGAAGAGCTTTCCCTGGTTCAACAATCCTGCAGTTCGGTGCCATATCCCACTGGCAAACCCAAGAGCCGCTGGCTAACCAGCATTTCCCATGGCTGAGCCCTTGCTTTGGCTGGGCACTTTTGCGTTTGTTCAGCAAATACCTGCAGGAGAACGCGCTGAGCCATCAGTGCTGGCTGCAAACCACCCCGGCTCCATCTGCCCCGCTGCAGGACAGCTCCACATCGCCGCAATCGTAATTAACCCATTGCTGCCTTAACGAGCGGCTGTTTGCTCACTGCTGGCCCGCTCGGGGTGCTGAGAGAGCAGGGTTAATAAAAGGTGCTGCTTTAGAGCCCTGATGTGAGAGGAAAGTGCCCGGTTACGCTCACTGCCACCCGCTATTCGCGCTGCTCAGCGTTACGGGGATTTCTTGCTGGAATATGTGGGCAAATTTTAACGCAAGAAAAGTGGGAATAGGGCATCTCATCTCCCAGCAAATTCTGGCAGCGCTGAGGCAATTCCAGCTCCTCTCTCCCTGCCTGGCATCTGCACTGGGCTGTTTGGAGCAGGAGCAGAGGATCCTCCAGGTTCCTCCCTCGGTGCAGGAGCAGAGAACGCAGACTCGAGGCAGGACGCTGTGCTGGGGCGTTCCAGAGCTGCTCGGATCCCAGCCAGGAACAGGCAGATCCTGCTGGATTTGCTGGTATCAGACCCTTGTTTGCCAGAGTTCTTTTGTTCCCTTCACCTGCCTTCCCAGAGAACAGCCACACTGGGAATGCTCTTTGGAAATCATGTTGGAATGGGGATCAATACTGGGATCGATGGGGCTGTCTGACAGCCAGGATGGGCTCAGGATGACAGGACAGTGACAGAAGAAAGGAGGGATGGGGGGTTTGGTTAATAAAGTGAAAAGGTCAGGCAGCACAAGAGGTGACAGACAGGGAAAATGCCTGGGAATACCCTGTGAAAGGATCTCCTGCTTCCCGAATTCCAGCCCCGCAGCCAGACAAGAGCTGTGCCAAGTCCCACAGCTTTGCAACCAGCTCCTAAAGACAGAGCTTTCTTGTCTGTTGGTTCAATAAACAGAAGCCTGTTATCATATTTATTTGCTGATTGAATCTAAATTACAAGTGAGCTGCAAGCTGCAGAATGGCTCTGTGGAATTAGCAGCTCAATCCCGCTCTTTTTTAATAAGGGTTCTGATTGCAGCAGTGATACATCCTGCAGGCTCCGCGGCTAAGCCTGAAATGAATTCAAAATAAAAGGAAAAAACAGGAGTGGAGATAATCTCCAAGTGTCAATTTGCCTTTTAAACCCAATTTACCAACTCCTGAAACAACCCTTTGCTGGTAATGGAGGAATTAGTGAGTTGGAATGCTCTTTGGAAGATGTTTTTTCCCTAAATAAGCTGGGTTTTAATGTTTAACTGGGAGTTCTGGCAAAACTTAGGGAAAAGCCAGGTCTGGGAGCCCAAAGTCAACTCCTGTCCCCTGGGCAGAACCCTGCTCATCAGGCATTCAGTGCTGACCTTTCCTGCTTTTATTGAACAGGGCTGAGCGTCTCCTCCGGGAGGGCGGCGTGGGCTCATCGAGGCAGGTGAGCTCTCGGCAAACAGAGGTGAGTCTCCTCCTGAACTTTGCACAGATTCCCAGAGGAGACACGAGTGCGTGTGCCAGGGATGAGCATCCCAGCCCTGTAACCCCTTCAGGGATGCCCTGGGAAGAAGAAAAGGCTGCAAATCCAACCCTATCCCGTTTTCCCAATGCTGGTTATTGTGAGGAGATTTCCACTAACAAAGGTCCTTCAAACACAGATCCATAATAAGTAGCTTTTCTCTCCTCAAGAATGAAACAGCCCAGCTGGGAAAAAAGGCACAATTTGTGGAATTTGCTTTGAATTTCCCTCCCTCAGAGCATCCCCAGATCCTGAGCAAGACTTTTCCCAGGCTACGTTAGCACAGCAAAATGCTCCATGGATGAAAAGCCATCCCAATCCCAAGAAAGGGTGCTAACAATAGAAAACAAAGTGCCAAGTTCACATTCCTGCGTGTGACAATTCAAAGGTGTAATTTCCATGACAGTTTTTCTCCCTAATTAGAAGCATAATTAAAAATTACACTTCAAAAAAATGAAGTAGTTTGCACTTCCCCCCCCCCCCATTTAGGGGTAGAAAACCCTTTGAGGATCGGTCTAAAAGCGAGATTGCATGAGAAGAACTACTCTGAAAAGTCCTTTGGAAACAGAATGAGCTGAACACTTGGAAATTCAACTCTCACTGTGCCCACTCCCGTTTGGGTAGGAAAGCAGTGCACTGACATTAACTCTGGGTCAAGCCCTGCTGTTGTTTGCCTTTTTTTGTCTTCTCCCCCCATTTATCACCCAGAATTACCCAGGTCCCAGGGTAATTTTCTCTCAGAGCACAGCCTTCATTAGACACTCAAGAACTGAGCCGTGAGGGCACAAAAGTGCAGGGAATGAGGCAATTTCTGCTGCTCTTTGGCAATTTTGGAGCAACCGGGTCGGGTTGGTGTCAGTGGTAAATACAGGGAGGTTATGGGCAGGAGCACATGCAGGGCATCTGAAATGGAACTCAAATCAAAAATCTGCAGTGCAGATAAATATCTAAAGTCGAGGAATTTGAATTTTCAAACCTAACTTTCCTTCTCTCCATCCTGCATAAAATCATAAAGATGAAACACCCCTGATGAGGTACTTCAGAATTTTTATTGATTTCTGTCTCAGATGTGATGGTTTTACCAACAAACGTGTGAACCAAGGATGGAAAACTTAGACTTCAGGCAAAAAAAAGAGCCCATGAACGTTCACCCTTTCATGGGAGCCGCCCAATTTCTGTGATGACAGGCAGAGCTTCAGAACACTCAGCTAATTACACGGTGCTGGTAATTATTGGTATAAAACCGACGTTAAAGGCAGATGAAAAGTGCTGGTGTCATTTTTAAGGCACAGAGTTACAGGGCTCAGAAATGTCAAGTCAAAATTTCAGTTTGAAACACAATTCCAAGCCTTTTCATGCGTGTGGTTTTTAATCTAATGACAAGCTGGAACCCTGCTCTCACAGAAATCACATTTCCAGAGGAAAGCTCTCAGGTTTTATGGATCCTGCTCCTTCTTCACAAGGGCACATCCAAACCACCCCTCTGGCACCAGAGCTCTGTTTTAAGGGAGATTTTTTGGAATTGTTTGATTTAAAGGGAGAAACCATCCAGTTGTGTGGTGCAACATGGGCCAGTGGCAGGTGTCCCTTCCCATGAGAGATTGGGATGAGGTGAATTTAAGGTGAATTTAAGGTCCTTCCCAACCAAAATCCTTCTGAGATTCCACATTTTTATGAAATCCTGCCTCTCCCAGCTCCTGTTCAGCCACACAGGTGGGTCAGGGCTGCCTCTGCCTTCAGCAGGCTGACAGCAGCACAGAAAGAACTCTCTATATTAATGTAAATTACACTTAATTAGTAGAAGACAGTAAACTTGTGCTATAGGCAAAGAGATACAAGATTGGATGCAACATGAGCCATAAAATCCGAGGCATCCTACCACACACACCAGGCCCATCTGCTGACAGCAAGCCCTGCTCTAAAGACTTTGATGCCTTGATTATGCAAATCAGGGCGATTATTCCATCCTCAAGACTCCAGCAAGATAATTACCCAACAATAAATCACCACAACTCAAGCGGCTGCAAATGAATTTTAAGCTTTATCGCCATAATTGCAATTGGATGGCGGTTATTAACTGAGCAGGAGAGAGGACATCAGGCCCCAGAGATCCCTCCCTGCTGCTCCTGAGTGAAATTGGAATGGTTTGGCTTTGCTCAGCCTGCCTGGAGGCTGCAGAGGGGTTTCATTTTCAGGAATATGGCTCGGCTTCTCTATAAATACAATTTTCACCTGCCCACTAGGCTGGTTTCTGGCTGGTTCAGACTCTCAAGGACTGAAGCAAAGCATATGGAGCGAATAGCAGGGTTTTAGCAGGTCCTGAGCATAATTTTGTTCAAATTATCACCATTTGAGAGGAAAAAACCTCAGTCTCTTACCTAAACCTGGTTTGGTGGTGACTCTTACCTGCCTGGAGTTCTCCAGGTTCTTGAGTATGAGAAAGCAAACCCAGATAAAATCTTAAAATTAAGCAAAGCACAGCTCCTGCAAGAGCTCTACAGAACAGAGGGAAAGTCCCCAAGGCATGTTTTATAATAAAAGTTAAGCGCCGTCACTTTTGGCTCCTTCAGACTGCGTTTCCTTTGGAAAAAGCCACATTCCAAGCGAGAAGGAGCCAGGCCTGGAATTCCCTCCAGCTGTGCTGCAGCAGGAGCTCCCCGTTCCCTGTGCCACAGGTGCCTGTGGTGCTCCAACAAACCAGATGATGTTTCCTCCAAGGTTAATTTAATTTATGTTCAAACATAATCAATTATATGGATTTAGGACAGACATTTGTTGCGGGTTTAGGTGATAAAGGATGAGATCAATTACAAACACGTTTACAAAGGAGGGAAGTGCCTGATGGTTTGGGAAATTTAGAGATATTGAGAGTATTTGACGTCTATATTAACTCAAAGCCCTAAATGGGCTGGGCTTGTTTACATTGCTGCAGTCTTATTACAGGGTGAATTTTACCAGCTGTCTTGCTGAGCAGTCATTTAGCCTTAAACTATAGTTAAAACTGTCATGGTTTTAAGCAAATTATATTGCGTAAAGTAATTATTTCCCGAACTGCAAAGAGGATCCAGGTAGCTCGTGAATCTCATTTCTGAAAAAGAGATAGGAAAGAGCCCTCCAGGAAAGAGCCATGGATTGGGAAGGGTTCTTGCTCCAGAAAAGGCCGAGTCAGCTCGATTCAGTGAGCTGAGCACATCTGGGAACAGAGCAAGCAGGAAGGGAGCAGATTCCTGCTAAACCAGCCTGGTCCTTAAACGCCTTGACCATTGATCCCAAAATACCCAGGCAGAACCTGTTTCCTTCCCAAAGTGTTCCTGCAGCAATAAACAATTAATCCTGGCGATTAACACAGGCTTCAGGCTGGCTGTGTCTGAAGGAAAGCGCTGAAGAGGCGTTTTGGGGGAAATAAACGACAGCAATTAAGGGCTGGGCAGGGTAAGGAGGAATATCCTTCATGTTTGGTCTGGCAGCAGCATGGCAGAGCTCTCAGAGAACCCCTAAAATCCCTCTGCAGCCCATATTCCCTGTGTGCAGCGGGAAGTTCCCCTCAGAGACCCCCAAAAATGCCCTTTGCAGCCCGAATTCACGGAGTGCAACAGGCGGCTTCCAGCGGGATTTGTTGAAGGGCCTGAAAACTTTGCTATAATGAGTTCTTTGCTGTAATCTATTCAAAGCTTTGTCTCGCAGCCTCTCAGCAGCAGACTGTGGCCTGTGGGTGGCTGTCCCTGGGGTTTTCACTAATCCCGAGCAAGTGCAGCTTTTCTGCCTCATTGAGAACCCGCCTTTCCCCGGCTTCTGAGCCTCCCCAGCTCCTGAACTTCTCCCCAGCTCCCACTCCCAGCTGAATGTTTGGGTTCCCTCGCACTCTGCAGGATGTGTGTGAGCGTGAGTGGCACCAGGAAGGGCCCATTTGTTTCCCCTCCTCTCTGCTCTTCCCATCTCACAGCAAAATGAAGAATCCCAGCCCAGGACAGCAGGGCTGGCACCGTGAGGCTGTGGAGTGGCAATTTGGTATTAATGACCGTCAAACATCCATCATGGGGGCAGAAAAGGGATCTGTGGGCCTGGTTTAAAACGTGTGCTGCCCAAAAATCCAGCAATTAAACCCCTCATCAGCACAGCAGGGCAAAGCACCATTGACTGTCCACTGAGTGGCCACTACAGCAGCCCAGAATGATGTAAATTAGGGATTTTGAGGGCTATTAAAATGCCTTTTTTCCCCCCAGAAAGCCAGGCAGGTTATTTAATGCAGATCCTTCTGCAATCATACCATGACAGAGGCACAATGAGGCAAAATTCCCAGAGGGTTCTGGATCCTAGAACTGCCAGGAGTCAGCCCTGGGTGTGGTGCATGGCTGTGGGATGTGACAAGACTGGCTTTGATCATCTATTGAAGTGTTGTCAGTCTCCCCCTGTGTCTCGGGGAGGAAAAATTGCAGCTGGAGCATTGATCAGCACCAGAGATCTGTCACCACCAGCCTCAAAAACAAGCAGCCATTAAAAACCTGGAGAAAACCGAACTTACCTGCACAAGGTGACATTGCCACCTGCCCCGGGGACCAGGCAGAGGAGCAGGAGGAACTCTCCAGTGCTCCAGGGCTGGCTGGGGCTGTGGGGACTCTGCCCCTGTGAAATATTCCTACTCCCTGTGAGCCAGAAGCACCCTGAAGTCAGTGGGGGTCTGTTGCATCACGGAGCAATCACAATTAACTCTAATTACACATCTTCACTGGCTGCCGAGCTTTGCAAAAATAACAAGGAGGCAAGAAAAAAAGAAAACCTCAGAAAAGGCAGAAGAGAGGCTCTTGCAATCCAGGTGAATTTTTCCAAGCTGATTGCCAACACTCAAGGCTCCCAAGGGCCTTTGTTAGAAAAAGCACCAGACAAAGAGATGGAGACAACAGGAAGACTCATCTCCTTCTACCTTTTAAAGTAACCTAGTTCGGACCCAAAATTTGGGACACTCAGATATTTGGGGGCCATCACAGCTGAACATTTCTCTGCTTCCCTGGTGGGACACAGCTCTGACAACACCTGAGCAACCTCATGGGTGCTGGAATAGCAAGGAGCTGAATTTTCTCAAGTTTAATCAGAATTAATAACCTGCACTGGGCCAGGTGCTTTTAAATCCTCCTCCTCTTGTCCTTATCTGTCCTGCAAAATATTGCATTCGGGGAGGCGAGCTGCTGGTGAGGAACAATGGCCCTGCCATGGAATCCCTTTCAGCAGCACATCCTTTATCCTCGTCCACAACAAGGAAATTAAGAGAGTTTTTGTAGCTTCCAAAAAGCCGCTCTGAGAGCAGAGCCTGTGCTCTGCCACCCCAGCGTGCACATCCCAGCCCTTCATCCACGGACAAATTGCTGTGGACTCCCTGCTCCGAGCCTGGATTTGCTCTCCAGAGAGCTCAGCCAATGTTTTCATAAACACTGCCACAGCAAATTTTATTCTATTTGAATATGCACTGATAGCATTTCCCCAGCCAGGGGTCCTGTGGGGATTGCACAGACCACTTTAGGGGATAAAAGCAACCGTAAGAAACGGCACTTGATTAAAAAATATAAAATATATGTCAACTGCAAGCCCATGATAATCCAAAACTCTGTCTTATCTTTAATGAGACAGAGGAAAGGCCAAAATGTGCCCAATGCCCCACAGGAGATCAGTGGTGCAGGTAGGTCAGATCCCTTTTCCAGCCCTCTCTCAGATTAGAACCTTCTGGTGTACTGCTTTTGGGAAAAACACAAATATTTTGAGCCCACTATTGAGTGCACTATTGACGTTATTGGTTCATGGGAGTAACAGCATCCTCCTGGCCCACCCTTGGGAATGTGCAAGAAGAGGAGAATTCATTTCCTTCCCAGAGATATCAATACCCATCTTGGCTTCTGAAGAAATCTCACACCCAAGACTATTGATTTCCTACACTTGAAATGAATGGATCCAGTCAATTCCAGAGCTGTGTGAACAGATTGGACTTTGGCTCAAACACACTGGGAATGCAGCAGCTCCGGGGCACCAAAAGCAGGTCAGGGGCACCAAAACCTCCTCGGGGGTCACAGGAATGGGGTGAAACACGATGTATTCCACAGCTGCCTGTCTCCCAGGGGCTCCAGCAGGGGAGGACACCCTGTCTACCTCTTTCTGCAACTCGGGGACTCCAAAAATGGCTGTTTTCTTATCTGGGGGGACACATTTCACTGGACTTTGCAGCACTCAAAGCACAAGCCATGCCCTCAGCTCATCAGCTTCTGCTGCAGCCCCTCATTGTCACCAGGGCTGATGAGTCACTGCCTTCATTAAGAGCACAGCACATTTGGTGGGACATTTCCTGACGTCTCAAACTGCATCTGCAGCCACGTCCAGAGCCTGCATTTCCCAGGGCTGGATTTAATATCCTGCAATTAAAAGCCAGCCTGTGCCAGGCCCTGGGTGCTTCCTCTGGCAGGACTAAGGAGCTGCCACACCCCAGGGCAAGGCAGGGAGAGAATCGTCCCCCAGAAGCCAATTCTGACCAGTAATTCCCTGTGCTTCTTCTGCTGAGCAAGGCAAAGGCTCCCTCCGCTCTCCAAGTGTTGCACAGGAGGCTGGGAATGCTGCTTGTTTTGGCAGAAGAGATGAGAAAACCACAGAGCATTCGAGTTCAGAAGGCTCATTATGACTAATCTGCCTTCCTGAGCTGCAGGTCTTTTACTCCAGAGTCAGATATAGGCCTGCCCTGGCAGAGAACATCTGCAAGGGATGCTAATTTGGATATTTGTAATAAAGGTGGCACAACCTGCAGGCAGATGACTCTGCAGCAGCGCTGGGAGGGAGCACAGGGTGGGAGAGGGGCTCTGCCGGGTCCCAGCCGGGTCTGCAGGAGGATCCATCTCCAGCACTGCACCAGCCTGGCTCTCTGCTGCTGCTGGAGAGGCAGACTGGGCTCTAGCTGGGGAAATATTCACCCTTAACTGGGATTTAGCATTTCAGATGTTAACTTTGGGGTGGGCTGTGGGTGCCACAGAGAAAGGTTGAGCAGCCTGGGCTGACTGTTGCATTTTCCTCACTCTCCTCCTCACCTGCACAGTGCTGACCCTTGGCTTTCAGGAGCCTGAAGAACCAGCGTTTTGGACAAGTTGCTGAACATCTCCCAGGAGTTAACAAGCACCCTTTTCCTGCAGTGAAACAGGAAACAGGGCGAGTTCTGCACCATTCTGAGCTAGTTTTTGTGGGTTTGTGGGTTTTTTTCACTTTATATGAGACCTGAGAAACATTTAGGAGTGTGCATGATGCACTTGTACCAGTTAATCAGAGTTGGAGAGGGTTTGGGTGGGCCTTTTTTATACAGGAGGAGGAGCTGAGTGCAAACTCAGGTGGTTTGCTCTGAAAATCTTCCTCATTTTTATATTTATTGAATGTTGATGCCAGAAAGAGACAGGCCTGACACAGAAAGCAACAAAGTTGTGATAAACTTGCAGGGAAGTTCATTCCACCGTTCAGGATTGGCCCTTAAAAAAACTCTGCCTTATCCGAGGTGAGTCAGAAATGTTTCCTCTTCAGCATTTGTGGCCAACTCCTCCTTGCATCACAGAAATCAAACTGTCAGTCAAGACCCCACTGCTCTCTTCAAAGCTTTCCACACCAGCAGCCTGTGACAGAGCAGCAAAAGAATGAATTATCTCATTGTCAGGGACTGATCCTCCACTGCCATTTCCCTTTTCTGTGGCGTGGCGCAGTGCAGGAGGCACCTGATCTCCTTCCATTCCCCGTGCTGCTCCGAGCCTTCTGTTACAGAGGCAAAGGGAGAGAACACATGGTAAGGAAATACAGAACAGTCAGGATATTTGCCCCAGGAACAGCACTCCACAAACCAGAAAAGCCCTGAAAAGAGAAGATTTTGTTCCTTATGAGAAGGTTGCACTTGTGGGTTTGAAGTTTCATTTTGTTCTGGCTTCGGGTTCTGGGCTGGTTTTCTTTTATCTGTCAGTTTTTCTTGTTATTGTGCTTCATTTTCTCCCGTGATTCATCTGACTCTAGGGCAGTTATTGAAATCCTTGATACGAAATGCAAGGGAAATGAATCTCACTTTAAACTTCCTAAGGACATCTCCATCACCTGATTAAAGTCTCCTGCCGTTTTTTCCAGCTCTTCCCCTTACAGAATGAGAGACAAGGTGCATTTCTGGCAAAGGCAGATGTGATTTGTAGCACATCTCCCATCAGGCCAGCCATTATTTTAATCCATCGTTTTCCAGGGGAAAGAAAAAATGCTTTTTTTCTTTAGTAGGACTGAAAAAAACCCACACAGAGATGACTTTTACAAGCAGTTAAACTCTGTAAATCAAAATGCTGAGGCAGATGGCAAAGAGTCAGTGAGACTCCGAGCTCGTCCATTAAACACCTCACTCAGTTCTCAGTTATTAAATTGCTCTTTTCCTGACTCAGATTGGAGTTGATTTTCTTACGGATGGCTGGATGGAAAATATTCTTGGAAGCCCAAGGAGTCAAGGAGAGGACAGACTCTTTTCGGCCTCAGAGGAAGCATAAACATCTCAAAGCAGTCTTGTCCATCCATTAAATAAATACATTTATTTTGAGGCAAGCAAAGTGTATGAAAGCTTTGCTGTCCTGCTTTCCAGGAGAAATAATTGTTCTATATTAAGCTCATTTGGCTCCCTTGGCATTGCAAAACTCACATAAATCGGATAAAAAGGAAATTATTGCAGTAACACTTGGAAAGTTCAGGAGAATTCAGTTTGACTGTAGCTCTGAAGATGACTCAGAAAGACAAGGGTGTGCACACACAACAATTCAGGAATGCAACATCCCAGGAGATTTAGGGTTCCACCATCCAGAGAGATTGAAAGCAGCATTTGAGAACCACTCCTTTGGAGAAAATCCCCCAGAAACGGAATTTCTTTAAAACCTCACCACAGAGATGGGTTTCACTGTGTTCCTTCCTTGTCTAGGGCCGTTTGGTAATATGAAAAACACATTCAGAAAAGGTTTTGAGCCATTACTGCAAAAAAAAGAGGAGCTTTCTTAGGAAACACCCTTCAGATTAGGGACTGCTAATGCTCTGAAAGTGAGGTGGTGTTAAGGATATTAAACTATAAGAAGATATTCAAATTTTGCAACAGCAGCTACACTTCCAGGAAATGGTTTCTCTTGGTATTTGAATTGCAAAGAGATCTCTTTACCAGCACAGGGAGTGTTTAAACAAGGAACACTGCTGAGAATTCCAGCCGGGGTTTTTAGCAAATCCCCAGGACGTGCTGGGACTGGGAAGGATGCAGGTGAGTGATGCCCCTCCTTGGCAGTGCCCTGTTCCGCTGCACCGGAGGTTTACAAGCTGTTAACAGCGGGAACAACACCTACAGCCCGCTTCCTCACACGGAAATTCCTGCTCTCCGTGCTGGCGGCCACTCCATGCTTTCCCTGCCATGCCAGCAGCTGAGCACACGCGGGGACAGCGCTAACCTTGGAGCTCCGAGGGTGCCAGCGCTCCAGGAGCATCCCCGGCCGAGCATCCCCGGCGCTCACCTGGGAGTGCCTGCGCGGGGCAGGGCAGCCCGCGGGGAAGGGCTGGTCCCCCCCGAGGGGTTCCTGGGGGTGGGAACCCTTCTCGCTCCTCTCTCCGGGGCTGCGGTGGGAGCGGCTGAGCCCCGCCAGCCCCCCGGCCCCGGGCCCGCGCTCCGCCCGGCGCTGTCCCGGTGCCGGGGCCGGTCCCGGTCCCGCATCCCCGGGGCTGGAGCCGCCCATCCCCGCCGGGGTGAGTCCGTGGGATTCGGGGGAGGAAACTTCGCCCCCTCCCCTCCCCTCCCCTCCCCTCCCCGCAGCAGCAGCAGCAGCAGCAGCAGCGGGCGAGGCAGAGAGGGAAGCGCTGCGGGAATTCGCATCCCGCGGCCGGCGAAGGGAGCTGGAGTGGAAACAGGTTGTTGGGATCTCTCCGTGGGAGGAAGGGGCGGCTCTGCTCAGCCGCTAGCCAAGCCTGGGCTCTGGGAAATGGAGACGGAGCTGCTGCCTTGCCAGCCGGCGGTGTGCTGAAGGAAATGGACAGCGAATTGCTGCGGGAGAGCCTGGCCCCGGGATCGCCTCTTCCCAGGATGCTGAGCCACTTCCCGAGCTCCTGAAGTTCCAGCGGTCGCTGGCTCAGCCCGGGGTTAACCACGGCAAGTTCCACCTGCACCACTCCCAGCTGGCAGGGGTCAGGCAGGTGATTTTCTTTCTTTTTGCTCCTCTGCTTGTGCGTGAATGCTGAATACCAAAAAGTCTGCCTGAAAGCCTGGGAGAGCTTGAGAAAAGCCACGGTGGAGAGTTGTGGTGTTTTGGATATATTTGGCACACAGTACTCACACCTCTGCTCGAGGGATTCATATGGCTTGAAGGTAAGAGATTCGTGTCGTGATTTTCTTCCAGAAATACAAATGTTGTGAATATCCCGGTGAGGAAACACAGACAGCAGTGGCTGCTGTGATCACCACTGCCTAGAGATGTAAATAAGGACAGGAGAAAAAGGAAAATATTTGTCGTTACACCAAAAAGATCCATTAAGCTGTTCCCTTCCGCAAGAGAAGAGGTGAGAGCGGGTTTTCAAACTGAAATTCAGGCTGTCTCATTTCTCCATCTAAACCACTCACTGCAAAGCAACAAACAATTGTTATTGTACGCTAAAGAGGCATCTGGAGTTGCTAAGAAGCTGGGCTCATTTTTAGAACTTTGATGTTTAACATTGCATAGACACAATGGAGAGCGAGAGTGACAGGGAGAAGTGGAGGAGGAGGATGTGTAGAGAGGATGTAATGTAGGTACATTCCAGTTCCCCAAGGAACAAGACTGTTCAGTCAAATTGTTTGAGGGAAAACACTCTTTTTGTCTCTTACCACATTCATATTTTTACATCTGGTAAGGCAAAACGACTTTCAAATGTAATGCTCAGTCTGGATGGAGAACAATCTTCCCCAGCGGAGAACAGGGGGTCTGTCACCCTTTCCTGAAGAACCCCTGGAAGGAAACCTCTCCGAAATACTTCTCTGAATGCTGCAAGCACATTTTGTGTGAGGCTCACAGTCGCCTTTGTCTCAACCATTCCTGTTTGAATCTTAATACTTTTTCCATTGCCCTCCCAGTTCTAAGTTCCATCCAGCTTTTGGAAACCAGTGGAAAGTGTGGCTTTAGGGCAGGGAATGAGCCACCAGGATGGTGCTGGGTCCTGCTCAGGGCTGGAGTATTTTTGGTCCAAATTGTTGTCTGGAGGTTGTTTCTACGCAAGATAACACATCCCCACTTGGTAATTCTCAAGTTTCTCTCTCATCCCGACTTTCCCATATGCCAGACATGGAGCTGCAGAGCCCCCAGCATGTGGAGCATGAATCACTGATCCTCAAGTGAAGCTCCAAGTTAAAAAGAAAAACAGCTTGGGTTGTGTTATAAATAACCAGCCCCAGGGTTATGATAGAGCTGGTCAGATAGGTTACACATGTAAAACAGCGTGGGTTGGGTTTCCTATGTGTTCGGGGTTTCATGGAATTATTGTTCTTTAAACACACAGTGGTCTTAAGAACTCATGACCCTGGTTTTTTATCTCTTTGAAGTAATTGCTTGTAGTAATCTAGAAAAAAACCCAACCTCTTGGCAATATTTCTGACTCCGTCAAGTAAAGAGCGCTGTTGTTTTTATCCCCCCCTCCTTAACTTCTTTTCCATACTGCAGAAATTCTGTTACATTCCAACCTTTCTTCCTTACTTCTGAAGAGTGTTTTTGTAAGAGAACTGTCCACTGATTTATGAACCACTGTGTAAAATCTGCTGTGCTTTCCACATTTCCACGTAGCTTCCACGGAAAAGAGGTTCACTGTCCACTGGAAAAGCAAGAGTGCAAGTGTTAGGCTTTAGAGAGAAGCTTGTGACCCCTCACAAGCAGGGCACCAGTCAGTGTGGGTATATTTTACGTTGTACTCAGGCTCAAAAAGCTCCTTCCCTGTGACGTTCTGCTCCTGTGTCACTCTCACTCCGCAGGAAAGGCTTGGGCACGATTTAGACGGGATCAGTGAGCACACAGTGTCCCCCACGCCCACCCTGACGCTGCTCCCACACCCCAAATCACCCTGAGCTGAGCGGGTTCCACCGCTGAGCCTGCCCAGCTGAGGGGATTTATTGATTTGTCCCTGCACTGGTGTCACGAGGGCGGCACAGCGTGACCCCTCTCCGTGCACGCCGTGCCCCCGTGCCAGGCAGCAGGACACAGATTGCACTTCATCTGCTCAGCCCCGCTCAAGAGCGAGACACCTGCCTGGCAGAGATACTCAGCTCTGCCTTAATGGCACTTCATGGATGCTTGGAATTGTTCCCCCTCGCCCTGCCCCGGCTGTTCCAGGCTGCACCACCAGCAGCAGAGGCTGCAGGCCGGGGGCAGGGGTTAACACCAGGGACAAACCTGCTGGGAAATGCAGCTGGAGCAGAAAAACCCCTCTCTGCAGCCAGGCTGAGGGTCTGAGGAGCGCAGAGCAGGCAGCACCCGTGACAGAGCTGCTCCCCCTCAGTGGCACAGGCCTGGCACAAAGAGTTCCATTCCCTGGCTGCTCTTCTCGTCAAACCCATCCTTTGCTCTAATCAGCAAATCTCCACCCTCCCATCCTCTGTTTACTTCAGCTTCAGAGTTCTAAATCAAGCTGATGGAACCATGGAATATCCTGAGCTGGGAGGGACCCACAAGGGTCATTCTGTAACAAATACCACACACAAATTCTCTGAAACAACAAAACCCCTTGAAAAATACTTATCTTCAAGGTTTTGTAGCTCTCCAGTTATGAACAGGATGGATTTGGCTCATGCCCCTCACAATCCTTTCAGGATAACTCGTTTTCAATTTCACCCTCTGTGCACAAATTCCTCATGAACATGGAGGAAATCTGGGAATCAGAGCTGGATTTCCCACATGCCCAGAGCTGAGATTCCAGTGCCAGGAGATGCAGGACGGGGAACATGTCCACACTGAGCTGTAAAGCCTCCTGCCACAGGATGTCTGGATGCAAAGCATTCCCAAATGCTGTGGGCCCTGGGGAATTGCAATTCCAAGGGAAAGAAGTCCACAGATTGTTAATAAATGCAGAGAAACCAGGCTGGCACAGCAAACAGCTGGGTGATGGGGGAGTGTTTGCAGACATATCCTAAACATTGCTCCATTCTACACTCTTGCCCAGGCAAAGGCAACGTTGGATAAAAGGATCCCAGACTGGTGGAACTTTGACCTCCCAGGGTCAAAAGGCCACAGGAGAAAATAGATTGGGATGAATGTTGAAATATATTAAGGCTCGGAATATAGGTTTGGAAAGCTTTGTCTGGGATCAGACTTTGCTGTCTTTTACAAATAAAAACTTTCAGTAACTCCTGAGGAGCAGGGAGACTGAGCAGTGAGTGCCAGGGTGCTGCCAGCGAGATCCTTCGGGGAAGGGGGAGGCAATTGTTTAAGTCCTGTCAGATGCATCATCCCTTGTGCTGTTACAAAACCAACCTATATTCAATCTGAAGTGATTGCTAATAACTATTAACTCCTCTCCCAATTGTTCCGCTTCAATCATGTTTTCTCTCGCTGTCCTTCACCTGGGTATTTTTAGCTTTTTTTTTTTTTTTTTTTGAAGATGTGACTATGTGTTCAGTTGCTGCTTCTCTGTACATCCCTCCCAATTATCCTGGTGGGTATTTTTCTCTCAACCCCCCAGAATGGGTTTATTTCTGGTTTACTCTTCCCTGTTGGTTTCCATGTGGTTATGTGGGAGGCTGCACTTTCTTTATCAAAGCAGAGAGCCATGATTAGTCCATTCAGAAAATGTAAATGCAGCCTTATGTGTTCTGGAGCGCTGGGGAGAGGGAGAGACTGCAAGGAGCAATAAAAGCTGTGCTAATAGAGCACAGCCCCGAGCCCTGCAGGGCTGCCTGAGCACAGGGATGGCCACACTTCACATTTCCCAGGGAGATAAATAAACCCACTGAGCTGCCTGGGGAAAGGTAATCACGGAGCAGCCTGAAGGAGAGACAGCCTCTGCAGCCTGTGCTGGGCACTCTCTTGGCTTTGTAGCTCCTTTCTCCCTCATTTAGCCCAAATTTCTCCATAGCCTTAGCTGTTCCGGTGTGAGGTGTCCCAGGGTCTGCAAACTCTGAGTGGCTGATAAATACACATCTATTTATCTGATCAATACACATATAAATACCTATATTTGATTCTGCTCACTGCCCCAGGTTGCCAACTGCCAGCGCTGGGGATGGATCAGCAAAATCAACACCATTGAGAGTGCTCATTGCAATCTGCAGCTTCAGAGAGAGAAATGAACCCTTCACCAGCAGCTCAGGTCTTTCAATCAGCTCCCCTGAATGCTGCAGCTGACACACTCCAGCAGAGAACTTGGAGCTATTACCTAAAATACGGCACCTTGCGAATTACTTGTCTAAACTCCGTCCTATTTTGATATCTCAGGCAAACTGGAGCTTCAGCAAATTGAGATTCTCTGCAACAGGCACTCTCTGACCCCCAGCCCCTTTGTATCTGCTTATTTCAAGCTTCTGCATATCTGCATGACAGCTGAGAAAAATGTGATTATCTCTGGGATTACTGGAGTCTGGAATTAGATTTCCAACATTTCACCTGTTTTCTCTAAACACCTTTGAGTTCCAGCCTTATCTCCATCCTTGGAACCCACCCCAGAGAGGGGACAGGCCACCTCCAGCCTCCTGCTCTCCTTGAGACATCCCCACACAGATCTGGGAGGTGAATTTTAGTCACCCAGCTTTGAAAAGCCACAATTATAAAGAACTTGCTAATTTAAAAACCCTTAAAAATAGAAACACCCCCCCCCCACCACATTCACATACATATTGTTGAACAGGAAGAATCACTCATGTCCCAGTACGTGAATCATTCATCACCCCCATGAGGTTATGGATGCTCTAAAAATGTGTTTGTGAGTACTAAAATGGTGATTATAATAAATACTACGGGAATACTGCAGCCCACCATGTCCAGGCATGTGTAAAGCTCCTTATTTGCACTTTGATGGCAAAACTGTAAGAATTAGAGGGTTTTCTTTCTCTCACTAACTAGGAAGTCAAAAAGTCAACATCAGAATGTCCATGTGGGTAGAGTCCTACATATTGGTTTATTTTCATTTGTAAAGCAGGTTGTGGTCCATGACTGGGGCCTGTGCTGTATAACAGGAGGTTATTAAAGCATTACAGTTATTATTGTAAAGCATTATTATAAAGCATTATTATTAAGCACTTTTTTTTTTTTTTAAAGTGGCACATAAGGTACCTGTAAAATTTAGGTTTCTGCTTATCTTTCCTCTCTAGAAAATGAGACTAAAAGAGGAGTCTTCTCCTCAAATTTAGCAATTGGATACAAAGCAGGATTTAGTGTTTCCAAGGATAGCACTGAGGGAACTGCTGGGTCAGGGGGATCCCTGGCTCTGGATTTATTTCCAGACTGGAGACAAGGACTGAGAGTAAATTCCAGCCCATTTGGCCACACGCAGCTCCCACCCCCACGGATTTATATCCATGGATAACTCCAGGGCTTCCTCCCTGTCTGCTCAAGGCTGCTGGGCATTGGAGGCCTGCCTGCTGCTCTTCCCGAGCCCGGATCATTGGGAGTGGGTCAGTATTATTTAAATTGCTGGCCAGGGAACAGAGCCAGGGCTCCCTGGAGCTGGGGCAGGCTCAGGGCTGGGAATGGACCAGGAGTACAAAGCTCAGCCCAAACGAAGCCACAGCAGTTTGCACAGCAGGGAGGTGCTCAGGGCTGAGTGTTCCAGGCACAAAAAGCCTTTCCCAGGCCTGTCCTGGCCCCTTGCGCCCCTGTGCTTTTTACAGCAAAAGCTTTTGGAGGAATAAGGACTCTGAGAAGCCCAGTGGCTGCAGCACAGTGAGAGCTCGGGTGGCACAAACATTTTTGGAGCAAGATCTGAGGAAATTGGGCAGATTTTACCGTCCTTGTTGCCCCAGAATGTGTGAACATAGAGCACCTGTGGTGGGATGAGGCAGCACTTTTAAAAATGTCTTATTTTGATGCCCCAGTGTTGGTTCTGGAGCGCTGAAAGAGCCGGGGCTGGCTGAAAACTCCTCTGCCTAAACTGTTCCCGCTGGCAATCAAAGCAAACCAGCACCTGCACAAAGTAACTGCTTTTCTCACGACTTCTCTTCCTTTCCTCCCCCCACAACACAGATTCGGTGATTTCTCTGCCAGCTCACCCTGTTCAGCTGCAAAGGCTCTGGGTGCAGAGCTGCTGACAGGGGTCGATGTCCCAGACAAGGCATCACTCCTGGCACTGCCACTTTACCATTCCCTGGTTCCACCAGCAAAGCCCAAACGTCCTGTCTCGAGTCCAACCTGCATCTCCTGCGAGAGATGTTCTACTAAGGAAAGGAGAATCCATTCTGTGGGAGGATGTTTCTGCATGTGATGTCTGGTTCTCTGCACTTGCCTTTGTCATCCTTTCCAAGTGTTATTTTTATTTATCTCAGGATTTTTGGTTTTTTTCCCGCTCAGTGTGAAGGAAGAATCAATTAGGAAATTACAACCCTGACAGCAAATGACAACGAGGGATAATAATATTAATAAAGTCAAGATTCTTTGGGGCTACACTTTGCAATTCAATTTTTACCATTGAATTCATGATTCAGGAGGCCTCAGAACCACAACCATCAAAATTTTCCTTAAGAGACAGAGTTTGTAGAGACAATAAACAGACTTTAGAAAAAAGAATGAAAAAACCCCCAGGCAAAGCAATTACTAAAGAGAGAGTTCAACAACTTGCACATGTCCATCAGCTTTCAGGGTTCCCATGAGGGTATTATTCTAAGACATCTTTGATGCATCAGGTGGGACAACACAGTGACCACTAAGAGTGGGTCTGATTCCTGATGTGAGGGAAAAATCAAAGTCACAGGAACAACAGCAAGCCCTGATTACAGAGCAAATCACATCAGTGATTTTTTGGGGATTTTTTCCTGGAGAGAACCACAGGCTCGAGCAAGGGATCTGTGCCTGAGCATGGAAAAGAGAATATTTATTTTAGGATGACAAAGGCCAGTGCCTGCAGGAGGCTTTTCTTGGGCTTCTGTGCCTGTTTCACCTTCAGCAAGTTGGGCACCTGTCTTCAGATCATGATTTTAGTCCTCTGCACTGTGATTTTTATTGCTGATGAATTAAACAGCCCTGGGTTTAGTCCTGCCTGGGCTTCCACAATAACTTGTACCCAGCACCTTAATTAAAAACATTAGAGCTCCTTGTAATGCTTCATCTGAAAGAAAATCTGCTCCCTGCCAAGCAGGTGGAAAATATTCATGGCTTTCCAGAGCCCTGCTAATGACTTTGTGGATTAAAGGGAAATGGAAATCATATGGAATTCACTGTCCCGATTGCCGGATTTAGGAATTGGGTTCGTAATGGATGGAGTGCGCACTTCCCAGCAGGCTGGAAATTTTGCTGACTGTGTAAAAGTCAAATAAAATTTAGGAGAGCAGCAGCTGAGTGTGTGCAGTGATCCCAGGGCTGGGACAGAGCGAGAGAAATTCCTCAAATCCATCAAAAAAATGGAGCTTTGAGTCGCACGTGGCTCTTTCTTTCTCCCACTTGAAATCTACTTTTGCTGCCTGTGCTGCAGCAGCTGAGGGCCAAATCCATGTGAAATCACAGCAAAAATCCCATGGGGAAGAACTGCATGCCTGGGAGCAATAATTCTTCCAAGAACATGAGCTTTTGTGGCAAAACAAGAAACAGCAAACGAGAGCTTGTGGCTGCATGGGTGGGGTAAGCAGAACAGAGAGGGGACACGGTGATGCAGCAGCGTCAGGGTGGAAACACAGAGCAGGGAGGAATTAAATACTGCAGGTATAAAAGGCAACGAACCGTTCTGTGTATCTGGAAGCCACTCAGGAAGGTCAGACCGGGAAGGTCAGGCAAACACTTGTCATGAGTGGCCCCAGGGCAGAGCAGGAGCCGCAGGACTCTCCAAGTCCTTTCCAGGATAACAGATGCTGCTTTCCAGAGCTGCTGATCCAGCACGATTCCTGCATGGCTCAGTGCCCACTCTGGGGCAGCAGCTGGAAAAGGACGAGTCCAGAGGTACCTCTTTCTCCTCTCCTTTTGCCTGCAGAGACGACAGGGGTGGGTGCTGGAAGTCAGGATTTGAGCTGAATAGCTGAGCTGATTTAGCCCAGGGATTAAATGATTAAAGATCATTAGGATTTGAAATTTGAGGAGCACTGTATTATCGAGGAATACTTGAAGCCTCCTCGCCTTCCCTCTGTGATTGGAGCCACGAGGGACAGGACAATAATTCATTAAGCGTTTTCTTGGAGTTTTAAATGCAGGGAAGTGGCACTTGGAGCAAGCGGGAGCCACGTGAGCGCTGTGCTGATTGACACGTCCTCATCAAAGCTGCTAACAGCGACTCGGTGGCAAATATTAGTCACGGATGGTTTGGGGCAAACTCCCACAAATCTGAGGAAAAGAAGGGGGGAAGGGAAAGGGGGAAAAAAAGAACCCTCCTCTGGAACTCGCTGCTTTTGGCAAACATTTTCGCAAACAAGCTCAGGGGGAGGAGTGGCAATGGAAAGAGCAGATGTTCAACGAGTGCTTGGTGACATAAGTGGAGGGCAAATATTTGATGGCTTCAATCTGAATTATTATTATTTACTTTTAATAAAGTGTGGCTGAAGGACTCAAGAGCTGAAGTATCCCTGTGCCAGGTGCTGCATAAACGTGGGAAGGAGGGGAAGCAAAAAGGGTTTATTCAGCTGAGGAATTAACACAGTCTATTTCTGCAATTAAACTGTTTTACACTTCAAATGCCAAGTGCCAAAAAGTGAACATTAGACAGACAAAACCAAATAATGAAAAAAATTCCTTAAATATTTGCCACATTTTAACCAGCACTTAGAAGTAAATATTTTGTTCAAATTTCAGCCACTTCTGTACATAACTAAGGGAGGTGTGAAGTGAAGAGATTCAACCTTTCCAATTCCTCAAAAATAATACAATTGGCTCTGTGACTGATTAAGGGTCATTTGCAGACATTGATGGACAATCTCAAACACAGCACAGATTCTACAGGAATATAGATCACCAGCATTCATGGAGCTGGGAATTTATTAGATTAGTCAGAGGCTCAGATCTCATCAAAGAGATTTGGCATTAGGATACAGATAAAGGAATTATGAGGCGAAAAAAAGGGCTTTGTACAGAACAGGATGTTGGGTCTATAGTAATGCAATATTTAATAAGAACCAATATCTTCCAGGCTGAAGAGCTGTCTCTGACAGAGACCATCTCTATGTGAGAGCACAGGGAAGGAATAAATCCTTCCCCTTTAGCCACTGAATATCAAGATGTGCCCAATATTTCTGGTTGTCTGTCCAAAGCTGAAAGCACAGAGTCAGAAACGATTTTTAAAAAGCCTTTTCTGCCCATCCTCTCCACCCAGCTGAGAAGTGCTCAAGTGGGCAGTGTCTGGAGCAGCTCCAGCTTGAAAAATCCATCTGCCAAATGTTGCAGAGATCAAAGCTTGCCCTGTACCCACAGATTCTTAAAGAGCAAGAGGAACCCATGGCTCTGCTCCAGGAGCCTGCCAGGCAGGAGTCAAACCTCTCCCGAATTCCAGGTGGGCAGGGGGAGTGCTGGGCTTTTCTGGGAGGAGATTGTTGCTGGAGGGAACTATTTATACCCCAAACTGCTCCTAAAATGGTTATTTATGAAAAAAACCCCAACCAAACAGCACAGACAAATCCACTACAACCTCTCCTAGCTGAAGTTACTGGGTTTGACTGTTTAGCATGTTGGAGGGAGAAAATGTTCAAACTGGAGAATTTCTGATAAAACCATATTTGGTTGCAAGTCTTGAGTAAAGACAAGGCCTTAATCTTTAATTTTAGAGATTCCTTTTAAAATGGAATCTGCTTTTTATTAGCAGAAGGACAGGTTAAAGGAAGTTGCAGGAGTATTCCTCCCCCTCTAGGGAAGGTATCACTGAATTCTTCCCTTCCACGAGGACTTGCCAAGTAACCTGGAAGGATGAGATTTTCAGAGGGCCTGAAAGCAGCAGGCAGTGAATTCCCAGAGAAATTCATCCTTCTCCTGAGGGTCCAGCCTGATGTGTGCAGGAGCACAGTCCTGGGGAAGGTTCTGGTCCATCACAGGGATGAAGGACAAATACTCTATGAAAAAACTTCTTCCCTTTCCTTCCTGCAATGCAAATCCAAACTCGGGCAAAAATTCCACAGGGAAAGAGGGATGACTGAAGGAGCAACACCACAAATGGAGAACCGAGAAATCTGCCTTAAAACCAGGGCACAGCCTCATAATTCTAGAGTTACAAAGCGCTGGGATTGTCCTGCCAGCCCCTCCCAGAGCCGGGAAACGCTCCCTGCATTCCAGAGGAGGAGCTGAGGCTGCTGAGGGTCTCTGCTGCTCGGGAGGGGGTGAATCACAGCCTGGAATTTCTGCAGGGAGCTCTGAGCAATGCGATTATCGGGCAGGGAAGTGCTGGGAACAGAAAATATTGTGGCATCAGCAAGAGCAGCTCGGGTGTGTGACTCGGAGGCCGCGGCGGCAGGGGGTTGCTGTTATCCACAGAGCCCCTGCTCAGAGCTTGCTGAACAGCAGGAAAACTGGGATTAGGTGCTCGGGGGGGACCTGTGAACACTTTCTAGCAAGAGGATCCAATTAGATATTATGCAAAGCCAGGAGTGTTTCTGAATCAGAAGTGAGCAATAGCTGTAATTAATATACCTTTGATATCTTGGATAGCAAAGGATCTGGAGAAGGGGAGCCAGGAGAAAGGCAGAGGAGGAAGATTTTCAAGAGGCTTTTGGAAGGACCCGATGTTAGAATTGTTGGTTTGATCGATATGAAGGTTGCAGTGTCGAAATTAGAATTCAGCCCCCTAAAAGCCCCAGCCTGGCCAGGATTTTTGTCTCTAATTCCATCCCTGTGGGTGCAGAGGTGGCCAAACCTCCTCCCTGTGCAACGTGCTGGTTCCTGGAGACCACTGGGAGGGCACGGGGAGTGTGGAAAGCAAAGCTCTGCCCTCCCCAAGCCACAGCCCCTGCTCAGAACCGCTCAGGTGCAATCAGTGCCAGGGCCCTCGGTCCCGGCTGTCACCTCCCCGCTCTGCACTGAACAACTCAGTGCCCAGGGAAGTCGCCTTTATTTAAAGCCACCAGGACTCTGCTGGGTGAATTCTGTGGCAGCTGCTCCTGCAGGAGCCCAGGGCAGGGGGATGGGGTTTTTCAGCAGCGTCAGCAGCGCTCTCAGGTCAAGGCAGAATTTACAATATTTGCCTCATTCCTGGCCTTTCCTCCTCCTCCTCAATGCCTGCAGACACCATCCCCTGAGCAGAAATAAATGGGAAAAGGTTCTCCCTCAGTGCCAGCTGTTCCACACCGTCCTTGCTCTCCAGGGAACCACGACCAGGAATCCACAGCAATTCTGGGCTTACATGCAAAAAAAAAAAAAAAAAAAAAAAATAGTTAAACTATTCCAGAAGCTGCTTTTTCTTTTTTTTCCCCCACAAAACTCCTGAACAGGGAGACAAAGCAGCTCCTCAAACACACTTTCCCCTTCCCTTTCTCTTCCACCTCCTCCCTACTCCAAAAAAAATTTTTCCTTGATTGGAATGTCTTTGTTGCATTCTCAGTGGAGCCCAGCAAACATCTTGAGGATAGAAAGGATGTCAGTTTGACAGCTTTTCTATGGCCCATTGACTCCAAAATTTCAGAGGAAAGTGACAATATTCAGGGAGGCACTGTACTGTACAAATTCCACTTAGACATTGATTTCTGTGAAAAGCCTTTGGAGAGGATCTGTCTGTGAGCAGTCTCAGCAGCCTGGTGGGACCTCTGGGCAACAGCAATTAGGAGGAAATATCAATCTGGCAAGATCTGCAGGCAAAATACCTCGGGGACAGCAGGCAGAGGCTGTTCTGAGGCTGCTGGGGGAACATCGCCCATGGGGGTATTGTCACTGGGGGCTTTGCTGTGTTTCCCTGCTGGGTGCACACTGAGTTCGGCCCCAGAATTGTGTCTGGGGTCCAGAGGAAAGCTTAGTCCCTGAAAGCTCAGCCTGAACTCCAGAATTCATCTTAAATGTGTCGTGTCTGAGAAAAAACCTTAGGGAATTCCATGCAGAAGCAAAGGCTGCCTGAAGTTTTGGCAGGCAGCCCCCACATCTTTACCAAGCAGATGCTGCAGTGACACGAGTGACAGTGGCTGACACTCCTCAGGATTTTATGCCTGGAAGTGTTTGCAAGGAGGGTAAAAACCAAAAGGAGAGTTACACCTTTTTCTGAGGAAAAAAAGGTTTCAGATCCTGCCAGGGACACGAAGGGTTTTGTTGTGTTGTGAACATCCCACATTTGCCAGGGAGATCTCGTGCTTGCTTGCCACAAGTGTAATTAGATGATCCATCACGAGGAGCCAAGGAGAAATACTGGCACGGCAAACAAACATTTTTCAGTTTGCTCTCTGGAAAAGAACGGGGAGCTGACAGCAGAGGAAGGGAAACCTCTGGCTCTGCACTCCCAGCCTCCCTCCTGGCTGCCTTCTCCCACAGAGCAGATTCCCTCCAGCTGCTAGAAGACTGCTTCCCAGTCAGGTTTGGTGGAGCAGGGCCCCTCAGGGAGGGTGATGTGAGGGGGATGAGCAGCAGGGATGCTCGCTGGATGCTGCTGCTGCTGCTGCTGCACTGCTGCCATCAAACACGAGGCTGCAACCTTGCAGCCCTGTCCTGCCCTTGACCACGCGGCAAATCCATATCTGGATTAGCTCAGCCACCCGGGACATCTGTGGGGACTCTGGGTGGGAATTAGAGTGGCTTTGCAGCAGTTAATTCACAAGAGAATTTGTTCTCCTTTGGACTCTTTTTCCCTTTGAAACCAAGACTCTGTTTTGCCTCTGTAGAGGAACCTCAGAAGGTCAGAGCCAGGTGCCATTTGCACCTTTTCCCTGTGTTTATGATCCCTTCCCTCTCCCTTTTCCCCAGGAAAATGCAGCTTTCTGGGCACAGGCACAAGTGGGAAAGCACTCCCCTTTCCAGCCGGCTCTTTAAGTGCTTCTTTCTTCTCTGCTGAGGAACTAACAGCACTAAAATCCAAAGTGCTCCTCAAAGCAGGGCTGAGAGACTCACAAAACACCTTAATGGCCACCAAAATGCTTCCAAATGATGCCAGTTCTGGGCCTGGAGAAAAGAAGGTTGTTTTTAGGATTGAAAACTCAAACTCTCCAAAGCTGGGAACTAACAAAGTTGTCCATGTAATTGTAGTTTGTACCACGAGGATGTGTACTGGATACAGCCTTTGATTGTGTGATCACACAGCTTTAACTTCTAGGTTTTGGTGTTTAAGTCTCCCTATTTAATGCAAAATATTTGGAACTTCTGTTTCATTTTCCCAAATTAAAACTTCTTTTTCTAAAAACAGAAACACCCAATCTTTTCGTTTGTACAGCGTTCAACCGTGAGCTTTTAACTTTCCTCATGATGCATATAAAGACAAAAATTATTACTGTGAAAATAGTTCTATTTAAAGAAAAAAAAACAACCTTGTGGAAGATATAGAAGGAAATGGAAGGAAATTTTGATTATCCAGGGATTTTTACACCCTCCCTAACCACCATTGAGTAAATTCCTGATGAATGGACACGAGAGACGAGCTATAAATGGTTCCTCCAACTCCAGCACGGAGCTGTAGCAGCCTGGAAAAGGCTGCAATTGCTGTGCCCATCTCCCTGTCTGTGGCCTTTCCTTTGGGAAGCCGATTTTGTTCCTGCAGGTCAGAGCTCAGAAAAAAACCAGAACACGCCCAAGGGGCTGATCCTGCCCATCCCAAACCATTCCATCCCTTTTACACCTCAAAGACACTTCTCCATGTCCCTGCGGGTTTTTTTGGTTTTTTGTCCCACCCTGCATTTTCTGCATGGTTCTGCCTCCTCGAGATAGTTTTGCATTATGAAAGGGCAACGGGAGAAGAGAAAAAATTGTTGCTGTATTTAGCATTGATTTTTTCCCCTTCACTCTGAGTCACAGAAGCTAACATTTAATTAATTTCTGACACTTTGACAGCTCCTAAGAAGACATTTGTAGAGCTATCAAGTGCTGCTGATAGCACTGTCAGACAGACACTTTTTGAATTATCAGCTATTAAGGACCCATATGCAACAAATTTCCAAGGATTATTATCCAAATTGTTCTCTGAATGAGAAAAGCACACAAAAGCTCAGTGAAACATAAAGAAACCATTGTTCCCAGGTGAATTTGATATTTGCAAATGTTTTGCTATTTTGATCACTTACATGGTTTAATAAATCAAAGTCACTTTGTCTTTTGCTAAAGGAAATTAAGTGGCCCTGGTTTGGGGCGTCTGAGAGCACGGCCAGATTTCCCAGTCACTGTGGTCTTTGTGGAGATGCAGCTTGGGAAACATGGAATATTTGCTCCTAGGAAGTGCTGAGCAGGGAATGAGGCCACAGAAACACGGAATTGTTTAGGTGGGAAAAGCCCAGTCAGCCCAGCAGCAGCAGCACTGAAGCAGGTCCCCAGGTGCCACATCCACCCTGTCCATGGATTTGTTTTTCCTAATATCCAATGTAAACCTCCCCTGGCACAACTTGAGGCCTCTATGAAAGGCTCAGGGGCTCCCAGTCAGGTGTTGGCGTTTCCAGCTCTACCTGCACCACTGGCTGGGTTATGGAAAGGTGAGGAATGATTTATAAACTGAGGGGATTCTCAAATTTGATCCCAAATTGCTTCTCCTTTGTGGAAATCCCTTCTCTCAGTGGGACACAGATGTGGTGTGGGAATATCCATCATTACAGCCCTGCCCTGGCAGTTCTGCAGAGAACCCACCTGACCAAGAGCTGAAATGTCCTCCCCACACAGCCAGGAAAAGCCTTTCCTGGTGGCCAAATATCCTGCAAGTCTCACTGCAAACGTGGAATTTATTTTTCATATCCTGGCACCAGAGAGGGGCCCCAAAACAGCAACACCCAGAACTCCCCTCACACTCCACATCCTCCTTTAGCTTTGTTTGTTCACCTCCCTCAGCACAGAGGAGCTTCTTGTTGTCTGAATTTCAAGTTAATGACACACAAACTTCTGTCCCAGCAGCAGAATTTCTTTAGTATATTGTGACAGCACAGAGAGACAGAAAAGGTCCAAAAGCCACATGCAGTGGATAAAACAAACACCAAACCCTCCGCAGGTTTAGGGATTTCCACAGAAATCCCACGATTTCTCACATTGCCTCTGTAGGAGTGCACAGCACGTGGCCATGGGCCATGGAATGGTGGGGTGTTGCTGTGGTGACACAGTTTTCCAAGGAAAACCAGGAAAACCATCTTCCCAGTGCCAGGAGCTGCTGAGGGCTGTGGGGTGGCACCAGTGCTGTCCCCACCATGTTCCCCTTCACTCTGTGACCTCACTGGGGCAATGGCAGAGGCAGCCCAGCGCTGACTGCGAAGCTGCTGCTGTCAGGTTCCATTATTGTCACTATTCAGGTCTTGGGCTTTAAAATTTATTTATTTCACTGCTGGAGGAAAAAAAATAAGGAAAAGAAAAAAAATAAAAGGAATACAGCCCAAAGCCCCATGAAGCACACAGAAAATAAACAAAGTGGGTCATGGCACTTCTGCCCTGAGCTGTGCACACCTAACGGAGCAGGGAATGTCAGGGCACAAAAACCCCAGGTACTTTGCCTGACCCAACTTTAACACAGAATAACTGACACAGAAATCTGGGGGTGAGCTGGAAATAAAAACCAGCTTCTCGAATCCCTGCCTGGATCAGTTCTGCATCCCATTTCCAGCCAAACATTTCACCCAGGGCAGGGAGAACAGGCTCCAGGGGATCCCACGATCGAGGCAGCACAAGCCTGATTGTTCCATTTTTATTTTCCATGCTGACCTCCAACGGCCTCTCCAACACCTCTGCACCAGGGTGGAGCTGGCACCTGGCACTTGGACCCCCATGGATCCCCTCAACCTCTCGTGGTACGACGGGGACAGGAACTGGAGCCGGGCCCTGAACGCGTCGGACGCGGCGCAGAAGCCGCACTACAACTACTACGCCGTGCTGCTCACCCTCCTCATCTTCGTCATCGTCTTTGGCAACGTCCTGGTGTGCATGGCAGTGTCCAGGGAGAGAGCCCTGCAGACCACCACCAACTACCTGATCGTCAGCCTGGCCGTGGCAGACCTGCTGGTGGCCACGCTGGTCATGCCCTGGGTGGTCTACCTGGAGGTAAGGGTTTGGAATTCCTGGGTTAAGTAAGGATGAGGAGGGTTTAGCAGCCTGGAAATCAGCTCCTGCAAGGCCTCCTGAATTTCCCCAGAAGTGTTTTTCATTCCCTAAATACAGGTTTTTTCATTCCCTGAAGTGCAGGGTTCTTCATTCCTGAAATTGCATTTTTCCATTCCTGAAACTGGAGCGTTTTCGTTCCCAAAATTGCCTTTTTTTTCCAGATGGATGTGAGAGCAGGTGGCTTGAAACCCCACTGCTGCTCAGAGGACTAAATGACAGCCCAATTGCACCAGAAATACGGGGTCAGGAGGGAAAGGACCCCAATTTTGTGTTCAAAACCACGCCATGGGTACCACACTGAAACCACATCACATTTGTGTGACTGGAAGGGACCCACAAGGATCACTGAACCCAGCAATCAAGGCCCTGTTTGTGAAGGGCTGCAGGAAGGCAATTGTGGAAGCAGGATGGGAATCCACAGCTTTTATGTCACAATAAAGGAGAGAAAATCACTTTTCACACCTCTGCCTTCAGCACAGAACTGCCCCGAGTTTACAGTTAATTTCCAGGCACTCATTTCGGAGAGGGAATGATAACAGGAGAGGAGAGGAGGGGAAGGAGCCATAATCAATGAGCCCCTGATGCAAAGCAAAACAAACCCACTGACGTGACAGGGCTGCCGAGAGAGCACAATGCTAATTATCACTCGAGTTAATGATTGTTTTCATGGCACCCAGAGAACCTAAAGCCTCGTGCCTCTGCTGAAGCTCATTGACACGGCTGCAGGCTGGTGGGAGGGCAGGGGCTTTTTATGTCCTTCTGCTCTGTTCCTTTTTTACCACAACCCATTGGGAGAAGATCCTGCTCCCTCACGTCCGGCCAGAAGAATCTCTCAGACCCTTTTAGTTTTAAGGCAGAAGAATAAACCACAAATGAGGCAAAATTCTCTCCCCTTTTGGGATTCACGTGTCCAGGCGGTCAGGAGCCACAGCTGCCTTGATCTACCAGCTGGACAATTTTCTCCAGGTTTTGTGTCACAAGCTTAGGCAAAAACTAAAATCAAAGTGAAAGACTTAAAACCCCCCCAGCCTTGGTGCAAACAGATCTTTTACCTCCAAATTTTGGAGGTTTCTCCTACATAAATGGGAACACCAAGAGAAAGAACGGCAGTTCCCAGCTTCTCCCAAACCATGCCCTCAGGTTTTGCAGAGGTTTAGATCTGGCTGGAAACCTTTGCCTTTGGGCAAATTCTCCTCAAAGTTCCTGATGTAACTGTGTCTTAAGTGCTTTTTTAATCACCTAGTATTCATCTGTCACTCAGGCTTCAATGCAGTCATTCTTCCTTCTTTATGCTGCCTATGGTTATGTATATCAGAGCAGAAATAACTGAAGAATAGATATCTTATTCATTCTATTTTCAAATGCAGTAGGGCTCTATTTTTGTTAGAGGGAAATATACTTTTTTTCATCACATGTCAAACACAGCAGTCCGAATAATTGCTATTAAACTTAATTGGCAAAGTTCAGCTTCAACAGCAAGAGAAGTGAAGAGAGAAAAGGCTACTGGTGCCTGGAAGTGTTATCATTAGTTCTTTGTCTTTAGCACATCGTGTGGGGCGTTAAAGGCTTTTCACTCTGAATTAAACTCATCTTGTTCACCAGAAAAAAAAAAATATAAAGGTGAGGAATGCCTACCCGGATTTTTTAAACTAAGAAATGATGGGAAGCTCCTGCTCATCTGCTGCTGACCTTTGCTGGGTGTAATTGGAAAATTTGTCTAGGAAAAAGCTGTAAGTACAATTAGAGGTGTTTGGGAACTGAAATGAATGTATTTCCTGCCTCATTCTGCTTTGAAATACTTCAGAGAGCTGTTTAAGCTCCTTCATCTTCCCTTCTGCGTTGGAGGAGCCTTGTGCTCCCTGATGTCACTGGAATGTGAGCCCAGGTTTGCTGTTTGGGCTGCCCAAATCCGCAGAGAGCAGCAGGGTGGAATTAGGCAGGATGGGATCACACCGGCCCTGGGGGGAATGGTTTGGAAGGGGCAGAGCTCTGCCTTTGAACCAGCACAACCCCAACCACCCACCAGCCTCTCCATCTTGGTGCCAAGCTCTCCTTTTGTGCCCTCTCAGCAGCCCAGCCCCAGGGAGCTGCTCACTGGCCCCGTTCTCTCTTCGCAGGTGGTCGGGGAGTGGCGCTTCAGTCGCATCCACTGTGATATCTTTGTCACCCTGGACGTCATGATGTGCACTGCCAGCATCCTCAACCTCTGTGCCATCAGCATCGACAGGTGAGGGCTCTGTGCCACCAGGCTGTGCCAAACCCAGGGCAGCAAGTCCCAGCCACCTCTGTGCGGTCTCATTTCACCTGGGGCTCGGAGGCTTGAAAACGGTGGGAGTTTTTTGAAGAGCAACTTAAAGGATCTCGATGAGCTCTGAGCAGGGATTTTGTCAGGAGGTGAGGAAACGCTGGTCCTGGGAATGCAGATGGGATCGTCTCTATGTTCCCATGAGCTTGGTCCTTCTGTTTGTATTCTGGGATGGTGCAGCAGGCCTTAGTGGGAAGCGGTGGAAGAAAAACTCCACGCTGAGCTGACCCAGCCTCACACCTCCTGGTGTGGCTGCAGCCACCCTGGGACATGTGAAACCTCCTTGCCTCACACTCCTGTGCTGGGCCAGGAGCTGGGTGCAATGCCAGCCCTGGCAGGGTGACAGCAGGAGGTGTGTGTCCCCTGCAGGTACACGGCCGTGGCCATGCCCATGCTCTACAACACCCGCTACAGCTCCAAGCGCAGGGTCACCGTCATGATCGCCGTGGTCTGGGTGCTCTCCTTTGCCATCTCCTGCCCGCTCCTCTTCGGCCTCAACAACACAGGTGAGGGCCGTGCCACCTGCAGCTGGCTCCTGGCATCTCCCTGGGTCCCCAGGTAGCCAGGAATAAATGTGGGATCAGGTTTGAGGTGTACGTGAAGTGTTCTCTCCCACTGTCATCCCTTACTATTTGCAGGCTCATTCTGGGTCTGTTTCATCTCTTGCTGTTCCAGAGCAGGTCTCAGATTCATCAGAAGTGAGGTGATGCAGAAGTTCACACAACACCAATCTGTGTTACCTGAGCATTTGTCCACTACAAACTCAAAATCCTTCTCCTTTTAAAGCACATGAAAAGGAAACCCTTGGGACAAAACCTTCCCTGAGGCAGGAGAGAAAAGGACGGGCGGTTCAGCCAGCAGTTTCCTGGGAAGACTGGGTTGGGTACAGCATGGGATCAGCAGCCTTTAGCTGCAAGGCAAGCAGTAGCCAGGGGCTTTTGGGGTGATGTGCCTCCCTACAGCCTGAGGGGAGCTGGCGTGGCGGTCCCCTCAGCGGGGACAACAATCCTGAAAGGTTTTGTCTTCCAGACGAGAAGGAGTGCATCATTGCCAACCCTGCCTTCGTGGTGTACTCCTCCATCGTGTCCTTCTACGTGCCCTTCATCGTCACCCTGCTGGTCTATGTGCAGATCTACATCGTGCTGCGGCGGCGCAGGAAGCGCGTCAGCACCAAGCGCAGCAGCCACGTGCTGGACTCGGACACGCAGGCCCCCCTGAAGGTACCCAGCACTCTCCATCCTCCCCCTCCCTCCTCCTCCTGCCCCAAACGACCCTGCCTGGACTAGGCAGAGCACCGGCTCGCAAAGGTGGATGCTGTGGTCAGTTTGGGGTCCCAGTTGCACGCTCTGGGTTCTCAGCTTGCTGGCTGGTGCTCCTCAGGCCTTTCTGGATCTCAGGGGGTGTTCCAGCAGCAGATCTGCACCAGGAGCTTCTGCATGAACCCAGAGCATTTCCTTGGGCTGGGTACCCAAGAACAGAGGCTGCACCATTGTCTGAGTCAGGCCTGCAGAATCACAGAATCAAGGAACGGTTTGGGTCAGAAGGACCCTTAAAGACCACGGGCAGGGACACCTTCCTCTATCCCAGGTTGCTCCAAGCCCCATCCAACCTGCTCTTGGACACTTCCAGGGATCCAGGGGCAGCCACAGCTTCCCTGGGCAACCTGTGCCAGGGCCTCACCACTCTCGCAGGGAGGAATTTCTCCCTAATATCCAGTCTAAACCCACCCTCCTTCAGCTTAAGTCCATTCCCCCATGCCCTACCACTCCAAGCCCCTCTCCAGCTTTCTAAGGTCTCCCAAAGCTCGGTGGCAATGCTTGGCACAGCTGGGGTGCCAAGCTCCTCCCTGGGAAGGACAGTTCTGCAGGGAAGCAGCCTCTGCCAGCGGGAGCTGTGTGTGAGGGAGCCCAGCTGGGCGGGCTGGGTGTGAAACCACTTGTCAAAACACTGCTCTGGCAGCACACGCAGCACAGCCGGGGGGATGTGCAGTCCCAGAGACTCCAGCTCCAAACTCTGCTGCCTCAGGGCCGCTGGAAAGGGGGCAGCGAGACAGGGACACGCAAACACCAGCAGAGCTTCGTGGCCTCCTTCTTCTGGTGAAGAGCACAGGGGGTAGCAGCCTCCATCACTGCTCCTTCTCACAGCAGTTTTCCATCCTGCTCAGCCCCTCAGCCACACCGATGAATTCCTGATTAATTCCTTTGTATTCCCACGTGCCTCCCCTTACCAGCTTCCCTTCCCAATCCCTCTCTGCCTGTGTAACCTCTGAGCTGGTGCTTGCCCCTTAGGACAAATGCACTCATCCAGAAGACGTCAAGCTCTGCACAGTTATTGTGAAGTCCAATGGGAGCTTCCAAGTTAATAAGCGCAAAGTGGTGAGTGTTAAAGAGAAGTGGGAGCTTTCCAGAGCCTTCAGCCTTCCCCTTCTCCCTCAGGACACAAGGTTAATTTATGTAGGGTGGGAGAAAAATAAACTTAAGAGCAAAGGTTACCATTCAATCTCAAAATTTAAATAGCCTTCCCATTCCTTGGAGTGAAGCAGGGGGTTTAAACTCACGGAGCTCAAAAAGCCAGATTAAGCTCACCTAAAGATCAGCTCTAAAAGCCATGGCATTTGAACATTTTTGTGCCTTTGATTTCCTTCTCCTCTCTGTAATTTAAATCTTGGACTGCATTGGCTTTGTTGGGTTTTGCTAGTTGATTCCATTTTTATTCATTTGCATTCCGAAAAGCTGAATAAAATCTGTGGAGAGTGGAGACAGCGTCTCCCCCACTTCTGAGCCTCTTTGTGCCAAAAAGGAGAATCCTCCAGTGCAGTTCTGTCAATCCCATCTGCCCAAAATATCCGTAAACACACCAGAGCCCTTTCTCCAGGCGCCATGCAGGGAGGGAGAAGAGGGATTGACTGCTCTCCAACATCATCCAGCTTCACTCTGTAAGGAATGTTCGTTGCTCCTCTCTGTGTATTTACCTGTCATTATGTTGTGGACATTTGATTCTTGTCCAGGAGGCAGAGAGTCACATAGAAGAGATGGAAATGGAGATGGTGTCCAGTACCAGTCCCCCTGAGAAAACGGCCCTCAAACCCACAGCACCAAGTAACCACCAGTTGATTGTGCCAGTTGCTTCTAATCGGGGCAACAACTCTACCCTGCAGGCACCCCTGAACAGCCCTGGGAAGGTGGAGAAGAATGGCCATGCCAAAGAATCCCACCACACAGCCAAGGTCTTCGAGATCCACTCCCTGCCCAACGGCAAGACGAGGAACTTGCTCAAGGCCGTGATCAGGAGGAAACTGTCCCAGCAGAAGGAGAAGAAAGCCACCCAGATGCTGGCCATCGTGCTCGGTGAGAGCGTGCCCTGGCTGCCCTGGGGGCCCTGCAGAAATCCCAGTGCCCGTGTCCAGTGCAGGCTGGTTTTCCAGCCCCCCCCAGAATTCATTTCACCCAATACATTAGAGAACAGGCAGGCAAGGGGCTGCCCGTGGGAGGGGTCCCTCCTCTCCAGCCACGCACCGCTGGCAGTGCTGCACTAAAGGTGCCCAAAGCCGCCCCTCTCGGGGGCATCTGGGCTCCCAAAATGGGAGAAAAGCTCGTGGGCTTTCTGGAACAAAAGGCAGCAGAGCTCAGCAATGCTGGCACCTCTGAAGGGCAGAGTTTCTGCTGTGTCTGGGCGCCTTACAGAGCAGAGGAGCTCTTTAGTACCTGGGCAGAACACAGACCAGGGCACTGAGCACACACACACCAAAATTCCTCTGGGAAACATATTCCCCTTCTGCCAAACAGAACCTTACTGTTCTCACAGCCCGAGAATCTGCCCAGCTTTCAGCAATCAAAATCCTCCTCTCTCCTTTTCCCCCCAGGTGTTTTCATCATCTGCTGGCTCCCCTTCTTCATCACTCACATCCTGAACATGCACTGCGACTGCAACATCCCGCCGGCCATGTACAGCGCCTTCACGTGGCTCGGCTACGTCAACAGCGCTGTCAACCCGATTATCTACACCACCTTCAACATCGAGTTCCGCAAGGCTTTCATGAAGATCCTCCACTGCTAAAAGTCACAAACAGCATCCGCATTTTTTTAGGAACGGAGGGGGAAGAGGAAGCGACGCCATTCACGCACAGCAGGGCAGCCTGGGAGGGGGCTGGAGCTCTTGAGTTGGGCACCACTCAGTGCCCAAGCACCTTGTGGGGATGGAGCGAGGTGGGAGGGTCTCTCACCCCGCTGGGTGACCTCTGGACCAGTCCCAAGGGCGCTTTTCAGAGCCACCCTCACGCTGTGTTGGAAGTGGAAGTGCAAAAATTGAGGCGTTCTTGCTCGGTTCTCGCCCGTGGCCACCCGGCCTGGAGTGCACTGGACACAGAGTGGCCACGGGGCCGCGAGGAGGTAGCGCTGGGTCATCGGCACAACTCTCACCAAAGACAAGGCCACCCTTCCCTCTTGGCAGCAGGGGCCAGACAGGGCCTGTGGAAGCTCCGTGCAATAGCTTTGCCTTCACCTCGAGCTGGCTCACCCGGTGTTTAACTGCTGAAGCCTTCAGAAATTAAACAAAAACCAACCCAAAAACTTTCAGAGGTCCCCAAGTGGGTCGAGAAGGTTCTGCCACCCACAGACCCAAGCCCTGCAGCAGCGTGGGCCTACAAGCCAAGGGTGGAAGGGAGAAGGGGGCATCAATCTCACGCCAAACCACTGCATCGGTGTAAATAGGAATAGGATGGATTTTGGAGCCCAAGCCAAAAAATAAAAAAGAGATGGAGAGAGAAACTCAAGGAGCAGAACCTTGTCTTGCATGGTGTACATCCAACAGGACCCCCTCATCTCTCATCAGCGATTTCTGCCCACCAGCATCTCATCTCCAGGCTCTGCCCAGGGGTGACGCTCCGGGGAGGGGTGGCAGCGTGGTGAATGTACAGACACGAGGACACTGTGCCAGGGAGGCCCCCGCAGCCCCAGGGGCACCCTGAGCACGCCAGCCAGGTCAGGGCTGGTTCTTCTCACCTAAGTCAGGGACCCCAAGGAGCACCTCGGGTCTGCTTTGCCTCTGTCTCTCCACAGAGAGTGCAGAATAACATTGTGCCTAATTTAAATCAACAGTCAAGGAGATAAAACTGTGCATTTTGGAAAAAGCCAGAATAAAAACCCAAGAAAGCCCCTACCTGGGCCAGCTCCTGGGTCCAAGCTGGACTCTGGAAAGGTCTGGATGTTTCCAGCATCCTTTACTCTCTGCTATCTATTTTTCCATGGATTCTAAGAATTGAAACCCCATTAGAGCCTCATTTCACCATGCTGAATCTGGCACTGCCAAACCCACGCTGTGCTTGCTACGTGTACTCAGTTCACACGATATTTTGCAATATCTCTGTAAATAAAACACAGCAAGGTGAATAAAACCATGTGGAAATAGGTCTGGCTAGAAATTCCTGCAGGATGTGGAGCAGCAGAGGGTTGCAATAGCCATAAGCAGGGGCAGGCTCCCAGGGTGCAGTTTCCTGCTGTTTTCTAAAGGAGTAAAAACACAATTGGGAGAGCAATAGAATCCCTTTTTTCTCTATGCAGTTTGTGGAATATCCACTCAGTTTCTGCTTCAGATGAGGTTGAAGATCTGCCAGGGTTTCCTTCAATTCCCTGGATTTCCTGTATTGCTAACAGCACTGTCCTGTGCTGCTAGGATGTGTTCCAGCTCTGATTCAGGAAGAGATTATGCCAAGCAGCTCTAACACGTAATCTCAGCTGTTTTCTAAAATTGAAGCAGCAGTCCCACCTTAATCCACAGGTTTCTGTTCTAAACCTGGCATTCCTAGAATGGGCTGGTATCCGGGGGATCTGATAGTCAGCGCACAGCCTTGTGTAACATTTGAACCTGGCTCTTCATAGCTAAAAACATCCAAATTGGGATCACCAACTTGAGAGATCTCAGGCACACATGAGCTGTTCCTTTTCCCCCCAGCTTTAACCAAACGAATTCACTCAGAGATGGGAATCAACTTGGACTCCTACCCCAATATTTACAGAATGATGCAAAGTCAGGAGGGTTTTGGGCAGAAAGATAGCAACAAGCTACTGGTCCATTTTCCAACTTATTGACAAGCAGAAAGATCCATTTGACTTAGGGAATTAACAGGTGGGAGCTGAACCAAAATAGTAAATATTTCATATATAGACAAAAAAGCTTTAAGGCATTTGGAAGTTGCCACGGGTGATGTTTGGCCTGTACTAAAACCTGGTGTGAGCCCTCAGGATAAGTGGAATGTGAATAATATCTTAACTTGGGGCTGTAATTTCACTTTTGTCCAGTGTTAACCCAAGGAGAATCCTCATCTCCAGTGCTGTGTACCTTGCTCCCAAATTTTTTCTTCTGAATTTAGAAGCAGAACCTTACAGCTCAACCCACCTGAACCACTACCTGAAAAACTTCCAAAAAATGTCATGGAGGAAAAAAAGCTGCTGGAAAAGGGCCCATGTCCTTCATGTGCTGCCAGTTTGGGCCAAAAATCCCCAGGTATCATTTCCCAGAGCTTCAGTGTTCGCTGTGAGGAATTACCTGCAGCCCATCGTTCATCCCCAGGACATTTTAAGCTGCTCCTTCCTAACACTCCAGGCTAAAGTGTGGGAATGTGAATATCCCCAGTGCCCTTGGGAAGGTGGCAATGCTAGCTCTGGCCATCTCTGCAGCAGGGTTTCCTTCCCCATAAAACTCCTGCACTTCCAGACAACAAATAAAGCACTTTGCACCCTGAACTGAGCCTGCAGAACCCTTTTGGAGACAGCACCAAAACTCATCCTCACCTCTGGCTTTCCAAGGAATAAAGCAAGGCCAAGAGCAAGGACAGTCTGTGCTGACACAACGAGAACCAGTGGCTGGGATGGAACCTGTTTGTAGGAGCTCCTCAGAACCCATCACGAGTCAGCTGCACCCCTGAGGACTCGGAGGCCTCTCGCCCACAGGTCTGAGCCTGGCAAATCCAGACCTCACTGTTCCTTCCACTCGGAAAAAAAAAACCCTCTGCTTCCCCAAAGACTTCTGCTGGCAGGACGTGCTGGTGGTGGGAAGGGTTCAGAGCTGTTTTCTAAAAACACCTTAACGAGAAGATTTCATTTCTTTGTTCCTCAAGAACTTCAGAGCCTTGCTCTAGCCCCTCTTTTGTGATTCATTATTTATAATTGAAGCTTTAGTTCTGCTTATTGAGTCTTCCTGTTTCTGCTTTCCCTCCCTGTGATTCCCAGCTTGCTGCAGCCCTGGGTGGGGCTCTCTGCACCCCCAAACAGGTTTGAATTAAAAGCCAGTGAATTCTGCCTGCACTGTATTTGCTGCTTGCCTGCTTGCTCCCACTCCACAGAACTGTTTATCTTCCTGGCTGAAGAGTAAATTCACTCCAGTAGGTCTAACCAGCTTATCCAATCCTGCTGAAATAATAATAATAAAAAAAGGAAAACAGGAAAAATAAAGCCACTACCTCTTGTGGTGAAAATCCCCAGTGCAAACACGACTCCGCAGGGAGTCAGGAATGTATAAAATGCCCATCACAGGTACATGTGGCACCAACCAATGTCTTCATGCAGCACTGTAATTAAATAGAGACTTGCACAAGCCACCCTGATGTTGATCTGGTTGTTTTGTTCTGTTTTACACCAGTGCTGGTGCTTGGCTCTGAGGGCTCAGGCCCCAGGGAGCCACGGCTCTGCTGCAGAGTTCAAACACACACAGGAAAATCTGCCTTCACATGAGATCTGGCTTTTTTCTGATTTGCTTCTCAGACTGTTCTCCCTTTTCCCCCCTTATCTCAGTCTGTCCTTGAGAATTCTGCTGTTTGTCTTGCCTGGAGCCACAAGAATCAGACAAGGGAAGGGAGAGGTGCAGAAAGGCACAGACAGAAAGGAAATGGTCTGAAATTTCTCTCCTCTCCCAGACAGAAGTGGGCTGGGGAGGGTTGCAGGAGGAAGGGGTGGAAGGCAGAGGTGCCTGGCTGAATTCATGCTGGAGAACTTCATTGTTTCATTTAGGAGTATTTCTATTTATGCTGCACTGTTTCCTCAAGCTACACACTCAGGTGTTTGGTGTTTCTGCAGGTGGGCACTCAGCCAGGCTTCATCAGCACTTTTTAAATGAAGATTATTTTCTTTATATAAAAGAAGAAGAAAAAATAATAATAAAAAGAAAATCCTTCCCACTGCTAGGAAAGAAAACTGTCTGTCCATCTCCAGGAACTAACAAACTAAAAGTTCAGTTTATTGGCATTTCAGATACAAAGGTCTGCTCACTTTTGAGCCAACACAGAATAATCCCTGCTCTGAAGCCCTCAGTTTATGCAGAGACCAGAATCTCCAGAGCTGCTGAGTTCAAATGAGGCTGAATTCTCCTTCTTGGATGATTCAAATCAGTGCCACCATGACTGAGGGAAACGTAGGAGCTCCAAAGCCCCCCTCTCCCCCCCCAAACACATCAGAATAAATGATATTTTCAGATCAAACAGGACACACCAGGTTGTTTTCAGCCTGTCTGGCCTGAGCCTGGCAGGATCAAAGGCAGCTGCTCTGAGGTTCACCCTTACAGCCAAATTTTATTTCTGAGCCTGTGGACAAAACCCATTCACAGCATCCAAAAGAGATAAAAAGAAGGATCTGCCCATCTCCTGGGGCATCTGAGTGAGTTCTACTGCTCCAGGTCAGGCCTGACACATCCATGGGTGTGCTTTGTTCTGCACACCCAGGAAAAAAAAAAAAAAGATAAAACCAGTTACTCTTGTTAAATTAACTCCTTGTCTTTAATCAAAGCTTCTTTTAATGACTCCAACTGCTCCCCCAAGTCTTCCTGAGGGTACCAGCCTGTCTGCTTCATAAAGAGCTTTTGACTCACAAATAACAACTTTCTTCACCAAAGAAAGAGTGATCATGGTGGACTAAACATAATTAAGGCGCAATGAATAATTAACAGACCTAGAAATGCCTTTAAAGAGACTTAAGAAGCAAAGCAAAACCCTTTCAAATGAGAGGAAAACATTGTGCCTCACCAAGCTGCCATGCTGGGCCCGGGAAAAAGAAGTGGGCTAATGAGAGCAAGTGAGCACATTTAGCCAGTTCAGCTCTGCCTCCCTGCTGCAAGCCTCCCTGGCACGCAATCAACAGCAGCCTGGGCCCTGCTGAGCCTGCCAGGGGCACAGCACCCCCAGCCCAGCTGCAGCATCCGTGCCAGGCTCAGGGAAGGAAGGCAACAGCGCAGCTTTGTCCCTGCTCTTCTCAAAAGCCATTTTTCCTGGTTTTACCCAAGCCCCCGCCCGCCAGGGGAGTTGGTGACACGTAACAGGGGCACAAGGTGTTGCACCTTGTCAGCAAAACAGCCACAAAAGCACAGGGAGCTGATGGAAATGGGCTCTGCAGGGGGATTGGGTGTTCAGCTGCTGTCCCTGCACTGGGGAGGCTCCTCAGCACAGAACAGATGGGGTGAATCAGCCTCCCAGACCTCCTGGCTGAGAGGGGACAGCCTCATCAGCAGGGCAGCGGCTGTGTCTCCTGCCTGTCCGGGATTTGGTGGCCAGAGGTGCCTCTGGACTCCTGACTCTGCACGAACAGGCTGCTTTCCCACCCCACGAGACTTCATCCCCTCCCCTCCATTACCCCACACCCCCTTCCAGAGAATTCCCTGCTGGAAGGGCTGCCCTGAGCCCCTTTGGGGCAATGCCACAGCCCAGCTCATCCTGGGGACAGAAGCTGCATCACCTTTTTACCCCGAGTCTGGGAGCCTTGGGATGGGGAATATCACAGGGATATTTAGGGTGACCAGTTCCTGCCCACAGCTTGCCACACTGCTGTTCAAATAGGCAGGGCCCAGGGACACATAAAGCTGTGCCTGTGGCTTCAGGACAGCAGGACAGAGGAGCCAGGCACTACTCAGATCCTTTTTCCCATGGCTGATCTTGTGGGCTTTTAATGCTGCACACTGGGAGAAAAATAAATCAGCAGAGTCCAAGTGTCCTCATGGCTGTTTCTGCTTCCTATCTGTATCCAGCTGCTCCATAAACCCTTCTGAACTGTGTGCAGGGCAGATGTAAAGGGCTGCAAACATCACCTGGGAGAAAATCAGGTCACAGCCTCAGCCTTTGTCACTGCATCAAATGTTTCATAACAACCATTGTCAATATTTATTTAATAGTGCAGCCACAAAGCCGATTGTTCATTCAGGCCATGTGAAAAAAGCAAGAACAGTCCAAACTGACATCAGCCAGAAATGTAATCTCGTCCCCAAGTGCTAACAGCAACACAGAGAATCTCTGAGCAGCTCCTGAGTGTGAGTTCAGAGAGCTCTGTCAGATCACCAGCTGGAAAATGTACAAAGCTTCAGAGGGAAACCCAGGAGCTGCAAATCTGATTGAACAAGACAGGTTATGAGCTGGGAGCTCGTCTGTGTGAAGAAATGGGCAGTCAGTGCCAGTCTAAACAAATATGTACATCTCTCTCTCTGAACACCTCCCTCCCCCTGGGACAGCTCCAGTCAAAAACAAAAGTGACTTTGATCTGGCATAATTCTTCGAGTTTGCTAGGAAAAAAATCCCCCAGCAAGATGGCAAAGCGGCTGCTGTGGGTCCTGCAGAGGGACTTGGCACGGCAGTGACTGTGCTCACAGCGGGGCCAGCTCTGGGGGTGACAGGAACGTGGCATGACGAGCTCTGGGGAGCGGGGTAAACCCACCCTGGATCAAACCCACGGCGTGAGACGAGCCCATGACACGAAATGGTGATGATTCCGTGATATTAAAGAGCTAAACTCCTGCCTCTGCCTCCCTCTGGGCCGTGGGCTGTGTTCCCTGCCAGGGAATCGCTGGGATAATGATGAAGAATGTGAGGGTTTGACCCAGAACAGAAGTGGGAATGGGCCCCAGAAGCCGACCCCACTGAGGGGGCTGGCTGAGAGCAGAGACAGCGGGGAAATGTTGGTGCCTTTGTGTCACTGAACACCCACCTGGCACCGCTCTGCTCTGACTGCCAGTGCAGGAGCAGGGGCTCAGCCTCTGCAGGCTGCAGCCTGGGTGCCAAAGTCACACCAAATTAACCTCGGGGACGCAGATTTATGATTGAATTATTGCGGCTGGCATTTTACTGCGCTGCAGTAATTGAGTTTGTGCGTGTTCCCAGCTGGTGGCAGATGCTCCGGGTCACATTCCTTCATCATGTTTACATCAAAATGCCTACCTGGAGCTTGCTGGGAGGGCAGATTATGCAGGCAGTGATTTGCTGGGGCTCAGGTAGTGCCTGGTAACCTGTTTAGCTCTGCCTTTGTGTCTGAGCCCCCCTAGCAAAGGGAATATTCAGCTCCTTGGCAGTTCCAGGTTGTCTGGGAAGGAACACGTCTGATTGCCTTTGTGATAAACAAGCCCTAAATCACTTCAAAGTTGAGGCCAGAATCACTGGGGAAGATTACAGACAGTGAAATAGTAGGGACTGGAAAGTGATTCAGAGATACCAGGGAAAATCACAGTAAATTCTACCTCCTTCTTAATTAAAAAAAAAAGCAAAAGGAAGTTTTCCATGAGCAGACTGAGATGCTGCTCTCCACCCAGCCAGCCTGACAGAGCTGGGAACAGGCATTTAAACCCCAAAGCCTTGGGGGAAAGCTGTCACCCTGTGGGTGACGTCCCAGGGGGTTCATCCCAGCACATCCTTGTGCTGCAGGGGAAGGCAGAAGTGTGTTTAGGGAGGAGGAGCTGCATGGGGCTGCACGTGCTCGCTGACGGGTTTAACTCATTGGCAGGAAAGCTGTTTTTGCAGCAAGGCTCATCCTCCAGCTGCCTAAGTATCCAAAATTCTCAAATCCATGCTGATGTTTGAGGCACCATTTGAAATTTCCCCCTCAGACTACAAACACGGTGAGGCCAAGGCATGGCCCAGATTTTCCAAGTGAATTCCAGGGCTGGGCACCCTGCTGTCCTAGATGGGCTCTGAAAAAGGTTGGAAAATGTGATCTTGGAGGTCTTTCCCAACATTAATGATTCCGTGGGGCCAAGGAGATGCAGCAGCAAGCCCCACGAGCTGCTCCCAGACTCCCAAAATGACCTCAAAAGCAGCACTTTCCAAGCTCACCAGATTTCTGAGGAATTCCGCTTTTTCTCTGGTTTTTTCTCTTTCTCTCATGGTGGTTGTTGATTTTTCCCTGTCACTTTTTAATGTCTGAGTGGGCTCATGTCCTGTGGCATTTTCCAGCATTCCCTGGAGCAGAACACGACCGTGCTCAGCCAAAAGGAGCAACACATTGGGCAGCAAACAGCCCTCAGCTCTCCCGGGAGAAATCCTGCTGGGGGTTACAAAACAAGGACTTAAACAAAATAAAGGCAGGGCAGCCTCAGCAAAACCTTTTGGCAGACTGGAGTTTTTTCCAAGGCGAGAAAATTAATTCCCTGAACTCCTCATAAGGATTTTTTCCTGCTTGGAGCAGATATTAAGAGTTTGCCCAAAGAACAGCAATAAAATCTTGCTGGTGGTAAGAACACTGCTCTGCCTTGCTGAGGAACAGGCTGGTGCTGAAGAGCAGTGAAAGTGCCATGGAACGAGGCCAGAAATGCCCCAAACCTCAATTCTGTCAAAGCTGAATTTTTTCAGTGTCCACAATGTTTCTCTTTTATTTCTAAAGTAATAGCCCTGCAGCACAGCAGCAAACAAAGGCTCATTTTAGCCCTTATTGCAGCTAATTACTGCACCCCCTGATTGCTGACCCTGCCTAATGCTCCTTTCTGGAATTGCTCCAGATGGACTTGGAGTCTTTAATGGGATATTTTCTAACCAGCGAGGCTGGTGGGGGTTATTTATTTATTTTTATTCAGAAGAAATTCCCTCCAGGACGGGGGGTTCAGTCACATTCTCTGGGTTTTCTCCGGGATGATTTGGAAGTGATCTCTGATATTTTTTTTAAGGGAAATTCAGAGCAATGTGTTCCAGGGATGGTTTTCTGTTCCTCCCAGCACGCTGCTGCCACTCCTTGCCACAAAAAGAGCTCTTCAGACTTACAGATTCCGTGATTCCATGACCTCCCAAACCCAGGCTGAGCAGCAGATTCATGGCTCTCAACCTCTGAGGTGCCCTGTTGTTCTTACAGGAGGGATATAAATATTTTCCTGGGCTTTGTTTGGGTACAAAAGATTTTTCCCAAGGCCACAGAGGGTGTGAGGAGCACTGAAGTGCCAAAAGGAGAGCCTGAACTGTGGAATCTCCTCCCCAAACTGCCCCCACAGAGCTGAACTCCACCTCTCACCTCCAAGAACCTCAGGCTTTAAAAACAATCACTTTTGGGCTTGGGTTTGTGGGGATTTTTTCCCAAATAAGAGAACGAGGCCAGTAGCAAATTGCACAAGAGAAGGGTTTCCTGCTGTGCTCTGAGCCAGAAGAGAGGAAAGCAGCAGCTGATCAAAAGATGTTGAACTTGCTGGGGATGAGACGCCTGCTAGGAGGAAACAGCAAGTGCTCCTTGATTCCCAGTCAGGCCCCTTTTCCCCATTATTCTAATGGAAGTGGAGCTCACACCTGCGTGCACTGATAGAACTGGGTGGGGAGCTGCTTTCTGAAGTGACAGCGTGGTTTGATTTCAAAGCAAGGGGACAAGACCCCTCCCCGGAGCTGGGGAGTAGCGCAGGGAAGGGCTGGGTAGCCCGGGCAGGGAGCAGCCCGAGCAGGGCAATTCTGCCAGGCTCTGGAAAGGCTGAGAGGAGCCAGGCACGTCTCACACTGACGTCTGACACAGCACAGAGCCTACAACCACCTCCTTGCAAGGAAAAGAAACACAGAATTCACTATTCCTTCTTACATTAAAATCACTCCCTCCTACATTCACATCATTGCTGTCAGAAACATCTTGATTTTCCACACCTAAGGGGCTATGGAAAAAAACAAGCATTTCTGCTAAAAATAAGGGTTTCTTTTTCCCCACAAGCTGTATTTATTCAGATCTCCTTTCCTCTAAAACGCAGCATTATTTTAATTTTAATTTAATCCCGTATCTGCATAATTGCAGCACTGCCAAACAAACAAATCACAGTCACTGGGAAGCAGGAGCAATGCAAAACGTGGATTTAACTGACTTCATTTCCAAACATTTTCCTGTGAACGTTCCCCCACAGAAGAGCTGCACTTCTCACTGAGATGTCCACGTTTTGATCACGACAAGCATCTCCCCTTCAAACAAATTTTACATCAGAAAATTTATATTATAGTCAGATCCCGCACTGAGAGCACTTAGGAAATCAATCCAGCCCCAGCTTTCACCCCTTGTGAAACCATCCCCTGGTTCTGGTGATTTATTTGCTCCGAGTTTCTTTGTGTGCTGTTTGTGGAGAACACCGGGTCTTAAAAGTCACACCCTGTGTCTTAAAAGTCACATCCATTTCCCATGGATGTCTTGGATAGAAATGATGGAAAGGGAACGCGGGCAGCCCAGATGACACCCCAGGATTTACAGAGCACGGGGTGACTCCAGCAGGGATCAGGGGGTGCAATGACATCAGCTTTAAGGGACCTTAAATTTCCCCCTCCAATTTTCCATCTTAACCAAGGGACCAACCCAAACCATCCTGGGATTCTCTGAGGGTTTTGAAGGGAAATTGATTTGAAAATATCCTCGTGGTTCAGGCTGTCTGGAACTGCTACAGCACAGAGAAGTTCAGGGCAGCACTCCAGAGTCATTCCACAGAATTCCCTGGCAAAATCAGCAACACCACCCTGCTCACCCAAGCAGCTCTGGGTACCTTAAAAACACAATTTTTGAGGCATAAAGGTCAATGATTTTGATCTTTTTGAATCCAAACAAGCTGTTCAGGAGGTTTCTGGCCTGCTGCTGCTCCCATGCCCTGCCAGGAGCTGCCTTGGCTGTGAACTTTGGCAGCCCTTGGGTAAGAACATGAGATAATCAGCAGCAGATTTATCAGCAGGGACAAAAGACTGAAATGGAGTTGAAAAAGGGGGAAAAAAAAAGTGGGGGGATGGAGATCTACGAATAATTTTAGAAATAAGCTGCAAGTTGCACAGTCACAAAGCGGAGGCTGGAATGCACTTTTCCAGAGTTTGTAAAGACTCATTTAATTTCTATAGAAACTGAGCAGCAAACAGGTAATTTTCTCTGCAAATTGCTTCTATCACCTCTGGAATGCTTTGCAAGAGCAATGTATTTCCCTCGTGTCTTCTTAATCCCCTGTTATTTTCATTATAAATTTAATTAAGCTCTTGTAGAGAACATTCCATGACATAAGAGCTGAGTTTTGTTTTTCTGCTGCAGCGGGGACAGAAAGGAGCTGCTGAATTATGTGGCAATTGGATTGCTTTTTTTCTGGGTAAATATTTCAAATGACACCGAGCAGGGGAGACATTTGCTGAATCAATACAGCTGAAGCTGAGGGAAGGAGCTGCACAGGAAGGACTGAGCTTCCCAAGAATTCTTTCCAGCCAGGCCTCTCCTCCTTGGGCAAAATTAGGGAGCATCAAGAGCAGGTAAATCAGGGAAATGCCAGGCTTTTAATGCCCCACACAGCTGGGGAAAGGAAGGAAGGAAACTGAGGAGATGCTGGCACAGAGGATGGGAATTCACTCCGTGTTATTTGATGGGCACAAGCTACACAGATCCTTCACTGCAGTTACAGCAGCCTCTAATCCCACCCTGAACATTCCCTTTCCTTCTCCAGCCCTTTGAAAACCTGCATCATAAATCAGTATTTTCCTGCTGTCTCTCTGTTTCCATTCTTGAGGAATTTCTGTATACACCAAGCTTTTTTTTTGGGTGGTTGCAGAAAAAGGTCCATTTTTTACACTCCCTGCAGCCCAAAATGTCACCAACATTTCACTTCATAACCTGCCCAGCTCCTCACTTCACCAATGGCAAATGTTAAAAATGAATCATTTTATTACAGTTTATTTTAAATGGTATCTAAAAGCTTTGGTGTCAAAGCATCGTGAAAAACTGGGTTTGAATCAAATACACATCAATTCTTTAAGTTAACATAAAATGAAAATTAAATTGGTAGAGGTTGAGCTGTTTAACCCCTCTTTTTAACCCGTTTAATCTCATGTTATCAGGCAATAACAGCTCCCCTGCAGAGCTGGGGGTGTTTGTTTCTATTTCAGCCTCTTCCCAGCTCAGGTCATCATCCCACCAGGCACGTTTGGGAACGCTCAGGAGCCACAACGGGATTGCCAGAGCTGCACACAAGCGCTGCTCACTGTCACAAAGGAATCAAATCCACCAAGAAGATGTTTTTCACAGGAGGGATCAAGCTCTGGAACATCTTCCTGAAGGAAACCAGGAATTATTTCCCACGAGAGACACGACTCAAACCTTGGCCTGCAAACAGCCAGATCTCGTGTGAGATTGTTCTGGAATTTCTTTTCCCTGTGCTGCATCCATTTCAATACTCTCTACCAGTGATTTTTCCTTCCTTCCTTGTTTTATTTGATTCTTGTTACAGAAAGGAGATGTCAGGAAATCTGACACATTGCTGTGCCAGCAGCAGGTGAGAATCTCACGATTCAATTCCCACCTGTGCCAGGACCACTTTACACCAATTTTCTCTGTAGGAAAACATGGAATAAAAGCAATAAAACCTGTGGAAGATGTGGGCATGTGCTGTGCACAGCTTCAGCACTGCCTGTGTGAACAGGGAGTGCATAAATCCCTGCACAGGAAGGATTCAATAGGAAAGCACTGCCTAAAGTATCACCAAGCCAAAATGTTCTACGAGCTTGGAAAAGAACTTGTCATCAAATAACTTCATTTTCTTTTACTCTCTTAAGTGTTCATCCTTAAAACCTTCCATTTAAAAAGGGGAAATATTTTCCTGTAATCAGCAGGTGACAGGACAAGATGCTTTAAGGCATCACACCTGACGTGGGAAAGCTCAAGCTGTAAATTCCAGAGCTGATGAATTTACAAATCTGTCCTTCCTGGGATAAGTCTGGGTCTTGGAATCTTGGCATCATTCAGAGTCCTGTTCCCAGGTTTGTTCTCCTTGCCCTGGAGCAGGGTGATGATGTTCTCCCGCTGGTGCCTCACTGCCAGCTGCAGGGCCGTGCACCCGGTGATGTCCTCCACGTCCAGCAGAGCCCCTGCCTTGAGCAGGGTCTTGATGATGGCCATGTTGCCCTTGAGGACGGCGAGGTGCAGTGGCGTCCAGCCCACCTTGTTCCTGGCGTTGACGTCGGCCTGGCACTCCAGGAGGTTGATGACGCTGAGGAAGGAGCCCCTGAGCACTGCGAAGTGCAGGGGGGCCCAGTGGGACCTCTCGGCCGTGTTGGGGTCGGCCCCGCAGCGCAGCAGCTCGCTGACCACCGGCTCGTCCCCGTAGCGCGTGGCCAGGTGCAGGGGGGTCCAGTCCATGCTGCCCTTGGCGTCCAGCCGGGCGCGGCTGCCCTTCAGCAGCCGGATGATCTCAATGTGCCCCTTGAAGGAGGCCAGGTGCAGGGGGGTCCAGCCTTTGTCCGTCCTCAGCTCCACGTTGGCCCCGTATTTGATGAGTTTCTCGCAGATCAAGTACTTGCCCCTCACCACGGCCAGGTGCAGGGCGCTGTAGTGGTTCTGGTCCAGGCTGTTGACAGAGATCCCGTTCTTCAGCAGATAATGCACCACCCTGAACTTGCCCCTCTCCACAGCCACGTGCAGCGGGGTCCTGAGGTTCTTCTGCTTCCTCTCCAGGTCGGCTCCCTGGCTGGCCAGCAGCTTGACCAGGCCGACGTGCCCGAAGCAGGCGGCCACGTGCAGGGCGGTCTTGCCGTCCACCTCCTGCATGTTGGAGTCGGCCTGGCGGGACAGCAGCACCCGCGCCACGTTCTCGAAGTTGTTCTGGGCCGCCAGGTGCAGCGGGGTCCAGCCGTCGTGCTCCTGGGCGTTGATGCGGGCCTGGTGGTCCAGCAGTAGCCGCACGGTCCTGTCGTCGCCGTGCTGGGCGGCGAAGTGCAGCGGGGTCCAGCCGTCCTCGTCGGGCGCGTTGACGTCGGCCCCGTGCTCGATGAGGATGGAGCAGATCTCTGGGAGCCGCCTCTGCACGGCCATGAGCAGCGGGGTGCAGCCGCAGCCCGCCGGGCTGTTCACGCTGGCCCTGCAGCTCAGCAGGAAGCGCACCTTGCCCACGTTGCCCTGCATCACCATGAGGTGCAGCAGGGTCAGGCCGTTCTCGTGCACCCTGCAGAGCTCCTCGGGCACCATCTCCTCGGGGCTCCCAGCCTCCCTGCACGGAGGTGGGACAGGAACCTCCTGGTTATCCTTTCCTAAAGGCAGGGACACAAAATGGGAGAAAAAAGAGTGAAACAGAGTGGAAAACTCCCAAGAAGGGAGGGAGAGCATGTGACTCCTGATAGAATGACATGAAATAAAGTCATTTGAGAGACAAGGAATATAAAATAAGGCCAGACATGCAGTGGGATATTTGGCCTCTCCCTCACAGTATCTATTTCCTGTATAGTTCATTTTCCTTAACTCAAAATGTCACCCATGTGGAGAACCTTATGAGCCACATCCTACAAAAAAAACAGACAATTTTTGTAGCTTCCCCTGCTTTAATTTTCAATTATAAAGTCAGTCCCCTACTTACCCCCACTCCTGGTGTCTCGGGGGAAGGTGAACTCCTCTTTGTCACTCTTGTTTTCAGAAAGGGGGAAAGAAAAAGGGTAAGACAAAGTGTTTATTTGCATCCTGTAATGTTTGCACAAAGTTCTTTGCTGCTGCTCTGCAGTTTTGTGTCATCATTTGAGAGTTTTTTATCCAATCCGATTTTTGCACCCAAAACTCAGCTGAGCAAATCATGACACAACAGGAATGGAGGAGCCTGAAGACGATCTCTGGATATCCATGAGCTTTTCCTCCTCATGCTCATTTGCTCCCAAATGCACACATATTCTGCTTCCTGACTGCACGGCAGCATCCCAAAATGATTTCCTTTGTTGTTTAGGGACCCCCAAGCCCCCACCTCTTCAGGCCTCTGGTTGCTTGCACAGCTTGGCAAAACCCCCTAAATACCAATAATTCCCAACTCCTATTTCTCCCTGTTTTCTGGGCACAGTTACTCCAGTGGCTGGGATTACATTGTGACTAGCCAGAAGCCTGATTTTTTTTCTTAGCCAGAGAAACACGGGGATTTGAAACTATTTTTTTAATTTCTGTGAGAGTTGTTCAGACTGGAACATCCTCAGTTCTGTGCCATGAGCAGAACCCCTGTGATTCTGTGTTTGCTTGTGTTTCTTTCAGTCTCTGAGGCCACCATGATAAACCCACTTCACCTGAGCAGGTCTGGAAAAGGGTTTTCCTCTCAGACTATTTAGTGCATTTGTTAATTAATTTGCAAGTGTCTTATCCCCATAAATGAATTACAGAGGCACAACCTGTGCAGACACACCCTGCAAAGGTGCTGATGTGCACCTCTGAGAGGGGAAACAGGCTCAGGATCTGGTAAGAACAAGGAGAAGACTCAGTGGAACTTCCTGAGGGGTGCTGGGGGTTCTCCTGACCTGCTGGCTCCTGGAGATGGCCGGTTTGTGGGACATCTTCCTGACAAGGCGCTCGTTCTCCGGGTCCAGCACCAGGCTCTGGATCAGTGCCAGCAGCACGTCTGTCTCCACAGGGATATCTGCCAGGGCAGAGCAGTTCAGCTGTGCAGGCTGCCCCGGGGTCCAGAGCCAGGCAGGACCCACGTGACAAGGAAGGGAAAAGGGATGAAGGGGATGTGTGACAGCAAAAGGGCACCAAGCTGTTAAATCTTGGAGATGTAGCCGGGAAAACTACACATAAACTTATCCCCTGCTTGTCAAGCCATGGCGCTGACCCTTGGCTAATCCACATCCCAGTCCCACCTGCAAAGCTTGGCCTCTGCTTGGGGTCTTGGTCCCAGCACCTCTTCATCAGGTCGACCATCTGGTGGCACTCCCCGGGCCAATCATCCCTGACGAGCTCCAGCCCCGGCCTCTTGCCCGCTGCCACCTTCACTATGATGGCCATCATGTTGGCCCCTGGAAGAAACCAGCACACTCTGGGTGTTCTCCCAGGGAAAACGGCTGGAATAAACATTCCAGGGGTGCAGGGCTCGTGTTTACCTGCGTAAGGTTTCTTCTGCATAAGGACCTCCCAGATGACGATCCCGAAGCTGCAGGAGAGCAGAGACCGTGAGCACTTGGGCATTAAATGCACTTACTGCTTCTACTTCTTGAGAAACGGGAAAACCAGCAAGGAAGTTCTTCAGGAGGGAAGGATTTCAACCCCCAGGCCAAAAAAATCAGGCCTTATGATTCTGCCTCATATGTCTCTCTTAAGAGTGGGGCCATCACACTCCAAAGGGTCTGTGCAGTGAATGAGTGACTTGGAGCCTTTCCTGTCAAAGTCAGGCTCTCAGTGCCTTTTTTCCACTTTATTCACATTGGGGTTTAGAGCCCTGGGAACTGCAAGTTCCTGTGGCCATGCAAATCTCCCTTTCCCTCTTGCCTTGGATCACTCTGTGCCGTAGAGGCCAGGGAGCTGAGGGCTTTCCAGACACAGACATGGAGCTCCTGTGAATGTGCTGCAAAGCTCTTTGCCCAAAAGGAAAAAAGCCAAGTTGAAATTTCTCTGCCCATTCCTGACCAAAATGAAGCTGAACACTGAGGCTGATAAGCCAGTATTGAGGTTGTTTGAAACCCAGAATGAATCTCAGCAGTGACTGGGATGAAAGAGCAGCACTGGCTGTTCTGGGCTCTGATCTCAGTCATTTTTATAAGAACTCACAGCAACAAAACAGGGTGTGATGGCACCTGGCAGTGCTGCAGCTCCCCTGGCTGTGTGTAAGAGCCTGGGGACACCCCTGGGCGCCCCGTGGCAGCCCTCACCTGTACACATCGTACTTGATCCCCGGGGGTTTGCTGTTCTGCAGGAACATTTCGGGGGGGATGTAGCTCAGAGTGCCCCTCAGAGCTGAGCTCTCGATGTACTGCATCCTGCTGGATTGCTCCATCCACTTGGACAGCCCAAAGTCCGAGATCTGCAAGCAGAAACAGTGAAAGTGCCCCAAAATGTGTGCTCACACTCGTCCCTCCTCCTGTCACCTGGACATCCTCCCATCCTTTGGGGTCAGGGACAGGAGAAGGTGCCCAGCAGCTGGAACCTGACAAAACCCTGACAATTTGCAGCCACTGAGTCCAGTTGGAGCCTTAAATTCCCAGTGCTGGCCCAGATTCCCTGTATGATCTTGAGAACACCATGTAATTTGTACACCAGCTACTTCTTAAAAGCCCCACAGGTCAATCTTTCACGGAATGTTCCTGAAGAACCTGATTTACTGGGATACTCGTTTGGCAAAAAGAACCTCTCCCTTATTTGAGAAATAACGAACCCAGCACTAAGGCCATACCTTGACGTGCATATTCCCATCCAGGAGGACGTTCCCTGGCTTCAGATCCAAGTGCAGCAGAGGAGGGCTCATGCTGTGCAGGAAATTCATGGCCAAGCCCATCTCATGGATCACCCGGAATTTCAGCTGCCAGGACATTCTGTGAGTGGGAAGGATCCTCTCCAAGGACCCCCTGGCCATATATTCCATCACTATCCCCAGAGGGCTGTTGCACACCCCGTAGATGGTGACGATGTGCTGGAATTTGATTTTCTCCATCTTGCTTGCCTCCTCCATTAGACAGTTCATGCTGGTCCTGGAAAAACGAAAACAAAACCCAAAAAATACAGTGGAAGCAAGAAATTTTATCAGTTGATTCACAGGCTCAGTAACTCTGTAGTAACTCAGTGATACCCAGCCTTTCTGAGCACTGCCTACCCCAAAAACGTTCATCCCAATTTCCCCTTGAGCTGATGATAATGGTGCCACACAGTGATCCTCTGCAGACTAAAATCTGACATAGAAGGTCTTGTGACTTCCCAAAATGAGCTGAGGTTTATTTGGGCAAAATCAGCCACCACAAGGAAAGAGATGAAAAACTTGCACTTATTTCGGTCCTTAGCAGGCCTCCAGTGACCACAGAGAGCCTGTGCTTGTCACACTCTGGTGAAATGGTTTTAAACTGCCAGAGGGCAGGGGCAGCTGGGATACTGGGGAAGAATCCTTCCCTGTGAATGTGGTGAGGGGCTGGGGTGGAATTCCCAGAGGCTGCTCCATCCCTGGCAGTGCCCAAGGCCAGGCTGGAGCAGCCTGGGACAGTGCAAGGTGGCCCTGCCCATGGCAGGGGGTGGCACTGGATGAGCTTTAAGATCCCTCCCAACCCAAACCACTCTGTGAGTCCATGAAATTCCCGATGTTCCCCTGGCAGCAGGATGCCAGGAGCAGGCACAGCCCCGTGTCATGCCTTGGCCATTCCTGCAGCTCCACCTGTGCCTGCAGCCCTCTGTCCCTGGGCACTGTGACTCTGCTCCCAGGGGGAACCCAGGCACGTCTGCTCCTCGCTGCCAGCTCTGGCAAACTGGTTCTCCAAAGTTTCACCCTTCCCGACCTGCTGAACGAGTTTGGGGTGCCTGGAGCGTTCCGGAAGCAGCCAAGCAGCAAAGTGCCAGGAGTGCCTTTAAAAAGCACACCCTGGGAACGGAGCTGAGCTGCCAACAATTAGGCCAGGCCATTAATTGATCTAAAATGGTTCAGCCAAGCAAAATCTTCTGCCAGACTTCCTCTGGCAGGCTCCTCACAGTGAGACCTCCCCGTGGGCTGAGGAATCTCAGGTATTTTACTACAATTGATAAGACATAGAAGTAAAACTGATTAATTTGACTCTTTTTTTTCCTCCCCCAAACAAGAACAAAATGCAAATATAATATCTGCAGAGCAAACTGAGGACAGTCACTGCTCAGCCTGAGCTCAGTTGTTATCAGTAACAAGAAATCACACAAGTGTGAGATTTTTACCCAGGCAGGATCCTTCCAAGTTGAATGGAGCGAAATTTTAAATTAAATAACTTCATCAATGCAGTTGTTTCTCCATCAGCTCTGGCTGTATTGGATGTTTTATCAGCAGTGGTTGTGATTACCTGGCCCTGCTCCATCTCCAGACCCAAGGTGGGCACCAGAAGGGTCTCTGCAAGGTGAGAGACAGAGCAAGAAGTCGAGAGGAGCAGGTGCTCCATGGAGAGGAAAGAGATGTCTGGAGGCTACGGGAGCAGGGCAGTAAAACCAGCTGTAAATCCTCTGCCCCTCATCTCTAAACCTGGTGATTTGGGTGATTAATTCAGTGTGATTGATACACATCAGCCCCAATGGGCAGTGAAAGCTGCAAGTAAGTCACCAGGCTGCTTTTTGCATGTTTGAGATGCTGCCCTCAGCCCCAGATGTCAGCCCTTGTTCCTTGTGTCCCTTTGCGCATCCACACATGAGACAGGGAAAGGCAGCACTCCACACCCTTTTCCCACTCCCTTTGGGTGCCAAACCCTTGACTTTCCCTGAGTTTTAACCCCAAGTCCATCCAGCTGGGATGGCCAGTGAGGAGCGGAGCAGAGCAGAGCAGGGTTACCTGTCCGTGCTGGAGTCCTGCAGCAGGTACGGGGAGCACTTCACTGCATAGACCGTCCTCCACCTCCTGTGCTTCACCTGGTACACGTGGCCAAAGCCTCCGCTGGCCACTCGGACCCAGTCATCCTCGAAATCCTCCTTGTTGAACACGGTCAGGCTGCCCAGCTGCCGGCCCCGCTCCGCACTCATGGCACAGCAGGCACAGCCCGGCTGCTCCTCCTGCCTGGCTGCTGGCAGGAGGCACAGAGGAGCTCAGGCTGCCCTGCCCTGCCCGGGAAGGTGGGGATTCACCTGAGGGGAGCCCTGTCAGCTGCTGCCAAGAGGTGGATCCTCAGTGTTGCCGCGTTCAGTTCACACAGGAGCTGCATTAATTCCAGCCTGGGAATGTGGCTCTGCTCTCTCCTCTCCAGCGCTGGGTGGGCAAATCCTCAAAGAATTCCAGGTGGAAAATGGTGCAAACAACAACCCTTTAGTGGTTGCTGAGGATGGGATTCCTCACCTGAGGCATCCGAACAGCCTGGGGGAAGAGGAGGTGGGGAAGTGGGGCTGGGTGATGCTTGAAGGGAACAGAGAAATGCACGAGGATCCTGTGCAAAACTGTACATGAGAGAGGTGGAAAACATTCTAGAAAGATGAACAGAGGAAAAAAATAAAACCCCAGAAGTAGCTGGATGGAGAGGTAGAAAACACTCTAGAAAGATAAAGAACAGAGAAAAACCCCAAACAACCAGAACTAGCACATGAGTGCATGAGCCTGAGAAAATACCTCAGCAGAAATACCAGAAATGTGGTAAACCAGAGCAGTCCCCTCAGGGATACAATAAAATCTGCTGTCAAATCCCTGGAAAAGGGTGTTTGGAGGAACTAAGGCTGGTCAGAGCAGTTCAACCCTCCCCGTGTGAGCACCAGGAGCAGCACGCACACCTTCAGCTGTAAAAGGCTTTAAAGACACTTGTCTGGGTCTTGTGAATTTGTGTCTTTAATGCCTCAGCTCTCTCTGGAGGTAACTCTGTCAAAAACGAGGTGGTGCTGCTTTCCTCAGTGCTACTGCAATACAAATAATAATTAGCACTGCTGCAGGGTAATTGTCTCACTGCCAGTAACCTTGACTTGGGATTTTTAGTTCTGCAGTAGAACCTTGAAGAAAACCTTGGAGGAAGCCTGACCCAGGTGGAAATGTGAGTTACTTCTGTTACACTGACACGAGGTGCCCCAGCAGTGGACTCCCTTCTTTTAAGGAAAGAAGGAAAAGAAAAGGGAAAAAAGCCAGCCAGGCTCTGCAGCCTTTTAGGGAGAAAAAAAACCCATTAGAACCTGATTGTTGCCAATGCCCTGGCACTCCCTGGGAGCTGCCCACCAGCAGTGATGCCCTGCTCCCCTCCACGCCCACCTGCCAAACACTGTTTTGGAGCTGAGGACAAGCACAGCATTCCCTCAGGTTGAGGCACGGACAAGACAAACACTGCGATGCTCAGGTTTTATTACAGAGAGTTCAGGAGGCGGGGAGGCACTGGGGGAACATGCTCAGTCCATGGCTGCAGAGGGGCAGCAGCTGCTTCTGTCCCTCCCCACACCTTGCAGGTGCATTTCTGGGCCAACAGCTCGGGGATGTTCCGGCTCTGACAGCAGGAACAGCAGCTGAGGAGTCCTGCTGGTCATTCCCAGCACACACAGGGAGATCCCTGCCAGAGGTGCCTTTCCTCGCCCACTCTCTCTGTGTCGCAGCTCCTTCCACACCCCACGAGGTCGCTCCATTCCTCTCCACCAGCAGCTGCTGCAGGACGTCCTGGACAGGATGGAGCAGCCCCAGTTCCTCTGGGACAGAGGGAAGTGGGGCTGGAGCCCATTGGGGGCTCTCCACAGCACCGCCCTGGCTGCCCTCCCACAGCCAGCCCCTAAACCCCAGCGCACTCCCAGGAAAGCCTTGTTTGTATCCCCCATCCTATGGATGCCTCTCCCCAGTGCATTCCAGCAGATTCCATCTGGTACTGGAGTTCTCCGACCATTTGTGGGAACTTGTTGGAGAAAACAAGAGGACTAAAGGGAAAGGAGGAAGGGACTTGGCTCCTCCAAGGTGAGGAAAGCTGTAAAGCCGAGGGAACACATCTCTGGAGCTCTTGGGTCCTGTCCACACTCCCGATTCCATCATTTTTCCTACCATTTCTCCCTGGTGGCAGGCTCCAGTGCTTTATTTCACTGGGTTCTTCTGCCCCTGATCTCCTCTCTGCTTCCCCATTTCTGTGCCCAGCCTGTGCTGGGCTTCCAGCTCTGCTCTCCCTGGCAGCTGGAGCACTACAACGATTCCTTCTCTACCCTGCAGTTTGTGGAGTCGCTGATGCAGAAGGAAAGGAAGGAAGGAGAAGCAGGCTCGGAGCAGAGGTGGCATCTCCTGCCCCCTGGCTCAGCAGAAGCTCTACAGAAGCAAAGCAAATTCAGCTGCTTCTCTGACGGCTGGGGGAGCTGCAGGAGCAGTTCAGCTGCTCGGGATCACAGCCCATGGAATTCTCCGAACGGGGGATAACGGCTGGGCTTGGCTTTCTGCCGGTGGTGCAGCCACAGGCCCATGAAAGCACTGCCCAGGACTGCAAAGCCAGTGAGGGATCCCAGCAGGATGGGCAGCAGCATGGCAGGACCAGCACCTGGACACAGAGAGAGGGAATCGAGCAGTGAAAAATGTTCTTTGCACAAACAAGACACAAGGAGTTAGGGATGGTGCCAGTGGGTTTTGAGAAGTCTCTTGTGTTGTACCAGTTCAGTGTCACTCTTTTCTAATAGCTATAAACATCTAATTAACATTAACCAGCTGCTGTATTTCACCTGTGAACACTCCTGACCTATGGCCAACCTCATTCTGCACCAAAATGCTGCAGTTCCTTACAGATAGAGAACATTCTGCCTCATTTTTCTCCTCTTTCCTCCCCCTAAAGCTTCAGTTCCTTCACAGGATGCATCTGGCTGTGTCTCCTGGCTGAAACTCTGTGGGATGTAACACTGATTAACCACAATATTTGGGATTTAGGAAGGTCAAAGCAAAGCTGAGGAGTTGTTGGGATACAATCTAACCAAGAAAGTTGTTAAAAAGATGCTGTTTTCCTGCAGCAGGAAAAGCTGAGCAAAAACTTCTGGAAGAGACAGAGAAATAGAACCAGGAGAGCCCCACCTTCCACTGGTTTATACAGAAACCTGTTGTTCATCCTCCAAACGGGCCCGAGGGAGACCAGGTTGTGCAGGTTTCCATAGCTGGTCCTGTCACTGGGCTGGGGAAGGGGCTCCACACTTTCCAAGCAGTCCTGGGAAAGACATGGAAAACACCTGGAAGTGTCCTGAACAGAACATCCTGGCCCAGGGCCCGGGCACAGCCCCCAGGCATCCTCAGGCACCTCTGCTGTCATTGCAATCCTTGGACCTGCACAAATGTAAATCTTTATTCTCTGATCTCCTTTTCTTAGCGATTACCAACTATTGCCACCACTCCACACCATGAACTGCTGCCCCAGACTTTAACCAAGGACTGGGTGGCCATGGGGTGACCTTGGTGTGGAGACTCTGGGAGCACCAAATCCCTCCTTGGTGCTGTGGGAACAGATCCACCCCACAGTACCTGCTCACATCCCGGCTGGCCTGGCAGGCAGACCCTCAGCTCGCAGTGCAGGTAGGCCACGGAGTGGTTCAGCATCTGGAACAGCTGGATGGAGAAGCTGGCGGCTCTGGAGCCGCTGCCCTGCAGCAGCTGGACATGTCTGCATTCCCAGGGCAGCCTGGCAGGAACAAAAGGCAAACAGCTCCAAATCCCAGCTCTCCCTGACTAAAGCAGGATCTGCTGGCACAGCTCTGCACAAACTCCACACCACACCCCTGCGTCTACATCCGAGATACAGGAAAATCCCCCAAATATTGGCATTCCCAGCTGTGCCCGCCCTGCTCAGGAGCCCGAGAGCAGCAGAGTTGTTTCTGGGACATTGGTTTTGCTGTGGTGTGCCAATCGACCCCTTCACACCCCAGTGGGTTTACAAACCCCGGTTAATGGATCCTCCCGTTCCCCTGGCCTCGAGCAGACAGAAGAGATGCTGGTGGAGCAATGGGGACGTGGAGAAGCATCCCTGCACTGCTCTGTCCTGGGATGTGCCTCCCCAGCAGGAAGGGGATGCTGCACACCTGTGACAGCCCCTGGGGGGAGCAGGATGGTGTATTCTCATAAATCCTAAATGAAGGCAGATCTTTCCCATTCCCACCTGTGGAAGAGGCAGCACTGGGCACCCGCAGCCCCGGGGCTGGCGGAGGGGGTCACGCAGCACGAGTGGATCTGGAGCAGGGCCTGGCTGCTGTTGCTCTGCAGGGCCACCAGAGCCAGGAAGGTGTCCTGGGAAGTCTCTGATCCAGGGATCTCGGGGGCTGTGGCCCCTGCAGGGCTCAGGCTCAGCTGCACCGAGTGGTTCCCGGAGCCGCAGGAGTCACTCACGATGGCAAGGCTGGGGAAAAAGGGAAAAGGGGGGAAAAGGAGAAAAAGGGAATAAAATGAAACCCATCCAGGCTGCAGCAGCAACACCCAAAGCAGGGAGCCAGGGGTACTTGCCCATCCAGCACGGTGACATCCGAGTGCAGCCCCCTCCTCTGGTGTGAGTCGCTCCCCAGCGCTCCAGGCTCCAGTGTCACCGCTGTCCCCAAGCCTTCAGCTGCTCCGTCTGTCACTTCCCTCGTCGTGCCCCCCTCCTCTGCCCCCTCCGTGCTCAGCAGCAGCTCCTGGGCTGAGTCAGTGCCCGCAGCATCCAGCCAGGGATCCCCCGGGAGTGTCAGAGCTGCCAGGCTCCCAGGGGAATTCGAGGGGCTCTCTGGGGCCGGAGGGACCTGGATGAGGTCCCTGGCTGGGAGCAGCTCAGGGTCATTGACAGCGGGCTGATGAGTGCCCTGATTAACGAGCCTATTAGCAGGGACAGAAACTGCTCTCGGTGTGGGGGGCCCGGCAGCAGTGCCAGGGCTGGAGTGGGCAGAGTCCTGTTCCATGGCAGCGTCCTCCAGAGGGGGGGACACCTCCTCCAGAGGGTGGGATAGCTCCTCCAGAGAGGGGGACACCTCCTCCAGAGGGGGGGACACCTCCTCCAGAGAGGGGGACACCTCCTCCAAAGGGTGGGATAGCTCCTCCAGAGGGGGGGACACCTCCTCCAGAAGGTGGGACACCTCCTCCAAAGGGTGGGATAGCTCCTCCAGAGAGGGGGACACCTCCTCCAAAGGGTGGGATAGCTCCTCCAGAGAGGGGGACACCTCCTCCAGAGGGTGGGATAGCTCCTCCAGAGAGGGGGACACCTCCTCCAGAGGGGGGGACACCTCCTCCAGAGGGTGGGATAGCTCCTCCAGAGGGGGGGACACCTCCTCCAGAGGGTGGGATAGCTCCTCCAGAGGGTGGGACACGTCCTCCAAAGGGTGGGACACCTCCTCCAGAGGGTGGGACACCTCCTCCAGGGGGAGTCTGGGTGATGCTGGGTGTGCAGCAGACACGGTTGCCTGAGTGGGCAGCTGCCTGCTGGGCACTGCCTCTCCTCTTGCTGCCCCCTCACCCTTCCCCAGCGCTGCAGAGAGCACCCCTGAGGAGCTGAGCACCCCGTCTGGGGCAGGCTGCAGGGCTGGGGTTGGCAGGTGAAGCCGCTCTTTGCCTTCGAGCGAAGCAGCGACTCCGTCACCCTCGGCTGCAGGGAGAGGAGTCCCTGCTGCTGCTGCTGCTGCAGCCTGGGCCGTGCCCTGTGTGGGTTTGGGATGTCCCTGCAGGGCAGTAACAGAGCCTGTGGACACAGATGGTTGGGCTGGAGTTAAAGCCAGGCTGGAGTTGTTCCCCGGGGCTGCTGAGGGGGGCTGTGGTGTCCTTGTGTTGAACACGGCTGATGGAGACATGCTGGTTCCCAGGGATTTACCAGCTCCTCTTTCTCCTGCACTGGTGCTGGTTTCAGCTGGCCTGGTGCTTTGTCCCGTGCTGGTCTGTGAGAACAGCCCAGCAGGAGCTGGGGAAGGTGCAGAAGAACTGGCAGACATCCCTGCATGGCTCACCACAGCCAAAACTCTCCCAGAAATTGGCGTTTTCCTTTGGACCTCTGTGGAAAGCAGAGTCTGCTCTGGTGCCAGTGTTGGTCTCTGTGTGGTTATAAAGGGCTGAGGCACAGTGGAGGTGAGTTCCAACTCCAAACGTTGAGTGAGACCAGGTTTTCCAGCAGTGATGGGGGTTTGAGGTGCTGTGGCAGGCACAGGGACTCCAGACCGAGCTGTGCTGCTGCCCTCTCTGGAATCGCTGCGCTCATTCCCAGCTGGAAGCACGGAGGAAGCTGAGGACGTGCTGGGAACAACTGGCGATGGCAGCACCTTGGTGCCTGGGAGCCTTTGTGGCCTGGACTGCAGGGTTTTGGTGCTGGGAAATGCCCTGGGCGGGGGACTGGGGGTCAAACACCCCGTGCAGGGGGCATGGGCAGAGCTGGGGGTGGGCACGGAGCCTCCCTGTCCGTGCTGGCCCTGCCCTGCAGCCCTGGTGCTGCTCGCAGGCTCTGGGGAACCGCGGAGTCCCTTTGCTGGCAGGAAAGGAGCTGCAGATGAAGATTGTGGCCTTCCAGTGGTGAAAACCACTTTGGGGGAAGACTGGGGGCTCTGAGTGGACACCAGCTCTGGTGGCAGCGGGGAGGTGCCAGGCTCTGCTGACAGGGGAAGCAAAGCAATGCCTGTGGCCTGCTGGGGATGGGGAGCAGGAATCTGCATCTCCTCGGGCAGCCTGGGCATGGTCTGCGCTGTGGGGCTCATCCGTGGGTCCAGCACATGACCTGGGGCTGAGGTGACAGCTGGGGACAAGCCCCTGAGGGCTGTAGGATTAGGATCAACTGGCACTGGCTCTGAAGTTACTTTTGCTCTCTCTGCTTCTTGCTTGGACACAGTGGACAGAGCAGTTTCAGGTCCCACAGACTTCCCACTGGGATAAGAAGAACTGGTTTTCACTGGGATATCCTGGCTGCTCCCAGTTGTCCCCACATTTGTAGCCAGGTGGGCCACTCTGTGGTCACCCTGAGGAGAGGGCAGCACCTGTGAGTGTGCTCTGTCACTGGGCAGCAGGACAAACACAGGCCTGACCAGAACCAGGCTGGAAGGGCTCAGGTGCTGTAGGTTTGCAAGCTCCAGCGCTGAAGAATTGGATGCTGCCAGGATTTGCTGGATGGAAACCAGCCCCCCAACACTGGCATTTGGGAATTCTGTGGGGAGAGGGGAGTCCTGCATGGGCTGCAGGCAGATCATGCCATCAGTGCTCTTCAACACAAAGGACAAGAGTGGGGACGAGGGCAGCAGGGTCAGGGGGTCACCTCTGACTGTGCCAAGGTTCCTGGCAGCTGCATCGAGGGACATCCTGAACTGCTGCACCAGAGCCTGGGCCAGGGGTGCTGGGACCTCACTGGGCACCCCTGGGCCAGGATGTGCTGTGATGGAGCTGGGATGGCTTCCCTGGGCATGGGACGAGAGCAGGGTTGGAGCAGGAGCTCCCGGCTTGGTGGGGCTGGGAGGGGGAACTGCCTGGTCCCTGTGGCCGTGTGCTCCAGAGGGGCTGGGCACGGGGCTGGCTGCTGGGGACAGTGGGGGAGAACCAGTTTTGCTTCTTCTCCTGGAGTCGTGCTCTGTGCTCACCTGCAGCATCCCAGCCGAGGCTCCCTGAGGTACAGGAGGGGCAGAAGCTCCTTGGAGCCGGGACCCAGAGCCAGGAGCTGTGGATGAGGTGGTTGGGGTGTGGAGGCCTCTCCCAGCAGGGCTGGGGAGGCCCATGGGCTGCATCCCAGCACGAGGAGGAGCAAAGGCACCGGGAGGCTGAAGCCCTGCCGGGACAGAATCCCAGGGCTGGAGGTCTGCATTCCCAAAGGTGGGCATTCCTGGAGAGAGGGGGGATGTTGCTTCTTTGAGCTCTTTAGCAGTTGTGGAAGGTTTTAATGTGGAAATCCACAACTGGCTGGATGAGGATGAGCTAAGAGAAGGCTGTGGCCTCTCAGGGGAGGGAGATTTTCCAGGTCTCCCTGTCACTGCCCAAGGAGCAGCATCTCTTTGCAGAGCCAGAGCTGCCGTTTCCTGAGAGCTCCTGTTGGTCTCTGGGGCAACATGTTTGGTACAGCTGAGAGCCCTGTGCAAAGAGAGGGGCTGTTGTCCATCAGTTGTGCCAACTTGGAACGGAGATGGAAGGAATTCCTCAGCAGCTGGAGCCTCCATCAAGAACGAAGAAGAATTTACGCTGCCTGGTGGGAGGGTGTGAGGAGCAGGCAGCTGGGCTGGGTGTCCAGAACCATTTGTGACAGCTGAGGTTGAATTTCTGCCTTTGTTGCCTGTGGTTGCCTGCTGCAGAGACAGAAGAGGGGAAGCCTGAGCGGGCCTGGCCTGTGTTGTTGTGGAATAGACTGAGCCAAGGTCCCCTGGAGCTGGCTGTGGTGGGATTGCAGAAGTTGTAACTCCAGCACCCAAGCTCTGAGTCTTCCTCGGGTGGGCAGGTGTCAGCCCTGCTGTGGGGTCAGGCTGGGCTGGAAGGTTCGTGTCCTTGGGCCTTTTCCCAGAGGGAGGTGTTCCTGTGGGCAGCCAGCCCTCCCCTGCTCTCCCAAGAGAAATCCCAGCTCTGGGGGGAAATGGAGATGCTGCCGTTTCTCTTCTTGGAGGATGAAAATCGAGCGTTGGAGTCAGAAGAGAAGTTGTAGGACTTGGCACCTCCCTCTGCTTGATGACAGGAGGGGAAGAGAGAGCTGTGACCTGGGGAGAGCCCTGGTGTGTCCCTCCACTGGGAAAGGGCTGGGGCAGCCCAGAGCTGGAGCTGGGAGGGCTGAGACCAGCCCCAGGAGAACTTTCTGGTTCTCTTTGCAGTGCCAGAGCTGTGGTGGCCTGTGATCCCTGTGTGGAGCCACGCCGGAGCTGTCCAGGAGATGTGTGTCCATCCTGGGGTTTTACGGCCGCTGTGTGCAGCGCCTCAGCCCTGCCCAGCTTCCCAGGCACAGCCCCAGGCAGCAGAGCTGTTCTGTTTGCAGCTCTCCCTGTGTGGGACATGGAGTCAGAGGTTGTTCCACTGGTGGGATCAGCTCCTGGGCTCTGGAAATGCAAGGTCACCTCGTCCCAGTCGCCCTCAGTGATGGGCACAGGGCTGTGCTGGGGCCCAGGCTGGGCTGCTCCAGCAAAGCTCAGGCCCAGCATCCCACTGGCACCACGGTCACTCCTGGAGGCACCTGAGGAACAGAGAACAAGCCTTTGGCCCAGCTCTAATGAGCCCTGAACAGCTCCAGCAGCCCTTCAGGAGAGCTAAACTGAGCAGGCACTGCCGCAGCCAGAGCCACACGGGAGCTCCGGCACTGCCACTGCCATTCCCATTCCCACCCCTCAACCCTTCCCAAACCTCACCCTCTGCTGTTCATATTCGCCATCACATGAAGGACCTAAAGCATGAACCAGCCAGAGAGGAACCCTTTATCTCCACTGTAGAAGATGCAGGGAGAGGGAAACCCTCAGGCTGGCCAGGGACAGGCTGGGAGCTCTTCCACAGCAAAGCCAGATTAAAATAAACCTGAATGAGCTCCCTCCCCTGGCTCTCCTTTACCACCCTCCCTCCATCAATATCCCAGTCCCATCAGGAGCTTCCTGATCCATACAGGGTGTCCAGGCAGGTTTGTTTTGGCACAGAGCAGACAGAACACAGCAACTTCTCAAACCCAACACAGACACTTTGTCATTGAAAAAGGCAGACCCTTTGTTTTAAAGGTTATTCTTTTCTCCACACATTTTACTTTTTCTGTCTTCACATCAGAAGGCTGATGTTCCAAATTATACTTTCCAAGGCACAGACCAGAATGGATTTTCCTCCCCAAAAACTTTAAGCATTTTTCCTTAGGCACCTGCCAGGAAAGACACAAATCTAAAATCTCAGTGTTATGCATTTAAATTGTGGTTTTTGACAAAGGCAAAGCAGAGGTTTAGCAGCTTCACAAAAATGAGAAAATTATTAATTATGTGGAAAATTCTTTGCCATTTCCCAGGTTGATCTTTCCTGAAGAGAACAGCCTGCCTGGGGTCACAGCACTGCTTCCACCAGCCCAGTTAATTCATGTGCCCTCCCAGGGACGCTCACAGGCACCCAGCAAGGTGGAAAGCCACGGCTGGAGCCCTGCTGTGAGTGACAGCAGCCCCTGGAGCTCGGCTGGGGCAGCAGCAGCACAAACCCATCACTGATTTCGTGCTGTCAGAAAGATCTGGCAGGACAGCTGCCGAAGGAAAGGCAGCACAACGTGGCAGTGCTGTGGTGCCTGGAAAAGGGGATTCTGATCAAGGCTTCAGCAGCACCAGCTTGATCCTCGGTGCCACTTGGAATTACTCAGGAAAAGGGATTTTTAATTTGTTTTCCCCATAAGGGGACAGTATTTTCTTTGGGGACTGAGCTCAGGGAGAGCAGCACAGCGATGTCCTGGTGTGGGGCCACTCACACCCCGCAAAATGAAACCATTTCACCCAAATCCTGGGCTGCACAAACAGGGAGCTGCTCCTTCATCCCACACCTGAGGCTGATGGCACAACACCGAGAACAGAGCAAAAGAGGCAGAAAAGCAGCAATTTTTGAGATTCGAACATTCCCATTCCCATCACTCACCAGACAAATCCAACAGTCCAGCTGCCAGCAGGATAAAGATGGGGAATTTTTCCTGCATCTCATGGAGCAGCTCCTGAGCCATCCCAATAAAGAATATCCCAGCTGGAAGCAGCTCCCTGAGGAGCCTCTGCTGCCTCCCAGCAATGGGCATTTGCTGCTTGCTCTGAGAGGCAGAGGATTGGGTTACTTTATAAGAGCTTAGGCCAGACACCAACCAATAACCTGACCCAGGAAAAAATCCCTGTGCCAATTGGAATCAATCGGTTTTTAACAAAAGAGCAGAGTGTGTTCAGGTGGATTTCCCATCCAAAAGGTGGAAAATGTGACTATGAAAACGAGAGGGTGCTTGTGCAGCCCTGGGGGAAGAGTTAAAAGAGTCCCTGGAGGGCTGGGTGAGGATGTGGAGGGGCTTGGGTGCACCCAGAGGAGGGGAACAGAGCTGGGGCAGGGCTGGAAGCGCCTCCTGCGAGGCTCAGGGCTCTGGGATTGTCCAGTTTGGAGAAAAGGAGGCTCAGGGACGACCTCCTGGCTCTCTGCAGCTTCCCCAGGAGGGCATGGAGATGTGGAAGAGATGGAAAAGGAGGTGCTGAGCTCTGCTCCTTGGGATCCAGGGACAGGACTGGCGGGAATGGCTCGCAGCTGCATCAGGGGAGGCTCACACTGGATGTTAGGAAGCATTTCTTCACCAAGAAGGGGGTAAAATCCTGGAAAGGCTTCTTGGAGAGGGGATTTTGTACAATGCCTTGAACAGCACACTTCGACTTCTGTTCAGCCCTGGACTGGGTGATGTTGTAGGTTCTTTTTAACTGAACTATTCTAGAATTCTGATTTTTTTTGCCAGTTTGTGCCAATAAAAACATCCACAGGGATCAGCCTGGATCCCAGGGAGGAATGAAAACCACAGTGAAACAAGCACAGAACTCAGACCTTCCTAAGAGCCCAAGAAGAGCCCTGAGGCTTCTTGGGCACAATCACAGCTACACCCCTTTTTTTTCAGCCATGAAGCCCCCAAATCCCTGTAAATATTCCCCTGAAGGCAGCGAGCAGCACCCAGCAGGGATCTCTCAGTGCCAGGCACACAAACACTGAGCCAAACCTGCAGACAGGCAGAGGGGACAGGAGAGAACATCCTGACACAGCCCTGGCTGTCCGAGGGCAGTACAAACCTGAGCAAAAGGCAGATAAGGCCCATAATGACAGCTGGGAACAGCAGGGACAGCCAGGGAGAGGCGATGGCTCCCGAGGGAAACAACAATAACCCATTCTCCAGGCTGAGAAAGGGGAGTCCAGCAGGGAACTCAGCAGTGAGGGGCTGGCAGATCCCATTTCCAGCACCAGCCGTGCCCCTCACCTCCCTGTGGGAGCCAAGGTCAGGGCACTGCAGCTTTTCCCACTCCCTGGGAAGGAAAATCCCTGGCACTTGTGCAGCTCCTGAACCCTCCACACAGGATTTGGTACAGGCAAATCTGGGCAGGCTGGAGCTCAGTGGCAGGATCTCAAAACCCCCCCAGATTATTAAATTGAGATTATCCACCTCATGCTTTGCACTGAGAGGGGAGAAAAACCCCGTCCCAAGTGCAAGAGAATCTCCTTCTTCCCCAGTGGGAAGCTGATGCAGCTGCTTTTGAAAAAGCGATGATGGAGAATTTGTCAGCCCCTGTTCTGAGGGGACAAAGATTCCCCACAGCACTGACACCCCCAGGTGCCAAGGAGGGCAGCTCAAGAGCCATTTTAAAGCCAAACATGACTGGCCTGTGCTTATTCTTCACAGAAATGTAACAAATTCTTCTGTTTCCCGTGTTCAAAACCAAGACAAGCAAAGAGCTACATTGTATTAGGCTGTCTGTGCTTTAATAAATGACATCAATTTGGTAAATGGCCATAAATGCAAGGTGTTATTTTAGCTGGTAGCTGAGATAATAAATGAACTTCTTCCTCTTGGTATTGTTTCACTGGCTTCTGTGGGGGACCAAAACCACTGCAAAAACCCACTGGAAAGTCAATGTGCTTTGAATTAATTTTATTAAAGAAAAGAAAACTCAAGAAGAAAGTCATATGAAGTGTAGCAATGGGGAACAAAGACACACAGACCTCCCTATAGCTCCGAAGAAGGTAATTTTATTGTAGCAAACCAAGGTTTTTATACTCTAAACTCAACAGAATTGAACCAAACCTTAACAGAACTTAACTGAAACCTAACTGAGAAAGGCACTCATTGGCTGCTGTCTCGGTTTGAGACAAGTTTAGGAGGAAACCTCCTCAAAGGAAGGTCTCCTCTAGGTGTCGGCACTCCCTCCCCCACCGAGACGGAAGGAATTTTCTTGGAGGAGAGTTCGAAAAGCTATTTATTTACCGAAACGCTATTTGTTTAACAAGCAGGGTGCCCGCAGGGCCCGGGGAAAAGATGAGTAACTGTTAAGGTGTGAAAGCTCCTCGCCGTGGCGAAAGCTGGCGCGTTCGGAGCGCTTTGCTGTAGCTGGGTCCGGGCCGGGGTCCGCGGGGTCCGAGATTGGTTCTCGGATCACAGCCAGGCCGAAGAGCTCCGAAAAGAACCACAGGTGCCAGAGGATTGCTGTGTGCAGTCCGGCAAACACCTCTTGCCTCAGCCAAAAGCAGGAAATGTGACTCTCCCTCTGCGCTGCTAAAGCTGAGCAATGCGGGGAGGTGAGCTCACACCGTGCCCAGGAATTCCCAGCTAAAGCTGCAGGACCCATTTCTGGGCATCAAGCAGACGATAGGGGAATACAGAACTGTCATAAAATCACCCCAGCACAGCTGCTGCCACTGCGGTGTCGTCGCTCACGAGTCCCTCTGCCCCACAGCCTCCTGCTCATGTGGTCCTCGCATCTCCCCGTGATGCCTTTTCCTGGTCTTAAAATCAAGAGGCATACACGGTTAGAAGGGGAAAAGGGGTTTTACCTTGGTATTTATTTTTAAGGATCCTTAGGTGTACACGTCCAGGTCATATGCACCGAAATGCATCCCACCGAGTCTATCTCTCTCTTTCCCTGTGTCTCTGTGTCTCTCCTTCCTCCCGCCCCAACATTGGGTATAACATTATAGGTGTTACTAATTAGCAGATCTATCAAAGATTCCCCAATGAGAGGCTCGAGTGAGCCCCCCTCCCCAAGGAACCTTCCCCTGGATGGTTCTATCTTGGTTTACAGAATGTGTTCTGGAGAGGACCTTGGGCTCTGGGGCACACTGATCCCTGGCTATGAAGCTTCTAAAATGTTGAGTCTCTTAGCTTGACAAGTCCAAGAATGTAGGCAAAAAGCACCGGGAATACAGAAGTTGTAAAAAAGGTATAACAGGGGTATAAAAGAAAAGGCAAAAATCTTCATGGCATCACCCAAGCACTCACTGCCTCACGCTCCCAACCAACTCCCAACCAGCTCTCAACCCACCACCCGATCTGCAGCTGAGCCCTTCCCAGAGTACCTTTTGGTGAACAGGATTGAACAATTTTAACACACTTAACAAAGGTAAAAAAGATTCTCATTCTTATCTCCTGCAATGAAGGGCACTTGTGGAAGGTTTCGGAGAGTTCAGCTGCTGTGCACGTACTTCATGGAGGAGTTCAGGATGGAGAAGCCATTGAGCTTCCTCAGCTGAGGAATGTGCCTGGAAAGACAACAGAGGGAACAGATGGTGAGTAAAAAGTAAAATTTTAAAGCTTTCACTGCTCTGCCCAAACTTCCAGGGGTGTTTAATGCTATGTTCAATAAATTCCTCTTCAAATAAAGTTTCTAGATAATACTACTACAGAGTTAATACAGATAATCTTAATATAGAATTTCTAGATTATTATTGCCCTCAGAAAGGCACATAGATAATATTCTTCAAATAGATGGCATTTCAGATTGATAAATCTAAGCAAAAAAGGTGTTTCCCTTTTATATTTCTGCTGCTATATGAATCTCAGGGCTGATACTTTCTCTACTGCTCATTTGGGATCTACAGACTTCTAACATCACTTCTGTTCTTCCAGCACAGGTAAATGCACTCCTTGAAAGGTGTGAGACAGATAATTGACACCCCAGGAGCCCTAAAGCAGGATCTGGGGACAGGATCACAAGAGGGAAGACTTACACTGCTTGGTTTTTCAGGGATTATCACCTAGTAACAAAAAAGGGAAGGAAAAAAAAGTGAGTTTTTGGCCCTACCTTGGCTCAGCCTTACAGAGCCTGCCCAGGGCAATGGCTGAGTTCTCCTGCACCGAGGTTCTCTGGGCATCACCCCCTGCCTGCCTCAGCAGCAGCAGCACCACGTTGGAATCCAGCAGGGAAGTCGCTGCCCCGGGAATGAGCAGGCACTGGCTGAGGCAGAAAGCTGCATTCCCCACAATCAGCTCATTCTCTGACTCCAGCAGCTTCAGCAGCACTTGGAACCCTGGCAGGAGGGGGAATCACTGTTAGATGCACTCAGAGCTGCTCCAGGTGTTCCCTGCTGTCTGCAGGGAGTGAGTTTGGTGCTGTTTTCCTAGAAAAGCTCAGGGAGCAAGGGAATTTCATGGCAATTGCAGCATTCAGGAGGCTGCCTCAGCTGCACTTGCCCAGATGTGTCTCTCACAAAGAACTGAACGTGCCACGTTGAATGCCTTAAACCAGAAATGCTGTTGTGGAAAGGACAGCTGGAAAAAGAAACATAAAAAAGGCTTTCTGTACATCCTGAGCTGCCAAAGCAGCTCAGCTCATCTGAGACCTGCCCCAAAGTACAGCAGAGTGCTTTGGCTCTGACACCTGAAAGCAGCAGCAACATCTCAGGCCAGAGATCCTGAAACACTTAGAGATCACTGAACACTGTCTAGAAAAAGCACAGCCATGGCTTTCTCATCTGTGAGGCTTCCTCTGGCAAACAGAGCTGACAAAATAAGAATCAGTGACTGCTCACAGGTTAATACCCAGAGTTTTGGTGGAGAGAATGAGAGTGAAGTGTTGCTGCTGATTTGAGGGAATGAAAGCTCAGTCTGCAGCTGACAGTGAGAGGAATCTGGGCTGCACAAAAGGGAGATGATGCTCTGAAAGGCTTTTAATGAGAGGAAATCCTTGGGGTTCAGGTTGAACTGCAGGCACTGACAGCTTCTTGACAGGTTCAGCCATTTAAATAAAATCTAAGCATTCTCTGTAGTTCTGTTAGCATTAATTGGGGCTGGGTTTTAAAGCAATCCAAGCAGTGTTGTACCACAGGAGCAGAGCAAACAGATCAGAAAAGCCCATCCCTCTGCCTCCAGCTCCACCTGGTTTTAATACCAGGCCAAATATCTCCATGGAGGAAACCATGAATAACCCCAAACCCTGGAAATCAGAAGTTTCACTTACTTTTATCCCATTTCACCAGCTCTTCCTGAGCTTGCCTGCTGCTCTTGGTGCAGATGGAAAGGGTCTTTATGGCATAGCTGGATGTGAGCTGCCCTGCAACCTGATGGGATTAAAGCCCAGAACAGTTTGGGTACCCTGGGGAGACTCAGGTATTCCTCATGCCTGAGCCCAAATATCAGATGAAAACCTTTACAAGGCATTTATCTCAAGGTGAACACAGGCTGAGAATCACATAAAACTCATTTAATTCCTGCCAGCAATGAACACACAAAATTCCCTGGATCTCTGCAGCCAAATCCCTTTCAAACCATCAACTCCCCTTGACAAGAGCCCAGTGCCACAGATTTTTTCTAGATTAACTTGATCTGCATAATCCACATCTGCTGGACACAGATATACAGCAAAAATTAAAATAAGAATTAAAAAATTTGTTTAAAAGGCTTAAAATGAACCCTGGGAGCGCTGTTACAAGGACAACACTGATGCACACACATCCTTCAGGGAAAGGAGAATAAACACAGGGGAATTTAGGTTTGCTCAAGGGACAATGCAGGCAGAAATAAAGAGAGTTTCATTTACTTTCAAGAATTTGAGCATTTTCTTCACCACTCCTCCTTTCACCACTTCTTCCACTGCTGAGGGAGACGCTGGCAGGGCACGGCTCAGCACTCCAGTGGCTCTCTAAATGAGGGAAAAAGGAGAGAGAACAAAAGGAAATGTTTATTGGTTCAGGCAGCTTAGTTGTTTTGTTTCTTGCAGAGTAAGACTGAAGTAATTAAAGTGCTAAAAGGAGAAATTCACAGAAATTAAGGGAATCCCAGAATTACAGAATCTAACAAAGAACATCTTTAGGATGTGGCTTTTTTATTGTTTCCTGGGGACTGAGCACAGCAGAGCTTCTGGAGACTCAGCACGGGGAGAGATGAGCCCAAACTGGCACCAGCACAACTCCCTGGGGGTTTATTCATTAAAAAATAAAATTACAAATTCCTGGTAGAGACCAGCCCAGCACTGCTGGCACGGAGTGAAGTGAAACACCTCAGAACAGCTCCTGAGAGCTCAGGGAAAGCACTCAGAGCCCACATCTGCTCCTGCCTGGAGAGAGCAGCTCTCCCTGCAGTCCCACCCTATTCCCAGGAGCACAGTTGTAATTCCCATACAAGAACTGCAAAGCTGCTGAACACCCCAATTGTTCTTGCTTTGCTTCTCCATTGATTTTTAGAGGGTTTTATGTTGAAAACCTGGCTAAGGATGAAACGGTTTGTAAGAGTTTCTATCAGCAGATTTCAAGAGAACAGTGAAAACCTCTTGCATCAAGCCATATAATGATGAATATAAAGCCATAAAATGATGACTATAAAAGCAGACTATTATTTCTTTATTGCTATTAGGAATGTTTCAGGCTTCAAAGCCTCCTGCACAGGGCAGAGGTTTGCTCTGAAGAGCTCAGGAAAGCCTAAACCAGCTTCTGTTGGTGACTTACTGTGACAATCCTTCCGTCCTGATGGCTGAGCAGAGCCAGGCACCTGCCACTGATGGGCACAGCAAAGTCCTGGAAAACACAGGGAGAACTCAGGTCCAGCTGGGGCTGGGAGGGTTGGAGCAGAAATGGGATCATGGACAAAAGAGTCCCCTGGAGATCAGGGGACACCAGTGAGTTACCAGCTCTGCACCGCCCCAGGGAACTTAGGGAATTCTTCCTTCTTGATGGAATGCTGAGTTTTGGATAATTTTGGAATGTGCCCAGCATCTCAGAACATGGCACAATTGGAGAGTGATTCCAAACAAAACTTTTATACCACTGTGGAAAGATAATTTACGTGGGTTTTTTCCCTTTAACTGTGTATATAGAGAAGGTGGTGGTAGAGGAGAAAGTTGTCATTTTTTTCACTTTTCAGCCTACTTAAATTGTGAACTACCCTTAAAAATAACCTGCAACACCATCATTTGTGTTTAACTCACAGAAGCTGCATACCTGGATGGTGTCATTGGATTCAAGCAGCAGGTTCATCATCAGGCCCAGCACTGCCAACACACACTGACTGTTCTCAGGGCTGCTGCCATCAGAGCACTCATCCTGTGTGCAGAGCAGGGCAGGGAAATCAGCTCCCAGGGCCAGCACTTCCTCAGCCTTCTCGGGGGAGAGAAGTCCTGGGAGAAGCAGAGCTAAGGACACCTTTGTGACACAAATTCCTGTGTCTGGTACCCAAAGCTGCCCACTCCAAACTTGTGATGTCTGGGCTGTTCCAAAGATCCCTTCCCACCCTCTGGACCCTTCAGTTTTTGAGGACTGGGTTCACACCACAGCCTCACCCTTTTAAGGGGCACAACTGAGGATGGGCTGCTCTGAGAGCTTCACCCAAAATCCCAAATGGAGTGAAAGGTCTCAGGGCTGTGAGGGGAGCAGACAAATGGGAGAGAGGGCTGGGAACACTCCCCAGGTTGCTTTACCAGGCAGGCCTGCCAGCACTCCCTGCTCCGAGCCAGCTGTGCCCGCACCTCAGCATCTGCACACAGGCTGCCCACCATGCCCACAGTGAGGGCTGTGCCCGCTGGGTTCACCTGCCTGAAGCGCCCCTGAAACACAGGGAGGGAAGGGAAAATTCACACCAAACCAGGAGGAAACAGCACATGTGTGTGCCAGCCCCTCTGGCAATGGGAAATGGGATTCCAGGGTCTCGCTGCTAAATCCCAGCTGCCCAAGGTTTGCAGGTTTCCCTCACTTCCAAAACGGATCTCCTGCTTTAAGAGCCCTGGGGAAAAGGGATGGATTTTGTGTTCCCTAGCCCCAGGCTGTGAACATTTCCTACAGTCACTCACTCAGGGCACAGAAGAGCTGCTGCAGCTGTAATTCCAGCAAGGAATGTTCAGAAAGAAGAGCAACAAACAGTGGAAGTTGTGTCATTATTGTCTTGCTGCTCATTTGGAGAAGTGGGAGTGTTTTACTTCCCAGCTCTGCCACTCTGCAGCAGAACCAACCTTCCTCCTTCCTCAGCACAGGTTTCTGTACCAACACATTTTAAATTTGCTGCTGGAATAAAGGATACCCAGGAAAGGGATTATTTACCTTGGGACCCAATGTCATCTCCTCACCCTGAGCCCTCAGATTAGAAGGAAAAAGTCACAGAAGCAGTTGCTGACAGGGGATTAAAGTCGCACCAAGAAGAGCACAACACAAAACTGAAGGTGAAACTATCAGTGGGGCTCTGCAACCAAGGCCAGAGTTTTTACTGAATATTAAATTAGGGATGTGTAGGACAAAATGTTGGAGAAAAAGAACATTGTCCTGACCATTTCTTGCACCTATAGAGCAGACACAGGATATGTTACACCAAAATAAACTGGAAACACAAAATCACATTATTCCTACCATCAACTCAGTGAGTAAAGCCCTGGAAAGCAGGACCTGATGCTCGGTTTGGAACCTGTGGAGGGATAAAAACCCAAAGTTTTAGGCAAAAAACACAGCTAAAGGCAAGACAAGAGCAACAAAAACATCAGTAACCTCACAGCAGAGGTGACCAACAGCCTGTCCCTGTTCCATTCAGTACAACTCAAAGCACAACTTTACAGAAATGAATGAGGAATTTAAATTACCTGTCGGCCACAATTAAGTCAGACAGGATGCTCATGGCACCATCAGCCTCTTCATCAGTGTTCCTGACAAATGCCATCAAAACCTGCAGCCATCTGCTGCACCAAAAATTGGTGTCAGCTTTGGTTTCATTACTAAAGATCAAAATTCTGTTTTTTCAGGTTGTTGGTATTTCAAGCCACAGTTAAATCTGCCTTTTTTAAGCACCCTCTGACATGTGGCTCATTCCTTTAACCTTTCCTCCCCAGGAAAAATGAACAATCTCTCCTGTTCATCCACGACTCCTCCAAAGCAGTAAATGGACATTTCTCCTCTGGTTAACTCTGGGAGGAAGCAGCAGGACAGTGGGATAAAGGTAAGGGAATGGTGTTTCTTCTCCCACTCAGTGAGTCATGGCAACACTAAATAACCACAAATCCCAATTATTAAATGAGGAGAGACCCTCAGCTGCAAACCAGGAGATTTTAAAGGCAGCAGGGTGAGCTCTGCCTGAGTGCTACACGTGTTTAAAGGAGGGCACTGAGCACCCTCCTACTTTGTTTCAGACATCAGAACTTCCTGCAGTTCTACCCCACACAGCCAACTCTCAGTTTTGCCAGGCCAGGCCTGTCCCAGGAAGGGGCAGAAGCCTCAGTGAAGTCTCCCCCTGGAGCTGGGGCAGGGAGTTCTGAGCACTGAGCTCAGCCTTCCAGGGCATTTTCCTGGCGTTGGTCACCTGCTCAGCTCCTGCCTGGCCAGCAGCCTCCTGCTGCTCTCGTTCTCTGAGCAGAGACAAATCAGTGCCAAGGTCTCCCTCTGGATCTCGTGTGTCCCAGAGGAAAGCAGCTCTGGCAGCTGGGCATTCACTTCAGGCTGGGCCAACAGGAGACGCTGATTTTCTTCTGGAAAAAGGAGAGAAAATCTCAGAGCAATGTCACACACTGGCATCCTCATTTTTAAATTTTTTTTTTTTTTCAGCAGTAATATTTTATTTGGCATCAGCTGAACCCCACAAGTCAACACAGGCACCAATATTCTGTATTTCCCCTTGTGGCACCTGCACCACTTTACCACCCACCCCAGCCCATTTCTCACCCACGTGGGTATTCCCTAAAAACAGAGGCAGGTATCTGCCCAAGCACTACTGATGGCTTAATTCTAAAAGAATTCAGCCTTCTCTTCTATGAAGCTCTGCTTTTTGCAGCTATAACTGCTTAAACCAGAAAATTGTACAAGTGGTATTATCCTAGGAGCAGCAATGATCACAGGGCATTTACTCTGCACCCCTTGGGTGGATTTGAAATGCTCACAGAGTGGAAATTTCATCCTGCCAAAGCTATGGCTGCATCCAACACCTCCTCTGACCTGTAAAACTCGGTTACAATCAGGTCTGGGTGGATCCAGGTGCTCTGGGAGAGGGGTGGCCATGCCAGCCCAGTCCCAGCCCCAGCAATGCCACATTAATTACACGTTAACAGGGATGAGTGGGCATTCCAGAGCTTTACCATTCCCAGCACAGGCAGCTTGCCACAGGAGGAGAAGGGAAACACACAGCTCCACCTCAGCAGGGCTCTTCCTCTCTGCACAGAAGGCCCTGAACGAGAACAGTCAGCTTGTGAACAGAGCAGAGGATGGACCAAACCAGTGAGAAACAGCCAAGGAATAAAAATTTCTGACTGCTTCATCCCTCAGGTGTGTTTGCAGGCACCACCCAAAATATGGATGAACCCTGAAGAGTCTCAGTGCTGCAGGTCCCAGGGATGCTCCTCTTCAGGCTGCGGTACAGAGCTGAACACCCAAATATTCACTGATGGCCAGAGCACCAGGGGGTGTAGCTGGAGCAACCAACTGCCTTCAGATGTTCTTTTATATTCAGGTTTTTTCTACCAACCTGTTCTCACCACAGAGATAGGATAACTGCCCAGAAAGAGCAGACACAACAGCAATTAATGAATTCTCCTCCCTGCATCTAAGGGAGCACTGTTTGTGTCAGAGTGAGGTACAAGTCCCTCCATTCAGACACTAAAATCTGGTATTACATTCTCCTCTGATCAGTTCATCTGCATTTCAAGAGGTGATTCTGTTTCTTGAAAACAATATTCCCATTTCCTCAGGCTGGAGCCCCCACTGTCCCCTCTGGAGAGCTCTTACCCTCTGACAGGCTCGTTCCCGAGGATACTGAAGCCATTGTTTGTCCTAAATAACGTCTGCCCGGTGCCTGGAAGAGGCAGAGATAAACAGCTCAGGTGTGTGATCCACACAGCCAGGCAGGCTCCTGCTCTTCCTGCACAGTGCTAAAAGAAAAGGTCACTGCACCAGCAACTTTGGGGAAAAACATCATTGAAAGAGGGGGCAAACTCCAGGAATGAAGAAGTAGCAGCAGCTTGGAAGCTGAAAATTGCTCTGATTCATGCCTGGCTTGAATGCCTGTTGGCTTCAAGTGTTTAGGAAGGCTGAAACACAAAAGTCGCTTTGTAACTCAATGGGCTTTAACAGAGAATTACAGATACTTCTGAACAAACGAGACCCAAATCCCCAAGAAGTCTCAACAGCTCAGCTACATCATCAGTGTAATTCTACAAAATGCTGTAAACACCTGAAATACCTACTGGCCACACTGAAACATCAAACATTGCCAGTTTGATGTTTTAAATACAGGAACAGTTCCTCTGCTCCTTTAAAAACTGCTCCCTTGCCCTCCTCTGCCTGGGTTACAACTCCCCAAATGAACAACTTCTGCATCAAATACTCACAATTGTTCAGAGCTTCTGCCAGAAGCCTGATGCCTGCTGTGTAGTAGAGGATATCCTGGCCAGGGGTGTTGATCCTCTGCAGCAATTCCTGGATGGATAAAGCAGCAGCATTCCCAGCCTGGACTTCCCTCGCTGCTCTCTCTTCATCTCTCACCCTCTTCTCCTCCAAGTTGGCCTCATTCACACAATCTGGGAAATCAGAAGGAAACCAAGCATGGCAGGGAAATGGTTTCTGTTCTGTTCCATCTTCATCAGTAAACAAGTGAAGAAATATCCACTGCTTACCTTTAAACAGGTTTTCCTTTTGGGGATCAATTTGCAGCATCTTCTCATAGCAGTGCCTGGACTTAAAGGGGAGAAGAAAAGGGCTCTCAATTTCAGATAAAAATAGGATGATGATATCCCAATCAGACCCCAAAAGTTTTTGGGGCCACAGTCCTTAATAAATGTGAAAAATAAAATGTATGGAGACACAGATGTCAAAGCTCTCCAAAAAGTCCAGTATTCTCAGTCCCTACACCTGCCTGCTGCTGCAAATTAAAAGGGAATTTTCCAGTAAAACCCAAGGAGCAAAAAATCAGAGTTCCAGTGAGAAAACAAAAAATGAGGCATAGCCTGAAACTTTCTTTCTCTCACCCACCAGAAGCAGAACAAAACATGGTCCTGTGGCCACAAAATTCAGCCAACTTACCTCACTGAAGTGCTGCAGTGCCAGGTGAGCTTTCCCCATTAGAAAATACGCTTTGAGACAGTTTTTATTGCACTGGGTTAAATAAGAAATTATTATTAGTTATGTGTTTAGAAAATGAATATTTTAATATTTTTTCCAGCCTTCTGACTAATAATTAGAGCTGCCCAAAGCAAAGATTAGGGTATTTATACCCTTTATTAGAGGTGTCTAAAGTTTTCATGCTGAATTATTGCCCCAGGGACCCAAGGAACACAGGCTTGGGGTGAGGGTGGAAAGCAGGGCTTCCAAAAGGTGATTATTTCCTGCTCATTTGTGTGTCAAAATTATGGATTTCTGTAAACAATGCTAATCTTAGAGGTCTTTCCCATTGGACAGTTTCGGAATTACCTTCAATGCCCACTCACAGTCACTGATGGCTTTTTCATACTCGTGGAGCTTCAGGTAGGCCTGAAATAAACCCCAAAATAGTCCAGGCAGGAGAATTAGAATCCTTCAAACAACTTCTGCCCACTGTTGTACAAACACTGGCTAATTAAGAAGAATAAAATTAGGCTGCTGATTGGCCATTGATTTTGCAGGGTAATTCCCATTCTGAACTTGTCTGCCATGTCCCTGGATTTTCTAATTTAGAACAAATTTAATAGAACTCCACACACACACAGGGCAAACAGAGAATGCAAAGCAAATATTTCGTTCTACAGTTTTAGAGGTGATCCCTGAAAAAGAATCACTAAAAAAAAAATACCAGTGTATTAAAATAGAACTGTGAATTGGAATGGTTGTTCTGGAGAAGCAGGGGTTCACCACATCCAGGAGGGAGGAGATGTGAGCTCAGGATGGAATAATCACTCTCACATAACAGAACAATGGGTCTGGGTTTTATCCTGGCACAGCACCACCAAAACCAGCCAGAAGTGGCTCCTTTGCTCCCACTGACCTGTGCCCTGTTTGTGTACAGCTCCTGCTTGTCCTTCAGCTTCTGCAGCCCCTCCGTGTACCTCCGGATGGCCAGGGCAAAGTCTCCTTCCCTGAAGGCTTCGTTGCCCTTCTCCTTCAGGGCTGCAGAGCAGCAGAATGCATTGAGAACAACAATTCCCCTTTAATTCCCCCAAACGGCGGCTGAGGGAACAGAGGCTGTGCTCTCCTGCTGGAAGAGCCACCAGAATTCCAGGCTGCCCATTATTTGCAAGGCTTTCAATGCAGCCATTCCTCTTTCAGAGGGAAAACCGAGCACTTCTCTCTGCCCAGCCCAGACTCCCTCCCTCCATCCCAAACCAGCACCACAGTGAGGAGAACACGGAGAAATGCAGGATGCAACAGCTCTGTCAAATCCCTAACCCTGCTCCAGTGCTGGGCTCACACAAGCAAAGGAGTGCCTCCCCCAGTCCCTGCCAGGTCCTTTTTGAAGGCACCAGCCTGAAGTGCTTTCAGCACTCACCATTTGCCAACTGCTCATTCTTCTTCCTTCGCTGGGCTCGTTCTTTTGCATCCTTTTCCAAAGCTGCCAGGAAGGCGCCTTCCAGCCGGGAGAGTCGGTGGCGTTTTAGGGAATCAAAAAAACCAAAAAAACCCCAAAAAACCAAACAACAACAACAAACAAACTTCATTTAAAAAGAGGAAAAAAACCAATTTCTAGGGCATTTCTGAGTCATTTCTTAATTAAAAAAAAAAAATACTAAGGGGCCATTACAGCAATCAAAGTGGAATGTGGTGACAAGCTGTCAGAGATAATGATGATGCCACCACTGAGGATCTGCACACCTGCCTTGCTGCAGCTCCTCTCCAGGGGCAAACAAACATGTTTGCTTTTAAATTCAGAATAAAAAGTGTTCAGGTGAGGAGCCAGAATAGAATAAGGCTCCTACCTGTGAAAAATACAACCGTGCTGGTAAGACCTTGAAAAACCTGATTGAATTTTGGTTAAAGCCACTGCAAAAGTCAGCTTGGACTTTGACAGGGGTGACATCAGGTCTTGCATGAACTCCATCCCTTCTAAAACTGGTTTTAGAGCTGTGGCAGACTAAGAGGAGCTCTGTCCTACCTGCATCCACTGCCTCTGCCCTCGCCATGTCCTGGAAAAAAGAAACAGCACAAATATTTTGGGAAAAGCCACAACAGCAAAGGAACCCTTGCACAAAGCTACAGGGAGCACCCAGGAATATCTGGGTACATCTGAAATATCCAGATTGACACACAGAAGGATCATCCATTTGACATTTAAACAAAGGATGGCAAGGATTTGATACATTTTGACATTCCTGGAAAGCTTCCATTTGTGCCTTTAACGAGGCAAGACCTGAACTGTGTCCAGCTTTAATTTCAGAGGGAAAAGCCCTTACAGAAGTGTTGATGACTGTTCTGTTCACTGTGGTCCTGCTCTCCTCCTCCTCCTCCTCCCTGCTGGCTCCTTCCTCTCGGAGCCTTTTCTCTGTCTCAGCAATGGCTTCTTCCTTGACAGCCGAGTCTGAGGAGTTCAGGCCTTGCAGCAAATTGGCTAAAAAGACACAGAAAAAAAAATTAGATATATATACACACACAGGACTTCAAGCATGAAAGGACCAGGAGTTCAGGTGGCACCCGCTTTGAAGGCACTGCTGACCAGGATGGCTTTTACCATAAAATTATAGAACCAAGGAATGGTTGGGGCTGGAAAAGACTTTAAAATGCACCCATTGCCATGGGCAGGGACACCTTCCACAGAGCAGGATGCTCCGAGCCCCGTCCAGCGTGGCCTTGGACACATTAAATGAACAGAAACATTTACAGAGTCCATTTCCTGTGACTTCCAGGAGCCACCTGCAGTTTCTGTCACCATAATCGAGATTTACAAAAGAAAGCGGCTCAGCATCCCCAATAAAACAAGAGACCTTCAGCACCCACAAAGCCTCCCCTCACCCGAGCTCACAGGGAAACCCTGAACAAACCGAACCAGAGCGGGGAGCAGCGGGAATTTTCCCCTTTCCCACGGATTTTCTGCCTTCCTTTCTCCCGCTCCTCCCTCTCCCTTCGCTCCCTCCCTGCGCTGTTCCCCCGCCGGAGCCGCCGCGGCCGCCGGGCCTCTCCGGACACTCACCGACTGCGTCCACGCGGCGCAAGAACCGCTGGAAATCCGCCTCGGTGTCCTCGTCGCGCAGCATGGCCGGGGGACAGCGGAGGGAACGAGGGGACACCGGGGGACACCGGGGGACACCGGGGGACACCGGGGGACAGTAGCGGACAGCGGGACCCGCCGCAGCCGGGCCTCGAACCCGTGGCGCCGTTGCCGGGGAGACGCGGCTGCCGCCGCAGCCGCGGGTGGGCGGGGAGATGTAAATGAGGGGGCGGGGTCACGCGGAGGGGGGCGGGTTATGCAAATGAGGGGGTTTATGCAAACGAGCCGGCAATTTGGCGGGAAACCGGCAGGCACCGCCCGCGCGCTCCCGGCACAAAATCCCGGGATTATCCCGGCTGGAAAAGAGCTCCGACACCACCGAGCCCACTCTGTGACCCACCCCCACCCTGTCCCCAGCCCAGAGCACTGAGCGCCACGTCCAGGCCTTCCCTGGACGCCTCCAGGGATGGGCACTGCAAACCTCCCTGGGCAGCCCCTGCCGAGGCCTGAGCGCCCTTTCCATGGGGAAATTCCTGCTGATGTCCGGCCTGAAGCTTGCCCTGATTTTTATACCAGACTCGGCTTATTTTTCTTTTAAGGCCTCCCTGAAACGCTGTGGCTTTCCCGATCTTTGGGAGGCGGCGGCGATGGAAGCTGTCGGCCGCTGCACGGAGCTGCGCTGCCAAGGGATTGCCATTCCCGGCACATCCTCATCCCGGGAACGGCACATTCCACACGGAGCGCACCCGGCAGCACGAGGGCAGCTCACCCTGGGGCTGCTGCCGGTGAGATGGGAACTCACACCGCAGCCACATCCATCTGCCTCCGCTTCCACATCCCGCCTCGTCACACGGGAGATGAAATCCTGAGTGCCAGAGAGGTGCTGAGCTCCACAGGCAGCCAGAACCCCCGTCCCTTCCACCCCCTTGGCTGCAGGAACAGCCAGGATATCCCTTTTCCCCCCTCATGCACCAAGCCCCAACGATTCCCTTCCCTCCTCTCACTGCCGTCAGCTCTGCCCACACCACCCTCCATCCCCAAGAGGGTTTTTCCCCTCTAATGAAGCTGTTCCCAGCCCAGTGCCCAGTTAAAAACACCCACGAGGCCACAGCTGGGGCACTGGGATGCTCAGGAATTTGGGTTTTATTTGTTATCCCACAAAACCTGGGGGATAAAGCCACACCGTGCAGCAAATGTGCAGAGGGCAGAGACACCTTTAGTCTCTGAATACTTCAAAAAGCACTTAAAATGATGCTCTGAAGCACGTGCACAATGTTCACGTGCTTATATCTGATTAAAAGGCCAGCTAATTTTAATTTCTAGAAGGGATGAGAGAAAGAAGCAGCACAAAAATGTCCCTCCGCCTCCCTCCAGCCCCCCAGCCCCGCTCAGACTTACCCCAAATTCAGCCCAGCCTGGGGTAAAGGAGCCACACTCAGCCAAGGTGATGCTGCCAGTCAGGTGCCATGGCCTTAACAGAGGGAGAAATGAGGGAAAATGAAAATTAAATGGAAATTAAAAGGTCTGAGGGTTGAGGAAACGGCTGCAGAAATATAAAGATCTAATAAAGGATTTGTCAGTGGTTTTGCCACCGAGCACAACCCCAGCTCCAGGGGCAGCAAAATCCCTTTCCACTTCTGTGGGAGGAGAAGGAAGAAGCCCTGAGCTCCTCCAGGTTAAAAGGGTGCAGCAGGAAACCGGGCAAAGGCAGGGCACGGGTTCCATCCAGCTGGCACGGTGGACAGTGACCGGGGCATTCAGGGAACCCTGACCCAGAAAGGGCAACCCCAGAGCCTCTCCTTCAACCCCAGCCAGGGACTTCGGGTCAATTGATGCCTCCCAGTTGAAAGCAGTTGGTGTTTTTTATATCAAATGGTCGGGTAGTGACTAAAAAAGCTCTTTTTCAGTGAAGTGGAATCTTCTGTGTGAAAATCAACTCTGTTTTGCCTGAATTTGTGAAGATAAGACAACCCTCCCCTCCCTGTAATCCCCAGAGTAAAAAAATTAAAGTTGCCCATTTGGACAATTTTTAGCTGAAATTTAGAAAAAAATATCAAGACTTTTAAATGAATTAATTGAATAAATTAATTACATTCAAACCTCAGTTATCAAGTTCAGGCACCCAATTCAGGCTGAGCAGAGGACACCTGTTAACCCAACGCTCCACTCACGCTTTCCACAGCCAGGCAACAGAAAAGTGCCTTTTTTGTGGGGAAAAAGCTCCTCAGTAGCTGTGAAACTGCATTTTTGTGTTTGTTATCTCCAGGAAATCAGCAAATAAGTATAGAGGGACAAAGAAATCAACTCTGAAGTGCTGTTAGTGACACTCAGTTGGGATGAGGCAGCAGGACCAGGTGCTGGCCCTGGCAGAGCAGCTAAAGAAGGGCAGACTGCAGGCATCAGCTTTTTTTTTTTTTTTTTTTTTTTTTTTTTTTTTTTTTTTGTAATTTTTATTTGAACACAGTATTCTGACAGAATGCAAAGTCAAAATCCTCAGTTAGTATCAGTATTTACACCAGTGAGAATGGGGATAAAGGTGGAGTCGATGTTTCACTCGGTAAAAAGATTTTTTGTTTTTTTCTTTTTTTAACAAGATAGAAGGCCCCCAAAAGTAGGGAATGCTGGGGAAGGATGGCCATGGAGGGGCTGAGAACAACTACCAAAACAGCCTGGTGGTGAAAAATGTGGGGTTTGAAGGCTCCATAGAAAAGTGTGAAAAGAAAACTCCACTCTGGAAGCTGACGGGCGGGATGCACTATTGTCACCTGTACGAATGGTGCAGCACGAGATGGCAGCGCTCCTGGTGACACTGGGGAGGGACACGGAGCAGCCAGGGCAGTGCCACGGGCCCCAGCAGTGCCACCAGCCCCGGGGATGGACACACGGAGCAGCCAGGGCAGTGCCACCAACGTGGGGCTGGTCCCTGCCCGTGGGGACCCATCAAAGCTGTGAGGCCACTGCTGGCTGGGAACGGGCTACTTGGACATGAAATTGAATTAAATTGAATGATTCCCCCTCGAGGGCGATGTAAACCCACCACAGGTGTGGGGAGGGGTCATGGGAGCACTGAAAGGAGCTGCTGGACACTGCTCAGGGTTCCCTCCTGGCTCGGAGTGGGGCTCACTCCATCGGCCCCAAACCAGAGCTTTGGGATGGAAGGGACCTTAAAGCCCAGCCAGTGCCACTCCCAAAGTGCCACTGGGTGCTAGGCTGGGCTCTGAGCTGGTCACCTTTTGGGACAAAAACGCCAATCCAGGTGGGGCAGCTCCACCAGTTCCCACCCGGCAGGTGCTGGTGGAGGTCCTGGGGCAGGTTTTTGGGAGGGGTGCTGTGTTTCCTTCCAAGCTGCCCAGCTCTGTGTGTTCCAGCACACACAGGTGACAAAAGCAGCCAGAACTCGGCACAGAAGGGACAAACTGTGCTCACCCACGGGGATGAAGGCACCAGCGCTGCCCCCGCACTGCCCAGCTGTGGCAGGGCCACGGCTGCTCTTCATGGATTCATTTCTTTGGGGAAAAAGAAAGGAATCCTTGGGACCATGAGCCCAACTTGCCCAGGGCTCCATGGACACTGCTGTGATGGTCATGCAAGGGCTGGACTTGACACCAGGCTTGGCAACGAGGCCCCATCCTGCCCCAAAAGCCGCCCAGGACGGGCGGGGAGCCTCTGCCTGCACCTCCATCGCCCTCCCCGTGCACCCCAGGAGCTGAGGAAAACAAAATGCAAGAAACCCCACACTTAGCAAATGACAAGACCATTGTTTTTCACAGCTGGAAATGGTGTGATGCCACTGGAACAGACTGCATATTCCCAAGGAATACATGGATACAGCCTCCACACCCCCCTCATCCTTCTGGGAACGCCAGAGTCAGCTCGGGTTGCTTTTCTCATTTAAAGGCTTCTGCTCTTTGTAAGAGTTGTTCTCTTTCTGTTTTTTTTTTAAATGATTTTAATTCCTGAATATTTATTTTTTTTGTTTCTCAAATCTGAACTAGCGCTACACCTTCCACATCCAAACTATGTTGAAGCTTTTATTATTTCAATACTATGACAAAAAACACGGTTCACACTAAAATAGTCACGCACCCACAGTGCACAAGCTTGCAGATCTAAAGTAGAATTTAAAAAAAAAAAAGAAAACAAAAGGGAAAATAAAAATAAAAATAAAATTTAAAAAAAAAGGGAAATAAAACCCAAAACCCCAACAGGAGGAACATCTCTATACAATGGGCTGGTCTCTCCCTACATTCCTCTGCCTTCCTTCTGCTCAAAGCTCCTTTTCACCCCCAAATCTCAGTGTTGCTCCACGATTCCTGATAATAAATCCAATTAATCAGCTCTCCCACCCCTAAATCTGTGTTTCTCCATGATTCCTGATGATAAATCCCATTGATCAGCTCCCCCCATCCATCATTTAACCCAGGGGCTGCCTCACCCCCTTCCCCAGCTCTGCAGGGTGCCAGGGGACATCCCTGGCACCGAGTTCCAGCCCCTGCTCCCGACTGCAGGAGTTGGGTCCTGCAGGGCACAGACCCAGCACACAGGAGGGGATGGGATGCACCAGGAGGGTCCCTTGGGAGGGACCTCCAAGGATCACCTGGTGGAGCTGCACCTGCAGGAAGGGAAGGGGCTGGAATCTGCCCAGCGCCTTTGGGCAAAAACATCTTTGCTTTTATTTTGGCTTTTTTTTTTTAGGGTCAGAGGGCATGGTATTTACTGAAAGTGGTATTTTCTGAAAACTGGTATTTACTGAAACTTGAATTTACTGAAATTGGAGTAGTTTTCTGAAATGGGGATTTTCTGAAATCGGTGTTAACTGAAATTGGGATTCTCTGAAACTTATGTTTTCTGCAACTGGAATTTTCTGCCACTGGAATTTTCTGCCATGATCAGGAGGGATTGATTTGGTCACACACCTGAGCCCAGACCAGCCCAAACTGTACAACCTCCCTTGTGCTCCTCAGAGCTCCGGGAGGGTTCCGTGAAGGAAAGGGGAGAATGTCCTAAAAAAGCAGAGATGGTATTTCTCTTATGCAGTCAGGCCCAGGTCCAGCAAGGGACTTCAAACTAAATTTAAGCACAGAAGGATTTTCTCCAGCAATTCCCTCACCCCAAGCAGAGCCTGGGGATTGCTGGCTAAAGCCCTTGACTGGTGGCAAGTGGTTTGAACACCCCCACCCCCCAAAAAAACCCCAAACCAAACCCCAGCATTGCTTTTCTTCTTACTCCAGTAAGAAATAATAATAATAATAATAACAATAATAATAATAATAACAATAATTAAGAAAAGAGAAAAGGGGAAACGACTACTGTAAACATCCACGGTTGAAAATGTCTCCCTTTGCAAAGCAAGCATGCTGCTACCCTAGTGTCTACAGGACTGGATTTACTGAAAAACCAAAAAAAAAAAAACCAAAAAAAACAAAAAGAAGAAAAAAAGGCAGCTATTTTACACATCCATTTCAACACAACAAAAGTTAAAAAAATATCTGTCAATTGTAAACACTGGAAAGAACCCAAGTTGGCAAAACAAAACAAAACCAAAAATTGAACGTAAAATTTAAAAAGAAATGTAGAGTCTGAATACTGCAAATTGAAATACATCCCCCGAAGCTGCAATTTTGGCATTCTTCCTAAAAAATAGATAATAATAAACCCCAAATAAAGGTCTAACGTGGCGAGCAGGATTCAGTCACAAAGAGCTCGAGACACTTTGCATACTGACCAGATACAAGGTGAACAGAAATTATAACTTATTTATGAGGCTTTACATATTTCAAACTCGACTGAAAAGTATAAAAATAAATTGTGGACTTTGTTCTTTAAGCACCAGCTGTGCCCAGCAGCACAGTGGTTCTCTCTGCTATACTAACAAAGGAAACAACAGGGTCTCTTTTCATTTTTTTTTTTGTCTTTTTTTGTGGTTTTTTTTTGTGTCTAGGACTACTTGATTTTGAGCTTCCCAGCCACACTGCAACCAGCATTGCAATTTTTGCTTGTTTGAATATACACAGGGCCAGCTGAGCCCTGATTTGGTGACGGGTTTAACCCTGTTTTTAACATGTTTTACTTTTTCAAAGCAAGTGCACAACAAATAGAACCTTTCTAGAAATCTCAAAAAAACCAAGAAACAAAAATCAAAAAAACCCAAAAAAAAAAAAAAAAAACCAAACCAAAAACAGAAGAAGAGAGAAAAAAAAAAAGGAAAAAAGAGACATTCCCTCCCTCCCCCCATTTATGCATTTTCTGGTTGGTTGGTTGTTTTTCTCTTTTAAAAAAAGGCAACAGACACTAGAGGAATGAGATGGGTGTGTGGGTTGTGATTTCAATGCTCGGGTGAAGGTTTCTGCCGTCCCCTCTGCCGGTGCTGATCATGCTTTGCTCTCGTTCTCATTTGTTTGTGTGGCTTCGTTGGGCACCGTCTTCACTTCTGCGGGAGGGCTCTTCCTGTCCTGCACGGCGCCTTTGTCCTCTGCGGGCATTTTCCTGGGGAGAGGCAGCAAAGGGCACAGTTTAGAGGCACGGAAACACCGCCTGGGCCGAGCTAGCCACAGCGAGAGAGCGTCTGTCTGGAAACAAATCGCCCTGAGAGAGCAAAACCAGCATTTCCTGAGGCAGGACTAAGGAACACCAAGCTCAGCTCCCCCACCCTGGGTCATTTAGTTCTAGATTAACCTTTCTTTTGGCTTCTCCTGCCCTGGGTTGGCTCAGGGCTGAGCTGCAGGAGTGCAAAAAGGAGCAGCAGGACAAACTCACACAGCTGCAGAAGGATTTGGCTTTGGCACCCGAACTCCCTGCTCACACAGCCTGACACCTGAGCAGCAATCCCCTTTTTTGTGCTCCTACAGGAAGCCAGTCCTGAATTCCCCAGGATGCTGCAGGAAGGGGAACATGGAAGATGGGAATTCTGCCACAGCCATTTTCACAAGTGGGAGGGAGGTGACCACCCTGAGAGGTGACAACTGCCAGCCCAGGCAGTCCAACATCTGCAGCACAGCTGGGACCCTCCCCCAGCCCCCAGGTGCTGTTTTCACTCTCCTGCCCAACTCAGGGTGCTCCCTGTCTCAGCCAGGCTCACACTGCCCCAGCCTCCTCCTGCCAGCTTGGGGACAACTCCAGAGGCTCCAACGCTGTCACCTTTCCACAGGGCACTGGTTGCTGCCCAGCCTGACACTGAGTGAGTCCTGAAGCTGCTCTGACCTGCCAGGACATGGGATTTGGGGGGTTGTGCTCATTGACCTGCAGGACCTCAGCACTCTGAGGAAAGCTCTTCCTTTTACACCAAACTGGACTACTTCTGATCTCTTCCATGAAAGAGTAACCCAGGACAGAAAAAGCTGCACCAGAGCCTAAAGAGCAACACGTTTCTGATAAATCCCCAGCTCCCCTTCCTCTGCCTCCCTGGCACAGCCTACTCCTGCTCTCCTCCTGGCACCTTCCAAGCCAAGCCCTGTGGGCTCTCGGGTGAGTTAGTTGGCTCAGGAAACAGTGAGATTAGTCAAGAGAACACCCAACAGAGGACACAGCACAGCACCAGGGCACGAGGGACACAGCACACAACCAACACAAGAGTAAAGGCGGCCGTACTCGGTGCTTGCGGGCGCGGCGGGGGCAGAGCTGTCTGCAGCGGCAGCAGCAGGCTCGGGGGCTTGCCCACCAGCCCCGCTGGCAGCAGGAGGAGTAGCAGTGCCAAGAGCTGCAAAAACATCCTTTGCAAGATCAATGTCTGGTGGCTTGAAGGTCCCTTCGTCCATTTTAAAGTCCTCGTTCTGCGAGGGGTTGGCGGCGCTGCCCGAGGCAGCCTCGCTCTTCACGTTGCTCGGGTTCTTGGGGGTCTCTGCTGGACTCTTCACTGTGCTGGGCTGCACAGGCTCCTTCTCGGGGCTCTTGGCCACCTCCTGCTTGGGCTCTGAGGGAGCTGGAGGGCTCGTGAGGTTGGCAGGGCTGGGGGCGGCCGGCTTGTTCCCGGCTTTGGCGGCGTCGGCCACCGCGGTGCTGGGGCTGAGCACGGCCTGCCCCGGCAGGACACTTGAAGACAAATTACTGGTGGCCGGAGCAGAGCTGGGGGTATCGCTGAGATCAACAAGAGGGGCCACTTTGGGGGTGGAGGAGGGCGGCGATGCCGCCGAGGCGGCGGCCGCGCCTTTGGCCGGGGTGGCCTGGCCGGGGGCCGTGGCGTTGGCGTCGGGAGTGGCCGTGGCCGGCGGGGCAATGCTGGAGGTCAGCGTGGTGGTCTCGCTGGTGGGGCTGTTCTGGGCAGTGGCAAAGGTTTCAGTGATAGTGTCAGAGTTAGTGGTGCCCGTGGTGACAGAAGGCAGCATGTCCTCCACGGTGGCCGCAGTGTCGGCGGGGTGCCTGCGAGGGGGACACGGGGACGAGAGAGAGAGAGAGAAAGAGAGAGAGAGAGAGACAATGAAGCCCCGAAACGACAGCAGGGAGAGGGGGCAGAGAGGGAGAGTGAGGACAGCACACACACGGGACATGGAGAGGGACTCAGGAGCAGAGACTTGCAGAGGTCAGACATGCAAAGGGAGCGAGGCTGGGATGGCTGAGGATAATCAGGAAGAGAGAAAAAGCCAAGAGGACATGACCTGCAGGAATGGCTTGCTCGTGTGCAGCGTATGGGCTGAGGCAAATGGGATCCTGTCAGCTTGCAGAGACTCTTCTCTCCTCACCTAAAACTTTCCTCTCAGCCTCTGCCCCTGACCTCCCCAGGCAGCTCTCCGCCAACTCCCTGAGCCTGCAGCCCTGTGCCACCTGTCACCAACACCACACGGCCCCAGCGTGGGCCCCTGAACCCAACCCCTCACCTTGTCCCGTCCTGCTGCTGCAGGTTTGTCTGAAGGCCTGCACAGCCCTCATCAAACCTCAACTCCTTTTCTCCCACGCACATTAATGCAGACTCAGGCCCCAGTTCAGCTCTCAATTCTCTCTCAGAATGCTCGGCCTTGCCGTGACTCCACATCCAGGGCCCAGCTCCTGGGGAGGATCTCTCCCCATGGGTTCAGGCTCTCACCCAGCACTGCTGGGACAGGGTTCACGCAGGGCTCGCTGCCAGCTGGGGCTGATTTTGCTCTGGATCCTTTGCAGTGACCCTGGACAGCGCTGGACCTCCACACTGGACAGGCTGGCAGAGGAAACACTGCTTCCTTCCCCTTTCCCTTCCAGTGCTGGAAACAGGAGTCACTGAAGCTTGAGAGGAGGCACTTCCTCACTGGCATGTGGAGATTTTACCTTTCTTCCTCTCTTCCTGCCCTAACTCGTGTTCCTGAGGGATTAGGGCAGCTGAGGGCAATGCAGTGACCCTGTGCTAGGGCTGGCTAAGGCCACATACTCTGGCTCTGTCAGCGGGGTGGTCTCGTTGGGCTCCGTGTGCTTCCCCCCATCGTGGTTGGGGGTCCTCTCCTCCTCCGTCCGCACCTCCACGATGGGCTCCTTGGACTCATCCTTCCTGTAATGAGGGAATGGCATGGGGAGGGATGGGCTCCTCCTGCAAAGACAGGCTGCAAACGTCCACAGTGAGAGACACACGCGGGGCTGAGCGGGGAGCGCTCCTTGGGGTCACTCCTCCTTCCCCAGCACACAACTCCGGGGTGATGTCCAGCACTGGGCTGTCCAGCACTGAGGCCACCTATTTGATGGCTACCAACAGGAATGAGACAAAAAACCAGAGGAACAACTCCAGAAACACCTTCCTGGAAGCACAAAGCAAAACCCCAGCACCCTCCCCACAGAGATGAGGGCCCACAGCTTCCTGAGGCAGCTCCTTGTCCGTGAGCTGAGCACAGAGGGAGGGATGTGAGGGGCAGTACTCACGAGAAGGCCGCTTTCCCCTCCTCCATGTCCTTGCCCTTGGCCCCCGGGCCGGATTTGCCGCACAGGTTGACGGCGATGCACATGAGCAGCCCACACTTGTTCAGGAAGTAGCAGGTGACATCCACGGCCACCAGCAGCGCCACGAAGACCACCACGAGGATGCCAATGATGGCAGCAGTGCCCAGGCCTGAGGCAGGGCTAGTGCTGGCTTCAGAGACCAAGGGAGAGAAGAGAGAAGGCGCTCGGGTTAAACGCTGGGGGTATCAGGGCTCAGATTTGGCTGCACTTTAGTTGCTTTTAGGAAGGCCACCCTCTCTCTAGCAGCCCTGTGCAGTAACCAGTGCTTTTTCCTACAGACCATTTCCCTGAAAGGATGGGCCTGATGGGGCTTTTCCCACCCCTGTTGGAATAAAGCCTGAAGAGCAAACTGCAGAATCCTCTCCTGCTGTGCACACCCCCAGCAGGGCTCCTGCTTCCCACCTCCTCCTCCTCCTCCTCAAGAGGAAGGGCCAGAGTGGCTCTGGCACTGCCAGTCTGGCCCAAGAACCAGTGGAAGCAAAGCCCAGACTCTGCAGCAGGATTTTTCCTGGTGGGATACAAAACACTGGGCGATGCTCAGTGCTGGTGAGCCCCTGAGGTGGTGAAACTGAGATAAAGCCCTCCCTGGAGCTCAGGTGAGACCCAGCTCTCCAGAACGTGTTCACAGCTCCCCAGCCTCTCACTACCACAGCCCCTGGAGCCCCAAACCCTTGGAATCTTTGCTTTGCAGAACCCCCCAGCAAAGCCCCTTTATCACCTCAGCCCCATTTATGCCGACTGTGACAGGTGAAAAGCCCTTCCCAGGGCTCCAGACAGAGCCACACCCTCTGCCACGCATCTTTTTGTTTAAAAACAGGAGGCAGAGCACCCTTACCCTGGGGCAGAGAGGTGGTGTTTCATTTTGTGACCCCGAGATGGATCAAGGAATGCAGATTCCAGCAGGGTAAGTAGGGAAAAGCCACTCTGAGGCACCTGACTGTCACTGGGATCACGAGTCCAGCCCCTGGCCAGCAGAACACTGTCCCACAGCCCGGTCCCTGCCAGCAAACTGCACAATTACATGAATTAATCACCCTCCAATGCCTGCAGGGAGTGAGGAGGGCACGGATCTTCCCTCTTTGAATGTGTTCAGGATCCTTGCGTGGATCATTCCATAACTGACGTGCTGGGTCACACTCCCCATCCGCATCCCCTCTCTGGGCAGGGGCTCCTTGGCAGGCTCCGAAAGGAGAGCCAAGGGCAGCATCCCAGGCAGGATCACAGGATCAGAATTCCCTGGGTGCCTCCAGAGCTGGAGGGAACTGGAATTTTCCCATTCTGGAAAATTCCACTCACACCAGAGCCCTGCTCTTTGCTTCCTCTCCCCTCCCAGCTTTTCCAGGAGCTGTCAGCCCTGTCAGCCCCCAGACTCCTGCTGGGACAGCCACAGACCCCTCTGTTGCCCCAAACACCCAAGGAGAGCCCTGAGCAGGTACCACCCTCCCCTCCAGACCCTGCCCTGCTCCTCTGCCCCAGGAGGAGGAGGATGGAGGTGGTGAGAACCAGGGCAAGCCTGCAGAGGAATGTCCCTGTTTTTGTGCTATTCTGGGATTTTACACCTCAGGCAACGGAACTGGGCCAAGGTAATTGTCTGCAATTTGGGTTTCTAGGCTGGTAAGGGAGCCCTGTAATTTGCAGGAACTTTCAAACCTTCCAAGGACTGGCAATAAAGAGAAATAATACAAAAATCCTCCACGACCCCATGAACTCGGGAGGCTCTTGGTGCTGCCTTTCTTTTTCCTTGTAAAGGAATTTTGCTGTTGCTATAAAATGCAGGAATCATAGTGGGGATTATTCTTTTCACAGACTGTCCCATCTGATTAAATGAAATTGATCTACAAATACTTTGAAGAACCATTCCCTCCATCCTGTAGCTGGATTTATGTTGTATTTAATGAAACTAATATTTAGACATCCCTTAAGGGTTTGCTGGGGCCTAAAACAATTCTGTGTACAAAGGAAATGGATAAATAAATGGGCTGTGGAACAGCAGCTGCTCACACTGTGTGTATGAAATAATGTAATAAAAAGATGTTGGACATTTCTGACCTGATCCAGAGCACATCCAACCCTTCCATTAATCCCCTTCTGCCACTCTCAGGACTAAGAGGAATAACATTTCCACCGGTTAAATAAGGAAACACAAACCATTAAAGAACTTCTGGAGTCCTTAATTCTAAAGAAGTGAAGAATTTATTAATTACAAATGATATTTTCCAATGGAAAATGAGCTTCCTGCAAGACTGGCTTTTCTAATCACCCTCATTTACAGCGCGCAGTAAAATCACCCATCAGTTTTACTCTTGGTACAGAAACTGCCCTGTCAGAGAGAGCTCAGCTGTGGCTTCCTAGTGGGGTCTCAGCTAGAGAATGTTCAGGCACAGAGACAAAAAGGGATGGAGAGAAGCAGGGGGGACTCCAGGCATTTCAAAGGTCCTACAGGATTTGGCAAAAGAAAGAAGAAGGAACAAAACAAATAAAAATCCATTTGGTGCACCCAGAAACAAAACCCAGGGGAGAAGCTCTTTGTTCTCAGTGGATGCCAGCAGCTTTCATTTGCACACATTTAAGTTTCCTTTGCACGAGGTTTTACAGAGCTGTTCCCTCACACACTCCCCAGCTCACGGTGGGGAAAAGGACCCTTCTGTCCCAGTGCCACCCGCTCTGCCAGCGACACAAACCCAGGTTTCACCATCTGGGCTTGTTCCCAGGAGCACACAGCAGCCTGGGGAGCTTTCCCTCAGGACAGGGCAATGGGGATTTCCCAAACTCCTGCTGGACTCTGACCTCAGAGCTCCTCCAAGCTCTGTTGTTTTCCCACGACTGACTCCCTTCCCAGGGATGAAAAAGGGAATATCAGGGTATCATGGAATGGTTTGGGGTGGAAGGGACCTTACAGCCCATCCAGTGCCACCCCTGCCAGGGCAGGGACACCTCCCACTGTCCCAGGCTGCTCCAAGCCCCAATGTCCAGCCTGGCCTTGGACACTGCCAGGGATCCAGGGGCAGCCACAGCTGCTCTGGGAATTCCATCCCAGCCCCTCCCCACCTTCACAGGGAAGAATTCCTTCCCAAGATCCCATCTAACCCTGCCCTCTGGCAGTTTGAAGCCATTCCCCCTGCCCTGTCCCTCCATCCTTTGTAAATAATCCCTCTCTGTTTTTCCTGTCAGCTCCTTCAGGTCCTGGAAGGGGCATTTAGGTCACCCCAAAGCTTCTCTTCTTCTTCTGAACACAAAGAGTGACAACAAAATCCTCTTTTCTGGAGTAAACCAACTCTGCCCCAGCTGCACCCCCCCTCCAGCAGCTCCAAGACGCAGGAGAACTTGTATTTAAAACCTTTTAGGTAAAACCTTCTGCTTATCCCCCAGAACCTTGGACGTGCAGACACCTGCAGCTGCTCCTGGTGGAGCAGGACATTCCCAAACATTCCTGTCCATGAAAGCAGCCAAACAATGCTCTGACCAACAACTCAGAGAACATGGAGGGACTTCAACAAACTGTGGGAATCCTGCAGACCCTGCAAGGCTCTGCAGCCCCTCACCCACACGTGGGAACTGCCCGTGCCCGTGGCATGAAAACCCCAGGGTTTGAGCATCTTCTGCTTCCAGGCCTGAATCTCTGCCTCCTCTCTGAGCTAACTTTTCTAAAAACTCTTTTTAAATTTTATTTTACTCACATCAAAGCCTGGGACCTTGAACATGGGATCCCCAAGGGTCTGACAGATCTCTGGTATCTGTGGTGTTACAAATCTGCACAAATTTGTGGTTAAAAAAACCCAGTTCTGCTCCTTATTTTCACAAACAGAAGGAAGCACTTCTTGAGTGTATTCCACGCTGCTGGGCTCCTGTTTGCTGGTGGGTATGGCATTAATGTCAGCCACATAAATGATGTCTCAGCTGCTTGTCAGGGCTCTGCCACAGAGAATCCTCCCCTGCCCTAAACCCCTCTCCTGGGGCAGAAGCACCTCCACAGGTGCTGCTCTCTCTCCACACCACGCTGTGCAAAGTTATAAAGGTAATTTTAATAACTGTGATTTTGGTGAGAAACATCTCAGCCTCAGGCACTGACCTCCCACTGTGGATAAGGGGAAATCCACAAAAAGCTGATCCCAGATCTACAGATGAACTCAATGAGTCCAGTTAGAGGGGAAATCACACCATTTTTTAGTGTTAGGATTATCTTGCTGCACTTCAGTAAACTGCAAAGCTCTAACAAAGTGTCTACACTCTACAACACTGGAAATGAAGGGTTCTTGTAAAAAAAAAAAAAGAAATCCACAGGTTTTTGTGTGTGACACCTGCACCAAGTTTTCATTTACAATTCAGACAGAAAAGTTCACAACTCATAAGGAACAAGATCTGAACAAACACAGCAGAGCATAAAAGGCAGAGTCAGACACGAGTGAGGGCAGGATTTGGTTTGTCCCTGGGAGAATTTTGTCAGGAAGATGAACCCCACCCAGCTGAGAGGGTTTGAGACCGTCTGGACAGACACTTCAACAAGGGAGAGACCCCAGATTTTAGGAGAGCATCAGAGGGGATGGATTTCCTATCACAAAGAATTCAGTGGGGTTGTTGTTGCTGGGTTGTTTTTTGTGGTTTTTTGGTGTGGGGTTTTTTTTTTGGGGGGGTGGGGAGTTCTGGTTGGTTTTTTTTAAGAACCAAAGAAAAAAAAATCATCTGAAGTTTGCTCAAGGAAATTCCCAGAATTTGCTAACAAAGATGGTTCTACTGCAGTTTAGACCATGGGTTAATCCTGTCACACGCACAGTTCACCAGAAATATTATTAAGGATCAGTAATAATAATTTTGCTGGTCAGGTAACTCGATCCAAGCTAAGATTTTCTGTTAGAACAGCAAGGAAAGGGATCTCTCTGTGATAACACAGCAGTGGAAAACCAGGGAATGTTAGAAAAGCATTGGAAATTTGTGTGTCCATGGGCTGTGTCTGCCCAGCTCCACTGTGGGCCAGGAGGAATCTGCACACGAGGGAGTGACAAGGACTCGACCACGAGAAGAAGGAAAAGCAGCAATGCCCCCAGTGTGATTCCCAGCAGATGTTTATAGTCAGAGCAGCACAGCAGGAAAACCTTCCAGACATTTGAATCCACATGCAAAAGCCCCCAGAGACATCTGGGCAATCAGCAGGATGGTCTCTGACAAATCTTCTCTTTCTTTTTACAGTCTGTGGGTTTGGGTTTGTGGATGGGGCCTCCTTTTGCACAAGATCAGCACCAGATGTGCAGAGAAATCAGTAAAAAGCAGGATCTTAAAGGCTTTCAGCATTGCACCTTCCTTTGATGAAAACAGCAAGCAAACAACACCAAAAAAAAAAAAAAATCTTTCTTTCCATCCGTTTAAAAGGGCAAATTCATTACAAGTAACAAAAAAAATGTTAAAGAGAAAAAACTTGGCTTAAACCTTTTTTCCTTGTTACAAAATACTGACTCTTTCAAATTAAACATTTTTTTTAAAGTGTTCTGTGTTTGTTTCTCTTTTTTTTTTTTTTTGTCTGAACTGACACGATCCTCTGAAGCAAAATTATCTCCTTTCACACCTTGCTGGGACCCAGGCCTTCCCAAGCAAATATTGCTTTATTTGACTTTTTTTTAAGTTTCTAACAGAGCAAAAGCAGAGTCACTGCAGAAAGAAGCAATGAGACAAAGGAGGACGATGCTGATGGACTTCCCAAGGTCGCTGCAGGTGCCAGACAGTGGTTCCCAGGAGGGGGGGATATGGTTGTTTTAAAAACAAATTTGGTGCATGTGGCAAGCGTGGATGTTTCCCGTGAGATCCAAGGTGACCATGGATGACAGACATAGGAAAGGAGTCAGGGGGAAAAGGGAGAGGGGAGGGAAAGAAAGGAAGAGAGGAAGAAAAAAAAGAAAGAAAGAGAGAGAGAGAGAGAGAGAAAGAGAGAGAAAAATAGATAAAAAAAATTAGGTCATAAATACAGAAAACATAAGAATCAAAGGTTTATTTAATCTCGTAAATTAAAATGGCTCAGGGTTCCAGGAGCAGCACGTTCACCACAAAAGGGTCAGAAGCTCAGCAAAGCCCAAAGCTGCAGAGCAGGGTCCAAGGCAGGGCAGGTGGGGTTTGCAAGCAAATGAGATTAAAAATGATGGCACAGAAGGGGCTCAGCGAGAAACACAGGGAAATGGGGGGCTGTGTGTGAGGGGACAACGCTGCCTTCACACAGGGAGAACAGGGAAACAAGAACAGCTTTGGTGCAGCAGAGAATGCACCTGCCTGTCCAAGCCCTTCCCCAAAGCTTGGATAACAGATCCACATCATCCTGAGGGAGCACCACGGTCTCAGGAACGCTCTGACTTTGCCATTCAGCCTCCCAGCTGCTTGGGAACTACTCCAATGCCAGGATGATTATTATTATTTCTGAAAATAACACCCTTATCCTTCCAGCCACCCTGAGGCCTCTGCACAGGTGAGGGGAACCAAGGACTCTACACAATAAATGCACATTTTACTGCAGGGAATCCCTGGTTATTGCTGTCAGGCACAGCACTGGCTCCAACCCCTGCACAGCTCATTTTGAGACAAAACCACAGAAATGCCACAAAACAACAAGGAAAGGAACACACAGAGCCTCTTCCTGCCACAGTTTGGCAGGAAAAAAAAAAACCTGTGGGGCTGCACAGCAGAGAAAAAACCAACCTGTCCCTGGAAATATTTTCCTCAGTGTTATCAGTGTGGGGATCAGGGAACACCTTGGAAGGCCAAAATGACAAAAACCCTGGAGAAAGAGTCACAAACCCAGCAGTGACCATGTCACTGCACACGGACACAGCACTTTCTGAGGAGCAGCTGAATTCCAGCTGCTGGGGCAACCCTGCATTCCCCAAAACTGCTTTTCCAAGGGCAACACTGGAGCAGCAGCCTCAGATCCCGGCTCCTCCTGTGCCTCACACCAAGCTAAGCAAGGAATAACTTCAGAGAGGCCAGGGAAGTTTCACCTGTGATAACCAACTGGGGTTTGCCCCATTTTTAGAGGGTTCCTGCACATGTTACAACTGGATTTAAAGGGCTCAGAGGGGGAGCAAGGATCAGAGCTGTTGGAAATGAGAATCACAGAGTGAGTTGCTTAATGAGTTACTGAGGGTGCTTCCACCCGGAACTACGCCCTGTTCAAGCACCCCTCAGTCTCTCCTTTGCCCCATCTCCCTCCTCCTCACTGCCAGTCCCACTTCTCCAGCCCAAAGTCACCCATTTCTGTGCTCAACAATGTGCTCTGCCTCGGCCAAGGGGGATTTCAGCATTGCCATGAGGTCTGAGCTGTTTCCTTCAGCCAGGGAACGGGCACAGGGGAGCAGGGCAGGGACTGAATTCTCAGGGAAAAACTGAAGGAAACTCTCTGGTTTCAAGGAAAAACATGAGACAGAATGAAATCAAGTAAACCCCCTCAGTATGGGCTGTCAGCACCAACCCTGGGGGTGCAGGGAGGACTTGACTCAGCATCCCTCTGTCTTTAACCACCACAACTTTAATTTATAGCTACTTCAGCAATCCCCTCCTCAGGTTCTGGTTGCTTTGTGTGGGTTCCCCCCTTCCCTTTTTTAAATGCCCACATGTAGAAAAGAAATCCTAACTGTCCTTTCAACAGGTTGTCACAAACTGCTCGATTCCAGTTTCTCAGCCAAGAATTCTGCTCGCTTTTCAAGCACACTAATAAGTACAGTCTGTCTTAAGAGCTTCCAGCAGCACCCTAAAGCTTTTGAGTTCTTTTTCCCTAATGCCCTCCCCAACATGAAAGTGTCGCTGTTTGAAAATTACTGTCATTTGGTAATTTGAATCGAAAAACGCTCCGAGAAAGATTTTCACTGCCTCCTCTTCCAACTGCCAGCAAACTCCTGGTGCCTTTATTCCACCAAAGATGGACAAACAAGCAGGAAGGGAGATCTGGGAGGGAAATCTGCCTTGTGAAAAGCACCACCCTGCAGAGCTGAAAGGTCTATTTGAGTTTAAAGCGGGAATTTCGCTTTCTGCTCTCAGGAAGCTTCTCCTACCTGCTGCTCTTCCCACCTGACACAACGAGCCAGCACCCCCTGGGAACAGCAAGGCAGGGATTTGCCAGGGAGCGCTCCCACCAACGCCGTACATGCCTGCCACAGGTATGTACACAGCCAGACCCCTCAGCTTTGGATGGGGGAACCAACCATGAGAGAATGGGCTTCAAGCAAGCGAGCTGTCAGGGTTACTGGGGCACATTAGGGGCGGCTCTGTGGCATTAATGGGCAGCAGAGTCCACGGGAGAGGCGGAGCAGCAGTACCTGGGATGACGGTGGGCTGGGCCGAGGTGCGGAAGGCGTAGTGGGCTGGCTTGGACTTGCCCTGCTGGTTCTCAGCGATCACGTACACCTCGTAGTCAGCGTTCCAGTCCAGAGACTTCAGCATCACGTGGTCGCTGCCCGACGGCAGCCGGATCTCCGGCTTCCACTCCGAGGAGTGCTTCTGCAGGGAGGGCACAGGGACGGCGTCAGGAGCAGCCCAGGGCTCGGCAGCAGCGTCACCCCACACAGACACCCCGAGGGTGGCACCCGAGGGGTGCCAGCGACGGGCCAGGCTCTGCCCAGCGTCACGGGCCAGGCTCTGCCCAGCGTCACGGGCCGTGAAGTAAAACACAGCAAGTTCTGCCTCAACAGGAGGCAGGGTTTCTTTCCATGGAACAGGCACCCAGGGAATGTTGCCCTCTCTGGAGACATCCCAAACCCACCTGCACGTGTCCAGCTTTGGCACGGGGCTGGGCTGGGTGACCTCCAGAGCTCCCTCCAACCCCAACTATTCTGGGATTCAGTGAAACCATCACAGGCTGCTGGCTCTGAGTGGAGAATGAGATGCCAAAGCAGCCTCTCTCCTGCTCAGAATCCTGTTTTCTTCCTCACTTCCTCCTCTCATCTTTGCCCCATCAGTAAACTTTTTTCAGAGGGCAAAAGCTGCAACTTCTGTTCCTCTCCCCCCTGCAGAAGTGCTCTTTCACATCTCAGCACGTCAAATTTAAACCATCTGAGTGACAGAGATTTCTTTCTTCAATTCACCCCCTCCAAGAGCCCAGTGAGCCCGGAGCAGCCTGGGCTGTGCCACTGATGCCTTTTCCTGGTCTTAAAATCAAGAGTCACACACGGTTAGAAGGGGAAAAGGGATTTTACCTTGGTATTTATTTTAAGGATCCTCAGGTGCACACATCCAGGTCATATGCACCGAGATGCATCCCGCCAAATGCCCACCCCAAAAGATTGGGTAGAACATTAGAGGTGTTACTAATTAGCAGATCTATCAAAGATTCCCCAATGAGAGGCTTGAGTGAGCCCCCCTCCCCAAGGAACCTTCCCCTGGATGGCTCTATCTTGGTTTACAGAATGTGTTCTGGAGAGGACCTTGGGCTCTGGGGCACACTGATCCCTGGCTACGAAGCTTCTAAAATGTTGAGTCTCTCAGCTTGACAAACAAGTCCAAGAATGTAGGGAAAAAGCACTGAGAATACAGAAGTTGTAAAAGGTATAACAGGGGTATAAAAGAAAAGGCAAAAATCTTCATGGCATCACCGCACTTACAGCTTTGTACTTGATCAGGTAGTGCCTGATGGGGGAGCCACCATCGTCCTGCTTGATGACGTTCACTTTGATGGAGTTTCCATCCTCTCCTATGTGCCCTTCCAGCTTGGGGGCGCTGGGTTCCCCTGCAACAACGGGGATTCAGCGTTATTTGTGTAAAAACAAAGTATTATCAAGGAAAAAGTACGCAGCAAAATCAGAAAAATGCTTCATTATCCTCGGTTCAGGGTACCAGCTGACCCACAGAGGACACCGTGTGTTTGGGGTACAAATATTTGCCACGCCCAAGGATTTCTTGCATTTGCACAACACCGAATCTCCGTTTTTGTGTGTGCTGGAATGGAGTCAAAGAGATCTCACCCTCCCCCAAGAACATCCCCAAGCAGTGACCAATTCCTCGCTGCCTCTGTTGCAAGAACTGCTGTGAAACACCTGGCAAACATCAAGAAGGGCTCTGTGGCTGCTCCTGTGGGCTGGGGATGTAAAGAGCATCACTGAAAAGGACCTTGTGCCTCTCACACAGACCCAGGTCTGCACTCTGAATTTGTTTAGGGGTTCTGGAGTTGCTGCACCAGAGACTCACTTAAATGAGGGTGAAAACACTGAGCAGAACCCCAGAGCACATCCTGTCACTCAGCCTGCACTGGTGGAACTCCAGTGGGTACTGGAGAGAGCTGGACCCCTTCACTCTTCTGGAATAACCATTTTTAGGAGAAAAAAAGCTATCATTTCCCAAACTGCACCCCTGCCATCAGCAGGAAATGGAAATGTCCCTTCCTTCTGTAGGGCACACTGATTTACAGCCCCATCCCTGCAACCCACAGCTCCCAAACTGCTTCTCCTACTCAATTCCTCCACACCACGGGAGGATCCCAATCCCACCTTGCACCTCTGCTAAAAATGCCAAGTACAGAAGGTCTGATTCCGTATTTACACCCCCTGGATTTGTGTCCAGCTACTCATGGGCAGCACAGGCATTCCTGAGTGGCCAGAGGAAGATGCATCCTCCAACATCCCTCAGAAGTTCATCTTCAGAAGGAATTTGAAGCCCTTTCCCCGCCCTCCTCCCTTTCAAAGGAGTATGAGCACAATTTTTTGGTGAAATACCAATGGGAAAACTGCGAGACCTGGGCTGAAAGTGTGATTTAAGATGCATTCCCTTTCCTTGCACTGTTCCAAGAAGGGAATCAATCACACTCCAGGAGAGTGGGACACACACATTTGTGTTTCACAACACAGCAGCTCCTCTGACGGATGTAGAGAGGCAACACTCCTTTTTTCCAGGTTATATTTTTGCTTTTCCAAATCCTTTCCTTGCCTTTATCCCCATCACAAGGCTCCCACACACCCCCTGGACATTCCAGATGTGGATTCCACCCTGGGACAGCTTTCTTAGTGTACACTGAACATAAAAAGGTGACACAGGGCTGGTTTAAGGCACAAATAAACAGGAAAGCTTCATCCTCAGCTGGCCATACTGAACATATCAGTTAAACAAGCAATTACATTTTTACCCTCAATCCCAAAAGACAAACAGCACCACAAGTCCCTGCTTTTGACTGTGGAGTTGACTGGAAGGAGCTATTCTGCACTAACTGTGTTGTGGTTAGGCACTGATAATTCACAGATCCCAGCAGCAAATGCCTGGTTCTGTCACTTTGTGCCCCACAGCAGCTCCCAGAACAGGCAGGGGCACTCCTGGCTGCTGCCCTGGGTGAACCCTGAGCCACCCGAGACCCCCTGAGCAGCAGTGCTGAATTCCTGCCATATTTGTGGCAGATGGACAGAACAAGACCAGCATCTCCTTGGTCCCCTCTAGCTCCGAGATAATTAGTAATGAGTACAGAGATTTTGAAGTGCTAAGGGAACACTGCACTTGCAGAATCTGACCTTTTATCCAACACAGGCTGGATTTTTTTTCCCAGTGATTGAGCACCAAGACTAATAGGAACACCCTTTGGAAAGATGCTTATTTTTGATTTTAAATGTCAGAGATGCTGCTGTACTTTAGACACAGCCATTCCCGTGATTAATTACTTGCTTTGCCGAAACTTTTCTTACCTTTTCTTCACTCTGAATTACCTAATTTCTAGCTCCTGATTCACTCCTTCCTCCCCCAATACTTTAAATTCATTTCTGCTTTGAGAAACACTTCTCTTCAAATAAAAGAATACTCCTAAGGGCTGAAAACCAACAGGTGGAGCAGTGCAAGCCCTGGTAAAGAACAGCTTTCTCTCCGTAAATACACGTTTATTTAATTTATCTCAAGCAGGTGGATGCAATCCAGACACAGGGCTGTAAAATTAAAACTGGGTTAGTGTGTCAAACAGAGGAGGAAGAAGTTTAGTGGGAAAAGTTTAGTCCAGCAGAATCAGCAACCCTATAATGAGTGAAAATGTGAGTAGCTGAAGAGAGAAGGTGGTCAGCAGCAGGTTAGAGAAGGGACTCATGCTCAGCCATGCATCCTCCCTGCAGCACGGGGCTGCAAAGCAAACCAGCATTACAGGGGTGCTTCATGCCAGGGCAGCTCCCGTTCACACACGGCAGAAATCAGCCTGTCCCACCCTCCTCAGAGCCTTTAAAACAGGGCAATCCTTTAAGGACCCCACATGATGCTGCTGCTGCTTGGCTGGCTGAGAGCCAGCAGCTCCACAGAGTCCAGATTTCCCCTGTATAATCCTCAAATATCTGATTAAAATCCTCTCTGCGCAGGAGGGGTGCAGGACCTTGTGCTCCCAGTGACAACGCCGAGGGACTCGGGCTGAGCCACGCTCAAACTTCACCCCCAGGACACTCAGCAAAGGACAAAAGGCCCCCAGCAGGTGCTTTACCTGTGGAGAAGCTCTGCCTTCCTTCCCAGCAGCCAGGTTTAACTCACAGGAAGGCAGCAGCCTTTGCTGGGAATCCAGGACAGCCCATCCCTGCAGTGTCCCTGCCAGGGCTCACAATCCAGGGGGAGCTCAGCCATCCCCTCCCTGGGCTCCAAATGAACTCAGGGTGAGTCTGATCAGTGAAATAAGGACTTTTCTCCAGGCTCCCAAAGCCTGAATGGCTTCCCAAACCTGCTGGTGAGAGGGGAGCTGAGGGCAGTGCTCTGAGCCACTACATTTCCAATTTATTTTTCATCCACTCCCTGCTAAGCCATTAGCACCAATCCTCTCCTGCTGCAGGGAAGCAGGAAATGTTTCCTGGTATCATCTCAACCCTTTGGTTTCTCTTCAGTGCTTCCTTGCCCTAACACTGGTCTGTTGGATTTCACAAGTTCTTGTTTTTATTACGTTTTTCAGAGGGTGCCACAAGCACCGGGCGTGGGTACAACCTGAGGTGGGGAGAGAAGAGAATATGAAAAATCTGCACTTTAAACTGAGCTTAAACCCTTGCCCAGCTGGCAGCAAGGAAAGGTCCTGCATCCTCCCTGCGCTCAGAGAGGAGAATTGGCAATTTTGGCAGCAGAGGAATGAGGAAAGGGCTGATTTCTGCAATCTTTGAGCACCACGTAAACAGGACTGGGAACAGACACCAGGGAGAGCCTCCACAAGGGGCAAAACCACCGAGAAAGAACAGGCTGGGGGTCGGGGGGCACACGAGGGAAGCAAACAGCAGCAGCAGAAATAAGAACAAAACCAGAACGTGCAGAAACGAGACAGCCACGTCTCCCATCCTCCTGGAATTCCACCAGAGGGAAGAGACCGGGGACAGGGTCCTTCTGTGCATGCAGTCATGTGGGAAGGTTACTGGTGTTAGTTTTGTTTTCCTGGCAAACCCCAGCCTAAATCCTTTCCTGGGGGTGGTTCCAGACAAAAAGGTGATTCCAGAACTCCTGGATTGTAAAAATCCAATTGCTGCCTGATTCTCACAGTTCCTTGTTTGGCTGGGGCAGCAGAAAAGCAGGAGCTTCCCTCCCTCCCTCCGCCGAGATTGTGCACAGAGTGAAGCTGTAAAAATCACAACGCTGCAGGAATTGTTCTTCACCACCCCACACTTTGCTGGAGACTGATCCCATCTCCAGGAAGTGCCAGGGTCAATCATTTGCTTCTTGATTTGATGAGGATCAGCAGCTCCTGCGAGCTGAGCTCAGGTTCAACTCTTGCCAGGCTCCCAGAGACTCCGTGGGAGGAACGAGGGGCTCTGGCAGGAAAAGTGCAGCAGCACCTCTGATGTGAACTGCGTGAGCTCTGGCTCCCAGCAGGAACTCTGTGTGTGCTATTCTACAGTATTTGTATGTAGCATTTTATATAGGGTATTTTATAATAGCATGTTATATAGAGTATTTTATAATACAGCTCTCATCCTAGCTATGCTTAAGTTTCACTCACAATAAAAAGAAGATTATTTCTTAAATCAAATTGTGACACGCTTCCCAATAACCAGATTTCATAAGGAATTCAGGATTATTTTGGAAGGCTATTAAACATGTACAGTGTGGATGTGTGCACATATCCCTCTGTAAATGTGTGTTTTATAGGGTCAAAATGCTGCTAAAGCAACAGGAGAGAGGGTGCTCCCAGGATCTGAGCCCTAACCTCCCGTCAAATTCGAGTCTGCGGTTGGTACCCTGAGAGGCAAAAGGATTTTGGCCTTTGGTGTTCATTCCAGAGGTTTTTTAGCACCATCCTAGGACAGTTCCTTGCAGGACTCTGAGAATGCAGAAGCAAATGACTGAGCCAAGTGATTTTTTGGGGTTTTTCTTCTGTTTTCCCTGCAAGTTTTTTCCAGCTCAGTGCAGCAGCCTGAAGTCGAGTTCTTCCCATGCAGACAGTGACGAGCAACTCCTCCAAAAAGGCTCGGTGGGAAAGGAATTTTTTTTTTGGAATTTGGAGATCCCGGAGGGGAATCCTCACCCCAAAAATCTAGGCAACCAATCAGAACAAAGTATTTTACCTTCTGTTCACCAGCGAGGACGACATCATCAGCACCATGCAAGCCACATGACAAATTCACATGATACGCACGCACATGAGTTTGGTTGAAAGGAAAGTGGAGGAGGTCACATGGAAAATACAAAAAAATTAAAAAACTGATGTAAACAATGGGCAAGGGAAAAAAATCCACAACAGAATTACAGAGTAAATAAAAATAGGAGCAAAATTAAATTAGCCAGCATATATCAGAAACACCGGGGGGGACAGTAAAACCGCCTGGAAAATAAGAATATTAAACCACAGCAAGCACTGAGTTATAGCCTTGTGTTAGGCACAGCTGCGTCACTGCTTAGTCATACAAAGAACAAAAGGAACTAAAATCACTGTAGTGTGTGCCAGGACTGCTGGAGGAATCCACAAAACTGCTGGGAAGAAAAAGGGAATATTGTTATTCTGGGGCAGCGGAGGCAAAAGGGTCAAAATCAGCCCAAAACGAGGACAAACCTTGGCACCCCACACTGGTGTGCCCTCCCTCTGCAGCACAAATGTGCTCCTAAACAACAACAACAACAACAACAACAACTGCAAAGGAGAAAATCCTGCTGAGGGTGACCATTGCCAAGGACAGATTTCCATCCAGGAGCTGCGGCTGGACTGGGGTCAGTGGGGGCCACCCAGCAGTGACACCGAGGGGTTGGGGTGTGCAGGGGGGCTCTGCCAGCCAGGACAGGGCAATCCATCACCAACAGGGCCCAAGGAAGGCAGCAGCTGCTGGGAGAGATGGAGGAGTGCAGGGAGAGTGGCAGGGAATGAGGAAAAATCAGCTGCCAGCTCGGAGCAGAGCACTGAGCCCAAGCTCTGCTCCCCTTCCCAAATCACTTCATAACTCGCATTTCTCATGCTCGTGCCTCTGTCTCATCCTAATGAGGCTACTCCACAGTGCTCTGGTAGTTCCCTGTTAATTTGATGTATAGAGAATTAAACCCTTAATCTTTTGGGTGCTTGTCTCTGACAAGATTAAGGACAGACCATTAGCGGGGAAAAAACTGATGGCACAGAATGTAAAATCCATTTGTTACAGCCAAGCTCTCAATCCATTCTCTTTGAACACAGGCTCACAGAACTCTGGGCACTGTGAAGGAGGGAGGTTTAAGAGTTACTGTGAGATTGCCTGCAAGGAAAATCAGTGTCTTCTGGTCTGGAAGAAACATCTCCCAAACCCCAGTAAGCTCAGCGTAACCTGAGATTTCAAAACAGACAAGAGAGGCTGCCTGAACTCATGAGAGGAAGCTTTAGGTAAAGACCAAGGGCAGAATTTGCAGCATAAATAGAATAAAATGGCTTGGATTGGAAAGAACCTTAAAGATTATCCAGTCCTGGGCAGGGGCACTTTCCACTATCCCAGGTTGCTCCAAGCCCCGTCCAACCTGAAAAAAAATCCCCGTTTTCAAGTGAGCTCAACCATTGCAAGGCAAAACAGATCCCAGAGTGGAGAGAGCTGCAAGGAAAACATCAAAACTGGTACAGAACTATTTACTGGAGCAACCTCAGAGGGTTAAATCCAAGCAGCCACATTCCCAAACCTCCTCCGTGCCTACAGACATCTCCCACACGCCACTGATCCCACCAAGCCCGAGCCCCAATAATGCAGTGAAGAAAACTCTGCAGCCTCATTAGGTTTCTGTCCCTGCCTCTGGTGCCACAGAGCAGCTCTCATTTCCTAATTGCTCCTGGTTTCATTCACTGAACTCCCGAGGTGAGGCAAGGGGAGAGCACAGATCACTCACAGCAGCAGCAGTAATTAAATGATGCAGAGCCAGAGGAGCAGCTGCCCCATGCCAGTGCCCTTCCTCTGCTGTTGAATTTCACATTTTCACAGGCTGCAGCACAACCCAGCATACCAATGTGGGCACTGTCTGCATAAATGCAGTGAATACACAAATAACAGCCCTGCTCCTGCTCAGAGCAGAGCCTGAACTTCAGTGCAGGTGAAAAGAGAAACTTTCACCCTCAAAAAGCCAACACCCCTCCTCCTCCTCCCCACACAGCCCCCACAGCAAAAAACTGTGGAAAATGTTTATCAGTAATTAGCTCTTAGGATCTTTTCTGGGCAAAGATTTTTTTTTTTTTTTTAAGGAACAAAATGTTCTGTAAAACATGAACCCAACGTTTTCCCTCCAAGGGAAGCTGTCTCCAGCCCACACATAAACAGCCAGGAGGAGTCTCTGCCTTCTAAGGAGTAAAGAATGATTAGCAGCCCCTGCCCTTTGTCCTCTCCAGCCCATCCTCCAAGTCCGACAGGAATTAAAAGGTCTCTTCAGCACCTGAGTGTGTCAGGGATTGGGGTTTGGCACTTTATAAATAAAAATTGCTGCACAAGGAACACGCTGGCTGTGGGCACTAGCAGACACAGGACATGTAAAGCCACATGTAAGACCATGAAACGTGCCAGTCATAAATGCAGCATTAATTATAATTAATTATAAATTCCTGTGACTGGCCATACTCTCCTCTCCCTCCATCCCAACCCCCAGAATCATCCCACACTTCATGCTTTTAGTGTTTTCCATTCAGAAGCAATGAACCATTTCTAACCCCCTTAGGTAAATACCTCAGTGACCTCTGATTCCCACAAACACACTCTTTATTATTGCAAATTCCAAACACACACATGCACCAGGTAAACTCAGATCTTCCTTAGATGTTTTTCTTCTTCTTCCTTGACCACCCAACCAACGAGTGAGTCTGAATCCAGTTCCCACCTCAGCCTGGGATTCCTTGGGAGGTCTGAGACCTCTTTTAAGGCAAGCAGGGCACTGGGGCTAAGCTGGGATCTCTCCTGCAGGATATTCTACCTCCTCATTTGCATCTTCTTCCAGCCTCCAATATCCCTAATTTTAATACCAACTGTATCTCCCTATATTCAAAGCAAACAGAGCGAGGCAGGGCAGCAAGGAAATTATTTCATCCACATCCCTTTTGCAAAGGCAGCTTTATCACTAAAATGGGAAACAGGAAAGGAAAACATTCGTTTTGGAAATGATAATCTGTGGGGGTTTTTTTCCCCTCTTTCTCTCCCTCTCTGTGCTTCTTCTCAATCTCTTATTCCCATTTTTCAGCCCGTGCTCGGCGGAATGAGGGGCGGAGGGGCAAGAGTGGCACCATGCTGGGCTCTCAACATGCTCACACAGCAAACTGCTGCTAACAGACACCAAACAATGCCACAGAGCCCTGGAATTCCCTGGATCCGGGGCTCCAGCAGCACAGGCAGCACTCCAGAGCAAGGGGAGCAGTCCCCAGCTACTCACTCGGTGCCGCTGAGCTCTGGGATGCGGCGGGAGGCTGGGTTGCTATGGAAACAGGAAGGATGGACAGGACACAGTCAAGGTGAGGCACTCCACGGGAATCAGGGGGAGAGGCAGGGCCAGGGGTGACAGGAGGGGAAGAGAGGAGGTTTAATGAGGAGGGAGGTGAGGGTGACACCGAGGCCGCGTGGCGGGCGGGTGTCACCCACAGAGGCTGCAGAAATCCTGCCCTGCTGCTGTTTGCCAAGTCAGGGACGGGGGTGCTGGCAGCCCCAGGGCCCTCCAGGGGACAGGGAAGGCAGCCTGCCCTGAGGCTTTCCTCATCCTGAAGCGTTCTGAAGCTCCAAATCCCCAGTTTTACCCCCCCTTTTGGCCCCAACCAGCCCATTAATGGACTATTTGGGATGCCTCCAGGAGCAATTCCTGAGGACCCCCCTCCTCCCTGCAGGACACCCAGGGAACAAAGAGAGAGGAGGAAAATTGGTCAAAGAACCCTTAAGGTGTGAGCACCTCAGGAAATAAATGAGTTTGGAGAGAAGCCTGCACTCCCCAGAGCACAGACTGTGCAAGCACTGACACCAGGATCTCCAGGGCACAAGGACAAGGAATGTCTTTGGTTCCACACGTCCTGGGAAGAACCCAGCAGGAGGGACAGGAGCTGGGAGGGATTTCTCTGTTAGTGCCCACAAAACCTTTAAAACCAAAAGAATCCTCACTGCTGTGCCTCCAACAGGCAGAGAACTGTGGGGACACGAGGAGGGTAAACCAGACCATGGGAAGCTGCAGAGCAGCCCCAGGGAGAGAGATCTGGGAGGAAAAACCTCCAGGGAAGCAGGAAAACAGCCAGGGGTGTTAGAAGTGCACCACACTCAGTGAAGAAATCATGCAGAGCACACAGGAGCAAACCCCTCCTGCCATACTCACTCTCTGCTGCACGGGAGGTGGGGGCAGCAGCACTGGCTAAAGAAAGAGAAATAAGGTGAGCAAAGGGAGGGGAATCCTGCAAAATGCTGCCAAAACCCAGGAAATGAGAAGATGTGGAATGTGGAGGTGATTTTAGTGTTGGTTTGCAGGCTTGGGGGTTTGTACACGAAGATGTTTCTGTACCAGCCCCACACACAGCACACACATGCTCAGGGCCAAAAACTCCCCCTGCTCCCCAGGCCTTTGTTTGGCTTCAGAGTCGTAAGGAAGACGAAACTAAGAAAAGCAGCAAATTGTTAAAATGAAAATAGAAAGCCAGGTCAACTCAGATGTTCTCTCAACCCCCAGAATTTTCATCTGTGCCAGGCTAATACATAATTATCACTAATTACCTCATGGAGAGGCCCTCTAAGATAGACAGAAACTGCTTTTACTTATTGAGGGAAATTAAATAAATCAAAATGACTTCAGACTTATCCCAGCAGGCATTAAAAACTGTGTCAGGTTTTACATTCAGACTGAAAGTTGAAATAATAGGGCAAGGAAAACGAGTGGCTTTGGTTAATCTGAGCTGTAAAATTCCTGAAACATCTTTGTGACCTTCAAATCACACTTGGGGGGGACACAAATTCTTCCTGCTTTTGACTCTGCCCACAAACAGGCGACTGGAATTCCAGCAGAGATGGAAAAAAAAGGGCATTTCCTCAGTCAGGATCCGAGATGGGCTCTGGGAAGGAGCAGAGAGAGAACTGGAGGACACAGTGCCCAGGATGATCCCAGCTGCAAAGCTTGGAAGAGCAGGATGGATTTGTAAATGAAAAATGGGTTAAAGGAGGAAGAACTGGAACTTACCCTGCAGCTGGGGAGCACAGAGTGCTTGACAGCCCATTGCCACATGAAAATTAAAAAAAAAAGCGAAAGACTCCAGTACAAAAGTGATGGAATGTTCTGCAAAACCACCTACCTGTCCCCAGGTGAGGGCCATGAGGCTGGGCAGACAGGTCTGGCGGTGGGGCTGAAACAGAGCTTTTCATGTTCTTTTTCCTCTCTTCTCAACTGGATTTTTCCCCTCTTCCTGCAGCACTGATGTGGATCCCCAGCCCTGCCCTCCCTGGGGGGCTGTTGGTTATCTCCAATTCAGAAGGGCCCCAACCCTCAGCCTCTAACCCTGACCACGATCAGCCTCAAGGAATTATTTCTCCTGGAATTAACAGGCTCCAAACAATTTCAGGCTGCACAAATATTCTGGAAATGCCTCCCAGGTGCCTCCCTAACTGCTGCAATTTGCAATCCTGCCTGTCCATCTGTCCATCCATCCTTCCCCTTCCTGCTCCACTAAATCCAAGCTTTTGTCCAGTGCAATCTTTTAAGGGGGAATGGCACAGGCATGATTCAAAATTGGGGTTAAAAATAAAAATACAAAGAAACCTCTCCTGTTTTTTACTTCAGGAATCTCAAAGAATGTGACAGCAGCTCCTTCGAGCTTGTCCTTGTAATCCTGGGAATAGCAGTAGCTCCCCACAAGGATGCATTGATAAATGGAATAATGCTCAGTGGGATGAAGAGGTTTCTTTAGCTCCACTGATCAGCTCTGATTGGAAAGGCACAAGGCTCTGGAGCCATCCCAGTGTTTCACTCCCAGTTACACAGATCCATCACATTTCTGACTCATTCTGCACTGGGGAGGGGGGAACATGTGGGGTTTTTTTAAATGTAGTATGAGATTTATTTATTTAATTACTCAATCTACACAAGTGCTGGAAGACTGGCCAGTGGTAAAAATTATTAGTGAGAAGAGGAAAAAAATTTGAATTTTTTTCTTCCATTTTGTGCATTCAAAATTGTGGAGATATTCAAAATTTTGAAGTTTTTGTCTGGCTCTGGTCTAAACCAGATCTGCAATTTAGCTGAATTGATTTCCCTGAATTATCTCAATATCATTAAAATTGAACAATTTTTAATGGACTCATAAATATGAAGCCTTCCACTACTCCACTCTGTAGTCAACAAGCTAACTATAATTATTTTTATTATTATTATTATTATTATTATTAGATAATCACTACATTAAATATTTCAGTTGCATGCTTTAGAGCACAGACAAAGAGTTAACCCTAATTCTGTTCTAAAACACAGCACAGTGACTACTCCAGAGTCAGTGTTGTTAGGAAATGGACACTACCAGTTACTGCAATCCTAAAGCCCCTGAGGGGAAAAAGGCACTAAATTAAAAGCTAAAAGTTCTGGGTGTTAGAGGAACACTCTAAAAACACAAAGAGAGAGTGAAAGAAATGCAGAGAGCACTTACGTGGGTGAGGGATGCCTGCAGTTTATCCACGGATGGGACACAGACCAAAAACAAAATAAAAAGAGATAGACACACACACAAAAAATAAACGTAGAGGATGTGAGGAGACAGAGAATATGGAGCTGGAAAATCCCAATCCCAGTGTGTCCTGCTCAGCAGTGATGGGCAGAAGGTGGCAAAGAGGAGCTCAGGGGGCTCCAGACATGCTCGGGGTGGGCTGGGAAGTGCCAGCCCCAGGTCCAGCGGGGGGGTCTGGAGAGAGAATTCTGGCAGAGCTACAGAGCAGCTACACAGGGCTGGGAAGGACAGGTGCAGGGCTGAATGCAGGGGCAATGGGAAAGAAGAGCCACGGGAGAACCACCTCTCCCTGCCTGCTTTGCTCACATCTCCCCTGCCCACTCCACTCTTTCGGTTTTTTCCTCTTTTCCGCCTTCCCACCTTGAAGAACTCCCTGGTTTTAGTTCCTTCCCCAACAGGAGGACAGTGCTGGGCACAGCAGAACATGGAAGAGGGCCGAGGCAGAGCAGAGAAGAGCCTGAGGAATCCATGGAATCCCCTCAAGTGCTGCATGGGCATCTCAAAGTAGGATGTGCAGAACAGAGAAACCCTCCCTCCCTTCTCTTTCCACAACCCAAGGCCAGTCCTGTGCTCAACACCTTAATCTGCAAAACAAACCAGCCTTGTGACAGTGCCATCACATTCTCTGTGACCAAAACCCTTCTCAGCTGCTTTTTCTCATTGAAATTCTCCTTTCCACAGTCCCTTCTCTTTGGCAACACCAAGGTTGAACTGGAAACACCAACCAGTGCAAAGAGAACAATTCCTCTGCCTCCTCCCTTCACAGAAGATTTTTTAATTATCAACAAAATCCACTACAACCCAAAACCACAGAGAAAACAGAGGGTGCAGCCAGGTCTGTGAGAGAGAAAAGGTGTGATCCATGCACGGCAGAGATTCCCTGGGGAGGTCCAGGAGAGAGAAGCAGAGGGGGGCTGGGCTGTACTTACGAACTGGTTGTGTCTTGAACTCGGCGGGCAGGCTGAGCTCCCCCACGCCCTTGCCATTGACTGCTGACAGCCTCACAGCATAGGTGGTCTCAGGCTTCAGCCCCGTGATGGTCACCATCCCCTCCACGTTGGCTGGGGCAGAAACAGGGGGGGGAAAAGGCAAAGAAAAGCTCAGGACTCAAAGAAGGAAAGAAACAAACTCTGTTTTCCCCATGCAGGGAGAAAAGAGACAAATAAACCTGACTCTAGCTGGGATCTCATCACTCCAGCGGGGACCTAAACCAAAAATTTCAGCTCTGCACAGGGTTGGTGGTGAAAAATCCAGCTGTGGAGTAGAACTCTCCTTTCCACAGTCCTCCTCAAATCAAAACTCTTTTGATTTATTTGACTCCAAGATGGATTTTATGCTGTGAGCACTGCTATAGATCGCTTCAACAAGACAAGTTTGCTGCTGGAATAGCAGGGTTTATTTTCCAAGAGGGACTAAAGGGTGACAGATGGGGGTTGAAAAGCCTCCTGTGGGAAGCAGCAAGTGAAAACTTTTATTCCAAGCACAGGGTTCGTCACCTTGCTCAGAGAGATCTGTGACAGAGCTCTCAGCACAGCCCAACTCTCATTTCCACTTGAAAATTCCAGGTGTCACTCCCAGCAAATGTTTAAAAACCTGTCTGGGGCCTCCAACCCGAACCCTCCACCCTCCCTGGCTTTTCCCTAAAGGAAAGTCACTTTTTTTTCAGTGCAGCTGGGTAAGGAACCAGCTTTTTCCGTCGTTCCTACCTTCCTTGGCATCGTAGAACCTGGAGTGCCACTCGACCTCGCCCAGGGCCCTCCACTCTGCCTTGTACCTGAGGATGGGCACCCCGCCCGTGGCCTCGGGCTCGTCGAACTCCACCTGGGCACTGCTGGAATAGGGCTCCACTCTGCCGATGGACGGGGACGAGGGGGTGTCTGGGGACAAGGGACAACAGCCAGTGAGACACAGGGAACTGGGAAGGGAGCTTCAGTGGCAGCTGGGAACACCAAACAGCCCCTGGCAGCACACAGCAGAGGAGAAGGGCAGGGCCGAGGCTCGGAGAGTGTTTAGGCAGCTTTTGACAATGTTAATTAGTGCACAGCTCTTCATTTTGTCTCGTCTCTAAGGGGCTGGAGACTCCCAGTCCCTTCTCCAAAACAAAACAAGCAGGGCAGTGCAGCAAAGGCATCCTGGGTGCCACTCTGTGCCCACAGCCCCCTTCCACAGGGCACTGCAAGGCAGAGCTCGACCACTCCCAATCGGCCTCTGTGGCAGCCCTGGAGCCCCTCCCAGGGGCTGGCACAGCTCTGAGGCTCAGGTCCTGCATTACAGCTGCCAGGAGGGCATTTTGCTGATTTGGGGTGCACAAATCAAAGATCACAGCTCTGACAAAGCGCTCTGGGAGCACAGAGAAGAACGAGCCCCTGAGATACAAGGGAACAGAGATGCTGAGCAGCTCCAACCCAACACGAGATCCATGAACAGCCTCTCCTGCTACCCCAGCAGCACAAACTAGCAAAGCAGGGCCACTCTGCCACCTGCTGACACATCCCCTGCCCTCCAGGCTCACCTGCCTGCACCAGGATGAACTCGGAGGACTCCTGCCCGATGCGGTTCACAGCAGTGCAGTTGTAGTTCCCAAAGTCATTCTCCGAGTCTGGGGTCACCTGTGCGGGGAAGGAAGGCTCAAGCTCTGATCACAAAACCCTTTTCCACTCTGCCAAGGCACCCTGCATTTAGCTGGGGAGAAGCTACAATAAAATCCAGGTGTTTGTGCTCCCAGGGCTGTCCATGGGGGAGAGAACTGCTGTGGGCAAAGATCAGAGGTGAGGAGGGGCTGTGTCTTCTTGTTACCTGATTTTCTTTATCTTCTATGACCTGATATTTCTCAGCGTTTATATGCTAGAAACTTCCACCAACAGGACAACATTTAATTCCTTCAGCATCAGTTATTGGATGGCACTGAGCCCTCCTGGCTTTCCTCACCTCCAGGTAACTTGCTGAGGGGGTGTTGTAGATCTTGATGTTGCTGTAGTTGGAGCTGGGAAGGAGCTGCCCGTCCCGGAACCAGGAGATGACAGCGCTGGGGTAGGCAAACACCTCACAGGTGATGTTCACTTGGTTTCCTTCCCAGGTGTACACGGCCACAGGGCCCTGGAGCTTGGGGGCATCTGAAAGACACATTTGGGAAAGCAATTGGAGCCAGCCAAGCTCCCAAAGCAGCCCAGGCAGCCTCACTGTGAGGAGGATCCCTTGGCTGGAGTCCACCTTAATGCGGGAAAGGGAACCTAATATAGGAATGGGAACTGTCCTCTCTTCCAGGGGGATGGGGAGTGTCTTTTGCTGAAGGGCAAAACCTGCTCAGCCCCAGAGCTGCTCCTGCGCAGCGTGGGAGGAGCGGGCAGCAGGATGGATCTGGGAAATTGTGCCAGGAAAGTTGTTCTAGGGGAGAATTTTGATTCCCACCAAATGGGACTGCAGCAGATCCATGGTGAGGTGCAAAGAGCATCCCAGCTGCAGACAGCTGGAGCAAACACCCTGCAACATCTCAGACAGCCTTTTACCAGACTGAGTTGCTTCCACGCCCTCACCCCCAGCACCACGCATATGCTGGGACACAGGGAAGGGACAGGGAATAAACCAGCTCCCTGTAAACCTCCTGTCCTGGGTTGCAGTGTATTCTATTCCCATCCTCATGAGCTGGTGAAATCAGGTGGGGCAGTGTTTCCTTGCCTCCTGCCCCCAGACTATCTTTCTGTTCATGGCCCATCATTGTCCTGCCTCATGACTCCCAGATAACTCCCTCCGGACTATCTTCTGTTAATGAGCCTAATCAACACTTGGCCTCATGACTCATTACCCCAGTGTGAGATGCTCCACCCAGAGGGAGGAACCAAGCATCCCATCGTGGATATAAGCTGAGACTCTGAACACCAGAGACAACCCTTCCACTGGATTTCCAGAGGACAGGAGCTACACAGCCACCACTGGACCTTCTGAGGAAGAGCAGCCCCTTTTTTCTACAGGATCACCGCTTCAGGAGGACTGCGGCCACCATTCTACCACACTGCTGACTAACAGGGTGTCAGGCTGTATCTTGACTCTGTCAATCTGAACCAGCGTTTTCTTTTAGTTTTTCTTTTTTCTTTATTTTCCCCATTAAATTGTTATTCTGACTTGGTGCACCTCCCCAGCCCGCCGTGCCTGCTTACACTGCACTTCCAGGTACATGGCCTGCGAGTCCTGGCCGATGGTGTTGCTGGCGGTGCACACGTACTCGCCCGCGTCCGTGTACTGGATCTCCTTGAGGGTCAGCGAGGACACGCGCGCGTGGCTGCGCACGATGATCCGCCCGTCCAGCGTCTGCACGAGAGGGGAACGCCGTCAGAGGCCGAGCCCCGAGCCCCCAAAGGGACAGCACGAACTCTACCTCACGCCAACCCTGCAGAACTGGGGGGATCGCCTCACCTGAGGCCAGGTGAGACCACGAGAGGCAATTCCAAGAGTTCCCTGTCACACAGGGCCCACTGCAGTGGCTCAAAGCACTCAGGAGAAGGGGAAAACATGAAAAGAAGGACCAAAGTATCAGCTGCTACTGCACATCTGAGGACAAAGTCGAGCTTCTCCCCAGAATGGGAACTGCAGAGATCCAGCTCTGGTTAAAAAGTTTTGCCAGCATGCAAAGAAAAAAACAAGGAAACCTCCCCAAGAGCTTCCAGTCAGAGAATCCAGCCCTTCCTGCTCTCTCAGCAATACTGGTTTTATCTCAGTGGCCCTGAAATGGGGTAAGGAAGAACAGATCCAGAGCTCAGAGCTGAATCAGGCAAAAAGGAAGCTCAGAACTTCCACCTGAACGTGGCACACGAAGAGAGGAAAGTGCAGTGAAAAGGGCGAGAAAACCCTGCCTCAAGAAAATTCCAGAACCATTTCCCACATGCAAGAGAGTGTGGGGATGCCACTGGCAGGGAGACAAGGAATGTAAAATCCAGGGGCATTGCCAGGGGACTGCAGCCACCCCACCCGCCCCAGGCTGGGTGTTTTCCTCTCCAGTTTGTCACCAAAGCCCCCCTGCTCCCTTAATCCATGAAAACACAAAGCCATGGACTCCTCTCTCCCTCCTGGTGCTTCTGCCTCAGCCTGGAAGCTCTGAAGCACCAACTCTCTCCTCTCATTTCTGATTCTGCAGCACAAGCACAAGGGAGTAAATTTGGCACCCTCGTGGCTGTGCCTGCTGCTGCATCCTGCCACTCTCCAGGAGCATCTGTTTTCTTGGAAGGTACAGGACAAGCGCTGATGAATGAGTAAAACCCTGAGCATTTCCAACAGCCAAGTGCATAGAAAACATCTCTGGTATCTCAGGTGTCAGACCTCTGGGCCTGAAACTTCTCTCTGTGCTGAGCTAAAGGTCTCAGGCCCTGAGACTGACAAAGTTTCTACAAATAAATGTCACTTGTCACCTCTGTTAGTTCCAGTATCAGTTCATGTGCACCAGGCCAATTTCAAATGCACAAAAATAGAATCTTTGATGACACATAAACAACCACAGGTATTTTTCTCCTCTCTTTTTCCCTGCTGCAATCCCTGGCCAATGCCATGAGCTACAAAATCCATCCCTTTCCTGCTGGGAACAGTTATTCCATGGACACATGGTGCTGTGGGCATCATCTCCTAGAGCCTTACATGAAAGCACTGTGGTATCACACAACCCAAACCTGCTTTCATCTCACTCCCCTGGCTGACTGCACTGCTCTCCTTTTGTCTGACTTGTGATTTCCCTCCAAACCCCAGCTCACTTCCAGCCGGATCCACGGATGCCAGGACTCCAGACCTGGGGGAGTATTCTCAATACTTGTCTCTGTCACCTCACCAGAAGAGTATAAGGGACAAAACACTGGTGTAGGATCACCACAGGTAATTCTAGAAAAGGCAATTTTACACCCAAATTCTCCTGCCTTTCTCCCTGCTCCCTCAAGATCCAACACAAAGGAGTGCCAGGAAATCATGGTCAATGCTGATTTCATGAGCAATGCAACTGATTCTGAAGATGAAGCTCTGTTTTTTAATGCAAAAAGGGACAAGGAAGGAAAAAGAGAGATCAGGAGAAAAACATCTACCCAAGAAAGCACACTACAAGTTTCCTCTATCCCCACTGCAGCCCATCAGATGCTCTGGCTGTTGGAGACAGGACAGGCAGGAACCTGTGAGCCAGATGCTGACATCTGTAACCCCTTTACTTAAATCTCCCTGATTCCAAGGATCTGGGCCAACAAAACGCTTCCTGTGCCGGGGAGACAAGCTCGGGGACACGGGCAGTAACCCATGGCACAGAACAGAGCAGGATGCTCTCTGTATTGCCAATTATTGCAATTCATCCTGAGGCACTGCAGGTATTTTTCCCCAAACTCTGGCCATGCCCTGGGGTGCAGCCACTGCGGGCACACCTGGCCCAGAGCTCAACAGCTCAGGGCTGAAGGGGCAGAGGACAGACCTTCACCTTCTGGAGCTTTCAGCCCTTTCCCAAACAAACATCCACGAATAATTCCACACACTCCTGTCTCCTCACGCCCTTCCCACATCCTCACAAACCCCCTGAAAATCCTGACCACAGGCAGGAATTCCACCGAAGGAAGATGAGGGGTCTGTCCTTGCTCTGTGCTTGCAGGGCAGTGTTTGATATTTGTATTTAACCTGCAGCCATTCCTCAGGCTGCACCAACTCCCAGTTACCAGAGGGGCATCACCGGTTTGGGCTGTGACTGAGGGAGCACAGAGATGCTGCCAGGACTGACTTCACCTCCTCACCCTAAATTCCTTTAGTGAAAGTGAAATACTTAATGCCAAACATTCCCTGACCTCCATGCTGCTGCTGGAATCCACTGCTAAAAGCCTCCAGGCAACTTTAAAGCAATTTTAGAGAGATATCCTGCACCCCTCACTGGGGTATTTTAAGATACAGAGGCAGTAAGAAATTTAGAGACAGCAAACTTAATAGTATTAGTGCTCAGATTAATCAAAAGCTGCAGAGAGAGAGCACAGAGAAAACACTGGGGGCAGGAAGGGGACAGCTATGACAGGAATTCATGTGAGTCCTGGAGAGATGCAACTACTCAAATTCCAAATTCTTCAATGCAAACTGCTCTGAATATCTGATGCCTCCACCTGCCACAATCCAACAGATTATTCTGAAGGAAGAATGGGCAGGATCTTCTGAGCCCCACATGAAACGCAGCTGGGTGGTGCTTAAGTTACAGCTTCACTTTGTTCAGTCTCTGGGATTTAAGACGGCTTAAAAATAATTTTAAAAATCAGAGCCTCCACAAAGTTCACCCTAAAAATACAAATCCAAGTCACCCAGGTCTGACAGCTCATTTTGTTCTCCACCTGACCCCTGTAATTTGCTTGGGAACTCTCCTTTTGGTCCACTTTGAAGCAAGAGTGCTACAAATCAGGTGCATTATTATTATTATTATTATTATTATTGTTATTATTATTATTAAAGCACAGCACTGAATGTGAAATAAAATCAACCCCCATTTGCAACCCCAGTCACTGCATTATCCCACCTCCCCCCTCGCTGACCCTTGCAGATCAAAGACAAATAAAAATAATTGAGCAATCCAGAGCATTTTCTGGAGAAATGCTCCTCGTGAAAGGTTTCTCTGCATTGACTTGGAAATGGAACATGATGCAGTTGTCCTTTAAAGAGAAGGTCAAACTGAAGGAGTGCCATGAGCAAATAGGTGAGTTGGCTGGAGCAGAGGAGGCTTTCTTGGGGAAAAATTACTTTCCCAAAATACAGGTTGGTGCTAATTCTTCCCTCTCTGAAAGAGAGGATGATTCACACTGGTAGCATAGAAGAAAATGGTGAAAGCAGCATTTTACATTTGCTTTTAATTTTAATCTCATTTTCTTTAATTTTTAAGTGACAAGCAGAGTTCCTCACTCCCAACACAGCTACTTTGCTCATCCAAAAAATGCATCACCACATGCCAAGCATTTTCTACCTCTAGAAGCTGTTTCTTTTACGTATTGGTATTTAACTGGATCAGATTAATGCTCATTTAGTTGGTTACTGCACTAGAGATTTGTTAATCCGTAATGCTTAGAAGAGAAACCAAAAACCAACAACCTAAGAAGTTTGCTAAAGGTCTGGTAATCTTATACCTCTTGTTTCTCGGGCCGGGTCCACGAAGCCTGGAGAGAACAGATATAGAACACAACAACAACAACAACAGAAAAAAAGCAATAAAAGTTTATCAAAGGTTGCTTTCAGGTACCAGTGTTTGCAGCACATTGAGCTGTGTGCACATGCAGGCTCCGAGCTGTGCATCTCCTGTGCGTGGGGGGGTCACACCTTCCCTCTCCCATCAATTTAGGTTGGCATTCACCATTTCACAGCCTCTGAATTGGTCTTTAAATGTCTAAACAAAGGCTGATGGCACCTAAAGACTGATTTATTACATATCAGTGACTGTTTCCTTTGTCACATCTCACCTTTTCTACACACCTGCTGCTGAGGAAGTAGCTCTGGCCACTGAACTGCAGACTACAGACCTGGTTTTCTCCAGGTCTGTTTGCCACCCCACACCGATTAATTAACACTGATTAATGTGCTCATCATGCATTTGGAGCCCTGTTTCCATGCAGGCTGTGCCAGGAGGAGCAGCAGCCCTGGAGCTGCAGAGCCCTGGCACAGTGGGACAGGACCCCCCCAGCTCCAGCTGCCCATGGTCAGGGATGGCAGCACTGGCCCTGGCTGGGCTGGGGACAGCCCCACAGCAGTGAAACATGCACAAACCTTGCATTAAAGCAAATATTTCCCACTCACAGAAAGCCACCAGCAGTGTGGACCGTGTTCACTGCACTTCACAAAGAGCCAAGCTGCTGCGCTCCATCTTCCCCCTCCAGAATTTCTATTTCAGGTATCTCCTGGTCTCTATTATTTCAATTGATCCCCTCCAGTTCAGGAGTCAAAAATCACCTGCTATCCTGAGAGCCAGCATGGCATCACTGGCTGTGAGGCACGGTGACATTGTGTGGATGTCACAAGCACACACGAGTGACAGGGATGGAGATGGAGGCTCAGGGAATGAGAATCAAAACCAGAGCATTGCTGCCACGGGGCTTCTAGTGAGCACTGTGAGACTGAAATACCAACAGATGGGACACACAGCCTCGTGTGGCAATGGCTCTGATGAAAGCAAATGGTTTGGTCGTGATGAGAAGCCTGAGGTGGAGCTACCAACCTCTGCAGGGGTTGGGGCACTCCCAAGACCTGGTCATTTCTAGGTGTGTATATCCTGCTGTGCACAAGGTGCTTGAAAGCTGAACAGGCAGCCCAATAACCCAGAATAATCCCTTTTTCAGTCCCAGTTATGTTCAGGGACCCGCCTTGTGAGTCCCCTTCCACTCCTGCTCACTGCTCTCTGTAGTGTCAGCACAGGGGGACACTTCTTATCCCTTGGTGTCAACCCAAAGGAAGACAAAGAAGGAAAAAAGCCCATTCCCAAATCCTCAGAGTTTGCTGTTTCTTTGCAATGGCCCCCAGGGGTGTGGGGAAAGAGGCAGAGCCACACTCCCCATCCCAGAGAATTCCACACTAACTCTTCCTCACCAAGACAGACCAGCTCTACCCAGCACCACGCAGGGAATGAGGGGGGAATCCAAAGCCTCGTGCACCTTCAGATTCCTAAATTATTAAAAACTCATCCATTTGCTTTAGCTGCCAACGACACAGAGCTGAGAGAGGCTGCTGGGCAGCAACAGCAACCCAGAAAATGAGAGGAAGGGTGGACTGGGCTGTTTCTAGGACAGCACAATGCAGTGATGGGATTCTCCTGTCAGAGGGGAGACAGACACCTGTAATTCATCCAAGCAATTCAGATCCATCCAGAAATCTGCATTCTCCTGCTTGAGGAACAGGGAGCCTTGTGGGGCAGCCCTGGGGGAAAGGCCCAGGGACAGCACACAGGTTAAACTGTGTTTGGGATGCAGGAGGGAGAAATCAGAGCTGAACCCTTCCTCTGTTCTTTGACTCCTTTGGTGAGAAGATGTTCCCTTTATTTTCTGCCCTCCAGAGAATGGTGACGAGGCTGGGAGAGCAGCTCCCAGCGAGATCCAGCTCTGGATAAAGGACCAAGGACCTGCAGAGCGTTTCCCTCCCATCCCCACAGGCTGAGCTCCACTGCTGGGTGACAAACCCAGGAATGTCCCCACAACTGCTCCATGGAAGGGTGGCAGAGCACTCAGAGACTGGGACATCCCAAACTCTGCTGGGAGACATGGCTGAACTAAACCTTGCTTTTGTGGGGGGGTTTGGGTAGGTTTTCCAGAACGTTCATGGGAGTTAAGGCATCTCTACCCCTCTAAAAATCTACACTGAAGGATGACTACAAGAGCAAACATGAGGCAAGAGAGAAGCATCCAAGTACCTGGATAACAGAAATATGCAAAAATAGGGCTTGGTAATTCTTAAAATAGCATTGTTTATCCTGCATCAAAGACCATTCATTTCCTTGTGCTGTCCCAGAGAAAGAAAGTGGAGAATAAACTGAATATATGCCTTTGTAACAGACTATTTAATGGAATTAAATATTCTAATAGAATTTTCTATAGAATATTTATATAGCTATTCTGACCTAAGGATTTGCTGGACATCTGAAACATTCACCTCAACTTAGAGCACAAGATAGAGAATGGGAAAAGTACAAGACAAACCAAAATAAAGTGCACACACACACACACACAGAGAATAATCCAGCCTAGAAAGTGCATGGGACGTGATAAAATAATGTTTGCCCTGAAGGTTTGAACCAGCACATGGACACATGGCAGTACCTCAAACCTTGCCCTCTCCCCCATCTGAAAGTTTCAGAGTATGAACATTTCCCTTACTATTGATCACCACCCTGAGAGCATCGAGCAGGATGTATGAGTCTCAAAAATCAGCAAAAATTAGTTAGCAGTTTTGCCACTGAGATCTCCATGGTTTAACTGGGCTGCAGAGGGGGGGCTCTTCTACCACTTGGTTTTGTTTTTACATTCTCCTCCCTGACCAAGCTCTGTCTGTGGCTGTGATCCAAACTCCAGAGCCAGCAGCACTGGAGCCCTTGGCACCTCCCAGGGCTCTCCTAACAGACACAAACCCACGAATAAATAACCTCAAATCCTGCCCAAACAGCCCCCAGTCAGGCTGCAGCTTCTGCAGGCACTGGAAACCTCTCCCTGAACATTGCAGGGATTCACAGCAGCCCTGGGATCCAAAAGATGCTAAGAAAGAACTGAAGCTGGAAAACTTTGGCACCCTGATTAATAAAGTTACACATGATCAACGTGGGGAGGGGCTGACGTCATGGGGGCAATTAAAAAAGCTCATTTAGGAGCTGCAGTGCAGGACAGCAGCTGTGGGGACAAGTGACAGTGGACACCTCTGTTGCTCCAAGACTTTCAGAGTGTCACCTGCTGCCTCCACACTGAGCCAGAACCTCTGGCATGGCCAAGGCAGCTGAGCCCTGAAGCATCCTGTTATTAGGAGATTATTAATTAGCACCAACTCCTCATTCCCACTTCTGTCTAGGCATTCTCTGGCTCCAAATTCTGCCTCCTGGTCACTTATGAAACGTCTCCAGTACAGCAGCACGTCCTAACCTCATCTAATCAAAGGAGCTGTCACCATCAACAACACGAGCACTCTTTTTTATGAAGAAAAAACTGCTAATTATTTTTGCCTTTTAAGAACAAAATGGTATTGATGGGATCAACAGAACAGGTGAGCACAAAAGGCAGCCAGGCTTTTGTGCTTCAGGGATGTGCAGTGTCAGAGGACAGCAGGGAGGAGGAACGAACAGGCTCATTTCGGTCCTCTGCATCCTGCAGAGGGAGCAGCCCTCACCTGCCACCTGCACAGCGCGGGCAGCTCTGGCATCAGGGTGCTCATTCCCACCTCCCAGAAGCCTCCTGCAACTGTAGGAACTCCTCTGAAGAGGGTTTAGGGTCTCCTCAATTTAATCCACCCCTGAGTGATACAGCAGGCATTACAAAGCATCTCCCCAGCTGCTGTAAGCCGAGGTGGCTCCTCACGGGAGGCCACGCGTGGCACTGCTCCGGGCGTGCTGTGACCCTTGGCCCTGCACCTGCTCCCCGGGCAGGGGGAGCAGCAGCATCTCCACGTGCATCCGCATGCAATTCCAGGCCAGGGACAGGCAGGGACGAGCTGTGCTGAGCCCACCAACCCCACAGGGCTTTGGGAAGGGTTGTACCTTCTCCTCGTTGCTGATGTTCCGCGTGGAGGTTCTCCAGGTGATGGAGGGGATGGGGTCCCCTGACGCCTCGCAGGTCAGCGTGATCTGATCCTCCAGCTCCATGGCTGTCTTGTTCTCCACGTAGGTGATTTTGGGTTTGGCTGAGGAGGAGAAGAAAAAGGAACCTTCGCTCAGGTGGGGCTCAGGATGAAGCTGGTCTGTCACCAGCAGAGTTTGAAACAAGCAGCACTGGGGAGAACTGGGACAAGTTCACTGCAGCTGGGGAAGGAGCAGAGTGACATTAAAGAGGGCACCTCCTTGCAGAAGTAAAACACCTAACAAACCTCTTCTGCTCATTCTCACAGCTGAGGCTCCTAAGAGAGGACCCATTTAAGAGTGTACAAATGCTCAGCCCTCAGGATTACCAGCTCACTCTTCCACCTCCCTGCCCACTTTCCCTGCCCCAAATTAGCCTCTTGCTAAGCAGCTTTGTCCGGTGGCTGCACGCAAGGCAGGGAGAATTCCATATTCCTTAACACTTCCAGATTCCTGGGATGCAGGAAAGCTGCTGATTCAGTGCTACAAGCCTGAGGTCACTCACACAGTGGTGGGGTGAACCTCACCTCCCTGTCCAGGTTGTAGCAAGCCCCACTCAAGTGCTAAAGCCCTTTTAACAGCAGCTTTGGTGGATCAGGATTCAGCCTGGAAGGTATTTCCAGCAGCCTGGGAGTCTGATCCCAGCAGCCCTGCCCGTGTTTGAGCAGAGGGAAGCAGAGAGGAGCTGGGCTGAGTTTCCCACGCACACACACACGGTGGCAGAGGTGCACAGGCAGAGCAGCAGCTCGGGATCAGCCCCAGCAGGCGTTAACTGGGATCAGCCCCAGCAGGCGTTAACTGGGATCAGCAGGTTACTCCCAGCTCACACTGGTGTGACCAGCGCTGGGCTGCTGGGGGTGCTCAGGGCCTGTTTACCAAAGACTTTGAGGTGGATGGTGGCGTCGGCCTCGCCAGCCTTGTTCTCAGCGATGCAGATGTACTCGGCCTCGTCGCTCTTGTCCACCTTCTGGATGACCAGCTCGGAGCCATCGTAGTTGAAGCTGTATTTGTCCTCATCCTCCACCTCCTCCACGGGCTCTCCATCCCTGGGGGGCACAGAAGCAGTCCAAGGCTGGCTTAGGCTCGTTCACACAATTATTGCACTGCAGCTCCTCGTGCTGAGAGGGACCAGCACCTTCTCCCTTCCCCACGGGCTCCAGAGCTCAGCTTGTGGCCTGTTCCCAACTCCTCCTGCCTCAGGGCTCCTGGCAGCTGAACCCCTCAGCCCCTGACACACCACAGAGCTGTAACCCCACCGAGGGTGGCTTCTTGCATACCGAGGCACCATTCCAAGCTGCCATCAGCTTTTCCACATCAATTTGTGCTCATAACCTGCACCAAAGGCTATGGAACTCCAAGAACAGTGTCCCTGCAGTGTGAGTCACTGCCTGACAGGGAAACGCAGGAAGCTGGGAGGGGACACAGCTGACCTGGCTGAAGGATGGGGAGCACTGAAGGAATTCCTTGTTTTGCTCTGCTTTATTAAACTGTTTTTACCTCAACCACCAGGATTTCTACCCTCTGATTCTCCTCCCCACCCCACCCCCCTGGGTGGGCTCTGTGCTCCCTGCCTAACCCACAGCAGAAGGTGACTTCAGCCCATCATGAGGCCATTCTTGTGAGAAAAATCAACTCATATCCCAGTTAGAACATTCCCTGCCCTCCAGCCCAGCTTTCCAGGCCTGGGGAATCATCCACACCCCAGCAGGACACTGCACACAGCTTCTTACTTTGTCCACGTCACGGTGGGCTCAGGAAAGCCGTCGGCATCACAGGCCAGGGTGACAGACTGGCTGAGGTTGGCAGTGGCATTCATGGTGCTCTGCCTGGCACGCACGGAGGGAGGGACTGCAAGAGAGGAAAGCCAGGGCTGAGTTGGAAGGGACAGAAGGTGTGAGCGAGAGGGAGGCTCCCTGTCCATCTCTGAAGCCACCAGTCACCCAAACCCTGTCACCACCACCTGCAGGCTTTGATCCATGGGTTTGAGGCACGAGCTCTCCAAAACCATCAGCACAGGGGAGAAAGGTCAAAAAACCTCAGTGTGGTGGCCAAAACCCCTCGTGAGTGCCACCAAGCTCAGTTCCTCACTCTTAAGCTTCAGGTTTCTTGACATGTTTTTTTCCTGTAAACACCTGAATTTTCCTGGTAAACACTCACTGGATTCCATGGACATTTTTATTGGACACAGCAGAGGAGGAGGATGCTGTGAATCTGAGGCTGCAGCCCCTGCTCTGAGCCCTGAGCCCCTCACCATTCACGATGACCTGGATGTCTTTGAAGTTGATCTCCCCACGGGCCAGGATCCTCCCCTCACACCTGTAGGTGCCCTCATCTGTCTTCTTGATGCCCCGGATCTGCAGGTAGTTGTTGGACAGGACGATGAACCGCACTGCAAAAGACAAAAGGAAAGGAAGCTCACTCCAGGTTCTCCTCTCTTCGCCCCTTCTGGGCTTGGTGGAATAAAATCTCTCTCCCCACCATTAACTGGAGATGCTGCTGTAGCTGGAGCTGCTTCTGCCAAGGAAGAAACATCTGTGCAGAGCAGCCAACTGCTCTGGTGCTGTGCAGTGGGAGTGCTCTGAGAGATGAACAGATAAATGTTCACACAGACACGTTTACATCTGGCAATGAGCAGTTTGGGACTTAGCCCTCCTGCCCAAGAGCTCCAACCTCACTACCTGTGTGCCAGGGGTGGGGAACCTGCTCAGCTGCAGTCAGGGCCTCCCTTGGGAAGAGAGGGAAAAGTTCTTGCAAGGAGCTTTCAGCCCCTTTTCCTCAGGAAAGCTGAAGGGTGTCACAACATTCAGCTTTTCTGTCTGATGGCACTTCTTTGATCTATTTTGGTTCTTTTCCAGCATTCCCTGGCTGATTCCAGTGCCAAAGCCTGATGGCCATTTCTGTGGGAACATGACTGCCCTGCCATTGCCAAACCACAGCACCTGGAAGAATTAAATTCACATCCCATGGCCTCGTGTCAGGCACAAACTGCTTCTCCTGTCCCTTGTGACCACCAGCATTTTGCGTGTGAGCCCTGATGGGAGATGGGAGACGTTTGACCCTGGAACGGACAAGAACCAAGACCTTACCATCCTTTTTTAGGATGACATCCCTGCCTTTGTGCTTCCAGATGATGGTGGGGGGCAGTGAGCTGACCACGTCACACACAATCACAGCATCGTCCCCTTCCTTGAATTCCTGAGGGGTGGGAGCGTTCTTGAACATCAGCTTTTCTGGAAGCAAGGGAAGGAGAGGGTCACTGCAGCTTTCTCAGCACACCTGGAGCTGTGCTCCTGCCTCCAGCCTGAGGGAAGCACAGAAACCCCCAAACCCCCAGAAATCTCCTTGTTCCCAGGGGAGGATAAAGGTCTGAGTGAGTGCACTGCCCACAGCACCCCCATTTCCAGGCCTGTGCCCACAGATCACCACTCTGAATAACCCCCACTGCAAAATGTGAGCTTGGCACTGCTCGGCCTCCCTGCAGGGAGGGAGGAGCTGCTCCCAGGGCTCTGCTGGACAAGCTGAGGGCTCATTACAAACCCTCTGAATGCGTGGGCGACTCTACTCCACACTAGAGGTGTCTGTCACCCACAACAGCTCCTCTCTCTGTTTCTCCTGCCAGAAGCACCAGAACCCTCTCCTTCCAGCCCTTGCTCTGCTGTCTTTCAGAAGGATTTAAGCCGTGGAGGTGCTGGAGAAGCCCTGACCATCCCACTCATCCTGACTCCCACTTACCCCTCCACACCAAGAAAGGAGAAGGCTGCATCTTCTTAACACCCCTTTCCCTCCACCCTCCCTCCTTCCCCTTCAAACCTTTTCCTAGGAAGGTGAAACAGTTTCCTCCCTAATGCTGCTTCATAAACGTGCAAGAAAAAAGCCTGGGAGGCGCTGCCTTACGGAAAATCTTGACGTTGACGGTGGCCTCGGAGTCGCCCTCCTCCAGGCTGCTGACCACACACTTGTAGATGCCGGCGTCGTCGATGTTGGCGTTGTAGATGGTGAGGGTGGAGGAGAAGTCATCGTTGCGCACCACCGAGATGCGCTGCTGGTTCGGGGTCAGCCTCTCCCCGTTCGGGGAGAACCACGAGATGTCCTTGAACTTGGCCTCCCCTGCCACTGGGGGTGAGAAAAGAGCACAATGAGCCAGCCCAGCTCTGCACTGCTCACAAACCCCGCTGCTGAAGGGCTCTAACCCACCCCAGGCGGCAAACACCATCACAGCCCGGTGTACTTTCATTTTTAACTCATTAAATCCAGGTGCCCTCAGCCACCACACACCTTGACATAAGAAGAACTTGGATTCTCCAACGCTGATCTCCCCCTGGCTTGGAACAATGTCCACTTGGAGAGAGGCTGGGAAGGGAATGAGCACAGTTAGACAGGAGCAGTGATCTCCAGCAAAAAAGCTTTGCCAACCTTAAAATCCCCACAGATCCTTTATTACAGTCCAGTATGATGCCTATTTTCTGATCTGAATTGCTGGTTTGAAACAAGAGAGGAAGGTTTGAAACACGGGAGGAAGAACAGCACCCCTGCCCTCCCCATTCCCATTTACCATCAGCCCTTCCCAGTGCACATCCACGCAGGCCCAGTGCCCTTTTCCCCCAGCAACATCCCTGCCTCCTTCTTCGCTGCATAAATTATGACCCATTAGGCAGAAAATGTAATTGGATTCTGGCTCTCCTCCAGCTATAGCTTAATTCCAGGCAGATCTGTGGCCTAACAAGCCCGGGTCAAGTTGAATTTGAGGATGCCAAAATAGGTTTTCTTTGGAAAACACCCTCTGTGTTTTCATGTAGTGCATGAAAATCTGCAAATCTCTCTCCCACAGCAGCTAATTTTACCTCCAGACCACAGAGGCATTATTTCAGCTGCCAAGCACACCTGGGGTTTTAAGAAACATGCACTGCTTCAGGAATGAAAACCTGGCTGTGTGTGCCAATGGCAGCATTCCTTAAAGTGCTGGGGAAACACATGGATTGGGGGATAGGCACTAAGTATGGAGCTCCCACAGCTGAAGGAGCACTGCCTGCCCTCATTAGGAAAGGGCAGGAATATCAGGATTTTCTGAGCACATTCTTTAGCCAACAGCCACCCTGACACAGCATTTCCCTCCAGAAAGAAACTGGAAGCAATAATCGGAGCCAGGATAATCCCAGCACAAGGTCCCTGCACTTTTCTGGTTTCCCTCTCTGGAGTTCAGCAGGTTGTACTGATAAATGCTGGTATTCCAGCCCAAAACACTGGGATACAGCCCCAAACACCAAGAACCCAGCCAAGACTCAATCTGAAACAGAGCTTAGGAGCTGAGTGCTCCAGTTTGGGCCACGGTCACATGGAGGGCTGCACGTCCTGCAGGGATTTCAGAAAAGGACATTAAAGTACCCCTGGACCTCCTGAGTAACGGGAAGGAGCTTGGAAAACCAGCCCAGGGAAGGGCTTTTAGAGCAGCCAGCAGGCTGCTTGCTGCTCAGCTCTGGGGTGCTGCTGAAATGGCTCGGAGCTAATTGAGATCTAACAGAAATTCATCCCCGTTTTTCCCCCACACTCCACTCTGTAAATGCAGCCCTGGCTCTCTCCTGCACTCAGGAGAGTTTGCTGCCTGCTGCGAAGGCAGTGGCACAGGCTGGGGTTGTTAATGCCTTTCATTCCATCCTCAGGTGATTTCTGTTCCAGCCAGAATGGAGAAGAAAGGCTCTGTGGAAAGCACTGAACTCTCCATCACCCCGAATTCAGCATCTGGGCTCTACCTTACATCTTTTTTTAGGCCTGTCTGTGCCACATCAGCTGCACAGAACAGGAGGAAATCACACAGCCAGGGAATATCTCACTGCAAATACAGCCAGAAGGGCCAACTGGAGATCAGAGCCCAGGCAGCAACAGCCAGCTCGCAGATTTTCCTGTATTTATTTCCAAGGCCTCAGCTCCTTCTGTGCATTGAAACGCTGGGTGGATTTTCAGAGAATGAAACCTGGCAACCACCCCTGGGACACAGGAAGGCAAAACTTCTTGGAGTTTTAGAAAGGAGAGAAGGAAGGACATCCCTGGTTCTGCCTCATTCAGTCAGTGCTCCCTCTGCTCCCCAGCTGCAAAATTATCATTAAATCCCATAATTAGTGGAATAAAGAACAGCATTTCTGCAAAGGTTGTGCAGAGGGGCAGCGATTCCTTCACTGTACCTCAGCACAGTCCTTTCCCAGTGTGAGGGAGGCACAGGAGGAACCTCCTGGCATTGATCCTAACTCCAGAAAGGCACTTTTCAAACCCAGGAATCGCCACGAGACAGAACTGTGGCCTCCAGGATTAACAAATCCACTTCACAGCACCCTGCTGCTTGCTCAGCCCAGAACAGGATGCTCAGGTGCCCTGAGGTTGATCTCAAGAGCCAATTCCCTCCCTTTGCCACTGGGACTGGGAGGTCCCAGAGCTCACCCGTGCACTGCCACACCCAGGGGAGTTATTACAGACACAGAACTCTGAGAAATCCCAACATTTCTGTTCTGCCAGAGACGCCGAGCAGCGAAATTCTACCGGGCTTTTTTTCCCAGTCTTCTGCTGGTGGTTCTGTGGAGGATTTTGGACAAGCTATGGGGTTGCCCAGCCCGGAGTTTTGTTCTCTGGGTGTTTGCAAACACTTTTAAGGCTTTGTCCTACAGATCCCTGGAGATTAAATCGGGCACCAAAGAGCCCAGCTGTGTTTGTCCAGCAGCTTCAGCCACAGAAACTGCAGGTAACTTCTGGAATTCAGCTGCCAGGAGAAGGAAGCATCCCTCTGAATGACTCTGAATGAGTCACTTCCAGCTCATCTGTCCTTATTTTACACCGGGGAGAGCTCAGCCCTGGTTTCTGAGGCAGCCTCCAGCAGCACAACGATTTGCTGCCATCTCACCTGGACCAACGGGGCCGGCAGAACAATGGGCCGTGCCTGGATTCACACAAACAATCGCTCCCCACTCGCTCAGCTCTATTGCTCAGGCTGTGATCAGCCTAACAAAGCCAGCACTGCTGATTTTAATCACTATTTAATCGTTATTTTTGCTTCGCAGTTCAGGGAAATGGGGACTATTTTTTCCACTCTTCATTTAATAGACACTGTGAGCACATTTGTATTCTGCTTCCAACTTCAAGCAATAAAGGCCTTTTTAGCATCACATAATAACTGCATTAAAAGGCCTCTTCATAATCACACAATAACACTTTTTATAGCTCTGCCCTCCTCCATATCTTTTATCTGGTTACAAAGTTCCCCAACCCCCAAAAAATGCTGAATAATTCCCCATTGATTGAAAAAAAAAAAACCAAAAGCAAAAAACCCAACAAATTTGCTAATGCAACTTCCTGTTCATCTGTAGTTCAATATAATTAGTTTTGCATCTCAACAAAAGAAATGAGCTCAAATTAAGCTGTGATTTTGGTAATAGGCAGGGAGGCTGTGTCCCTGCTGGGCTGAGGCTGAGGTTAGGGCAGGAGGCTGTACCTGGGCAGTAAATAAAGTGCCAGGGGCACCACAGAAAAGTGGGGTAATTGATGGTATTGGGTTTGTGCCTGCCCAAATTCCAAAGCAGACGCTCCAGAAACAGGAATATTGATGCTCGCCCTGCTCTGGAAGGTGTGTCTGGCTCCACAAAAGCAATGTCTTGGAACACTGAATACACTCAGTTACAGATTTCCCATGAGGTTCTATTCCCTCAGATAAATGGGAGTCCATCCCCTCACATCCTTTCCTTCCCACAAAACCATTGCTGCTTTACAGCCCCCATCACTTCACCACTGACCCCAAAAGGTCCCCATTTGAGCCTCGGAAGTAAATAAGGATCCCAGTCCTTTTGGCCTCACCTCAGTCCAGCACTGGGGTCATTCCAGACTCGGATCCCCAGTGATGCATCCACACTGCAGCTCCTGGGTTGTTACCTCTGGAGCCCCATCAAGGGCTAAACTCAGTTCTAAGGGCTCTTCCTGCCAGACTCCACTCTCACCATGACCCCAGGCAGGGAACCTGGATGGGGTTTGCCTTGGCAGGTGTCTCCAGGGGCAGGAATGCCTGTGCTCCTGTCACGGGTAACCCAGGTAACGATGCACTGCCACAACACGTGAGCGAAGCCCAGAGAAAATGCAACATCAAAAAGCCATCAAGAATATTTGGGCAAATAAAGCACAGCATGGACGGATTCAGCTGTGACTGAACCCTCGGTTCCCTTCCCACAGGCTGCACCTTTGATTTCCTTCATTTCTAGCAACGATTCACCAATTAAAATAATTCCAGAAATAAAAACCATCAGGAAAGAAATATCTCCTGGATCTCATGGCCACAGCCCGTGGAGTAAGGGCGGGATTTGTAAAGCTTGTGAGCGAAGCAGATTATGGTGAAAGCCCTCAGGATTTAGTACACAACAAAGGCTTAACAAGACAAAGACAAGGCTCCTGTACACGGTCACTTTATTAAAAATACGCTGACTGCTCAGGAGGAGGAGGCAGCAGCTGGGATTGATCCCAGCTGGGCTGCAGATCCAATTCCTCCCCCGTCGCCATGGCAACCACTCCCTAAATCTGCCAGGAATTGGAGGAGGGGATTGCTGATTTCTTTGGGGAATATCAGATCGTGGAGATGCGGGGAGGGAGCAGCAGCTCAGCACGGTGCCACAACAGAACACGGGAGAAAGATGTGACCCAAGCCACCTTTAGGGGAGGAGCATCCCGAAATAAACACACCAAACCCCAGCTGGTGGCCCTGGATGTGAGGGATGCTCCTCACCCTGCTCCTAAACACCCCATGATGTGCCAGCAGGCACAGAGGGAGCATCCCCTGCCCTGCCCTGCAGCATCCCAGCCCCAGTTCCAAACCCACAGGGGTTTGGGGAAGGACTCAGCTCTGGCACAGCATCCCAGAGCCAGGGGAGCTCTGGTCCTGGCAGAGCTCTGGCTCCGACTCCAGCCACCCTTCTGTCTGTTCTGCCCACAGCTGGAGGATGTGGTACCCCCAGAGCAGGTCCAAGGTGGATTTGGGGGATGAGAATCCCCATTTCCAGTAGGAGCTGGTGGATGCTGGGGCTGGGAGCAGGGTAATTCACTCACTGCTGTAAGGAAACCAGATGCTGCTCACTTTTAGACCAAACAGAATTCAAATTATTCTATAAAGCAGCACAACCTGGGCAGTGAGGAACCTGCCTGCCCTGGGGGTCTCACCCAACACACCCTCCAAGGGACAGGGGGGCTCTCGCAGCCCAAATCCAACTCCACCCATCCATCTCTGCCCTCCTGCAGATGCCTGTGGACTATTTCACACTGCACCATGCCAGGGAAAGATGTGCTTGGCTATACAGCTGAAATCAGGGGCCCAGGCAGCTGTGGCACCACGAAAACACAGCCAGGGAATTCAGAGAGCTTTCTCCTCTGCTTCGTTTCAGTCAGAATTATTCTGCTTCTGAACAAAGTGACATGTCCAAGCTGATGCAGGGAATCTGTGCAGGGAAAAGGGAATAATTCCTATTATGTCCACGTTGTGACCCCATCCTTTCTACGTACAAGATCTGCTCACAAGCGCTTTTAATTTTTAAATGACCACAAGGCACACAAAAAAATGACACTGTTAACACCTCTTCCTACAGAAATTTATGAATCGCAGTAAAACTTCTCAGACTTCTCTGTAGTTTTACATGGAACACAATTATATGCCTCTTTTGATGACAGTCTTGATAAAAGCTTTTTATTGCTATGGATCATAAAACTAATAGTCCTATTTACCACAGCAAATATTTTCATTTACCTGAGGCAGGGCAAGCCAGGATGCTTTATGGAGCCATTAAATCAGAGTATGGACAATTTTAATTAAAAACCAAGCAAGTTACAATCTTCTGCCGGAAGAGAAATTTTGGTGGGTGACACTGAATTGTGGGAAGAGCCCGGAGAAGATGAGAAAAACAGGATTTGTAAAAGCTCAGGATTCAAGCCTAATCTTGCTGCAGCCAGTTTGTCTTGGCAGTGTGCTGAGCAGCACAAACTGCATCCTTCAGGGGAACACAGAATTACTGCACTTGTAAGGCAGGAGTAGCTACAACCCCGAGGCTCCAGGGAGCTCCCTGGAATTCCTCAAAGGAAGCAATCCCTACTGCCTGCAAGCTCCATTTCCCCCACAGCCCATCAGTCAGCCCTAGGAGCGTTTCTAGCCTGAGATTTGAGCTTGAAGTGTTGAAAAGAATTCTTCCCCAGCCTTTTTTATGTGGTGATTTAGTTCGGGGGAGGTGTTTTTAGCAATGGTTAAAGCTGAACCAGCTGCAAAGCCTGAAATTCAGTATTTGTTCCACAGAAATTATTAACTCCAGTGTAACATTCCCTGCAGTTACCAGATTCACTCGAGGAAGGCACATTCCAGGTCCAGCTCATTCATTCCATCCCATATTGCAGAATAATTTCTCCCTTTGCCTATCACAGGTTCATACTGGAACTCTCAGGAGGAAAATAAATCCCTTTCTTCTGTTTCAGTTAAAAGGAAGAGGAGAGAAAACACTTCCAGGGATGGGGCAGCCACAGCTTCTCGTGGCAGCCTGTGCCAGGTCCTCCCCACACTCCCAGGGAAGGATTTATTCCCAATATCCCATCCAACCCTGCCCTCTGGCAGTGGGAAAACACCAAATACTCCACCTGCATTTCAGAGACTTACAGCATATCATGAACCGTGGCTCACAAACGTGCTTTGGAGAGACTGCTACAGATTTTAGTAGTTTAAATCCATATCTGGAACCATCTTCTGCCAAGTGTGAAGTGTCAGAAATCAATACTTTATTTAATGTGTCAATTAATCTTTCATATGTGGTGGGACCTGGGATTTCTGTGGTAGCTGAGTATCACTGCATAGTTTAGACTGAGCTGAAAATCACAGGCTTAGCCTGACTCCTCTGTAAGGAACAGGAATTACCAATGCTGCCTCACAACCTAAGATTAAACAGCCTCATTTTAACTTGCTACATTAGATGAAGAAGAAATGTCATTAATAAATTAATTAACACTAAAAACATGGGAAGGCTGCTTCACTAAATAAAGCCACACGGGAAGAGCAGAAGGCACCACAAGGAGGCAAAAGAACAAGAGCACATGTCAGTATTTATAATTTTTATCGGTTTTTAGACAAGCCTTCGGTGATGATGAAGAAAACCATCTCAGTCCATGGCCAAAGCACTGCCACAGGGCAGACTGTGAAGATGTTTCTGGGAATTTGGGGGCTTGCTAAAAACATCAGTGCCTCTGGAAATACCACTGTAATTTGTGGGTAACATTTCAAGTGCGTTAACTGCAAAACCTTTTGCAACCACCACACTGACAGAACCTCCAGAGTATCATCAGGACTATTAGAACCATTAATAGCCTCCACTGAATAAAAACCCAAATATTAACATAATGAAAACAGAAGGCAAAAGTCTGGGAAGAATAACATGCTAATACACTGCCCTATTTGCTCAGCAAGAGAGGAACCAAAAATCCCTTCAGGCAAGAGAGAATTGAGCTTGTTTACTGCTCTCTGCTGCTCACCACTGTTTTAACTCTCTGACTGGCAGGATAAAGCCAAGGTAAAGGCAATAAACCAGAGCCCCTCCTCACTCAGCCACTCCAAGGCATAGAACAGGAACAGTTTACACAAACCCAAATTCAGACATCATCTACAGCTCCAGAAGCTCAAAAATGGGTGATGCCAGGGAAGAAACAAAAAGAATCTGAACCCAGCCAGGGTATCCAAAGGCCTTAAGCATCAGCTGTGACTGACAGGATAAACACTCCCCAAATTGCCAGGAGCCAAGAAAACGTTTCATCCACTGTCCTCTGGGAAGTCTCCAGGAAACCCAGGGAGAATTCAGCCCCGCAAACACAAGACATTTAATCACTGCAACTCATAAGTTATGCAAGGCAGACAAAGAACATTTCAGCTGAGCGTTTGTGCTCCAAAATCAAGAGAACTGTCAAAGAGTTCAGCCCTGAATCTCTCTTGGCCTCTACAAGCAAGACACTCTTTGCAATAACTTACTCCAACACTTGCAAGAATTTACTCCAAGAAAACCTCCAGTGCACTCCAAACACAGCTGGATTTTCACACCTCTCCTTAGGCAGTAAAATACAAGATGTAGGGACAATTGAATGAAAGAGAACCAGACTCCTGCTGCTGCTGCTGGCTGCTTCCCGTGACACTGCTTTTGGAACAGATCTCTGAAAAAACCCCAATAACGTGAAGAAGGCACACACAGAGATTCATCTTCTCCACACAGATCCAAACACACAGGGCACAAATACGCCTCAGAGCTGGTTCCTTTATTCCTTCAGTGCCATATTCTGATTTCCATCTCCTCGGTGCATTGGTCTCTCTGGGTTTGACCGAAGTCAGAGCAGTGGCCTCAGGCACCACGTGCTCAGCATGTTTAATTTATGCTGCACACAGAAAATACCCATCAAGAGGAACCCTCCAGGAGGAAAATACCGGGTGCAGGCTGTAAATTCGGAGAACACAGCCTAAGCCACAGCTCATCACTGCCATGACCAAGAGGCTGCCTTGTATTAAATCCATAAAGGCTTTTAATCTGTGCTAAAACCACTGCGACTCCACCAAACTTAATGACCAAAATGTAAGCACAAATCTATAACCCCAGGGAAGCAAAACCAGCCTGGGCAAGCCACACACATCAATCCAGCACTCTGCTCTTCTCTCAGCTTTGCACTCTGCTGCACACCCATTTTTTCCGTCTTCTCCAGAACTTCTCCTCACAGGAGGGAGCTATCAGAACACTTTGATCCAACTGCTGTCAGAAAAAGCTTGAAATCAGTGGCACTACAATTAAACAGAAAGAGCTGAACACTAGAATGGTAACCATGACTTTTGGAATACTGGGGCATAAATTAAGGGTCCAAGGCAGGATTTCTCTAAAGAAGTTTTTCTCTCTCAGGCTCCATGAAAAACCTCAACCCCCAGACCCTCATTTAGATGTACAAATGGCCCAATACTGAGCACTAACACCTCATGTCTGGAGATTCTTGGTGCCTGCTCTGCACCCTCGGATCCCAGACCTTTTATTGAGATGTGCTCCCTAAATAGGCACTGTCACTGGGGATTACCCAGCCTGGAACTGCAGCTAAGCCTTTTAGGGGAGGGGCTGCTTTGTCTGCAGTGTAAAGAGCATTTTGCACCAGGCCCCTGCTCGGTGCCACCTCCAGGGCAGGGATGAGCCAGGGGCAATACCTGGATGCAACCACGGGCAGGAGCAGCTTTGGAAATAGAAGCAGGCAAGGTTAATCCCTGGGATAATGAATATCCAGGGACAGACTCCACCTGACCCCTATTTGCTAATGGCTGGGAGTGCTCTGTGAGGCCTGAGGATTTATGTCTTCTACAGCTGCCTTGTGTACATGAATTTCCTTAATTCTACACATGGATTTCCTGAATTCTGGCAAGAACAACACTGCCAGGCACAGGGTGGGATTGCTGGGGGGTCCTGCAGGGCCAGGGGTTGGACTTGGTGATCTTTCTGAGTCCCTTCCAATTCAGGATATTCTGGGATAACTTCTGCAAGTCCCAAAATCTCGAGATGATTTTAAACTCTGATGTGTTTGACCACTGTTAACAACAGGGCTCTGGTGCAGTCAGGTTTACCCCCTTTTCCTGCTACTTACAATGTTTTTATTGCAATTATAATGTAGGAACTACACACTGAAAGGGAGCAGGAGGGGAAAGAGATGCTCAGTGATCTGTGAGGGCAAAGACCTTTAAACCACCTGAGTCCTCCTGCTGGATTCCTCTGCTCCCACACTCCCTGCTCCTCTCCAGGGTGTGAAGGGACAGCACAAGAAGAGCAGCACCGCTCTGGAATACAGAACAACAGCCACGAAAGGCAGCAGGAGTGAGAGAAATGTCCTCTGAGAGTAGCAGCAGGATGAAAACGCCCTCGAAATGACAAAACCCAAACGCAGACACAGAGCAGAGATCGATGCAGAGGCTGTGCTGAAAGGACAAACCCAAGTGTCACTGCACGGCCATGCCTGAAAATAGCACAACTCCTGCACCACTGAAACCCTCCTGGAATCACCATCTTTAATTGCTCTTTACTTTAAACCATCCCCAGGGAGCAGTGAGATGCACAACTGTCTCAATGTCCCAGATACAGTATCCTGCTTTTATCTCCACCTCCGCCAGCCAATATTTGTTTTTCCATCCCAAGTCCCAGCCCCACATTTCCCAACCGAAGAACCAGGAACACGAGGGAAAATTAACACGTGGCAAACTCCACCCATCATTTCAGGCTGAAGAAAGGAATTTGATCAGTACAAAACTTAATTTGGGACAATACAACATCGCCCATCAACAAATGTGTGGACAGGCAGCATGAAACCAGCCATGGCAGAAGGTTCTGGATGTGCTGAAGAGCATGGATAAAACGGGAACACCTTCTTCCCAACAACTGCCATTAAATAATAAACAATAAATAGGAAATTTCCAATAAATTAAATACATTCCTCAATATCTACAGCCCTTTGGTTATTTGCAAGGTCCTTTTCTCACCATCTCCCAAAAAACAGAGTTCAGGATGTCACCTTTTCCCTGAGAAAACTTGGCTATAAAACCGCTGCCTTATCAACAAAGACCAGGAAAAAAATCCTGCACAAATCAAAAACTGAGTTTATTTGACTGAATGAACAGTAAAAGGTAAATGCAGGTTTTCTGGGTTACAATACACAGAACACTGGTGGAAACTGGGGCAAGTAAGGCCAGGAAGAACAAAGAACAGATCTAGGCTGCAGGAGAAAATCTTGAGAGAATGAGCAATGTCCCTGACATTCTTTAGTGGCAATAAAAGTGGAGAACTGAACATTCCTTATAGAAAAGGAAAGGAAAACATGTCTTCAGACATCCTCCCTTCATCCCCTGCCCACCAAGCACATGAAATAATCCTTTGTAAAGTCCATGAAAACTGGGATTCCTGCCAGTTTCCTGAATTACACGTGGAGGGGTTTTTATTCCCCTCCTAAACCATATATTTTAAGGTCAGAAAGCACCACTCTGCTTATCTGCTCCTTCAAAGGATCCAGGAAGGAATGAAGGCAAAACCTGCCAGGAATGGCTTCGTTCAGCCCCAATATTCATTGTGGATAATCTGGATTCTGATACGTCAGGACAGCCAAGAAATTGCCTTTATTTCAGTCAAATTAAACCAAATTTCCTTGTGCCTACAAGTCAGGCACTCACAATATATGATTCCAACCCTGCCCTCTTTCATTCAAATTAAGATCTCCAAAAATCCAAGCACAAACTCGAGCCATCCATTACCCACCCAGCACCAGGAATCATCACTGCACCCAAGGACAGGCGCATTTTCCACTCCAATTCAGAAAGGGCTCGGACTCAGTCACACAACACAAGGTTAATGGCCATGGAAGGGCAAAAAGGACTTTATGGTCCCATTTTCCAGGATGCCCTATGAGGAAGAAAGAACTGACATCAAAGCCAGTTTAGCAAATGGAAAAGCAATATTAATTTTCTCCCATTAAAAGCAACAGGTTTGAGATGGCCACTTCCATCAGAATGCCTGGAAGACATCAAGGTCCACAAACTTCCAGCTCAACCACCTCCCATCCATGAGTTGGTTCCACTCAAATAATCCCAGTTATAGTATGGGTTTTGTGTCACAAATCCAGAAAAACTGACACGTTTTTCACCCCTCCGCTCTGTGACTTTCACAGGAAAGCAACGCAAAGCACAGCTTCAAACTCTTCCTAAAAATATCTCGTGATCTACTGCCTTAAATTACACCACATCATTTCTGAACTTCTCTAGAGGTGACAACAGTTCCAGGGAAGCAGAACTCCCCCGTGATCTGCTCGGGTATCTCAGGGTGCATCAGGAATTTCACGTGGAGAACCAGGCTGGAGCCTGTGCTGGGAGATGCTGCCCAAAGCCCCCTCTCTGCTGGGGGGGGATTTGGGGTATCTGTGCAGGGCCAGGAGCTGGATTTTACTGATCCTTGCTCAGGATATTCTGAGGTTCTGGGAAGATGCAGAAAAGGAGCAGGGGAAGGAGGCAGCAGCCACCTCCCAGCCCTCCACTTTTCCGTACTTTCTCTCCCTACGTTTTTTACCAGGAACAGATGGGGCCCCTGCCCCGTGCCCGCTCGAGTTCCCCCCACAGCTGCCCAGCTCTGACACTGCTATTTCTGCATCTCTGGGAGAGATTTCTCCTGCCACTAACAACTGCTTGCTCTGCTGGAATGAAGACCACAGTGAGGCTGGGAAGCTCTGTCCAAGCGTGGAGGGGTTTATTTTGAGCCACACTGTATTCCTGGATCCCACAATGAAATCCCATGAACGTGGCCCCTCCCCAGGAGAAAAAAGCAGCTTGGGCAGGCTGCAAGAAGCACGAACACAATGCAGACCAGAGAGGTAAAATAATCAGCATTCCTTATCCCAGAGCCATTGGATGGGAAAGAAAACCTTGTCCACTCATCCTAAATTGCTTCTGTTCTGCTTGGGTCAGTCCAAAATGAAAACCCAAACCAGGAGTTTCCAAAGCAGGAGGCAGAGCTGGCACTAACAGCAAATCCTCTCTAAATAATGGCCTCATTTGGGGCATGGTGATCCCAAAAGCGCCACAGCAGATTCCTGTGGAACACTGGAAACAAATCTGCATTTGCAATCTCAGGTAAAAAAGGGAGGAAACCCAACCCAGCCCAGCCCAGATGCAATTCAGCACCACCTTCCCCGCTGGATCTGCCCCTTCACTCTTTTTGCTGGGATCAGAAATGTAGGAGAGGCCCTTGCTCCACTCTCCAGATCCCACTCAGAGAGTTCCAGCATTTCTTTGTACCACCCCGCAACCCACCAAAATGCCTTCTAATTTCCTGACAGCAAAATTACCCCAGTTCTTCCAAACAAATAAGACTTGGTCACTAACTCGTCATTACCAAGTGGTGGTTTTGGGTTTGAAGCCTTTTCTTTCCTGTACCCACACGGAGAGCATTCAAAAAAAGCATCCCTGGCAGTGTCCAAGGCCAAGCTGGATGGGGCTTGGAGCACCCTGGGATAGGGGATGGTGTCCCTGCCCATGGCAGAGGTGACACTGGATGGGATTTAGGGTCCCTTCCAGCCCAAACCATTCATCAATTCCATGATTTTCACCCCAGATTCGCAGACTGCCAGCTCCCAGTTGTACAGGCCTTCAAATGGAATGTACAAATGGAACAGGAAATCCCTTTCCCAGCCCTCTTAGGGTTATTTTCCACTTCTCACTCAGCAGCAGGGTCTCCAGCGTTCCTGCAGATGCCACACACTGAAAGATATCCCCAAGAATGAAGGCCCTGCCATGGGAACAGATGCACTGGCTCCTCTGACACCCTGCTCAGGGGTAGGAGCTGCCTTTCCAACAATGGCCTGGTGCTCCAGACTCTAATCCGGGATCCCCGTGGACAGCTGCCAGCTCGGATTTCCACACAGACATGTCCAGCACAGCCCGGTGAGGAGCAAAGGAGGAGCTGGATAATACCTGACCCACTTGCACGGCAGAGGCTGTGCCTGGCAGCTGCTGGGAGGTGGGCACAGCCCAGCCCTGGCAGCAGGATGCCCAATTCCCAGATAAAGAATGGAGCTGGATCCCAGGAACAAGCCCTGCTGGATGTTTTCCATACACACAAATCACTAACCCAAACCCTTGGAGGCTGCTCACGCTGCCCCAACACTACTTCAGGTGTACAGCAAAGCTTTGCTGCAGCCTCTGGAAATCACCTGGATCCCCCAGAAAAATCAGGAATATGGAGCAGGAGGTGCAGTTATGTTCTGAGAGTTTACAGATCTGTGCTGCTTCATTTTCACTCCACATCTCCCCGCTATGAACTACAAGTGGCCCAAATTCAAAGTGGTTCATGAAGTCCAGTCTCTTTCTTTTGAAATTATCCATCAAATCATTAATCTTTTTAATCTTCCCTCATTTATGGTCTGTGTTCTTTCATCTCTAAGGAGAAAAGGTAGTGCAGAGAAATCTGTTAGGCTCAAAATAATTCCACGTAACAACCCCAACCACCAGCAAAGCAGAGCGTAGGAATGAGTGAAGGGAATTCTCACAAAGGAGGTAAAACCAGGACAAAGGAGGTAAACCCAGGAAATTTAGCTGGAAATGACACAAAACCTTCACAGAATCTTCTGTGCCACCTTGTACAGCTAAGATAACACCAAATGATTTATTCAGCTGTGTGTGGGGCAGACAGCGAGTGCAAAGTGCAGCCCCAGCAGTGCCTGATCCGCTCGCTCCCAGTGTCCTTCCCTCCCCGGGGCACAACAAAGGCAGTAAAACAGCTCAATTCCAGCCTGGATTGAAGCAGGGACTCAGGTAACCGAGTAATCTGCCCCAGGAAGAGGAGCAAAGCGCTCTCATTGGGATGTTAATGAATGCAGCATCATTAACACTAAATGGCTGCAGAGTTAAACACACAATCTTTGAACCCAGCCAAGCAAGTTAATGGTTGCATCAAACAACGAGGTCAGCCCTTCCACTGCCCCAGTTATTAAAATGGGAATTCTTGTTGTTATAGGATGGCATTAAAAGGAATTTACTGGCGCTTTTATGTTTTACATTCACTCGTGCAGTGCTACAGTTATTCCAAGTATTTGGCACGCCGGGTTTACAGCCACAAAGGGCGTTTTGTTTCTGCTGGAGTGAAGGACAAGACAGACAAGGACAGATAAAAATAAGAGGAAGAAAAGGAGACAGAGGATGACAGAGCAATGCAACTGCAGTGCCACATCCAAAGGAGCACCACACTGAAAGCTGGAGTGGAAAAACTTCTTAAAACAAAGGCAAGCGCTTCAGACCACGCTAAGCAGAAGAATTTCACTGCCAAGGGTAATTCCAGCACTTTTCCGTGAGTTTGTGCTGCATGCCAAGCATAATAAACAGGAACAAGCCGGAGAGACATTTTCAGGCAGCCCCCTGTGCTGCCTCTGTCCTGACCCACCACGTTTCACCAAGATTCTGCAAAAAACCTGCATTTTCATCTTTTCTTTTAGAGCTGATCTGGCGAAAGGCAGGATAAAATATCAGCAAAGCAATGTCACACTCAGGGCTGGAAGCTGCATCCAACATAAACTCGAGCATGATTAAAGGAAAGGAATAAATTCCTTTTTCCCCATTCCAGTTTTGGCCTTTTTTCCAGGCAGCACGTTTCTTCTTGTGCAAGTCCCTGTCCTGAGCTGGATTTATCCTTCCTGCAACAAAACAGCTCCCGGGAGAGGCACCTATGGAGTGCCTCAAACCCAGACTGATCAGTGCAGACCAATTAACCAAGGCTTTAATGGAATCCTCTATCACATTCTCACTGGGGACTGGTAGCAGCCTGGCCTTCCTCCTCCTCCACCTGCCACGGAAAAGGCAGATCCCACAGAAGGAAAGAAACAGGGAAAAAAAGGAAACTCCAAACGCCACTGGGCAGCCCTGACAGCCTCACTCTCCCCTTACAACAACACAGAATAAAATATTTCGAGTGAGAAAGATTCCTGGGCTTTCCACAGCAACAACAATTTTGGGAGCAACGCTGTGAGGGGAGGAGGTGGCAGCAGGGGTGGAAGAAGCCCCATATTGTGTGATACCCTACAAACTTCCTGCCAAATCCACCTAGGAAATCAGATTTTTCTGCAAGAAGCCCAACAGGATCCAATATGTGTTTTAGTTAACAAGTCTTACAGAAGAAGCCAAATCTTGTGCTATACTTGGTGCTTTTGGGCACCATCTGCATTGCAGGGTTTCTTCTGTGCTTAAACAGCATCCTTACAAAAAATAATGGGGTTTTGTAGGGTTTTTTTCAGTACAAGGAAAGAATTCCATGGCCCCCTTGATTTAAACAACATTCTCTATGAAACGCCCTGAAAATACCTGTTATTTTATCAAAAAATCTCTGGCTGCAAAGTGAAAAATCTGAACGTGCTCTGTTTAACTCCACCATAAATTCCACCAGGATCTGTCCAAAATTACTGCAAAGAGCCAGGGACAGCAGGTGCACCTCAAAAATGCTCAGGGGAAGGATGGAGCTGTGGGGACAGCAAGCTGCACATCCCTTGTCTGGGTGGATGAAGGTCTAAACCAGCTCTGGGCTCCTGAGTATCTCTGCCATGGTAACAGGAATGGTTTAGGGAATGGAGCTGGGACAAACAGCCTGAATTTTGGAATGAAAAATGATTATTTCCTAAGAATGCTGAGCAGCAAGTTGTGACAGACTGTCCCCAAGTCTCGCCACTCCATGCCCTCCACCAGCACCTAAGAAAATCTAAAAGAAATCGATGCACTGGTTAATTAAAATAAATAAATCTGTGCCCTTTCTTCTCTGGATGAAAAGCCAGGGGAAAAAACTGCAAGAGGCAAAGCAAAGCCACCCAGCCCAGGGACTGCAGCACTGGGAGCTGTGTGACACCAGCCCAGCCCTCACCCAGCCAGCGGGATGTCTGCAGAACTGAAGCACCCACGGGAGGCACAGAAAACATTCTCCCCTCGAAAAAAAAAAGGAAAAACAAAAAGGAAAAAAAAAAGGGGGGGGGGAGAAGAAAAAAAAAGGGGGGAAAAAGGGGAAAAAAAAACAAAAAAAGCCAGGCTGGCTGTAAATGAGAGCACTCAGGCACTCAGGTCACTGCAGTAAATCACAGCCCTTAATTTCATGTGAAAGGAGGGAATGTTAGACGACCACAGGACCCTCAAAGAGGCCTTTGTTAGGAGGGAGCCCTGTGCATAAATACATTTCAGAAGCCTGGAGAAAGGAGGCTTAGAAAGGAAAATGCCGCTGGATTTTTTGGCCTTATTTTATCACCTTTCAGAGGATAAAGAGGCTGAAAATCAAGAAGAGCTACAAGTGACAATTAACCTATTAGCACACACGAGGAACCATTTCATCTGCACCATTTCAGCAGCAAAGAGCTCCTCCAAAGGGCTCTGCTGCACCTTTGAAGCCACAAGAACTTGGGAGGAGCAGAAAAAAGCAGGAATCAGGAGTTACCCTGTCCTCATCATTCCTGCAGATCCCACCATCACCAGTGCCATGGATCAACAGCTAAAATACATCACCCCACCTGATAAATGAGGAGTCAAAGGCTCCATCCCACACTTCTGGAGCATCTTCTCCTGCTGGTTATTGTCTCCTCTCATCCCCAGATATTTTATAGTGGATTTTACAGCACTGCAGATCCTGCCTTGGTGAAACTACGGTGGAAATTCCCATGGGAATGTCAGTGGTAAACTGGGGAATGCCACCCAAAATCCTCACCAGTGACTCCTGCATCTCCTGACACTTCATCCTGAGCTTCCCATCACTTCATTGACAGCTCCCTGGAAGGTCAGATGTGAGCAGGAGCTGATCCAAGCTGGAATTTCCCCAAGATCCGAGCCCCGTTCTCCAAGAACCACTGAAATAGCCTTGAAAAAAGCTTTTGGAGCACAACAATCCCAAAGCCAGGGGCTTTAGGTGGGAGCTGAGAGAAATTATTTCAAACCCCACAGCCAAGTGACACATCAGGAATAAGTGGAGAGAGCATTAAAATAAAAGCTGGACATTTACAGCCAATTAATGGATGAAATTGAGGGGGGAAACAATCTCCTGCAGAAGGAGGATGCTGCAAGTGCTGTCAATAATTCTGCCCAAACTAGCAACGTGCTGTATCCCCTGCATGACTCCAAGGTGGATTTGCATCTTAAATTCTGCGTTTTTTCCCTAAAAATGCATGAGGATGGGAAAATTTCTCAGCAGAAATGAGTTCCCCTGTTCCCTGACACAACAGGCTGAGGCTGTAATTAAAGAGCTTGGGGATGGATGCAGCACTTTTCCCAAACTGAATCCCAGAGTAATCACAGCCTCCCGGGAGCATCCTGCCCTGTGGTGTGGGACAAACGGGATGGTTCTCAGCACATGGTGTGACTGGGCATTAAATCATCTGGGAATAAAGTGGCTGAGCTTGTATTCCATGGACTCTGTGCTTCTTCCCATGCTGCAAATGTGTGGAACCCATAATGGATCAAATCCCCCCCCAAATTCAGCACCAGGAAGTCCTGGGCCTGTGTAATATGTGGGAATAAGCACAATAAACCCTTGGGAAGGGCAAGGACTAAACCCAAGCATTGCCTTACTGACTTAGCTAAACACAGTGGACAAACCATTAA